>NC_140534.1:17645248-20045248 GCF_057382185.1 Mchenga conophoros | reverse complement strand
AAACAAAAACAGAAGGAACTCAGATTGAAGAATGACATTTAGAGCCATATGAAAAAGAAAGGTTTTCATAGGAGTCTATTCAGTACTGTGAAAATCTAAGCACATCTAATAAATCAGCAACCTATACCTATAACCTATAACTCTTAGATAGCAGTAACTTAAATGAATCATTTTCTGTAAGTCTTTCACTTTGTTATAGAGGAATTTTGGCCTACAGTTCATTGAGGTTTGTGGACCTTTTTTCATGCACAGCTCTCTTCAGGTCACACGACACCATTTCAGTCAGGTTGAAATCTGGAATTTTGTGTGATCCAATTTATGGTGTCTTCTTCTTTTTTAATCAAACTGCTGCACTGACTTCTTTTTTAATTAAATGTTTTCTTTTGTAATCATTTTATTATTTTTCTGTATATTTCTAATATTTTTTCTTCTTATGTATTTCTCGCATGTATTATTTTAAGACAGGCGGGGATTATGGTTCCTCCCCCCTGTCTTTATCGTTAACTGTCTAGTCCAGTTTTACTTGGGCGTCACTTAACCTATTAACCTATTAACCAATAGCAACCTGTTATATGTCAGCTGGTTTATCTATGAAGGTGTGATTGGTTAATTAAATTTTTTTCTGTTTCTTGTCTTTTATTTACACACAAATTGTACTTTGTGTATCCCTGATGAAGGCCAGAAGCTGAAACGAGTTGGTCAGTTAATAAAGTTGTTCCTCTTTCATTCTAAGAGTTGTTAGAGTTCCTGCGTTGTGAGTTTTTCATCCTCTCCATGCACCTTGGAAGTAGGTAAAGCTGTGCCAGAAATTTTTGCTGCGATATGATCCAATTTCAGCCAAGCTGGCTTCATATTTGATTCTAGAATAATTTGTTATACAAGTAGTTCACAGTTGACTGAATGACTGCAAGGTGCCCAGGTCCTGTGTCCTGTAAAACAAGCCCAAATCATCAACCCTCCACCACCTTTTGAGAGAATGACTATATGAAGCTTGTGCTGGAGAACATTTAGATGTCTTTATGTCAATATGCTATGTTTAGTTGTAGATTACAGCCAAACAGCTACACTTTTGTCTGTTTGGAGTTCTTTTTGGAGAGTAGAGGTTTTAGCCTGGAAACATTTCCAAGAAGTGTTTTATTTAATCTTTTTTTTTATAATTAACTTGCCTGTAGATTCTGAAATCTCTCGAGGTGTTTGCAGTTCCTCTGCGTACTGCACAGCCTGACCTTGGGTCGACTGTGTATGATGAGGAACAACCATCGCTTCTCTAAGATAGTTGCTGATGCCTTTCTTCCTTAACATTGTGTTAACACACACACTTGACTGCTCCAGACTAGCAAACTGACAAAACTTCCTCTTTCATAGAGGTGCTCACACGCTCTGATAATCAGTTAAGCAAATGCACTTGATTAGCAGCACCTGGCTGCTACTTATCCTCTCAATTCTTAAGGAATGGTGTACTTAAGGGCTGCATAGAGTCCTGTGAACACTTTCTTTTTCACTTGACTGTATATGAGTTTAGTCTACTGTTGCCTTACTATCTTTTTGATCGCTTGGGTGATTGTTGAAATCCCTTCATGCTTTATCTGTATCATAACTAAAAGACTTAGTTACAAAATCTATTGCAATCAGTATTAAATGTACTGAAAACCTTAACAAACAACACAGAAATAAAGTTCCAAGTGGTGAAGAATTAAGGCAAAGCCTGTGGTGTAGAATTTTAAAGAAGTCAAATTTGGAAAGCAGGGAACATCTAATGACACTATCCTGTAAAATTACAGGAAATGTATGATTTAATGTTTCTTGGACCTTAACCAACGCGGGGAAATAAAAAGCCAGATTTCTCAGCCGCTGCTTTTGACCTTTTTTAAATCTAATCGACCTTTGGCAATTTTCCCAGTTTTAAAGAAGTGATATACAAAACTGCTGGGGCATTTTAGGAAAACCCTTTAAGGAAAAATCATTTTCACTCCAAAATACATATTGTTTTCGTCCTATTTTAGAGATTTATCTTTACAACAACAAAAACTTTTAGCATATTCAAACTAAAAGGAAAGTGACAGATCTTTTTATTGTGAAGTTGTGTTACTTTGTTTTCATCGGTTGAGAAAGTAACTATAAAGTCAGAAGGCAGCAGCAGTGTCAACAAGAATGGTGACAGCTGACAGCGAACAACACTTCTAATTAAAAGTCTAAGAATAGCATTTTAAACCTATACCTCACTTCACTAAGATGCATGCAGTGAGAACTGATAAGTAAACATCAACTTAAAGACATTATTGCGCAGCCAAACCTTTGACACAAAGGTGTCTGCGTGACAGTTTTGAAAAGTGCTACACAGTTTGTCAGTCTCAGTGACTTCTTTGTGCTCACGTTCCTTGATTTAATTAGAAAATTAGAAAACAAAAATTGTTGACTTTGTGAAACAATAATGCAAAGATAAATGGTATTTTTAAGTGAGTGGAAAATAAATGTAAGTACTTTTTAAATATCAAATGAAATGTGATCTTAGATCTGAATATGAAAAGAAAATAAGAAATTTGAAATGTTTTATTTAGAGTTATTCTTGGGTTTTTTTTTTCTTTGATCAAAGGGACTTATACTTTTATTTACATATATTATCCACAACAGTACACTGGTACAAAAAAAATTATGCACAGGCTTCAAAATGAGTTTCAGTGTTCAGTCTTTAATCCAAAGCCAAATTCTGGGTTCTGGATATTTTCATTGAAGATTCTACTCTTTGGCGTCTAGTTATTTGAATCCACCCATCCCCAGACATCGCACCACCTGGTTGATTGAGCTGCACCTTCACAGGCCAAATCCTGCCTGTTCACTCAGCACTCGCAACAATTCTACAAATGACACCCTGCCACCTAAAACGCATCTGTTTTCACCGGCGTGCAGTTCAAACAATCAAGATTTAATTCTTCCAAACACCGGAAGTACGTTAGCGAACTACAATGGCCATAATTTACTTAAACTATGACACAAAGCATCTGTGCTCCCTTGAGCTGCTGCATTACTGACTCAGACTTTGACTGGAGACAGGAACATGAAATGTGGCTTCTATAATGAAAAAAGTAATGTTTGGTAAAGTAGCATAACTAGAATGACTGACTATATATATAAAAAAGATGAAGAATCCAAGCAATAATGAGCAAATCACACTTTGACACCAGCGAAGTAAACACTGCACTGCATTTTAAACTCTTCAGGGTCTAGTCTAGTGTTATACTGTCTTTATAGTGTAATTATCAGATTGTGAGTAGGATACGACTGGCTGTACAGCTAAGAGACTTTCATTTAAGCCACCTAAAGCCCTGTTGGCAGATTAGTCATACAATAAGATCAAGACAGCCACTTCAAAGTTGAACCAAGAGTATAAATAAGTATCGCATCAAATAGGTGGCACTCGTTGCCATGGCAATATGACAGCTGTCACCATGGGTTGTGTTGACGAAGGAAGTGGTGGGCCTGCCGCTTTCACACCCCTCGCTCTGCGGCACTCTGCCACGGCTTCCTATGACATAGACGCCTTAAACATCACCCACATGTGACACCCATAACTTTGTTCACTAACAGCACCAGCTCACACATCTCACCCTGCTGTCAGACACACACACACAGACATACGTACGGATGCCCCACACCCACACATATTGCCAATCAATATCATTCAACAAATGTCATCCTTCAATCCCTTTATTTTTTTTTATGCCGCCGCTCTCATTCCGCATCGACAATCTGAATTGCTCGCTGAGACTCGACTTGTCATAAGCGTGTTTGTTGGCATGATCCTGACAAGTCGAAACTGCTGAGGCTAAAGTCATCTCCTGGTGAGATCTGAGATTAAACTTGCTCCTTGTTCTGTCTTTTTATAGAACAGACAGTTTGCTGCCACACACTAATATTTTCTCTGCCCCTAGCACCTTGGCATATCTGTTTTCATCTCTCACCTTGATGCAACTCCCATAATAAACTGATAATTTGAGCGATGACTAGAGGTGCGAAGACACTTTTTTATTGATGTGAGGCAGTATAGTAATTAGGGAATGGTAAAAAAAACAAAAAAAAGAAACTTGAAAAAATAATGGCACATACCAGGATATAAATTTGTATGTAAATACATGTCTTATTGGACAACATTAAGATTCTTCACTGACTATTCATTGTTTAAGTTAGGAGATATTCACACACACACACTGGAACTACAGCACGCTATGTTGTAAGAAAACAAGAAGTAGTCTGAGAGGAAACCTTGGGGCTGGAAAATAAAGCCAACTGGGAACTACCAAAAGTGCACTTCATTAAACGGCTTTGAAGAAGACTCCAGCAGCAAGGTAAACCACACAGTTGCTGCAGTTGAAATACCCACATTTAAAGCACACATAAATATGTTTACAGCCTCCTCAATAAAAATGTATCTTCACATTACCAAAACTTGCATCCATCCATCCATCCATCCATCCATCCATCCATCCATCCATCCACCGTCTTAACTCTTAACTCCAGTTCAGTGTTGCAGGGAGCCTGGAGTCTAGCTCTCTAAACCCTGATTACTCATGTTAACATTCACACATAGGGCCAATTTAGAATCATCAAGTTACCAAACATGTACATCTTTGGACTGTGGAAGGAAGCTGGTGTACCCTGAGTAAAGCCATGCCAGCACAGAGAAGACATGCAAACTCCACAGACCTGGGAACCTCTTTATCTGACAGGTGATCACGGTCAGCTGTAACAGCTAGCTGTCTTCTAGTAAATAATGTAAGACACTGATTTTCATGACATTATATGATAAACAGAATAGGTTCAGTGGGGCTATGCTCTAGTTTTGGTAAATACAATTGTATTGCATTTTTTTGTATGTTACATTAGCTGCTATTTGCACCCAGGTGATGCAGCCTTACAGTCTGTTGATGCATCTTGATAAACAAGCTAGCTAGTGTTAGCTGAACACTTAGCATGCCTGTCTTTCTTCCAAATATCATTACACCCAGCTCCAAAGTGTCATTCAGAATGCTAAAACTGCAAGGCTTTACAAACCAGATGCTATGGTTGCTACATTCATTTTATATACAGTCAAGGCAGTTCATCTGTTGCTGTTAGGTTTCCTGTGGATGGAAAGACAGGTATAACTATTGGATTACTTTGCAGGAACCTAAGTTTTTTTGTTTTTGTTTGTTTGTTTTTTTGTTTGTTTTTCGTTTTTGTTTTTGTTTTTTTGTTTTTTTTTGGGGGGGGGGTCAGTAAATTCTAAGCTAAATGTGACATATGTGATAAGAATATCCTTAAAAGGTGAACATCACAGCAAATTTAAAAATCAGTGTATTACCTTGTGTTGACATTTGACTGAAAGCTCAGAAGGAGCACAAAGTTTGATGCAAATTTGGCAGAAGTAGCCACTTAGGGGTTTTGTATCTTAATTTAGCCTCACAGCCTCATTAAAAAAAAACACATTTTCAAACGTCAGCATGCACCAGCTACTTCAGCAGTGTTTGTATCTCACTGCTTTCTTTTCAACTCTTTTACCTTGCAGTTTGAAAACCTCAGTTCATGACTACCCAACATTCCCAAATCCCTCAGGGACGCTACAGGACTGCAGGGAGGGGCAGGGAGCAGATTGGGGGCAGCTGAATGCCAAGTCCACTCATGTATGTAATGGTTACACTGAAGTGATTGTACAACGTGACCCCCCACTCCTCCGTCCCTGCTGCCCTGCCCCTTCCACATCATCATAATATCAATTAATATTATGGCAGAAGACAGACGCACCGTTGATCCGTAACAAGTGGCATCTCTGGAGAGAACCAGTGCCACGAGACGGCCTTAATTAGGCCTGAAAAATGGCAGCTTATTCCATCCCTGCACTCCCTCTTAATCTGTGCTACAGAGCCACAGAGTCAACCCTGGCCCCAACTGGCAACTATTATTATTTCATCTTTGTCACAGCTGTGAATAAGCCAATGGGCGTGACAGCCAGTGGGCGGCGTGAGATTTTTAACAATGCTTTACAGGAAAAGCAGACACAGTTAGTACTGCCACTGGTTCACTGCTACAGCCAGACATATAGTACACAACAGGGGCATTTTGATTAATAAGGAATCAGGGAGGTGGTGGAGCACGTATCTGACAGGTTATGAGTCCACCTAGTCTGTCTAGTAACAGACAGCAGACATCTCGTTGTAATTCAAACTGTGTTTTCACATTCAAATGTCAGCGTCTCTCCTTCCCTTTGCTCTGTATTTTTGGGTGTAAATTTCATCATGAAATTTCCACTTTTTTGTGCCCTCATTATTCAGTCTGAAGGTGCATTCCCATTGGTACACTTCAGTCTTGCCCAAGAGAGGGCTTCAATGGGACTGAATAAAATTGGAATTAGCAGATAATTTAAAAAAAGTAAGAAAACAAGCACTTCCTAGTCATTCACTCCTACGACAAGGTTAAAGAAAGTACAAGAAGCACGTTTCTCATCTAAATTTATCCCATGTGAAAGACGTGAGGTGAGCGCAGCATGCAAAGATTTGTGATTCCTCAAGATGTGACAAAGACAATCATGGCAATTGCTATGGCAGTTACATTACTGAAAGCACAGGTTTATTTTTACAGACAAAATACCGCACGGGATGTGACATGTCCATATGTGGCTCTCGAGTATTTCCAAATGATATATAAGAAATTATGGGAGAAAACGCTAATCAAAAATGTTAACACGTAAACTGCATGTAAATGTCACACAGTTTAAAAAGGTTCGGTAACAGATCTCTAAATAGGAAAGTTACAGTCTGTATTTACTGGATTCACTGTAGAGGTAATATGTTTGTAACATGTATAGTTAGTAAATTGTAATATATGTTTGCTGGCTGAAATATTGTGAAATATTTTTTGTTAACTTTCTCTTTTTAATACAGATTACTACCAGCAAAGAGCCTCTTGACTAAATGTAGCTAACTCTCATGTGATGACATTTTAGTGGTCCCATGTCAGGGGGCCACTGTTCTCAGTTTTGTACATTAAAAAACCTTAGAACTCAAAATCACGCTCAAAATATTAGTGCTGTCAGCGTTAATAAGTTATGGTAAGTTACGGTAAAGCCATAACTGCATTAACGCGGAAAATCTCCATTAACGAGTAACCGCGGATCGCCCTGGATGGCTGGATGGCGTCAACACGTTAACAAGCTAAAGGCGCTAACGTGGTGATGCTGTGCAGCTCCACACACAAGGTGATCCGCGGTAACTCGTTAACTCGAAAATTTGTCGCGTTAATGCCATTTAAATAAGGTTAACACTGACAGCTCTATAAAATATGTAAAATCAAAGATTTATTCAAATAATTCATCATTAAGAAAAATATGCTTCATCTAAACTAAATATATACAAATCAAACATGTTTAATATGATCAGATTTAATTGCAATAATTTTTTTTAATTTTTTTACAGATTTACATGTATTCAAATTACTTAAACTCAACATTTTAGGCACACATATTTGTTATTGTCAGTAAACAAACTCAGGGTCCTGCGGGGAATGGGGGCTGCATGGATGTAAAGGTTCACCGATGGACTCTGAAGTTAATGGGGAGCCAGTGCAACTAAATTAGCAACGATGTGACATGCGAGTACTTGCAAAACTCAGCCAGAAGGCTCGCAGCGGTGTTTTGAACAACCTGCTGATGTTCAAAGGAAGCTTTGTTAAGACAAGCGAACAATGAATTACAATAATCCAGACGTGATGAAATAAAGGTGTGACTAACAATCTTCAATTCAGAGCGTGACACAGTGGAACTCCACTTGGCAACATTTCCTAAGTGATAAAACCGAGAGCAAACCAGAGAATTCACTGAATAAACGGGCTGTTGCTATAAATGTAACCTCCTCCGGAACATTAATTTACAGAGACAGACAACACATTGCACAGAGGTCACATCAATTTATTTTGCCTCTTTATTTTATGTGTATTTAAAAAGAAATCAAAGAAATTGTAGCTACAATGGCTGCAATGCTACATTTAAAAAAAAAAAAAACATCTACATGTGACTATAAATCACATATTTAACTGTTGGAATGTAAGAAATTCAATGTGAAACAACAGCTAGATGGTCCTTTTTAATGTGGAAACCTTATATACACTGTGAATAACAAGGATTTTCTTGTGATCTGATTGTCTTCTGACTAAACTAATAGGAAATGAAGAGCAGCACGTTTTTACTTTCCCCAGAAAAGCAGTGCTTTCATTGTGTCTTTCCATCAACACCCTTCTTATTCATTACCTTTTTTTTTCTAGTGGAGATTTATTCCTACAGAGAGTACCATCAGTCTTTCGGAGCCCCTCTCTTTGGAAATGGCTTGTCTTATTGCGAACTGATGGACATTTAGATCTTTAAAGATGCTCTGGAGTCTTTTCCAGCTTTCGTGATTTGCGATTGAGGCATGGCTCACAACAACCAATCTTTCATGAGAAGAACACACTTTGTGAGTGCAGACTTCGGATGCCTTTAATTATCAACCCATCAGCCCACACTTCCAATCTCATCACAACACCTGGCTCCAAGTGTTGTTTTGTTAGCAAAGGCGGTTTGCTTACCCTTTCAAGCCTAGACTGGGAATGACTGTCTGGGCTCACCTGGGAATTGTGTGTAGCTAGTTTAGTTCGCTTTTTTTCCTTGTCTTTTTGGTCAATTGTGATTTATGATGATCAGAGCGCATTTTACAATTAGCAAGTATAAATCCACACGGTTCACAAACCATTTTCTCAAAAGTGTTTAGATAAGAAGATAAAAGATATGTTAGGTGAGTTTAATTATGAAATATATTCTAGACATTTAACGCCCATTTGTTTTGTGTTCCTTTGTCTTCCTTCTTTTGAGGTGATGTGATGAGTCACAGCTCCTAACTTGTAAATTGAGGAGCTAATTAAATCCTTGAATGTAGCTATTTGTGTAAAAATATGAAATCACGTGCATACTTCAGGTACTTAGCGCTGGGCTGACAGTATTTCACTTCAGTTGAGTAAAATCCAAACACATTTCCACACACAACCATACATACTCACTACTTTGTGTTGTAAGTGTCTTAACTATTATAAGGTTAAAACCAGCTCCAAGCTAAAGTAGCTCATTTTAACTGCACCATTTTATGACTGTGCAGTCATAATTTGAATGCATCGCTTCAACTCGCTGGATGGACAGGGACCAAGGCCTCAGTCACCACCAGCTCCTCACTTTACAGCAAAGAAGCTTCTAGCTACACCTAGGGGGGAACCACGCAGCTCAGCTATCGCTGGCATTGAGTAAGCAATCTGTCTGCTTCAGCTGAGTAATTACAGATTTGCAGCACCTTTTCCTGCTGATGATGCTGTCATGGGCAATGGCTGTTGCTGTGTCCTGCAGGCTGGTATGATTGTTGGAGAATGACTTTGTTTCAGTCTCTGTGCCATAATTTATAAGGTGCTAGTGGGAAGAAGTTTACAAATTATCTCCTGAATTTAAAAGTTGAAATATCGACAAGTGAGAGATGGTTGCTTTATGTTGCGCTAACTTTAATATCGCAGAGGAACAACAATCGTCTGAGGATAAGTGGCGGGATCATTAACCAAAAATAGACATTCAGCTCTGGTAGAATGCATTTTTCAATAATGATGTCAACTAATATAGAGGCAGTGTTTATTCCTGCAAATGCTAAGCCTTACAGCTACAGTGTGATGAATTACATTCAATTGAGTAATATCTTAAAATACCTCAAGGTTGGCTGAATTGTGTATACTGAACTCCACTTAGTTAGTTGTGATTAAAAAAAGATACAAGCTCAAAAAATGCCTAAAAAAGACCAACATGGCAGCATAATGAGAAATTTGAAAATTCACTTTAACACTCATCCTGGGATCCGTACAAACCCTGGAGGTGTATTATGTCATATCTCACAGGAGTTTTCTTCCATCGCTCCCATTTTTTAGGTCTGCCTAATGATGTTATCATTGTTGTGACATCAGATTCAGCGGACTCTGGATCTGGTCTTTGACCTTTACAGATGATGTGGTTCTCTTGGCCTCCAGCTTTCACTGGGGTGGTTTGCACCTGAATGTGAAGCAGCTGGGATGAGAAGGAGCACCTTCAAATCTGAGGCCGTGGTTCTCAGCCAGAAGAGTGCCCACTCTGTGTCAGGGATGGGGTTGCTTCTCCAAGTGGAGGAGTTCAAGTATGTTGCGGTCTTGTGAGGGAAGAGTAGAGTGGGAGATTGGCAGATTGGTGTGGATGCTGAAGAGAGAGGTGAGTGTCAGTTTAAAGCTGTCGATCTACGTTGCCACCCTCACCTATGGTCACGAGCTGTGGTGACGGAAGGAATGAGATCACTGATACAAGTGGCGGAAATGAATTTCCTCTGAATGCTGTCTAGGCTCTCCCTTTAGAGATTGAGAGTGGAGCCGCTACTCTTCTACATCGAAAGGAGCCAGCAGAGGTGGCTAAGGCATCTGATCAGGATGCCTTTGAGATGCCACCAAAGAGACGTCACCCTTTCAGAAATGACAACTTTGGGCTGCCTTTATTGTTTTTTTTATTTCTATTATTTTATATTTATTCCGATTGCTTTTCTCATATAAAGCCAACAAAAGTGATGTTTACTTAAAACTACTGAGAATAAAAGGATGATAAATAAGTATTTAGTAATAATGTGGATTGTACTTCAGATAACATCGGCAAGTGCATGTGTTAAAGACACGTTTTTCATTTTACAAAACTGCAAATTAGTTGTAACTCTGCAGTAATAAGATTAATTCCATTTTTTATCTTTAGATGCCCTTAATTACATAACTAATAACGCTCTGAGAAGAAACAAGTTTTGCCATTATTAGTGTTTTGCTATTATATCAGTTCCCCAGAGACTTCAGCCGGTAATCCATGTATGTTAAATATGTCGGTCAGATGAGGGTTAGTCTCTGGAACCTCGATGGAAAATGAGCCGCTCCGTGCATATAAAACAAATACACACAGAGAAAATGTAGTCTTTCACTTTTTGCAAATGAAATCATTTGCTATTTCTGCTCACCCTCCTGTGAGCCTGGTGACAAACAACTCCCAAATATGAATGCAAATAACATATTTAAAAGGGCCTAATGGCCATTCCCAATATAATGCATCATTCTGATCAATTGTACTTATTCAAGTCTACACGCCTCTTTTACCCTTCGCCTCTGATTGTATTTTCCAAATGCCAAGAGCAGATGAATCGCCGCCACTGACACACAAGTCATTTAACAACAATGAGGCCAAATGCTAAAAGCAGTGAAAAAATCAGCTTCTTCTCCTCCTCCTCTTCCTAAAATCTCTCTAGTTACCTTCCGACCATATTGTGTTGCATTTTCTACATCACTGCCCTGCATGGCGACCATCTAATTACGCAGGACTTCAGAATGGAAAATCAGACCGACGCCGAACACTACTCCATCCCAGCATGAGCCATTGCATTAGGTTGTTAAGACCACAGGCATAGTGCACTGTCATTAATTTAGCTGCCTTTGACAGTATTGAATGCGAGTAACATCTCTAATGAACGATAAGAACTACAATACCTGCTATTAAATCTTAAGGATGTGTCTCATACTAATGATGCTGTCTCCCTGGAGTGACCTCGAGCTGTGAAGTGGATAGTGCATGCACACAGTGGACTTGTTTTGAGGAACAAAAGAGAAAGGGTTTTAATGGCTTTGAGAGTCAGCGGGCTGTCTTTGTGAGTCAAACTTCAAGCAAGTAAGGAGAGAGAAAAAAAGGAAGGGAAGCAAGACCGACTGCGGAGATGTTTCTGGGTCTTACCTGTCCTGGTATGGCATTTTCACAAAGCAGTGTTTCATAGTCGATGGCAAAAACCGGAGCGTTATCATTTATGTCCTGCACTGTGATCAAAGTGATGCCTTTTCCGATTTGGGTTGGGTCATCTGAAAGGGAAAGAGAGAAGAGAGTCTGTCAAACTTTCTTTAAATCACTTTGATTCTGCCTTAACTTTGCACTGGGCCAAATTATGGAATATTGATCTTTCTCATGTGTTATAATTAATCACAAAGGAGGTGGAGGGAGGAAAAAAAAAGTGCTGCTGTAATGAAATATGCAGTCTGCTTCAAACAGCTGGCGTTCTTGCCCTCTCTGCTGCGGATCAGCCGCAGTGATTAGACTCGGTGCTGGCTTGTTGTTTGCGTGTGCGAATGAGCCATCTCGCACGGAGGGCTTCACGCCTCTGTCCGCCTGATACACACTGATGGCTAAATGGCTGTGTCTGAGTGCAAGATGATGATTTAGCCTGGTGGTGCCACGGTGCCGGCCAGAGATGACGGCTGATTTGATGGTGATAAAAAGGACGTGCGGAGCCTCGTGCGGAGCCTCGGGCCACAGACTTGTTGTCATTGGCGTGGTCTGGCCAGAGTGGATGAAATGTGAGTGACTGCAGCTCGAGTGCACAACATCCCTCAACCACAGAGTCCCTGCACCCTCTTCAGTAACAAAGAACCCATTTACTATAAATACTGTCATAAGGCAGGACAGTAGATTTTGTTGCCAGTCCATGAACTCGAAGATGTTTTCAGCTGAAAACAGCGCCCAAGTGTCACTATGTGTCAGAAGTCAGTGCCTCATGCATGAGGGACTGTTGTGACATTTCATATGGCTATTATTATATGCTGCTTTCTTTTTGTTGCTATATCAGGCAAGCACTCACACTCGGGATTCAACCAAGTGGCGCATCTGTGTGCTGTTAGATGTAAATAAAAACACATCTTTGAAGCAAAGATGGATAAAAAGGCTTTGAGAAAAAGAAAAGAAAAGAAGACCTTTTTCACGCAGTGTTCGATCTGAAGATGTGAAAGCAAAAGAAGTGCTGGGCTGACAGGCTGGTTGTCTTTTTAACTTATACCGATGTGACGCAGCTGTTTGGCGTGCTCAGTGGATAGCGTGCTTGTGATTGCTGTCCATTGTGCGGAATGATAGGAATGCAATGTGGGAAAAAGAAGAAGGAACAAAAAAAGGGGTTTATGTCCTTGGAGCCATTGACAGACGAACAAAAAAGGCACACGGCACTTCTTCACATCACATTAACATTGTTCACCCGTGGGCGAGATCACCCGCCCTTAGTCAGCATCTCGTCCCCATGGCTCAGGGAGACATGGAGGTCAGAATGACCCTCCCGTATGTGAATTAACATTCCCCGACAGCTCCGCAACAACCCCAACAACACCACACTGCATTGTCCAAAGCACAGACAGCTTACAGAGTGGATAACAGGCCAGAAAGGATCTAAAGCTTCATGTATATTGCAAGCCAGCTACAGTATTGCAGTATATCTTAGGAAAAATGCATCCTGCTGATATAACCCTTTTGAGGACTTGGATAACTTACTTGCTCACAAGAGAAACTGTGTACATAAAAAAGTGATGCTCTCTGAGGTAATGTTGTCTCCCCTCCAGTAAGGAGCAGGACAGACCTGGTTTTAGGGCTTAAACTCTGATAGTATGCACAACGGGCTTCTCTCTTCACAGTCCACAAAGGACCTGCTAGCTGTGAGCGAAGGTCTTTTTTTTAACCCTGTAAACTAGAGTAGTTATTTCTTGGTTGATTAACCAGCAGACAAGCTATCTAGCTCAGTCACTCGTGGGTTTTTACTTTTGGACACACAATAGAAGACATCCCTAATTAAACAGAATCCAGCACCAGCATGTGGTTCACAATGTTGATATTAGAGCTGATGAAGTACTATTTATAGGATGAATAAAGCAATAGTGGACTACATAGTAGTTTTGAAAGTTTTTCCCACAAGGAAACTTACGGCTCTCGATGGCAAAGATGGTGAGGTTGTGGACAGAGTTTGCTTCTCGGTCCAGAGGTTTGGCTGTGCTGATGACCCCACTTAGGGCATCCACATTAAAGAAGCGCTCCAAGTCTGTGTTCCTGTCAATGGAGTACCTGGGCACACAACAGTACACAAAGCGCACATACACACTTTTAGAAATTGCTTTTGGATAGTGGTATTGATTTGACATTTTAGAGTTTCTTCTACTTGTAAGGAAAGATTATGATCATGTTTTTTCCCCATCAGCAGTAAGAGCTGCATTCGGTTTCATATATAAATACATACATTATCTTCACACTTTATAGAAGACATATGATGTTGTCCAAGCTGTCTCTAAATATTACAACTAATGAGTACAGTCCATAGATTGGATTAGATTCAGAAACGTGGAAGCAATTTGGAACTTTATATCACGAGCAAAACAAAAGCACATTAAATATTGATAAGCTTGAAGACTGCCTACTTGTCCCTCAGCACTCAGCGCCGATCAAACCTTTTCAATACAATGCAACTCATATTTCTAGAGAAAATTGCATCTTCAATTAGCGTACATCCAAAGGGTATTATTGCAATGTAATTTGACTCTTGTGGCTGCATTAGTTCCACAATAATTTTAATTTCAACAGTTGTAGTGAAATATATTGCAGATGCTGATAGCAGTCACAGGAGTAAAAAGAAGCAATTTACAGCTACAATGGTGCAGTAATTTGATTTTCTGATTAAGATTGCTAACAATCCGAACAGACAAAGCTTGAATCCCATACAATATTCATTCAATTAATGCAAAACAGGAAGGGGGGGGGGTGTGGAGGTAGGGGTTGGTGGGGGGATCTTGTGAGTGACACCACGCAGACTGACAATGTGAGTGCTTGTTTTGAGCCATAAATGCCACGGCACAAGTGTTGAGCCTTGACCCTCCAGCAGGAATGCCCTTCTCTTGTTCAAGATGGCATTTCACTTTTGCAAATGCTGCACTCCTCTTCCCTACCACCATCTGGCACTGTCTTTATGACCGCCACACGGGGAGGTCGGAGGGTCTACGGATTCTGAGTTTGTCGATAATGTGGACTAAACACATTTTTAAACAAATTGGGATTTTAACGTCTGAATCGGGTGAATAAATCATTAGCACCTGATTGGACTGTTGGAGTTATCTGGGTCATGGGCAGAGACTCTCCCGATCGAGGTGCCCACTTTGGCGTCCTCTGAAACGACCATCTTGCTCAACGGTGTGGAAAAGACGGGCGGCTCGTTCACATCCTCCACCGTCACCTTGACTGATGTCGTGTCGCTAAACGGTCCCAAGTTCAAGAAGTTGGAGTCGATATTCCTGTTTGTGGCTTCGATTCTCAGAGAAAAGCTGCTCTTTGTTTCAAAGTCTAAAGGCTGGAGGAGAGGTAGACAGGGAGAATACAGAAAACATTGAGAGAAACGTTCGCTTCCCTTATCAAAATATGAGAGGTGTCGGAAATGTTTAGCTCTTTTTAGAATTGAGAAATAAAAACTACACCAGGATTGCAGCTCTGCATTTTCACCCATTCACAGTTAGAGGAACAGTTACTATGTATGTAAATCTGTAAATCATTCAGACGATGCTGAGATATTGATCACAATTAAGGACGTGGACTCTAAAGACCCATTACAATTTAACACACAGTTAGACTTAAACAAAGTGATTTGGTGATGGATTATAGTTACTTTGTGCTGTGAAAGCAGTAATATTGATTTCAAGCAAGTCTCACAACATGGTGAAAAGCACGCTGAAATGAACGCTTTTGAAACATTTTTGTCATTTTGTCTGGCTTATTGAACTCCCCATAGCAACGTATAATATACTGCAAGAGAACATTGATTTGACACTTTCATTGTCTGTGAATCTCTCCTATGTTGTAATTGTCTGAGTTTGGTGCAAAACAAACAAGGGATTAAATTGGCCCATCTGACAAGAATTGCTTGTGGCCAACAATGGCCCTACCTCTCCCACAAAAGAGTGCCAGCAATGAAGTGTCACATCAATGTGGCCCGCGGAGACCATTTTCAAGCCCTTTGAAACCCTGAAATGTGATGTATCAGCCATGTGCTACGGAGCATGCAAAACTAAGGTGGGAACGCACAACATTTTCTTTTTCCATTAGAAATGAATAAATTACTTTTTACATTTAACTTGACAATTTTCTTTATTTATGTAGTTGGTGCCAGTAGCGCCGCTGTTATTTTGCTGAGTTTGGGTCTTTTCTTGAGTTTGAGACTGTTACGGCCCTAGCAGGGCCTCCTCCTGAAGGTGCCTGTGTGGGCGTGTCCCACCACCTCTTCTGCCTGAGGTGCCACCTTTCCCTGTTACACAGCTGACTCACATCAGTAATTAAAAGTATTTAAGCCCAGGGAAAGGTGAGCTCTGGGCCAGAGTGCCATGAGTGTGTTTGTGAGTGGTTACAGCTAGTGAGCTGTGTTATTGTGGTTTGCAGCTAGTGAGCTGCTCTCTTTCTTTTTGGCTTACGTTTTACTTTATTGACCACGCCTGAGTTTTGTTTGTTTTCTTAAATGGTGATAGCGGCTTGTCCGTCTTTTTTAGTTGAGCTACTTTAATAAAACTCTTTGATTTAACCCTTTTGCCTCCTTGACTCCTTTTTCTAACCCGGTCACTTTTTGTTACTCCCCCCTCACCGCCTAGACCCCTCAGGGGAACGTAACAAGTGGGGGCTCGTCCGGGATTGTTGAAAAGGGAGTTTTGAGTTGGAATTGGTTTTTGATTATCTTGCTTTGTTCACCTTTAGAGATTCAACTTCCCAGTTAAGTTAGGTGAGTGTCCAGCTGAGCTTATTAAGTTCTTCCTTCGGGCACTCTTTTGTTGTTTTGCCTTTTTTATTTTCGGAGTAATCCTGGGCGGGGATTAGTTCCCTGTTGGGGGTAGGCAATTCAGGGCTCCGGTCGCTGAAGTTCTGCCTTTAAAGTTGCCTCGAGCCCAGCATGCTCCAGAAGATAGGTAGGTAAAGGTTGTTGTGCTTAGGAACTGGGTAAGTTGTATTTGTTAATGTGTGTGTGGCAAGAGGTAAGTTGGTCAGTTAAAGTAAGTTGTGTAGTTTTCTGTTAATTGTTCAGTAGTTGCTGAGTGAGTTGGCAGATGGGTGTGGTAGTGTCTTAATTAGGGTGTGTTTGCTAAGCCTTCTCCACCCCCGAAATGGATGATACAGCTATCAGTGCACAGGTGTCTAGAAGCTCGTTTGTGGGCAATAACATCCACCTGGTTCCCGTTTTCTGTGAATCCAGTGTTGAGAGCTTCTTCAGTGTGTTTGAAAGCATAGCAACTGCATTACAGTGGCCTGAAGACGTGTGGGGGTTGATGTTGCTGTGTAAATTCACGGGTAAGGCTCAGGAAGCTTGTTCTGGTCTGTCTAGGCATGACGGCCTAGTTTATGAAAAGATCAAAAGTGCCGTCCTCCAAGCCTATGAAGTTGTACCTGAGGCCTATAGGCAGCATTTTCGAGGTTTGGAGTTGGCACAGGGTCAGTCCTATCTTGACTTCGCTAGGGACAAGGCGAAGCTTTTTGATAGGTGGTGCTCTGCAAGCCAGGTTAACAGTTTGGGGTCGTTACGTGAGCTCATGCTTGTGGAGGATTTTAAAAACTGTTCCTGAGTGTATTGCTCTTTATTTAAGTGAACAGAGGGTTTCCACTTTACAGCAGGCTGCCATACTGGCCGATGAGTTTACCCTAACTCATAAAACAAATGCGGTAGAATGTGACATCCCTTCTCACTATAATACATCTTGGAGAGCTAGGAGGGAGCCAGCTAACGAGGCTGAAAAAGTTGTGGTTTCGAGACCCAGAACGAAGCTTTGTTTCTTCTGCCACAAACCTGGACACCTTGTTGCTAACTGTTTGAGACTGAAACTCAAACAGAAAGCACACTCAAAGCAAAAAGGGCCTGCTTTGAGAAAAGTCAGTCGTGGCTCTCAAACCGACAAGGTTGCCAGGCCTACGAAGAGGCTACACTTGGAGCATAATTGCTCAGTAGTGTCATGTAGTCAGTGTAAGAGGTCAACTGACCCTGAGCTGCCACTGGTTGACAATTTCCCAGGTCCTCAAAATGACCTGCAGGGGGACAGGCTGTGTATAAAACCACCAGTAAGACCCGCAACCCTGGCTAACAAACGTGCCTGTATCGGTGACCTGAGCAATCGTCTGAAAACTGTTGCAGTAAGGTCTTCTGACTGCCTGCTGTGTTCTCCACATGTGATGGCTCAAAAAAGCCCTGGCTATCACATGAGACATTGTTTTGAGGGTCTGCGGCCACCCTCAGTAAGTATTTTGAACCCATTGAGATGGGGTTGGCAGCTTCCGCAGGCAATGCCTAACCATTGTTATGGGGTTTGGTAGGTGGAAAGCCTGCAATTTGTTGATGCGACGGTTACGGACTTGATTAGTTTTTTTTGGTTATCATAATCATTTGACAAACCACGGGTTTGTATTTATGGGAGGGGGTGTTACGGCCCTAGCAGGGCCTCCTCCTGAAGGTGCCTGTGTGGGCGTGTCCCACCACCTCTTCTGCCTGAGGTGCCACCTTTCCCTGTTACACAGCTGACTCACATCAGTAATTAAAAGTATTTAAGCCCAGGGAAAGGTGAGCTCTGGGCCAGAGTGCCATGAGTGTGTTTGTGAGTGGTTACAGCTAGTGAGCTGTGTTATTGTGGTTTGCAGCTAGTGAGCTGCTCTTTCTTTTTGGCTTACGTTTTACTTTATTGACCACGCCTGAGTTTTGTTTGTTTTTCTTAAATGGTGATAGCGGCTTGTCCGTCTTTTTTAGTTGAGCTACTTTAATAAAACTCTTTGATTTAACCCTTTTGCCTCCTTGACTCCTTTTTCTAACCCGGTCACTTTTTGTTACTCCCCCCTCACCGCCTAGACCCCTCAGGGGAACGTAACAGAGACGACTGGAGAAGTGAACTTTTCGGTGACCGCGTGATGTTTATTTCATCACAAGAGGTGGAAATAGTCAGCGCTGATTTGTCATTAGTGATTAGCACTTAATCCAAAGGTTCTGCTGACATTTAAAACACAGTAGGAAGGGCAAAGCGGAGAAAGGAAAACCAGGGAGAGGAACTTACACTTGTTTTATGAAGGATATTAGGATATGCTGTCTGGCACAAACAGACCACAGTGCACTGAGATTCAGTGGCACGTCATTATTCTTATATAAAAATATTGCATCACCATGTGTGTGGTAGTAGAATTTCATATCACTGTTTTCAGAAACGCGTGATTCATCTGTGACACGGGTGCATTTAATTAATTAAAGGAAACATCTGGCTTTATTCTTTTTTTTTTTTTTTCTTCTAGCTGGCAACTGTTGTGTTGACTGATGCCAACTCAGCCTAAGCTTGTCTCATAACACTTAACAGTCCTACAGCCACTTAGCTCCGAAGTCCTACCGAGGATGCTAAACGTAAAAAAGAACACAAAACTTGAACAGCTGGACGGTGCAGCTTTTAGAAGTGAAATATTTCAGCTGTTTGGGACTATTTTTTGCTGGAGATCAGTAAAGTTTTAGTAAATACTTAAAGCAGCAGGTGGCTTATGTGTTAACAATATAAAATAAAGTTTCTCTCCCACTTCATCTAAATGTTTATTAATTAAATGTTAAATAGTTGCATGGGGAAAAAAGAGAGAAAAAAGATTGGTTTGCACACTGCTTGTATACCCACACCACTCCAATCTGGATTCCAGGCAGCTTTCAGTGTCTCACCAGCTTGGGTACAAAGCCCTAAAATGTTAACCTGTCTCACTGATTTTCAAGAGTGAAGGTTCAGGACCCTTTGTGGTTACAAAGTCTTGGTATAAACAAGTCTTGGTTCAGCAGTTCTATTCACAAGCTGACTGAGTTGGGTTCCTGAATAAGCTCTTAAGTAATAAAACCAGGCTGTTGTTCAAGCTGTACCTTCAGCAGCATTATGACCCCATCTTGTGTGTCCTCATCTGTCGTTATGTTGAACATGCTGGGCCCATCACCGTCCATGATCCTGTAGTCCATCTCTGCGTTGGAGCCTATATCAGCATCCACCGCTTTTATTCTGGCCACAACAGATTGCACCAGCAGGGACTCGAGCACCGTGTACTGATAGTTCTCTGGAAAGAGAAGGACAGGAGTGGATGCTGGTAATGGATGTGCTTATTTCACCGCCAATTCGCTTTCGAGCAGCTACGGCTCGTGCTGTAGCCCTTCAGCTTTGATTTGACTGTGTGTCTCCTCGATGAATTCATGTTACATAAAACAGACAGGCAGCAGCAGTCGCACACATGAAATAAAGCGTTTTGTTTCAACTTCATGGTGGCGCTCTGAATAGACTGCGGAGAAAAGCAATGGAAAATTAAAATATGCAATCAAAAACGTCAAAGGCTAATTTTATATTTCCCCGTCCTTTAAATTCGGGTTCTGTAACAATATCATCTGCAAAACACAAAACTTTCAAAAGGCTGTCTGAATGTAACAGGTTATCCTCCCAAATGCAAAAAAGAGAAAGTAATAAAAAAAAGAAAGAAAACTGGAGTCACGCTAAGATTTCTGTGGTACATTTTTTTGTGAAATGAAATGTCCACTCAAAGATTCTATTACTCCAAAACTCTCCATTGTGTTCCCTGAGCTTTTGTGTGACCCTCTAGATTTAAAGTACTCTTATGAGAATAAAGAAGGGAATCATATTCATAATCTCCCCAATCACCATGGCAGAGCTCATTACCAGACCTTTCTGTGTTCCTCACAGTGTCTCCCTCAGCCTCCGTCTAAATGCTAATCTCCCTGACATTGTTTGCTGCCATGTAATCTTTATAATGGCTTTTTAATTTGCCGTGGAGCAGCAGCTCTTTAAAAGACCAAAAAATTGCTTTCCTCCCTCTGTACTGCCCCTTCACCTACCTCCTGCCCTTTCCTCTCCCAAAGCCTGTCCTCTCACGCAGCTAACCTTGGTGTCTTTCCCCTTGGACTAGCTATTGCTCTTGGACTCTATCAGCTCCGATGCTCCATGATGGCGTATCGATTCTGACCCATGACCCCGTGAGCTCAACTGCTGGAGCAAAATCGAGAACTCCAAAGTCTCTTTCTTCTCTGCATGACAGCACTGGGTTAAAACGACACTGACGACTTGTTGTGCAAACTTGAACCTTTCTTTCCCCCCAGGGACCAGCAAATTGACTCGGCTTCATGGCAGTCCAGTGGTGAGAGCACCAGCCAGACAGCGGTTGGGCTATCAGCAGTAAACCGATTGCTGGCGCTTCGGATTATCATGAGAAGTGCTGCATGCCTTTGAATCCTAAAGCTCGGCCTGGAACCCATTAGCAGCCCGTGAAATAGGCTGACAACAAAAAAAGAGAAAAAAAAGGCAGTCTGATTGATCCTGGTATCCAACACTGAAGCAAACACCAGCTCTGATGAAGAATAAGGCAGAGAGGTGCACACCTCGCAGGAAGGTTGGTTTTTAATTTGGCATTAAAAGTCCAAATGTTTGCTGAAAATACAAGTTGGAAATATGAAGAGACACTAGGGTAAGAAAGATTTTAAAAATAACATTGGAAACTCGTGAGATGAAGTTTAATGAGTGTGTTTTGCTTGTAAGAGGTCTGAGTATTTTCTATCCAACTTTATTTTACCACACACTGTGGAAAAAGAAAAGAAATCTCGTTACGGCTTGTTGTTACAGCAACTGTAATAAATTCAAATGATTTTTTTTTTCCAAGGGTGAAACAACAACCCAGCCTTTTGCACCGCTGCATTCATTGCATACATTACAAAGTATGCCCTCATTTGGTTCTCTAAGTTCAAGAAGTTTTTCAGTAATAATGATAGATCTTTAACGCTTCATTCAGCCAGGAGGGGAAAAAAGAAAGAAAGAAAGGAGCCGGTTATATTCTGATTGCTGAGTAGCTGTTGAATATGGCATTTAGGCTATAAGCTTAATCAACCCAGTAAGGACAATCAGGAAAAGAGTCTTACTGTGAGCGAACCGAGGCGGGTTGTCATTGACATCTGTGAGCGTGACCGTTACAGAGGTGGTGCCGGAGAGGCCACCCATTTGGCCAACCATGTCTTTGGCCTGGATGACGAGAACATATTGATCCCTCGTCTCCCGGTCCATGTTTGGCAGAGCTGTTCGGATGACACCTGATGAAAGAACCAGAGAGGGCGTTTCCAAGTTTGTATATATAACACTTTGTCTCATTTTCACCAGAACTGCCTGTCAAGTTTGAGCAAAAAAAAACCAAAACCCCAACTCAGTTTAAGCTGAAGGGTTTCAAATATTTCAAATATAGTACTTATAGTTAGAATAGTTATAGTTATAGTTGTTTATACTTTGTAAGGGAAATGGGATAAAGGTGGAGTGCTTTAATGAAACATGCAAACATAAATAGAATACAACATATGCGGCAAAAAACAGAGTTTGGATCATCTTTGGATGTTGCCCTTTTGTTCTGTTCTTGGTCAAGATGATCCCACACCGCTTCAATAGTGTTGAGGTCCGGGGAGGCCAATCCCTGACTGATTTTACTGTATTGGCAATGTCTTTGGGTTGGGATCGTTGTCATGCTGAAATATGAAGCTGTTGCCAATCCAGATGGTATTGCATGGTGGATCAAAATTTGACGGTACTTTTCCATGTTCATCATTCCATCAATTTTGATCGGATCTCTGACCCAACTGGCTGAAATGTAGCCCCAGACCATAACAGACGCTCCACCCTCCTTTTGCAGATGGCTGTAGACACTCATTGTTGTACCTCTTTCTTGACCTCATCCATATTGCTAATGATTTAACTAGAAATTTCAAATTCGGATTCATCACTCCAAATGACCTGTTGACACAGATTTTCAGTCCAGTTCTTGTGTGATTTGGCTTACTTCAGCCTTTTCTTCTTGTTTCACTTTCTTAAGGATGGCTTCTTAAAGGCCACCCTTCCCCTCACACCATTTCTGATGAGGTTTCAGAGAAGGACAGTATGTATGTGTCAGGTCTTTGTTGTATTTTTCCTAATTCATAGAGACATAAATTTAAGATACAGTCTATGTGCTGTAAATGGTTGTTTAGGCCTGCCACTCTTTCCTTTTTCCTTGTCTATTTTCCTCAAACAAGGGCACAGCATGCTGAGATATGCCAAGTTTTCAGCTAATAGCTGTTTAGGAATTACCTTGATGGGGAAAAATCCTATTTTATTCCTGTCAAACTGTGTTATCTTTGCCATTTTTCATAGATTCAACTAAATAAATAAGAACAATTTATGTGTTTTGTGACAGGCTGCTAGTAACAAAGTGCCTAAAGATACAATTTAAAATTGGCTCTTTGCTAAGTTACTGTTATGTTTAGACACAACACTGATTTATCCCTTGAGCTAGATGACTTTTTTGTGCTCGAATGATTCATAGGTTTGTGTTAAGTGGTTTAACAAACAAAAACCTTGTGTTTTTTAGCATACTGGACTGAAAATGAGTGAAAAAGCAGCCAATTTCCAAAAATTAACTTTGAAAGACCTTCAGAAAACCTGTAGAACTGTTGTTCAAGACTGCTTTGAAATTACAAGAAAGTCTGGCTTTTCAGCTTACGACACTGTCAGCCACATACAATGCAGTTTTGAGAAGTGCCTCAAGTGTCTCGACCTTCAGTCATATCTTGAGTGAGGTGACCTCAATAGGTCACATGACAAGGTGAGACAAGATCTTGGTGGTTTCACCCGAAACCTTTGGTTGTAATGATCTACGCCTTTTTCCACACTTTGACTCATGCAACGAGGGACATGGTTAATAGTAGGTTAACAATCCTCTTATCAAACAGCCCCCATCTGGGTTTAAATATCTGGGACTCTTCATCATTTGGTTTTAGAACTGAAGAAGGATCCCGGATAAGAGGTGAAGCATCTTCAAGAAAGTCTAGTCATTTTCTTTCCGAGATCCTTAGTCTACCATGACCTGGATGACTACACGGACGTAACGTCTGGCTCTTTGAAAGCTAAATATAATGAAATGCTGGGTAGCTCAAAACTTTAGCACAGTACTAAGAACCTGGCACATCAATTAATTCATTTCAAAACCATACACAGAACATACATTACACCCTATAGGAGGTTCCAGATGAAACTACATGCTACGTATCACTGTCACATCTGCAATGATTCGTCACCAGGCACGTTTTTGCACATGTTTTGGGACTGTCCTGTTGTATCCAATTTTTGGGTCTTTGTGAACTCTTTGTTATCTGAGGTGCTGGAAGTTTTTCATATTTCCAATCCTGGTCTTTGTCTCCTTAATGATACCTCTGAAATCTCCTTAAAACAAATACAATGCAAAATGTTGTTCGCTGGATTCACATCCGCAAAGAAGACTATTACAAAGCAATGGTTCAGTCCTGACATTTGTATGGAATCATTCTGGATACGATGTCTTATCCGTGTTATTAATTTTGAACATACCACAGCAAAATTAAATAAAGCTCGACCCACGACTGTTGAAGCTTGGAAAATCTGCTCATCCAAAGTTATCCCCTGGAAGAGGCAATAACTGGTTTTGACTTTGTGTTTTTGTGTTTTGTCTTTGCTGTCCCTATGCCTTGTGACCAATGTTTGCTTTGCTACTGCAGTTTACAGTTGTGCTGTATATGTCTGTACCCCCCCAACCCCGTTTTAAATCACAAAAAAAAAACAACTTTAGAACAGTACTGGACATTTATTCATCTAGCTATCTATAACAGTCATTTACTGATTTGGCTTTTTTGTATATCGATTGTTTATCCAGTTGCTTAAAGTTTAGCATCCAACAGTAACAGTAGGTTATGTACTCCTTCACCTACTCTTCAAGTAGCAGATCAAAAATTGGCTTATCTCTGATGCCTTTTTTTCTCATTCATGTTCATTTTGATTCATTTACTCAGAACCTTTCTCTGATGCAAAGCTTTAATTGTCTCGTATCCATTGCTTGTGTTTTTAACATGAAAGCATAAAAAGCACTTATACACCACCTTACAAACTATGACGTCAACCTCAAAATGATTTCAGCTTTGAAGTTAGTTGGTAAAAAGACTCCAGTCGTGCTAAAATAGATGCTGAATTCAGACTGGAAAAGAGTGATCACATCAATCATGTAGTCTTTACTATGAGAATGCTTTGACATGGAGTAATTGTCCATAATGACTGGTCCCTTGTTTACACACCGGCAATGATTTGTGACTCCTTTGTGCCCTCAAATGTGCCGTCACTCCAAATAGTTTAGGGGTCTGAAGCATGATGAGGATAATGTAAAGATGCTGTCAGAAAAGCAAACACATACAAGGGGATATTTTTGCTGCCAGGGGAGGCATTATCTGTCTGTCCCCCTGTCATGATTGATCTGTATCAGAAAAATCAGAGATGTGTCAACACTGACATCCAATGACTGGCTCATGCGATTAGTGCTGCTGTGCGGTGTATACTTTAATCACCACAACAGCATTAAACACAAGCACAAATTCTTAAAAAGCGTATGGAGAAATCTTTTCATTAACAGCATTTTTCTAATCTCAGCTTTATCTCCTGACTACAAAGATGATAATTCCAGAAAAAAATTAACGCGACACATTTAAATGCAAAGAAAAATGCCCTAATCCTTCAAAAGCAATCACTGTTGCTTTCAAAGTTAATGACTTGCCACACAATGTGTTTCATTCATTAAATGGCACTTATTAAAGATTCCTACAGAACCTGAAAGATTACTCATTAAGAACCACACAAAGCCACAGCATACAGTTCCTGAATAAATGAATCATTTTTGGTTGCTTTATCGTATTCACAGGCTGATGAAGCAGATCAAAGAGGGTGCTCTTTCTTAGCGCTGGCACCTGAAGAATTTCCCATAATCCTTTAAATTACCCACAAAAATGGCACGCAATTGAGGTTCAGTTTTATGACATTGAAATAGAAAATAAAAATGAAATAAATGCACACATTTGCTCATTAAATGCTGTCCCCTTTGGTGCGAACGGTGTTGTCTTTAGACATAAAAAATAGTTTGCAGATTTCACAGACATAGATTTGGACCAATGTTTACTCAGAGCTGCACTAATCAATAGTTCCATTTGCACAATGGCTCATTTAGAGTGTAATGTGAAAGGTGGCACTTGTATAGATTACAGAGGTTTGCCAGCCTGCCCAGAGTTTTAGTATGTTCCATGTTTATCCTGCTTTTGTGATGACAAGTTCAAGGCTCTTACAGCCTCATTAACCCTCCTTTATTTATTAATTTCTTTTTTGATTTCCTGTGTGCTACCTATTCTGCACCAAAAGGAAGACTCTATTTGGTGAACATAATCGAGCATTTAGATGACAGAGCCAGACGTTTTCCTTTGGAGGATGGAGGCCAAAACAGAATTAAAAAGACTATAATATTGGATATTCATCAGACTGCCAAAAACATGACTTTATTAGTAATTAGTACTATTAATAACCTTCCTCTCTGTTTGAGTGATGTGTAAATTTAAACAGTTCAAACACAAACTGAATGTTATAATAATGTGAAAAGAAGCTGTTCCATTTAGTTAATATGCATGCTGTATTTGCTTTTTTGTTGTAGTTCAGCAGCTTTTCAGCTCCCTATTTTAATAATTCTGAACACATTTATGAATGTTTCTTTCCAACATATATCTGATAAAGTGCTGTCATTAAGATGATTATGCCCTGCCACATTTAAATATTATGTATGAGGACTGTGTGCTGTTTATTTTAAGCATAAAGAATCTTTTGGACCAAACAGGTCTAAAATCAAATAAAATGCTATACACACAAACCTTTCCTCCCTAACTCAAAACTACAACTCTCATCACTTCACGCCCCACCTAATCCTCATCCTTTCTTCAACCCGAGGAAGGATTGCAGCTCGGGTTCTCGGGAGAATAAAGGTACACACACATGCGCGCACACACACAATTTACAATTCACCTCAGCCCAAAAACAAAGGGGGGGAAGGACAAACAAATCAAGAAAAGTGGGTCACAAGACTTAAAGAGAAAAACAAAAAGATGCTTTTTGACCGTCAATCGTGGCTGTACTCGAAAATAAACAATTCCATTAAGTGTTTAATTTTCTTTCTCTGCCATCCTTTATTAATGTCATTACAGTCCCTCCAGCAGAAAAGTGTTATTGGCTTCTCTAAGTAAATGGCTCAGTTAGCTAAATTATACTGAGCTGTCCACTGCTTTTCTCTAAAGTCCCTGCTCCAGGGCTTACGGTGGGATGACGTTAGTCAATAAAACAATAATCTTTAGCTGCTGCTCTACAAAACATACCATTTCAGTATAATAATGAACAGTGCTGCAAAAAAGCAGAGCTATCTTTCTCTCCTTTGGGTAAGCCTCAGTGACAAAGTTAAGACGTGTCATTTGTTTCTTTTCTTTTTTTAGTCTAATGCTTTTATGCTTAGATTTTAGGCATCTATCTCTGTATCTCTGTGTGTGTGGATATTCACCCATCTGTTCGGTTTATCTCTCACATTCTTTTCCCATCCATCCATCCATCCATCCATTCATCACTTTTTTGTTGGTTCGTGCACAATGTAACCTCGTAGCCAATTAAAGAGCACCGCCAGTGCTCTGGTGTTTGCTGTAGTGACACCTATGAACCCTGTTTACTGAGTTGCATCAGAAAGGTTACTTCAAGCCTTCAATCCAGCAAGGCTCCCTAAATACTAGCTAGACACAAACAAAAGTTTTCTGTCCTCTGCTCCACATAACATCACCATAGAGACGTAGAATGCATGGGCAGACCTGAAAGAGGCATCTTTAAGGATTCACAAGAAGTAAAACTGAGACGGAAGCTGGATAATGGTCGGATTATAATAACAGCGGCAATGGATGGCTCCTAAAAGGTGAAATAAAAAAAGATGAACAAAAGATGTTAAGTTTGTGCAGCCAGGAGTGAGACAAATGAATGTTCTCACTAAACCATAGATCGGCTTCACACACAATTGATACACTTATTTAATATCAGCTTGGTTTGTTGGAGGTTGGGAGATATTGGCTGTGGTTAATGATGCTGTGAATCCTGATTCTAGCAAGTTGGAAGGAAGAAAAAAAAATGAAGAAAAGAAGCAACATGTTTCTCTTCCCGCCTGGCCAGAAGCACACATACTTCTCACCGAGCGACACTGCTAATCCACACGGCATTGTTGCAAGGCTGTTGTTTGTCTGCTGGGTGCCAGCCCCCTCGCTCTCTATCTCTGTTACCCCATCCGGCGCTGGTGTCATTCCTGGGGAGAGGCGATGATTAAAATCCTTCTGTCGCTATCACGGCACGGCCTAGCGTTGCGCCGTGACTCCTTGCCTCCGGTGCAAGCCAGACGCATTGTAGCCATGCATTTATCTAGCTGTCTCCACACCACTGGCGGCAGACGGGTGGGCCACGCTCCCTGCTAAAGCCCAGATACTTGACATTTGTCTTACGAAGAGGAAATAAAAGTGCAGGCTTTGGAGGAACCCTCTGGCTCTGCGTGCAGCTATGAGAGGTACTGATGAAGGTGATGAACACTTAAACATGAAGGGCGCAGTATGTGATTTGCTGAACCCCTCAGGCAGCTTACAAGGGAAAAATCCCATAACACAAAAACAGGCCACACAAACAGGGAATAAAACCTGCAGCCTAGGTAGTTTATTACTGAGTGACATTCAAACATCATGCTCTAATCATGGGTCACTATAGCTTCCCAGGTACCCAAGACTGTGAAAGGGCCACATGATGCCACAGTACAATAGACCGGTGTGTTACACAAATAAGTCATTATGTCCAACAAGTTACACACAGGGCACAGGAGCCATTTATTTGTAAGCTGAAAGGAAATGTGCTTGCGTGTGCGCACGATCGAGTGTGGGTTTGCGTGCGTGTTGTTTGTGATTAGAATTAAAAATTGCACTCCCCACTCTCTCGATATTACCTGCCTGAACCGCAGGAGGCAGCCAGATTTATATCTAGCCTTCAGCTGTAATGTTTTCCGATTTAGTGCAGTCACCACAAAAAGAGCCCGTGCAAAGCCACAGCGACACGCGCTTTTCGGAGAAGAGGGCAGAGAAAAGCACACAAGATTTTTAAAAAGACCGTGTTAATAACTTAATCACAGCCTGATCACGGCAAACCTTTCGTCTACTGACCTCAGTGTCTAAACTTCACAGCTACAGAGTACACAAGGATTAAACGTGGCCTTTTCTTTTATTTGAGCCATATCGGTTTAATTAGATTCTTAGTCCGAGACGAGACAAAGCTCAGTCTGTCATATGTTGGTACTTCAGTAGCTGTCGTATTCAGATGTCATACTCGTGTCTTTCTCAGAGGCATGCTATGTCACATCTCAAACACCCCACCCTCCTCATGCAATTAATCCACTCATTCAGGCACCTGTCATTTTCTACTAACTGAATTCTGCTCTTGTTATTCCAGCTATTTAAGTTTGTGACCATGCATGCATGCTTAACAGCGCTAATGTGCATGTATAATTGTCTCTAAAGGAATGGCCATATCGACGAGGTGTATGGCGCAGGGCTTTGGGGCAGCTGTTCAAACCTCCTTGAGCTTGCCATCAATTAGAACACAGTCCCGAACAGCGTTACCATTTAAGCTTCACCTTCAAACTAAACTACGAGCTATCAATCAATATATATTACAAAATCCTCTCTTTAGGCACACTAACGTATGTATTTTGCTGACATTATGCACTGCTTGGAAGTTACTGGAGCTATTTGGGATTAAGTACTTTTCCCAAGGGCACCTTGTAGATTTCATTTGGGATTAAGAACCAAAGTAAAAGACTTGTTAGACGAAAAAGAGCAAGGATACAACCCACCTAACATCAGGTCACACATCTCCACCCTTCCAGCAGCTTCCCCCACCACCAGCTATTAGCACTCTGCCAGTTAATCGCAAGCGCAGTATTGCAGTGTGGAGCAAGTGTAGTGTTCGACTCAGGCACTTTGTCAAAGTCACCCTCTGCTATGGCCCAGGCGTGTGCTGCAAATGGGACTAATTAGTAACTTACAAAGACAGAGGCACAGTGCTCATCCCACAATACTCAGCAACAGGTTGGTGTCTAAAAGCTAGTCTCTCAGCGCCACAGTGTATTCCATAAGATACATGATATTGACAATGTGTTAAAAACTGATAAGTAACACAAACAATGTGGTTCCTTTCAGTCAGGTGAGCAGAATATTTTACACCTGGATGTCATCCAGGGGTAAAAATGAAAGAACTAAACCAGAATTACTGGAAGATGATCAAAGAAATACATCCCGTCTCAAGGAAAGATTGTTGTTGTGTTCCTAACATTACTAAGTTTGCTTACTTTGTGACGCACTTCTTGCTGCTATACGGTTACACTACAAAGAAGTGGCCACTTTTAAGCAAAGTACCTCTCAGTTTAACAGATTATTTTCTCAGCAAGCAAATTATTTTTGACGACAATTCTAGAACAAAATGTGTATTTCTTGTTTAAAGTTTTTGACAACTATCAATTGTCTAGTACTTTTTTTTGGTGAAGATCACACAATTTGGTCCTCCAACACAAACACTAATTACGCTATCAATTTCGTGGCTGACTGCCTTTTAGGCCCACAGTTGATGCATGTCCTCCTAACTTTCATTAAAGTGGGAGTTTAATGTTTGCCAGCGGCCATTGTTGCAACAAGTGTTGTCACAAAAACAAAACGCAACAAAAAAAACTACAAAAAAATAAAGTAAAAAAAAAGTTTCTGTTTGTGGCACAACTACGGATGATTTATAAGGAAAGTGAACTTTGTGTTTGCTGTGACTGTAATCTGCTGCTCATACTCACATGGTCATACCAGAACAAGTGATGATGTGGCAGCGAAACCTCTGATTACACTGAACTTATCAAGGTGGTTTGGGTTTTTTTCAGTATAAGATTCTTTATTGTAAAAATACAGAAATAAATGTATCTTAAAAACCATTTGGGGAATGTTTTTAATACAGCTCTTAAAAACGTTTCTGTACATGAATACCCAGTGATCTTCTATTACAACACAGACTGCAGTCAACTGCTTACTAAGACAGTCGCATGGCAACAACGCATTGCATTTAGTAAAAACAACCTGATGAAGTTGAACTGAGAATCTGAATTGGGAAGAAAGCCGATTAAGGTGAATTTGAACGTGGGACGAGACACCGAGCATTTCAGAAATTGCTGATCTCTAGGGTTTACAGAGAATGGTCATAAAAAGAGAAAATATCCAATGCTAGCTAGTTATCTGGGAGAAAATCCCTCACTGATGCTATGCTCAGGGCAGGATGGCCAGAAGGTTGATTCTGTTTACCTGGACAGCGTTTTCAATGGGACGTTTCTCCCACTGAAAACACTACGTCCAGGCGAACAGAAATAACCTGATAGGAAGGCAACAATAACTCAAATAAAAGTAAGTAAGTGAAATTTTATTTGTATAGCACCTTTCAAGACAAAAATCACAAAGTGCTTCACAGAAAAGCTAAAACATAAAAACATAAATCAAACAAAAGCAAGTTTAAAAAGATGGTTTTTAGCTGTTTTTTAAATGAAACCACTGAGTCCACAGATCTCAGGCTCAAAGGAAGGGAGTTCCAGAGTCTGGGGGCCACAGTTACAAACGCTCTATCGCCTTGACCACTTCTTCAAACTAAAATATGCAGAAGAGCATCTCTGAATGCACAAAACATTAAGCTTCTCAGCCGACTGGCTTCGGCAGCAGAAGACCACACCAGGTGCCACACTTGTAACATAATGACATGAAACTGAGGGTACAATTTGCACAAGCTCACCAACATTGTGGGATCAAAATTTGCTGTAAATAACACATGGATTCAAAACATGGATTCATCTTGCTTTTCATTGCATTTGCAGTGGTGGATATCTAACTGTGGGATATTTTCTGGGCACACACCTTAGTGTGTATTTTTTGAATGTCGTAGCCTACCTCTGTATAATTGCTGACCATGTCAATCTCTTTAAGACCCAAGCGTACTCACCTTGTGTGCTATCCTACTGCTTCCAGTAGAGGAGCACACCATGAGACAAAGCTCAAATCATCTCAAACTGGTTTTCCCAAACATGACAGTGATTTCACAGTATTCAGATGGCCTCCACGGTCACTAGATGTCAATAACATGAAGCATTAAGGGAGTTCTGAAGGCAAAAAGGGGTCTAACACACCCTTCCGTCAAAGTGTACCTAAAGTGATTGGCAAGTGTAAAAAATGAATGGGAAACGGACTGGTTCTTATACAGTGCTTTTCTACCCTACTTGAGCACTCAAAGCACTTTATAAAACATGTTTCATTCAACCATTCACACACACTCATACAAGCACTTTTTGATACTGTTCTGTCCACTGAGATAAATGCACCGAAATCACTGTCTTGCTCAAGGGTACTCTGGGGTGCAGACTGAAGCAACCAGGGATCAAACCACTAACCTTGTCATTCCTAGATGACCTGCTCCTAGGCTCCTCTTTTATTCACACTGCTTTTATTCACTGTGGTGCTGGCTTCTCAATAAAGTATGCAGATTTACATAACCTTAATTCTACTGACTGGGGTACCTACAGACTATAAGGGAATACTTTTTCTCACAGGTAGTTTATTCTGTTATTCCAATTTTTCATGAATTTTTAAATTAACTTCAACTAATGCTACTTTTTTACTCTACCTAATACCTTGGGATCCCTCAGAACTCTAAAATATTGATGTTCAGAGGGAGCTAGGGACCCACCAAGTGTTAAACACCATCGTGTGCTTATGTCTATGATACGTGGTGATAAAACTAATGATGTTGTAAGCAAAAAATAGGTCAACATGTTGCTATAATTGTTTCTCGTGCTAGTTCTAGCTTCAGCTCCACAGGAATCCCATTCTGGAGTCCTTATATGTTAAATATGTTGTTAGTGAGCTTTAAATATGGACTTATCTCTGGTTAACATCAGAGTCAACTGTAGAGGATCACAGTCCACAGGTTTTTATAACCCAGTAAGGCTTCTGAAATATCAACCTTGTGTTTTAAAGAATCCACTTACCTTAAAGAAAATCATCAGTCAAGGCTGTGAAAGTATGGGATCTGGACACTGAGCTTAGATTAAAAAAAGGGGAAAATAAACATGATATGGGAATAATGAGGGCTTTATGGGGCAGGCACACTGTCTGAACATCACTTGTGTGCTCTCACTTTAATTGGCATAGGCCTTACGAAGTCTCATTCAAGAGTCATTGATGTGTACAAGTCTTCTTGCAAACTTTGTCAAAGATCGTTGAACAGCCACAGGCAAAGTGGTCAAATTTTCATCAGTTCTGTGCCAGCTTTAAATATTACTGCAGTACATGATAAATCAATCTACTTTTCACAAGTTCTTTACGAACAAGAAGTCAGACAAGTCACTTTATGTAAAACAGATTTTTTTTGACGGATAAGAGCAATCGAGGAGATAAATGCAGAAATTTATGCAGCGATAAATCAAAGGGAACCCACAAATGCACACAATAAATACAACGTGGTAAATAGCTTGTAGAGTTTTGAAAGCTGATGACACAGCAGGATTGTTTTTTACAGTAAACTAGCTGAGCATTTTTTTAGCAGCATGAATTTTTATTTCCCCAAGATAGTTCTTCTTGAAAGGTAGCTAAATGAAGATGAAGATGAAGGTAGTCAACTGAGCACTTCCTAATATTTCTCTCCATTACAGTTGTGTGTTTGCACTCTTTCAGGGAGGAAGATAGGGGGGGGGGGGGGCAAGAAAGTGTAATAAACCAACAGAGACTTCTAGACACCAACAATGCTGCTATGAAAGAGTGCAGGATTTCCCCCTTGACACACAGGTTACAGTTTTTAAGTCATCTTTTTCCACTCTGCTGTTATTAAGGTTACCCCTGTCAAACAAGAGAACATGTCTTCATGCTTCCCTGCATCCAGTCCCACATGGAGTCACACCTCTCTGAGGGCCATCCACGCTATTCCATTCTGACACCAATATTGCATCTCATAACCGTGAGATCCAATCACCTTCTGCGGGAATGAAAAGAGAGCCAAGTATAATCAGTCGTGGTCAGACAGAGATGGGCAGCAGAAAGGCAAGGTGCTGGCAGGGGCCCAAGGGCTGTATCTGGCTGCACATTTTGGTGTATGTGCTTATGTGTGTGTATGCTTGTTTGACAGCTTAATAAACCAGCCATTGTCCTACAGAAAGAGTACCAACCTGGGATTTATCTGTGTGCTTTCTGTTCTTTAAGTTTTATGCTTAAAGCTGCAATAAGCAACTTTTCATGCTTAAACCTAAAAATCACTTGGCAGGTACTTGTGAATATAGCTTTCTTCTTTATTTATGTTTTCCTAACAGCAGTTTGGAGTTCAGAGTCAGACAACTTCACAGTTCAGATGTTTTAGTGAAAAAGCTTTAAAAACCTGCAATACGAATGCACACAGAAAGCCAGTGTCAGCAAGTAGCTGAGCAACACTGGCATTAGCCTTGGCATTTTTGTCAAGAGTTAGAGGACATAAAACGGAGGTAAGTCACAGATGAATACTGGACTTAAATTGACCATTAATATGAAATCACTATGAATTAAGCTTGGACTATTACTCTGCTCGAGAGACCACAGCTACAGATTTTCTGGGGAATTTATTAGTGTAACGATGTAAAAGAATGGATATGGTTTTGTTGTTGTTAAATTCCTGTTAAACTTGGGATCGCAACCATGGGTTTATTTTTGGAACTTTTATTTTGAAAATCCGCAGCGGAAGTCTGCTACTGGTAAACGGGCTACCCCCTAAGCCTATCGTTAGTAGCAATGAAGCTTTCGCTGTGGTAAGTTCCTCTCCGTCCGCTCTCACAGAGCATGAGTTTAAAACATATTTGAAAATCCTCATTGAAGCTAATATGACAGTGCACTAATTGCATGAACTGCCCATACGGTAGTATTTGAGTAGATTTCAGGTTTATGACCGTGTTTTGCAGTTAATAGATTAGACGGTAAGAAAAATGGACACGTGGAGCTAGCGGCTAACAGCTAGAGGAGGCTGTCGTGTCTAATAATTTTGAAACTTCTCTCAATAGTTTGGGCGGAATCCTGTTGCTGAAACCCATGGTTATTCATGTCCCATGTTATTGCAGGTATGTGTACTTTGAAACATGTATATGGTTGAGCTGCAGGCTAATTCTGTTTAAGACATATTGCTTATTAAGTTTGCCCAGTAGATGGCAGCATTGTTCCATTTACTATTGTACGTAAAAGGGAATTTTGGCTTTGGTTTATTTATATTTACATGAATGTGCATTTAAGTGAATTAATTTTTCTTTGTTATCTAAACAACAACGCAGTAATGTTTCTATTTTCCGTGATAAGTATTGTTGCCATTTTATTTTTCAATCAATATTTGTTTTTATTTATTTGGGAAAACTAAGAGTTCCACTATACGATCATAAGCCTATAGTTAGTAGCAATGAAGCTTTCGCTGTGTTTGGGCGGAATCCTGTTGCTGAAACCCATGGTTATTCATGTCCCATGTTATTGCAGGGGAATAAATCACGCCTGAGCTCTACCCACTTCGAGTCCAGAGAGTTTTATTCACACAGCGCTGGAAAGAGAAGCTGACCAGGGGTTACATTGGTGCCGTGAGCCGTCAATCGAGTGTTTGGACGGTGGACTCCTCTCAGCAACGTGGGCCAGTTTCAGCGCTGCACGTTTGTGATTCATTGTTGTTCTTTCTGACACATTTTTTTTAAAAAGGAGCATATATAGCATTTTTGTTTTATTCTAGTTGTTGTGATGGACATCACAGAGGAGGGATCGAGTACTCCTAATGTTGTTGGTAGGGGTAGGGGGTTGTTATGTTCCCCTTTGCGTTTGCGTTATGACACTCCTGTTAGTGGGCGTGGTTTTGTTAGGGGGGATAGTCAGGGGATCCCAGGGCCCCAGTCCAGTGAAGGGGTTGTTGTCCCTCCCCCTAGCCATGTGTCACACACGTCTCAGAACAACAGTTCACCTTCTCCTAACCCAGATACTATTGCCACGGAGATTGTGAGTCAGATGGGGGATGTGATCCAACTGGTTGGTCAGAGAGTAGCGCAGAGTATCTTAACCCAGCTCAGCCCGTCTGCTAGTACCCCCTTACCTGCACCTACGGCCACACCTTTCCATGCTGTGTCATCTACATCTGCTGTTGATGCTGCGCCGGTGCAATTTGTGTCCCACAGGAAGCTTAAGGACCCACCATGCTTCAGAGGGGATGGTTCTGATCTCATTTCTGTGAGAGAGTGGGAGGATCTGATGAGAGCCTTTATAAAGCTGGGGAGTCTGAGACCCGAAGAACAGGCTGAGGAGATTCTTGTTCATTTGAGAGGCAAGGCTAAGGATGTGGTCCAGGTTGGCATTAGAAACAGTGTCGTAGATGTCACACGTGATCCTGAGGCTATTTTTGGAATCCTGAGGAGACACTTTGACTCTGCTCAGTGCTCACCTCTTCCACTGGCAGACTTCTACACCACTCTCCCAGAGAAAGGCGAAAGTGCATTCGATTACTGGCTTAGGCTGCACCGTGCTGTTGATCTTGCTGTTGAGCGCCTGAAGGAACGAGGACAGGCATTGGGTAGCCCCAGCACTGAGGTCACCCGAATGTTCATCAAAAACTGTCCCTCCCCTGAGCTTGCCATGATCTTTAGATCAAAGACAATTGATAAATGGACAGCCAATGAGGTCCAGGAAATCCTGTGTGAGTCCCACTCTGGAGGAACGTTGAACTCAAGCAGCACGACGGCCGAGAGAGTTGCAGTGAATACGCAGCAGATATCAACAGCGTTGCCTGTCCAGCCAACAGAGAAGCACATTCAGCCACAGTCGACAGATTCAGCTGCTTTGGAGCGGCTCATAGGCATGCTTGAGAAGGTTCTTCTGCAAAGATCCTTTCAGCCTGGTTTGACCACACGGCCTAACTCCAGACGTTCCAGGATTGAGGGCCTACATGATAAGCCCTGCTCCGTCTGTCATGATATGTCGCACACAGCTTTCATGCACTGCCGAGATCACAAACTCTGTTTTCTGTGCCACTCACCTGACCACACCAGGCGTGCCTGTCCTGGATCCTTGTCGTCTTCTGCCCCTCGACGGTCGGAAAACTAGTTGATCCACATTTGAGGGAGGAAAGTGTGGATCATCTGAGTGACTCTCCCACTTGCGACAGCGATGACCTGGGATCCATGTATGAATCTCTGTGCTCCACTTCGCCACCTGGTACGACAGTTGTCTTCCAAATGACGCAAAGAATTAAGAAATCTGACAGTTTGTTTTATACGACTGTGGGGACTGTGGGCGGAGTTTCACTGAGAGCCATGATCGACAGTGGCTCTATGTCGTGCTCTATTAGTGAGGCTACTGCTACGCGGCTTTTACAGTCCTGCCCTGATCTGAAGCTCGAACCAGCTAATGACATTGTTGTTGTTGGTGCTGGGGGCCACCAGTTCCAACCTAAAGCAGTTTGTGATTTGGAAGTGACTCTTTATGGTTTCAAGCTGCTCATCCCCACGCTGGTTATTCCAGGCCAAAGTGACGACATGATTATTGGCAGTAACGCTATTAAGTCGTTGATTCATGTAATGAAGAATACGGATGAGTATTGGAGGCTTGTATCTATTTCAGGTGATGTCACCAATGATGACTGTAGACAGTTTTTATCCATGCTTTCCAATGTTGAGCGTTGGCGAGGAGGGGCGGTGCCTGATAAAATTGGCACAGTGAAGTTGAGACAGCGTGTTACGCTGGAACCCCTTCAGGAACACCTTGTGTGGGGTAAATTACCTCCCTCTTCACCTCTATCAGCAGGCTGCACTGTTACTGTTGAGCCTACACAGTCACGGTGTAGACCCAGAGACATCCTGGTTGGCCGCTCCGTCTCATCATTGTGGGGTGACAAATGGGTTCCTCTCAAGGTGATTAACCCAAGCAACAAGCGTGTGATTCTGAGGAAGAACTGTAAAATCGCTGATGTCTACCTCTGTGTCGCAGTTGAAGAGCTGTCTCCCCCTGAAAAGATCATGTCTAACAGCCACTCTTTTGACCAGGGTTCTGTTCCCATAAGGTCTGTTGAACAAAGGAAGGAACTCTTGCACAGACTAGGACTACAAGACTTGGACTTAGACAGTTGTGAGGTGTCTGACAGATGGAAAGATCAGCTTCTGCAGCTTGTGGAAAAGTATGAGTCTATCTTTTCTAAGGATAAAATGGACTGTGGAGAAGCTACCGATTTTGTCCACAAAATACACCTTGTGGATGAGAAGCCTTTTCGTTTGCCTTATCGCAGAGTACCGCCGAGTCAGTATGAGAAGCTAAGAACTGCTCTGAATGAGATGGAAGAAAGGGACATAATCCGGAAGTCGAACAGTGAGTATGCATCGCCGCTGGTCTTGGTGTGGAAGAAGGATGGCAGCCTGCGCATTTGCACTGATTTCAGATGGCTCAATGCAAAGACTGTTAAAGACGCGCACCCGCTGCCACACCAAGCCGACGCCCTGGCTGCTCTCAGTGGAAATGTTCTCTTTTCAACAATGGATTTGACCTCTGGATTTTACAATGTGCCTCTCTACGAGCCTCACAAGAAATACACAGCATTCTCCTCGCCCTTTGGTCTCCATGAGTACAACCGGATGCCTCAGGGCCTGTCGAACAGTCCGGCGACATTCATGAGAATGATGATGTCGATCTTTGGTGACGAGAATTTCAGCAGCTTGCTTTGTTACTTGGACGACTTGATGGTGTTTGCGCCTGACGAGGCAACTGCCCTTCAGCGCCTTGAGATGGTCTTCTCTCGGTTGAGGAGTCACAACCTTAAGCTGGCCCCTAAGAAATGCCATCTTCTTAAGAGGTCAGTTAGATTTCTTGGACATGTCATTTGTGCGGATGGTGTGAGAACTGATCCAGACAAGGTTAACACCATTACCAACATCAGGGAAGAACAGCTTATGGAGAGCGATGGTGTGACTCCCTCCCAGAAGAAGATCCGGTCCTTCTTAGGAATGATCCTCTATTACCAACATTTCATCCCTGATTGTTCTGCGAAGGCCAAGCCCTTGTTTAGGTTACTTTCGGGACGACAGGCAATTCCCCATGGGAGGAAAGGAAAGAAGCTCAGGAAGCAACCCTCTGCCAAACCATCTCTGACACCAAGTGACTGGACATCAGCATGTCGCACATCATTTCAAACGCTCAAGATGGAACTAGTTAATGTTGTCACCCTGGCTCATCCCAACTTTAGTGAGCCTTTCATCCTGGCGGTTGATGCCTCCTTTGATGGCATCGGGGCAGTACTCTCACAGGTTTCTCCTGGCGAGACAGTGGCTCGACCTGTTGCCTTTGCCAGCAAGACATTGTCACGGTCTCAGATGAACTACCCAGCGCACAGACTAGAGTTCTTGGCGCTTAAATGGGCCGTGTGTGACAAGTTCAGCCACTGGCTGAAAGGAAGGCACTTCACTGCTTGGACAGACAATAACCCCTTGTCCTACATCTTGACAAAGCCACGTTTAGATGCTTGTGAGCAGAGATGGGTGGCGAAGCTCGCGGCATATGATTTTGATCTAAAGTATGTGCCAGGGGTTAGAAATACAGTTGCTGATGCTTTGAGCCGTGAACCATTTGTCGAGTCATGTATTGGTCATCGTTTGCTGAAAGAACCTTATGTTGCCCTGCTAGATGAGGTCAACGGGGTTGTGAGAGGTACTGTGCAGGATGCTTTTCGGCTGACTAACAACTGCCACATTGTTCAAGACACAGAGCCAGACTCACCAGACTCTGTTTCTGAGTGCGACCTTCAGAGCGAGAGGGGTTCGATCGATGCTGATGAGGTGTCAGCTGTGCTGAGTGCGCAGTGTGACCATGGTTTGACCAATGTCAACCCACCTTTATCACAGCTCCCTGAGGTGGACCCGGTCGTTCCTCTTCCCCAAAGCCAGCTCTCGAGCCTTCAGCAACAAGATCAGGCAATAAACAGAGTCCTTTTCTATGTGCGAAGAAAAAGGAAGGCTACGAGGCGAGAAGCAGCTTCAGAACCAGGTGGTGTTGGTGGACTTCTCAGGCAGTGGAAGAAGCTTAAAGTACAGAACGGCATCCTGTACAGGGTGATAAGGCATCACCGCTTGAGTAGAAAGATTTTTCAGTTTGTTGTTCCTGATAGCCTGAAGGTTCAAGTCCTCCTCAGCCTTCATGATAATGCAGGCCATCAGGGCCAGGCACGAACACTTTCCCTCGCCCGTGAGAGGTTTTTCTGGGTCGGGATGGAGAGAGACATAACCAACCATGTTCGACAGTGTGAGAGATGTGTGGTTGGAAAAACACCTGAACCTCATGCCTGTGCACCACTAGAGAACATCCAGACGTCAGAGCCGATGGAGCTAGTGTGCATAGACTTTTGGACTGCTGAGCTCAGCGATAATAAGAAAGTGGATGTCCTGGTCGTAACCGATCATTTCTCCAAGATGGCACATGCCTTCCCCTGCCGAAACCAGTCTGCAAAACATGTCGCACGCAGGTTGTGGGATGATTTCTTTTGTGTTTATGGCTTTCCCAAGAGGATTCATTCGGATCAGGGATCAAACTTTGAGAGCAGACTGTTGAAGGACCTCTTAGAGATGGCAGGTGTGCAGAAATCGCATACTACGCCATATCATCCTATGGGCAATGGGGTCACTGAACGGTTCAACAGGACACTTGGGAATATGCTGAGGACTCTCCCTTCTACAGCCAAGGCTAGGTGGCCTCAGATGTTACGCACTCTCACGTTCTGCTACAATTGCACAGTGCATGAGACGACTGGTTTGGCCCCCTTTTATGTCATGTTTGGGCGAGTCCCACGCCTCCCTGTTGACATGATGTTCCAACATGTGCTGCAAAATGATGATGTGATCAGCCACCATGAGTTTGTCTCACGGTTGCGGAAAGACCTGTTTGATGCCTCACAGATTGCCCAGAACCACGCTTTTCACGAGCAAGCGCGCCATGCCAGACTCTACAACCGCAAAGTCAAAGGCTCACCTCTGGCTGTAGGTGATAGAGTGTTGTTGGCCAATCGTGGTGAAAGGGGAAAAAGAAAGTTAGCCGACAAGTGGGATCCCACGCCTTATGATGTTGTGTCAGTTAGGTCTGGGATCAATGTGTACAGGATAAGAGAGAGCCACACAGGCAAGGAAAGAGTTGTACACAGGAACCTCCTTCTCCCTGTTAACTTCCTGGGCTTAGGTGTGGAAGGGAGTCTGGCCTCCCGTGCTGACTTGGACGGAGGGAACCCGAACAGTGGAGATGACCAAGGGTCTGTGAGGTCAACACAGATGGATCATCATGACAGGACACTGGACTGGCTGCTGAAAACGCCAGAGATACAGGGTCTCGCTAATGAGCCGGTGGAAGTTGAAGGTTCCCTCGACGTGGGACACCATTCTCTCTGCGTTGTGGACCCCAGCAGTGGCTCTATCGCAGCGGAGGACCCACCCCCTGAAGTTAATGCTGAAGTGTTTGAAAACTCCATTAGTGAATTCCCCTTGCCTGCTCCCGTGATCAGTGATGCTGCTCTCCGTCAAGGCTCTGAACCTGTTGCCGTGGCTCCTGTGGTTCCCATGGCTGATGTTGACTTAGATCTTGCTATTTGCACACAGCCTCAGACTATTCAGGCGGGCATGGATGGGCTAGCTATCACTAGGTATGGGAGAAGTGTTAGGCCTCCCAAGAGACTGATTTGTGAGATGGCAGCGCAGAAAGTTGAGGAAACTTCTTCTGTTTCAGGGTCAGTTTTTGCATTTCTGACTAGTATGTTTTAGCTCTGAGGGAATTGACTTGGTTTCATGTATCTTTCGACTTATTTTTTTGTGTGGTCCAGGATGTGATTTGGAGTATTATTTCGGGTGCTCTTATATGTGATGTTAAGGAGGTGTAGATGGCATCTTCTCTAGTCTGTTGAAGGTATTGGGCTTGGTACCACCCAATGTCTCGACACTTTTATATAAAAGGATTCTGTATCGACAATGATTAATATTAGTGTATCGATTTTACCCCGAAGCACCTGTTGTTCATAGTTCTTTTGTTTCTGGCCCTTGATACTCCCTTGAACTGGTTTGGAGTTTAACAGAATTTAAGGGGGGTGTATGTAACGATGTAAAAGAATGGATATGGTTTTGTTGTTGTTAAATTCCTGTTAAACTTGGGATCGCAACCATGGGTTTATTTTTGGAACTTTTATTTTGAAAATCCGCAGCGGAAGTCTGCTACTGGTAAACGGGCTACCCCCTAAGCCTATCGTTAGTAGCAATGAAGCTTTCGCTGTGGTAAGTTCCTCTCCGTCCGCTCTCACAGAGCATGAGTTTAAAACATATTTGAAAATCCTCATTGAAGCTAATATGACAGTGCACTAACTGCATGAACTGCCCATACGGTAGTATTTGAGTAGATTTCAGGTTTATGACCGTGTTTTGCAGTTAATAGATTAGACGGTAAGAAAAATGGACACGTGGAGCTAGCGGCTAACAGCTAGAGGAGGCTGTCGTGTCTAATAATTTTGAAACTTCTCTCAATAGTTTGGGCGGAATCCTGTTGCTGAAACCCATGGTTATTCATGTCCCATGTTATTGCAGGTATGTGTACTTTGAAACATGTATATGGTTGAGCTGCAGGCTAATTCTGTTTAAGACATATTGCTTATTAAGTTTGCCCAGTAGATGGCAGCATTGTTCCATTTACTATTGTACGTAAAAGGGAATTTTGGCTTTGGTTTATTTATATTTACATGAATGTGCATTTAAGTGAATTAATTTTTCTTTGTTATCTAAACAACAACGCAGTAATGTTTCTATTTTCCGTGATAAGTATTGTTGCCATTTTATTTTTCAATCAATATTTGTTTTTATTTATTTGGGAAAACTAAGAGTTCCACTATACGATCATAAGCCTATAGTTAGTAGCAATGAAGCTTTCGCTGTGTTTGGGCGGAATCCTGTTGCTGAAACCCATGGTTATTCATGTCCCATGTTATTGCAGGGGAATAAATCACGCCTGAGCTCTACCCACTTCGAGTCCAGAGAGTTTTATTCACACAGCGCTGGAAAGAGAAGCTGACCAGGGGTTACATTAGCTACAGGTTTTATGCATAATAGTTGTTAATCAATATTTATGTAATTCATTTGTTTCAGTTGTTGGTTTAAAATGTTACAGAGTTAAGGATCACTTGGTCCACAGGCAGGTTTAACGTTTCTAGTAAGGGTGTTTTATTTCAAGTTTCTTGCTAGCCAAAATTAGCATACCATTCAATGTTACAATCATTTAAAGATGCAGCATGCTAACAAAGCTAGCTAGGCAAGGTTTTATTGTAACATCTGGCTTTAAAAAAAGAGTTGTGAAGACATATTAGCTACATCAATCTTCTTAAATCAGATATAAAAGAAGGTGATATTTAATGTAGGCTTTATGATTATTCAAGAAACAATAATCAGTGCTGCCAGTATGGTGTACCAGTGGTTAGTGCAGCTTCTATTTTCAAACTATCAGCTGACTGAGTTTGCATGTTGTCCCATTTTCTTGCACTTGTTCTCTTCATGTACCCTGACTTTCTCCTACAGTGCAAAGACCTGTACGTTAGGTTAATTGGTGATTATAAATCGGCTATAGGTGTAAACGTAAGCATGCATCCCCTCCCCCGTAACCCTAAATTCTGTAAGAACATGGATAGATTGGCAATAATCAATATTCATTTTAGATTGATTTAACTTACATTTTTATTCTTATAGCTTTACATGCTTCTTTGAGCCAGAAATCATAACTAAACTTATTTTTGGCAACGTGTCAATGAAACTGAATGAGACAATGAGGTTGTTGCAATTCATCAAAACATTTTTAATGTTGAGACTATACCTGAGGGATTACTTACACTGTGTTACCTACTTTAAAGTGCCTATTAAAATTGAAAGCTGTGCCGCTCACTACTGAATTTGAACTATTGCATTCAAAACACACAGCATATTCATTTATTTATGGATGCCACCAGTAAGGAACTAAGTAAATACTTAAATATATATTCAAGAAGTTCTTAAAAAAACTCATCTAGAGGGAAGGTGATCACAGCATTTTAACAGATTAATTAGCTCACAGACGTTTTAGCTTCTAAGCAACATGAGAAAATCCACTTATAATTGAAGATTCGCAGCTTCAGAGTAGTCCCAGAGAAACTGCTGGAGCTTAGAGTATCAATGAGAGACTTTTTCTTTTTCCTTTTTTCATTTGGAGTGTATAAAACATGTAAATGTTCACCCGAAAACATGGTAACATGGAAATATTCTCTAATGAAAGCTTCAGCAGGAGGCTTCATTAGTTGAAGGTCTCCAGAAAGTGAAAAACAACATGGATATTCTGCGATACTGTGCAGGCTTCACAGCTAAATGTGCTGATGAATTTTGATGCACCCAACATATTTTCCTCCAAAGACATCACATCAATAATGCCAACACAGTGTGAAGTTATTTCCTTTTTGCGATATGCATTCGTTTTTTCTGGAGCATTCCATTTTCTTCCGGTGGTTAGGTTTATTGAATGTTTACAGTGAACCTTACAGGTCACAGCGGAGTTTGTTTTGTTGAGCATCCCTCTTATTTCTGTGTCTGACAGAGTGTGAAAAATAAGTGACAGAAATCTCTGCATTGCAGTGGCTCTCAGCAGTTCATGAATTAGAACTACATTCATAAAAGTGTAGCATGTGTGTATGTGTTGCTCTTGAAGCAGAGGATGAGGCCTGTATTACTGGATGGCCCATATTTTCCTGTTTTCTTGCAAGAGTGCTTTGCATGAAGTAGCTGAGCCTCGGCAGGGCAGTGGCTAATGAGCCAGCGATGAAGATGTAGCGAGGGCTGCCGCTGCACTTTCCCAGGATAAAATGCCCCACAAGTCACCATACTATCTCACATCGTATGGTTCAAGCTACTTTATCCATTTCCTCCGAATTTTTAAATGGTTTCTTTTTATTTTGAGTGCTGTTACTTTTATTATAACAAGTGGCAAAACTTGCAAACATGCATCTAGGTGCTAAAATCAGGTGTATATATCCTTCAACACTCATTTTCTTTATATATATGAAAAGTGAAATTCAGGAGAAATAACACACACCGTTATACAACACACTCTGGGGTTTTAATGCTTCACATAACAGACAACTTGGAAAAGAACAAATTTTAAATTGTATCTGTTAGGTTTTGTATTGTTGATTGTCATTTATGCTTAGAAATATTTAACCATAGATGCTTAGAGGTGTATAATCAATTGTGTAGTGATAAGTTGTGTGATCTTTAACAGGCTACAGAGGCTTGGTGTGCATTCCACACCTACATCCTGGGAGCATGAGAGAGGTCATACCTTCTCTTATTGTTTTATGGTAGGATTAACGTAGTTACGTCTGTTTTAGTCGAAGTGCTTTTTGTGTATAAATGAACTGCTGGACTTCCTTACTGTGTTATCTAGGATGAGGGGGGGTCTACCCTCTTCCTGACCAAGGATGTTTGCTTGTGTACCCCCCCCCCCCCCCCACACACACACACACACACACACACACACACAGGCAAGGTACTCTTTGTGTGTATGTAGACGTCACATGTTAATGAACCTATGCATATTCATGTAACCTCAATAAAAGGACAGTGGTACGGGAGAACGGACGAGAGCAACTGGGGTCAAGTGGAGGAACGGCACTCTGTCCGGTCTCTCCCGTGCACGAGTAACATGAAGAACTTTGCCTATTTGTGTCTTGCTTAGCAGTGTAATTATATTGTCTTCAACGTTCCAGCGGATGGGTTCAAGCTACAAACCTATCATTAATTGGTCCTTCGATGCCGGAGCCCTGGAATCGCATTCACCGAGGGGAGGAGAGGCACGCTGAAAGACTGACGTCAGCGAGGAAGTTCCTGTGGATTCGCGGTCTGTCTTTTCTCCTCGATGAATGACGGTCGGCGGGATTCGGGCTGATATTACACTCTAAGCAACGGCAAGTAAGTTTAAAGAGGCCGACTCTATAACCGTGTCGTTGTGCAGTCTCCGCCACTGTGTGAGGCGTTGAGAAGTTCGCTGCTTTGTGGAGCGATAACTGGGTTTGTGTCCCGAAAAAGAGGTTTTGGTTAAATCGCCCAAGGGTCCCAAGCGTCCGGTGAGTGTCCGGTTTTGAAATCGCCCTGGGTGTGTGTCCCGAGCGTCCCTTCATTGGGTTTTGTCGCGCGAGTGGGTGAGCGTCCCACGACTGGGTCAGGGTCCCGAGCGGTCCGGTGTGAGTCCGGATTAGGCCTATTTTGTGTTGTTTTCGTTGTTGTCGTCGTCGCTGTTGTTGTTGTTGTGTGGGTGTGTGCGGAGCAGAACATGTGGTCTGTGACACCGACTGTTGTTGTTATCATGGGTTTCTAAGCAACCAAGAGTGAGTCGGAGGGAGACAGACGTTTGTGCTGGACTTTGCTCCTGGCAGCACAAAGTATTTATGTAATAAAGAGAGAGAGAGCGACGGCTCCACAGCTGCGCGGGTTCACGCGAGCGCGGTCACGCGGGTTTCACGCGGACCTGAGCCGTGCGGTTAATCGCAGGCTTATAAATGGAAGAGATTCAAATGTTAGAAGTTTTCAGAAAACACACCAGCCTTGAAGAGCGTGTGGAGAAGGCCAGCCCACATCAGCAGCTATGCTCTGGTGGGTGGCTGTCCCCCCACCCCTTGCTGACACAAAATGTGCAGTTTTCCTGCACCTTGACTCGTGTGTGTAGCATCAGCATCATGTTTTTGTTTATTTGTTTTGTTGGGTTAATAATAATTAAATAAACTGGTGATCATATTTATGGATCACCATGGCACATATCATCAGTCATGTGATTTATTTACGCAGATCACAAAGTGAGTGTGAATGTGTCTGACATCACAGTGTTTTTGTGCACTGTGCAAAAGTAATTGCCTTTGATTGTGAGTGACAGCGGTGATTTTGCAGGTCGCCAGCTATTGTAAAAAAAAAAAAAAAAAAAGAGTGAATAAGAGGGAGAATTTATATTGTAGGAAAAAAATAATCATAGGAAAAAGGTTTTGTGTTGATCAACCAAAAAAAACAACTATAATTTCATTTTCTGCTTTTAAGAAAGGATTGTTCACACAAACACAGAGAGAGAGAGAGAGAGAGATGTGTGTTGATTAAGCAGCGATGATAATAATGAACATGTCTTAGTTTGTCACTTTCAGGTGAAAAGCAGACCTGAATCAATTTTCCACATGCAGCGGTCGGAAGAAAGTCATAGTTTAACATCATTGGAAACATTCAGGCCAAGTTTCTGGCTGACTTATTTACAGCGCCATGTGTCTCTCAACCTCACAAGCAAGTGCTCACTCCTCCCTGAAGAATGCAGCTCCAAAGAGCAATAACATGGCAGATAAAGAGACAGCAGCAAGTCCTGAGCAAAGAGTCCCAGCAAAGCAGCAGCAATGTGGACAGACAGCATCAAAGAAGAAGAGCAAACCCATCATCCTGACTGATCGGATGAATGGCACTGTGTCTACAACAAGCTGAAACTTCACTGTGCATGTGAAGAAAACGTTTGAGGAGAACTGAACAGTTGGAGTTTGACATTTGCCACCTGTGGAGTAAAATGGCAAGAAGAGACAGTGGAACACAGGACAAAGCTGAAGGATAACTGCCGGCTGTGGACTGTTAAAGTGGGAGAGGACAACAGAGTGAGATGACAATAGAGTGAGAGTGGTGAGAACACAAATTTTGTTATTTAATGTGGGAAATTAAAATTTGGGGTAAAAAAAAAAAACCTGGGAAAAGAAAACTGACTGCTTAAGTTGGAAAATTGAGACGGAGTCTGAAACATTGCGAAAATAGAAACATATACAAAATCACACACACACAAGCAGAACATGCATTAACCCTACTAACAATTCCAAACACAAAATGACTCATGAAGACTCATAGCACATTAGTTAAGAAATGATTAAATAATAGCAGAGAAATGTGTAGGAAAGGCAGCTTTAAGAACATGCTCTGCTGGAGATGCAGCTCCACAGACATGCATTAGACCTGCCTAATAACACAAACACATGTAATGAAAATTAGCTTGTTATCTTTCATCAGTGTTAAAATAGTGTCAATTTAGCAGACACTTGTTATCAAATGCTGAATTTATCCTAAAGAAAAAAATTGACTCTCTAGGTTGCAGGACAACAATTTAACTTTTGTGGGAAAAAAGATTCTGGTTTGACCAACCAGTGATCAGACAATAAATTTAGTTGTTGATATAGTAAATTGGGAGAAGCTTCCTGCTTGATTGAGGCAGCATAAGTAATTTACTGTATGAGGGAAATTGTCTTTTGTGATACTATTTTGAACATGCATTTTTGTCGTCCTGTCATCCTAGTGGGTTAATAGCTGATATGCAAATTAGTTGATCGTTCTTAGATTAATGACAGGTGATTGAATTCTAGCACGAGTGAATGAGATGTGTTGGAGTTTGTTGTGTGTTGAGTGGAGACTCTAAAACACTGAGTTTCCTGCTTTGATGTGCGAGTGAATCCTGTATTTAGATACACAACTCTGAATACGTCAGAACAAACGTCTTTTGTGAAGTGCATGACAGCATGTCACATGTTTTATGATGAAGGGAAAAGGAAAATTGAATAAAATAGATCTGTGACCTAAATGAGTGAAGAGCACAGACCTGGTAATTAAACTCATAGCTAATAAGACATTAGGGTTATGTTGTGTGTTGTGCAGCTGATGGTTGGTTTGGAGTGAATCTAGCTGATGATTTTTCTTTTGTTGTGAAGTTGAGCCTGCCGATTAGTATGATGGTATGATAAACCATGCTAATGGTATGATTTACCCTCCTGAGATGAGGAGTTTGTGTCATGACTTAACAAGGCCTTTTTATTTTGATACTTTCACAGTGCACTGAAAGTTTTGTTTGATAATCTCTGTTCTTTAAGCAGATCTGCACGTCGGGAATTAAAAGCGCTACACGTCGTCGAGAAAATTGTGCCAAGTGAGTTCTCCACATTTAAATGGCTTCTGGAGAAAGCCACTTATTGGGACAATTATTAAATGACAGTCCCAGTCCAAAAGGATTCAGCGATGTAATCCAAACTAAAGTTCTTCATTTTCTTTTGAAATGACGTCATTTTGCTGAGAGTGGAAACTAAATGCGACGATAGGTTCCACTATCAGCAAAGAAAGAAAGAATGAATGCATGAATGAGTGAGTGAAAGGAAAACAAAACTGACTGACTGGTAAAAGCTGACAAAAGCTGACAAGACTTTACTGATGTAACACGACTGTGTGAAGTTGACCCCCGCCTGGCAGGGGTGCAGATGAGTCTGTGTGTGCTTCCCTTTACAGGAGCAGAAAGATGACAGCAACACTCGAGGTTGCATGATGATTTAACATTTTAAATGCCATTTTCTGTGTCTGTGAATTTACTATGTGTGTGTCATTCACTAGCTTGTGTGCTCACAGAGATAACTGTGACAAAGTATGCATACGCCTGCGCAAGCGCTAACATTTGCATTTTCGTTTTTACAGCATTACGGTTCTTCATGTGTTTGATCATGTGATTTATAGGAATACTGGCTAATGTTTCTCTACTACAAGATTTCTGGGTTTATGTGTGAAGAAAACTGTAGTTACAGGCTATATGTTGATGGAGAAATTAATATAGTTTGAGACATACTGTGATGAGACCAGTGTTACTTTTTCCACAGCGAGTGTTAACTTTATGGTGTTTTATGGCACCTCTGGAATGTGGATGGCCGACGCCTGCCCACCAGGATAGTCAATGTGTATTGCTAATGTTTGTTTTTCTGAGACTGTGTTTAGAAGATTCAGCTGAAGCGGACAAGTGACATGAGTAAAACAAATAAGAGATTACGGTATTTATGGAATAGTTTATTATGGGCTCATTTGCTGGCCACTTTTGAACCCATAATAATAATATATGAGTGGAGTGACTTTGCTTAAGAGAAGTCACTGATTACATTAATGTTAACAGAGTACATGGGATAATCCATGTCTGAGGTGAATTAGGGTAATAGTTGTAGTTACTGATTTGAGAAAACCTGCACATGACACTTGTCTTGCTGATGTTGAATGCTTATTACTCTTATGATACAATTGTTTACAGGTATGAAGTTTGATTTCACTTCCAGATTTTGCTTTCCAGGCCATGATGGTGTGTATGCAGGCTCCTGGGAGAGCCAGGTGTTAAGCAAACTTAATATGCAAGACACACTAACATCTTTTATTGCAGGGTTACGGAGCTACTCCGGAGGAGATGCCCTGATGTTGCCTGGGACATGATCTAGCTAATCTTTTTCTTTAAGACAGGGATCCAGGTTTGGTGAGTTGACGCATGGGAATGTCCATGCGTCAAGAGGTGGAGTGCAAGGATTAACATTAAACAATGTTTACTATTATTGTTGCAGTGATTTGTGTGATTAGCCGTTTATTTACAAGTATTAAACCTATGCAAGTGGTGCATCCATGTTCAGATGAGGCTTTGATGGCCTATAAGTGAAGTTCACTGAACTAAAGAATGTGGTTTGATGATTGTTGACATGCTCTCCACATAGAAGTCTTTCTGAAATACAGGTGCAGCAGTGAGAAGCGAGAAACATTCCAGGCATAGCCCAGGCAGTGGTTGAGGTCAAAGGTCAAGCTGGTTGGGGCCCATCATGAGATCAGACCTTGGAGCCACAGCAAGGACCATGAAACTGCCTGCAAAATAGAGGAGAGGATCGTCCACAAGATGGGAGCTGAGGCCAGGAGAGAGGCTTCAGGAGGATCAGAGATCATCTTCAGCACAGCAGACATCACACAGAGAGCTGTGCTACTGAGCTTCCAGGAGATTTTAAATAAAATGAAAGATTCAATATTGACGCTGAGGAAGACAACTAAGGTGTACGACGTGCTCTGCCTTAAACCTTCAGCAGCGTTGGAACATGAAAACTCGTGGGATGAGGGGAGCGTGCCAAGCTCCATCGACAGCGCAGAAGGAGTTCGAGGATGACATCATGATTCTGTGAAAGCACAGGAACCAGAAGCTATGGTGGTGATGACAGCAGTTTCCTATGTGCATACGATGACACTCTGAAGGCTGCTGGGATCATAACAGCAGTAAGACAACGGAACCCTGCACCCTTTCCACAGAGGTGTTTCTCTGCAGAGCGTGGACAATTAAGGAGTCATAAATATCCCCCTCACAGGACGAAGGCTTGAATGAGGTGATGGGGGTTGGTGGAGGCCATAAAACTAGAGTGCTGAGAGGTCTGCAGCTTTGGAAATAGCTGAGACCCATGTTGACAAACAACAACACTAACTGGTATGTTTGAATGTTTATTCTACATACATTTGGACTCTGGTCCTATGGACAATGAAACAACTGGAAGAGACATTATGACGCCCTGCAGAACTCAAACCACTCTGCAGAGAGACATGTGATTTGCACACCCGGAGGAAGCATCACCAAGCTGAGATGTTTTTGAAAATGTTACTTTCTTAGTTTCACTATTAAATTAACAATTTCTTTGGTTGCTCGTAAGATGCAGTTTGCCATGAGATGAGCTCAATGAATGGGATAACTGCTAATACATTTATTAAACTGTGTAACTTTTACAGTAATTTAGGGTGATTTGACATATGCTGAGTATAAAAATGTTTGCATTGAAACTGTCTGACATGAGGTATTCTATGACTGGGAACTTTTCAAGCATAAAGGTCAAAAAGGGGAGAATGTTAGGTTTTGTATTGTTGATTGTCATTTATGCTTAGAAATATTTAACCATAGATGCTTAGAGGTGTATAATCAATTGTGTAGTGATAAGTTGTGTGATCTTTAACAGGCTACAGAGGCTTGGTGTGCATTCCACACCTACATCCTGGGAGCATGAGAGAGGTCATACCTTCTCTTATTGTTTTATGGTAGGATTAACGTAGTTACGTCTGTTTTAGTCTAAGTGCTTTTTGTGTATAAATGAACTGCTGGACTTCCTTACTGTGTTATCTAGGATGAGGGGGGGTCTACCCTCTTCCTGACCAAGGATGTTTGCTTGTGTGCTTTTATGACCCTTTGATCAGCAGTACCCCCCCCCCCCCCCCCCCCCCCCCCACACACACACACACACACACACACACACACACAGGCAAGGTACTCTTTGTGTGTATGTAGACGTCACATGTTAATGAACCTATGCATATTCATGTATCCTCAATAAAAGGACAGTGGTACGGGAGAACGGACGAGAGCAACTGGGGTCAAGTGGAGGAACGGCACTCTGTCCGGTCTCTCCCGTGCACGAGTAACATGAAGAACTTTGCCTATTTGTGTCTTGCTTAGCAGTGTAATTATATTGTCTTCAACGTTCCAGCGGATGGGTTCAAGCTACAAACCTATCAGTATCTTTAGGCACTTTGTTACCAGCAAGCCTGTCGCAAAAACACATAATTTGTTCTCATTTCTCAGGTTGAATCTACAAAAAAATGCCTTGACGGGCTAAAAAACAACATTTTTGCACCAACACGCTATTTCCAAAGAGCTATTAGCTGAAAACTTGCCATATCTCGGCATGGAGTGAAATTCTCATTAAACAATTTGCGGAAACTGGACTAGTGGAGTACCAAAAAAGTGGCACACCTAAAAAACTATTTACAGCAGATAAACAGTATAAACTGGATCTCATGTCCTTAGAAATTGGGAACAAAAAGAAGCAAAGACTTGAGAGATACATCTGACCCTTTGATTGATCCACCTACTTACTCATCAGAAATGGTCTCAGTGGAAAGGTGACTGTCAAGAACTGGACTGAAAATCAGTGGTAACGGGTCTTTGGAGTTATGAATTCAATTTTTCAGTTCACCTTTTTCCAAATATATACAGATCAGGTCAGGAGAGCGAGTGTACAACAGTCAGTGTCTATAGCCATCATAGTAGATGCTCTTTTATGGTTTGGGGCTGCAGTTCAGCCAGTGGTGTTAGGAGATCTTGCCAAAACTGATTAAATCATGAATACAGAAAGGTATCATCGGGTATGGTATTACATATAATACTGTATTACTGTGACATAATACCATCTGGAAAGCATTTAATCGACAACAGCTTCATTTTTCAGACTAGCAATGACAATATCAGCGCAGTAAACGTGTACTGATAATGGAACACGATTAGTTATGGACTGGTCTCCCCAGAGCCTGGACGTCAACATTACTAAAGAAATATGAGATCATCTGTACGGAGAACTGAACAAAAGGCAGCCAACATTAAAAGAAGAGCTCTGAATGTCCTTCAAGAAGCCTGGAGCACTATTCCTAAAAACTACCTAAAGAAACTACAAGTAAACTAAAAGAGTGCAGACTGTGCTGAAGCTCATCAGAGTTGTATAAACTCTGTTTGTGCCTTATATACTGTTTGTTTTATATTTGCACTTCAATAAACCCATTTAACACTTCTCTGGCAAAATATGAAACAAAATGAAGGGTGTCTCAACATTTAAGTATAGTAAAGTAAGTATAACAATAACTGCTACCTGCCATCTCTCCATACATGTTCTCTGCCCCTGTTTACTAATAATTACAAATATGTCCTGAAAGTTTATTTAAAGGTTTTTTTTTCAATAATTTATAAGGAGCAAACTTAGCAAATCACCACCAAAAGACACATTTGATGCTCTTGATCCTCATCAATTAGCTTTCAGTCAAATTTTCTTTAAAGAGAGACAAAGCTTTGGAAAAGCGAATGTTTCATGTGGGCAAAGTAGCCACTGTTTTGTGAAAATTACAAAAATAAGTGCATCCGATTTCGTGACAGAATCATTGTGCTTTACATAACACAGACTTTGAAAACTAAATTTAGATTTTAAAAGTACATTCATCAAGGAAAAACAAAAAAATGAGAAAGCAAAAAACAACAACACAATAAATAAATAAAAACTCACTTGAGGGTAAGGCTTCATTAGCCACTACAGCATAACACACATGAACACCAAATTCAGGTTTTGACAGGGAAGAAGAATGCATTAACTAAAAAAAGACAACACATCTCTGATTTTACATCATTAATTCTGATTAGGTTTTTAAATTGTCAGTCTTGACTCTGACAGCGTTGTAGGAGTTCAAAGCCACATGAGTGAAGTATTATTGTTGGTACAGAATTATTCATGGATAAATAAATAAAAACTGGAGTTGAATATAAAAATACATTTGGTTATCAGGTTTGTGTGGTTGTTGTTTGCTCACATTTGACTGACAGTGGCTGAGCTGTGTAGGCAAACAGCTCACCAACTCTTCCCTCACTTTTGATATAAATGCATTTAAAAACATGATGCATAGTGCATGACATTGCCTAGAGAAATATGAAAACAGTTTCAACTTTGACAGATTATTTTATACATTAAGAGAAAAAGCTTCATTAAATGATGCACAGTAGCAATATCTGTAAAACAAATGCAAACCAGCAGGATGAATTCACGGATTTTGTCTGTTCCTACCTGTCTTTGGCTCCACTGAGAAATACGGATGTCCATGTTCGATGCTGTAAACCACCCTGGCACTGTTCCCGTATGTTGGGTCATCTGCGTCTGTGGCTACCACTTGCACTACCATGGTTCCTGTGAGCAGACAGCCCTTCATTAGTTTCCAAGACGACATCAAGAAGCCAAGACAAACAGAGCTAAATGTGGAAACAGTCATCATATCAACAGCCCTGTGACCAACTCAGTTTGAAGGGAGTTGTGGGGGGTTGGTGGTAATGGTGGTGAGAGGGTCCTGATCTGACTGGCTCTTGCAAAACAACTGACACTCTTAATTATTTCCATAATTTGCAGGGATGCTGCAGCAAGATTAAAGTGTAACTCCAAGCCTGTAGAGATCATTCCAGTGCCATTTTTTTTCTCAGTGTGCCTGGTGCAGATCAGTTAGCAGCATCTTTCCTGGTAACTTCAATCTGTTCTAATTCATCAGCCAAATGGGGTCTGCAACCCATCTGTGCATGTTAAAGAGGCACTTCACCCCATCAAAAAAGACAAAGCTAAATTACTATTCACATCATCCCACAGCAATCCAAAAACTGCAACTTTTTTTTTTTGCTTTAGAAAGGAGTTTAAAGTCGTCCTGCAGCAATGTCATTGGAAGGCACTGTACCTCTCTGTGGTACTAATTAGGATTCAATGACACCTAGTACATTAAAGCATTTTACAACAATTTCTGGAGGATTTATGTCAAATTCCTATGCTCCATTCAAGACCGGTTGTGGACATAATGGACATGAAGTTGTTCTTAATATACTACTTTGCAGTCTGCCTAGAGGACACATGCGAGAGGTGACCTTGTTGCATGGTGGCTATCGCTATGTCAGCGCAGAAATTTAATGCCTGAGATTTAAAGCTCTGACATACAGTGAAATACAGAGAGATTAACCTGTAGCTGACAGGCTCAATCAGCATTATGTGAACCTGTTTGGCTAAGACTCGAATGTTGAGTAACAGATGCTTGTTTATCTGTAAATCCCCAGGTTTGAGCAAAGCAATTGCCAAAAGTTATACAAAAAATAAGTTACACTTCTCATTTGAAATTTGACTGACTTTGTACATCTGTGCTTAGGCCTACATGCTGCAGCATGCATATGCAATTTGTGATTATACTCCTGCACAATAACCCCACAATTTATTCACAGTCATGTGCAATATTTACGAGTTTTCTTGTTATTTTTTTATTGTTGTGAATCCTATTGCATTCACTTTGTGTAAAAACTGTAGCTAAAGTTTGATATGGGTAGAGAATCTTAACTCTGCGTGTTATAAAAGTTGCATTTTCTGACTGTGATTCTAAAAAAAACAACAAAAAACCTTACATTATCCAGTGGAGTTTTGCAGATAAAGTTATAAACACCCAGACATAAAGCCTCACTTTGTAACAGAGCCCAGAATTCGCCCTCCTCAAATCCCCAAACTTCCGTTCATCCTACAAGAAGGACATTTGTTTTCAAACTCAACTGTGAACTCTGCTGACAACTGACAACTGTTGTTTCTGCGTGCAGTACAGTATTGTCCTCTCCCACACTTCCTCTAAGGCAAACGAGAAGACATCGCACACGGCTCCTTGTGCACTTTTCTTTAAATGTGCCCACTGAACGAGGTTGATGTGACTTGAGCTGACAGCCGTGGCTCGGGAGGTAAAGCAGAAAAGCGTCTGAAGATTTCTCAGAGAAAACATAATCAGCGACAATCAGTGCCAATCAATTTCAATAGGTCATTCATTATGGTATAAATGAATCCTGTTGTTCCAACTGGGCTCATTAAATGGGTGCAGGTTTGGGTTTTTTTTCAGGCAAAGTCATTTTATGCTGAAAAATTGATATCCATTTGATAATGGAGAGGAAAAGGCATTTAATAAATTGTGAAATGACCAAAAACAACCTTTACGGTTCAGGCTATTTTTCGCTGTTAGACTATACGTCAGTGTTGGTCTTAAAGCTGACGCCTACAGCAGTCTCACACTTGGCAGTGGTGAAATCATCAAGAATAGAAATTGTTAAAATAACCTTGAAAAAACACCGTTCTCCACAAGTGTAGCTTTTTTTCAGTTTGTCACATGAATGCTTGAATATTTCACTTTAATGGCTAGCTGAACATATCTGGCAAAGCCTGTATTGTAGCAAACAGAAAGTGCTGTCTTACAAGTTGGTGATATTTTACTTTGAAGCAAACATCCTAATAAAAATCTCACTTTCTAACATGAGATGTATTTTACAGGCTTTTACAGAATGAAGTGATCACGGAAATTGAAGATTAGAGTCCCCCATTCTGGCCATAAAGCTGAATTAACAGGCTCTGGCCCTGGATGTGAACAATATAACAGTAAAAAAAAAAAAAAAAGCTTGGTGAAGCTGGAGAAGTTATCACCAGGCTGGTTGTAGAAGGACACCTAGATTATATCATCACCTCTTAGTCATGACAGGTTATATTACAGGTAGTTTAAAACACCAAGGTCAAAGGATGACTGTATGAAAGAGAACTCAGGCAACGTCTGAATCTTTATTACAGGATGATAGTTAAAAACACTTCACAGAGGGTGTGGTGGACGCCGCCGTAAATTAACTTTCAATATGGACTCGCATGGAGCACTTTTAAAGTTTCCTCTTTTTTTCAGATGTTTTCCACAGCTTGTTTGCCCTGCGAGTCCACCAAACATCCTGTTCTAACAATATTGTCAGCATGAAAGGTAATATCATCTGGGTGAGCTGGATGTCATAGAGAAAGAGAAAAAAAACTGATGAACACCCTGAAAATTTTAACAGATTCTTTCAGCTCCACCAGGCTGTCGTCTGCTACTCAATTTCCCCTGTCAGTGTCCTTTCAATATTTGTCCATCTTCATCGACGTGATGGATCAGATCTTCACCCTTGTTATTTATCCCCTGCAGCTGTGTACAAAACAAGTTTCCTAATCAATTCCGTATTCTCGGCGAGCAACTGTCATCTGCCAGTAATGAAAATAAATGCGGCGTGCTTAATCTGGAGCGGAGACCAATATTCTTCAGACACTTGCGTGTACAGGTTGCAAGCAACTGTCAAGTGCAATATCCACTTTCCGACTGCAAGCACACAATGCAAAGGTTTGACAGTGACCCAAAACGTGTGTTGGAACTTTTGCATTAGTACAAATGAAGGACCGTCTTAGGAATATAAATATACTTTTATTTAAAGCGAAAAGGTGAAAAAAACCCATCAGAAACAATTGTGCGATGTGGAAGTACATACAGGATATTAGAAGAATCAATATTAAAATGTTTCATTAAAGCCCAGTCGTTCTGCAATGCCTCCATGAGTACTCAAAGCTGCCGCAGTTGATTAAGTTGATTGTATTCATGCACATTCACACCTGCTCCCCACTGTTTCAGATGAGCAGGGACTATTGATTAGAGTTGGGTTCACATTTATTCCTAACTACAAAAGCAAAAATGAGTTACAAGACTTTAAAAGAAAGTTACCGAGTGCCTGCTGATTTCTATGCATGTTTTAACATTGTTAGGAAGCAAATACATTCCCTACATTCCCTCTACAGCTGTACTACCATAATATCCACCATATTTTCATTGTGTCCAGTTTTCATCACTGTTTTATTATATTTTACGAGACTGTGTTATATTCAGAGGTGTTTCTAATATTTTGCCTGCCTAATATGTGTTGCTGGAGAGAACAAAAAAAATAATGTGATACACTTCTTGGTTAAATAATTATCATAGTGTCAAATTTACACATTGTCACTGTCAAGTAAAAGTGAACATTAAGAGCTTTGTAAAAACAGTTATGACAGATATGCTGCATTGTAGTTAACAAAGATTAAGCGTGTGTACCTCAGTGAATATTTTTACCACGCAATTAAGCACTTCCACTTGCAGTGACAAAAAGAAGAAAGAAAAAAATCAACTTTCCCTAAACCGCAGCACCTTTTTCATTTCAAGAATTAAAATGACTATTCCATCCATGATCTCTGCTCTCGTGAATTCGGCAGGAACTGTGACAGCTGGATATAGGACTGATGAGTAGTAAATTCAAGAGCTGTGGCCTTGGGGTGACATTACATTCTCTATGCTTGTAATGAGCCCTCAAACGGCTCCTTTGGCCTTTCGCTGTGCAGCGGGAGAGAGCCAGGCCTCACGATTGCCACACCTCCAACTGTCCTCAAGCTCTCGTCTTTTATTTGACATCCCAGCCATGATTAAGACAAAAGCCCTGAGAGATCCTCAGGCCACAGGGTCACACTGTGCATGGACGAGCACTGCTTCTAATTACTTTAATTAATTAAATTCATGATTTCCTCTAAATTGAACCCATTCATCAAGGGTGCAAAGCTGTGACCATTAATGATTTAAAGACATCTATAAAGGAATTATTGAAGACAGGAGGTGCTTCGCCCTTTCCCGTTCTTTACTGCATTGATAATTGCTTTGAGCAGATATTTACAAAAGGGAGGCAAAGCATTATTCTCCTGTTGTTCTCGCAACTCGTGATGAAGACCTTTACAGGAACTGGCAGAGTAAATAAAGTGCTCGGGTGGAACGTGCAGTTCACCGATTCTGGTGTGAATACATCCTTCTAGTAAGTTGCTGTTATCACCGGTTGGGCACGAGACTCAAAGCCCTCGTACTCTAATCCTCTGGTTCCTTAAGCCTGTGCTCTGTACCCCCCATTGACAGTCAGCTGTGTAATCCTTCGGAGATCTCTGTGCCTGTGCTGTAAGCAAAGCAGAGCCTCCCTTGGAACGGCTCCCGGTGCCACTGTATGCCTTCTGAAATTTCCATTTTGACTTTGAACACTCTGGAAATAGCCTTTGTTTTTTTTTTTTCTAATTTACATTTGCATGGCAACAAGCACGTTTGAAGCACTGAGGTGATCCTAACCAGCAATGAGTTTGCTCAGCTGTCTATGTACTGCTCGAGGTAAAAACTATAAAAATCTCCATCCACATATCAATCACATACAGCAAAGCATACGGGAAAGGGTTCTCGAACCAAGTGATCAATCCACAAAGTGCTATCACCAGAGCTCCCCACAGCTCCATGTTCCTGTTTAGCTTCTTTCAGCTCATTATTTTGCTTATCTGGCCCACAAGCTCACTGCTGTGCTTCATTCTCAGAGTTTTCATTGCATAATTTGTACACTGTGAACTTCCAAAAAGAGAAAAAAAGAAAAGAAAACACTCTAAAAACGACTGTGCACAAATGCTAGCACAAGCTGATAACAGACATAAAGCAGTATAGCAGTGTATAAGTATCCAATCATATCAGTGTAAAAAGTGCCCCTGAGTGGCCAAAAGCACAATTCATTGCAGATTTAATGAACCATCTAACCCCATGTTTTAACTGAAACATGTCCACTACATATTAAAAAACAATGCATTCAAACCCAGAGCTTTCTCGCCCACCTGCCTGCAGTTACAGCTTGCACAATAACACTCCTACTTACAGCCTTGACAGCGTTTCAGTGATGCTACCCAGTGTGTGATGCTCACTCTTTTTAATTATGTACAGAATTTCCTCAATTTTCTTTGGGAAAAAAGGTCACAAACCGCCACTCCATATTACCCTTTTGGTAGCAATGACACTAAAATGGGTTTATGGTGTTTTATTACAAATTTTGCATTTAATTTACTGACTGAAAAAAAGTTGATAGTCTTTGGCCAACACATTCTCAAGCAGGTTGTGTAGATTGTGTAATTAATTTGACATAAAATGACTTTTTACACTTTAGGCATAAAATCATGTCAAACTTTGTGTTTGTAATTTTTAATCAACTGAAAAGCTCAGGTCACCTTTTCAGTCATCTGACGCCCAGGTTCATTTCTGTCTCCATCCCAGCACTCACAGCTCACTTGTGATTAGACCACAGCTCCCAGCATGCCTTGGAGTGCCTTGGGAACCCCTAGGTGAAGCTGGAGGAAGTTAAGGGTGACTGTGCTGCTAAGCATGCCGTGTTGCCACAGTGAATTGCAAAAGTAATGGCTGGGCAGAAATGTATTCATCAGGATCAGATGTTTTTCAGAGAAATGTTCAGCAGGAAGGTACTGGGAGGTACTGGCTGCAATGAACTCTGAGTCCAATTTGTGGAAAAAATGCCTATGGCCTTCAAGCCTGATTCAGACCTTAAGTTTGCCCGAGTTAGCTTTCAAACATGAGTCACTCATCAACATTTCTAAGCCTAGAGGTCTGCTTTGGCATATGTGAATATGTGAATATCTGAAATAAAACAAGCTCTAAAAATATTCTAAATCCTAAATATCCCAAATATTAATTTTATTTATTGTTATTTATTTTATTGTTTTTTTTAATTTTAGGTCAGTATAAACCAGACATGCTCTAGACATTAGATATATGGAGGTCACTTTTTCTTACTGCATTCCTAACACACCTGCTAAGATGAATGGCCTCAGGATGTTGTTGCCACTCATTTGCATTTACTTGCATTTTGAACCTGAGCAGGACCTGTCTGAAACCTTGAAGGAAATCTTGACCACACAGCTTACAGACAGGGGCTGATATGATAGCACCCTCAAGGAGTGTTTTTTAAACAGATAAAAGGAATACCTGTTGCAATAAATGCTAATGTGATCAATAGAATATCAATTGAGTCCTTAGGAGAGGTATTATTGTGCAGTATAATGTTTTTACCTGTGCTTGCTTTAGATATACCAATGCTGGTCTGTTAATCTACAGACTACTGTAGTTGGTCAGCTGTCCTGTAGAAACACACTTTTTTTCAGATATCCTGTGGAGGTTACAGGAATTCTGGGGTATTCCCATGGGATTCAAGGGAGTCAATTCTCAATTACTATTCGACTTGTAAATGTACAGGACTGGAAAAAAGTCAGCACTCAAGAAGAAAAAGGTAATGGATCGGGAGTGGGGAGGGGGCTTGATAGTATGTGCAGCCTTTTTCTAGCTTTTAAAATCTTGTGCTTCTAGCATCACTAGTTATTAGTTGTATTTCAATAAAACCTGATCAGGACATTCCTAAATCCCAGAAGGATCGGTGATATCAGCAGTGGTTACTCTCTGATGCGTCACAAATCAGCAAAAATTGTCTTAATGTGCGACACAGATTAGTACAGAGATCCTTGGTTCCCAGAAGATTTATGCTGATGGATTGATGAGTCTTTTCATTTTTGGTTTTAATCAAAATGTTTTCACTGATTAATTAACATGATATCATGACTGTCAGGTTCTACATATAACCGTTTGTGATGAGTTGACTTTTTCTCTTGTGCAATCATCAAGTTAAAATTTTGTTTATGCTAAAACCTGCTGGTATTAGCGCTACATGATACCTATGGAATATATAAAAATAAAGGCAAGCTTTACTGAGTGGCCTAAGAGAAATGGTTTTAGTTTCTTAGTCTTCGTGCATCATCCTGCTTTTTGAAGCTTTAAAAAATGAACAGCGAGGCATGCATGACCTTATTCGTCAGGATCACAGCAGAAAAGGAGAAAGAAGCCAACAGACCAGTGCGCTGTGGCCAAGGTATTCCCAAATCAAGGTAATTTAACCTGGATCTCATTTGATGTGGAGCCCATGAGCAAGAAGGGCTTCATACTGGTTAAATTATATTCAGTATGATTAGTATGTAGTCAGTCTTACAAACTGAACATGCTGGACTCAAATTAATATTGCACACGTTCCAAATCCCCCCCTCCACCCACCCCTCACGACCTAAACACTGGGAGAGATGAAGACGAATTCAGTGAGGTGGAAAATTATCAAAGGCAGATGTTGGAGCAAGGACAAGTCAAAGAGAAAGCAAGAGTAAGAGAGAGAGACTTGAAGAGTGCGCGGAGAGGGGGGGAAATGACTTGTTTGGTTATGCCAGTGCAGGGACGAATAATAGTTCATCCAATATACAGGTTTTTCTTTTCCACATGATGTGAATTTTTCATAGACTCCACACAGGTGTACAGATAATTAGCTCTTGTGGGTCTTCATGGAGAACCGAAACTATCACACTGTTCACAAAGAAAAGCACTGTGTACTGCATTAATAGGTGACCACTTTTAACTTACTTTACAATTCTTACTTACAATGTTATATCACTTTTAACACTTTGGTTATTAACCTTCAATCGATTATGTGTAAAAGAACTAGAGTAACTTACCTAAGGGTGACATCTCCGGTACTCCTGCCAGGTATGGTCCATCAGGAAACTTGGGCTCATTGTCATTGATGTCCTGGACTTTGACCACAAATTCAGATCTGGGTTCCACAGGCAAATTGGTGAGTCGGTCTACAGCTTGAGCTTGAAGGGTGTAGTAAGCCTGAGCCTCTCGATCAAGCCGCTTTGTGGCATGGATGTCTCCCGTGTTCTCATCAATGGTGAAGATGGAGGTGGCACCCTCACCAGAGAGCACGTACTTCACCTTGCCATCTCCTTTGTCCACATCTGAGTGTAGCTGTCGAAAGGAAAAAGAACCGGAGTTTAAATGCAGCCACACCAGACTGTAAACGTTTGAGTGGTGATGCTGGACTGAAGAATGATGTGAGCGCTTCTGGTTTAAAGGATACATAAAATCTTGCATTAAATAATTATTAAACAAGTGAGGATGATGCTTCATTCTCCATTTTTAGCAAGATAATGCGAGTATTTTATTTCCCTAAAAAAGAAACATTCTTCTTTTAAGCTTTTCTAAAACTCCCTTGTTCTTGTGCCCTTTTACAAATGTCCCATTCCCCTTTCCATAGTTTCAAATGCAAACCACCTCCAGTAAATAGCAGTTAATAGCAGCAGGAGACACATTTGATCAAAGGGCAGCTAACACAGACAGTGATACAGTATTGCTTCTAATGTTCTCCTCGTTTGATCCTTTAAAGAGTAAAAATAGCCAGAATCACAACACAGCCACCGCCTTTAACCCTTTGTGCGAAGAGATTTTGTCAGATTACATCATGGCTTTAAAATCATCATTGTTCCAGTGCAGACTGACAGCTTGAAAAGTGGCTTGAAAGTTAATTGGTGGTTAACATGTAGTTAATGTGCAGCATGTCAATCACAATTTCATACTCATTACATTGTTTGGCACCAGGAACAGAAAAAGTGGAAATGTAGATAGCAGTTTTTTAATTTCGTTTTTTATTTATTTATTTAAATACAGCTGTGCAGTGAACACAGATAATAGGAGAGAACCAAACAGAGCTTAGGTTGCACTGAGGTTCAAACAGCGACATGAAAGCACAGTAAATCACTCCCAGTTCTTTAATGGTTTTAAATCAGTCTAAACATTCGTCTGTTTGCCTCTGGTCACTGCTTTTATTATCACATAAATCTGGGCTTACTGTCAAAGCTAATGATAACTTTAGCCACACAACATACAAATACTAATGATTTTCCTGTAGATTTGATACGCTGCCTTTAAATCCTAAAACAAATCTACTGGGTTTTCAGTTCCTCGGATGCTGCAAGTGTATGGAAACTCTTGTTTTTGTCCTTGTAGCCAACAACAGAACATATAGCTGGCTTTGCTTGTGGCCGAGACATCGCTAAAGTTAGAGTAAGAGAGGCAGGCTGCTGCTGGTCGTTTGGTATTTAAAAGGCTGAGTCTCTAAGCCACAAGTGAAGACTGGTTCTTGTCCCTTTTGACATCACAGAGCGCTCATTCAGAGACGCACTTTATAATATGTAGAGAAGGGAAATAAATATATACCGTGTACATTTTTAGACATGTCTGGGATTCTTAATTATGTTCAAAGAAAATTAAAAAGCGGAAATCACATAATATGCTCCTCTATTAGACTTTGCAAACAACAAATGCAGCTATAAAATGTCTTTAAAACATTCAGTATTTAATCCGTACAAATATTCACTGTCATGTTGCTACAAATATGTACAAACAGCGCAAGCAAACACATCATGTTTATTGGATAAACATTCAAATCAGATCAAAAGATCAAAACATGCACCATTTATGCATGAATTATGGTACCAAATCCCACCATGATTTGCATTCTGCTGCAAATAATGGAATGAAATGAAACGCTGCCTTTTACTGTAATGACAGTGTGGCTTCCTAACTAATGTAATGGTCATTACAAACAAAACTAGCAATTTTCCATTAAAACCCCAGCAATAACAAGCTCATCTGACATCAAAAATGTACTACAGTGGTTACAAAATGTGTTCATTTAATGTGTGTTGAATCAATAAAACAACAATGATGCACCAAATGGATTCGTGTTTTTCACACATTTTCTGACCAAAAATCTGTCATTAGGGCTGAGATGAATGGCTCCACTGGAAACATTAATCATCTCATTTTTTTTTGCCAAAGACATATACAAAGCTCTCTAAACGTGGTTCACGAAACTGCACGGGGAATTGTGACGCTCCAATCGAATCCCTTTTTCTGTATGTCAGGTGAAGAGATGCCAGAATTCCAGTGCAAAAACAACAGCGTGTTAAAGTTATATGGAGTGAAATTAGGACTCAGGGTTTCCATTATGCACTTCTTTATATCTTTTTTCCTTTTTGACATAAAACAAAGACAGATGATTTTATAGACGTGACTGTTCTAACTGGAATTGGTGACGAGACATCTGGATGTTCAACCTTAGATCACGTTTGCAGGTTCCTCTTGTTGCCATTTAAAGCATACAAAGTGTGGCTTTAAGTTTATCCACTAGCAAAAAGGATTTGACAGGATTATGTCTTCTGAGGATAAATAGCAAGAGCTGAGGTCATGTACCAAGAGTCGTGCTGTCAGATCCGTCCTGTTTAATGATCATACAAACCATCCGTCTTTAAATCTAGTCGTGCACCAAACATTGAGGACGATACTTTTAAATCAAACCGTTGTTCACCTCACAGCATGTGGGCTAAAAGAAAGTTTGATTGGTGGAGTAGCTAGAATGGGTATTAATAGGACTTGTTGTGACGTTGCATAGACAGAATACTGTACACCTTTACAGAGAAGATAGACAAACTACATGTTTTATCAAGGTACCTTTGTAGTTACCGCGGCAACATTCTGCTTATGACAGCGTTTTAATCTCCGAAGAGCAAGTCGAGACTTTAAAGATGACTTAAAGACCCTTTCTCAAAGTACAACTCCAACAAAATATTCCTTAAACACTTCTGGAGAAAGAAATTCAAATTATCAGGACAAGTAACCAGTCCTGAAAAATCCCGTTTGAAGTTAGAGCTGCGTGATGGACATCCACTCCACATCCACACAGCACTGATGTGTGTTTTAGGGGAAGGCAGTAGTTAGTTGGAGTTTAGTAACGGGCAGACTGACCTTTTTTGCTATAAGTATTTAGGACAGTGGATATTTCTGCCTTTACTTCATCATCTTTGACATGACAGAACATCTGATTCTTGATATTCAGTGTTTAAAAGTGTATATGAAAAAGTTGTGGCAGTAATGAACGCACTTCAAGTCTCAACCTAAATCTTGAGAACAATAATATCAGCTACGTCTGGGTTTTGTCTGTCTGTGTTTTTGGTCCAGCTTCCTTTCTCTGCAAAAGACTGGAGACAAACAGCTTCTGAAAAGTATTAGGTACACAATGGCAATGATTGCAAGATAAACTGCTGCTTTAGTCAGCGAGTACTGCACTTATATAAAATCGAAGGACTCAAGCTTTGAAAACACAAGAGCTCTTAATGTAGCTGTCCTGTATCTTTCATTAATGTCTCTGCCCTTTGAAATGCTCACGTCATTTAAACTCCATACCCTAATTTGTAGCATATGATCAGACAACCTTGATGGTATTTCTATAACATCAGATTTACTTTCAGAGCTACAGGATATATCAGAAAAGTGTGTTTCTTGATACTGTAGAGTTGGTTTTCTTGGAAGAAGTAAACTTTGGATTCTTACAGCCAGAGCCAAAGCCGTATTGAAATGACAGAATATCAAAAGTCATGCTCAAAATTGTGACATGAGATAGAACAGCTGTTCACTTGACTTCTTGGCAATATACCACATCATCACGTTTTACTGTGCTGACCTTCTCCTTCTACAGTTAGGTCTAAAAGTATATGGACAGTGAAATTTTGTTTCTGTACACTGGCAGAGTGCTTTTAAATCAAGCAACCAAGATGTGATTGAAGTGCAGACTTGAGTGTTTAATTTAAGGGGGTGAAAAACAGCAATTTTCACATCATTCTTTATGCTGTCCTCCATTAGAGGCTCAAAATAATATGAAGGAACTAACATAATTTCAAATACAAGGATTGTTTTTGATATTTGGATGAAATCATTTGCAGGCTGTCAACATCACTAAATGCTGGTTTCCTCCTGCCAGGTCTTTACTGCAGCCAACTTCAGCTGTTGCTTACTTGCAGGTCTCTTTTGCTTCAGTTTTATCTTCAGGTACTGAAAAGTACACCATTTGCTGTTAATGAAACCTGGACATAAACATCTCATGTCAGGTAAAACTCTATCAAAGTAAATTTAAAATACTGTTTATATGTGCAAGAAAAGGACTATTCAACATCGTCTATTTCTATTTCAGTGTTAATCAATTCCTAGAGACCTATAGCAGGTTTCAGATTTGCTGTTCATGTCAGAACACTGGTATCCTTTAAGACCTTGTTGTCCAATTGGACGTAAGACATAGCTTTTGTCCTCGTTTTAAAGATAAAATTGAACTAAATCTTTATTTAAATAGCTTTACAGCTGCTTGTTGCAGATTCAGCAATACCTCCAAAAATGTAGTGAACACCAATATAAATCTCTCACAAAGTGGCTGTGCAAACTCCAAAGAGAAACTCCTTGCAGTGACTTTTGGTAGAAATGACCTGATCAACTTCTGCTCCTCCTCAATCTGAGATACATCACGTGAAATCTCCTTGTCAGCATCCTTGTCAGACTGGTCTGTTTCCTCCAGGAGCCTGACCTTAAAGTGATACTGAAAATGCACATTCCCAATGACAGCCAGAAAACAGCTAGAGCACTTTGCATCCCTGAGGAAATTTTCTCCATGCTTAGCAAAATTCCCCTGCGGTGCTTCTTTACTAGTTTCATAAACTCCACCAGAGAAATGAGTAAGCTTCAAAAATAGTTTCCCGGCATATCTTCCTCTTAGATAACGTGACATGTAGGTTGAGGAATTCTTCCCTTGTATGATCCCCAGCTGAGATCAGCAGCTAACTATCAATGATGAAAAAAGTCAGGGCAAAGGCCTGGCCTCTACCTTCTAGAGCCGTCTGATGGTTCGCCAGAACTTCTTTGATGCTACAAAACTTTTAATATCCTCACCGCATCTGACCCAGAGCTCAAGACCAGAAAAAGTACAGTTACTATACTTTCCCTTGCAGCAACAGAGAAAAATGTTTTTCAGCACTTTAATATATATATATATATATATATATATATATATATATATATATATATATAGAGAGAGAGAGAGAGAGAGAGAGAGAGAGAGAGAGAGAGAGATAAGCGTAGTTGAGTAGACAATAATGAAACTCGTCTTTCAATTTATCTGTAAATGTCAACATCTCATTACGGTATAAATAACAATGGTATTTCAGCACTCAAGGGTAGAGAATGATTAGGTCAATATTATTTCGGTGGTGCTGACGGAGTATAAGCTTAAGAGAGGATATAACACCAAAGGTCTTTTATTAATGGAATCCATCAGCCTGCTGATGGATTCAGCACTGAGGCCATGATGATTGCAGTGGCTGCGTCCTCAGGCCTAAGCATGCATATGTCACCCCTCTTATGGAGCCTACTGTGTTTATTCACCATCTCCTGCTGTCAGGAACAAACCTAAGGTAAATTATCAGTCTTGGGGAGAGTCAACATTTAATCTCGAGGAAGCCATCCGTAGCAGTTTGTTTCCGGTAAATGCCATGGACAAGAAGGACAAAGCAGACAGGCCACAAAGTATGCAAGCAGGGTCGGGGGTCAAGCGCAGTATGTGGTCTTTTCAGTGCACTGTTTGGTTTGCAACATTTCCAGCTCTGTTTGCAAAAGAAGAAGACAGAAGAGTCCAGCGTTTGGCTCCACACACTCAGTCCAAAATTGCAGACTACATAAAAGATGTATTACTTTGGTGAAGGTTTTTAAAAGTACAGCCAAGTCAAATAATTTTTCTCTATCATTAATCGAATCCATTTTGCTGCTAATTTTCAGGTGCTTTTTGAAGTTTCAACTCTTGTTCCTTTCCCTCAGCACCATATTTGCTAAAATGTAAACTCCTGTTATTCTTTTCTTCGCTTCCCCCGAGGTGAGTGTAACACAGCATGCGGCACGGTGCTGCACGGCAGTGTAGCTCAAAGGCGCTCCCAGGGATTGTGAAGGAGGGGTGGGATCTGAACACGAACCCTTCTGAAATCATTGCTGACACTTATCATCACTTTGTATGCAGGCAGTTCTCCAGGGACCAGCCTGTTAGCTTTGTGTTTGCTTGTTTACCTTGTAGCAAGGGAGAAGGGTAAAAAGCATGAAAGAACCCATAACAACCCACTGATTCACGCTTGTCCTTTTACTAAAACTACTGCACAACATTTTCAAATTATTCTAGCATTTGAATTTTCATTTTCACCATTGAGTCAAACAAAAAAAAATGCATGTAGTGCTTGAATAATGTTTAATCCTTTTGTCCCCCCCCTTCCCCTGTTTTGCTTATCTGTGTGCGATACAAAAAGAATACAAATATAAAGTCTCATAAAAGAAAATACAAATAAAAAGATGCATGTTTCAGGCTTTGGATGTTTTTTCAGAAGGTGTTTCTTCTATTCAGTGGACTGAACAACCTAAAATGGATATAAACATCAATACCTACAGGCAGCCTGTGAGCAATACTCAATCCTGTACACTTAAACAGCCTCAGCTGTTGCTCAAGAGCCCTTAATCAGGCATCGCCCTCAAGATATTTCACAGAGCTGCTTCTAGCAAGGTAGTACAGTATCTCAAAAGTAAGAAAAATATGAAACACTGAAAACGGTGCACTCTGGCATTGTTTCCTGTTGAGAAACTGATGGTGCACAGGAAGCCTTAACCCACTACAAATCATATTCTACACAATAGCATAATTACAAACAGGAATTGCCATTAAATTAGCATTATGTCTGGACACTAAACACATGCTATATGTGAAACTAACAGGAGCTCAGAGTCATTAATGAAAGCATACGTGAAACTCAAAATAAGTACACAGACAGGACAAAGGGCCTTTCTGGCAGGGAAAAAAGCTAAAAATGTAGACAGAGGCTTCAGTGTAGCTGTCACTGACATCAGCTCTCGACATGCTTGGCTTTTCATCTATTCACTCGGCCATGTTCTGGTGAGTAGCCATGGTGCTGTGCTTTGAGAGAGGCTCAGTAGTGCAGCCTCCCTTCTTTCATTTCAAATTGCGAGGTGGGGAATTAGCGATCGCCATGGAGAGACTGTTAGCTATCACACAGTGGCGTACAGATGCATGGGATCTGCGCCCCTGAAGTTGTTTCCTTATTGTGCTTAAGTATAATAAATGGTGTCTTCACATTAGTGTAAGTTTAACACATTTCCGTTATTAAGATAATTTCTGATTAGTTTGGTTTATTCTTTTAGTGCTGTTTTCAAGTTTTTGAGTGTTTTATTTGATTTTGCCAAGCCAGGCTCTTGGAAAGAATATAATAAATGTCACATCTTATCATGTGCATAGACCATATTTGTGTGAGTGTTAGTTGTGCAAAGAAATGTAGCTTTTTTTAAATTTGTCTCTTTTCATTATTAGAAAATTGTTCATAAATCAGCAGAATAAAATCGATGACTAAAAACCTAAGACAAAATCTGACAGTAACATGTGTTCTGTATGACTCACCACTCAAGATAAATCCTTGACTTTTTATCAAAATTCGCACTTTTTATGATTCTGAGGAAAAAAAAACCCTCCAAATGCTGAGATTAAAATCAAAATGTTGACTTTTTTAAATCTCAGAATTCTTTTTTTCAAATTCTGAGAAAAAAGTATGTTAAAAGTCATGACTCTAATCCTATTCTGTAGTGACTCAACTCTAAAATAAAGTCTGAATTCTTTTCAGGAAGAATATTAGAAAAGCTGTCATTTTATGCTGAGGTAATGAGAGCATTTGTTGAAATATACCTGCGTACTCAGACCGAATGCCATGCAGCTTTCGTAGTTGGATCAGTTTTGGATTCACGGGAGAAGTAAGCTTGAATTTCTTTCTCTTTTGTACACTCGTGTCTCGCTAGTTACAACACAGCTAGCACAAAGGTGGTCTATTGGTTGTTTGTAGTAAATACATACAATTTATAAGAAGGGCAAAAGGCAAAAACATTTCCTTCACTTTCTGTCTGAACACACTTTTAAGATGGTTGAGTTGCCAGCTGTGTAAGAGATAAAAGCAGTTGCACTGTCAGTTGAGGGGAAAAGCTGAAGTGTGTATGTTGGCAGTGGCAGCAGTTGAAATATAAGCTGAAGTAACTGAAGTGTCAGTTTATTTTCCGTGAAAAAAACCAATACACGTTTTTATAAATTAGGAGAATTTCTCTTTTTTTCATTCATTCTATTTTCAAATAAGCTGATTCAAAATGGTACAAGAATGCTGTTTAATAGACTTCAGTCTGTACAAACAGATGCATGTGATGGCTTGACAGCAGGTACAAAGCAAGTGCAGACAGCTCTTTTAGAGGATAAATATAAAAAAGCTGAGAAGCAGTTTTCAGGGATACGGCAGGATTCGCTGCTTTCTCTCAGATGTGGCGATTGTTCTCATAAGAGAATCGGCTTTCAGTCAAAGTCAGAAAAATGATTTTCAGAATTCTGACTGCCATTTATACGTTCTGTTTCCATCAGACAGCGGTGGCTCATATCTGCACCTGCTGGCTGAGTCATGACACAAAAGAGATAATGGCTCTGTTTCGGTGTGGGGAAATTGAATTGGGATTTTCTGAAAAATAGACCTTAACAGCTACAGTCAAGATCGCTAATGCAAAAAGAAAACGTATACACACATTGTTTTTTCTGTTTGTTTCAAATCCAGCTTCTTATCTGGATTCCTATTAGATCAGTCATTCGTGTTTCTGTGAATAAATAAGCAGTAAATCAAAAACTAACATGAGTGGCGGGTTTTGTTACGTTTAATCATACATTAGTCTGTGCCTAATACAACCCTGAGGCACAATGCACTCGTTGCCTGCGGTGCACAAGAAGCATTGCATTTGACGAAATGAAACAATCAGTTCTGACAGGAAACAATGGAGCCGTCTGTGTCATGTAAGGGGAAGTTATCAAAAAAAGAAAAAAAGCACCTGCTTTATCAAAAAGTAGTAAATGGCATCATATTGATATAGCAAGAACGGATATTTTTTTGATAATTTTATTAATGTACACAAAACATTAATTCACTGAATGACAAGACAAAAGATTTATTTTGGTTTTGGTTTAGACTCGTGCCTATTTGAATTATCAAAAGTCAAAACTCAGCTTATCTGCTATTTAGTTTTGAACAATCCTTTTGCTTGAAGGTGTCTTTAACTTAGCATATCCTCACCTCTCATGAGATTATCCATGCAGCTAAAAGGTTACTAGACAATGTAATTATTGCTTTGTAAATTTGATATCCCAAATTAAGCGCCTTTGCAAAATCCAAGTGGGCTCGCTCGCTATAGTGAAACGCAGCTTCACTGGAGTGCACTCAGTTTACTACAGACATCAACACTGCAAGCTGTGCATTAGAAAATGTACAAATTAAATTTTGATTGTTGAACAGAAGTACTAAGCAGCTGTGTCAGTGCTAATGTGAATGTAACAAATCTCTAGTCCCTTCAAAAGAAAATGCGAAACATAAATAAGCAGACAGATACATTTACACGCAGCGGCACAGGAATGAAAAACTAGACTCCTTTCACAGAAAGAGATGCAGGGATAGAGATTTTCTTAATTTACTTGAGCACAATGAGGCCATTTTTGGACGATCCCTTAACACGCACATGTTAATTAAAGACATGCAGGAGTGCTTCCAGGGCCTTTCAGTCTGGTGCCCTGCTGCCTTTTCTGCTTTGCCAGTCTTGCCACCATGCCGATTTGTCATCCACATCAATGAAAGTAATCAAGCCAGCAATCAGGGCAAGCTTTCACTTTATTTTATTTTTTATTTTACGTATGTGTATGTGTGTGTGGCATTCAGCTGCCCTCATCACAGTGGTGCACATAAATGGAAGACAGGAATAGGCATCCTTTTCAAAGTATTATGGGGGAGGGAATCAAAGCTCTTTTGTCACAAAAAGGCTTCTTAGATGCTATCGTTGCAGCATTTTTTTTTCCCTTCCCTTTTTTTTCATGTGCAAGTGAGTACAGCCTATAACTGACAGCCTATTGATGGATTAAATGAAAAGGAGAAAAGGTGAGAAGAAAAGTGTATTTCCATATCAGGTGGTGTCGATATAAGGAATCACCGTGGCATGCTGGACTTTATTATTCATCTCGTCTGAGGTTATCTGAGGCAAAAAAAAGAAAAAGAGAGGCCAATAAACTGGACACTGTTTCAGATGTGATAAAGGTAACCATTTTAACATTGAAGTTGAGGCCAGTATCAATATGAATGCAGCATTATTAAAAGATGGTGGTGACACAATCTGCATCTAACCTTTCAATACGTTTTTGTTATCCTAAGGTGTTTCATTAGTTTCATGTATCGATACAGTGCACAGTCAATTTTTCAAAAATAGCTCGCAGTGGTTGAACAGAGATTTATTAGATGTGATTAGAGAGATTAGAGCTGCATTTAACATGTCTTTATGCACAGATTATAGAGTTTAGGTTTACATAGAAAAAAAAGCTGTTGCCAATTGTGTTAAATAGAATCTGGATGCTGCCAAATATTAGAGTCCCTCAAAGAACAGAAATCCAGTTAATTTATGACATGTATGAGGATTTTATTGAAACTGACAAGAACTGACAGAATATGAACTGAAATTAGACAGTATCAAGAACCTTCCTGGCTGTATACTGTAGTTGTCAGTGGCCTACAATAGTTTAAAAAAGAGCATATTGAATAAATGCACATATATATAGTCACAGTAAAAAGAAAGTATGTGCGTTGTAAGGTTTCACACATGAGGAAGGTTATAAATAATTAAGATGTCTAAAGGTAAACGCAACCTTTAGACATATAATATACTCTGCCATTATTTATTTAATAAAAGCAAAAGCAAAAGCTGAAGAAATTCTGGCCTGCTCTCCTCTATAACATTTGTTCAGTTCATTGAGTTTTGCAGATATTTTTATTAACGGCTCTCTTAAGGTCCTGCTACAGTGTTTAAGTCAGGTTGAGGTTTTAACTTTGACTGAGCTGTTGCAACACCTTGTTTCTTTTCTTTTTCAGCCATTCTGTTGCAGATTTGTTGCTATTTGGGGGATCATTGTCCCCAAATGATCCCACTGTGCATGGCCTCACAGTGAAGCTGATGGCCTCACAATTGATTCTAGAGTATATTTAGAGCAGTTCATGGTAGAGACAGTGACTGCAAGGTGCCCAGTGTGTCTGCAAAACAAGCCCAAATCATCACTACTCTGCTACCATGCTTCAGAGTTGTACTTTTCACTAAATGTGGTGCTGTGAATTATGGCAAACGTCTTTGTGGTTCAATATGATGCAACTTTGCTGCCATATATATATATACACATACATATATATATATATATATATATTATCATTACTGATTTTCCTCATTATTGGCACTTTGTTGCCAAACACCTGAATGTGCCAGACTGCAAACTGTTATTTTAGCTTCTGTGACAGTGTGTTTTCCTTGAGAGTGCACTTTCTTTTTGACCATGACCATACACTTGTGCATATAAATTAGAAGATCTGTGTATAAAAAAAACCACCCAGTCTAACGTGTTTACACTACTTGTGAAGAAATGACTGGTTACTAAGTTATTTTCGGTGAAAGGAAGCATTATTAAACCACAAATTCATGCTCCAAATTTGTTACAGGAAGATAAAATGAAAAGAATATTTTAACTCTGTCTCCAGATTTGACTGAAATTACAACATGCCAAGGATCAGCAATATGAAACTACAAATTAATGCACAAAATATGTTGCTTTGCAACAGGAGTTACATTCTACTTGGTTTTAACTGTGTTCAGAGTTGTATTGATCATAAGCTTCTACATGTGAGATATAGATCATACATCTGTAGACAATTTGGCACCAATGTAGCTGTGTGCAAACGTAGCGTTGAAAATAACCACGACAGCTCATTTTGTTTATGAGAACCATGTCTAAACTTTTATGTAGAGACTGTTTCTAATAACACTGGCAAACTGTGCATACATATTCTTTTTGTACATAGAAAAAACACTACATTTACTGGCTGTAAACCATTCTTTATTTCATTGTTTGTATATAAAATCTATTTTAAAAGTAGTAATTAGACTTGATTATGAAGACAACATCCAACTTGTGAAGAAAGAAACAATGAAGTATTTAAAGACAAGTATGTTAGATTCTGTTTTGGAATCACAAACAACAACAAAAAAAACATAATGGAAAAAAAAAAAAAAAAGAAATGAGAGACTAGTTCAGAGCCTATTAAATCAGGCTGAAGAACAGGCTTTTTATATCACCAGCAATTGCCAAAAACTATATATGAATAAATAGTTGTACTATAAAGTTATAAAGTCAATAGTCAAGTGTTGCATAGGTCTGATTGTGTAAACAGGAAGTATATAATGACAATAAGCAATGCACACTCTGTTTTGGTTTATGCAAAATTGTGTCACTGTTACGACCTGGCTCAAAAGCCGCAACATAAAAAAAAAGGAGATGAATAACAGAGTGTGGGTGAAAAGAGGTTTTATCTTAAAATGGACTATCAGGTTGGCTAAAATGGCTGGTGCCACCAAGGCAAAGACTAGTGAGCTCCCTGGGAAGCTTGCCTCAGGTATGCTTTTATCCACACCTGATTAGGTGTGGCCAATTAGCACCAGCTGAAAACACTGAGACGATTAAAAGCTGCAGAGGGACGTAACACCTCCCTTAAAAGGGTTCCTCTAGGACCCTTAAATTTATTAAAAGCCCCTCTGAAGCCTTCAGTTCCTTGACCCACAAACCTGGAATAAAAGTTAAAGCTAACAGAAGCACAGTGTTCACGTTATAGTTGGCATCTCTAAGCATGGATGGGCATGAGGATTTGAAGTTGCCACACTGAACAGACAAAAAGTAACATGTGACCAACACGAAGGAGCACAACAGTCAAACCCAAAATGATTACCTGATCTGCTACAACACAAAACCAAAAGTAGCAACAAATAATCACAACTAAGTGATCTGTTGTCTCCACCACACAAACAGTCACATACAAGTGGCCCTATACCACAACAAGTTACTTTAATCCAAAAAGTTCAGTAAATCAAGCACACTAGTGACCAACCACAAAATGGAGAGCTATGGCCACACAATGATCACATCAAGGGTGGCTCAGCACCCCACAGTGTTATTGCCATCACCTGGCCAACAACACTCACAAGTGATCCAACAAAATAGCCATATTCCCCACAACACTAAAGGTCACAGCACAAAACACTCACCTCACAAGGATCTCATTAGCATCCATCCACACTGACATATGCACACACAGGGTGTGCACACAATGCCAACTTAAAAACAGCCTACCTGCCTCAGCTACAGACCATAATCATGAATGGTCTCAAACCTCCTACCAAGTTTGGTGCCACTGATTTTCTATGTGCAACTCCCAGCCTAAAACACTAAAAACAACAAAACCCTAACTTTACCTACCCTAGTCTTCAGTGGTGTACCAGGCTCGAGGCAACTTTAAACGCGAACTCGAGAGCAGGCAGCAGACCAGAGATATAGTCTCCTACCAAACTCTGAAGCGTACCCCCACCCAGGATAGCCACCAAACACAATAAACTAAAACAATAAAGCAAAACAACAAACAAGTGCTTCGATGGAAGGGCAGCACAGCCACCCAGCTGAAACACACTAACTAAAGGGAGTTTGCACAATTACAGTGACCACCATCACTCACCCACTTAAAAGCAAAACAAACTGACATTCAGTCTCCACTAAAATGTCCAAATATCCCGGACGTGCCACCACTTATGTTACGACCCGGCTCAAAAGCCGCAACATAAAAAAAAGGAGATGAACAACAGAGTGTGGGTGAGAAGAGGTTTCATCCTAAAATGGAAAACCAGGTTGGCTAAAATGGCTGACGCCACCAAGGCAAAGACTAGTGCACTGCCGGAAAGCTTGCCTCAGGTATGCTTTTATCCACACCTGACTAGGTGTGGCCAATTAGCACCAGCTGAAAACACTGAGACGATTAAAAGCTGCAGAGGGACGTAACAGTCACTTCTTATTTTTCTTTTTTACTTAACTAACATGATCTGAAGTAAGCATGGGGTATGCACATCCTTGCCATAATTTCTTACGAATGGGGAACAGGCATTTGCAAGGTTTTTATGCATGCATATTGTTTATACAGCTTTATGTATTACTGGCGGTGAAATATTGGATCAGTCTGTTTGTGTGTAGCCCTCAAGTCCAGCTCAGAATTTTAATGACTGCTCGGAAAAGTGGTTTCAGATAAAAGAAAGTTTAGGTGACACTGCTGCAGGCATCCACTCACATAATGAAAAAAATAACACATGCATACCGGTTAAAGTGACAAAAGACCTCATTTTTACAGCAAAGGACACATGCAGGATATACAGCAAAGTATGAGCTACGGCGGGCTATAAATATCACTTGACACACTGTTCTGAAGCTATGGTCCCAGACTCATGGTTTTTCTGCTCCAACTCTGTCCATCTACAGTAGAAGGAAAAGCCCTCTGACTTCACTCCAACACTGTGTTCATTTAAAATTCATATTGACTATAGCCCTGGGTCATTAATCATGAATATTTTTTATTAATTTATCACAAACTGACATGTACTATTTTGACATTATGACTGCCTGCTTAAAATGTAAAGCTTAATAACACTCAGTTACATTTGCATAGTCAACTTAGTTCCTTTTAGAAGTGCAAGAATATCATAATTAATTGAAGCAGTTACTGTACGCCTTTCATTAGAATTTGACTTTCAAGTTAAAAAAGGGAGAAAAAAGTTCAATCAAAGACGGTACGTGGCAATTATAGAAATATCAAGCTTCTATGATCATATAAGATGTGAACTAAAATGCAAAGCAGGGAACACCAGTCTATCCTAAAAAATTAAATACATTTTATATAAATCTATGATATGTAAGTAGACTTTTTATAACACAGACAAATTTCAAGTGTGTTATAGTTCAAATTTATTCTTCTCTTCACTGTCAAGATAGCTGAAGTGTATTTTTTGCTTTTTTACCTACTATTTATATTCGAATCTACAGTATTATGATTTTAGTCTGTTAAGTAGTTGTTAGGCAATGTGGTGATAGTATATAATACTATATCACACATAATTTAAGTTTTGCGGACATAAGTGAGATATTTTCGTTGTGAAATTGAAACGATATGGTGCTTTTTTGAGGTGTTGTGGGTGCGTAAACCCTACAAATGGATCATTTTAACTTGTTGGCAAGTGGTCGCTAGGTAAGTCAGACTATATCATACATAATTCAAGTTTCGTGGAAATCAATTATGAACTTAATTTCACACCATAATTTTATAAGATGTTGCAAGCACATAATAAATGCTACGAATGGGTCATTTTAGCTTGTTCATTTGCGGTTGCTAGGCATTGTGATAAAGCCATAATATATCATGCTTAACCAAAGTAATGCTAGGCAGTGTGTTACCGTGAATTGGCTAAACCTACATGTGTTCCTCTGAAGATTTTTTTTTCTTTTATCCATGGTAAAATTTTGTTAAAAAAAGAAAGTGTAGACAAAAGGGGTGCAGCGTTCAAACAAAGACTCGAGCACTCTAGCTTAACTCTACCGCCTTACTTTCAGCTATAATGTGTCAGCTGTGTAAGGTGAAACCTCCTACACATATTCTTTGTGATTATTTAACTAACAAAAACAGTCTGTCTACTCTAAAAAAGTTAAAATGTTCTGCAACTTTAGAAAGTGTTCCCCTCCGCCAACAAAGATGCCAGGCCCTTCCAAAGTGGCTGCTTTCCATCTGTCTTGCAGCCGCTCTCCATTGGCTGTCATGTGAAAAAGGCCCTAGGAATTTGCTAAAACAAATTAAAGCTGTATTTTCCGAAAGCAGAAACAACAGATCTGCCCCTTGTATACAGATAACATTAAAGCTGCCATAATAATGTGGGTTTTGTAATCCATTTCATAAATCTGGAAGCTTGTCTTCAACATAATGTGTTCTAATGCCAGAAGGTTTGCAGACATTTAAATCATCACAGTTGGTTTTGGGGTAGTTCAGATCGCACATATGAGGTCGCATGGAGTCGGCAGAGTCACATTAATTAAATTGTCGAGTGGAGATTGCCTGGGAAGGGGGACCGCACTCCACAAGATGATAATCAAGGTTCCTCCTCTGCGTGACGATAATTCTTCCATCTAATATATTTACAGCCCAAACCCTATAGAAGCTCGGCTTGTGCATGGCAGTTTTGGCTGTCAGTCAGCCATCATTCAACCACCTTTGAGTCCAGAAAGTTTTTCAAAAACTTCTCAATGGAGTGTCATAAAAGTTTTAGACTTCCATGATCCCCAGAGGACGAATCATGAAACCAGTGATCATGTTCAGGATTATTGAGTTTCCCTCCAAAGAACTCAACTATGATGACTGCAGCATATGTATACATGTATGTCTCTTTCTTAACTCTTCCTAGACACATTCATCAATCTGGATTACACTTCCTATAAAAACAGCCTAGGGTACCTGGATTATTAGCATCTACATTCTCTAACTGCACCTTATAATTATAAGTATTATGCATTGTGTTAGAAAGGTTTTCATCTGCACACACTGCGACTATCAGCTGATTTTATTTTGCGAGCATGCCAACGCAAAGTTAGCCAAGAACCCAGACTGATGACACAGCCGAGCGTATGCAGACTCCGGCAAAGGAGCCAAAGCCTAAAGATCAACAAGTAACAAACTGACAAAGTTGTTTGCATTACGTGTACGGTACATGTCACTGGAATTAGTTATCATGGATATCTCTAAATAAATGTTCATCAAACACTTATACACGCCTGTATCCAAGGAATATGTATAGTAGCTTGCAAGAAAGAAGAACAGTAAATAAACATATGGTTTTATTCTTAATTTGTTTGGTATTTATGAACAACCATTTTTACCCGCTCACTACGTAAAGTAATATGATGAACAAACAAAGAATAGCATGATAAATTAACACACGTGTTTGTGTTTTCATAAAGGCCAAAGTGATGTTGTTATGCAATCAATATTGGTGACCTTTGCTAGTCTACAAGTCATGGAAACTTGAAACTTGATTGGAATGTGACAGAAGGTAAATAAGGGTGGTTTAATACCCTTCATAAAAGTTTCATCCTCTTATTTATCTTCGCCATTGTTGTGCTAATATTCAGTCATGCCTCCTATAGTATATGTGCATATTTGATGGAGTGCAGCCAATGAATATCCAGCTGGGCTGACATAACACACGGCTGTGAAAGATGAAGTGTAATAATGTCCCATTATTTGATAAGGTACAGTATTCAGATAAAATGAAGAAACACAATCAAAATAGAAATAGCTGTGAATTCATTTCTATTCATTTACTTCCCCCTTGTTTTTTTTATTTCGACAGAATTTTCATGGCATTCATTTTTTTTACATTTGGAGAAACATAATTGCTTATGTTTGTTTGCTCATTTTGCTTTTTGTGTTTTTTACATGCACTCAGGCTCTTCACAGCAAACAGGCTTCAGTGGTTTTTAACACACGATTTTTTGATTAAAAACCAATTCAGTGAAGAGTACTCATCGCTCTGAGCACTCCGAGGTGACCGCCTGATGACAGTAACATCAATAATCTCTTCTCAGAGGCTAGTCACCCCCAATACGCGGATGACGATGACCGACAAGGACAATGAACAATCAAAATATTGGAGATGTGGATCAGGAGGACATTAACTAACTTATTATTAGCCATAAATCACACAGTTTCCAGAAGCATAGACTATTACTTAGTCATGTAAGCCTCTAGCTGATAAACTGTGTCTTCAGGGCATCCTGGCCTGTATGGCCTATAGACTCTGTAATTACCTGTCTTTTGCTTTCAGCTCATTTGTGGATTTTAGCGCTCAGCTGTCTTCTAGCTAGCAAAAGCTTATGGTGCATACTATGAGAGCTATGAGAGCAATAATGCTAGCTGTATTTTCTTCATAGTTCTGTGAAGGATATTTTAAACCATGTCTCTTAAATCATCTCATGTAGAGACTCATGCTCTATAAATAAATAACAAAATTTTAAATAAGTAATTATATTTTGGTATTCCTCTAAAATATAACATAATCCAACATATTATTATGAAATGTTAATTCATCAGGCGTCTTTTACCATGTTTGGACTTTACAGCAGCTGGGTTATTTCTAAGTGTTTTTAATTAAATATTAGGGGTGCAACGATATTCGTATCGATATTGAACCGTTCGATACAGTGCTTTCGGTTCGGTACGCATATGTATCGAACAATACAATTTTTTTTTTTTTTTTTTTTGTGTCCCATTTGGATCTATAGCCATCAGAATTGTTGTCTTGAGGCCAAGAAAGATGCCAAGAGGATTTATTTTAAGTGGATCATCATATTGGTCCATTTGATTGACCTTTATTATAATTATGAATTTATTTTATTTTCAGTTGCAAACGGGACAGACATGACTGTGGGATAGGACAGGGGGAAAGAATGAAAGAAAGAGGGGGAGAGAAAGAAAGAAAACCAAAGGGGAGAAAAAAAAAAGAACAATACAAAATTTGTAATTTATTTTATCAACTTTCCTTCTGACGATGCTGTCTGTGTTGAGCGCTCACTCAGTGAATCTGCATTTGACTACTCCGCCTAGGCTCGAGAGTGCAGCCTAGGCGGAGTAGTCGAACGCAGATTCACTGAGCACTCAACACAGACAGCATGGTCAGAAGGAAGAGCGCAGGGCAAGCTAGCCAGACAGAAGTGGACCTCCCCACCCTCATTCAGATCTGGCGTTTGGAATTATTTTGGTTTTCATGTGACGTATGACCCTGAAGGTAAGCGAGTCATGGACTAAAGTAAAACAGTATGTTGGATGTGCCATGCAATGCTCAATTACATGGGTGGGAGCTAGTGTGTTAGCGCAGTTAGCTCGTTAACGTGTTGGCCGTCTAGCCCCTCTGTATAGGGTAGCTCGTTAACGGAGATTTGCCGTGTTGTGGCGTTAAGGTTATTTCAACGAGATTAACCTGAAAGCACTAGTGGGAACACAACGAATATGACTGCACATTTACACCGACATCATCCTAGTGCAAAGACAAAAACAACAAGCATGCTACTAACTTTAGCCGAGTCATTTAGACAGCTGTTAGCACAGGATTCTCCTTATGGAGACCTGATATGTTTAATATGCTGCTGAGAATATAGCCCAGAAGAAGCGGATAGTATAGCTTTTATTTTGAAAAGAGACATTTCTCTGTAATAAACTCTCTTTTCCAAAGATGAGTGATTCCTCAATCAGATACAGGGCTCGCAATATCGCTAGCCCGATGTCCCGGGGCTATCTCTGCCCTGCCTGTCGGGCTATTGTAGGAAGGAAAAATATATGTCAATGCTTTTGCATTCTTTCAGAAATGTAGCTGGGTAATTATGTCATTGGGTGAGCCACTGTCAATATGTGACATATTGAAATCGTGTTTGAATTTGCGCTTGTTTTTTTGCTTTCACTTTGCAATTGCGCGAACTGTGTATAGAGAGCGACAGCACTGATCTGTGAGTGATGATAATTTGTGCACCAATTCCTCTGACATCGTCTTATTAATCGTTAGCTTACTATGCAAACATGACAAGTGAAATCTCCCGCAGCTTAAACATGTGAGAGGTTGATCGCGCAGAGAATCGCTGAGCTTATGTGAGTGCGGCAGGATATATATTTCACTACGATGACCTGGATGACTGAGAACCTTCACAGACAGATATATATTTTAGTTCTGCTGAGCCAAATAAGACAGGTCAGGGTGAAGAAGTGACAGCCAAAGAAAAGCTTACCACAAAACGGAGAAGTTATGACAAATCAGACTATAAGGCAAAAAGAAAGTGCAGCTTTATGGTTTCATGGACAAAAGAATTTCTGTGGCTGCAATATGACGAGCTAAAAAACAACACGCACAAGGGTTAGGGTTAAATTTAAAAACTGTACTTTTGTGTTAAAATATATATTTATAATTTTAATAAATGACAAATTAAAAAGGCATGAACATTTTTTTTTGTATCGAAAAAATATCGAACCGTGACACCAAAGTATCGAACCGAACCGAACCGTGAATTTTGTGTATCGTTGCACCCCTATTAAATATGTATTTTATTTTACAGCGCACAAAGAAAATGTTTTATATTGTATGTCTTTGTGACAAAGGCATGACTTTTTTCTTAAGTGTTACTTGGATTTCATATTTCTTTTGAGCAATCAGTGCATAACTGGCAATGACAAAATCCCACATCCTTTAACTCAAACGTTTAAATGGATGATATAATAACAACATTGTATAATGGGTGATTTAATTTTAAGTACTACGTATTAAGTTGGCAATCACTGAGAAGCGAAGTTAGGCTGACAGTCATGTTCATTGCTTTCTTTATGGGAGTTATGTTTGAGGTTTTTGCAGAACTGCAGGGAAAAACATCAGCAAGATCACAGGTACACATCAAAAGAAAGAGCAGGAGAAACATTGATGCAATCTTTTTTTTTATTTCAAATTCTCTGTATCAATGTTTAAGTAAAACTTGCCTGTGTGAGAAATGGGAAAAATCATGGAGACAAAATGTACCAATAACTTGGTGCAAGCTGTCACACAGCCGGGCTCGTACACTGTGACAGAAAGATAAGACGCGAGGTGAAGGCCAATTAATAACCAATTTATTTAAACAAAGAAAAAAAGACAAATAAAACAAACAAAAAAGATCAATGAAATGTGAAAGATAGTAATAAATCAGTAATAAGGTTATGTATGTCTGAATGAGGAAGTAGTATGACGATAGATATGTTGAATGGCAAACTATGATGGTCTGAGGAAGCGTGTGGATTGAAAGCACCTTGGCCTGGCATGTCCTTAATGTCAAACTGTACTTTCCTTTTTGCTAAAGCATATAGTTAAGGCTGGACCAGGTGACCCTGAATCCTCCCTTAGTTATGCTGCAATAGATATAGGCTGCCGGGGGATTCCCATGATGCATTGAGTTTTTCCTTTCCAGTCACCTTTCTCACTCACTATGTATTAACAGACCTCTCTGCATTGAATCATATCTGTTATTAATCTCTGTCTCTCTTCCACAGCATGTCTTTATCCTGTCTTCCTTCTCTCACCCCAACCGGTCGCAGCAGATGGCCGCCCCTCCCTGAGCCTGGTTCTGCCGGAGGTTTCTTCCTGTTAAAAGGGAGTTTTTCCTTCCCACTGTTGCCAAAGTGCTTGCTCATAGGGGGTCATATGATTGTTGGGTTTTTTTCTCTGTATCTATGAAGCGCCTTGAGGCGACTTGTGTTGTGATTTGGCGCTATATAAATAAAATTGAATTGAATTGAATTGAATTACTTGTGGCCTATTCCTGTGTCTTACTACAACACAGAAATATATCATGGATAAGGCAGACAGGCTCGCAGGCACTCACAAATCTGCAGTTTGTAACTAGAACGAAGCAAGTCCATATCAGTAATGCGTAGGAATGGGGAGGGGTTTAAAGTTTGGTTGAGCAGGACGTGAAGTGAAAGGGCAGGCCTCCTCAGTGGTGGGAATAAATACTGCCGTCACCAGTGGGAAATGCTCCATTTGTTTAATGTGCCATTTCCGAAGTGGTACCCTTGTAATCCTGCAGACATGGCAACCTCACCGTGTATAGCACCCCTCTGGAATTTGATCAGAGCTAAAACTGTTTACCAATGTTTGGAGCCTGACATTTATTGAAAGTGGCCTTTAGTAAAAGTCATAGCTAAAGCGTGAAGAGGTTTTCTGATGAGCCAGTGAAGTTTCTCCATCGTCTGGGCCAATAAGACAGCTGGCTTGTTCATAGAGCAATATATCAGTCACATCAGCTAAGAAACACTCGCCCTCTGAGGACTGAACTTCCAAACACTTGTATAAGTATTTACTTAGACATGTGCAAATTAGCAGCACGGCAAATTTAGAATCAGCTGGGGAAGCTATTTAAGGCTTAAGACAATTTCAGAAAGTTGTCAATTACAAGTGCTTGTGGGAAATTTATGTCCATGACTATTTAGCTGATGGCCTAATGCAGAATTCATGCCACGTTTGATTTGTTGTAACCGAGTTTCCAGTTTCTATACAGCTTTCACCCAAACTTTCCAGTCACTACTTATAGGAAACTTATATTCCAACTTGTAACTAACTAATGCATAAAAATCTGAAACAAACAGATTAGCTAAAGCCTGTAATTTAGAGCCATGAAACCAAAATAATGGATATTGTGTTTTATAGTCAATGCACCATATTTTAATCCCCCCCACACACAATTCGTTAATATCTCTGTAGGCTGAACCTTGTAAGCTATTAAACCAGCTGAGACTAGGAGATTACAGGGATTACATAGATTTATTCAAATTATCTCATGTGGTCTGAATGAGTAAAATGGAGTTGAACCTGAAAACTACATTTGAAAGAAACGCTTCACAGTACAGACACCTTGGACATCCGTGCAGTAGATGTGCCTCCTCTTTGTGTAAATGTTGTACTATCAGTTCTTGTATTCCATCTATTGCCCACATGACATCTGGGAATCTGGTACTCAAGAACAAGTTAACTTTGATCTCAGCTGCCACTTTTGGGAAACCAATGTGTTGTTCCTGTCGCCGTGCCATTGCCTTAAGAGTCCCAGACAGCACAAGAATGAGCGTGACATCTTTGCTGTGTATGCCACCGTCTGCTGACAAGACCCTGAGGCCAAGAGATGAGGAGTCAGCAGAAGTTTGGGGAGAGAGCGCGGAAGTCATGACTCTTCATGGGCTGTGATTCGAAATCAAACCAGAAGTGCATGACCTGGCAAGAATTACCTATTTTTCATCTCATCAGTTTATTCAAAACAGGATGACTCTAACTTACCCATGCTAACAAGAATATACATCAAATGTAACCCTTCAATCTTCTTCAGCTGCTTGAGGCACTACACATTTTATCCTACCAACTTATGTCTTATGTGAATTTTTCTTTCAACTAAGCATTTCCTATTCAATTCGAACTGAATACGCCCTTAGGATAGAAGTTTCTGCTGATAAAACTTGGCTTTGTTAAATATTCGTTGCCAGTATTTGTGGGATAAAACCATAAAATTAAAGAAAAAAAAATCCAATATCAACATCATGCTTCAAATCATGTATTGATTGGACTATAATAGGTATCACCAGGTATTATAATTCATTGATAGTGTATGTTTTCAAAATTAAAGACCTAAAATATACAGTACTTAACAAACAGGCCAGATTTCAGAGGCATTTTCTGTCAATAATATCCTAGAGCCAAAGCTCTTTAGACCGAAAAAGTCTTAAATCTACACAACCTTTTCTTCCATCCATTCTCTGCCGCTTATCAGGGTCACGGGGGGGTTATCCCGGCTGTCTTAGGGTGAGAGGCAGGGTACACCCTGGTCAGGTCACCAGCCTGTCACAGGGCTAACAGAGATACAGACAACCATTCTGAAGGGCAATTTAGAGTTTACAATTAACCAATCCCCACTAAAGCATGTCTTTGGACTGTGGAAGGCAGCTGGAGTACCAGGAGAAAACATGCAAACTCCACACAGAGGGTGGAATTCAACAGTGCAAAGCACTGTGCCACCGTGCCACCACTACTTCTCCTAATTTGGAAAACTCCAGTGCTAAAAGTAACTTCCTCCCGTTGAGATAAGTGCAATGAATTTGCAACAACAGCCCAAACATGATCCATTAAACAGCCACAAAAATGCACTCAATGCCACGCGAGTAACTGTAACAGGCTTTTCTTTAATAAATCCAATCAAATGTGTCAATTCATCCTCTCTGAGACATACAAAGGATTCTGGGTGAAAGAGCAACACATTTGTAACTCACTCGGGTGAGATATATTTACTTATGCTCATTTTTTTTCAGTACAGAGGTCAAACCATGTCTACCATCCATTATTAATCCTCAGTGCGAGCACTGTACAAAGAGTTTTCTCTGTTTAATTTTGGCTGACTTTGTCTTCTGGTCTGCTTCACTAATTGATTTCCCTGAATGCACAGACAACATACCTGAGGCTGGAAAGCAGCTGATTTTATGTATAGATGGGGAGCCCAACAAACAAAAAAGGAGATCAAAAAAGGACAGAGCAAGAGTCTTGGGGAAAGTCGAGATTTTGATTTTCCTTGTCGTAAATTAAATCCACTGGTGGACATGGTAGTTTGAAGATTCTGTCAGTATTAATATCTGTCAAGATTTTAGATAGAGAAGTTCGACCTCATAACAGTTTCAGACAAACTTCTAACCCAGTGTGCTAATTTGGAAGGTGAAGACAAAGAATTTAATTTACACCTAATAAAATCAGCCTATTTTGTCTCAGGTCAGAAAGTAAAATTAACAAGACTAGAAACACCAAATGATTTACTCAAACGCCACATGTATCATTTAAATGTGTATATTGAATAGGCTGAACGCCATGTTAATCATGTACTTTAAATAATGTACCTAAATTAATGGGATGCCATGTAAAGTAGATCTGATCATCTACAGCAAATAAACCAGACACAAATGATCCCACAGCGCATTTACGTAGCTGCATTACAGTCAGCGGCTAATTATCATGAAAGCCTACAGCTCGCAGTCAGCAATGACCGCACTATATCATATTTGTGTATGCTTGTTCCCGTCTCTTAAATAACTACGACACATGCACTATATCACATTGTGCTACCTACACATGCAACACTGATAAACGTGAGTGAAGTACGTTTTGGAATAGGGGCAGATTTTAGTTTAAGGACTACCCTTTTTCTTCTGCCAAAGCTCTTGCAATCAATACAGATTCATTTCCAAGACATGACTCTTATTTGTAATTCAGGTTAGTGTGAACTTGGGTAGCTCTGCACCTAATCAGCTAATATGCAAACACTTTGTTTTCATTTGAAAATGTCAAAGAAAAATGAAAATGTTTCTTTGTTGTAATGTCTTCAGGTGATGTTTTTGTTCACTGGGAAAACACTAAAAATACGGCTGGTAAACTATATATTTGTGAGGCTGAAAGAGCTTTTTTTGGTGTGTGTGATTAATAGATAATCAAACTAGATAATATTGTATTATTTCGCTTTCTTTCTAATCGCTGCAGCTCTAAGCTTTTGCACAGAAAATTGTACTGCTGCTGTCAACTGAAAAGTGAACCAATTTTCAGCTCAGGAACAGAGTCAAGTGTAATATATGTATGTTCTCAGTCTATTTCAAATCTATGACACATCTCTCTGCTTGAGTTTAAAGTCAAACTGTGCTCGTATACTGTATCACACAGAGTGCCAATTTTTCTTTCCTGTCAGATGGCCACAATGGAGTTGTACTTCTCACTCATCTAGGTATGTGCTACAGCTTGTCCTCTGCATGATTTAAACCTAAAGGAACAGATTTCTCACTCTGTATTATTAAACACTGCATGCCTCTTCAAAATTTAAATGACAGTTGAAAATGTTAGCAGCATTTTGTAATATTTTGTAATCAATTGCTTTAAAACTTGGCGTGATTAAGAACTCATTAAGAATCTGTTCTGCATGCTTCAGAAAGAAGCATCTAATTTACAACTAATCATGCAAGAAAATTGGATCTTCCTTGAAAGAAGAGCTCTTTGTTATCCATATATATTTGCATGTAAGTTGCAAGTAAACCACGTTTTTTTATTTTTATTTATTTATTAATTTTTTTATTTGAGGCCTTTTGAGCATTTTTTTTTATCCATTCGCCATCCATCCATTCGCTTCCGCTTATCCTTTTTCAGGGTCGCGGGGGGCGCTGGAGCCTATCCCAGCTGAATGAAATTTTTGTTGTTCTATTGGGACTAAGATTGCTTGTCTTAGCAACTCTAGATAGTTTTGCCAGAAAAATGTCACAAAATTTACGCTTAGTTGTATCAAAGAATTCACAATACTAGATATAATGCAATGTCTAATTGTGTTTGATACTGTTTTAAAAGATTGTAATTAATGCTATTTTTAAACACAGAAATTGGTAAGCTTTTTTTCCCAAAGCTCAGGAGTGGAAACTTTGCACAAGCAGGAGAATACACAGCAGTACAAAAGACTGCTAAATGCTAGAACGACATAAATGGGACAGGCACGATTCCAGTGCCTCAACCAGGTGGAGAGACCAGACACAATGCATTCACTATAATACATTCAAGGACTGTTACTGTTACGTGAGCTTCTTTACCTTGACTCCTTCTCTTCTCTGCAGCGCCTATATGCAATAGTCAGGAATAAAGTCAATCATCTGCAACTGGCATTGAAGTACAGCATGTGCCCTGTGACCCCAGCTTTCCCCAGTTCTTTAGAGAAAGAATAAAAAAAAGCCTACCTGCTTTATAAAATGTAACGAAAGCCCAGTGCTGTGGAAAAAGAAAAGAAAACAAGAATAATGCCATCTCTTTTACACTACCGACTGTGCTGCTACGATCCAAAGGGATTATAAACAACTCAAACAAGCAGTACTACTTCAAACAATAAAATACCTTATTAAACCCCAACATGAGAGGGCCTTTGGGAAGGAAGACTTTTGATGTGTACACAATCCCTCCAGTAGTGAATATATTTAGTCTCGCACCAAGAAAAAAAAGGAGCAAATCACTCTCCTGACTCCATTCTTCATTCTGAGGGATATCAGGAGCCAAATTCAATAACAACCTTAGATCATAGCCCAATCCATCTCTGAATCACCCCATAGTCTTTGCATAGCCTTAGCCCCGCAGCATAATTTAACACTGTCAGACTATGAACTCATCTCCGCCATAGAAAATGAATGGGCTTGGTTCCAAGAACAGGATATCTTCACAGAAATCCCTCAAACTTCTCCGCAGCAGCTAAATTTAACAGAATTTCAGCTGTGTGTGTCAAAATGGAAGCAAAAAGGAACTGAAAGGGATGGAATTTGATCTGAAAAGAAGGGAAATAATGTGTCTAGCACCTTTACCTTTCATTGTCCATAGGCCACAGCAAATTGTCAGCATAAGGCTGATGTTCTTTTGAATGAAAGCCATTTAATACGCGTAGTTCTGATACAGTCATAAAAGCAGTTGACTTTTTTATGTAAAGGTACATTTTTTACCGTAGACTCACATTTATATAAAAAGAAGAAAAGGAAAAAGAAGAGATTGCTCACAAGAGACGTCATTTAAAAGCAAATTCACACACAGTCAATGTCCTTGGTTTGTATCAGCATTTAAAAAACTTCCAAAAATGCAAAGAAAAAAAACACTGCGACTAAACATTATCTGCACCAGCTAAGATCCACTTCTCCCCATTGTCCCTGAAATTGAAAGAGAATTGATTCAGCCACCAGCACTTTTCAGTGCTGTTATTGTTTTATAAATTAGCCGTGGGTTGTGAAAGTGTGATCCTATCAAATTTCCAAAATAAGCCATGTGGAGTCAGTAATGACGAGTGTTCATTTTCTTCACTAAAGTATCCGAGTGCTAAATGCTACGCAGGTTTTTGTGTTTTAGTTTCATCTTAGATAAGGAGAGTGCAAGGAACATGTGTCACGGCTGGCGGAGTGAGCCGTGTGGTGTGGAGGAAAGGGAGGACCCAAAATGCAGCAGTGACTGATGATACGAGTGATGTTTATTTACAAAGTGACAATGGCAGAAACAGGCAGTGAGGCATGACAAAACAACTGAAGAAACCTAAACTGGGAGAACTAAATGACAAACCTGAGACCATACAAAAGGGGTGCGGGGCAGAGAGACGCAGAGACAGGAACACCATAGAACGCAGACGAGCCGACAATGAACACAGACCGACACCCACTAAATATATACACACAAGGTAATCAGGTAATCACACACAGGAGGGAAGAACAGCTGAACCTAATACACATGAGGACCGGAGGACACAAGCTGAACACAATGACAACAGACACAGACCTTCAAAATAGAATAGGAAATCCAGAACATGAGCCTTCAAAGTAAAGCAGGAACACACAGACTGATTTACAACACAACACGGGGACATGAACAGAGCACCAAGGACAGACACAGGTAGGGCTGAATACACACACCAAACTACAGGTTCAACCCTAAACCAATACAAAATCAGAATAAACACAAAGCACAAAAATGAACTTCAAGGAAACACAAAACGCTGGGCCAAAATGACCCAGGACCATGACAACATGGTGATTACAATTAGACTTTAAATTAAATACCTTTGGGGGAAAAAAGGATACAGCTTATTGTCTTAGTGTATGTTGGGTATGTTTTTAGTAGGTTAAAGGTGGATTGCAATAAAATTCCTATTTATAATAAGGCGCCGGTATAGCTCACTTGGTTGTGTAGGTCAGCGGTCCCCAACCTTTTGGACCACGGACCGGTTTAATGCCAGACAATATTTTCCCGGACCGGGCTTTAAGGTGTCGTGGATAAATACAACAAAATAAAATGATACGACCAAGACAAAAACTGTGGTATTTTGTAAATATAATAATAAACCCAAATTCACTGTGTAATTGTGTAACTTTATTAGCAGCGTCCTCCTGAAAATGCGCCAACAACATTGAGAGTAACATCCTTCTCTCTGCCCCTTAATGCTCTCTGGTCGCTACGGTAACGTGCTAACATTTCTTTCAAAATAAGACACAACTACAACACGGGAAAAGACCCAGGAAAACCGAGTTAACGATAAAAACCCTGAAAACCATAAATTTCACACCCAAGCCTCAACTCTTGCGGCCTGGTACCAAATGACATGGACCAGTACCGGTCCGTGGCCTGGGGGTTGGGGACCGCTGGCGTAGGTGACCCATGCCACTGCGGAGGTCTACTGCAGAGGCCTGTGTTTGAGACTGTCCTGGGCTGTGTGCCAGTTACTCTTGCTTTCCTGTCAATAAAGGCTAAAAATTAAAAATAAATATTTAAAAAAAAATTATTCTAAGTAAATCTATTATCAAATTATTTCTTTTTTTTTTTTCTTTTTTTTTTGCCTGTCCCATTTGGTTCTTTAGCCATCAGAATTGTTGTCTGAAGACCAACAAGGATACCCAATGGATTTACTTTACCAAATGGATCACCGTGGCATTGCCGTATTGGTCCATTTGATCGACCTTTGTTTTTATTATTTATTATATTTTATTTTCAGATGTTACAGACGGGACAGACATGAGTGAGGGATAGGAAAGGGAGAAAGAAAGAGGAAGGAAAAGAAAAACAGAAGGGGAGAGGGACAGTGAGAAAGGGGGGGAGAAAAAAAATCTCCTGGATCACCTGTTGAGAGAAGAAGAATAGAAAACAAGCAAAAAAAAAAAACAAAGCAACATACTAAACACAACACCATCGCATTAATCTAGCTAAGTGTAAACAGCAGTAAATACTAAATATTCAATGTTGTTGTGCAGCACGCAGGACAGACAGCACACAATGTGCAGTAGCAGCCAAGAAAGGTGTAATTTAAGTCTACGAGCAGTGAACACCCGTGTGCATACTGTGGAGCAGGGAAATTATTTTACTGTTATTGTTAAATAATTATCAACAGTACCATTGCATTAAGAATATAATTTGCAGCATGGATATTGTATTCAGAGGTTTAAACAGTGTGTGTGTCTTTCAGAAAGACTAAGTTGCAGGCTGACAGGAAGTTGCAGAGAGTTTGCAGAAGTGAAAGCAGAAAGTTATTTTGAGCAGCAGGCTAAGACGAGGCTTTAACAATGTAACAGATAGCTTTAAGATGGCCTTAAGATGTTTATGATGATGTTAACTTTGTATTTCAGATGCAGTTATAACTATTTTATACATATTGCATATCTGTGCTTATTTGAGTTGATGTTCAGGTTCTTTAAAAGGTTTAAAGCTTCACTGACGTGACTGTTCAGATGATCCATGTTGAGGGAAAACTAGAACATAGAAGGATAATTGCGTACATGCTTACAAAACACTTATATCAGGTTATTTTATATTAAGGTTTCATTAGAGGTTTTTGATTAGAACATTTATTTAGTAGAAGACATACACATAGTCTCAGTGAGCCTCTGTCCTGGTGAAAGGTCAGAAGTGCAACAGGTGAATTGAGAAAGAGCATTTGAGGACGAGACACAGACAGTTAGTAGGTGAAAGAGGAACCGTTCCTTGGTGTCTCGGCAAGAAAGAGGAACAAGACAAGAACTGAAAGGTAGACAGGAAGGGCCAGCCATGAAAATAGAAGATGATGTTCTGTGTTAAAAGTCATTGTGGTGTTGATATTGACGTATGTATATATCCTGTCTGTGACGCATGAAGGGGCGTCAGTAAATCAAACCCTGATGCTATAAAAATCTGTGTATGTTTTGATTAAGTCGAAGATCACTTGCTGTCTGCGTACAGAGTGTTCTTCCCACACGTGTGTAGTCATTAAAATCATTGTTTGACCAAGATCTTCTGGACCATGGTGGTTTGTACTCTCCTTCCTCAATTTTTGAACCTTAACAATACCTGTGTGGATCAGCGCGCTTGTATTCAAATGGTTTCCACATGTAATGGTCTGCAAGAGGATGTAGCGAGCCATAGCCCCGTCCCCCAGGGCATGAAGCAGGCATGGAGGAGATCCAGGCCCCAGACATCAAATTATTTCTAATTAGCTTTTTTTGTAAATATAATTGATGCTAAAATGCTGAACATTGATGGATTCTCATATCAGCAAAGCAGCAAAGTATTAGCATTGTACTCTAAGTACAGATCTCTAAATACAGACTCTTTATTCTCTTGGACTTGCACACAACTCTTTTTCATTCAACTGTGTCTATGCAAGGTGGGACAATTCAGAATACATGTGGAGGTGGCATGGTTTCCACTGTGATGGTATTTTACCCAGGTGTAAAGGCAATTATTGCAGTGTGACCACATTCTTAAACCAACTAAAGTTGAAACTAGTTGAAAGGTCACATAATTCCAGCTCTTGTTGCTTTCTGCTTCCTTCCTATTAGTCACCGCAAGTCTTTCCTTACAAAAAATGAATTCAAAATAAATTATAGCAGCAAGTGGCACTGCTGCTAACTCTGCCTCATTTCGCAAGTGATCTTTGATTACAATGCAGACAGATCAAGATAATGAGAAAGCATTTTCCTGCCAGGTGTCAATGCACAAGCGTGCGGATGTCATTAATCCACCACATGTTAACACCAGGTGTAAATTGGGCCTTAGTCTTCGTATATGATTCCTCAACAACACCATGCAATCTGTACAGATGAAAAACGACCTGTTTTTTCAGCTCTCAGTTAAACATGAATGATAGTGCAACCCTATTATTGGGCGAAATAAAAGCTGAATTTAAAAGGTGAAATTTGACATTCTGTGATGCAATTAGTGACAATGTGCAATTAAAAAAGAACGACTAATGACTTCAACACGGTGATTCAACCACAAAAACAAAGATGCAATTCATAATTAATGGATTTCTCTCCATTGCAACAAAATTCAGCATTTCTTTCTTATCTGTAGGCAAACAAAGTACGCATTCTATTTCTGGTCTCCCGCTACCAAGTGCATATTTTACACAGTGTACTGACAGTATCTTGGGCCGCAACCAACACGGTCTGCAAATGATGAAATACGCCTTTTAGAGCAAAGGTATACAGGCTCCATTGTGAATCATGGACATTAGTCTGATGACTGGCTCATACAATACCCTAATTTCCTCATGTTACTATGCACAAATTCTTCTATATAAAGCTAAAGGGCTGTTGGACATCAAATTGCTACACAAGTCACATACCATCAGCTGAACATAAAGAATGCACGAAAGAAGATTTGGCTACATTTTTTTTAGAAAAACCTGCAGTGTGGCATGACTTGTTATGAGGTGTTTGAAGCTGCTACCTGATTTTGTTAAGTATGCCCTGTGCCATATGTATATAAATGAACAGCACTGATATGGAAATAGGCATGCTAACACTTGTCGTTTACTTTTAACACAGTTCAAAGTAAGGTTTGTGAGCATTTGTCATGCTTTCAGAAAGGACGCCAAGAAAGGAAGACATAGAAACGCTATACCAAGAGCTTTTCCAGTACATGTAGGTCATTTCTCCTCCCAGTGGAAATATAGCCTGTTTTAGGATTAAGGGCTATGATTCATTATGACTGAATTTAATTACAGCGAGAGGTGGCCAATGCATCCCCGGTTTTAGCATATTAGGGTCCCTTCATCTATTGGATGGGAAATGTCTAGTGGAGGGTGTGGGGGCAGGGTAGGGAAAAAACTGAGTGTGTGGAGAGAATGGGAGGAGGTGGAGGACTTCAAGTTACTCTGGCATAGCTGCAGTTTCAACACACATACTTGGACACACACAGAGACACAAAGGGAGATAAAAAAAAAAGCAGATTACTGAGAGTAATCAGGTTAAGGTGAGAAAGTAATGTAAATTGTTTATTTTTATCCCTTCAGCCATTTACGAAGAGAAAGAAGCCTGATGTAAGAAGACTTTCAGTATTAATCACAGTTTTGTGATACTCAAATTTTAATTGGCTCTCATAATCTGCTACTGTACATAGCAATGCTTAATGTGGTTGGTGTGATTTGTAAAAGTAACATTTTTACATTAGCTCTAGTGTTAACCGTATAGTCTAAAATATGGATTTAGCTAATGTGACATTAACCCCTGGGTCATAAAGTCTCAATTTTAGTATTTTTGGGGGGCAATTATCAATATGTTTAGAGGAGAGGAAAAGTAAGCTAGGTTGTCACGTACAAAGTATGATTAATTCACAGTTGTTGAAGTTGTATAGTGAGAAATGACAGATTTCTCATTATACAGTAATGCAAATGTATATTGACAGGTTTGAGTTTATTCTTCAACAGTCGATGTTCCCAGAGCAATGTATAAAATCTGCCCATCTCATTGGTGGCTTGGATGAAGAAGTACGATATAATTCAGTGCACCAAAGCTAGAGTTGCACCTTTAGAAACACGTTAGCTGCAACAGCTGTAACAGGGGTTAATCTGCATAAACAAACAAGTTGCCTAAATATTTATTCGTCGTGGCACATTCTATTATAGTTTATTAATAACGTGGTAATAGTGGGGTAACTAGGTGGAAACAATAAAGTAATAAGCAATATTAATAATAGTTTTAGCAGAGTAATTTAGCAAACAGATTTAGCTACCTGTTAATTAGTGTAAAGTATTATGTAAATACAATACTTTCAAGTGCAAAAAATGTACTGCAACCTATAATTCTTTGTTAAATAAATTCATAGAAAATCCAAAAAGGAAGGTATATGACAAAAACGCAATAAAAGCTTTAATTACTGGAGACGAATCCTAGTAGCCAGCTTACAATGTAGCCACCTGTCTAACAGCCACATCAAAGCAAACTCTAGGCTAAAATAATGCCAATGATAAACATTGAGCAACATGCTGTAAAGAAAGATGTTTCACAAGTAAGACAGATGCTTGGACGAGACTGCCAGAATCATTTTACAACTGACATTTGGAGCTTAAACATGTTGTTAACAGCTGAGTTGTTTTACAGTGGAGGGAGAACTCTCTCAATACAAACTCTTTATTCTACTCTGTCTGGTAGTGTCATTGTTCTATCAGGCTATCATTATCAGTAGGAGACAACAATGATTTCAGCCAAGACTTTCTGTTGAGCTAAGCTAATACTGAACTTTATGTACCCCCCGAGGTACAAGTACCCCTTGTAGTACTCCTTAGGTGGTACTTTCAAACATGACCTGCTCCCCTCAGGCAGGAGGCTCCGGTCCATTCGCACCAGAACCTCTCGCCATAAGAACAGTTTCTTCCCCTCTGCTGTTGGACACATGAACAATAACCATATGACTGTCCCCGCCACTAACACATGACCCTACGCTGTGTCACTGCACCATTCCATGTTTGGCACTGATCACCACCTGCACTCATGTATATATCTTTCCACGTAGCACTCTATTCTTATTCTCATGTATATATCTCATGTATATCTCATGCACATATCTTTCTACGTAGCACTTTTAATTCTTATTCCTACTTTTATTTTTTTCATGTCTATTTAAGTGCTATTTATGACACTATGTTTGCACTGAAGCACCGCAGCAATTTCCTAATGTTGTAAACCTGCTCAACATTTGGCAATAAACCCCTTTCTGATTCTGATTCTGATTCTGATTAACCCGAAATAAGAAACCTGTTTTTTTGACTCAGATATGTTGTTTCTGAAATTAGACTTCTTCTGGAAGTGGGGAACAATCAGATTAGCATAGAGCTTTTGTGTTTTTATTTTTTTCAATCAAATTGAATGGAGTTTTGATAGACTTAACCCCCCCCCCAAGCAACACTGGCTAATACATAATGAACTCATCTCAAAATACACTTGACACAATGAACAATTCTCTGAAGGTATCTGGAGTACAGAAGATATGATAAAGATGGGAAAACTCAATATCGATGTACAATCTCAGTTTAAGGAAACATTTGTAAGACCTCATGGATTCTGCCTAGTAGCCCTTCAGACTAACTCCAGATACAAAGGAGAAAAAAATGCTTTTATTTTACACAGTATCAAAAGCTACGGATCAGTCAATAAAAAATAAATAAAAATGATGCACAGTTTCATTACATTATGAGGAGAATAGTCAAGTAGGCTCTGTGCATAGCTGACTAACATGTCCACCTACTGACTGCCTCACTTTCCAACTGAATAAAGACAGTATATCTATATATTTCAGGGCGGGTGAATTATCTTCCCATGCATACTTAAGAGTCCTCAAGCTCTTTTATAAGGAAGAAGACACCATAAGTTAACCAACTTTTTTGTAATACATGAACTGCCTGTATGAAGGTTATGCTTGCGTTAGTCACTGAAGTAGAGAAGAATTCTTGATAACCCTATTCTACCAATTGCAAAAGTCTCCAGGCCACTTGTTATCCACTTTGTAGAGGAAAAATAGAGAGAACTAAAAACTTAACTTTTGTAGTTATTCATAATACATCTATACTCTGAGCGCAGGCTGAGGACCTCTCTTGAATTATTCAAGATCAAACCTGTTGGGGATGTCGAAAATTCAATACATCAGCACTTCAGGAAGCTTCAGCTAGACCGTATTCAGATAAAAAAAAATGCACATAAAAAGATACAGAAAGAAAATACACAACAACTTCCCTCCGCCTACAATATCCCCTAATATTTAACTGGGTTAAAACATAACCAGCAGTGACAAAGTCAGTTTTTCTTACACAACGTATCCTAATGTGGAAATCACATACGTCTTTTTTTACCCACCATCAAACTGAAAAATACTGCTGAAGGATGAGACGAGAGGAGAATGAGTAAATCAAGGCTTTAAATGCAACACCTAAAAGGCAAACATCTAATACAAACAGCTTGTGTAAATGTTCAAGTAAACTCTGAATAAAGCCAACAACATTTTAACATCTTGATTTTCTTTCTCTCTCCCTTTTTTTTATAAATATGAATAAAATATACCATGTTTTAAATCCTGTGGTTCATTTGATGCACTGTATGTGAAAAGCACCAGTTTCAAAAGCTGAAGTCAAATGGACAGATTGCAACAGCTTTCACAGTCTCAGCAGGAACAAAAACATTTGCATCTTGTTAAACTCTAATCCCGACTTCAGAAAATGTTATCAAACCAGTCTCCATGCCCAGCAATTTCTGGAGTTCTCCCTCTGAAAAATAAGCATGTTCAAAACATAAATTAACAGCCAAGATGCACAAAGAGGAAAAAACTCACTATTGATCATTCAGGGCTTCACATCAGATGTTATTTTAAATATCCTCAGATCCAAATTGTGTGCTTCAAAACAAATCGTAACATTTGTCCTGCAGGTTAGAACTAAAATATATTCTAATAGTCTAAGTGAACTGTAGAGGTGGCCACACCGCAAAACTCTGACCGCACCAAACAACAAGCTGTGAAGCCCATCATAGGCTGCACAAATATTCATAGAACCCTTTCACTGTGGTTTTCCCTCAGAGACAGCGCACCCACCTGTTTAAACTCAATTATCCTGTAAGCTTTATAAACAGCTCGATAAAAAACAACTTTAACAACCTCCAAAAGAATCCTCATGGTGTACTTCGCAATGTACATGGTGCAAATTGCTGTCATACCTCCATAAGCAATTATCAAAATCAGAATCAGAATAATTTATTAATCCCAGAGGAAATTATGCTAATAGTATATGTCAATATGTTAATAAGAGTAGGTACCTAAAAAATGATAGATTGGCAGGATCTACCTTATAGCAAAATAATAAATACATAGATAAATAAATAAATAAATAAATAAAAAGAGCAAGACATCACTTTTAAGGCTACTGCAGTGTACTGTAAGTAATGGTATGGGGCTGGCCACCTTTTTAAAAATGCCCTGGCTCTTCCATTATGTTATGCATTAAAACCGCCTTTGTGCAGAGATTGTCTATATTTGCATGAAGTCAAATATCAAAGATCAAATTTAAATGAAGCCTAATCTGTTGTGTGATTACAGTTAATCAATTTTATTGCTTTAAACAGTTTAATTCATTTAGTATAGTTTGTTGGACACCACAGAATTAACAATTCTCTAAATTGCACCTGATTGGAGGTGTAACCAGCTAAAGTAAGTCAAATAAACCTGTCCACAAGTGTGTGTGCAAACTTAATGACATCTTACTTAATTTCCCTAATTTTAAAGCTTGATCTGACTTGTTTTCAGGTCAGAATCGACAAAAGTTAAATAAATAAATGAACTAGACTACCTCTCATAGTGTAGTGCAGAACCTACTTGTACTACTTCAGCTTGTTGAAACAAGATCCTAATCCTTCCCACCCCTCCTCCCAAACAAAAATGGATGCAAAGACATGCAAAGTGGCGTAACTTCAGCTTTACAGAAACTCATTTCTACAGCATTATTGTATTACTCCAAAACCGACACGTCATTGCCTGTCTCTGATTTGGAACCTTTGTGGTTATTCGTGGCAAATGAATAGTATGCTATTTTGGTGAATGCACTTTTTCACCAGAATAGGCCTTGGCCAGGCATGGTAACTTCCTAGAGCCTCCCTTGGTCGCCAAGCAACTGCTAACAGCCAAGAAATACCCTGGCACATCACCCTCTGTCTAACCGTCGTTTATACAGTTCAGTTTTTACACAAATTAAACAAACTAGATATAAGCTGTTAATTAGTGAGCCTTAGGGGTGTTGGTAAATTGAATTTGTTACCTGGCTACCAAGCTAGCTGTTACACTCTGTTCCCAGTGTTTATGCTAAGCAAAGCAAACATGCTGGTGGCCACAGCTTCATATTTAAGTGAAACCAAAAAGTTCTCTCCAGAAAGCAAATAAGGGCATAAAACTGAACCCCTGTCCACATGTAATCATATGTTTGCAGACATCCAACCTGTTGCCATTCACAGCCAGCCTGTGTTTGGTTTAAGGGTCAATTACCTTGTTTGGCAAATTCTGTAACTATATGAAACTCTGCAACCTTGCTGCTAAAATTCATGTCTATTTAGGAGATCTTTGGTCAGACCCCAGCCACTAAAGTCAACTTAGCTTACTTTAAATTATTAGCTGTGTTCTTTGATGATTTGCATGTGCAGCTTGTCGTCTGTTTTGCCCTCAACCTCATATAAACGGCTTTGCCCTGACTTTGTCCCAACCTCCTTCTAGACTTTAAGTCAAACTTCACCAAATTTGCTTTAAAAATTGCCCTGCTGATATTCACTTCAGCCCTATATGTGTGAGAGAGTCCAAGAGTAAACAATGTCCCCATCCTGTCTTCCCCCCTACCCTGCTGATAACTACCCTACTGTCTGGTTTACACTGCTGTTTTTATCTTCTTTGATTCTCTGGCTTGAATAACGGCTTTCCCACTATCTCAGATGGCCCCAGGATGCCTCTCGAGCTCCCAACTATGTGAGCTCTTGTCCCTTGTGTGTATGATGTCCCCGTGTCAGCTTGAATCACCCTTCTCTCCGACTCAACAAGCTGCTCTCACCACTCCCCAGCTGTGCGGTGTTTGTGGCACCAGCAAGTGTGAGTAGACGCTAGTGAGGCTGACCTTTGCAAGTTGCCTGTGCGCTATGATTCTAACCCATTTGACAGTGAACACTCCAAAGAATGCTAATGAAGTGGCTTGAGTAGTAACACATTATGTTCACTCTGGTGTAATTATCTGTGGGACTGTCCCTGCTGCCCACGATGCATATTGTTTGATTATTAAGCTGAATTACTGTCATTCCGAACACCGAGTTCTCGATGTCGGGTCACAAATAACTCATAATGCACGCACATGAAAAAATATCTAGTGGAAGTTGCAAAAATAAAAAGCACAACAAACGCTCGTTGCACAAAAAAACGGAAAATTCTGTTTCTTTTGTTGAATTTCCGGCACCTTTGTACATTTGATAGCTCAGGGCCAGAGATGTTTCCATCAAGAGACGGCTTCTAGTCTTTTGCTCTTCGTAAGGGTTCTTTTATTTGTGTTGAAAGAAATGCTTTTGAGTGTAGCTGAAGAGCCCCGGCTACTGCTGCCCAACTCCCGCTTGAATTATAAGGTGAAATTGGTCCATCCATTACTCGGATGGTTAGTTAGATGGCTAATTTTGAAGACATCTCTATAAATAAGTGCGGTTCAGCACAAGGGCTGCTTCTGTGCGCTTGTACCTCCTGTGATGTGAAGCAGCACTCTGCCTCAAAGGCTGCAAATTTCTCTCGCTGCTCAAACACAAACAGATCCATGAAAAATAGCATGTGGGAGTGGATTTAGAAAAGTTATTGAACATGGAAAAAGTGTTCCGAATTGCGAGGCGAGTGATGTTGATGCATTAACAAAAACAAAGATCTAAAAAAATTTCACACCTCCTAACACCGCTTATTCAGCAGATGCCACACAGTGCTGTTTCAACACAGGCAAATATTTAGCCACATGAACACCCCGCAGGAAATGCGCATCACATCATGTTTACCAGTAAGCGTTTGTTAAGTGGATGACTTGTTCCAGCGTTTTCACTTGTTTAAATAAGTGTGTTGACAATTTGCGGTGGAGGCTGTGTAGTTTGAGGTTCTTTAATGTATATTTCCACTGGCTTGATTTGACTGCCGCTGATTCCAGGCCAGTACACTTACCCGAGGCTGAGTGCCAAGGCATAATGAGACATTTGGTTGTGAAATTCAGAATCTGACAGAATGCATTAAAGCCAAGCAGACTGCAGATACGGGGAGCAGCCAGGCCAAAGTGATAACTTCCTATTTCCTACTGACTATATCATTTTTGCCTTTGCTTCCAGCCAAACAAATGGCCAAATTGTGCTGTGACTGGATCATTGTTTGGACATGGATTCCTATTGTTCGTCATATTAGATATCCGGATACTTCTGACAAAAGCAATTACTGGTTGTGCCACTCTGGTGTTGTTGCTTATAACCTGCCGGGAATTTTAGGGCTGTGTGTGTTAGCGCTGTAACTTTATTCTTTTTTTATTTATGAAGAATTCATTTCCAGTAAGGTCATTTTCGTGACATGGCAGGACCTTCCATGTCACTCACACTGAGTCACAAGGTCAGGGTGTCCCACCCACGCTTTTTTACAGCAGCAGTGTGCCCTTGCGACATCAAACAAACACACACTACGTGACAACTATGATCTCAGGGAACAAATGTGACAGCTTCTCAAGCTCCCAGGCAGCCTGCTCTGCCCCCAGGGAGTCAATGAATCAGATTTTTGATATTTCTCAAAGGGTTTGGGCTCGGGCATGAGGTCAGATGCAAAGATGTAACCAGTCTGATTTTTACATGCCTGCTGCTATGTTGTCTTTACACCGGATTGGTAGATGAATTACTACAAAACTACAAAATGAAAAGAAAAAAAAAAAGCCATAAAGGATGAATCAGTGTTTGAATGGAAAAATAAAAGGACCTCTTAGTCAGGAGCTTACTTGCAAATGAGTTTGTGTATATTCCATGTGAATAAGCGGATCTCAACACATCTATGAATAAGTAATCAGTCTGTTCATGTCCTTTGGGATTTACTAACAAGAAAAGCAATCAGACACAAGAATGTGTAAAAGAAAACAGGCACTAGAAATTCCTGACTGCGCCGCTGACCTCTCTTTTTTAACTTTCAAATGGGCAACGCAGGACAAGGACACGGCACAGATGTTCACAAGCAAAAACGCTCTCCTCAGTAGTCAGATGTAACAGATATCTGGGGACACACAGATCAGACAAAACTGCATTTAAGATGACCGCGGACAAGAAATGACCTTTAGCTGAACTCCAGCAATGTCACAAATAAGCTCATTTTGATTTAGATGCTTTGCTCTAGCAGCCTTCTGGCAAAAAAAAAAAAATACAGAGGAGAACAATAGGACAGTCAAATGTATCCTAATTCCAGCTGGAGACGCTAATCCAGTTCAGAGACAGCGAGGAAATGGGCTTGTGAGAGCAGAACTAGCAAATACATGCAGATGAGAATGATTATCCTACAGACGAGCGGAAAGATGAAAACTAATTTAATAATAAGACCAGAAAATTCTCCAAGATAACAGGGATCTGGAGACCAATCCAAGACCCATCTGGCTTGCACTGCACACGCTAGAGCCATTTTCCAACAGGAGCTGTCCATTTATCCTGTAGCGCTGAAAGCTGGGGAGCAATGCTTCTGCACACTGCAAACTAACGGTTCTGCAGAAGGCTACTCCAGCATTAGTATTGGATTAAAAATACCTGTGGATACTCATTAATGTATTACACTACAGATGTCAGGTACTTTTACCTATAGAGTATACAGTATATTTACTTCTTTACACCTCGATGAAAAATTCTTAATAAAATACATTATGAGGGGCTTTCCCTTAAAGTTGATTTGAATGTTACTTTTTCACTGACTGCACCTCTTTGAATGATTCATTTTCAGCTATAGTGATTCCATTCAACAAAAATAAGTCAATTTTATGCTACTTACATCTCTTTTTCAAACAAATTCTTCTACTTATTATCTACTGCACTCACAGGGGATATTGTACTTTTTTTGCACTGAATTTCTTTCAGAGCAATGCATGTCAAAAACTCAAAATTGCCTCTGTGTATAAAATGTGCTTTATAGATAATCTTTCTATTCCCTGCCAAGTTAGAAAAGGCCTTGCATAGATACTTTGGTAAGTCTTTTTAAACATCCCCTTTCGAAGGGATTAGCCTGTTCAATATTCACAGTAATGCTGCAATGTATTAAACTAATTTAAAGTATTACAGTTGAAAGATCAAGCTTTTACTAATGGATATGTCAGTAATTGAAGTACAATTACTTGTGTCTAAGCAAAAACTACAGGTGTGAGATTACACATATAAACATGTCCTCAGAGTGCCTTTAGAAGCCTTTACTGGCTAGTTCCACACCGTTTAAAGATGAATGAACTACAAACTAAATTTTAAAGTTCTCTAAATAACTTCCTGCATTGTAATTGTACATAATTAAGTACACTGCGTTGTTTTGTCTCGCACTTAAAATGTGAACGCTGGAAAATTTCTTATAAAGGCGTATTTTAATGCTATATTACTCAGTTAAGCGGCCTATGTTTTTACCACTATTGGTCTTTACCTAAGGAAATGCTACCAGCAGTGTTGCCACATCTCATAAAAGCATGATTAGTCACTTTGTCAGTGTACCCTCGCGTTAACTATGCCATTTATGCCTTGCTTTAAATGTCATTGGGAGGTTTTTGTACTTATTTACCTACCAAAACAGGCATTACTTTGATCTATCTGCTTGGACCTTGGCAAAACACCTACTGTAAAAAGACACATTTGAGTAATATATATACCTTTTTCTGTGGACTGATTACAATGCAAATTACCTTGTTGATCTCCAAACTAAAACTGCGTGTTTCCACAAGCACATGCTTCAACCTTGTCGCAATAAAATGCAGAATGTCCTCCCACACTGTCTGCATTTGGTGTTTTCATTTGTTCAGCATTTTATATAGGACAATAGGAATATGTACAACTCTCTGAAACCCTGCTGTGTCCCAGATTTTGCAGGTCATTGTGGTAAGGAGTTATTGATATGTGTATTATTGTGCAGGTGCAGCAAACGTGCAAAAAATGATAAATAAATAAAAAACACAAGTAGGTGCTGATTTGAACAGCAGCTCAGTCACATTTCTTGCACATATACAACACACTAAACTGTGCTAATGGATCGCTTACCTTGCCAACGTAGAGAGGTTCATTTCCTGTGTACTCTTCTAATACGAAGAACTGGTTCCATACCCAGCTGCGTCTGTTTCTGTGCGGGACATCCCAGGGGTCTGGATCAGAGTGTGGAGACTTCTCCAGATCCCCAGAGCTGGGATTGAGACCCCAGCAGCTCCTCTCCTGCAAGGGAAACAGGAGCGCCAGAAGAGCCAGGGCTCTGCATATGCCTGAGCAACACCACCAGATCATTTGGGCTTTTTCCAAAAAGCACTGAGGCCAGAAGAGGAGCAAAAATTAAAAATAAAAAAAAAAGACAGAAAAGCTGAAATGTCAAAACCCTCAGGGTTTTATCCACACAGTCCTGACCCTGTGTTTCACCAGAAAGCAAGAGCAGGCAGACCCTCAAAAGAGCACAAGGGTTGAAAAAGAGTCAAGCTCTGCATTTTGCTGTATTGCTCTTCTTTTTTGCCTGATTGAAGACTAAAAGTGAGGTAATTCCCTCCACTTTGGAGCCAGATCGTTGACATTAAAGCCAGCTAACAGGGTCACTGGCGGCTGGAGAGGCTTCAATGCAGGGCCTTTATAATTGGCACCTATCAGAACACAGAGAGAGGAGAAAAAAAAGAAAGAGACAAAGACAGAGAGGAGAGGAGAGAGGAAGGACTGTCAGCAAAATTGCTTTGTGACCGCAGCCACTTTGGGCAGCAAGTAACGTGGCTGCTGATGCAATGATAATGACATTTTTCACCAATCATAAAGAAATTGGTCAAAAATGAGCAGACAGTAAATATGTTAAACGCAATCAATGTAACGCCCTTCATGTACACACTGTAACCTACACACACAACAAAGAACAATTGGTTGAGGTCAAAATGTTAATAAGGCTTTGATGGAGGGAAAGTGACCTGACTTTTCAAGAGATTTCACACCGAAAGAAACAGCAGCCGCTGCGTGGAATAACAATCAAATGCCATTCAGCTGGCTCTCAATTATCTGGGTTTTTCCCTCACCAAGGTCATTATTTTGTCACATTTTCTTTGTGTAAAATCGCAGTGTAATGGCGGAGGGGCTCGCCATTCAACACTAACAAGCCACATGATCTGTGTGGCTAGCTCTCATCGCCTGGATTAAAAATAAATCTGAGCTGTCAGCAGCATGATGGCCCGGGCTCTTCTGACCTCTACTCCGAGCACTCTGTTGCCCGGTCCGAGCACATGCAAGGGGATCTATCTCGCTGCCATCCTCGCTCTGTGACAGATCCCCAAAGATGCCAGAACATGAAGACTTGTCAGAGCAGAGAAAAGCATCGGCTCCTGACAGATAATGTTCTTCATGTCACAACACATCCTGGCAGTTGAGCAATTATATAAACTTCATAATATTGCTGCTTTTGTCTGTCTAATTTGACACCTAATTAGAACTTCAACAAATTCCCTCAATAAATATTTGTGAAGGAGGCTCACGGGAGCGACGCTTTCGGGCACATTTGTATGAACTTGAGGCGATACGAATGCCATTTAAACTTCAGCAGGTGCTCTAAAGCAGACGTGCAGAAGACTGAGTGTTTGACCATACATCTATTTATTTCCTCACTGACCTCTCTTTCTCTCTCCTCTATGAGCGCATTGGCAGGGCCCTGGATGAGGAAGGTAATTGCTTTGGCATACAGTGACCTCTGTCTTCCCACACAGATTCTCCAGTTCTCATTTTACTTCCTCTCTGCCCCCCCAAGCAAAATAAAAACAGCACACCACACATCCTGTGGAAGTCGTTTGCTGTACCTCACCACAGCAAAGTCATTAGCCAGCGCTAATAATTAATACTGAAATGACAACAGCATGATTGTCACCTCTGCAGACACATATGTGTATGCTGTATGTGAGGAGCATCCTCAACACGTTCTTTTATTTTTCTAAAAGCATCTGAAACTCTTTCTTTTTTAAAAAAATGCATATTAAATAAATATTTCTGGTCAAAGTGCAAGAAGCACATAAACCACTACAGGGCACAGCTTTATCCAGAACACTATGATAACATTCTGATCTGCCATTGCTTTCAATGTGAAAAAAACCACACAAAAAACCCCACGTATGCTAAACATACTAAATCTGTAATGTGTGCATATGCATTAATACACAGATTCAAAGTCACTGCCTCTACATGACAATTTAATGGTAGAGGTGGAAAGTGGAGCAGATCTGGCTGCAGGGCAGCACGAGTTGTGAAGGCAGGTTGCAGCCGTGGTATTGTAGGAGAGAATATCGGCACAGGGTCAGTGTGAGCCGAGCGGCCAAGTTAATGCTTCTCATTTCGCGAAATCCCGAACACGAAGAGACGGGAGGCTGGAGATGACACTGATGCAGCTGTGGGTGCAACTGTGGGTTCAGTAAAGCAGATATTGGCTTTTTAGTTAATGAGTTTCTGTTGATTTACTGTCTGTTTGATTTTAAGTTATTAGCCAACTCATGCAGTAGGAGAAATCAATTTTTTCCCAATGCAGTTAAGCTGTTCATCATTTTAAAGAATTAAAGCGTATTATATCAATTGAAAGTGATTGAAATAAATTCACTACTGGCAAACAGAGACGAACATACCAAGAGCGTTTTGTGAGACTGGTGTTTCTTTCTTTTTTTTCTGCTGATGTCAAGTTGGCTTTAAGTTTTGTGTGTGTGTGTGTGTGGGGGGGGGGACTCAATGATGGTATAACAACAGAGAAAAAACTGTCAAATGCTTTGTCCCCTAGTAAGTAAGCTGGTGGAACCAAACACTGGAGGAATACTGTAAAGCAAAGGGACACAGAGACTGGCACAGTTGGGAAACCACACAGGCACTTTACCTTCACTATAGCAGGCTGCCCATTATTATTCATTTAAAAGCAGTTTTTTCTTCTTTTTGAAAAAACACGGTGGGTCATCCTGCTTGAAAGCCCTCACAATGTTTGTGCCATATCCCTTAAATGCTTCAGTTAGTTTTCAACGATGCAGAAAAAAAACTCTTTCTTTTGCTTTAAAAATATTCAGATATAATCATAAAGTTGACTCACTCAGTCTAGCAATATCAGGCTTTCAAAATGGTCAAAGCACACACAGGATTGCCTGCGAAGAAGCCGACTCTTGGTTGGCCGTTGTCAACGCGATGACTTTAAATGAAGTGAAAATGTGAGATAAAGCCATGAATGTAAAGCCTCCCGGTCATCCCTCGCTTCTGTTTCTCTTACACACAGTCCTCTAATCCCATTTGCCAGTCTCACAACAGGATTACCAGTGCTACAGCGCTCAGTAACCAGTCACACGCTTCCTCTGATCCATATTCTCCTCCATCATTGGGAACGTGCAGTGTCTTCTCCCCGGGGGGCAGATCACGCTACACAAACGTCTGTGAACCTAAGTCAATTATGGTTTGGGACACTTCACAAAGACAGATTCACGTGTCATACAAGCATACGGCCGCAATTAAAACTACTGGATAGGTAAATTTAATAAGATCGATCCATTTGACTTCTAGGAATCCTTGGGTCCTGTGATTCATGTCTATGTCTGGCCTGTACACCACCCCATCAACTAAACAATTTTGCAGACTCCCACCTCCATCCCACCCCCCACAATGGCAATGGTACCACCTAACAACAGCAGGCTCTCAACAGCAGCTGAAGATGTCGGTTTTAAACTCATATTTCAGTTTCCACAGATCCCAATTTCAAGAAACTACAAGAAAGGAAAAAATATATAAATTAGGAACCATTTGGACCACACACCACAACCCACAAAGCATCTGCTGCCAACATCATGGTGCCAGACATAAGAGGACGCCCCCAGAGGTTTTGTGCACATGGTGGGATGGGTCAGAGCAGTTTCTTTTTTTTGAGAGGGGGGGAGGTTTTGGCAGCATGAGTACAACCTGCATAATATTGAGAAGGTGATTTTAATGCTGTGGGTGATAGGTGTACAGTATATTCACTGGAGAACTTATAGATCTAGCCTTTTTGTGTGTTTTGTGACATTTAAAGGTCTGTTTGTAATAAAAAAAAGGAGCTGTATGTGAGCAGTTTTCATATAAATAATAGTAGCATGACATTTCATTGATTTTTCTTAGACCTTCTCTCCTTGCTTGTCTTTTTATAAAGAAATCAGAGCACAGGGTCAGCTGCAGAGCAACAGTGGCCATATACCTGGCGGGTCTTCAAGGATATTTACAGTGCACACAGATCAGACTCTTGCTGACGCAGGAGCTTGAACCCGAGCTCTCCAGTTGAAAGGTGGTCGTCCCTCACGCTGATTTCTAACATCTCATCTCGCGTTCATTTAAATTCACCTGGCATCCTGCACTGGAAGAAGCTGACTGACATTGTATGCTTCATACGCTGCACGGAAAAAGATGTCAAGATGTAGATGGATGTGCTCAGGGCCAGGAATAAGACAATCGCCTTTTTCACCTATATTAAAGCACTTCTGAAAATAATGCCAGACTTGCAGACTGAATCACTGTTTGTCTACCAAACAGCAAGTGGAACAATGTTAAATCAAAACTCTCTGTTATTAATTTTCCTGTAAGAAAGCAAAGCCACCTGTTTTTTATTAAGGTTTGTGTAGGTATTTCTAGGACAGTGTTCTAAAAGAAGTGAAAATGCTGACCTTCAGTTCCACACACGCACAAAACAATCATATCTTTAATTGCTTGCGCCGAATTAATAAACATAATAAATCAAGCAGCTGATGAACTGTATATTCATTCCTCTCACTATGGCGACTATGTGGCATGCAGGATAAAAATAAAAGTAACACGAGTGAACCAATTTGCACAGATAGTTTGAGGCATTTTGTTGAAAGCTAAACAGACACTTGGGGGAAAAAAAGTACCATCTCAGTGAGTCATTTTATTGTATATTGATTCATAATGTCATTTTTGTCCTTAAACAAGTGGAACGCTGTGCCAATTTCTGGTATGGTTCCGCTTATTCCCACTGCAGTTATTAGTTTCATGAATTTCCTCGAAGCATGTGGGGGTATCTCAGCCTCAAACAGGGCAAATCTTTTCATTTTAGAAAAGTCTTAATTCCTAATATGATTGAAAATAAGTTCATTTTTAAAGCTTCAGGCATTTTTTCCTTTATGTAGGTTGATGGAGGGGGGAAATGAGATTTTGCAGCTCATTTCTATACTGAGTGACCCTTTGCAGTGCAAATCAGCAGGTATCCCTCTCTATAGAGACCTTTTGTTCTGGTCAGGTTTGCACAGTCAGGCGACCTGGTTTCTTTGACCCTGCTGTTAACTATCAATAATTGCGCATTGGCTGCCGACACCTGCAAGATGCAGAAAAAGTTCGCAGGGCGCACCTGTTCCCTAATCGACCTAGCGGCGTTTTGATAATTTAAAGAAGAAGAAAAAGGAAAAGATCGAGTGAACATCTTGACAACTTCAGTGTTTGGAGAAATCAAGCAGGAGAGGACGGAGAGTGGTGGCAAATGAGCACATGATGGGAAACGGGCAGCACGAAAGCGCCGACAGTAAACATCTCTGTGAGCGACCGCCGCAGGAAATCCGTGTCCACGGAATACTAATCACAGAATAAGCGACGGGACAAAAAATGCAAAGCAAAGCCCTAGTAGCGCATACATTAACAAAAAAAAATGTGGGAAAGAAAGAAAGAAAAAACTCGAAACATGATTGCAGCTGTGAAATCTATTAAAATTACTCACCCAAAGAAGATGGAATAACTTCACCGCGACACGGATGGTGTGCCGTGGTAGAAGTTGGGCTTCTTCTCTCCAGCACACGCAGAAAAAAACGGCTTATGTCAAAATAAAGAGTTTGAAAGTTTTCATGATGAAATTAGTCCTGATGGCGGTGCACGGCTGCTGGAGATCGGCTACCGGATCGCGCGTAAATGCTCACCCTTGGGAAGGGATGTGGCAAGTCTGATTCTTTCTCTCTCGCTCTCCAACTCTCTCTCTCCCCCTCTCTTACTCTCACGCACTCTCTCACTCTCACTCTCTCTCTCTCCCTCCTGCGCAGTGCTGACTCTGTGCAGGGAACCCCAGCTGCAGGGTTTTGGGTACGTATCTATATTTCTCTTAACATAAGGCAACGAGGGAATCGGAACACCGGGCGAGACAGGAAACGCTCTCATCTGAGCCAAATGCTCGCTGACTGGAGTGGAGGGAGCCTATCGAAAGAGTTTGACCAAAATAAGTTGGCAAGGAGGGAGCCAGAGACACGCAGCGTTTTTGGCAAACCGGACGAAGAACCAAAATTCAAACCTGCCAAGTTTTTGGCAGCAGATGGCATGCGTACTGTGAAATGATTGCCTTGCTAGTGAAAGGAAAATCAATACCAAATTATTGACACCTTCAACCAGCGAGAGGAATTTAGCATCTCCCCTCACCTTGAGAATTAATTAAATCTTGAGAGCTACCACATGTTTAAAAGAACTCTCTCATTTTTAATTTTGGGAAATTTTGCACTTAGGCACATGTGCGTATTTCTCTTTTTTTTCCCCAGAATAATTCACACTTTTAAAACACAATGTTTATTCAGTACGCTTTTTTTCTGAAGTTCCACATTTGTGCTCCCGGAGTTTTGTTTTTCGCCCAATTAGCAGCAAACTGAGCTCCTGTGGTGACAGAAGAATGCAGCATAAGGCTGGCCTCTCTTAAACTACGGCACCTCTACAGTCACAGACTCTGAGACCAACCAGTATTAGTTACGATCCTAATTAGTGACAGTAAACACACTATATGTGCCAGCCCTTCCAGATAATAACGCATGCATTTGCAAAACAAATTCTCATCGAGCCTAGGCAGTGTTTGGACTTTGGTATTTGTTTTGAAGCAGGTGGTTTACACTTACTCTTTTCTTTTTCAAAAGATTGTGCACCAGTTTTCACATTGCATTTCGAATTATAAACAGAGATTGGACATTAGTAACAAATGGATTACACTCTTTGCATTTTTATCCATGCTATTTGCATTTTGGAGACGGCACATTACCATGGTGCAACCTCCTTTGTCTCATCTCAGTCATTTAGGAAGGGAGCACTGACCCAAACTAATAGAAAGAGCAGCCTCTGTCTGTCATACCTGGAAGAGCAGTTAGCAAAGTCTAAATCTGAGACAGAACAAGTTAAAATAAATAAATATATATATATATATATATATATATATATATATATATATATATATATATATATATATATATATATATATATATATATAAATAAGTTACTATAAAGTGTGCTGGGAAACGATGAAGACTAATATTGTTGGAGACAAATGGAAAGGCAGAAAAGGAAGGGAATAATACCAAGAAGAGGAAATAGCTGGACTGATCAAGAAGTCAACTTAAAGGATGTAGAGGGACAGAGTGCAGCGGGAGTAAGGGGGGTGTGATAATAGAGGAAGAGGTGAAAGGGAGGAGAAGAGGGAGGTTTATCGCAGGAGGAGGGGGGCGCGGGGGAGTAGTTCAGCGGTGAGAGTTATTTAATTGGAGAGTGACATTGGGAGCTTGGCTCGTCAGCTCTTCCCCATCAATCACGCGCGTTCAGGAGATGCCTGAGGTGATGTGGCCCATGTCCTACTCCCTCTAGATCTCACGGCCCACCCCGGCATTTAACCGCCATGCCTCTATTACATATCCTACACCCTTGGTGCTCCATCGCCCCATCAGGATGCTCTGACCTCTGCTCACCTGGCCTACAGTAATCTGCTCCCCTGTGACACGCTCCTTGATGTGTCTTTTTGTTCACCGACTAACAAGAAAAACACTGAAGGGATACTGTAGCAGCTTGTGGAGCACTAAAATATGACCTCCAAGGACAGAGTTTGATTTTCGTGTAATATGTGTCACAATGCAACAATAAAACCGTTGATAGCTGAAGTGAGTGACAGTATTTCAGTGCAGCTAAACCCGTAAAGAGGTGGGATTGAAGAGGCAGCATATCTACACTCAGTTCTTAAAGTCTGTGTTCTGAAAGCAAAAAAAAAAAAAGGGGGGGGGGGGGGTGTAGAGAGGTGTTGATGCTTTTTAGTGGCCAGTGGACTCAAATCAAGGATCATCCTGCAGTGAGGCCACGGTGCTAATGACTACACAATCATGCCACCTTTGTTTGGGAATGCATGAGACTTTTTTATCCAGGAAAAGATGACAGCAGGATGCCAGAGGATGGAGGGCAAAGGTCTGTGTATTTTCTCCTGGGAAATCTTGGATCCCTGTATTCATGTGAATGCTACTTACTGTACTGTCATTGTCACAGGCCAGATACACAGCTTCATGGAAACAGTAAATCCTGGTGGACGTTGCCTCTTTCAACAGGCTGCAAAAAATCCTAAGGCATAGAAACAAACTTGTGAGACAGTGTTCACCAAGCTTTAAATTACTCAGCTCTCAATCTCAAACCTCTTTGGTATGTGCTCAAAACTTAAAACCACCTAATGACATACAGGACTTAAGGATCTGCTACTAATGTCTTGTTGCTTGATATCACAGAACACCCTCAAAGGTATCCATTAGTCTTGTATTCACCATTCATACACTACCAGTCGGTTTCTCTGTGTCCCAGTTCACACTCTCAGATCCTCCACTGTTAACCCTTTTAGATACACAGTACTCCTTACCATGGTGGGGGTAACTTGTTATGAAGTATCAGATTACTGTAATCACATTACATTTTTCAGCAATGCAATAATGTAACACACGACAGTACTAAAATCAGTGCAATTACAATTATGTCGTTACTGGCATTACAAAGATTCTTCAGTTATCTGTCCGTCAGATGGACATAAAGTAAAAACAAACATGATTTTGTTTTTTTATTCTTGCCTTCTCACTTACTCAAGTGACTTCATTCCTATACTGGGAGGAGGAGGAAATGGTGGAGTGGTGCAACCCCACTCAAAAACCTCAATTTTGGGGAGTGGAGATGTGGATATTTTCTTTTTATTGCACAAAAGGACAAGAGTGCAATGCTAAAGTGGAAACTGCGTCCAAGACAGAAACAACTGCATTATACTGCAAACACAACATCGGCTCGTTGTAACCACTGCACAGACATCATCTGAACACAGATCTAGCCAAGAACCCGGAGCGACGATAAACCTGACAAACATAAACAATGGTGAGCAGTCAGGCTTGAAGCCTCTGTTTCTACCTGTTCATGAACTCTACAGATAATGTCAGGAAACTCTTAAAAACACACCTTTAACATCTGGCACTGAACTAGTGCTTCCACTTCATAAAAAAATAATAATAATAGGACCACTGTACAGTCGTACCCACTGAGTTCAGCCATATTTAGGAATCAGGTGGATAAGACCTTTACGCATATCTCCTTTATCAATATCACAGATACTTTCTGCTTTGTTACTCCCAAGATTGTTTCTTTTCTCACGTTTCCATGTTTGGATCTCATGTATGGTTTATTTTTATTAATGTATTTGTATGTCTGTGTGCGTGTGTATTTGTGATGGCTTGCTTGCTTCTTAAATTCCTGTTTTACTATGTAAGTGACCTTGTTTTTTAATGTGTTTTTATGCCTGTGAAGACCTTTTGAGCCCTCTGTATGTAATATTGGGTTATACAAATAAAACAGAAATGACCCGAAGTGAATTAAGTGAACTCATTTCACAATTACATTTGCAGTTTCCATCAAAAATATACAGCACTATTAATGCTAACTGAACAAGAATTTAAATGTGCACATACTATTTTCTTTTTTTTAGTTGAGCTGCACTACAACATTTTCACATTCTCCTGGGATCCTGGGATAGAAGTCCCTTGTTGTTGGGGTAGAATCGCTGCTCTAACTGATAATGCATAATGCATGGATATAAAGTACATTAGCTGATACTTATACCAGCAAAGAAATTGGATAATTGACTGTTAATTGCTGATTAGTCTCTGACCTGCTAAAAGATAGTTGACGTTATAATTCCAGTAACTGCCTTTTACAGTCATTGAAAAGAGATGATTGTACCATTAACTGGTCAATTTCACCTCTAAACAAGGTATTGATTTCCCCAGTGGACATTTAAAGAAAAAAAAGGTGTTGCTCTGTGCACATCTACAGCAATGTCATAACAAATGTCAGCTTTTTAAAACACTGGTGCCCAAACCTCGTGCTTAAAACAGCCAGAGCAGAAAGCACAGCAGACAGAGCAGAATAAGGAGGAACTTTACGTGAAGTGATCTGGAGGCTCTCACTGCGTAGATACTGCTAAGAAGATCTGCAGTGAAATGTGCAAATGTTTGAGTTTATGAAATCCACTACACTGTGCAGGCCTTTGCACACTTAAGCTCTGGCAGAGCAATGATTCAAAGCAAGTGACCTTTTCACACCGTGATCTTGACAGTTGGGTCCTGATTTATCATCGAGCTCAATTCCATTTAGTGGTTGTTCTAATTCATCTCTGACTTCTGCCCATCTCCATAATTGAATCAAGACATTTGCACGCAAGTTAAAATGCCCTCTTAATTGTTCTTTATTTCATTTTAATTCTTCTGTTGATTGATTTTTTTTTTCTTTTAAGCTCAGACACATCAGGGCCAGTGTTTCGCACAGTGAGGGTCAGGCAGCATGGGTTTTGCATAGCAAACTATACGCAGACATGCATCGCGGTGCATTTCGAGTTCACAAGGCTGTAGAGAGTTGGGGATCAGAGACAGCAGAGGGGCCTTGATGTTCAAGGGATGAGACCGGGGAGTTGTTGTCCCCCTGACTCTGGCACCATGACCAAAATACAAAGCTGAGCTTATTTACATATGCTGCATCAAAACATCCTCGCTGTTACTCTATGAGAAGCGGGGATTTGGACTAATCATCCAGCAAGTATTGAACGATTACATTTTCATCAGATGCAATGTAAGAGGGCTGAAAGATCAAGTGAACTAATGGATGACCTAATCATGGGGGATTGGCTGTATCGATTCAGATGGCCATATCCTCATTGTCTGTCATGCCTCAGAGGCTAGCGGCGGATACGTTTTCTTATTGGCTGAAACTACCATATTCAAGAAAACCTCATTCAGATTACACTAATTTAGCCCGTGCCTCTCCTGTTTCCCTGAGGGTTAAATAGATTACAGGGTAAGAATGTCAATCTTGCTGAGTTGCAGCTTAGAACTTGTGTTGCGGAGGGTTAGACTTCCAATAATTTACTGTAACAAGTTTTTATCAATCTTACTCCCTTTTTCGATATTTTTTTCTCATATTTCCTCTCCGGGAGATTCTGCAGCGCACAGTTCCTCTTCTTGCATCCACCATACATAAATTGTCTTAATCCTCATTGATATACAGTGTGTTGAAAATGTTGTCATGCTTGCAGATGCAATTTTGCACGCAGGCAAAATTATGACTTGGTGGTTGGTGACACTGGCTGCCAACACTGCAGAGACAGTCATTCTTCAAGGACAATCTTCTGCATCTGTGTGAATAATCAATGTTACTGAGAGTTTATCATGGACTTGTAGCATCTTTCAGGTAGCATTGGGCAATATCGCTTCTGCAAAGCACATCTAGGATTAAAGGGACTACTTGCTTAAGATGATAGAGAATCCCTAAAAGAGAGGAGAAAAATCAAGGTAAATACTCGAGATTGACAGAGGTCATTCTCAGCAATTTCCCTCCAGACGCGTCACAGCAGGTTCTGAAAGAGAAACGTCTCGCTGCAGACAGACATGTTCATTCACCTCGGTTTGTGTCGACTGAGACAGCATCCTGATCCGAATCCTAATCACGCACCCACTTGCTTGCATTCAGTGGTCTGTGTGTCACAGAGCAGAAGAGCCATGGCAGCTTAGGGTGTGCTCTCAATTCACACTCCAGCCTGCAACTACAAAATCTCTGCAAATGAGGGAAAAAAGGGTTGACGGGGATCTAACTTTGCTATTAATCCCTATCTGAATCGAAAGCCGTTTGGTAGTTAGCTGATTTGCAAAGATCAAATGACTACACAAAGTTTTCTTTAATGACCCACAGAGAATTTTTTTTCTAGGCAACTTGCTGCTTTTACTCCTTGAAGCTCAGCTGTTTAAATATTCTCACTTACTGTTTAAGCTGTACAACCACTAATTTCAACTCTGAATTTTATTCCAGAGGTGTTGCAGGCAGATAGATGCCTTTTTCCTCTTTTCATTGCTTTTAAAAAAAAAAATTGACTCAGATATATCAACTATTTTTCCAAAAGTGAGTGAATACATATTCTACAAGTCGCAAAACATTACTCCCAGTTGCTGTGTGACTGCTTGGTTAGCAGAAATAACTTTATTATTTATGATATTTTGTTTTAAAGGAAAAATTCTGATTATGCAGATTTAAGCATAACCGTGATATCACAAGTAGAAAAACTGGTTGATAGCTTTATTAAGTCTGTGCAGGACAAATCTATTTCACCCTCGGCATTGCTATGGATATTTTGGTTATATGCACTGTTGGTCAAGTTACTTAAAAAAAGTAATTAGTTACTAATTACTGATTACTTCTCCAAGAAAGTAATCCCATTACTTTACTGAATATTCATTTTCAAAAGTAATTAGTTGCTTTATTACTTAGTTACGTGTAACTAAAAACATGATACACAACCTGAATATGTAATAAAGCAATAGATGTTTCAGCCAAATTCTGTTTTTTTGCAAAATCTATCATATAAAATTGAATCAAATGAAAAAAGTCTCTTTCTTAAAATTGTTTATTAGTTTTAATCTTTTAACTTTATGCACATTGCATCAAGCAAAAATTTAATCACATGCAACAGTCTTTGACTTGAAGAAATTTGTTTACCATTTAAACCTATTTTCTGCCTATTCCAGCATATAAAATAAAATATTCTTTTGTGTTTACACTCACTCTTTCAAATAGATGCAGGTAAAACTCAGCAAAAAAAACCAATAAAATCAAATATTCAGCAGCACTGAGTCCTGTCGCTCTTAAATCTATTGTCACCTGTTTAGCAGGAGTGGGGCCGGTCATGTCAGTGGGGGGATCCAGGGAGTTACTCTGTGAATTTCACATTCCTGTGGCAGCGTGCTAGGTAATTGTACTTGCTCAGATCTGAAGTTTAATTTTTAGCTGTAGAAAGAAGTTTTCCTCCAGAAGAGTCTACAGTGGACGCTAATGCTTTTGCCACTTTTTACTGAATCAAACTCAAAATAATGTCAGTACGTCCAAGCTTTAAACGCTGCATGGTCGTACTCTCTCCCACACTCCATCTTATCCATTGTTGATCTACACACGTCACGTCGCACTCTCGTACGTCGATGTCATGAGACACTCTCACAAACAAAATCACGGTTTAGTAACCCAGCGTGCTTACGGGAAAGTAACAGTAATCTAATTACCTTTTTTGCAATAGTAATCCCTTACTTTACTCATTACTTGAAAATAGTAATCAGATTACAGCCCATCTCTGCTTATATGTGCCAACTTTGCACTCTCTACCTGATAGTATAAATTAGCTATAGAGACCAAAGACATTTTTTGTACCAGCACGCTTGGTTGTGCTGCAAAGTTGTCCATTTAATATGGTGTAACATGGTTACTGACTCACTGTTAGAGGCACTCATTTTTCACTAATGAAGGGCCGCCAGAGTTTGCAAAGATTCAGAAAGCAAAGCCTAATGAATGCTTAAAGGGACATCAACAAAACCTTCATCAGATTGAAATTTGGTTTATCGTCTGTTCCCAGCATCCCCTCAGTGTTTTATTTGTTCCCTGAAAGTGCTGTTGTGACCAATTAACAACCGGATCTCCTCCACAAACATCCACCTTTAAATTTAAATTTTATACTGAGGATGAGCTCAACATTTGAAAGGTTTAAATTCTCGCATGCAAGGCAGTTGGTGAGCAAAAAATTGTCTTGGTATAAACAAACAAACAAAAATTGTACAAATTGGAACACATTTTCTACAAACGTGTACGAATTGAGTTCCAGTGTTTCTTCTATGTTTGGCTCTCTCCCTGAAGGTCCACTTGCATGCACCTATATGTGATTTCACCACAGACCTCTCTTTTGGAAAGAGCAAACATCAAATTTCATGTCAAACTGACTCAACCTACACGCTGAGAATTAAATAGCAGATTTCAATGGGGAGGGCACACTGTCCAAGCCTGAAAGTGATGCTTCTGGCTCACTTAAGGATTTCACATGAATACTGAGAATTTGTTCCCCCAGTGTCAGACTGTCAAAACCGAATATTTGCCTTAAGGTAAGAGTCGCAAAAGTTTCAATCACACCTGAAATGTACACATATATAGGTGTGAGTTTGGATATTAAAAACAAAGCATGAGACAATATTTAGATGAACTGCAGACGGAGTTCCAGAAGTGTTTTGATACTTTATAAAATTTATTCTCTTTTTTTCATAAATGATTCAAATCCAGAGTCACCCCAGCTGCCAGAATCTGAAGGAATCTGGAACTTAAACGTTTATAGCTACAAGTGGTGCATACTTGATGCTAACTAATAAATCTTGTGTGAAATATTACTGTAAAGGTGCCTCTCCATCCTCATGCGGAATTGCTCTTTTACCTCGACGCACGTAATCATTTAAGGAAACTGCTTGAGGTTACATCAGTTTATCAGTTTCTACTTCATTTGTTGTGCCTCCAGCACCAGGCTTTTCGTTTTGCATTTTTGAAAAGTGACAAATATCACAAGCTTTTGACAGCCAGCCTTGCCTGCACGTCACCCGGATGTTTTTCTTTCATTTTGAAAAAAAAAAGGAGAACAAATATTGTCATCTTGTGTTGCATACAATGAGAAAAAGAGAAAGAAAGAGCAACTAACAAGCACAAATAAAATAAAATAAAATGAGGAACAGGAAGGGACAGTAAAAAAAAAAAAGGCAGAGACACTGGCTTTGTCATGACAGTCTCCTCTCCCATGGCGGGGAAGATGTGTGTTCACATGCTCCAGTAGTCAGGTTGAAAAACCCAGGCCTGTTGCATTCACTCGAGCAGTGCAGGAGCACTCATGGTTGCCTGGTTGGCAAAGAGCTTGTTATCCCCCTACTCCTTCATCTGCTTGCGCCTCTTCTTTCCACATCCCTTCTTCTCACACCCCAAGCATCTGCATTCTGTTTGCTTCAACAAGCCCCCTCTGCTTTTCCTGGCCACCGTGTAACAAGGAAACAAGCAGCGCCTTTTTTATTTTTCTTGCAAAGACACAGGTGAAGACAAGCAGCACAGCCAGCAGCCCAGGTGGTGTTTGCGTCAAGCAAAAGCTTCCTGATCCTGAAAATCAAATGCTGTCCCATCAAACCAAATCCGCTGCTCCCGCCGTGCCTGAAACGTCCTGCTGGTGACAAATGTGAGTCCCCAATCTCAAAAAAAGGAAATGAGCAGTGATAATCTAATGGAATCGGTCAACCAACAAGTGTCAAATGGGAATACACACAGGCGCGGGTGAGCGGCTGGGTTGACTGAATACGCTGGATAATGAAGCCGAGAGAAGTATAACAAGTCTTCTTCCTCTTATTGAGCATATTTCAAAGATTTCTCGTTAACTCCAAGAGTTTCTTTTCTGCCCATTAAATTTTCTTTCCATCTTTATGTGAATGGGACTGTATGAGCCAAGAGCACTTGCTGAGCCAGTGGGTGGAGGCCAAACAGAACCAAAACAATAACAATCATTTTTACAAGTTTTTCTTGAAGCTCATAAAATGAATACAAAATGTTTTAAAATGGCACACAATAGGGCAGGGAGTCGGTACTCTATTCAGACTTCAGAAGCTAAAATGCAACAAACTGCTTCTCATGACTGCATTTGTTAAGATGTTCAAGCTCTAACTAATGGGTCTGGGCTGGCATGCGCTCATGTACACTTATGTACACCTTCCAGGAAGTGACCGGCCTGGTCAGTGCTGTTAATTCCTCCTGTGCATTTCTGACTACTTTTTCAGTTATCAATTTGGAATTTAAGGAATGTGCATAGAAAAAAATTCTGGTCATGACAAAGAATGAGGACCTAGGAGGGAAAGGGTCCCAGCATTTGATTTGCAGCAGCACTCTATATAAAACACTGGGACATGACCACAAAGTTATTACCACATAAAACACCATGCGTGAGCACAAATACTGGTGAGTGCCATTGGTCACTTCTTTAGGTTATGTTGTAGGCTTTACTGAGACTCACTGCAGAAAGCTAAATAAGTCATCACACTCAGCACTGACGAGATTAAGATACCGCATCATTTAATGGTGCTAAAACAAAAAGGATTTCCCAAGTTTATCACCCTGAATGTTGAACACATTTCTCCAAATTTGCCCCCCTGAAAAATGCGCAATAGTTTCCTTTTCTTTTCAAGCCCATGAAGCGTATAGACAAGTAAGATTTTCAGAGGCCAAGCTAGTTTACCCCTGGGACTGCTTTTTACAGTGTTGCATATGAATTATTAAATGTTATGGCAGAGCTACATGAGTCTATCATCACGCCATTATCGACCATTGTTTGGACAAAAATGTGATTTTTTTTTGCCAGGTGTACAGTCTACATCTTTTGTCACGTTTTTGTTTGTTTGTTTGTTTGTTTGTTTTTATCACACTAACCTGATTTGCATAATTATCAAGCTGATTAACTTGGGGTTGCCAACTAAAAATGAAACATGCTTTTCTCCACTGTGTCTCAAGAAGGGATCAGACATTGTTTGAATCTTTTTGTTGTTGTTGTTGTTATTCTTTGTCATTATTTTGAATGAAATATTCAAGAGGGTTAGGTAAAAAGCATCCCTCTTTCACTTTAGATACATTTCCCCAATCATGAATGTCAACAGCTATCAAGATATTCTTGTAAGCAGATATCTAAATGTATGAAATTTCCTGCTCAGGGAGACAAAAAGGGAAATAAAAAGTAAAAGAGGGAGGATGACAAATGGTGATTAAATCCATTGTGTGCAATCAGTATATGAAATAAAGATCAAGTAAGAATGAGCTCAGCTGATTATCAGTGCGATCGAAAAACAAAGCCTTATACTGCACGTCACAAATTAACTGCGCTCTGTTCCTCCACCATCTCCCACTGTCAGAGATTTTTTTCCCTGTCTGTTTCTAACTTTTAACACTTTGATTTCTCATGTGAGGACAAACCCACATCTGAAATTGGAAAAGTTCTCCAGTGGTGCTGCAGCAGAGATCGGTGCAGAGTGGCAGCAGCTGATTGAGCTGATGGTCTGAGTTTCTGAAGGCCTCTAAGCCTTTTCAAGAAAGCCCCCCATGGGTTTTTCCTGGTTCAGGAATGCGCTGGGGCCGTGCTGGCTCCAGCTGACAGGGCCCCCTCAGGCCCCAGTGGCTGCCAGGATGAAGAGAATGCTCCGAGTAGACACACACTTGACAGGAGCTGATGTGGTCGTCCACGTCCGTCACAACTTTCATTTCCCACACTATGCCACTGATCCCCTTGCTGGGTGACATTAGTGACACTGTCTTTTAATCTGTTGCAAAGAGCTTGACCTGCGGAGCCCGTCTCCCGAGGATAAGAACAAACTCATGGCTACCAGAGCCCAAATGGAAAGTATCACTTTTTGTCCCAGGAAGACCTCACCACAGTGACATCCCCTGATCTGGATCTTGTTTTCTTCCCCAAGAGAAAATCTCAAGAGGGAGGGGGAATTTTAAAAAAGGTACTGGGCTGCAATGGTGCACGTTGTGAATGTTGTTAGTGGTGATAAAAAAAACAAGAGAAGAAAACAAGAGAAACACATACAACTAGTATTTGAAATCTAAGGGTGACTTCAATTTGAACTTTTCGATGGTCTTGTCTTGTGAAGGCCCGCCTCCCTCCGTGTGTTGTCAAAGCGTTTTGACGTATTGTTTCAGGAGCAGGTACGAGAGGGTGTGCCGGCGTAGACAGAAGCCTGCATTTGGAGAGCGAAATTAAAGGTCATTTTGAGAAAGTGAAAATTAATGTGAGCTATCAATTTCAGCCTTTAAAAAATGTGACATATTTCAGTGTGACACATCTTAATTAGGCCATCAATAGCATGGCAACAGTGGCTAATGGCCCAGGAGACACAACCAGGATAAGTTGCCTTCACTTTAACTGTTGTGGACACATTTAAATGGCATTGTTAGTACTTTTCTTTTTTTTGTACTGCTTCTGAAAAAATAATTTGCGCTGCCAACATGTGCTTTCTGATGGTAAAGCATATGCATATTAATGCTCCTGCAGCTATAGCCGAGGAATATCAATATCAATACTGAGTTTGCAACGTGATCTCAGTCTTTGGATTTAATTTTATAAGTGATTGCGAGAGCGAATTGGACTGTCTGCATGGATCTAGGATACTGAATGTAATTTAATTAAGTTTTCTTCTTGAAAAGCTGAACAATCTTCCGCCAACCGATTTGAGTTTTTTGAAATGAGGGACCTTCTTCATTAGCGACACATTCTTTAAACTGTTCCAGCTCCCCCCCCCACATCCAAAAAGAAAAAATAAAAACACCCACCCCTTTCTGCCCAGAGAATAAATAAGATAAGGGAGAGCAATGAACGCATCCATCATTCAAAGTGGAAAAGGGTAATTTAGCTTGGCCCTCCTGACAGCTTTACAACTTTGCACGCTATTCTATTTTAATTGGCAATCATGAATTAACTGAATGAGAGCCCTGTTCACTGCCGATGTCTTTCTCATTGCAGCTTTTAATTGGGTTGACTTGATGAGTTCCTGAGATAAAACCAGACAATATATTCTCATGATTGGCAACCCGTTTGTTGCCATATAATTAGGCTGCAGACAAATCAAGCACATGACTGTTTCCTCCTCAGATGGGGCCCCATCCCTTCATCAGAAACGTCTGGCGGGATTGAAGGAGCGCTACCATCGGTACAGTGGAGCGTCATGTGCGACACGATGGATATTTGGTGTTGAATTTGAACAGGCGTTTTTGCATGAGGTCCAAAGGCTTTAATCCTGCTTCGCTTTCACCCTTGAGTGTCGTGTGGGACGGTCGCGAAACAAAACAAAGAGGACAATCAGTTGCTGCAATAATCTGATTTTAAATATATAGCCGCCCGCTCCAACAGCACACTGAGCTAGTACTTCTTTTTATTATTTTTTTAACTTGCTGGTTCTTAATGATTAAGACAACCCCCGAGGCTCTTCAGACTCACCCTACACTTTTACATATAAGGTCAAATGTTCAAAGCTTTCTTCCATTCTCCCTCCATTTTAGAAATAGGGGGGGAAAAAGGGAATTAAACATTAATGGGCTGATGAATAAATATTGTGTGTCTCCAGGACTCAGCACTTTCTCTCATTCCTTCAACTGGCTTAATTAACTCTTCCTGAAGCCTTTTGTAAATTAACACATCTCTTTCAGTGTCCTTCGACATTGTTTTTCTTTTTCCCCCCACATTCTCTTCTATTTCTTCTTCTTCTTCTTTTTTCCAGTCAAAATTAGTTAGGCAGCTTTGTAATGCAGCAATGTGCCACATGGAGGGACGCATAATTATTCGACCTTAGAGTCACTATTTTAACTTACAGTGCAGATTTTTTCTTTAGATGTTGCTCAGACCGCTTGCTTGAGGCGAAAGCTCACTTGGGATGTTTTTTCTACTTACCAAATAGTATGGGGATCACTTCTGAATATAAGACTCTCGTTTATGATATTCAGAATACCGCAGGCCAAACTAGGACTACATTTTGGACAGTTCGGTACTTTGGTATAGGAATAAGACACATGCTCGTCTCAGCTGTCTCGACTGCTGTCTTGTATCCTATGACTATTTCTTTGTGTATTTTGAGCCTTCTTGTACGGAGTCACAGATATCTTCCCAAAAAGAGCTCACCTGATCTATTATTGAATATTTTCTCTTTTAGTATTCCAACAGACAGCAGTTAGGTGAAAGGCCCAAGCTGTAGGTGCTTTCATCTTTGGTCTTGAACTGTCAAAGCAGCAGTGAAAACTCTGCGAATTTTAAAATGGTCTAATTTCAAATGCGATCGACCAGCCGCAAAAACGCCACCTACGAAACAATCGCTGCTTGATTTCAGGAAAGCAGAGGCTGTCCTTATATGTGGCTGGTGTATGGAATGACAGCTGACAACACTGACAGGTTTTATCAGGATGTAACATATCTGGGTGATCCAAGCTCGTGTTCATTTACAGTACTGTGCAAAAGTCTCGAGCCAGCTCTCATTTTCTATATGCTGCTAGGAAAATGGGAAATATGTGCAGCAATTTAAACATTGCAAACATACATGGAAATAAAGAGTATAGAATAAGTACAATTCTAAAGTCATTATTTGGTATGATCGCCTTTATTCTTTAACACAGCCTGAACTCTCAGGTAAGCTTTCATTTTGTTAAGTACTCGTCACAATCAGTTCTTCAAGCCTCTTAAAGGACATACAAAGCCCTTCTTTGTATTTTTTGCCTGCTTTTGTTCTGTTCTTTGTTAAGTTGATTCCACACTGCTACACTACTACACAATTTATAACTGATAGTGTTTCATGTTGTGTTTTTTTATCCAGGTATGCAGGTATGATCAAAATCTGTAGTACATTTCTGTGTTTACAATCCCATCAATTTTGCCAACACCACTGGCTGAAATGAAGCTCCAAACCATGACAGAACCTCCACCGTGGTTTCCAGATGGCACTCACCATTTTACCATTCTCCTGACGTCCATTGTACATACTGACAATGACTTGAACCAAAAACCTAAAATCTGGAATTTCAGTCCAGTTGTTGTGTAATTTTGCACACCTCAGCCTTTTGTCCCTGTTACCCTTCCTTAAGAGTGGCTTCCTAACAGCCACCGTTTCACTGACATCATTTCTGATGAATCTTCAGTGAACAATAGATGTATCACTGAAACTGCCACAGGCATCTCTCACGTATGTAAGGTATACTGTATATTTTCCCTATGTCTTAAAGAAAACACACTTAGATCCTTGTCGTCCACTTGTCCTGTTTCATCATTATTTTAAAGAACAAGCTGCGCACTATATATATATATATATATATATATATATATATATATATATATATATATATATATATATATATATATATATATATATAGAGCGAATGGGTCTTGGGAATCACCCCCGTTGGTCCAAAAATACAGTTTAATGCCTATCAAATGGTCAACGAAAAAAACTGAATTTTGCTACTAGTAAGAAAGTGTATTAAGATACAATTTAAAACTTCTAGGTTCTGGGCTAAGTTATCTTTTATGTAACACTGGTTCATCCTTTTGAGTTGGGTACCTTTTTAATCTTTAAATGATTCATAGGTCAGTGTCAAGTGGTTTAACAAAACCAAATGGTCAGGTACAAGGACTCAGCTAAAATGAGTGAAAACCAGCTATTGTCCAAAGAAAAGCTTTGAAAGTCATTCAGAAAGCCTTAAGAACTATAGCTCAAGGCCACTTTCAAAAATTACAATAAAATGTAGCTCCTTGGAACTTAAATATAAAGAAATGAGTTCTGGCTCAAGACTTCTGCACAGTACTGTTTGCGCAGTGAAGAGAAGCTTTATTTTAGACTAAGGCTGAAACTGCATTAAGGCAAAAACTAAGCATCTTCCCCAGGAAATGATTGACAAAACACAGTGAGATCACAGTATTATAAATAACTCAAAAAATCAGTGTACCATAAGCTTACTTATGTCATGAAGTCAGGAGTTTTGCAAAAGCTTAATTACGCCACAATTCAAATGTGAAACATTTTATGGCATTAAATCTTACCTGCCTGTCACTGTTACTAGACGACGGCTCAAGGCTTCTTATGAGATGCTTGGTGATTGTTCAGTTGAGGCTGTATCAATAGAAAGATTTTAAAAAGAGATTCAAAAAGGTTAACAGTGGAGTAAAAGCAACATCTGCTGAAATTTTCTGCTCAGAGTGCAGTCCCTGATTGTACATTCTGGGTACAGAGGAGACTTCTGCACAGTCATTTCAGAGACTTTATCCTAATGTACTCGTGCTGTCAGTCACAGTGCAGCTCCTCTCCCTGGCTTATATTGTTTGGTTTTTTTTGCTTTGCCCTATGCTCTCCCCTCAGATTCCTCCCAGTCACATGTGATGGCAGATGATAAATGTGACGTTACTCCATCACAGGATCATTAAATGTCAGGTCCTGGCGTGGCAGCGGAACGTCATGGCAGAAAGTCAATGGCGTGGGTGAGGGGTGGTGCAAAGAGGAGGGATCGCCTAGTGGAAGAGCATGCTGGGAAGGATCAATGGCTCATCTAACACCCGCATGCCCACTGCTGAACCAGGCAAGAGTACTTGTAGCCCTCACACACTCCCTGCCTGGCAATGAGGTAAACCAGCTGCTCAGAGATGAGTTTGCACAGTCAGAGGCAACCAGTTGTGGTAGTTTGTTGATGTATTAAAAGCAAGGGTGGCGATAAAATGAGGAAAGTTAGCTTTGTGTTATCACATCCCTTCTGTGTTTTCAAATTAAAATGATCTGTCTTGTTTTTTTTAAATAAAAACAAGTTGCAGATTAAGACAAAAAATCAAAATAGATGCAGGCACAGCAGAGAGGCAGTAGATAAACCAGGGAATGCTGGACATATCAGTCTTCACTCATTTATTTCCTATGGTCTCCTTTTATATGGATCAATGCCATAATAAGCTTACTTTTGTAATATAGTTAGTGATATGTATCCATTCACATTCAAAATAAACTTTAAAGAAAACCTTCCTTGAAGACCCATTTATAAATATTAAGTTATGACTACAAGGATGCCAATCATGCTGTGTCCGTGTGAGCAGAAATTAGCTAAAAGTAAAAAGTAAACCTTTACTGAACTCACGATGCAGCTGCATTCAAGGACGGTGATTGTAGGACACGTCTTTAATGAAAAAAGAAATGTAAAGCTGAAAAACTGTCCCCTCATCATAGTTCTGCAAAGAACTATGAAAAGGAAAAGCAGCAAGAACCTAACATAAAACCGGATGCAAAATTGCTTTTCAGGCAGAATTCAAATATGTAAACTTGTATTTGTGTTTGACCTTTATATATGGATAATAAATCATTCTTATCGGTTAATGTCTTCTCCCACAGAATTCATCTTTCAGATGCAGGATTTCTGCTTAATTGTTCCTCTCTGTCAATTCCCTGTATTCCCTACATATCCCCACAGTGCAGATTTGCAATAGTAAGGTTATGAAGATTAAAGCAAGTCAAAAGATCGATTAAGTCTTTAAAGAAACGCTTGACATTAGCAAAGACCGGCACAGTCAGCCAGTATTAATCGCTGGCATTACATTACTTCACTACTCAGCAACCAAAGTAATGTGTTACATCATTTGTTACTCTCATTACTCCCTTCAGATTCTTGCAAGGTGCCTTTAAACAACTCCAAGGCCTAAACACTGGTAGTAAACTTTTTGCATTCAAAACAGAAAAGTGTATTAGAAGCATAAAAGATAAGAGAACGTGTTCTCACCATCATTACAGTGATCACCAGGGTGATTCTCTTACATTTCTGAACAAAAATCAGCAGGCAATTTATCTGTGGCTATTAGCAAAGAACCTACAAGGACAAAATGTGTACATGTAAGAATACAGTTTTGAGGAACTCTAGCTGAAACTCTCCTCTTCCCCTATCTAAGGCTACGTTCACACTGCAGGTCTTAATGCTCAATTCCGATTTTTTGATCAAATCCGATTTTTTTGTCTGCTCGTTCACACTACAAATAAAATGCGACAGCAAACGCGCTCCAGTGTGAACGCTCAGAGAACGTGTACAGAGAATGTGAGCATCAGTTCTCTGTGTGCAAATGCCTTCTTGATGTCAAAGGTCAGCGAGGAATGGCAAAACTGCTTTGAGCTGAGAGGCAGGAAACTAACTCAACTAACCACTTTTTATAATCGAGGTAAGCAGAAGAGCATCTCTGAACGCACAACAAATTGAATCTCGGGAGCTACAGCAGCAGAACACTTAGGTGTCACTCCTGTCAGAATATGAAACTGAGGCTATAATTAGCATGTGCTCACAATAAAATAAAACAATGTTGTCTGATCTGATGAGTCTTGATTTCTGCTGCAACATTCTGATAGTAGGGTCAGAACTTGGTGTAAATAACTTGAAGGCATAGATAATGCACCATGTCACAGAGCTCACGTCATCTCAACCTGCACCTCTGGGATGCGGTGGAACGATTCTCATCGAGGATGTGCAGCTGGCAAATCTATGTGACGCGATCATCCCAATATGGACCAAAATGTCTGAGGAATGTTTCCAGCACCTTGTTGAATCTGTGTCACAAAGAATCAACGCAGGTCCGAATTCAAACCAATTCATTTGTTCATAAGTAAAGGTTTTTCATCACACGTCAGCTGAGACAGTTGCAGAATGCTCGTGGCATCGCCACTCCTCCCTCCTGATTATATTTAGCAGACATGGGAGTAGTATTGTTTCTCTAATTTAACAGGAATGCTTGCATAAACAAATATTCTTTAAAAATTATGAACACTGCATTTTAATACAATTTAATCATAAAAACTGACTTAAGGCAGTGCGACTTGGTGACGTGAACGTGGGCACTGAAGTTACTGTACTTAACTGTGAATATGTTAAGCAATCCCAGTCCCATTTATCCTGCAGTGAATATTTTTGTTGGTACCATGGAATCACATACAGGACAGACAGGACAATGCTTATTGAAAAGAGCCCAATTTTTCATGCGGTAATAGTCTAAAGGCTATTGAAACAGTAATGTAGCTCGCCTCAAGGAGTGCAAACAGCCAGACAAGGAGAAGAACAATAGGGATTCATCAAGCAGCACCCTCTAAAGCCTCAGATCGTGACAGAGTTAAATGAATTGGTCTATCAGCGCGACACCTGAGAGACAGTCTTTGGGAGTCTGTCAAGATAAAGTCTTAAGGATCTTGCGGAAGGTGCATTGCAGCAAGGTCATCGTCACATTGCATCAAACAGGGCGCTGGGAAGGGAGCTTTTGTTCTCTTGTGTGAAGTCCCATTTGCCAGAGGTAACAATTAAGACTCATCTGTCAGCACACACACTAATGTGTTCATTCGTGATTCCACACTGGAAATCTGCTCCTGTTCGTTGTGGTTTCATGGTCATCATCAAATCCCAAGGTGTTCCAACAAATGTCATGAGGAGGTTGGAATGAAGTCTGTAATCCAGAGAGGATTTTTCGCAGCTATAACATTGTTTAAGTTGGGGGTCAGCTGCCTCTGAGGCTGTGATTTTATTTTATTTTTTTGTATTTCAGCTGCTTGAAATGATCATCTGGTGAAAATAGAGTGAAAGGCGTATTTCAGTGTCACACGATCTTGACACCAACCAATCTCCCAATCTCCCTGCTGTCCCCAGGTCGCCCACTCGGTTACAGTGAGCTTTATCAGATGTGACAGCTCCGGCCCAATAAAGTGGAGGTCTTTAACAAGTGTTCTTTTAGTTGAATTTGTACAGAGTGGCGATGGAAGATTGCATCTCCCATCTTGAAGCAATTTCTTTCTCAGGTTTCTGTGCAGTTTGATGGTTTTTCATAGCTGAAGGTCAGAGTTTGTACTCAGGGTTATCATAAAGTTAACTTTACAAGGATTTTATTGCCACAGAAAGAGATATAAAAACTACCACAGCACTATGTAAACTGAATTATGATGCAAATGTCACACAAGCCAGAGAATATAAGAGCAATGTATACTTGATTCTGAGCATATTTCGAGCAATAATGAAGTCGCACTTGAACAAGAGGGAGCTGTTTGGGATTCAGGCTTTTGGGAAAAACACACTGCGAGTCAATTCCAGCAGGTCTGTCGGAGAGTGTGGCGGAGAGATAAAGGAAAGGCAACATTGTTTAAGTCTTGATCCTGATGCAGCACTCCTCTGCTGTGGGATTGCACTCTAATACATTTACAATGTAGAAATCAGCCTCATCCATTGTCCTCTTAGCCTCATTGCGCAAATATGCTGAAAGAACCCGAACATTTTACCCCCATCTCAAGATTACACTTTGGCTGTTTCCTTGCCCTGCCTCTCCACCCCTCCCCCCGGTCTCTTCTCTTTGAAACTCTTTCATTTTGCAAACATCTGCTGGCAAAGGGGAATCCCTAATCTCTCAAGGGCTTTCTTTCAAATTTCATTATTGAGACAGAATGCAGATTTGAGCTACTGCAGACACTGCCCTGCTTTTATATTTTTCATTCCTTACTCTGTTTAAATAGATTTATGAAAAGAGCAATCTAATGCCCACCATACACTAAATTACGCATGCTGTGATTCTATGCTCCAAAGCAGCTTGTAATAGTCTCAGTGATATTTTGTCTTTGTATACATACACATGCTATTTGAAGTTTTGTCAGTATATGTAGTAGTATTTGCATTTGTATAGAAGAATTGTCAGGAAAAGCTTTGCTTAGATTAGTAGGAAAGGTGAAAGGTCAATAAATTCCAGCCTTTGATCCATAAAACTTTATGTTTTTATAATAAAGCAATTTATTTATTTTATCAAAATAAAAATGTCAGCTGGCAAGTGACATGCTACTTGGTGGATATGACCTTGTGACTGAGCCATCTGTTAAGCCTTTTTTGGGTACAAATGCTGGTTCAATTACCAAAATCAAACAAACAGTGAAGCAACAATGAAAATTTAAAATAGTCCAGATTCTTTTGCCTCCAAGGAATCGGTGTCCTACGGAGTATTAGGGCCGCATTAGGAAAAAAAATTGTGTCCATTTTGAGATTGAAGTCAAAATTTTGAGAGTCTTGTGTAGATGAGTTAGTGAAAGAAACTGATCAGCTGTCTCATCGTGTCTTGTGATAGAACATACATCCTCTTTATTGCAAGAGAGTGTAATCACTGGTATCCTTGCATATGTCCACAGCCAGCCATTTAACTTTGTACAAATCCAGCCAACTCTTCCAAACTGTGTTTTCTCCTTCTGATGAGAGGCATCTTTTTAACGTCCTTAAAGTTATCACCACACTGTGTGCTAAATGTCCTAAAAGAAAAATAATTTCCTTGTAACTAAAACCAATTCTTCTGTATGATTTCACTATCTCATCTACACGATGCATTTTGCAGAGGATATAGCAGCTGTGGATATAGCAGCTTGTCTTGAAACAACTGTAATCTCCAGGCATCTTTGAAAAAGAGAACTTACAGGGTTTAGCAGTTAAAAGTTAGCAGGAAGTTAGCAAGGTTAGCTTCCATCTAGATGGTACAAGATTTCTAAAAACTGAAACACAGCTTCTGCTGTAACTCTGAATGCCAGCAAAGATGAAAATCTAAATAGCAGCAACATTTGGATGGTTAGTGAAGTTGGATTAGTTGACATATAATGATGTCTTACCCCATGGGTCGCTGCATATTAGCCTAGACAGAGATCTTGACCCTCCCAATGTTTAGCACAAAATTACGCCGATGGAGACAAACATAATCATATGACAGAAATATGACACCAACAATGTGCCAGACTTAAGAGAACATCTGGGATGAGCCCATCCACAGCATGAGATTAGTCATTAATATGTTGCTGCCTTGTTTGGAGTGTTTTTAAAACTAAGCTTTAAAATGAGCTGCACATAACTAATGCTATTAAAAGCTGGAGATGCTAAGAATAACCACTGATTATTTTTCAAGGGGTTTTGTTTAAATCAAACAAGACACAAAGGGTTACAACAAAACAATAGCCTCAACCAACAGAGCAGACACACTAGGGCTGATATATCATCACTTAACAAGTAGAGACTAATTAAATGCTTATAGTAACTTTCAGAAATAGATAAGAATGGTCTCTGTATTTTAACCTAACATAAATATATCTCTTTAAGTGATGTCACAGGGGGAGAGTAGACAGGTCCCCATGCAGGGCTAATAGACAACCATTCATGCTCACATTCACAAGAAATTAAAAATCACCAATTGATCTAATATGCCTGTTTTTGGATTATGGGAAGAAGCCGGAGTACTTGCTGTGAGGCAATGATGCCAAACACTCTCTACTCCTGTTTCCAAAAGTCTACAGACATACTTGTTAGGTTAATTGATGATTCTAAATTAGCCTTAGGTGTGGATGTAAGCACTTGTTAATGTGCATGGTTTTCAGTCTGTCTGTGACAGAGTGGCAGCATGTCCTAGTTGTATCCCAAAGTTCACCCTATGGCAACTGTGATAGGATCCAGCCCACCTGCCTGCGTCCTGAAATTGGATAAGAAAATGGATAGATGGATGTTTGGTAAATTTTGTTTTTTCTTGGGGATTTTAGTTGTTAAAAGTTCTACATTCACCTCTTAGCTTCCTGCTTCATGGTTATAAGCAGCTAACAGCAATGCTTCCAACTGTTTTACAAGGATGAAGGATAAAACCAGTCAATAAAATTGGAGCCTCAAAATAAAATTCTGAAAGATGCGGCAAGACGAACAGTTCAATGATCTATTGTTAGTAGAGAAACATTGTATTGTGCAGCTATGGAAGAAATATAGTATCATCAGAATTCAAGTATTTTTAGACATTGAATTTATGACACTGAATTTTTATCCTCCAAATGTCCCTGCAAAAATATTCACCTGCAAAAATATTCACCTGCAAAAATTCACCTGAAAAAAATTCACCTGCAAAAAATTCACCTGCAAAAATTCACCTGCAAAAGTGATGAACTTTAATGACCCAAGCCAGAGCAATCAGCACCAGATCGAGTCGAGTGGCTCTCGGCCAATTAAATTACGCTGTTTGATCACATGACACCGTTAGCCAGCAGTTTGTCTCCTAAAAGAGAGCTGTTTAGAGGTGAGTGATTAAGTTTTTCTCCTAAATAGAGATCATTACAGAACGCCTAGTCCTACTTAAAATCCCATTTATTTTTATTTTATCATCTACTCGAACTAAGGAAAACGTTTGACTAACTCAAAGACAATTTCCACGCCTCCCCTGCCTGACTGCAGAGGCAGTTTTGAATTTAGGAGCAGCAAGATGGAAGCGGCAAACCCTGGCGATTCTCCGGTAAGTATATTGTTTTTTATCTTCAAGTTTGTCTTTTGAAACCTTAATTTTATTTAAATCCGTTGCTCACGTATAAAGTACACAGACGGGGTCTTTGCTCAACTCGTCGGAGGCGTGTCTCACTAAGCGCTACATGCTAGCATCCTGCTAACCGAGCTACCCTTTACATGCTGTGCTTTAGAAAATAGGATACTCGTTAAAAAATACTCCGCAGATATTGATAGATAGACGAACACTGCAAATATAATGTTGTAAACGAAAACGGCCTTTGGTGAAGTGGTAAAATACACCATGAATAAAGCCATAGAGTGAATGGCTGCCATGGTTGCAGAACAGCCTGATTTAATGACAAGAATGGGGAAGAGTGAGGCGAAGTGAACCAAAGCCACAAAACACGGTCAGACAAGGCGGCAAAAGGGCAGTGATCTGTCCGTCAGTATGAAGTTGGTGTGTGCTTTGGTGAACAAAAACTCCAGACCGGTAGCAGGAAGATGGGAGACTCGTGTTTCACTGGAATAGTGGTGAATTAAAACATCCTTTGTTGGGGACATTTAGGTGTAAATGCATCCATACAGGCAAGACAGAGGCAGACCAGACAGTGAAGAAAACAAGGCAAACATTAGAAATATTAAAACGGAAATATAGGATTAATATAACATACAATTGGGGAAAATGTAAGGAACACAATGTAAATGATATTGTAAAGTCATTAAAACAGCATACTCTGATTAAAAGAAACAGATAATTGGGTAGGATGATGATGATGATGATAATAATGTTAAAGAACATGTACAAGATGGGTATGTATACTTGTAGCCAGAACTTAACTACAAAGTTGTAGCATGCCAGACCATCTTGATTGAATGTAACTTCGCTCCACACAAGTTTTATGGTAGACATATCCATATTGGTATCTAATAAATGATTAATTCTTAGATTTTATCAAACGTTAATTTATAAATTGTTTCTGTCTTTATGTGTTTGTTTCAGATTATGCAAGATGTAATTATTCAGTCAGCAAGACACTTGCTGCAGTTACTGACATCATCCAACTGAACTGCTGCTGTGATGAATCAGAATACAAGGTTTACTTTAGCAAGACCTATGAGTTAATGCTACATTTAACTAAATTGTTATATATTTTGTGTCCAATATTGTCTCCATATGATTTTGTTTTTTGCAACATCTTGCAGAGAACAGAGTCAAGGTACCAGCTTGGTCAACCCTAAAAGACCATCTGTTCATCAAGAAATGACCAGGTGAAAAAGTCATAAACTAAACACTCTGCATGAATTTAGGGTGCAACTTTATATCTTACCTGCTCTACACTCAGGGCTTGAATTACAACAACAGTCAATCACATAAAAAAAATAAAAAAAAAAAAAACTTTTGGTAGTTCTGTGTCTCTCTCTCTCCTCCAAACCCAGATGGCTGCTGGTACTGAACCAGGTTCTGGTTCTGCTGGAGGTTTCTTCTTGTTAAAGGGGAGTTTTTCCTCTGCACTGTCACTTCATGCTGCTCAGTGTGAGGGATTGTTGAGGTTGAGTCCATATGTCCTGCGAACAACTGCTGGGCAATGACACCATGCAATCTTCTGGGATTCCTTGGATAGAAAACCTGTGAGCTGCACTTGTCCTTGGTCTTCACAGCTCACCTTTTTACTGTTTATTGAATCAAAATTCTCCAGTGACATGGATTCTACATTGTAACTGATGTGATGTTCTATAAAGTGGTTTTAATTAAAAAAAGGCAAAAATTAGTTTGTTTCTTTATTCAATTTTTGAACAGTGATACTCATTCAGTAAATGCAAATTATTTACACGGCAGTGCACTATAGGCATAAATCTAGACCCCTAGATAAAACATGATGGCATTATAGCAGTGACAACTCCTCCACAGTAGCAGGTGGGATTTTTCTTTTTTGAGGACGGCTCCTTTTACCTGTTACTACAGATGGTCTGTTTGTTCTGATCAAGAGCCTTTTTTTGGGCAGCTGAAGAGGAGAAGTCTATCTTATGGCCAACCTCTGGCTGTATCTTGGTCATATTACCCAGCAAAACCCAGTATGCAGGTTCATCTGTAACAGTCCTTGTGCCACAGATCACTGTTGCTTCTAAATGGTAAATGGCCTGTATTTATATAGCGCTTTACTAGTCCCTAAGGACCCCAAAGCGCTTTACATATCCAGTCACCCACCCACCCATTCACAAACACATTCGCACACTGGTGATGGCAAGCTACATTGTAGCCACAGCCACCCTGGGGCGCACTGACAGAGGCGAGGCTGCCGGACACTGGCGCCACCGGGCCCTCTGACCACCACCAGTAGGCAACAGGTGAAGTGTCTTGCCCAAGGACAACGACCGAGACTGTCTAAGCCGGGGCTCGAACCAGCAACCTTCCAATTACAAGGCGAACTCCTAACTCTTGAGCCACGATCGCCCCCCTGAGCCACGATCGCCCCCCTACATTAAACAGAAGAGCAGTGACGTGGGTGCAGGTCTCCGTGACTCCGGCCTTACAGCTGCAGTGGGCGGCTTCAACCTTCCCTGTGATGCTCACAGTGACCCATGGCTGCAATGCTGGTTCATTCAGTCTTTGAGAGTGCAGGACCTGAAACACACACAAAGTTCTTGTCTTTAAATGAACTATGAGCCAAGGCTGACATAAATGTTTTATCTACTTAATCATTAATGTAACAGTGTTTAGAAAGTTAGCACATACATGTAATTTTTCATTTCTTTATGTGTCCATCTATAGAACGCTGCATGTTATAGTGTAAATCTGCCTGTTCTCTGTCAGAAACCTGCCTGCAGAAAATGAACCTAAAGGATGTAATGCAAGGATGTCATCACTTTCAAGATGGAGAAAGCATAAAGTGACAATTATGAATCACTTAATATGATAAGGAGATTCTGCAGGTCATTAATCAATGTATAAAATTAAATAAAATTATTTTTAGTGACACAAGATACAAATATGGAAGGAAGATGTATAATCGCTCAGTTTGGGGAAATTGTGGGTAGCCTGCAAGGGCCTCAACTTCTCCATACCCACAATGTGCAACAAATGGGCACAGCTATCTTCAACAGTGGAACATCGGCCAGTTACTTCCAACTTTAACGCAGCTTGTAGTCTTGGAGAGCAGCACACCACAACTTCTGCTAACAGTGGAAACAGATTAAGAAATCCATGCAAACAGATTCATAAACCAAAAGAATATTATTTTACAGGATTAATGATCATATCAGCCGCTGGCTGATCACAAACCCTGAGGGTGTATACGAGAAGCAGAAGAAGCAGAGGGAATATCCAGTTATAATGGATGGGGTAAGGTACTGACATGCTACAACTTTATAGTTAAGTTCTGGCTACAAGTATACATACCCATATTGTACATTTTTTTTATTTTATTATTATCATCATCATCATCATCATCATCCTACCCAATTATCTGTTTCTTTTAATCAGAGTATGCTGTTTTAATGACTTTACAATATCATTTACATTGTGTTCCTTACATTTTCCCCAATTGTATGTTATATTAATCCTATATTTCCGTTTTAATATTTCTAATGTTTGCCTTGTTTTCTTCACTGTCTGGTCTGCCTCTGTCTTGCCTGTATGGATGCATTTACACCTAAATGTCCCCAACAAAGGATGTTTTAATTCACCACTATTCCAGTGAAACACGAGTCTCCCATCTTCCTGCTACCGGTCTGGAGTTTTTGTTCACCAAAGCACACACCAACTTCATACTGACGGACAGATCACTGCCCTTTTGCCGCCTTGTCTGACCGTGTTTTGTGGCTTTGGTTCACTTCGCCTCACTCTTCCCCATTCTTGTCATTAAATCAGGCTGTTCTGCAACCATGGCAGCCATTCACTCTATGGCTTTATTCATGGTGTATTTTACCACTTCACCAAAGGCCGTTTTCGTTTACAACATTATATTTGCAGTGTTCGTCTATCTATCAATATCTGCGGAGTATTTTTTAACGAGTATCCTATTTTCTAAAGCACAGCATGTAAAGGGTAGCTCGGTTAGCAGGATGCTAGCATGTAGCGCTTAGTGAGACACGCCTCCGACGAGTTGAGCAAAGACCCCGTCTGTGTACTTTATACGTGAGCAACGGATTTAAATAAAATTAAGGTTTCAAAAGACAAACTTGAAGATAAAAAACAATATACTTACCGGAGAATCGCCAGGGTTTGCCGCTTCCATCTTGCTGCTCCTAAATTCAAAACTGCCTCTGCAGTCAGGCAGGGGAGGCGTGGAAATTGTCTTTGAGTTAGTCAAACGTTTTCCTTAGTTCGAGTAGATGATAAAATAAAAATAAATGGGATTTTAAGTAGGACTAGGCGTTCTGTAATGATCTCTATTTAGGAGAAAAACTTAATCACTCACCTCTAAACAGCTCTCTTTTAGGAGACAAACTGCTGGCTAACGGTGTCATGTGATCAAACAGCGTAATTTAATTGGCCGAGAGCCACTCGACTCGATCTGGTGCTGATTGCTCTGGCTTGGGTCATTAAAGTTCATCACTTTTGCAGTTGAATTTTTGCAGGTGAATTTTTTGCAGGTGAATTGTTTTCAGGTGAATTTTTTGCAGGTGAATATTTTTGCAGGTGAATTTTTTTCAGGTGAATTTTTTTCAGGTGAATTTTTGCAGGTGAATATTTTTGCAGGGACATTTGGAGGATAAAAATTCAGTGTCATAAATTCAATGTCTAAAAATACTTGATGATACTATATTTCTTCCATATGCAGCTGCTTCACCCTGAATTTCTAAAAATCTAGACGCTTATTGTGATGGTATGACACAAAGGAAAAGCATCAATACTCCAAGGCCAGTTTAAATAAAGTTCCAAAAAGCTTTGTTGCCAAAGTGGTCAAATTTAAAGCACATGGCCTCTTTATTACACAAGAATGAAAGACAGCCCATAGTCGAAATTTTATTCCATCCAATAAGCTAATTTTCACCGGTTTAAACCTCTATAGCCCTGTTTTGATTTTTTTTTCTTTCCTTTTTTATTAATCAAACTTTTTTATTTATTTCTTAGGAATAAGCAAAATATTTACACCACATTGAAATCACTGATTTGGTGTAACACCATATATGACACCACACATATGAATATCAAAATAGACAATATCCATGTTAAACCTCATTTTTTCCAGTTCATGTGAAACAGTGTCAGTATATATACTGTTCCTGTGCCATATAAAAAACGGGAAAGCTTGACTGACTTCACTGCCTGCCTCATCAACTGCAACATGGAAACTTGTGACAAGGGAAAGGCAGCTTGAGTCTGCTCCAGCCTCCCTTCGGGGGCCTGAACAAAGCTATGGCCCCCGTCCCGTATCAATTGCACTACCTGGACTGGGAACATAATCAGGAAGCAGAATAGAGAGATTGAAGGATGAAGTCTAAATGGAGATAGCGAGTTTTAATGGAGTCTCATGACATTTTGAGTAAAGTGACTTGATGAATTAGTACATTAAAAGCATATTTTAGCTTGCTTCCTCATTCTTGCAAAAACAAAATTATACCAACTTTTCTCTAAAAGTACTTTTGAAGTAAAGCAGCAAAACAAAACGAACCGTGCGCCAGGATGTTTATTCATTCAAATATGTAAAATCAGTGTCAAATTATATCCTTAAAAACACCAGAAGAAATCATTTAGTGCCAGAAAGCATGAAATCTCAAAAAAAAAATTAGCAATTTTTACATCACACATTTTATTTTTCAAAGCTTTGATAAACATGCTGTTGCTATTTATGTGCAGTAGGATGATTGAAAAAACAAGTATTGTGTTAATTTGTTCATCTTCCAGGACTGGCCACATTTCCAGTGAAATAAGCAGATTTGAAGAACACAGTCTGCTCATGCCAAGATGGTAGCACTTCAAATTCTAATATCAGTCTTGAATTAATTTGCCTCTTTCATCTGTCAGAACCTATTGTGGCTGCTGTTAATGACTGACAGTGACAGCAGAAGCTCTTGCCCACACAAATAATAATTAAAAAATGCCTAACAATAGTAGCAGGAGCAGGGAAAAAGCACAACACCTTATTAGGGAAAAAGTCAGACATGTAGAGTTTTGATTGCAAGATTCAGTATTCAATGCAAGGGAATGTTGCCTTAGGTCTGCCTTTGCAATACATAAACGGATAGACTTGTCACATAAAAGTGGTTTTATTTTGGCAAACTAAGATTCACATTTTTGCTTCTGAACAGTTCAGCTAGTGTCTTTGAACTTTCACTGGACTTTTGTAAAATATTAAAAAGAACCCTTAAATCTTAGCAGTCAGTAAATGGGTCACTGACTGCTAAGATTCTCCAAGATAGGAATAACAACGTTTTAATTATATTCATTATATGTATTTTTACTATGTTCATTTAATTGGATTCAATTTTTAGTTTGGTACCTCAATCATGATTAAAAAAAAAAACACCAAGTACACCCTCTGTCTAGTAGAAGCTTTTATATATCAGGACCTAACAAAACTGATCTGGTCTTTAGCAGGTCTTAAAAATAGGTAAATAAAACCTCAAGTTGACTACAACACTGTGTCATTGTTAACTTAATAAAGAAGAAGACAGAGTGCAGAAGCAGTGTGTGAAAAACTAAGTGTACCCTTACTGCTTCCATAGGAATTAAAAGAGTAAGTGTGGCAGCCAGGTGCTTATAATTAAATGCATTTGATTAATTGAACATCAGCAAGTTTGAGCACCTCTATAAAAGCAGGCACTTTGGCAGTTTGCTGGTCTGGAACGTTCAGATGTGCATTAACACAATGCCAAGGAGGAAATACACCAGCAGTGGTCTTAGAGAAGCAGTTGTTGCTACCTATCAATCTGAGTCTACAGTGAGATAATCAGTCTAAAGTGAGAAAGATTATTCATAAGTAGAAATTGTTCAGGAGTGACTATTAACCTGCAAAGTCACCCACAGTCAGACCATGCAATGTTCAAAGAAACTGCAAAAAACCCAAGAACAAGGTCTATGATTTGGGCTTGGGTTGCAGCCACAGGACCTTGGCACCTTGCACTCCACCATGAACTCCTCTCTATACCAAAGTATACTTGATTTAAATGCGAGGCTGTCTGTCAGACAGCTAAATCTTGGTCCAAAATGAGTCTTGCAACTTAATGATCTCAAACAAAGCAGCAAATCCTTAACAAAATATCTGAAAAAGAAAAGAATGAAGGTGTTACCTAAGTGAAATGCTGTGCTGGGACCTTAGAAGAGCTGTGAATGAACAAATCCCCACAAACCTCAATGAACTGAAGCAGCTGCAAAGAATTGACCAAAATTCCTTGACAACAATGTGAGAAACTGATAAAGTCATTCATAAACCATTACTTACAATTATTGCCGCTAAAGCTGTTAGTGTAGTATCTCATGTATTGTTATATTTAAATACAAGAAGCAGATATTTTTTTAGTATGTCCTAATATGTAAAAACCTTAGACTTGACAAAGAGTGTACTTTGATTTTCCCATGTCTGCAGATGTCACTGTAATTATATCCTGCTCATGCAACACATTTCTCAACTAATTAACTTTACACAGAAATTAAGTGCAAAGTTACAAAAGTATCATTTTTATGTGTTGTGTCAACTTCACATATGTTGTTATTCATGGCATATGGCTAATAATACAAATAAGCTAGTTTTCTGTTATTCTAGATTGCAACGGGGAAAACAGCATTGTTGCAGTAAAACAGCTAACATTCTATTTATGACTTGTTAGTGTGCAATTATCATATTCCTACGACGTCATTATGCTTCATTAGTGGGCTATTACTCTGGCCAATGATCCTGTGTTACCAGTCTCCTTTAATATTAGTTTATTATAAACTGTTCACATTAGCGTAACTAAAAGCATCGCTATAATTAAAATATATGACTTGTTCATTAAGATAATTTGTCATGAATGCTATTTTCTGGATGCAATACGTGTGAAAAACAAACACCGGCTTGCTAGATCAATGCACTGTTGATCTTGTACATTTCAAAAGCAAAGAACACAATGTGGTTTGACTTTTCCTTAAATATACACATAAATACAACTGCCGACTTGTAATTAGCCCCTGTACAGCTGCAGCGGCACCAAGCAGCTGTGCCACACAAGCTCAGACGCAGCGAGAAGGGTGTGTATATGTGGTAGTCCTCTGAGCAGTGGACCGTGGCTGTGCTCATTATACAGTGTCATGTTGCTAATGCCATGATTGTAACCAGGGAGAGGCAGGAGAAGGGGTGTCTCCTCTTCGTGCTGTGCTAATTCGGCTCAAATGAGAAAACTTTGCATTGATTTATGCTTTGTGTAGCTTGTGTACGACGGTGAGGACATTCAGCTGTCAAACTAGCAGGGTGGCCTATCCAGACTCTAGACAGAAAGCAAAGTCATGACAAAAAGTCTTTGTTTGTAGTTTAAATTGAAGCTGCATACAGTATAACCAAACTTACCTCACCAGTGTCCCAACTCTGAAGATTCCTCCTGTAAAGAAGAAAAAATTACACACACTTTGGTATGGAAATGAAACACAAAATTAAAGTAAAAAGGGAGGCATTCATCTCCTAGGGGCGGGTTTGGGTGGAGAACTCGGGACAGAGGTGAGGCAGCCAAGCAGTTTAACCCCTCTCCAATTAGCTGTGAAAGTCCTTTGATTTTTAATGCACCGCTACAGACCAGCAGTACATGTCCCTCAACCCTCATTATTCCACAGCCTAATTTTCTGACATAGCTCGCAGTATCTCCCCAGATGTAACACTGCTGTTAATTACCGCAGCAGAGCCGTAGCTGAGCGGTCTGAAGGACGGAGAAAGAGCGAGCGAGAGTTGGAGAACGGCGAGACTGAAGAGTCTGGAGAAGCGACTGGACTCTCGTTTTATTGAATCAGTGGAAAAACCACAATGAATCTATGAAAAAGTATCAGCCTGCAAATCATCGAAACACCACCAAAGGGACTCATGCAGTGGGAGAGTATGCTAATCAGGCCTGTGTTCACTAAAAATAAGAGCACATAACTTAGAAGATATTTCTTGTTCTACATTAATGGTCATTTGGGAGTATAGCTCATCCGACTGCTGCTTTGAGAATGAGTGCCTGCAGATTGTCCCTTTGCACCTGAAGTCAGGAAATATATTTCTTTTTTTTCTTCTTTTTTTTTTAAGATTTGGAAGTCTCCCCGAGAAATCTTGAAGCCCTATCTTGTGATTCCATCAAGGTGACATTGTTTTTTTTTTTTTTTTTTTTAAAAGATAGAAAGAAAGAAAAGAAAAATAATAACAGTCCATAAAGTCCTTTGTGACAGCGGCTGGTAATCCAGGCACTCTTCTTCTGCAGCTATGAAGAACAAGAGCACTGCTAAAAGGCAAAACATGGGAGTTCCATTATTTAAATCATAGGAATGAATAAACAAAGTAAAAGGGCAGGGGTAGATGGTGTCTGGCCCAAAGTCACAGAAAACCTCATGAAATAAAAAACACCAAGAAAAGTGTTCTTTCCCACACTTCCCATCTCATCTTGGCACTTCACAAAAATACCAAGCGCTGCTATTCTGGACCCCATCTAATAGACCATAACTCTGTGCAATTAGGGCCAACATAAATGTGAAACACTTTTCAGATAAGTTCATTGTTATGGGGGTTATTACGGGACTTTATTTTATTATTAGAAGACTGTAAGTGAAGGCAGTTCCACTGGAGAGGTTAAAACCATTTTGTAATTACAAAGGCCGTAAAAATTGTGAGACAACCGAGCTACCATATTTGAAGACACTACAAATGATGACCTGCAGTATATTCTCTGCTCCTGCTTTATTCACTAGCAATACATAAATATGCTTTAAAGGGGAAAATAAACCCGCCGCCTATATTTTACTAACTAAATCCAGCTCATATTGATCTTTAAATTTGCAGTGTTATTCTATCAAATGTGACCTGCAGTACAGTCAGGCTGTGTTTCTTCTCAATTCTCAAGTTTTCTTGCATTATGAATCTAAATGGATATTTCAGGCATCAAACAGTTTAATTATTCCCTACTCTCTCCAGTGAATTTGTGTGTTAAATAACTTCCTAATGATATGTGGCATGGTGCTATAGTTCGCAGAGAATACATAAGCCTCTAACTATATCCGACTATTGTTGTCTGAACAGTTTATTTATCATTAGCCTTCATATGAGTGTTTGTTTTTTTTTACTTTTGAGCTGCAAAGCTGTATTTTTGTGAGACTGAGCTGAATCACTATGTGCTTTTGACTTTTAGGAGCTGTGCAATAAAGAAAAAAACCCTTCAAATGTAATTTTTGATCGAATGTGAATTAAGTAAACCCTTCACCTCGACAGAGGACTGTGAGACCTTACAAAAACAACAATTGTACTTTACTTATTAGTCAAGGAGCAGGTTATTTATCATGAAATTGCATATTTTAGAAACTAATCTGCAACAAGTCAAAAAATGTGTGTGTTTAACACTATTATTTATGTATGTACATGACATTTAATCCGAGGTATGGCCTCCTCTGGGCGCAATGCAAGCAGTCATCCATCTGTGCATGGACTGCACAAGTGTCTGGATCTGTTGTTGATGAATTGCTCTCCATTCCTGGATGAATGCAGCCTGCAGCTGTGCAGCGGTCATTGGTTGTTTTGTCTCTGATGAACATGTCAACCCAGCATGTCCCACACATGTTCAACAGGAGGCATATCGGTACTAAATGCTAGCCAAGGAAGTGTCTGAACATGCTGCTGATCCAGACATTGTACCACTGAAAAAGCTGTTGTTTGGAGTGCTGCCACAAGAATGGCACAGGTACAGACAAGAGCATCTCATCTTGGTGCCTCTGACCATGGAGCACAGAAGGAAAGCCTGAACTGACTTTATATATGTTAGGTCAAACAAAGTCTTGCATAGCCTAAATCATACCACCGATCGGTATGTGGTTTCACATTCCTGCTGCTCCCTCAAACTCTGATGCTGCAGCTCTTTTTACTAAAAACAAAATATTGCCTCAGAATTCAACAGTACTGTGAATAACAATGTATTGCCATATAAACATAACGTCTGTGAGACAAGGGGAAGCAGAAGACTATGAAAATTGTCACAATCTCATAAAACAAATGTATATTTTTTTAGAAAGAAAGTAAATGTTCTGGGGTCTCTCCTCCTGCTATCCAGTTCAATGCAAAACAGAGAAAAAAGTAAGTAAGTGCGGAAACGCTATAATAGCTGAGCTTTACGTGTAGAGGAGAAACCATTTGAGATTCATTCAAAGGTGGAAGAAACTGTAAAGGACGTTCAGGTGTCTCAAAGGACTATACAATCAAATAAAGACTTTAAATGGGTCATCCTTGAAAAAGATTTATCAGATCTTAGTGAAACACACATCTATCTATCTCTCTATCCATCTATCTATGACATGGCCACTCTTATAGATGGAAATCAACCTTGAGACCTTGTCTCTGTGGCCTGTTTAACATCAACTTAATATAGCCAGTTATGCAGACACTTAGGAATAGCACAGATGACTAGATAATATATTGTTTTTGCTGTCTTTTCACCACAGCTATAAAAATGATGCTTTCATTTAGCCAAATGCTCATTATGGCCAGCCTGCACATGTAAAGGTTTGGGAGGCTAAAATGGCCATGATGAGGGTAAAGCCAGTAAATGTACACGCGTGTTTGAGCAATAAGGAAAGGTGAGCTCACAGTGGCAAGGTTACCAGTTTCCAATATCTATGAGAGGCCTGTCCATTTGTGCGATATTGAGTTTTCACCGTGAGGCCCATTTCAGTCCTGTTCCGCGGCTCATTTTATCTGATTTACTAGGCTGTGTGTGTGCTATGGCATCTATTCATCTGTGTTTAACATCTCTGGGGCCACGGGTTCACCTGCTTCCCAATGTTCCCACTGGAGCTTATTAACGGTTGTCGCTAACGGGAGCACTCCTAGTTAATTACATAAATGGATATGTACACGCCAAAATGTAGAACATCCTGGTTTTATCTCCTAAATCATTTCACATAAATCTGATTCGATGTCCCCCAAGCAGTAGCTCCCGACGATGATAGCAGAGTTCAGTCGTGCTTCTTACAGGATATTTTCTAGGACTATGCTTCTAATGTGTTATATGGAGCTTAGAAACTGACATTTTATAGAATAAAAGCTTATCAGACAACCCCCCCAAAAAGAAATGCTGCATCAATATATCAGATATACTGTGTACTATAAATCAAATAAAGTTATGTTCATTTAAGCTTAATGCATCTTTTTCAATATAAAGTAACAAGATTGAAAGCATGCTGTTGAATTCATCTTCCCCAAGCACAACAGAGATGATAATAAGAGGTTTTGCATACACTCTTATTACAAAGTAAGAAATCATTTTTGTTGTGCTGCTATTTTGGTAAATGACTTAAACCGTCTGAATCGCGAGGCTTCGTTTCAAGCAATGCATGGTTTGCCAAATATAATTGATTTCTTTTTACTCTTAACCACTAAGTGGATTTTTTAGACTTCAAACTTTCACAAAGCTTTTATATTTATTTCCCAGTGATTCAACTTCAAATTATTTTGAAGCAAACAGACTTGTTCCAGGCTTCTGTGATATCTGAAAACACGAGTGGCTAAACAGTAGCTGGACAAGCTTAGCTTAATGCTACTCATTATCTTCGTAGGTTCATATTGAGGGATATTCTTTATGCTTAGAGGTATGGACTAATTTGAAGCATGTAATCAAACATTAAAAAATGTGTATAATGAAGCTACTTCTAACCAGCACCCCGAAAAGGGTTTGTGTGTCCAGATGAAACCAGCAACCATTCACTTGCCAAGCCTGAACCAAGTCTGAACCAATACACAAAAACTTACAATATGTTATCTTTCAATTTTTGAATTTTCCTCATTTACTTTACTGTAATCTAATTTAATCATCTAATTTACTGTAGTCACATATTATTTAGACATTATGTTAAGCCAATATGAAAGGCACGTACCACTAGTAAAGCTACATGACTCCATGTTTATATAAGAAATGTGAAATGATCTTTTTTCTTTTTGCTGTAATATTTTCTGTGAATTTATAAATAATGTAACATTTTATGTCTCTTTTTCTTTTTTTTTCTTCTTTTTTGTGCACAACAGGAGCCCAGCTTGGTGATGCACTTGCAAAAGGTGCCAGCAGTAACTGTCCTAAGCCAGAAGAGCTGTCATCTGTGTGATGACATGTAGTTTCTGAGTTACTCACACGTTTTTGACCACTTACGAATAGGCATTTTCTATGTCACTGTGGACCTCAAACTTAAAGGAAGGCCAAATATCAAATTGCATTTAAAACTTGGGAAATCTGTAAAGGAGGCCTTAGAAATGCTTGATAAAGCCTACAGCTGTGAATCAATGAGGCGGGTGAAATGTTTTGAGTGGTATTCCCATTTTAAAAGAGGTTGTACTTCACAGGAAGATGACATGCAGTCAGGATAACCCTCCATGGCAGCAATCCCTGAAAATGTTAAAGAAGTTGAGCAGAATGTGTGTCAAAACTGGAAAGGAGGGAGGCTTTTATTTGAATGAGTTCAGGGAATTTTTACGTCAAACTTGAACTTGCACTGCATTGCTGCAAAGTTTCTGCCCAGGATTTTGACTCCTAAGCTGAAGAAAAAGCATTTTGAAGTCAGTGAGGATTTCCGGCAAAGTGCATGGGATGACTTGACGTTCACATGAACGAATTCATGACTGGATTCTTCCAGTCTTTGCAGTGGAAGAGTCCAGTTTCTAGGACTGAAGAAGACGTATCAGGTCAGGAGCACAACCAGAACTATGATCAGCATTTTCGTCAGCGTTGACTAGCTTGTTGAGTAGTCCTTTTGTAATGTCCTGGAGCATCTGTGCGAAGATATCCACTGCAAACAAACTGACTTATGGTAGACACAACATGTTAAATACAACTGAATTTTGTTGCTGCACAATTACTGCTTTCCACCAACCGGACCCACCAGACTTGGATCCCTGAGAGTTCTTCCACTTCCCAAGAAAGAAAATGAAGTAAAGCGTCACTGTTTTAATACAGTGGATGGGGCTTCAAAAAAATGTCATTAGCACTAAGAATGGTGATCACTACTTAAGGAGATTTCATTTAAATAAGGAGTTTCGGCTTTTTAAAAAATAAAAAAAAGTCACCCCCTAGTTAATATTTTTAAATGCTGGCAGAACTGAGTTATAGCACTTCTGATGACAATAAAAGCAGCAGTGTTTTCCTGCAGACCCTCATATGCCTCGTAGGTAGTTGCACACGAAAGAATGGTCTCTCAAGTCCATTTGTTTCTCTCTCTTGTACCTGTATTACCTAAACTAGGAGAGCTCAAGATACAGGCACTTACAGGCCTGAAACCAGCAGCTTAAACCGATATGACTCGCAGAACCACTATGGTGCTCCAACACATAATGTCCACTTCAGGGGATTACAAATGGGAAAAAGTCCTCCACCTCAAAAAAGCCCTCTATGGCATAGGTGCTTTGCAATTTTGTGTCACTCTCAAGTTCTGCTATGCATCCACGCCCCCTTGTTTCTGTCTTCAGCCTCTCCCTGCTGATTTTTCCAGACTAATACAAATTTTTGCTCCACTGATTTGCCAGTCCACTCAGACAGTATGACAAAAACATTACCCTGAATCCCAAAGTAACAGCCATGTCATGTACCTACCCAGCATTGCTTGATAACTTGATTAACCTAGGATGTAATTGTAATATCTTTACTCTGAATTCCTTACAGTTTAGCACTATATTGCATAATCAGTTACACATTATTGTTTACAGTTGATTTAGGTAAATTAACTTTAACTTTTAAAATGATCCAACACTACTAAACTTCCTGATGTTTTTTCCCCCTTTATCTGCTCTGCAGGAGTTGAAATGAGAGCTAAAATAAAACCAACATTTCATAGACGGTGCTTGATTGCTCTCTGAAGCTGCTTGATGCAACCTGCTTTGCAGTACAAACAATAGATGAGTGAAAAGACGGACGGGCAGATTCTCATGAGCACTTGGAGGTGTTTGCGTTTACCACAACCATTAATTGCTTATAGAAGCTGATCCACCACAGAAAATGAAAACTTGAAAGGTAAAAGGGTTCTCACCTCAAGCATTTTAGAGAGACCACATTATTGTAATGAATTCGATTCGAATTGACGTGTATTTCTCAGCTTAGTCCTGCATTTGCCTTACACGTCTAGAGGGATCTATATAAGCTTCTAACAGCATGGAAGGTGACCGGTGGTGAAGTAGTTATTAATACTTCTTTTTACATTTGGGGCAACAAAACTCCCATTTCCCTAACCCTTAAATAAAGAAATGTATAATCCAGTGATATGAAAATTATTGTAAGTATGCCAAGAAAACCCTTTGATGCCTAATAATATATGTTTCTAAACAGTATAAATAGAAGTCACAGGAGATGGCATTGTGAAGCAACTTCTCTAATCCCACTAAAAGTTTCACTTGCTTTCGAGGTAAGAGGCACGGAGGGAGCTAAAAATATCTGTATTTTATGTTAATAACAGTTTTTGAAAAGCTCATGTTTTGATTGTGTAAACACACTCTGAGCAGACAGATGGTTCAATGTCAAGAGTTCTTTTGTTTGACTCTTTGATAAATTCCCACTAATTCAAGGCAATGGTAAACAAAACTAGAAGTTCCTTCACACTTTTTTTTCCAAATGAAAACCATTAATTGGCCTACCGCTGGGCCTATGTGGGTTTTCAAAGTTCACTTTTTCCAACCTTGTAGGCAAAAATCAATTATTTCCTTTCAGCCCCAAGGTGCTTAACACCTCCCCGCAATCAGCAGCAGCAGCATCTGACTGGGGTTCACAGTCAAAAAAGAGAAATTCTAAATAAATTGAGCAAACTCCATGTACTTGACAAGGAGCCAAGGTTAAGACCCAAAGTATGAAGGGCCACATGTGTGGGAGGGGTCAGGATGGTGGGGGGGAAAAAAACACAGCTGTTTCTGGCCAAGGATTTATCGCAGAAGTTGTGGTAAATTCATGAGGGAAAGAACTGGTTAAAATCAGTGTTCAAGGTCCTTTTTTTCCTACTTTGCAGGATGATGTGCATAAATTTGAAGAAGATACTATTAGACAGTTTTCCAACTGGGCGGAACGACCATGATGTTGGTCGTTTTGCTCTGTTTCTCCATTCCTGTCAGGCTGCAGGGTTTCTTGTGCAGAAGAACTTCCTGCCTCAGTCACTTAACTATTAATATAAACTATTCCACTAAACGATCTACCTGATATTATGTAGATTCCTCTCAAGCCACTAGAATAACAATAATACAAATTTGTCTTGTATTATCCAGAATTAATGATTGCAGATACTAGACTATCCATTCTATTCTTGAACACAGTTGACCCCCAGAGTCCAGTTTGTTTGACTGATGTGATTGTTGCACGTCATGTCTCGACACGTGGGCCAAGGTGCATTTCATTTTGCCTATGGCATGATATGCATAAAAACTGGTCATTATCTGCATCCATGGATCTGGTTCCTTACTCTGTAAGAATGGTTTTGTTATGTAACAAATATATGAGAGGTCACCATGTCACTGCTTTCCCAGACAAAATGCTTAAAATCATGAAGCTTATGCTGCGAGTGTATGTGAGTGAAAGAACGGAGCTTAGCAGAGATGCTGAGAAAAACTGATACAAACTTAGCCTGGGATCATTAAGGCCAGTGTGAGCAGAGGCCAGCAGGGGGGAGTGGGAAGGGGAAAGAATTGTGCTCCAACACAGTAAAAGCCAACTGTCCCTAGTGTGAGAATGCTCTTAGAAGCTAACCTTGAACTCAGGTTCTTTAAACCAGTGCTGAATATTTTTTGCAGTTGAGCTGGGTGCATTATCCTGCTGAAAGAGGCCACTGCCATCATGTGAAGGGGTGTATACGGTCTCCACTAATGTTTAGTGGGTGGTATAGTTAGTGGTACAGTTTTGGTCAGACATTCACAAACAATTATCATGGGCATGGATGTCGTGGTAATTTTGGAAAGTTCTTTTTTCCTGGGTGGAATGATTGTAAAGCATCCATCTATCATGACAATTCTGAATTTATTTGGGACTTTCTCTGATCAACACAGGGTCAAATTATATGTACTTGCTAGAATATATACATACACTGACTTAAATCCTTTAGTACGTGATTCTGAAGCTTCTACGATGTCTTTTAACTTGACAAGCCCAAGGCCTATTAACTTCTCATTAGTGATCATGATTTACTGCAACTGGTAGTTTCTCTTTGCCAGCATAAAAAAAAGAATTGTTTGACAGCACTAATTGGGCTGATTGAATACTCAGAACAATGGGAAAGTCCAGAAAACTCAGTGCAGATCTAAGAATTGTAGATTTACGCTAAGAACATCTCTTGGAGCCATTTCTAAAAAGCGGCAGATTCCACAATCGTCATTTCAAATACTTTTGATGTGTCACCACATTGCCACGGTCTGGAGAAAAACCCAAACTGTCACACTCAGATATCAGTATATTGGTCAGAATGTTCAGGAACAACCCAGGAACCATAAAGGCTCAAGCCTGCCATTAACTAGAAACTGCTGGAACACCAGCATCAGTCTCCACAGTAATGACGGTTTAACATTGTCATGGCCTGAGACGACAACCAAGAAATATGCCCCCAGTCCAAAATCACTACTTTCCAATTTGACTGAAATTTGCATTTCCCAAATGAACAAGCCAAATACCTTCTGGAGAAAAGCTGAATGGTCAAATACTGAGCTGTTTGGCCACAATGTCAAGAGGTATATTTGGAGGAGTAAAGGTTTCAAATCTAAGAATAGTGGAGGTAGCTTCATGCTCTGGAGCTGTTTTGGTGCCATTGTTACTGATGCATTCTATAAAGTTGATGAATAATGGAGGTTATCGCCAAATTCTTCAAGTCAACAACTCAATGGTTGAAACTTGGACACATTTGTGTGCTCTAAAAGGACATTTATCGCAAACACACTGAAAACAGGTTTAGGAATGGATGAAACAGGTTAAAGTTAAGCCTCTGGGATGGCTTTCTCAAAGCCTAAAGTCTCTAAAGTTGGGTTGATGTCAAGAAACCAAACATTTTAATTGAACTCTACCTATTCTGCCAAGAAAAGGGGTCAAATAGTCATCCTGCAGCCATCTCTTCCCCAGATAAACAATTAAAACAAACCTGACTGTGCACGTGATATTAAAAAAAGATTTATAAAACTAGGTTACTATCTTCATGGTCCAGTTCTGAGCTGTTAATTGCACGAAAAATGGTCAGGATGGATACTCTGCAAACGGTGGTGCACCCTGTGTTGTTTTATCATAGCCAGCATTAAGGTATTGCCAAATTAAAACTTAAGTCATCTCATTCTGTATAGTTCTCTGACATGACTTGTGAAACAGAGCATTATTATAGAGAGAAATCCAATGATTCCCTTTGAGCATCCACTCAGCAAAGTGAGAATGGAAAACTGAAGGAAATGTTTTAACAGAAAGAAACCTCTGGCACAACCAGGCTGAAGGAGGCACCCAGCTGCCTCGATCAGTAGGGGTGAGGGGAGAGTGGAGAGAGAAAAGAAGATGAGAAACAACGCACAATAAACACTGTGCAGGATTGTGGCATCAGCAATGGGAAAATAGACACATGCAACTCTAGAGCCAGAGATACCTGCAGGAAGGTTCAAGGAGAGAGCAGACGTAGTGAAAAAGCACAAACTACATGAGAGAGAAGACAATACCTTAATGCATGGAGAGTAAAAGAGTAGAGAGCTACGCAGGCATTATGAGACGTCTCCTAGGAGCAGCATAACTATGGGTTCAGGGTCGCTAAGGCGTACTATTGGCCTTCTATTGCTCTTTTGTGGGATTGGACCACATGGGCTAGCCTTCATTCTCCATGCATGTGGCCCAACCCTGTGAATACTGTGAATTCCCCATATGATTTTGCAGATGCCCTGACCAAGACATCACAGTTTATCCTTTATGTTTGCCTATTTTTCCTGTTTCTAACACTCACCTATCTGACCCATTCTTCAGTTGCTGCCTAATATCTGCCTGATCTATCTTGATACAATGACACCTGTGAAGAAGTTAAAGTTCTTCACTTCATCTGTCAGTGGTTGCATTATTGTGGCTGACTGGTATAATATCATGTAAATCTAATATTAATATTAAATTCCACAGTAGAGTGTAAGACTCTCGGTATCATATCATCCTGTTGCGGCTCAATTAATGCAACTCCTGCCCACTTTGCATGCTGCTCTCACTCGCTGTTATGAACAAAGGCAGCGCTGTCATTCATCATCTCAGATGCGGTGCAAACAGTCAAGCAGGTGCAAAGATTTTAGGTGACGAGTTTACAGCGCAGTTAAATATGTACAGTTAAAGGTTTGGAGAACAAAGAGTGTCGAGGAGGGTTTGAGTGTGTTCGAGTACAACAGCATTCGCATAGCAAAAAAGTAAGCAAAAATAGCTTCCTTCTTGCAGAGCTCTTATTCAATATTCAGAGTCCCTTGATGTTTCAATCTCAAAAAAACCCTCATGTATTTATTATTTACCATCCATTGAGGAGGGTAAATTGAACCCATAGAGACACTGAGCTTGTGTCCAAGCTCATGAACAGCATTTCTTGTCCAGATTGTTTCTGTGAGGTGCACACCTATACAAAATGAATAGAATCAAATGCTCTGCTTCAATTTATTATAGCCTACTGAGGATAAATGAGACATCTAAATTCTTAATGTGTACAGTAGATCTAATGTCTTCTTTTTTTAATCACAAGTTAGTTGTTGCCAAAGAAAAGCAGCAATCCGCTTAATCCTTGAGTTCTGCTTGTGTGTTTTTGACAACTGTTTATGAGCCCTGCTGTTAGTGTGAAGGGACTGTCAAAATAAAATGATAATCAGGAGAATGACTGTGACGTCCAAACAATAAAAACAAAAATAATAGTAAAAAAAATGCCCATCAGTTTCTGACTAATCAGAAATGTTAATTGCAAAATACAGATCAATGGCTTTAAATTGAAGTGATTTCCACCGGTTCTTTTCCTAAATGTCACCAGGCTTGTCTTGTTCCTGGACTGGTGAATTTCCTCATCTCTGCTAGCAGGAAAAGCTCCCCAAATCCTCATCTGATCTTGGCTTCCTAAGCTTCACGGGCCCGATATGAAGGTAATTTAGCCGCTGACAGAGCGAGCGGCCTCTTTACAGTCCGCCGTCTCCGTTCAGACTTCACTGCCAGTGCGTTTTGGGAGGCTTGGCATTAGCAGTTAACACCTGAAGGAATCTAATTAACGAGGGAGCGGAGTATTTAATCACGTCTTACGAGTTCACAGTGCACCCTGTACTTCATTTATTAAAAGTATTATGATTTTAAATAAAACCATCATTCACTGTCATGGCTCGGGCATTTTGTGCACACTGAAGGTCTAATTTTAGTGTAAAGAGTTTTCAAAGAAAGCAGCATTGTAAGTTGGAGTTAAGGCCAAATTCCCTCTTATAGTAAAAATATGTAATTACATGTAACAGTTGACTTTTTTTAGACATATTTAGAGAAATAAAATAGGTAATCTTTAAAAATGTGCTTACAAATAAAGAAAAACACCACAAAACCATTTTCTCGCAGTTATTCAAAAACTATCAATAGGTGCATTCTTCTTCTTCTGAAGTTGTACAGCAGCTATTAGACAAACTGCACAATTGTCCACCATTCTCTGACAATTTTCGATTATTCTTCCTTAAAAAACTTCCTGCAGCTGCTAAGGTAATGAGATAATTAAATAAAGTAGTACCTGTGACTGTGCCTGCTAAGTCAACCTAACCATTGTGTTTCTACCATCGCACTTCACAGGTAGTATGAGGTTTTTCCTCCTCTCTTCTATACTTTGGTCCAAAAACACTATCTTTGATTCATCCGTCTAGAGCACATTATTCTAAAAGACCCGGTCTTTGCCCTTTATGTTCATTGGCAGGCTGAATTTTGTCCTAATGTTCTTTTTGGACAGCGAAGGCTGGCACGTCTCCCATGCCAATTTGTGCAAGCACTTTCTGACTGTGCTCTGACACCAGGACGTGCAAGAATTAACAGCAGATTGTGAGATCACATTTTAGGGTTCTTGGAGATTTCCTTTATTTGGCAGTCATTTTACATTATGAGTCCTGTAGATGACGTTCATTACAAGGAAAAAAAAATATTTCAAATTATTTGAGATCTTTTAAAAGTCATTGCATGACTCACGACCAACCTGTTTCTGGGAAGGCCTTAAATACATCTTTAGATCGTCGTTCTCATTTTGTAGTGGCTGTGGCCAGGAAGGACAGCATAATGCCGGTACTAGCTGCAATGCTGGTGGTTCGATCCTTAATACATCCCTACAACAAGATCCTGAACCCCAAGTAGGCCCTGATGCTTCTTTGTGAGGGTGTGCATGAATGTTAGACAAAGTGCTTACTGCAATCAGCTTTGCAGTAGAAAGCACTATGAGTATTCAGGTAAAGAATATTGTAACGATGGTTAAGTGTTATTGTACAGTGACATGTTGGTGATCTCTGCACACTGTTGTTGTTCCTTTAAGATTCATGTTTGGTTGTGGTACAGGAAGGGGAGGGGGGACCTGGTTGTTTTTGTGTGTGTGTGCCAGGCTGGAGAGAGGAGTTGTACGAGGGCGCTCTCCCCGGAGTTAGCAACCCGCTTGCTTATGTGCCGAATAAACGGACAAACTGAGACCCAACCGTCTGGTTCTTGTGAACGTTACATTGGTGTCAGAAGTGAAGAAAGAAAAAAGAACCCCAGAACGCCCGACACCCTGTTGCTGGCGACGCTTGCCGTTACGAGACGAGGATGTTGCCGGGCAAGATTAAGAAGGAGACGGAGGAGACGGAGGAGAGGGAGGAGAGGGAGGTTCGTCCGCGCTCGCCCGCCCATGGAGTGAGGGAAACGGCGCTGCGGCTGTCTGCCGAGGCTGGATTTTCTCCAGGTTTGACTAAGCTCGGGAACTGTTCGCACAGCGGCCGCGATTCCGGCGGGAAGGAGTTGACCTCGCTTGGCGCGCCGTCACGTGATGTAAACAAACATGGCGGCGCCCAGCAAGCTGCAGCAAATATAAAATCGCCTAAGTTCAGCGGCAAGACGCCATGGGAAGTGTTTATCGCACAGTTCGAGCTGTTAGCTGTCGCAGCTGGCTGGTCTGAGGAACATAAAGCTCTCCAATTGGCTTTGTGCCTGTGTGAGGATGCAGCTGCATGCCTGCTGCTGCTGACCGAGGAGCAGAGGGGAGATTATAATGCTCTGGTCGGAGCACTTCAGAGGCGCTTCGGGCAGTATAACCAACCAGTGCTGCTGAGGTCGGAGTTCCACAACAGACGCAGATTGCCAGGCGAGCCCCTCCGCATTTTGGCCCATGAAATCGAGTGCCTTTGCCGGAGGGCGTATGACAGCATGCCACCATCAGTGCAAGCGGAGTTAGCTCGGGACCAGTTCCTGCAGGCCCTGAGCCCTAAAGAGCTCCGTATGCAAACTCAGCTTGCTCGGCCGGCCACACTCAGTGCAGCCCTGGAGCTAGCGTTGGAGAGGGAGATGCTTGCAGGATCCTCTGGGGGCGCTGATGACGCACACGTGGTGAGGGCTGTGTCAGCACCTGTGGAACAGATGGAGACGCCAGCGGGCTTGTGCAGTTTGGTGCAGGCGGCTTCGCTGCAGTCGCCTTCCCCTCGGGCTGGCCCACACCGCCGACCACAGAGCTGCTGGGGATGTGGACAACCCGGACACCTCATCAGGCAGTGCCCCAAGCTTGCAGCGGTTCAGGGAAACGCCCACGGGCCCGTGTAGGCGGGAGTACACGGGCCTGGGAGAACGACATCCCCACGCCACCGCCATCTCCACCCGGTGCGGCCATCGCTGTGGGCTGGACCCAGGTTGGCGGCTTTTGCCATGTTCCAGTGACGATCGCGGGGGTGTCCTGTACGGCCCTGCTGGACACGGGGTCCAATGCAACGCTGGTCCGACCCGATATTGTCCCAACCGGAGCTGCTGTGCAACCGACTAATGTGCAACTTAAGACTGTGACCGGTGATCTGGCCCCAATGAGAGGGAGGGGAGTGTTCCAGTTCAAGGTGGGGGACCTCAGTGTGTCTTATGCTGCCTGGGTGGCTGACGTGCAGGACGCTTGCATCCTTGGGCTGGATTTTTTACGAGCCATTGGCGGTGTACTGGACTTAGGCAAAGGCTTCCTCGTAATCCCTGATGGGAAGAAGGTGCCGCTTATTCCTCCCCCGGTCTGCACAGCATCTGCCGCGGCGTCCACCTCCACCACAGAGACCCCTGCAGACCCGCCAGCAGAACAGCGAGCGGAGGAGGAGGAGAGGCTCTTAGCAGTGAGGAGTATCTGGTCAAAGAACTGTGAGGGGCTGACTCCACAGCAGCAAGAGAGTCTATGGCAGGTACTAAAAGAGTTTAGTGACATTTTTGCCCTGAAAGAAAGTGATGTTGGCTTGACACACTTGGTAGAGCACGTCATTGAGACCGGGGATGCCCAGCCTATTAAAGTGCGCCCACGCCGCCTGCCCCTGGCTCATCAGGAGGCTGCGGACAGAGAGTTGTGTGAAATGATGAAGGCGGGCATCATAGAGCCATCTGATAGCCCGTGGGCCTCCGCGGTGGTGATGGTGCCTAAGAAAAAAAGTCCTAGGATGCGTTTCTGTGTGGACTACAGACCACTCAACAAAGTGACGAAGAAGGACTCTTACCCCCTTCCCAGGATTGATGAGTCTCTCGACTTAGTAGCCGGGTCCTCCTGGTTCTCCACCCTGGACCTGCGGAGTGGCTACTGGCAGGTGCCACTGTCCCCGGAATCCAGACCGAAGACAGCCTTCTGCACTAACAGGGGACTATGGCAGTTCAAAGTCCTGAGCTTTGGTCTTTGCAACGCTCCTGCGACCTTCGAGAGGCTTATGGACAGTGTGCTGGCTGGCGTCCCACGGCAACGGTGTCTGGTTTACCTGGATGACCTTCTAGTGCACGGGAGCTCCTTTGATGCTGCCCTGGATGCCCTGAGACAAGTGTTGGAGAGGGTGGCGGCTGCAGGCCTGAAGCTGCACCCCGACAAGTGCCACTTCATGAGGAGGGAGGTGGAGTTTCTGGGCCACAAGCTGGGTCGTGAGGGCATCAGCACGTTGGAGGAAAAAATTCACACCATTACCGAGTGGCCCACACCAGCAGACCAGAAAGAGCTCAAAAGCTTCCTAGGACTGGCGTCTTATTACAGGAGGTTTGTGAAGGGCTTTTCCTCCATAGCCGCACCACTCTTCCACCTGCTGCAGAAGGACCGTGACTTCATCTGGACCCGGGACTGTCAGCAGGCGTTCGACACCCTCCGCAGATCGCTGACAGAGTCCCCAGTCCTTGCCCCCCCTGACCCCGCCCTGCCGTTTGTCCTGGACACTGACGCAAGTAATGTGGGGCTGGGAGCGGTGTTGTCGCAGGTTGGGCCGGAAGGGGAGAAGGTGGTGGCGTACTTCAGCCGGGTCCTGAACAGGAGTGAGCGGCGCTACTGTGTCACACGACGAGAGCTGTTGGCTGTGGTGGCGGGGGTGAGACACTTTAAGTACTACCTGTGCGGCACAGCATTTGTTATCAGAACTGATCATGCTGCCCTTCAGTGGCTGATGTCTTTCAGGGAGCCAGAGGGACAGGTGGCTCGCTGGCTGGAGGAGCTCCAAGCCTTCAATTTCACTGTGGAGCACAGAGCAGGGACGCACCTTTCTAACGCAGACGCCCTCTCTCGCCGCCCATGTGCTGCAGCTGGCTGCCGTTACTGTGAGAAGCGAGAGGAAATACAGCGGGAACTCACGACAATAGACGGAGCAGCACAGCTCGCCTGCAGGGCTCTTCTGGTGGTGGATGCAGCGGAGTGGAGGGCACGGCAGGAACAAGACACAGACCTGCTGCCGGTCCTGCAGTGGCTGGAGAAGGGGGAGCAACCCCTTTGGGATGAGGTCACTGGGTTTTCCATCTGTACCAGGGGGCTATGGGCCAAGTTTGCAGCTCTCAGGCTGAAGGAGGGGGTGTTGGAGCGTGCCTGGAAGGATCCTGCCACGGGGGAGGAGAGGTGGCAGGTTGTGGTGCCAAGGTCGCTGAGGTCAGCTGTGCTGGAAGCCTGCCATGGGAGCACTGGCTCCGGCCACTTTGGGGTCTCCAAGACTCTCCGCCGCCTCCGCCAGGGCTATTACTGGGGTCAACAGCAGAGGGACGTGGAGGACTTTTGCCGCAGCTGTGATGCATGTTCCTCACACAAAGGGCCACAGGACCAGTCCCGGGCTCAGCTTCAGCAGCAACCAGCAGGAGCCCCAATGGAGCGAGTAGCTGTGGACGTCATGGGCCCATTTCCTCGCACAGACAGAGGAAACCGCTATGTTCTTGTGGCAATGGACTATTTTACCAAGTGGCCGGAAGCATACGCCATCCCAGATCACGAGGCTGAGACTGTCGCTGATGTATTAGTGGAGGGGATGTTCAGCCGCTTTGGAACAGCAGAGACCCTCCACAGTGACCAGGGGCGTAACTTTGAGTCCAAGGTATTTGCTGCCATGTGTGAACGCCTTGGGATTAAGAAGACCCGCACCACCCCACTTCACCCCCAAAGCGATGGGCTGGTGGAAAGGTTTAACAGGACGCTGGCCCAGCAGCTAGCCATCCTTACCTCAGAACACCAACGGGACTGGGATTACCATCTTCCCCTTACCCTCATGGCCTACAGGTCGGCAGTACAAGACTCCACCCAATGTACGCCTGCCCTGCTCATGTTAGGGAGAGAGCTGAGAACTCCTGCAGAGTTGGCTTTTGGGAAGCCCCCGGACGCGCCAGAGGCACCACCGGGCCGGGACTACGCAAGGAAGCTGCAGGACCGGCTGGATTCTGCACATTCCTATGCCCGAGAGCAGCTGGCGAAGGCAGGCCTGCGCCAAAAGAGGAATTACGACATCACCACTAAGGGGAAGCACTTCCATGCTGGGGAGCTGGTGTGGGTCTACAGCCCAAAGAGGAAGAAGGGACGGTGTCCTAAACTGGATAGCAGCTGGGTGGGGCCTTGCAGCGTCCTAGAGCGAGTAGGGGAGGTTGTTTACAGGGTGCAGTTGCCTCCTAGGGGGAGGATAGTAGCGCTGCACAGAGACCGGATGGCCCCCTACAGAGGGCAGTCCCTCCTCTCCTTTCCAGAGGGACGTGTACAGAGCGTCCGTGACCCTGCTCAGAGGGACCCCCGACCGGGGCTGCGTTCCCCTCCCTCGGACTCTCCACCCCAAAGCCCCGAAGCTCCGCGTCCACCTCAGGGGCTCAGGAGGTCAAGGGGGGAACGTAGGCTACCACCCCGCCTCAGAGACTGTGTCGTTCCCTCGGGGACGAGGAACTTATTGCTGGGGGGGCAGTGTAACGATGGTTAAGTGTTATTGTACAGTGACATTTTGGTGATCTCTGCACACTGTTGTTGTTCCTTTAAGATTCATGTTTGGTTGTGGTACAGGAAGGGGAGGGGGGACCTGGTTGTTTTTGTGTGTGTGTGCCAGGCTGGAGAGAGGAGTTGTACGAGGGCGCTCTCCCCGGAGTTAGCAACCCGCTTGCTTATGTGCCGAATAAACGGACAAACTGAGACCCAACCGTCTGGTTCTTGTGAATGTTACAATATGTTTGAGTACTAAAAGGGACATTTATTTGAATTATCTAAACAAGTACATACTGGTACTATGTGTTTTATTTGTTAAAAAAAACAAACTCTGTTTATTAAATGGCACAGGTCCAAGTGGGATTAAGAGTTTACTTTGAATATATTGTCAACAGCTTCAGTGGCTTATGTTTGTATTCATCGCATGACTGTAAACAGAGACTGTATATGAAAGATGGATGTCACCCATGTGATGTCATAAACTGTTTTCTGCATTTTTAAGCCTCAAAATTGCCTAATTCTTGGATTTATGTTTACTGGAGAGGATTGTGATGCAGAAGTGGTTATATTTGGAAAACAGCAAATATCACCTTATCCTAGCAAGCTAACAAATGTGTGAATTACAAATTTTAAGCACTGCTACTATCACACAGAAAGCCGTATTATTTGTCATATAATTTCATGGAAAAACACTTTATAAGGCACCAAGAGAATGTGAGATCGACCAGACAACAACTGGCTAGAGCAGCTTGTTGGCACACCAGTCATTTATACCCTCAACTGTATATCAAGACAGACATGTTGATTAAAAAAGCATGCATCATACAGTTGTTAGGCTGCGAACATGTTTTTAATGCTGTAAAGTTGGGATGTTAACAGGGATTTACTTGTTTTGGCATACAGTCTCAAGTGGCCAGAGTAGGAACCGAAGTCTGTTGTTGGCTTCATTTATCAAGCCCCTACTTGGTACAAAATAGTGCTGTGCATGCCCAGTGTGTTGTTTGCTTGTTAGTTTGTTGTAGAAAGTGTGAAATGTACTAATTGAACACAATAAAGTCTTATGGCACTCTAACTTTTAAATATATTTTACCAATGGCGCTTCAATACTTTTGAGAGTTTGAATGCAGGTCTTTAAATTAAGCATTTTAAGCAGTTTGGTGGTTCTGATAGGTCTATATTCACTTCAGTAAAGGAGCTGACTCATTATTCATGTTGTCAGTTTTTCTGGAGCGTGATATTTACATATGTGTATGAAACACACCATTGCATAGAATTACAACATTTATGAGGAACCATTCATTGAAAAACCTAAGTAGAGATACAATTTAGGCCGTGACCATTAATTATATCCAGTTGTGTGATTTAATTTGATTAGTCAGAGTGGCTCCTGATTTATTCTCTACTGTACTTGTAGCAGATGTCTAATAAATGGTGCTACACCGGTTCCAAACTTGTAGTGATGCAATCGGCACGTCTTCTTCTACTGGATGCTGCCCAGATGCATGATTCACTTCAGGAATTAGTCTAATCAGCGTTGCATGTGAATCAAATGTGGCTCATACAGTAGCCGGCGATGTGGATTTTTACTGATTTATAGCCTCCAGCTCGGTCTGTAAGCACATAAATTTAATTTCCCAGGATTACTAACTAAATGCATCAAAACAGCATTTGATGGTTGATGCAATGCATTAGGAAGACGATCTGTAAACAGAGAACTTAAGGTGGAATTGCACTCATTTTTCCTCATTTACTTGTGCTCAAATTATAGTATAGCATTTGGTGGATTGTATTATCCAAATATTACATTTCAGGAGGTTCTCAGATAAAATAGAAACACACTGTTATGTTGTTTATGGGGCCTTTGAATATTTTTTAGTGGCAGCAGCTATTTGGTGGCAGTATACAGACCACTGAGGAATAAATGAACAACAGAATACAGTGAAAGAAATGTTTATCTTCATTTTCTCAGCAGATTTGTGCGACGAACAAACAAAGGGAATCTGCTGCAAATACAGCTGGATATTCTGCGGCAATTGTGAAAGAAAAAAAAAGACAAAAACTAATCAAAACAAATGCCATGCATTAGTTACAAGTGCCCAGACCTTGGCCAGCATGCAGGATGTTACAGCCCAATGACTTCCTCATTTAAATTATGACCGAGGCGAACAACAATAACAACAACCCAAGACAGAACCACAACCAAGACACATCAGGCCACAGTCCAAAACAAAGCAGAATTGCACTGAACCCACTGTGTTAACCCTTCCTAGTAGTAGCTCTTTTGCAGCGCATGCAGTCTTATACAGTACACTTACCAAAAACAACAACAAATGTTGCATGGAAAGAATGTCAAAGTGTGTTGCGCAAGTCTCTTTGTGAAATGTCCATGGTTAAAAAAGAAGAGCGTTGAAAAGCACAACAATTTCTCACAGTTCTAAGGGTAAGCAATTTAGTGACTTTCAGCCCTTCTTACTTTAATCACTTTAAAAATGAAGCTGATTAACAGTGGTGGTAGGAGGCACATGCCGCAGCATATCTTCTTCTCCCTGCACAGCCTATTCTTTGATGTTGTTGTTTTTGTGTGTTGCACCGCCCCATCATTTGAATATCACACAGAGAGGGGGCTCCTACTCGGCCACTTGCTGCGCCTTTGTTGCTGTGATTAAAGCAGGTGTCGCGCAGGGTTGTGTTTGTTAATGACAGTTTGCATTTAAATAGCTGTCACTCGGCTGTCAAGGGGAGGGGGGAGGGGAAATGTTTGTTTCCGGGCCTCCAACGTACTCAGAATGCATCTCTTTTACATAAGCTTAACCTAGCTTTGCAAATGAGCAGGCAAAGTTTTGCAAGAGTGTACCTGCAAAGACTCTCCTCTCATGTTGGCAAGTGATGAAAGTCCAAACTTTAAAAGGAGGGAAAGTGCAAGATAATAAACAAAGTAAAATCAGTGACTTGTTATTTATCTGAATGAACTTCATCGTGGCATCGAATTTTAAAGAAATCAGAGAAAGCCTTTCTGATTTGAAAGGGACTCTTGGTCAGAAATTTTACATGGCTTGATTTTTCTATTTGTTTTGTGATCTGACTCATCTGGAAATATTTGTATTGGTCTGTGCCTTCATTAAGCACTGTGGTTACAGTTAGATTCAAATTGTGCTTTAGCTTACAGACAACCTTGGTCAGGCTAGAAGAAAATCATGTAAACTTCACAGCTGTCACTCCTGTTAACCTTATTCTTGTGGTGAAGGCCTTGTGGTAATATGTTGACATATGGGAGTCATGAGTCACACTGGTCATCTGAGTTTGTATCCAGATTTACCCCTTTGCTGTATACTTATATTAGAAAGCTCTGTTTGGCTTAGAGGGTCGTGAGTTCCTCCCACCTAAAGGTCATAACACCAGCCGGCATTTTGAATACAGTTGTTCAAACAACCACTAGATGTCTCTTAACTTTAAAACGATCGTGGCTCAAGGGCGATCGTGGCTCAAGAGTTGGGTGGTCGCCTTGTAATCGGAAGCTTGCTGGTTTGAGCCCCGGCTTGGACAGTCTCTGTCGTTGTGTCCTTGGGCGAGACACTTCACCCGTTGCCTACTGGTGGTGGTCAGGGCCCGGTGGCGCCAGTGTCTGGCAGCCTCGCCTCTGTCAGTGCGCCCCAGGGTGGCTGTGGCTAGCTTATCATCACCAGTGTGAGAATGGGTGGATGACTGACTGTGTAAAGCGGTTTGGGGTCCTTAGGGACTAGTAAAGCGCTATACAAATACAGGCCATTTACCATTTTAAAACATCACAGCTTATAACCCAGCTCAGTTAAATGACTTATGTTGTGATCTGTCTTTATACTTAAGGAAAAAAATGGAATAGCATTTAATATATACATTTGAAAAACATTAGTATTTGTATATATCTTACCATTTCCCAATATTCACTTTATTTTCACAAATACAATGCTGTGCAAAATTCTTGAACCTACCCCCATTTCTGTGTAATTAGCTTCCGAGGAAGTCAAAGTAATAGGAAAAGGGGAAGGCATGTTAGCAGGCAGTGAGAGAGAAAGGCGGGTGTGGGGGCATGAGACCACAAGCTTTAAATGAAGAAATTATATCTGGGATAGAGCTGCTCATATGGTGGCTAAGGATATGCTGGTTCATGGAGGTAACGAAGGCGTACATAAGAGGGCTGGTGTGACAGAGAATGATGCTAAGGAAAGAATGAGATGGACCAAGATGATCCCTGTGAGAATCACGAAAGGGAGCAGCTGAAAGGAGTTTGTGAAGCCACTTAACACTGACCTGCGAATTATTCAAGCGTAAACTGAATGAATGAACCAGTGATGTAGTAATTCATAGCACACAGTCCTGCCACAAAAACATAGAATTTGTTATTTCTTTTGCTGAATCTATGAAAAATACCAAAGAGAACACAGTTTGTTTGAAAAATATCATTTTTGCACCAACAAGGTTATTTCCTAAGAGCTATTAACCAATAATTTGCCATGGTTTGCAGTGTGTCCTTAGAAAAATTTAAGGAAATTGGAAAATAGAGGGCAAAAGATGTGGCAGGCTTAGAAAAAGCTCTTTCTTTTAACATTGTTCGAAAGTCGTATCCTTAAGAAATATGAAAATAAGAAATGACACAGGACCTGAGATGCATCAGGCCCTTTGTCAAAAATGGTCTCAGTATAAAGGAAGTTGTCAAGAAAATATTCTTAAGGAAGGAAAACAGTGAGAAAAGGCTGCCTGAAAATCAGTGGACTGAAAATCAGTGCTATCCAGTCTTATGGAGAGTTGAATTCAACTGTAAAAATGCTGGTTCAAACTGTCATCAGTATGTACAGAGAAGGTCAGGAGAGAAGTGTCTACAGTCATCTGAAAAACAAGGCTCTGCTGTGGTTTGAGCCTCAGTTGAAGCCAGTGGTGTTGGGTATTTTGTCAAAATTGATGGAATAATGAAAGCATAAAAGTACAGTCAGATTTTGATTCACCATGCATTACCAGCTGGATAGTGTCTGATTTGTAAAGCCTTCATTTTTCAGCATGGCAAGAATCCCGAACAGACTGCCAATACAGAAAAAGCGCACCTGGTTAGAAAAAAACACACTAGAACACTATGAGTCATGGACTGGCCTCACCAGAGCCCAGATTTCAATATTATTGAAGCGGTTTTTGATCATCTTGACAGAAAACATAACAAAAGGCAGCCAACATCCAAAGAAGAGCTTTGAATGTCCTTCAAGAACCCTGGAGAACTATTCCCGAATAGTCCTTAAAGAAATTACAAGAAAACTTGCGTAAAAGAGTGGTGTTGAAGAATAATGGTGGTTGTACGAAATATTAACCTTCAAGGTTTTTTTTCTCACATATTGTATTTCCAAGTACGATTGCCTGTTTCAATAATGCACCTCTTTCCCATTTTTGTAACAAATAAAGAAAGGAGTGGTGGTATTTCTTTATGCACAGCACTGTAACCCACTTTTTGCTTCTACGGGAGATGCAAATGTTAGCTGGGAGAATAAACAATACTCCACAAAAACAATGAGCTTCAAGTCTCCAAAATGCTGCGTAGAGCTGGAAGGAGCTGCAGTGAGGTAATATTTGCAACGAAAAGACACGGTTTTTATATACGTAGTCATTTAGATTAGTTAATACTGCAAGAAAAATGAGCTTTATCTAACTTGCATGTAGTGTTGGCATCATACAGAGGAGAGCATGCTTGAAACTTAGCTTAGAGGAAATATCACCTGAAGCCCCCTTGGCTTTATTTTCACAACCACGTAGACAGGCTGTATATATATCCAGCTGCCAGCTATCTTATTTTACATTATATCTGAAATCTCAAAAGTCTGAGATTTAATGTGCTCGGGTATGTGTCATATTTTCTAAAGTTTCCCTGCATTTTAATACGGTTTCTGAAAACAGAACATGGTCCACAGAGAATGCATCATGGCACACTGTAGCATTCTTTTCAGAGGAAAGTGACAACCAGCAGGCAACATGACATTTTCTCTACACTAAAACAGGTGGGTTGTACATAAAGTGCATTTCACAGGACAGTGGAGGAACGTGGCAGGAGGCACAATGGCAAAATGGCAAGGGAAAAACAAAAAGGATGCCTCGCTGAGGTATTACGTCTAATCAAGGCAAGAACGGTGTACGACCTGTATGTCAAGAACAATTGTATTGTCCTTGAAAAACACATTCCTCGTTACAATAATAGCTCCTCGGTTGCTCTATGTTTTGATTGTTTAGCTGCCCTTGATGGGTCAGCAGCAGTCACTCATTCATGAGCCACTTTCATCGCACCAAACTTGGTAAAACAAAGTGTAAGGGGGAGAAAATTGCCTTCTGGAAGTAATTAACCATAATCATGCTGTTCAGTAGCAATTGGTGGCATTAGCTTACCTTCACTCTTAATCGCTGTTTGTTTATAAGCACCCAAGGGTTCTCAAAATTTAAATACAAGCACGCGCCAAAACTTCAGATGTGGCTTTATAGATATGTATGGCACATATAAACAACAAGACAGACCATCCTCACATGGCTTTTTGCACAAACGAGTGCGCTTTGTGGAGATTAGCCTTGTTAAAACAAAAAATACAAACACGTTTTGTTATGTATGTGTGTCTCTGTATGTGAGTGTGTGTGTTATAGACAAAACTGCTTGCTTTTTCTTGTGTACTTGGCCAGCATGTCAGTTCAATTAAAGTAAAAGATGTGCACATCAAATCCCCAATCCATTGTTTTACAAATATGTATTCAGTGTGAATCTAATTCTGTTTATTAGCACCAAGAAACCAGGTTGCTCATTACACTCACCTATCGATCGCCTCATCCCCCAGAGAAGGGAGATTAGCGGTCAACTTTCAACACCTCAATCAATAATCATCTCCCTAATTGGGTATTAGCAACAAGAAAGTAGACTCACTTGTCACACAAACAAGAAAATAAAGGCTGAAAATTCAACATCCAGCGCCACAGGTTCAGGGTGTTATTCAGCCAAAGCCTGCTCTCATCACTTTAATTAAATCAGGGTGCGACTCCAGTTAAAGATTTGGTGTTTGCGCTGTCTCGTCATCGCAAACGTACTGAAAATAACACAAGCCCATAAAAATTGGTACATATATTTCCAGGCTTTCTAATGGAGTTGCATTTCTAAAGAATTTCATAGATGAACCAACCAGTCGACAATTATTGCCATGACCCAGCAGCTTATTTTGCGGTGTTAATATGAGCTGCAAAAACAAGAGTTGTTGGTATTGTTCAGATTTTCTCCACAAATGGTCAGTGAAACTCAAGCTGTGCCACTTCAACTGAGTCCAGAACTACTGATAAGCATTTGCATTCTTTTGGTGCACATGGCATTTATCTGTAATTGATTTGTCTCAGCCCCTGTGAATGCCATACACCCATTGGCAGACACTCTGTCTCGCTCTCTCTCTCTGCCTACCATGCTTCCCATCTGGCTTCCCATCCAATAAGAAAAGATTCAAGGGGAGCACAGAGTCACACAGCTTCTCGCTCTATCTAGATAATTGAAACAAATGCCCATTTGAAAGCAAGAGTGTCTGCTTAATTTACAGAAAATGCAATTCTAAAGCATTTTTAGAGGCAAGAGCCCTCCATCACTGTGCCCCATTCACAAGTGTTAACAATGTAGCCGCACTCAGAGGCTGCTTGAAACGAGAAGAGAGCATAATGTTACAGACGATTCTCGTTTCCTGAGGAGTTAAATACAAATAAACAGAAAACATTGATCAGAATACATTAGTTTTAATTGGAGTCTGTTCGACTGAAATTTTGCAAAATGAGCACATTGTTTTGAAATTTAAATACATGCTCTGTGCCCATAGACTGGAAAAAATACATTCTCCCCACTAAAGCTGGTAATAAAAGCAAGATGTAGTCTGACAATGATGGAGGGAAAAAATAGCAGGATTGTAGCTGTGGGGGAGATGTGGGAGAGGAAGCTATTGTAGCGTGTCAGTTAGGTTTAACCTTGAATTTTTTTTAAAATCTGCTTTGCTTAAGTAGACAGTGTTGTATGTATACCATTTTAACAGCATTTTACCAGTATTGCATCTTAAAAGGTCACTGTTGACCAATTAGCCCATGCCTGGCACGTCTGGTGTTTCCCATCCCACAAACCAGTCAGGTCGCTAAAAGCCAGCGGTGACCTCCGTGACCGCAGGCAAAATAATCACAACTCACTGACTTTTACGGCTGTTTAGTTTGTTTCAAATGCCAGATCCTGCATTTATCACAAATACACTCGATTTGTGATATTATCTTTTATATTCATTTTTTAACATAAAATTCTTGCTTCCCAAGTTAGCTTTTTCCCCCTGTATTGTAAAATGCCTTTCATTATGTAACCATGTTTATATGTTTGAAACTCCTTGAAGACCTCATTAAAAAATTATAGCAAGTACCACAATAAAGGCCTGCATTTTTGACAGGCTTCATACTTAATTTTTAAATGAGATTTCTTGAAACTATGCGCTCACTGGACACTGTTAGGTTCACCTTGCAGGAAGCAGGTTGGGCCATCTTTTGTCTTCTTTACAACATGGATTAACAAGGTGCTGGAAATATTCCTCCGAGTTGTGGTGCATATTGACATGATAGCATAGATGCTGCAGACTTGTTGTCTGCACATCCATGATGTGAACTTTTCATTCCATCACATCCCAGATGAGCTCTATTGGATTGACATCTGGTGACTGGAGGCCATTTCAGTACACTGAACTGATTTTCCTGTTTAAGAAACCAGTTTGAGATGATTTTGGGACACAGTGTGTATCCTGCTGGGAGCAGCCATCAGAAGACAGGTCAAAGGAAGTCAAAGCGATTGAAATTGCTGTCAACAATACTGAGTTAGGCTGTTGTGTTTAAATGCTGCACAGGTGGTACCAAGGGACCAAAGTGTGCCAAGAAAACATTGCTCACACCATCACACCACCAGCAACAGCCTAAGCCATTGATAAAGGGCAAGGTGGATGCATATTTTCTTTTTACTCCAAATTCAGACCCTGTACTATGAATGCTGTCACAGAAATGGAGACTCATCAGACCAGGCTACAATCTTCTGTTGTGTGGTGGGTCTGTGGGAACTGGAGCCTCAGTTTCCTGTTCTTAGCTGGCAGGAGTGATACATGGTGTGGTCTTCTGCTGCTGCATTCCATCCGCTGCAAAGTTCAACGTGACGTGCGTTCAGAGATGCTCTTCTGCTCACCTTAGTTTTGAAAAGTAGCTATTTGAGTTACTGTTACCTTCCTATTGGTTTGAAGCCGTCTGGGAATTCTCATCTGACCTCTGACAGAAATAAGGCATTTTCCCAGAAAGCTGCTGCTCACTGAATATTTCTCCTTTCAGGACCATTCTCTGTAAATCCTAGAGATGGTTGTGTGGGATAAATCCCAGTAGAGCAGGAGTTTCTGAAATACTCAGACCAGCCTGTCTGGCACCAACAAACATGTCTCATTCAAAGTGGTTTAAATCTCTCTGATGCTCAGTTTGAACTTCAGCAGGTTAACCATGTCCACATGCATTGAGTTGCTGCCATGTGATTGCCTGATTAGATACTGGCATCAACAAGCAATCCAACAGCTTGCTGATGTACCTAATGAAGTGGTTGGTGTATTCACAGAATGTGTATTCTCATATTGATCAAAATATGAGTTGGTTAAATACAACTCTAATTTTCAAGAACATTAAGCAGGTATTTTATCAGTAGTCGTTTTATGCGTGGGGTAATAAGGAGGAATCAAAGTTGGAATAACAGGGAAATATGAAGTTATTAACACTTAAGTGCCAAAGTATTATCCAAGTAACAATCAGTAAGTATCATATTAACCATGATCATGAGTAATATCTCTACCAAACCATCACTCATCATCATGTATATCACATTAAACGTCTAATTCCTCATGTAAGCACAGCTGGTTGAAGTAATCTGCTAGTCACGTGTTTAGGACATCAGCCTCTGTGGGTCTGATTATAGTTTCAAAATACCAAGAAAAAAAAACCTCCACAATTGTTCAGTAAAGCTGCCAGATTAAAACTTGTGTAGCATCTGTTTCTGAAACTTTCTACGTGTTGTGGTGGGTCGCTGTCTGGGTCCACCTGTTTATCTTTCTTTTCACACATGAACTTCAAACAATTTCCTTGTTTCATACATTTAGCACACAGCAGGAAATGGTGCGCTTCAAAGTACTGGAAATAATAAGTGAAATTAGAGCGAGTGAGCTGCTTGGATATAGCATGCAGGTGGCAGTAACCATGACACCCACATAAAGTACCAGTCAAAAGTCTAGACACATATGTGGAGGATAAGAAACTAGATTCCTTTATGAGTTTTTTCATTCTGTTTCTTATGTATCGTGACATAATTTCTTTGTTGCCTTGACTGTGTTGCTGTGGGGAATGTAAAGAACAGAAATGAGCAGTAAGGGTTTTGTTCAGTGTGGGTCAAGTTACTTGAAAAAAGTAATCAGTAACTAATTACGGATTCAGCTTCAGACCAAATCCATTGCTGTGTAAGCTAACTTTTGCTCCTTACAGAGCTCTTTAGCCATTCGTTCACAATTGTTTGTAATGGCATGGCGAGGTGCTTGATTTTATATACAGTGGGGCAAAAAAGTATTTAGTCAGCCACCGATTGTGCAAGTTCCCCCACCTAAAATGATGACAGAGGTCAGTAATTTGCACCAGAGGTACACTTCAACTGTGAGAGACAGAATGTGAAAGAAAAATCCATGAATCCACATGGTAGGATTTGTAAAGAATTTATTCGTAAATCAGGGTGGAAAATAAGTATTTGGTCAATGACAAAAATACAACTCAATACTTTGTAACATAACCTTTGTTGGCAATAACAGAGGTCAAACGTTTACTATAGGTCTTTACCAGGTTTGCACACACAGTAGCTGGTATTTTGGCCCATTCCTCCATGCAGATCTTCTCGAGAGCAGTGATGTTTTGGGGCTGTCGCCGAGCAACACGGACTTTCAACTCCCGCCACAGATTTTCTATGGGGTTGAGGTGTGGAGACTGGCTAGGCCACTCCAGGACTTTCAAATGCTTCTTACGGAGCCACTCCTTTGTTGCCCGGGCGGTGTGTTTTGGATCATTGTCATGTTGGAAGACCCAGCCTCGTTTCATCTTCAAAGTTCTCACTGATGGAAGGAGGTTTTGGCTCAAAATCTCACGATACATGGCCCCATTCATTCTGTCCTTAACACGGATCAGTCGTCCTGTCCTCTTGGCAGAAAAACAGCCCCATAGCATGATGTTTCCACCCCCATGCTTCACAGTAGGTATGGTGTTCTTGGGATGCAACTCAGTATTCTTCTTCCTCCAAACACGACGAGTTGAGTTTATACCAAAAAGTTCTACTTTGGTTTCATCTGACCACATGACATTCTCCCAATCCTCTGCTGTATCATCCATGTGCTCTCTGGCAAACTTCAGACGGGCCTGGACATGCACTGGCTTCAGCAGCGGAACACGTCTGGCACTGCGGGATTTGATTCCCTGCCGTTGTAGTGTGTTACTGATGGTGACCTTTGTTACTTTGGTCCCAGCTCTCTGCAGGTCATTCACCAGGTCCCCCCGTGTGGTTCTGGGATCTTTGCTCACCGTTCTCATGATCATTTTGACCCCATGGGATGAGATCTTGCGTGGAGCCCCAGATCGAGGGAGATTATCAGTGGTCTTGTATGTCTTCCATTTTCTGATGATTGCTCCCACAGTTGATTTTTTCACACCAAGCTGCTTGCCTATTGTAGATTCACTCTTCCCAGTCTGGTGCAGGTCTACAATACTTTTCCTGGTGTCCTTCGAAAGCTCTTTGGTCTTGGCCATGGCGGAGTTTGGAGTCTGACTGTTTGAGGCTGTGGACAGGTGTCTTTTATACAGATGATGAGTTCAAACAGGTGCCATTCATACAGGTAACGAGTGGGGGACAGAAAAGCTTCTTACAGAAGACGTTACAGGTCTGTGAGAGCCAGAGATTTTCCTTGTTTGAGGTGACCAAATACTTATTTTCCACCCTGATTTACAAATAAATTCTTTACAAATCCTACCATGTGAATTCATGGATTTTTTTTTTTCACATTCTGTGTCTCACAGTTGAAGTGTACCTCTGGTGCAAATTACTGACCTCTGTCATCATTTTAAGTGGGGGAACTTGCACAATCGGTGGCTGAATAAATACTTTTTTGCCCCACTGTACCTGTGGCAACAGTACTGAAACCACTTGAATTCAAAGATCAAGAAGCATGGCTCAATACTTTTGTTCATGTAGTGGATGAGTGTGTCCAAATTTCGACAGGTAGCTGAATGGACCGCACTATTAGCTGTTTGTATATCAGTGGAATCCAACATCTTTTTACTCGGGAGCTGGCAGGTTCAAAACCCAGTTTGTATTCTCACATGCAGTGCTGTCAGGGATGTCTAGAAAAGTAAAGGCCTCTGTACATGTGTGAAAACTGCTTGCCTGTTTAGAGTTAATTTGTGTTATTCTGCGAAGAGAGTAGCTCACTCCATTCAATGAATTTTCTTTCTTTTTCTTTTTTTTTATTAGAATTTTTGTGGAATGGCCTTCGCTTCCTAGAACCAGAACACTTTTTTTTTTCAGAAATGTTGGCATAATGGTCAAATCCAGAAAGAGTTACACTACAAAAGTCCAGCTAAATGATTTTCATGCTTCTTCATTCAGCACACAAAATTGGTTTTTTTTTAATGATCCTTTAACATGATAAAGTTGGATTAGAGCTCACAATGTGCCACTGTAAAACTGAATCAGGCCTCTGAATATCAGTGTGGTTATTTTGATAATAATCATAATTCCCAATTATTGTTTCACTAATCATCAATTATCTTTAACAACATTTCTGATAAACTGTTGTTTTTGTTTAACAGAAGGACGTTTCTAACTAACAAAAACCTTGATTATGATTAAGATTGCTTATTAATCTTTGATTGCTTTTATGTAACCCCTTACACCCCGTATATTTTTGCCTTCCTTTAGACACCAGTCTTACACCTTGCCACACTGTTATCACACAGCTTTCTGTAAGTCACGTCTGCAGAAGTAGTTCTGGGTTCTGGTTGATTTCTTTTATTTCCTACCACTGCATTGTTCAATTCATCTAAGACGAACTACAGAATTTCTAGTTTATCATGAAGCTGAAGCCTAGTTCCTGGCAAGACACTGTGGGGGACAGTTATAAGGACTAGCGGCCCGTGCCTTGAGCTGGCACTGACAGTAGGGGAGCCGCAGAAACCCTTCCCTCTACCGGTTCATCCAGCTCCCAGAGGAACCCTGGTAAACACTGCACATCAACCCTGAGGCCAATTAGCCTGCAAGATCAGCCTAGTGAGAGGCCTGCTGAAAAAGGGAGGGGGACTTAATTCAAAGAGCAGACTCTGCGAGAGTTCAGCTATCCTAATCGCTAAAAGAGCACAGGTCCCAGGGGCAACGTTCAAGCTTACTGGAAATATGAAAGAGTTTTATTGTTTGCAAAAAATAAAAAATTAAAAATTTAAATGGTGAATTGATCCACAATGGAGATTTTACATAATCATGGACTGTTATGTTATGAAAAATAACGAGCTAGAGAGGGGTATCTACAGAGGTTTTTAGTCCGTAAACCTTAAAGGCAGATCCGCCCACAACCTGCTCTTCTATCTACCAGACAGCACACTTTTGTTTTTTGCAATTATTTGAGAAATTTAATTTTATCTTTAGTTTAGCATTCATCACAACAACGAATATGGCTCATAAGCTGTAACAGCATTGCAAGTGTGAGAGACTGAGGATAACAGGAGAGGCTGCAAAACACAAAACTGTTAATTAGAATCATACAGTATCCAGGCAACAGTTACAGTTACAGAGTGAGAGTAGCTATTTAGTGGGGCACCATCCTGCTCCTGTTGGCTCTCCATTTGACCTCTGTCCTTGACACTTACTCTGTACCCATCATGTTTTACTGCCAGATACTTGAGCCACGATGCTCCAGTAAGATTCTTTGTGTGGGCGAAGCTTGTGAACAGATTTACAAGATATGACAACTGTGGGTTTTTTTCCTGAGATGTTTTTCACACTATTGTTTAATAATTTGTTTCTGAATAAGTTTATCTTTCCCCTGAAGTAAAAACACAAAACACACACACACACACACACACACACAAAGAAATAAATAAAAACTGTGTTCAGAACAATATTGCAACAAAGATTCAAAATATAAAGTTTCCGTTCAGGGAAATTAATCTGCCACAAACAGATTATTTCTTATTATTAGATCTTATTCATTAAATTATTCTGTAATTTACACTTAGCCTACACAAATAATCCTTGTACACATAACATTTATTGAAAGTAATTAAATAAGCTACTTTGTGTGTTTTAATTCTGTTGCTCTGGATACACAGTTGTAGTTCACTTTACACTGTTTGCTATAAATCCAGTGAACATAATGAACATGATCTTTCAGCCACGATTTAGTAATACATTTGCATGTACTGAAAAGCGTACATGCCACATACACTCTGATCCAGTGTGCATATTTAATATAATGTAATTGCTGCTTGGATTGCCTACAGAAAGAGTGTTTTCCTTAAATGAATGAAGCGCCACATTTGAGCTGATCATGTGGTGGAAGGTGTAGAAAAAAAACACTTGACTCTCCTACCAGAAGCCAAGGTTTACATTAAAACTCTTGGCTGTGGTTAGCTTTCAGCAATAAAAGCACTTATGGCTAAATATACAAAATCAACCAAACAAGAGCTGGAAGTTCCTAAAATAAAAATATTAGTGGCTATTAATCCATTTTGCCATCCTTTTATCCAAACAGTGGAGCTGTAGCCTATCACAGCTGACACCAGTTGGCCCTGGACGGTTCATCCAAGTGATAAACAACCATTCTGACTCATATTCACACCTAGAATAACCAGTTAGCCTAACAATCATGTGTGTGTGTGTGTGTAAAAGCCCACTCCAGTACAGAAAAACCACACAAACTCCACTCCTCAACACATCAGCCCCCCAAAAACTATTTTCGGCTGCTCCGTTATTCACAAGAAGTCACCAGAGCAGGGATTTATTTTTACTAGTTAGGCAAATGTGTAAACGAAACTATGGAGGCATTTTTCCAACCCCAAACCTTCTTGCTATTAGGTGACGGTGCTCACGACTGTCTAACTGTACGGCTCAACATCCAACAAACATATTAAAAGTCAACCAGTACGAGTATTAAGCATGAACTCATGCTGTAGTTTACGTCAAAAAAGAAGCCTTTAAGTCACTGAAACATGAATCTACACTTCAATGTGGGCTCACTTTGTTATGGTATAGTTTCTATAGAGTTTGCGCTAATTCTAATAACTCAGATTCTGTGGAAGCCTCGTTCTTGTTGGCCAAGCACTATTTCAAAACCTTAAATATGTCACAAAATGTTTTTTTTTTTGCTTGTTTGGTTTTTTTTCAAGATTGGAGTGGAAGAACTTGACTCGACACAGACCTTTGACCTTAACCCCATCTGATACCTGAGGGATGAACTGGAACACCACTTGCTAGCCAGCCAGTGAACAGCACAGGACCTCTGGCCCTCAGTGATACTCTTATAGCTGAATTGGAGCAAATCCCTGAAGACAGATTCTAAACTGGAGGCTGTTAAAGCAGTACGTTAGTTCCCATGGTTTTGAAATACGTGAACTCTCACAAGGGTAGCACTTGGATGACCAAGGTTTATTTTGTAGTTCCTAGCTTCATACTGAATATACATTTTTCTGGCACATTATAGTTATGCGACGTTGTAGTTTACTTTTTGCAAACATCTATATTTACCATTATATTACCATCATTATTTCAGCTTCTCTGTGCATGCGAGACTAAATATGCTTATTTGAATCGAAGGTTTGAGAACAATGGGGCTTCTCTGCAATACAGAGTGCAAAACCCTCTGTAACATTTTTTTCTGGGCTGTTTAAATAAAGTTGCTTGAATTGATTTGCCTACCCACAATGTCAAGAGAAAATGCGGTGGCCTTATTCTCACCTCCAGCAGCGTTCGGTTGTTTTGCCCGATGTCATTAAGCGAACGTTTTGGCAGTTCTTCAAACACACTCAAATGCTGCTGAGAGGATCCATCCAGTGTAACTTCTTTTTGTTATCCTCCGTGTCATAATAGTTGATTGTGGACTTTCTGTCCGACTCAGGCCATAAACTTTCACAGACACAAGAAGCCTAACAAGACCCAAGCATGTCTGCTCCAAGACACCGATTCAGTGGCTTCTCTCTGCCTCTCTGTCTGCTTCAGAAAATGAGAGAAGCTTCTCAAAAAAAAAAAAAAAAAAATGTGACTCTACAACAGTAGCCTGTGTGTCCCCAAGGATAGTGAGCTAGTACGGTCTGCCAGTCTATCACACAGGAGCACACTGCTTTTGTGACAAACTGGCAGACTAACATCTTTCATTCCTGTAGCTCCTCTGTGCTCTTCTTCTTCTTCCTAGACAATCCTCACAATAACCTCGGTGGTGAGTGCATGACTACACAGTGCTCCCCATTGCTTTCTGTTGACTCAGTGGTGGATATCAGCGCCTGAACATGCCACATTCATTAAGAAAATGCTTTAAAGGCACACCAGAGAGATGTAAAAACATCACAAAAGGTCAGATTTAATTACTTCTCATTGTACGCCGCACAGGTTTGCAAAGCAAAACGGCAACAAAAAAGAAGAAGAAGGAGAAATATATATATATATATATATATATATATAGATATATATATATATATATATATATATATATATATATATATAGATATATAGATATATATAGATATATATAGATATATATAGATATATATCCTCACAGTCACTAAAATAATTTGCTTTCAGCAGGAACATTATGCTTTGTCAAAGTTTGCCACAGGATAGACTTACATGCAAGCTCTACTTTAAAAGGTGAGCTGCCTGGCCATCCTTAAATCCTTCAGAGGCTGTATCCATTACAGGATCCATGAAAGGTGGGTAAGAGGCAGAGAGCATGGAGGGGCTGCTTCACTGCACACCACACAACCTCTCTTTACACTCAAACTGGCAATTGTTAAATTCACACCCATGTCAGTCTTCTTCACAATTTAGAGCCCTATCAGGCATCTCCTGGTGGACAGAGCTTTCTGCCGTCCACGACGTTTCCAAATGAAATAGCAAAATGTTTCAGCAGTCATTATTTGGCACTCCCCCCACCAACGCGCCCTTTATTACACAGCCTTAAAGATTCATGAAGAGAACGCGCATTCAAATAAGCTTAATATCCATCCTGCTTCATACTAGTAACAACGCGGAGGGCAGAGGGAAGTGAATCATAGTGCCCCAGTGACTTGGAATTGCTGCGATATGCAAATGTGTGAGCTGGTGCAATAGATTATTCAAATGCATGAATGCTTTGCCTTTGGGGTCACCCTACTGCAGAGCCGTGGTCACTCCCCGTGTGTAATAAACCCCTTGTGATGTGTTTCCTCTCCGGATTCTGGGGAGTAATGACCGTGTTCAGACATATGGGTGACACAGTCTAGCCGGTGGTCGTGTAGACCACCCACATACCAACGGATGAGTGGTTACTTGACATCCTACCTAACAACCCCCCCCCCCCCCCCCCCCCCTCCTAAGACCACTGGAAATAAAATTGATTTTGAAATGTAAATAAAAAATGTTTTTAATTGTTTTTTTTTTCTTTACATTCTGGTTGATCAGAAAATACGTCTGGGGAAATTTAAAAAAACGTAAAAACAAAGCTAAAATTATTGCGCGAACCTGCAAATATTTCATCATTTTGCTTATTATTTCCAAGCATCCCTGGAGAAAAATCTCTTGTTTGAAACTGGAACACAGATTTACTGAAGAGAAGAAAGGTTAAGAGTTGTGGTTTGCGTGAAGCTTTGAAGCAGTTATGCCTTCCACTCTTAAATGCATTGATGTTTGGCAAAACAAGCCAGATTTATAATGCACAGTGTTCGTTTCTAGCTTTATTTACAAGATGTATCCTGGAGTTTACAGGTAGTATCTCTAGTCGCTGTTTTATACCGAACATTATTAGACTGTGTGTGTCGTACACAAGTCATGAAATCGCTATAAAATCTTCTAAAACAGCACGCTTTTTATCCAGAATTTATTTAAAATTAACAATGGTTAAATATGAGCATAAAGTAATCTGGTTTGTGTGCATTAGTGGTGCCATGGGTTTATGAGCCTCACATATGCAGGGAGCAGGAATGGAAAAAAAGCAAAAAGAAAAGAGATGAATAATAAATAGTGAAGACAAAACGGTCCTCTGACTCTGACTGGTCAAGGTTTCCTTTTGTTCTCAAGTTAAATCATCTTTTGAATATCTTGAACACAAAAGATTTGAGAGGAGATTGGAAGGTTAGAAACTTGTGGATTGGCTTCCTCGGGCTTCCTTTGGCTGTCAGCGCCAAGCAAGCTTGCGCTTATGAAAGAATCTTCGTTCCTTTTTTTAAAAAAAGAAAAAAAAAACAGGCAAAATAATTCTTGAAGCAGCCCTGCACACTCCTTTCATGCAACAGTTGGCACTGTAGTTGTTAGCAAATATTACTCTAACAAGAGTATAAGTGCATTCATCGAGGGCTTTTTTGAGCCTTGTAAATAGCATTGTCAACAGCAATCACAGAAATGAAAACCCACTTTTCGTGCAGAAGAAAGAATCTCTCCGGGGTCCATCATTTTCTTTTGCAGACTTTTCAAACACTGGCACACTTGAAATCATGTTTATGAACATTGCTCATAAGATTAATACAAAAAGAAAATTCAAGCCTTTTTCACAAAAAAGAAGAATAGTTGGACTTCTCCTTAAAGTTTTTCAATAAGAGTAGAAAACTTTCACCCACCTCTCCTCCATGATTCAAAGTGCCAAAGTGTGAGGTAAGTCAGGTAAATTTTGCATGCTATTTGTTAAATTAGCAGCTAATAAGAAACCATGCCCCACTGCGGTTTGATCCATCTGCCACCGATCTAAGGCGGCAACTGCTAATTGCTAACGCCCACACGAGCATCAGGCAGGCGTATTGATTCGTCATTCTCACATCTCAAACATCTTGAATGACACTGAGAAGCCAGTTGCAACAGACCAGGGTTTTACAGGGCACCATATTGCTGGGGGGGGGGAACTAACTGGGGCCGTGCAGTTACTGCTGTGCTTGCACTAAAAAACTCCTTGGACTGTAACATATAAGGACAAGGGACAGGTGGCTAAAGCGAGGAAGGATGAAAAGTACATCACCGGCAGATATAATTAAACCTGTGGTTTTAAAAAGCAAAGATTAAGTGTATTTAATGGATCAATAACGATGGACAGACAAGACAAAGAAGATTAATCAAAGTGCTCAGAAAATAGAGCACTTGGGCAAGCAATTAATATGTCAAGGGAACCTCGCAGGGACAAAAAAAATCAGTAAAAATAAATGTAAAAACGAACGGCTTTGAGGGCTATTACTTAGGATTATCACCATTGATTTTGTCTATAGCTGCGTGCGTGTTTGATGTTAATATCCATATTGATTCACCACTTTTTAGGAGCTTTTGATAGACACCACTCACACATTCCCCCTCATAAAACTTTCAGATTTAGATTTCATTACAATGTCCAGACCGTTCCCTCATTTCCTCAAGGAAGGTTATGAACATCGATCTGCCCTAGGTAGAAAGCATAAGTTCAGCACATGCTTTGGTGAAGTGTGTCTCAACTTTTATATTAGCGTAATAGTGCATCAAAAACAACAGGGACTGGAAGCCCCCAAGTCAATATGGCTGCCGGCCAGGACAAGCTAATTTCTTTGGCTTTGCTTCAGATGTTTTGCATAACATGACTTATACTGACTGACAAAAAGTAGGAAGAAGAGGCACAGACAGAGGCAGGAATGGAAGTAGAGCTTACCGTGCATAATAACCCATGCATATCAGCGAGCCAGAGCTGAGCTGTACTGTACAGGATGTACAGTGCTGTGTATTTATTTCGGTCACGCATTTAAAGCAACCACAAGCCTTCATTACCTAATGATGACAGATAATGGTAACAAGAATAAATTAAAGGCTTCCTGTCTTTTCCATTTTGATCAGGGCTGTTGTTGTTGACTGTGGTTTTATATGCCGGACCCTCAGGACTCACAGACTCAATCTCATGCAGCCAGCTTTGTTCCTGGCTCTACTGAAGCAGAAAAGGTGGACTCTTACTGGAAATCTCCAGGCTTTTCTCCTTGCGATGGTCTCCTCCTTCCTCTGTGTTCAATTTCACTCCACTTGACTAACACATTTCTAGACATTTACAGTAAGAAATTAGCAAATCAAGCAGCAGTGACATCTTAGACGGCTGTTTAAAACTCCCTTTTCTCTCCCAGCTCTATTGATTGCAGTGTAAAATACACAGGACACACTCCTCAAGATTCTATTACAATCTGTTTCATCGTGTATAATTTCAACAGATTGGATGATTTCTTCTTCCTCTTTTAAAAAAGAAAGAAAACCTATTTTGTATAATTCTACCTCAAGTGTCAAATTATCCTGCCTGACAAAGAAAAAAATATCTTAAAATGACTGGTGCACTTAACTTGAAAATGTTTTCATTTTGACACCATCTGCACTTACAATATGAATAACGGCGTGCTCCCCCCCCCCCCCCCCACCCCCCCCACCCCACACACACACATCTCTATCAGAAATTTCTTGTTATTGCCACTTAACAGTAACTTTATGGACAAACGAGAAGCTACTGCATCATCCAGTTCCCCTTTTCTTTTTCTTTTCTTGACAACTACACCTCTCTATAACCGTCTGCACAAAGATCCTTTCCTAATCGAGCACTAAAGAATAAAAAAAAAAAAAAACAGATAGCATAGCAAAAAATGATGGAGGATCTGTAAACCTGGTACCTATTTGCTTGTCATCATGATGCATGCAGAGGCAGCTGCAAACATCCATCCATCCATCCCTGATCCATTCATCCAAAAGCTATGCCTGCTTTACCCTGGGAAGGGATGGAGTTTATCCCAGGTGGCCAGAGGATAAACTTGTCAACATACTGTAGTCAATCTTTAAATTATTGTTGTTTTTAAAGCAATAAAAATATCATTACAGTATAGGTGACTTCTTAATAATAAAAATAATTGTCTAACTGTAACTGCCACCCATGGTAACTTTGCTTTTATCCATATTAAGCACTTTGCAGTGATTAATATGGCCTTTATCAACGTTAAAGAACCAGCCAACATCTTATGACCACACTAATGGTCCAAATAAACTTCTATTCATTTCTGAGTGGAACAGTGAAGGTAACCTGATAGGATGAGCCACAAAAACTGCATCTTACATTACGATTAGGCTCAATCTTGTTAGACAGGGCCTTGTGCTTCTTCTGGTGTTTTTTTCCTTGTCTTTCCACCCAATCAGCTGCAGTGCATTTATCTGCAGAGCCTCCTAAAAAACATCTGCTACAGAGCAAAATATGGGGGTACTAAGAGGAGTTTTGAAGTCCATCCATCCATTTTCTTGACTGCTTATTCATTTCAGGATTGCAGGGAGTTTTGAATGGGATATCTGACGTATGTGAAAAGATAATGGACACAAGCTTTGTGCGTGAGCAGTGTATCAGCAGATGGTGGTTACTGTAATCCACTTGTGTGAAAGAATGAGGCATCATTTCCTTAGAGTCTGTTTGGGTCTATGTCTCTTTTCTATCTTTTGGATCAAACACTCTTTTTACCTCCTCTGTTACTCTCAATAAGCCACTGAAATCTTGGCAACATCACGGCAGATGTAAATACTGCTAAAGTAAGTCATGTGGTCATTTTTGTGCATCCACTACTCTTTAGATGTCGCTGTCCAAACACAGTTTCCTTCTCTTGATGTGTTGCTCTCCGTTTTGTGGAGTGGTCAGGTTGCAATCCTGTCTAGACGACTTCAGCTGTGATTTTGTTACACGAGTAACAGATTAAAACTATTGTTGGTGATCTGAATATCACACATTGTTAATAACACAGTTTGTGTAGCTGTTAGTAGATGTGTGGATATTTGTAAATGCTTATTAAAGCTTCTCTTCTGTTATTAGTGTATAAACACCAAATAAATGAATGAACGGGTAACCAAATTTCACTTTATGTAATACTATTAACATGTTCGTATACCTCGAAAGTGAGAAACTCAGTGTTAACTTACTGAGATGCTCGCACTATGAATCAAAAGACATTGATAAATTAATAAACTAAATTTCAAAATATCCTTATATCAGTTTATAGCTCAGATACACTGAATTAAAAGTCATCTGACATACATTTAATAACATATATTTAACTATGGTTGTGTTCAATATATGCCATTCCGTTAAGATCAACACGGTGTAATGCATCAGATGTTGCTGCATAAAAAGCAGATGGAAAACAATTTAATTATCAATACCCCTAATGGCCTTAGATTATGAAATAAGCTCATTTTACAAGACAGAAAAAGCTGATATTTTCAAGTAAATATGCTAAATTGACTTTTATGAGCTTGTGTGAGGCTCTCTGACCTCTGTGGCATTTACTGTATTGTCCTACTAGGCAATTTCCAGCCATCTGGTACTCCAGGCAAGTTCAAGTAAATGTTAAGATGTACTGTATTTGCAACTATTATCTGCTAGCCTGTCTCGCAGCACATAATTCCTCTCCGTGCTCCCTCATGACAATAATTTAAAAAACAAAATATGAACATGAGATGGTGAAACGTGGAACTGAAATGGATTCTGCCATTTGAAAGAGTGACGAACAACATCTCTGTTAATTCACATACATCATACACTACAGCAGCGGCAGATGTGTAGGGGCATAATTACACACAATAACTGCAGTTATTTATTATTCAAAGTCAGCAGTGTAAACATGTTCATAGACCCCTCAGCCTAGCACTCCCTACCCCAACCTCCTGCTGTTGTTGTTGCTGCCGCCGCTTCAGCTGCCGTTGTTCCCGCTGCTTTGTCTTGTTGCTCCATTCGCCATTCCTGCTTCCTTTCACCCTCAGCTTGTTCTACCTTTCTCCCACTCCCCCCCCCACTTCCTCTCCAATTCATTGTGAAGCCAGATGTTATTTTACAGCATGAGCGCAGACGAAATATTAAAAAAAAGACTGGAAGTTGGGAAACTTCTCATCATGGAGGGAAAATGTAGAAGTTTAGCGACACAATGGAGAATTTTGTCTGTTTTTAAACCAGAGAACAGAAGCAGCCTTTAATTTTAAGAAATGCAGCAGCGGGTGGGGAGGGGGGGATAAAATAAATTAAAAAAAAAAAAAAAAAAAACGTCTTTGAAGATCCCACTGAATTCCTGATGCATTATTGACCTCTAGTGGACGACGTTTATATGAGGAATAAATTGTGTGAACAGCAGCAGTGTTAACCACATTAATTATATGACACTTGACCAGATCAGTGTTTATCAAGTGACTCCAACATGGACTCAATTAACTGCAGAGGACCATCATCTCCACTGATAAGAACCTTAGATTAAATTCACCCATTTCCATCGGATTGGTACAGAGATAAACAGCGACTGGAAATCCAGCCAATAAGCCTTCAGCTCTAAGGCTGAATGCTCCCCATGTGTTATATTATACAAATGGAAAGCCATAAGCAAACCATGTGCAAATTATGCAAGTATTCAAAATTATAACCATTTCATCCTTCAGTTGATGACTTACTTTGAATCTATATGTAAAATCTGCAGCCAGTCAAAAATCCAGCACTCACATTAAGAAAACCGAGTACAGCAAAGAGATTTTTATTCTGACAAAGGTGTGAAAGAGCTTTTCTTGTTCCATTTTGCAGCGGACTTGAAATTCAGTATAAACGATCATCAAGCACCTTCACTTCTTCTCTATTGGAGCGTCATCCCTCACCACTGGGAATATTTCTATTTCCTTGATGATCCGTTTAGCAATAGTCTCATTGTTTGCTGAAATCATCCTCCGAGACATTAGATCGAATGGTTCCCCTATATTGTCAAAACAAAGCCTTTATTGAGAAGGACTCCTGCAGTCAGTGTTTTCAACAAGTAACATATTGCTTTTTTAATGATATTCATTAACACTCATTTCCAAGCACATATGCTTCATAACCAGCTGTTTGAGAAGATTTTTAGAAATCATACAAACCATCAACATCCAGGAGGATTCCTCCAGCTTCTTTGACTATAACTGCACCAGCGGCAATATCCCAGCAGTGGATCCCGATCTCAAAGAGAGCCTCAACTGCCCCGGTCGCCACAAGACACATGTTTGTAGCAGCTGTTCCTGACCCACGTAGCCTGTCAGGACAAAAAAAAAAAAAATCAAAGGGATACTGGGAATTGCAGTAGCAGTGAGGAAAACATACCACCGGTCAACAACAGCAACTTTGCTGCCAAGTTCAACACTGAGTGACACATGACTCTTCATTTTAAATATGATGAAGCCAAAGTTATGTGGAACAATCCATCATGGTACTTTATATATTTACAGATAAAAAGGGGAAATGCAGGTTTTGTTGCTCTAAAGCAGTTTCATCATCTACCTTGAGTTTGAACTTATTGCATCATTTTAACACATTAAATGTTTTGGTTTCACCCTCTTTACTGTTGGTGTTCCTTGGCATACAGTATGCCTTTCACCACCCTTTACCTTCACTAGCTAGTTAGGAATTTTAAAGTTACTTTGTAAGGTTTAGATAAAGATGGGACTTTGGCTGAAAACACTCCTTTAAAAATCATCCTGTTTAACCTCTGCGATTAAAGCTGAGTCTACAGGTCCTTTACAAACCTCCATATGGGACTTGTCTCACTATTGCTTCATGGCACAGACTTAAAGGACACCTTGTTTATGCGAGATGCCAGCTGCTTAGACAAAAACTAGACTATTTGACACCTAATCAGAGCAGGCTGTATTGATCTGCATACAACAGGCAATACGCCTGTTCCTTTGACAGCAATTTATGCATTTCCCTGTCATGTTGAATATACATAGATTTAAAAAATAAAATAAAATAAAAAATTCAGGCAATTTTGTTGAGTTGTGGCTGCAAAAATCCCTGTGGAAATGACTTTTGACTGCAATGCACAGTATAGCGTTTCAATCCAGGCCCACTTACCCATGCACTGGGATGCAGAGGTTCTTTTGCATTGTGGAGAAGATCTTTGTCACTTTTTCTGGGCTTCTATCAGTTCCATGTTCAGAGATGATTATTGACTGGTTAATGTCTGCAATGAGAGCAAGTCTAACATTCTTAGTATGCAACAGTAGATATACACCTTATTACTAGATTCAGAAGTTTCAGAAAGTGGTACATTGGGAATATTGATAAATCTGGACACAAATGTTCATTTCAAAATGTTGTTCTTAAATCAGGGCACATTTCGTCTTAATTAGAAATTGACCAGTTCTGCTACTTTTGCAGTACATATTAGAATTTGGGGTTTGTTTGTTTGTTTTTTAAAAGCATCTGATTTGGTATTCAAATCAAAACAGGGATACATGAATTTGTATCTCATTTTAATCACCAGTTCGTTCAAAATCATTAAAACAGTGTCCTTAAAACTCATTAATATGCATCAAATTATTCAGTGTTTGAGAAGTCTGTCAACTGTGTCACCCTCGGACAAAACCCCGATAGCTCAGCAACACTCGTCCCCAAAGTGACACAAACACCAAATGTCAATTCCATTAGTAATGTAGCAAGTAATACAAAAAAAAAAGTTTAAGTAAAAATAAATAAATAAGTTGGGGAACGGTTCTAAAGGAATCTTGGATAAGGATGTTAAATCACTCCAGAGTATAATGCAGATTTATGTTTAATTAGTCATCCTTGATAATACCGATGCACAATCCTTTATCAAGCTCAAATTTCCTATTTTCCAAATCAGTTCGATAAAACATTAAAAGTACTGGTAAATAGACTCAAATTTGCTCATGTAGGCAATTTTGTTGGACAATTTTTTAATAAAGAAGGGGGATAAGATTTTACTGGAGAAGTCCATCATGTTACTGCACAACAGGGGGTTAATACGGTGTCCATTTGCCAGTTTTTACATAACAGACTAAACCGTGTGTCATGAGGACATTGTACCTTTCACATCAGACACCTGAATGGGTTCGTCATCACAGAAAGCTCCCTTCCCCCGTCGTGCTTTGTACATCTTGTCCTCCAAGCAGCTGTATACCACACCAAACTCCAACTGAAACAGATTTCATTTTTAAGATTGACTAATCCAGAGATCTGTGCGCATTTTCTCTAATATAGTAGCTTCATTTGACATACCTCCTTATTGACAGCAAATGCAATAGAGACAGCCACAAATGGGAATCTGCAAGCAGTTTCATGTGTATTGCATTAGTTAGTCAGAAAAGCTTAAATAGACACTCTTATCAAAAGTTGTTTGAGCCTAGAAAGTTATATGCATCTTTCCTTACATCACTTAAAAAGCTTACCCATGTACAAAGTTTGTGGTGCTGTCCACTGGGTCTATGATCCATGTAGGTTTGTCAGTCAAGATACATGGCTCGCCTTTGGCAACTGACTCCTCCCCAATGAAACTGCAGAACGAAGCAGCAGTGGATCAGTGAGGAATACCCACATACAACAACAGATATATATATAAATAGGGGATGGTGGGTATGCGTGACTCACCAGTGCGTGCCTTCTCCGAATTCCTCTTTAAGAGACCCGATGATGATTTTCTCAACCCTCTCATCAGTCTTGGTGACGAGGTCCACAGTGGAGCTCTTTGTCATGACTCTGATTTCACTCTCTCCAGCTTTCCTAATTTCCTGATTAAATTAAATTTTGGCACATTGTCAATCCACCTTAAATTGTTTTTTTAAAGAATGCCCATTTCAGCTTTTTAAACATTAGTAGTGTAATGTTTAATGCTGTGTGTACACTTGAAGTTAGTCACCAGACAACAAATGGGTGTTCAAGACATACCGCTCCAGCTTTTCTTGCCACTGCAACAGCAAAGTCATATGCCTTCTGCCATGGATCTTCCATTTTGCTTTTATATGGAGGCTTGCTTAGGAGAGTTTGAAAAAGAAAACCAGCCTGTAAAATTGTTACAGCCAAAAAACATTAGAGCATCCACAAGGCAGAGCTAAACAATGCAACAAATGTCCAAGTTATTTTGTCCATCCTCATGGGCATTCACAAAGAATGTGTCACTATCAGAGTAACGCGTTACTGTAATCCAATTACTTTTTTCAAGTAACGAGTAAAGTAAGGGATTACTATTGCAAAAACGGTAATTAGATTACCGTTACTTTCCCGTAGGAACGCTGCGTTACTGCGTTACTAAAACCCTGATGTTTTTTTTTGCGAGAATGTCTCATGACAGTGACATAAGCAAGTGCGATGTTCGTGACAACAGCTGTGTGCAGATCAACAATGGATCATATATCGAGTGCGGGAGAGAGCATGAGCGTGCAGCGTTTAAAGCGTGGAAGTACTGACCTTACTTTGAGTTTGATTCCATAAAAAGTGACAAAAACATTAGTGTCCGTTGTGCGTGGGAAGAAAACGTCTTTTTACAGCGAAAAAAAACCCTAAACTTCCAAGCAAGCACCGAGTGCGCTATGACGTAATGGGAAACTCACAGAGAAACTGCGGATTCTTCAACTGACCGCTGCGGCACACCTGCACCAGGGTAAACCTCCGCCTACCGCAGTCCTGCTTTACAGGTGAAGATAGAGCAACAGGACCGCTGAGTCTTTGACTTTATTTATTTTCTGCTGTGTTTTACTTGCATCTATTTGAAAGACTGAGTGTAAACACAAAAAAATATTTTATTTTATGTTCTGGAATTAAAAGATTAAAACTAATAAAACAAGTTTTAAAAAAAGACTTTTCCATTTGATTACATTTTGTATGATGGATTATGCAGAAAAAGTAGAATTGGGCTGAAAGATCTATCGCTTTATCACCTATTCAGGTTGTAAATCGTGTTTTTAAAAAGTAACTAAGTAACTAAGTAATTAATTACTTTTAAAAATAAGTAATCAGTAAAGTAACGGGATTACTTTTGGGGGGAAGTAATCGGTAATTAGTTACTGATTACTTTTTTCAAGTAACTTGACCAACACTGGTCACTATACTTAAAGATGATGTTTCAAGTCTCTCTAAAACTTCCAACTTTGCAAAACATTTAAAATGCACATAACCAAAATACAAAAGACACAAAAATTGGAGGTACATATATTCAGAGCGTTGCTATGAAATGTTTAAAGCACAATATCTGAACTGGGAGTTCACACACTTAAGCAAACCACTCTTTTCAAATAACTCCTTTAATTTGTGTTTCAATAACCCAGCTTTCTTTGAGTTACCACCTTTCTGCTGGAGGTGCCTGCTAAATTGTGTTAGAAGGATCAAAGCTGCATTACATCAGCTGCAGCTTAAAGGGTGCTGATTGCCAATTGGACTGCACCATGTTCCTCTGGCATTATGTGGAGAGGAAACACTTTCAAATTTGACAGTAGAGACTTTAATCACAACATCAATTTATTTTCATGTAATACTAGGGAGCAGGATACTGACAGGTTTTGTGGTTATCACAGGTGTTTGAATGGCCCTGTCTTTGTCTCTCCCCTTGTGCACCAGAATGGCCAAATCCACCACTATTTACTGCTTTTTTCCCCCCTTTTGGTTTGTTTAGTGGGTTCAAACTCAGTTTTGTTTTTGGTCTGTCAAACCAATAAAATACTGCTATAAGCCTGCATAATTAGCAAACTGTTTATACAACAGTAGATATTTATTGGTGTAAGACTGAAGTTGTGAGCACTGTTATGCACTAATATCAACAACATCAGACAAATGTGCAGTAGGTGTGCCACATATATTGTACCAAAACATGTCATATGGCTGCTCTTAATGGCTGCTGCAATTAGGCATCACTACCTCATATCACATTTTGGTTTTTTAAATATTAATACATAGATATTGTTGCCTGACCACTTTCACCGTCTCTCTCTCTTTGGCATTGTTTTGGGGGGTTTTCTTCAAAAAAAAAAAAAAGAAAAAACAGAAAAGTGTCCCAGCTAATCCATGCTGCTTCCACCTATCAGAATGTCTGTTTTATAGCACAGTATATCTGTGCTAAGAAGGCTGTAAAAGGAACTGAGCGTATCATTCCTATCATAAATGAAAATTAGTTAGTAATGCACTTAGGGATACATAAATTGCATCACATTTAAATACACTCCCAGCTAAATTGATTTGAGGATTTGCAGACAGCATGCCTGCAGAGAGAACTGCCTGTTACTTAAGGACAAGACAACACCCTTGAGTACATTGTGCCCTGAGGTACTACTGTACTGCAGAACATATAGTGTCTAAGCTCTTCTGCTTCACATGGATTAGATCTACTTCTAAAGTGTGTCCAAGCAGATCAGAGAATGCTTTGTAAAAAAAAATCCAAGAAAAGTTTAATGTGAAGAATTTAAAAAATAAGAAGCCTTACCTTGCGGAGTCAGGTTGCCTCGAGATACTACTGCAAGTTCTTTAGAAAAGCCTAACTTTAAATTGCCTCATTGAAGAGATGAAGCAGCTAAAAAGGCTGGCATGACAAAGTGGGAAAAGTACTGGGACCGCCCTCAGATGGTTCTCACAGCAATCAGAGGAAGAAAACATTCTGTCCCATCTCAGGGAGACCTACAACAACCTGATGGCACATTCACCATAGAGTGAGTGCATCCTTATCCTTAAAAAAGTAAGTGGAAAATTTTGAGTGTCTCCCTAATTCTTGTGGAGTCCCATAGGAAAACACAGCCCGCTGCCATACATTTCTGTGAGTTGTAATCGAATACAGAACAATGCATCCCAGAAAATTCCCACACTCTCAGTCTTGATATTGGATTATAAATTATGACTGATTTTTAGGGCTCGAAATCTTAGGTTGCTTTTTTGGAGGAATCAAAAATTACATTCCAGCTCTGGACTTTTAACACATGATTTGGTATGACAAACAAAGCTTCGCTTAGTTTTATATTTCCTGGCAGTTTCACATCCATTGAGCTTTCTCTTTATGTCCTTTTATTGTATTCCACTGGTGGAAAATAGTTTGAAAGGTCCCCTGGTGAGTCGGTCTCAATTATGTGTGCGTGCATGGCTGTTGTTCAATGTGCCTGCTGGAAGTTGGATAAAGTCTTTACAGTTTCCCCATGAACTGAGTAGAAGTAAACACAACAGATAAACACATCCATAAGCATCAATATTTATGTGTCTAAATGTGTATATCTCAGTCAGATTTTATATCCAACTGTACTGTGAGGCAACTTAAATGTGAAAATACTCTCGTTTTCTGTTGGAATCATCTGTTTGGCACAACAGCTACAAGACGCTCAAAATGTCTAATAAAGTCTACTTAAGTCTGGCAAAACCAGTCTTGACTGTTTAGACTCAGACATGTCATAATACATATCCTATCTATCTTTCAAATACATGCTGCACTCAGGTCCTGAGGCATTACAAAACACTTTTTGTGCTTTTTTTCTTTTTACAAAGTCATAATGCCACTTCTCGCCCTGACAGTGGTCTTGCGTGGAGCAATTCTTTGCAGCAAGACAAATTGTTCAGTTAAATTTTGCACGTCTCAAGGACGTGATGTTGCATCTCTGTCTGCCTTGTGATTTCAAACGTGACGACAATGGAGACATGTGGCTCGTTTATATCTAAGGACAACAACCCCCGACCCTGGGAAAGTGACCTTCTATATACTAAACAGGGCTAGTAAGACATAGCAAAATATGTGCTGTCTTCTACATTGTGTGATATGTCTGCATGAAGCAGAACAGTCGTTTTTTTTCCAGGGCACGTTTCAGCATGATGCTTGACGTTGCCACACCTTCCATAACTTGCGTTCATGGGTGTTGAATATGTTCAGCCTGTTTCTGCAGTTTGCTAATCTGCAAGTCATGACAACATGAGTGGTGACGCAAATGTTTGGAAAAAAAAAACTACATCTGCAAGGATCCTTAAGGTCTTCACATGACAACAGCTTTGTTAAACAATCTGCTTCATCGTCCCCTTGATGAAGTTGTGGATTTGCTACCTCTGTTGAATTAAAACAGTTCAGAGTGGGATATTACATGGTGGGATTTGTTGAAAGTTTTATTTGACTGGGAGCTGTAGGAGAGCAGTTGTCACCCCGATGTCTCCGTTGTGCACTAAATATAAGATGTTCTCAGAAATGTTGGGAGACACACAGACGAAAGTGACAGGACAAGCAAAACAAATACATCAGTCCTGCTGTCTCCCTGGCAGGTCCGTTATGAATAATTTATCCGGGATGATGGATGTTTCGGATGTTTGGTTGCCTTGAATCACAGCTGTAACTGAGGCCTGCCATGAAGGTCAGCGGTGCACCCTGAAAGATGAGGCTTTATCAAGTCACCAAGCCCCTTTTGATCTATCAATAAGACTTCCAGCTGTACTTGGGGACAATGGGGCTCAGTAGTAGGCTCCAGAAAGACAGCATGCTCACAGTTAAATTTTTAACACATTTTCCACCTTAGTAATATGCTACCCTGATGCACATGGCAAAGTAATTGGTGTTGTAGTAATTTGGTAAAATTAGTAATTCTACCTCATGATGATGCTCAGTGGATGGATTACTGCCCCCAGAGACCTGCTCACTTATCCATCCAATATAATACCAATAAGGAAATGATTTCAGTTCATTTTATAGCACCCAGAATATATGAACCACATCGTATGGGAATCTGTCAAATAGTTGGTGGGATTTTTTATACCTGTTGATGGTGCAATAGGAGTGAAACTCTGAGGATTACTAAAGGTATATTCTTCTGGGAACTGTGAGCAGTTCTTCAAAATACTTTATATTTTAGTTTTGTCCAAAGTGGTAAAGGAACTGATGACATTATTCCACTTTTTCAATTCAGGTGTTGGGGGGGAGGCTGTAACTATCCCAGCTGCCATAGGGTGAGAGGTAGGGTACAAACTGGACAGTTCACCAGTCTGTCTCAGTGCTAACGCACAGAGACCAACAGCCACACTCACATTCACCCCTACATCCAGTTTAGAATTAGACTTAACTTAACCCCATGTCTTTAAACTCCGGGAGGAAGCTGGAGTACCCAGATAGATCCTACACAGACATGGCGAGAGCTGGATTCAAACCCAGGACCTTCCTTTTGTGATATGATAGTGCTAACTGCTGCCCACAAAAAATATAAGTATAAAATATAAAAAATGAACCATATAGTAATTCAGTGTTATCATAGGTTCAGATTCCTTTAGTATTTCCATGTACTGAGCTACTTTTTACAAGCAACTTTAGAAATTCAAATTAGCATGGTAGTAGAGCTACCACTAGAGCAGCGGTCCCCAACCTTTTTTGCGCCACGGACCGGTTTATGTCCGACAATATTTTCACGGACCGGCCTTTAAGGTGTCGCAGATAAATACAACCAAATAAAACTAGTACCGGTACCGAAAAAAGAAGATTTATTCATAACACACGTGAAACGACCCAGAAAAAATGAGTAAACGACAAAAACGATAACAAAATAATGCTAAAAACCGATAAAAACCCTGAAAACCACACATTTCACACCCGAACCTCAACTCTCGTGGCCCGGTACCAAACGACTCACGGACCGGTACTAGTCCGTAGCCCGGGGGTTGGGGACCGCTGCACTAGAGTATCTTTAGCGCAGCAAAGCACATTTTCTTTGACTGTAAAAGGCAAAAATTAGGCCATTAAAACATGAACAAGTATTGTATGCTGTCAGCTGGACTTTTGTAAATGTTAAGGATTTCCTGTGAAGTGAGAAGAAATAAGCTACAAATTAAATGTACAGTCAGGGAAGCCAAGATCTAGATTGTTCTTCATCACTTGATTGGAATTTGCAGGCCAGCAGGAGGGCTGCCTCCAATTTCCCTTCTCTGAACAGCAGAGCAGTAGGAGGCTAGAGACCAGTGGTTTATATTGCAGCAAGTGGGAATTCTTCCTGATGGAGGGCTGCGGGGTGTCTGTTAGGTTGCCATTATTCCTACAGGGATCTGCTAAGTGGACTTGCATTGCACGGTCTATCATCCAAATAACTGTGACTGAAAGTGCTTCACATACCCAAATGGTACACAGTATCCATCATGTGATGATGAACTAGCATGAGTTGGTGCTTTTAGCTCTGAGAGGATGTACTTAAAACAAAGCAGTGATTTAAGCTAATGCCAATATGTAAAGATAATAATTTATGATCTTAGTCTATGACATAAACATAGCTGTGGTTATCAGGTTAATATTCAGTTAAAGTATGTGGAAATTAAAAAATATGGACATTGCAGTTGTACTCCAATTTTCTCCCAGTGCTGGCTAAGGAAGCCACCAACCCCCATCACCATGGCTGGAAACCCAGTTAGATGAATGGGTGAATGAATAGATGGATAGGTGTGTGAAAACTATATTCTAATAGTACAACGGCCATCATACATTTTTTCTTTTGACAAAGTGCCAGTGCTTAATCTGAAACCACTTCTACCCATTTCCACAAAAAAAAAAAAGACTTGCTGAAATTGTTCTGCCATTACCCCAACTTCAGCTATTTACACCGTAATGTTCAGCTGTCGACCCTGTCGAAGTCTAGCTGTCGAAAGTCACAATGGCCTCAGAAAAAAAGGCAAAAGCACGACCAAGTTCTTTCCCAAACAGTTTAACAGTGGGAGTGTCTCTTGATGTCAGAAGGGAGGGAAGGTCTTGCCATTGCTAAACAATAACTACAATCACAGTCATAAACAGAACACAAAATGATAAGTAAGTGACTGAAACAAAGAAAAAAACACTAAATTCTACATAAAAGTCTAACTAAAGCTGTTTAAACATGTTTGATACAAAAAGCACAGCCTCTGTATTTTTTTTTTTTTAAAGAACAATGGTTGGCATTTCTTTACTGTCAATGAGAGCCTGTAATGAATCTGTAGTCACTCTACAGCTAAAACGGGGGGGGGGGGGGGGGGGGGGGGTATTTAAATTTCAAAGTTGCAAGAACTGATTTGTTTAACATCTGCTGGTGTAAAGGTGAAAGCTGGAAGAGGAAGCGCTGGCTTTTAGCTGACTGACTTCGGAAGCCATTCCCAACACTGGTGATTACGTCGCTACCCCCTGTTGTATACAAACACACACCATTGATTTCTGTGGAAGGGGGGTTGCAGCACATACAACGGGAGTTTGCTCAAGTAAAGTGTTTTAAAGCCATTTATTAGCCATCAGCTGAAAAAACAGCCCACGGAGAGAAAAACTCTGGACTATTTTATAGAGCTCATCAGCCCAGGGGGCAGTCCACCACTCTGCATGTGCAGTCTCTGCAGCACTGGCTGAAAGGGCAGGGGAAATGCAGCGGAGAATTTTACATGGAGTAATGGCTGCGAATGCTTTTATCTCTCCACTAAATCACAACGATAGCAGCAAGTGGTTTTTTCCCGTATTTTATGGAGTGTCAAAGGCCTGTTTTCTGTTTATTTGGTTTCCTGTTTGCCGCAAGAGACATTTTTCTTGCTCACGCTTTTATTTTATAGATTTATCATTTTTCTAGGTCAAAGCAACACATCGCTGATTCAGAGCCCTTTTAGGATGCCACAGAGGGGTTTGGGAGCCTTTCCGGACAATGGATACAGACAGTGGGTTTTTTCTTCTTTTTGCAATAATAGCTGTACATAATAACGTATGAGCAAGCATGGGAGCTTTTTGTGTTATCACAGTAACATAGCGTAACTTCACATAACTGTCATGCTGCATTAAGCAACACACGATGGGAGGTGTCTTGACACATTCTGCCATTTTCCTTCTTGCGGTTTATTAGGACATTTCAGAGGAAGCAAGTCCAGACAGTAAACGTCCATATCTAGTGCTGGAACCGTAAATGTGCACAAAATAAGAATTTTTCAAATGTAACTTCTTTTTTTTTCTTAAACCAACATTTTCAAAAAGAGAAAAACAATAGCGCAAGACACATTAGGACAGACACGGTATCTATGGAAACAAGACAAACAGGTACACACATTGAGACAGGGTTGTGGGGGAATGTTAGAAAGTAGATAAATAAATAAATAAAATACAAATGAATGACAAAAAGACCAGTCACAGGAATACTTACAACAATAATTATCATGGTCATACAGGCTTCAGTTCTGTTGCCATTTATTGTCCTTTCTCACTTCATGACTGAGGCATCTGCATGCAAGTTGACATCTGCAGGACCTTCACCTGTGTTAAAACAAGCGATTTCAATGGTGCTTTAATTTTCTGTCTTCCTGTTGGATTCTTGTGAAAACAGACATGCGGTGACTTCATTTTGGCTCTACAATAAAGACATTAAGCAGTTAAACAGTACATTAGTTCCATAAGATGAAAATATGCTTTAATAATCAGAAGTTAGAGCAGCCAAACAATAAAAAAAACAATGTACCTCAATAAAATAATTACAAAATCCCAAAAGAAAAACAGAGTTAAAAAAAATAACTACACAAAGGAAGGAAATGTCCTGTATCTGTCCTTGAGGCAGCAGGGTTGAGGCAGATGTTAGAGAAAATGTTTAAATTCCTGTCCAATGGGTGTGCAGAGGGTGGGAGTGTACACAGTTACGACTGTGCATGCAGACACTTCATAAGATACACTCTGCTAGTAGTAGTTTTGCCTCCAGACGTGCTTAAATTGTTCATGGCACAGGTTCAACAAGGTGCTGGAAACAGTCCTTTTTGGTTCACATTGACATGACAGCATCACACAGCTGCTGCAGATTTATTGGCTGCAAATCCATGATGGGAATCTCCTGTCCCATCACATCATAGAGGTGCAATGCTGGATTAAGATGTGGTGACTGAAGAGGTCATTTGAGTACACTGAACTCACTGACATGTTCAAGAAACCCATTTGAGATGATCCGAGCTCTGTTACATATTGCATTTTCTTCATTTTCTTTCAGCCATCACAAGATGGTTACACTGGTCATAAAGGGATGGACAAGGTCAACAACAGTACTCAGATAGCCTGGGATGTTTAAACAATGCTCAGTTAGCACTAAGGGATGCACAGCAAATCAAAACTTATCAGACAAGGGAACATTTTTCCAATCTTCTGTTGTCCAGTTTGGAAGAGCCTGTGCAAAGTGTAGCTTAGCTGTCAGGAGTGTCATCTATCCTGGTTTTCTGTTTTAAGGCTCAATGTACGGCACATTCAGAGACGCTCTTCTGTATGCTTTGGTTTAATGAGTAATTATTTGATTTATTGTTGCCTTCCTATCAGTTCAAAGCAGTCTGGCTATTCTCTGGATTATGGCATCAACAAGGCATTCTTGCCCAGAGAACTGCTACTCACTGGAGACTTGCTCTCTTTATCATACACTTGCAAAAACACATTAATTTACATTTTAAAAAACATATACATGTATAAACAGTTGGAAAATGGATGGGTGTGTGGAGGAAATTTACATAGAAATGTATGTTAATTCAGTCTATACAGAAAGGCCACACTACTGGTCAAAACTTGAACACTTGTTCCAAAGTTTCTGTAGTAGTGCAGTGTTGCAGTGATTTATCAAATTCCTTCCTCTTTTCTAGCTTAATCATTCACATAAATATAAAAACAACACCATAAAAAATGCAGACAGTAGTCTTTCATCACATCTGTTGAATTTGTTACAGCAGAAAGGAAAATGTGTATCTTTGAATGCCAATATTTCCACACTCACAAAAACAGAACGATGGTTTAAAATTGAAGCTCTTAGTATTTAACACTCGCTCAGATCTTGTTCAGAGGCATTTCAGAGGAAGTTATAGATTTATCTTTTCTTGAGGTCAAAGCAACAAATCACTGATTCTTGTCATTGCCGCTCAGGTATTTAGGAGTCGAACAATGCGTACAGAGAACAACTGTGGCACATATTGGCAATATAAGTTTTTTACAAAGCGGAATAGCATTTTTTAAAAGGACTGTCTGACTGAGGCAACGCAACATGTGAGGTGTCTTTATACAGATTTTGTCATGTTAACTTTTGTGGTTTATTCAAACACTTCAAAAGAGGCAAGTCAAGACACTGAATCCCACCCTCCCTCCATATTGTGCCATGCATAATTTGCACTGTCAGCTTTTTTTTTTTTCCCCAGGAGAAAATATTCATTCAAGTTCTGTTCTCTTTAGTTCTGTTGCCATTTATTGTCCTTCCTCAGGTTACAGCTGTGACATGCTTGCATGCTGATGCCTGTCTGCAGGGCTTCAGTTCTAAAACTTTATCAGTGCACCACAAAAAATGAGAAGAGTCTTGAGTAAGAGATATTATTTGCTTTTACAGCAAGTAAAAGCATTTATTGCATTCTTACAAAAGCACATAAAACAAGCACACATTTTGAAAAACATCCTTGGATTGCTCCTTAGCCAAAAGGACCCTTTATCCTTTGGCTTGATAAAGAAAGCAGATATACAGTACAGTTGTAGGTACACATATACTTGCATTACACATTGTGCAAACCAGTGATGACTCTAAAATGTAATAGTTACTCATGTATAAGTAAAGTACTTTATACTTCAACATTACATTTGTTTTAATAGTGCTGTGTTGAGGAAGAATAACCATGAGACTTCTTTATCTTCTCACGAATAAATAAATACTAAGACACTGTTTAGTGATTAAAAACATCACAATAAAAACTAATATGAACAAGGGCATACACTCCATCGCATCTGTTTAAATTAAAACGCAATACAAAGTCTGTATCTGAACCGGTAAGTCCTGAAATGTGAAAACACACAAAAAAAAAGCAGAAAAGAGGCTGAAAGTGTAAGCTCTGAACAGTTAAACTCTCTCAGATGCTCTTCAGAGGTAAGTTTACAGTTGTTGTTTTTAAGGCAAAGACAGGCTTGAGACCTTCTATGTACAAAATAGTTGAGGGTGTTTACATGAGCCGAGCAGGCTGAGAGCAGTGCAGCAGTTAACTAGTCATCAGTGTCATCCCTGCCAACGTGAAACTCTGTTATCTCATTTGCAATGCGTTCTGCTATCATTCTGCTGCTGGCCACAATCAGCCTGCGAGACATCAAATCAAATGGTCCACCTGGTAAAAAAAGACAAGTAAAAATTAATGTCGCATTCTCTTCTTTCTTTCAATGTTACAGTATACGTGGTTAAATTATCAACTTGCTTCTGACGATGCATTAAGCAGTGCATGTTAAAAATGTGTGTGGGAGTAACAGCTGATAGCCCTGAAGGTGCTTTTCTGTGCTGTTATTGAAGCTGAATGTTAAAAAAGGCCATTATCTTATCTTGTAGGAACTTCTAAATTGAAAATAAAAATGGAAATTGGAGGTTTTTGGAGGACAAAAAGATATGAAGACTACAGACTACCATGCGGTGGTTAGCATTGGCGCCTTGAAGCCAAAAGGACCTGGTTCGAATCCATTTCTGGATGGTGTCTGTGTGAAGTTTGCGTCATCTTCCTGTTCATTCATAGATTCCCTCCAGGTACTCTGGTGTCCTCCCACAGTCCAAAGACTTACAGGTTAGGTTAACTGAAGATTCTAAATTAGTCGCAGATGTGACTGTGAGCTTGAATTGCTGTCCGTCTCTTTGTGTTGGTCCTGAACACAAGCTGTCTAACCCCACCTCTCTTAATACCACAACCTTGGGATAAGCTCCAGTTCAGTGTTGAACTGAGAGACAACAAAAATCCATGAATACATCAGGAACACATCAGGCCACAACTGATCACATGCTTGGTGAATACCTCAAGCAGCAGAAACCCAAGAAAGAAGAGGAGGAAGAAGAGGAGCCATCTATTTGCACGGATTAAACCACCAGCAAATAGAAGAAGTGGCTGATATTGAGATATCCTACCAATAGGTGGACAAAGCTGGATTGAAAAACAGCACAGACGCACTAATAACAGCAGTACAGGACCAAGCGCTAAGCACTAAGATCAGTAGAGCCTGGGGTTTACCACACCAATCAAGACCCTATGAGACAATTTGACACATAACAGCAGGGTGTAAGATGGTAGCAGGCAGAGCCTATATGGAATGGCATAACCAAGAGGCCGGTATAGTATACAGGAACATCTTTACAGAGGATGGCCTGGAAGTTCTGAGGTCAAAATAGGACACGCTCGCCGGGGTGGTTGAGAATGACCATCTGAGGGACTTCCAGATAAACACAGACAAACTGGTGATGGCTAACCAACCGGACATAGTAGTGGTGTACAAGCAGAGGAAGATGGCTGTAGTGTTAGAAGTAGCTATAATAAGTGATAGCAACATCAGGAAGAAGGAACATGAGGAGGATGGGAGCAACAGTGGTACCCGTAACTGCCCCAATCGGAGCACTCGGGGCAGTTATGCCCAAATTGGGCGAGTGGCTCCATCAGATGCCAGCAATAACATCTGAGATTTCTGTCCAGAAGAGCGCAGTCCTAGGAACAGAAAAGATACTGTGCAGGACCCTCAAGCTCCCAGGACTCTGAACCCGAACTAGAAGGATAAAGACCGCCCGCAGCGACAAGTTGGGAACCCGAGAGATAGTTGCAAATGAAAATCTCAGCAGATCAGCCATTTCTGAAATCCTTTATCAGCCTGTCTGCCACTAATAACCACATTCAAAGTCACTTAAATCACCTTTCTTCCCCATTCTGATGCTCCGAATGAGCTTCAGCAAGTTGTCTTTATCATGTCTACATGTCTAAATGCACTGGTTTTATGCCATGTAATTGACTGATTAGGCATTTACGTTAATGAGCCACTTCTGTTGGTGTAGCTAACAAGATTTTCAGTGTGTGTGTGTATATACACACACACACACACACACACACACACACACACACACACACACACACACACACACGGGTAATAATAATAATCGTTTTTTTCCTCCCCAATTATTACTCATGACACACTACTGTCTAAACACAAATACACACATATTGTATGTTTGCCAGTAATCTGATTTACTGCTCCACCCAATCAAAGATGCAAGCTGGTGACAAAGATAACACACTAATAAGCTCAAGAGAAAAATAGATGGTGAGGATGTTATTGATGTATATACAAGATCCAAGCACCTTACTCATTTTCAGATTTTACAGTAAAAGGGTCACGTTTGAAAAGACCTTCAGCTAATCAAAAACTAAATAAATAAATGGGACTCTGAACAGTAAGTAACTTAGAAACTTGCTCCACCAACTACATGCTTTCTGTCACTGCACTTTTTAAATAAACAGCTTCATAAATCAAGACTGTGCCTACTCTTAGGAGCATTGCAGTTGTGAAACTAGAGAAACTCCAGCTTCCTTAACACACTAAATGTCAGGGTAGCAGTTACGTCCTAATTTAAGATCAAAATTCTCTGTATCAAGTGCAAAGCCAGGAGCAAACCTTTCCTCGTCTCTTGCTGTGTTTCATGGGGCATTTATAAGCAGCAAGAAGGATAAAAACCAATAACAAGAACTAATGACCATAAATTATTCATAAACAATAACTTCTGTTGTGTTTGCACTTGGAGAACAGCAGCCCATTCTTGCTGCTTTGTTCTGTACAGCAAACTCCTACAGCAATCCTTCCATTTTTCATTTCATCCAGTGACTCAGCAGCCTTTCAGTGTTCAGTGTTGTTTGAGGAGACACATTGTCTCAGTGACTCACCTGAAATGTCCATGATGACTCCTCCAGCTTCTCTGACAACTGCTGCCCCTCCAGCCATGTCCCAGCAGTGGATGCCCATGTGGTAGTAAGCATCAGCCGATCCGCACGCTACCAGACACATGTTGACAGCTGCGCTGCCTGGGGAGCGGATTCTGTGGATGGAAATGGGATGTTTGCTTTCAACTTCCAGATGCTCTGCTAAGAGTTAAGTATGTTTTTTGGTGCATTTGCAGTTATAATTCTTGATTTTTTTTTTTTTTCCATTTTTGTAGGATAAGCAATGTGTTTTTTTAATGGTAGGAGATAGCACTTCAGCAAAATCCAGTCAGTTTTGCAACATTCTAGTTACCCCTCTATCTAGTAGATTTGATGTTAGAGGTAGAATCTGACATTCAGTGAGGCATTCAACCCCTTTTCATTTGATTTCAAGGCATGATATGAGGTTCTCTCTGTTGGGTGGCTTTTCATTGTGAAAAAGTCACAGAAAACAAACTTATCGGTCATCGAGGTTAGCACTGACCACAATCATCCATAAAAGAAGTATCAAAACAAACACCGCTGTCATTTTCAGGATGTTTCACCACCTTTAGGGGCAGTAATGCAATAAGAAACAGCTGCTACAGGAAGCTCTCACTTTGCCCTGTTGCTGCTGCTGTTGTTGTTGTTGCTGTTGTTATTGTGAGAGAGAACACCTGCATAAGATCAGATTGTGGTAGCAATTTCATGCACTTCTTAATTACAATGATTAGGCTTTACTGTAAACAAATACACCAGCTGTTCTGTATATCTGAATAAGCAGCTGTTCAGGGGGTGTCTGGTGTACTATTAAACTAACACTGGATGTACAGCTTGTACATATTGAAGTGCATATTTACCCATGTACAGGGATGCTGAGGATGTTTCTGATGTTGGCCATCATTGTTTGAAATTGCTCGGCGTCCTTCTTGAAGCCCATTTCTGTCAGCACCAAGGATTTACTAATATCTTGGAAGGAAACAAAAAAAAAACAAGTATACTAATAAATAAAATATCATTATTCACTCATTATACAAACAGCTGCAGGTTTGCGCTCTCTGAGAAAAACAGAAATGCAGTCTGTTGCCGGTACAGGGAAAGGATTTTAGCTCCATCTGGTGGATTTGTTTATAATTGCAACTTCTCAATATTCACCTTCTTGTCCAGACACCTTGATTGGGGCTCCATTGCAAAATGCTCCCTTTCCTTTACGTGCTGTGTACATTTTATCTTCGATGCAGCTGTAGACAATCCCAAACTCTATCTGAGACCAAGCAGCAGCACAGAAAACAGCACCGATTAATGTGGGGCTGGTTAAAAGACAGCAGCTTTATAAAAGGAGAATCTTTAGATATTAACTGGGTTAATGGTCTGCAATCATGTTAATGTTTCACATAATCAAAACATCACAGTTTAAACACATGAGTGGTTCGCATACAATAAAGCATACCTCTTTCTTCACTGTGAAACCGATTGATACAGACACAAACGGGAACCTGCAAAAGAGAACGTTACAATATAAAGCATTCAATTATGGAACTGACTTCAGGTTTAAACTCAGAGGAATCCTTTTCCATTATCGGTTCAGTTTCATCAGCGTTGTCTAATTATCCCTGACAGAGAGGACAATCCAAGAAAGAATCTAATTAAAAGATAAAAATAGTTGAAGAGCAACAAAGATAAAAACAGAGCTAGAACTGTAACGCAGAGATTTTTACAACATTTAATCGCAGACCGTGCTACCTGTGAACAAAGTTGGTGGTGCCATCGATAGGGTCGATAATCCAAGTGGGACTGTCAGAGAGGGCGCTGGGGGCGCCTGCTGCTACGGACTCCTCGCCTATAAAGCTTCAAAGTGAAAAAAAGAGAGAAGAAGTGAAAATAAGAGTATGATAATTCTATGCATCGTCTATCAGGTACCTCAGCTGTAAAGTAATAACGCTGCACTTGACACTTGCTCTGTTTTCTTTCCAACCAGAATATGTGATATTAGATTTCCACCACGCTGGACACAAGGCTGTAGCAACATTACGGAACCCTGGAATTTTTTCCTGAGTTCTTGTGTTTCAATTTCTCTTGGAAATCTTTACATGTATAAACATTTCATATGCTGGTAGCAGTAATTTAAGACTTGGTAGAACAAAGTCTTAAGCAAGCAAAGTAAACAAACCAACCAACCAATAAATATCTTTTTTCTTAATATTTGCAGGTATCATGTTATTAGGGGACTAGTGTTATTAGGGACTACATGTAACAAATGTGACCTCCGTTTTAATACTACTAGCGTAAAAATAGAGGTCGCATTCCAGTTAAGATTGGATGGTAGGGCTGTGCTATATTCACAATAATACTGGCATACATTTGTTCGTTTGTGTTTTTACTTATTTAAAAAAAAAACAAAAAAAAAAAAAACATGTCATATTGCTTAATCAAGGATAGCAACACCATACGTTCCCCAGCATGGATAACAACAAGATAAGCCTAGCCATGTCTGAGAGCAAGAGCAGCATGTCAGCCTCCTATAACAACTTAGTACCTAAAAAGGGAACTACTTCAACAACCTCAAAGAAAATACAGGACTTTAAAAAAATAAAAACATGCCTGGAAATTGTCCCTGCTAAAAGAGGGAACATCAGTGTGTTTACCACTAGAGGCAAAAAAACCCACACAAATAAAAAGGCCCTCACAGAGCATTATTATAGCACTCACTAGTTAAACTCCATATGACAGGAAAAGTAAATGGTGGATGGAAATTATTGATGTGGTTACGTGGTAGCGTAAGCAGTTGGTTAAAAAGCTGTAAGGCCCAAGATACAAACTCCCACATAGAAAATATAATGTGACAATATCAAGCAGCTCCTGAAGACTTACAAGGTTAGGTCACTTCTGTTATTGTTAAATTAAAAAGGTAAGCAGTTATTTTATACGTTTTTACTTAAAATTTCCAGGGAAAACACTACTGAGGATGTGTTTGATATAATGCTGTGTCACCATTAATGCTGCTGCTACTGCTGGCACCTTGTTTCATTAGACTCACACTTGGAATAAGGTAGTCTGTAATCAGTGACAGCAGCTTATTGGAGAGAAAGGATGAAACATGCCCTTCGTTCCTTTGTACTAATATATGCTGCTGGCCATAAGCTGCAATTACTGATAAAACATTCAGCAATTTTTTCCTCACAAATATCATTAATGGAAATTTCCTTATAATATCATAATATACTTTTGAGGTAATATCTCCCACCCCTACTAGATGGAAAATCGTTAAACCATAATAAATCATGCATACTTCTCACCATGTTCTTAGACCAATCAGCTCACATACCCTCTCTCATGTCCATGTTTTCTAATGAAGTAGAGTACCTGTGCGTTGGGTACTTTTCCCTGATGGAAGATATAATGAGCTGTTCCACTTTCTGGTCCGTCTCGGTCACCAGGTCAACCGCTGAGCTCTTGTGCATGACAGCGATGTCCTTTTGGAGCGCCTCGCAGATCATCTGGCAGAAACACAAAAGTGAGAGGGGAAAAAAAACAAAAGATTTCTTGGATGACTGACTACATCTGCTGCTTTAATTAGCTTCACGTGTTGGTGTTAACATATGTTGGTGCCACAGATGACAAGATGTCTAGGCTACAAAGTCCAAATATATTTATGAGCTGTAATTATTGTTTCTAGTGTCTGGATAATGTGACTCTTCACAGATGGAAGCCTCTGTATACATTGGAATAACACACAAAAAAAATTAAAGATAAAAACAACCCACACACACATTACGCTCAAATGTCGAGATACGTAAGCAGCAGTAAAATAGATTTTGATGAAAGCGCCCACACGGTTGCTTCTTCAACCTTTGCTTGATTTAAACAAACATTTACCTCAGTATTTTATTTGCATTTTTAACAAGTACCTACCAATTTTATTTGGGCTCATCAATACTTTGCATTCAACTATTTCTTTTTTCAAATCCAACACTGAATAATTTATGATCCAAACTATATCACCGATACATACAGCTGACCTCTGTACATTATGCATCTGAGGTCAAAAGTTATTGTGGTACATTTTTATATGATACTGTTATAAGTTCTTCCATGCCTCTTCTAGGGACAGCTGTGGCCAGAGGCATAAAGAGCCATTTCTCAGGAATAGTTTCTTCAATTTTGGCATAAACAGAGTCGAAGAATAAACAGATAAGAATCTGGTGGTCAAAAGCCAAGGTCAACCGATTTTTAGCCATAACTCGACAATTTACAAATAATGATACAATTTCACACAAATGCCTAGGAGGATAAAATGATAACACTTTGGATGAGATAACTTTACTGCAAAAACATCATATTTTTTCTAATTGTTTGAGTGTAATGTGTGTGGCCATTATTCAAGGGCATCACTCAGGAGCATCAGGGGCGATTGGGACCACAGTTCACATTTGGCCAGATACTGAATTAGGGACACTGATCACGTGAAAACTGTGGACACTGTATACACCTTCTGAACTGCCAGTGTGTGGGAAGTGATTTATTACATATCTGTCTGCACAGTCATGGGTGTAACGTGCAATTTGGCTTTTTTGTTGTTTGTTTTGGATTATGTGCTAGTTTCTCCTTAATGGCATATCTCACTTTAAAAAGAAAGACATGTTACTGAGGTTATTATTTGCACTCAAAGTGCATTTCCATACACACTGTTGTCAACCATAATCAAGTAAGTGTAGCATCAGTCGTACCTCCTGAATCATTCTACAATTGGAGGGAAATTTAGGCTTCAAAAACGGTAAGATAATGATATTATTAAAGAAAGGGTGCACTATGTATTTAAGAAAAACAACTAATAAATATCCAAAATTGATATGTCAACCGTAGGCATCAAAGGAACATATCATGAGATACTTTAGTTGCATGATTAAAATGGTTCAGGACCACAGAAATTATATTTAATAGCCTCTTTAGTTTTTTTTTTACTTTCTAATGTTTGTTTCACATGTATGGCAACATGGTGGCAAATCAGAGTTTTCTCAGAAAAAGATTCAAGCTGTGAAATAAAATAAATTGAATTTGTAACTTATATTAAATTGAATATTTTTGAGTAGAAGTTTGGTAATCAATAAGTTGGGACAAGAAACTAAATAAAAATCGCATCTTGGGAGGTTTCCAAGAGTTTTATTGCATTTCAAATATTTTTGACAACTAGGTTTACATGTTGTCCCAGGAAATGTATGACTCAACAAACGCCAAACGTGTGTTTTAGTAATGTGTGCATGGATTATTTTTTAAATATTTTTAATACATTTTCATGGGTGGAAGAAAAAAAAAATAGTCCTGAAATGGTAACGTGGCCCTCTTACCTTTCCGGCCCGTTTAGTGACCTCTATGCAATAATCCATGCACTCCTGCCACGGATCACTCATGCTGATAAAGGGGAGATGAGGCGATATTCAGAACGGAAATACGGACGGAAGAAAGCTGTAGGAAGAAGCACAACTTTCGTCATTTACAATAGCAAGGTGCAATTATATACCGGCATATGACGGTACGTTGCGATTACCGACATATGACGTGAGTTAGCTGCTGGAAAGCTAGCTGCGTTAATTTGAAGAAGCAATGAAATCTGTCAAATAGCATAAATTAGCCCTCTATGCTAGCTTTTAAAGGGAGAAAAAGGGATATGTACACTGGAGGTAACGCTGATGATACCTAATGACAAACATACGCTTAACGGCTTTTCTACAGCGCAATATCATTACATTGATTTGTGTTTGTAAAAAAGATATAGTAGCATACCAGTTCCGGGAGCTAATTTAACGCACTTCTAGAGATGAATGACTTCTAAGCAATGACATTTCGCCACTGAAAGGTGGGGCTAAGCCGAACTCTCAGCCTAATTGGTCAATCTGTGCCGTTTGATTTAACAATCTTCGCTATCATTGGCTAGAAGGCTGTCATGTGTTTTCTTCAGTCGCGTTGTTACAGGAAACAGTGGGTCTGCTGGAGAAAGGAAAATGTCTTTGCGAGTACCCAACTTTCTAACTTGAACAAAAGAGGCAGAAATAATGGCTGAAATTTGCGATTTTAGATTCAGAAGACAAAGAAAACTTATCAAACTGACAAAAAAGTAAAATAAATATTAACTGTAAATAAGTACAATTCCCCAGACTGACCTCGCCGGCTTAAAAAGTATAAAGGCAATGAAGCACTGCAAACAAGGCATAACGAATACTTGCTAAATCTGAAGAACACAGTTCAAGGTGCTTTTGCTTTCACGCGAAATAAAACTCACTATGCAAAATGACAGAAATCAGTTGAAATAGTGTCATTTCACTCCAAATTGATGTGAGATCATATTTCTTATACCCAGCTTCATTTTCTATTTATGTATTTTTAATGGAGGTAAACCGATTCAGAATGCTTTATTGTCATTATGGAGTCACATAGCAAAATTCTTTGCACTACTTCTCAACTTAAATCAGACAGCATTTACAACACACAAACATACAATAAATAATATCACATAATAGGGAAACAGTATATGCAATATTAATGTAAGGCTAGGTCAGGTCAGCTGTGATGTGAATGTTCAGGAACTTAGTGTTGTTCGCCTGTTCCACCTCCTGCCTGTGTCTGAGGACAGACAGGAGCATGTTGTCTCTTTCCGGACACAACATGTGTCTGTAATGACCTCCTTAGTCTTGCTGGTGTTTGGGAACAGGTTGTCTGAACACCATTTGGTCAGGTGCTGGACCTAGATCTTTGGAAATATCTGCGAAATACATTAAAGCAGAAAATTTGACTATATACTATTCTGAAAGTCTGACGTGGTGTTACACTCTTAGTATCGATCACAGCCAATAAATATTTAGCGCCCTTTTATGCCAGAAGGTGGCAGCAGCAACACTCTAAGTGACGCAGCAAGCAGCAAGAGCACTTTCTCTCATGAGGAAAGGTAAACTCCTCAAACATTAAGGTTTTTTTTTTAATTGTTTGTTGTTGTTGTTTTGTTTTTCAGCTGCATGCAAATTCTAATTGTGAATTACATTTAATGGTCCACATCAGATTCTGTTTAGTCTGGCCTGAAAAGCTTAAGGTGAACATCTGCATGCAATTCCTCTCATTCAAACTTGAGAAACAGCTTTACTTATCCAAAACAATTGGCAGCCTCATACATCCAAGGAAATGCCTGCTTATCTGCATCTCACAAAGTTTTGTAACTATGCTTGCAGTAGCCACCTTGTTAAAGCGCTTTCGGAAGTCCAGGGTGTGCGTCTTGAGTCTCAGTTTCACACACAAAGAGAGAAGAAGAAGAGCATACTTAATAGGACATCCCGTAGGTCCGCTGCTGAAGAGAGCAGCAAACACAGATCAAATTAGACTTCAGCGTCATGCTTGGTGACACTTCATCTCGACACAGGTTAACACTTCAACCCTTGCACCCTGTCAGCCAGTAAATTACTCAGCTGATAATGTCTCCTTATAGCACTGGTTCCTCTCTAGCCCACAGCTAATTTCCATACACTAACTCACATTCTCAGATAGGAGCGCCTTACCTCAAGAGGGCAAGAAATTGCCAAATAATACCGTCCTCATTGGGGGGAGTGGATTGCAGTGAGAATACAAATTGTGGTCTCTTGAGCTATCGCTAGACTGACTGTCTGCATGCAAATAACTGTTACCGACATATTTCTGTGAGTTGTTACAGAATCTACAACCCACATCAAGTTGATGAGAGCGCAGTTTTAAAATGTTAATTCTTCCAAAACATGGCATAAAATATGGTAATTTAATCAACTTTCTATATCTATGTAAGAGATTTTGGATTATTCTGCTTTGTATTCTGTTTTAAATGCAGCACAGAAGGAAGTAGTCTGTATTTAATAATATTTATTTTGGTCTGCTTTTATTTTAGCAAGCTTCAAGAAATATTGGCACATTTGATGTAGGAATGGAATTAGTGCTTGCTCTTTATCTGCGGCTTTCACAGCTCACAGCTCTTACTTTAACATCTGGATTAGGTTTAGGCCTTGTTTAGCATCATTTTCTCAGCATTTTTCTTTCTTTGGATCATTAAGCTCAAGCAGTCACGTGCAGAGTGCTAACAGTGCAATTAGCTCGAGAGGCACGAGGGCACAACCTCATTCATACTGTCTTAAAGATTTAACCTTGAGTGACCCTTTCCTCAGAAATTGAAAATCATCATTTTCTTAAAGCAGTTAATGTGAATGTCTGGCAACAGTTAGGGATGCATTATACTTTCCAGCTCTCTACATATTTTCTGTGGATGCTGCATATATTAACGTTAAACAGAATCAGTGTGTGTCACTGTTGGAAGTTCTCACATCGTTCGGTGTACAAGACAAGAAGATTACCATTAAGACTGTTCATGTATTTGACAATATTAATAGCAAACAGGTCATTTAAAAATCAGTGAAACAATGTTGTAACAAGCTGAAAGTCAGTTTTTGATATGACCACCTTTATTCTTCGAAACAGCCTTTCTCTTCTAGGCAAGCTATTTTGTAATTTCTTTAAATAGTATTCAGGAATATTTCTGCAGTTTCTTTTGTTCTTTTCCATGATTCAGTAATGTCGACACTGGGACTCTGGGGAGGCCAATCCATCACTTCTACCCAGATACGCTTTTACTGCACTGGCAGTGTGTTTGGGACTATTGTCATGGTGTCACTGGGACCATTTCTGATGAGCCTTCAGCAGAAAGGCCAGATGCATCTCTCGAGTCATGCGTTAGGTCTTTGCTGGGTTTTTTCTTATTTCTTAAGAGTACGACTTACAGATAGTGTTTATCTACTGTAGATGGTTTTTAGGCCTGAAATCTCTTCTTTTGTCTTCCACTTGTTCACTTTCCTCAATTTTTTAAGCACACACTGAGAAAACCATGCAAAGATGAGCCAAGTTTTCTGCTAGTAGCTCTTTGGGGCTCACAATACTGTTGCAAAAATATTACTTTATGCCTCCACTATGGCGTTTATTTGTATATCCAACTAAAAAAAAAGCTGCACATAACAAAGTGCCTAAAGATAAATTTTAAATGGGATGTTTGCAGGCACCTTTCACGTTAGGTACCTTTTTCGTGCTTGAATCACTCATGGTTCAGTGTTAATTGGCTTAAAAAAAAACTTTAAAAGGACTGGGCTGAAAATTAAAAAGCAACTAATGTCCAAAGAAGAACTTAAGAACCTTCAGAAATAGAACTATGGCTACACTTTAGAAAAAAATACATTAAAGTTTGGGTTCCTGGAAGAAAAATATCATCACTTTGGCTAACAGTATGGGAACAGAAGTGAAATGTATCAGTTCCTCAAACAAAACTGGAACAATGGTTCCAAACTTAAATGGGTACAACAGTAACTTGGGCTAGTTTGGGCTCATGATGACAGTCATGTTCGTGTTTAGCTGGTGGAATTTTCCAGTTAGCAAAAAAACCGCAAAGTAAGTAAATGAAAAAACCTGGACACTGCAGCATATTTCATGTCAGTCCATCCAAGTAGCTGGCAAGTGAAGTAGCAGATGTCTGACTCATAAAGGTAAAGTCGGGGAATAGTTGTTGAGATATTTCAGTCTGGAGTAAAGTGGGTGTTACTGCCAGAAATGGAAAACTAACCACATACTTTACATTCCTTCTTCAGTCAGACCAAGAGGCCTAATAAAAACTGTAAAGTACTCAAACTGTAAGTATCATGAATCAGTAACAAAACCAGGCAATAAAGTTATGTTACATTCATAAAAGTAGCAGCATTGCAACAAACTTAAACACTATTTTATCCTTAGGTTCTGCATGATTTATTCGTTTCATTTTTTTAGTAGTAAACTGCAAAACTGTTACATTGCAGTAGATTTTCACTATTTGCAATGTTCCCATGTTTCATAACTGTTGCACTATCCAGTGAGACGCGTCAGATGTTTATGTTGCAATAAAATCATGTTACACCCCATAGACATCTAACTGCACACTCATGAGAGATCAAAGTTTCCGAAAATTAATAAAGCTTCTTATTCTGTATCTGTTTGCCAGAAAAGTTTCACCCATCTGGCTATTTGACAGTTATTTTCACTTCTTACGTCAGGCTTATTTTGATAAAAGCTTATTTAAACCCTTACAACTAAGTTCACATATGTCCAATGACATAAACAGCAGCATATTTTTCCCTCTAGCTCAGGGGAGCCATGCCACAGAGAACACTGCACTCTGTGTTTATCAAGATTCCTAACGCCACTATAATAAGAGTCATGTGGATCTACTCTTCACAAGAGGAGCCTGGAAGGAAAAAAAACACATGCACATCTCTATTTTTTTTTTAAAAAAAGGGTTCTCAATTGTAGATGGGATGTGCTGCCGACCCATTAAGACCAGGCTTTTGAGCATGTTGTGGAAAGAGGATACATTCTGACTCCAGTTGGCAAAAATCCGACCGGAGCCAACCAACAGCATCACAGCCATGGAGCCATTTGTTGCAGTTTGAATTTATGCAATGAAAGAAGTAAGTGAGCATTTCTACACTTTTTCATTTTTATTCACACAAGGTTTTAAGATTGTCGCTACAGCCTGTAGGTGATGATCTTACTGTGTGTGATATTTAAATATATAGATTTAGAGTTGCCTTAACATGAGCTATCTTGTTTCTTAGAAATTTAATCTATGGTGAGTCAGTGCTTGACTTACTTTTGTCAGTGTGCTGCTCAGTTTGATCCACTGATATAACTGTTGTCTAAGATTTGAGGAAGCTGTTTTGTGCATGACACAATATAATTTACCATAGAACTATTTATGTGAGGTTGATTTGCATCAAAGGTGATATAAGTTATTTATTTATTTATTTTGACTCTTCTATAGGTGGAAAATAAAAATGTATAAACACGAATCTCTACTGAAGAGCACTGAAGCACAGCAAGTTGTCACTGTCACAAAAACATCTGTGTCCTTTGCAATAACCAGCATCATAATTTGTAAGCAATTCTTTCTGATATTCCTACATTTTTTTCTGTCTTCCTTTAAATGTGCTGCTCCGAAATTTGATAGATTACACCCTCTTTTCTTTTATCTCTTTCTCCATTTCAAAGGTTTTATTACGCTTCACTTCTGTCCGAGTCAACTCAGAGCACAGCTCGGGACAACCCCCAACATTAAACACATTGTGGTTGGGAGGTGTTACACTTACACCACACTAGTTAACCCCAGCTTAAGGTAAATGTGGACTCATCTGTTGTCATGTCATAACATTTCCAGTCTTGATTGGGAATCCGTTTGCAGATTTGTCATAAATTCACAACTTATCTGTGATTTGAGTCAAGCCTCAGAGCTTGAAAGTTCTTATTTGCTCCTAAAGGCCAGAGCAAAAGAGTTTGGGCTGTCATCGACAGCACATTATGAGGCTAGCGCTCAAGTACAAATGAAGGGAAGTTTTGATGTGGCGTTCAATAAATGATGTTTAGTGAGTTCCTTTCTTTTTATCGGTTTGACTTTTCTAGAAAGGATGAAAGAAGCTGAGACAAAGGCCATATACGTGCTTTGCAAAGAAATTTCATGGGAATTTCTAATATGTTTCACTGCTTACTTAAAGTATACAAAAACCAATCGCTATTGACTCTATTCATGGCAGATTTAAAAGGCTGAGGCACATGGATTACACTTTAGCAGTGTAAAGCACTGTTACTGAATTTTTGTTTGCATTTTGTTCATTGTGTAATTTCATAGTGTAACCGTTTACACAGTTAACTAACAAGCAAAACATCCTCGTTTAATCCCAGGAGGAAAAACTAATCTATCTGTGGTTGTGTCAGGAAGAACATCTGTGTAAAAATTTCACCGAATCAACAAGGCAGAGCTTCCTGATGAACCCTTGTGAATAAAGGAACAGCCACAGTAACTGCTGGCTCTCCTTCCTTCCTTCTTTTGTTCATTTCAAAAAGAATCCCACATAAGTAATAAAACTTTGCATTTAGTTATTCCAAAGGTATGCAGGAGTTGAATGTCAACAAATGATTTAAAATGTACAGGTGAATCCAAATAAGACTCCTTTTTCCCCCAAATCATGACATAGATCCATCAAAGGCTGTTATTTTCATTATTGCTTAATCATACAGTTGTTTGCCATATTAATGCACCCAAGTTTACAAGGAAAGTGCCATTTAGTTCCACTGTATTCAAGAGACTTCCTACATTTCAGTTCAGTTCAGTTCAACTTTATTTATATATTGCCAAATCACTACAACAATTCGACATGACTTATATTGTAAGGTAAAGACCCTACAATAACAGAGAAAACAGAGAAAACCCCAACAACGAGCCTACGTTGGCAACTGTGGGAAGGAAAAACTCCCTATTAACAGGAGGAAACCTCTGGCTCAACCAGGCTCACAGAGGGGTGGCCATCTGCCACGACCGGTTGGGGGTGAGGGGAGGAAGACTGAACAAAGATCTGTGACAGATATACAGCCAATATCTCTAAAGCTGTGCAGTTCATGCCGAATTCATGTATACTGAAAAAAATAGCACGACAGGCCAATAATAAAAAAGACTTTGACTTTCAGCGAACTGTCCCTTTAAAAGCCACACATCTCAAAAAAAAGCTTAAAGTCATATTCTGTTTTTTATGTGTAGGTATGACTGTGAGGAGATCTGGAGGCAGTTTGAGGAGGCCGTTATCAGTCATTCTTCTTGCAATGTGACCGTCGAGGATTATTTTCACATGTTTAACGCAATGCCACAAATCTGGCCCTGTGATAATGTGAGCTGTGTTGGCATTTTTGTGCCTTATATATGCATTTTTTTATTTATATTAATATAATTATGCTACTTTAAAGTCTAGTCTTTTTGTTAACCTGCTTTGTATTTACCTTTTTTTCTTAGTTCCTCTTCTGGAGCAAAACCAGGACACTGATGCACAGCTATGCTGCAGTTTTTCGTCACTTCTGGACACTGGAAGACACGCTGGTTGGCTACATGTTCAACGATCTCATCTGGTGTGGCCAAGAAGAGGATTCTGGTAGATGTTTGTGTTTTGTTTTTTTGTGTTGTATTGTATTTTTTATTTTGTTTTGTTTCAACAAGAGAGAAATCATTTCCGATTGTGTAATTTAATTATTTTCACGAGAAAAATGATCAGAGACATAAAAGGCTTTGACCTCCCCAAGGTTTGGTGCCGCTGCATTAAATTGGTCCAAGTAAATAAAAAAAAAAAAATCAAGTAAATACTTGAATTTTACATACATATTAATATTAGAATTTTCTCTCACTATATATTATTGAACAACAATTCATAAAAAGATCATCATACCAATGGTCAAGCTTTGTGGTGGTGGTGTGATGGAGCGAGGCTCCATCCTCTCCATCAGACAATCCTAAAGGAGGATTTCTGGCCATCAGTTGGCACCTTGAAGTTCAATCACATTTGAGTTACGCAACAGCATTAGTCAAACACACCAGCAAAAACCAACAAGCAAAACAAAAAATACAAGCATATACTGGAAAATCCTCCAATGTGCTGAATTTAAACAATTCTGCAATGAAGAGTGGACCAAAATTCCTTTATCACAAATGCTTGATTGCAATTCTCGCAATTCATGCAGTGTTGTGAAAAGTGCCCCCTTATTCATTTATTATCTGAAACGTAAGTATGACAAATATGCGAATCGGGACCCTTCCTGGCAAAATCTTTTTTAGAGCACTGTGTTTAAGATGGGCAGTGACGGTCAAGATGCTTATCAAAGCTGACTACCCGATCAAAAGCAACATTTCTGGCAGTTAGAAGAACTGAAAGTGAAATTGCATGGGCACAGATAAGAAGGACAGATACTTGGCTGCCATCCACGTCTTTCTAACATTAATGCAGTCATAAAGGGCAGCTATATTCTGGGGTTTGAATGACATTTGCAACTGGATATCATCTGTATAAAAAAAGTAGTATGAGATGGCTTCAAAGGTATTGACGATGTGTCCAAGTGAAAGCATAGACAAGGCAAATAAGATGGGCCTGAGGACCTAACCTTTGGGCACACCGCAAGATAAAGTGACAGAAGATGACACAAACTGAAAAGCAGATTCCCACCCAAGTTTTTAGTCTCTCAATCAGGAGACCATGATCAGCTGTGTCAACGGTAGCAAAAGATCCAACAGTACAAAAACAGAATTTTCAAATGTGTCGTTATGTAATTAAATTTTATTTCAAACTCTAGGAAAAGCTATTTCTTAGAGCTGTATGAGTAAAGTGCATGTGATGTTAATTAACATGTATCTAAAACATTATGTTTAGTTACAGCCACTCTAAGCTGGTTCTGGAGATAAAAGGCAAATTTATCAATATAAAATTCTGAGCGAGGTGATGGGTCAGCACTGTGCTTTTTCAAAAGCGGATGAATAACCGCTTGTTCAAAGTCCGTGCTATGATGATAGCATCACAAAGTTACTGCACATTTGTCAGCTGCACAGTCATGATGCAAATCTCCCTCTTCACCACAACACAAAGATGCGCTATTGGACTGAAATCTGGTGACTGTGGAGGCCATTTGAGTTCAGTGAACTCATTGTTGAGTCCAAGAAGCCAGTTTGAGATGGTGGCTGCTGGCAGCACGATGGGCAGCATGTGATTGGCTGATTAGATTTGCATTAATGAGCTGAACAGGTGTATGTAATAAAGCAGCCAGTGAGGTGTTGAAGTTGGTAGCTTCAAGGTTTGATTCCCAGTCTCAGCCTCTCCAGACGGTGAATTTGTATTCCCTGCTTTCATAGCCCCTTTATGAAATGTGTCTGGCACCCATATTCCTGTTTAGCTATTTCACTTTACACTTTTAGATAAACAAAGCTAGCAAACTGCTGGGTGTAGATTCATAATTTCCACACAAGCATAAGAGTGGTATCAAACTCTTGCTTTAAACATCGCTACGTGGATTGAATGATAACAAATTAAGAAAGATTGTTTGGTAGCAACGGGATTCAGCAAAAGCATTATAACTCAGACAGCTGCAGCTGTGTTCCCAAACGTTTTGCAGAACTTTTAAGACTTTTCTTATATAACTAGTCTTCTTGCATGTCAACACAGCACATGTCTTTCTTGAATATCTCATATCTCAAGTAATGACACTTGTGAATTTGACACAGGTTTTGATTTCAGCTCTTGTCCGGAGTGGTCGGCCTGTCGAAGTCATCCGGTCTATTCCCTGTGGAGGCAAGCTTCACAAAATGTGAGTTTAATATCCAAACTCTGGAATGGCTCCATCTCTGTTCTGCAAACAGCTGTGTTATTTATCATCTACCTTTCCAAAACCGGTAGTGCTTTATTGCTCTTCTGTGATTTTCCTCATCCATTTGCTAGTTTGCAGAGATGGCGTGTGGCAACATTACTATCTTACTGAATGGATCTATTGTTAATGCCTTCAATAGGAAAAGGTAAGAAATAATGAATAATTCAGTAGGTTGGTGCAGGTTCTGAACTACATATTAAATCAATCTTTTTTCTCATGCAGCATGTTTGGAAGTGTTGAACTGGACAGTCTGGATCCACAAAGGGTGAATTATGTCAACATTAAGGTGGTGACCAGTCTAGACGGACCCCATATGTGAGGATAATAAAAGGATATTCTTGTGTTTTAAAAAAGTAACTACTGATGAGTTCACATTGTCCAAATTCCATTAATTAGCACCTTAACTGCTATGATGATAGAATGACATGTTATAAAGCTTGAAACCCTCAGTTACCCATCATTTATGACCTCACTATAGTTCAGTGATCCGAATATATTATCATGCAGTTGTATAACAGCAACACAGTTGAACTTAAATGAGAGAATAACTATTTTTCAGGGCGTGACAGCCCAAAGGTTGTCTTTATGTTTGGCAAATTACTGATATGATTTACTGCTTAGGGACATTGTTATCCTTTAAAGCTTGTGAATAGCAACCTATCAGAAAGTTGCAGTGGGCCTGAGAGGTTTGTGTTGTTGTTTTTTTCTTTGACAGAGAGTCATGTAGTCAAGGATCCATTGTAGACCTGATCCAAATCCTCCGATCCAGAGGCTTTCACTGGACCTGTACAGACAATGACCAGTACGTAATGTTCAGTGTTTGGAAGTTTCATGACATCAAAGTTAATTATGGATCTGGAATAGTGGTCTTAGATCAAAGCATCACATCATGTGACAGTTGTTAGTCATCAAGTGTGTTTTACTGCTCCTTTTTTTACACAGAGACCCATGCCTTAACAGGAAACACTTTTATGAAACCATCAATCAATAACAGGTCTTTTTTCTTCACAGGACCTTGATGGTCTTGCAATGCATCCGAAACCCGCAACACTCATCCTGCCAGACCTGTGCAAACACTTTGTTAAACAGAAACGGCCTTACGTCTAATTAAATCACAGACTGCTGTAAAATCTATATCTTTCAAAGTAAATCCAGAGTGCAAAACAAGGAACAATGAATACTGTAAACACTGTCATTCTTAGATAATACAGGCTTCTCAAAAATCTAACTTGAATAAAATGCAGTGTGCATGTGTGTCTTTTGCGTACCCACTACACTTCACTGATCCCCACAAATCTGCAAGCAAAATGCAGCTGAAACAGGTGCTTCTCATCATGGAGAGGAGGAACTGATAATTTTACAGCCTTTAATGCTGCAAACAGACTCATCTGTCAGTACTGCTGTGAGAAATGTTTGTACATTTGTTGAATTAAAAGCTGCAAATTAATCACAGCATTGCTGACTGTGCTCCAGTCCTCTGTCCTCTGAACTGTACTGATGCCATTTAATTAGCAGGGTTAGTGTGCTTTCTGAAGACAAGATTTCCTGTTTTACTGTCAGGGTTGTGTTAATTTAACTGAAAACTAGAGCTCTGTCTTAAAACAAGACACATGATGATGACCTGTATGTGGCCAGATATTCACAGCATAGAAAAAAAAGCATATTTGATTTAACTGGGTCCAATAACCTCTTTTTTGACTCAGGGTGCCTCAGCATTGTAATCTCAGAAACACCATTCTGTGCATCTATCTTTAAGGGATCACAAAGAAAATATAAAAATCTATGAAGTTATTGCACTGTTTAATTGTGGTTTCATTATTAGCATTTTGCCTGTGTAGTGTGCTCAGTGTTCATTAAACACCCATTAACATGAGTTTTGTGATTTGTTTTGTTGTGTCACAGGAAGCTGCCAAGGCTATACTTGTCGTTCATATGAGTATACATCCACAGTTTAACATATAATTGCATTTATCATCACTTTATGTGTGCTCCAAGGTAGAATTTCAGTAGGCAATTCATGTCTGCCAATACGCCCACAACAGGGATGACAAAGAGGTTTTCTGCATTCTTAAACATTTCCTTTGAATTTCCTTCTTTGTACTCAAAGGTCATTGGCATTTCTCAACATGTTTATAAGTATCACTTATTCTGTGACATCTAAACTAGAGCCCATAACCATCTTACAGCAGATGATTGACATTTAACTGCTGCTATGAACGTCCTTATTAACCTCCTTTTTGTGCATTTTGAATTAGTTTCACACTGAATGCCCATAAGAGGTTCATGCATTTAGTGCTGCAGCTACGCTTGAATTTAATTGTTCAATAAGGAGGAATGAATACCAACCCCAGCTGCTGTTTAAATCTATATAGCAAGGCAGATCACATGGTAGTAATTCTAAGCATTTAGGCATGGTGACAGACTAGTAGTAGTGGTAGTCTGAGTATTTAGGGAACTCCTGATCCACTGGAAGTTTAGCACACAAACACCTCTAGAGATTACACAGAGTGATCGGAAAAACAGAAAATATCAAGATAGCAGCAGTTCTCGGGAATCCATCTTGTCTTGTGTCAACAGTTCAGGCTGTTGGTGGTGTTGCTGTGAGGGATATTTTTTGACAACTTTGTACTAACGCTGTGCAACTTAGTACCGAGCATCGCCTAAACTCCATATGTAAAGGGATGGGCAGCTCAAATAATCTTAAACTGGCTCCTTGAACATGACAGTGAGTTCACTGCACACAAATGGTCTCCACAGTCACCTGAGCTCAGTCTACAAGGGCACCTGTGGCATGTGGTGAAACAGAAAATTCATATCATGGAAGTTGCAACAACTGTGAGATGCTGTCATCACGATCTCAGGGGAATGTTTCCAGCATCTTGTTGAAAGTATGTCATGAAGAACGAGGGCAGTTCTGAATGCAAACAGTGTAAAACCCAGCACAAGCAAGATGTAGCCTAATTGTGCTGTCAGCGTTAATCTCGTTAAAATGACGTTAACGCCATAACCGCATTAACACGTCAAATCTCCTTTAGCAAGTTAACGCGAATCGCATGTGCGGTCAAATAAAGTAGCTTTAGACTTTGGCATTAATTCAGAGAGCACAGAAATACCATAAATTAAGGAAGAGATAAAGCTGAGTAAAAAAAATCATTAAATGTTTTTATGAATGAAATGCTATTTTTGTTGGATTATACCACTACTACTAAACAGTAAATACTCCTGAGATTAGAGAGGGTTTATACTGGAATTTTACTCCTAAATATTTGTGTGTGTAATAATCTTACCAAAACTCTAGAATTGTTCTTGGAATGATTTTGTTGTTTCTTAAAGAGCGTACAGACCCGTAAAGCCTGGATGAATTTGAGATTTTCACAAATAATTTTGTTTTTAGTTGTTTACTACGAGATGACTGAGTGTTTCTTCAGAACCCTCTTTGTGTGTTTATAGTATGCAGATGCTTCCTGTGGTAATGTGGTAATTTTCTTTTATATCTCAGTCACACTAGAGTAAAAAGAAGACAGCGTCTAGGAAATAATTACATGGATTGACGGTTGAGAATGCATAGCCCACAACCTCTGGGGGACCAATTTTGATTGAAAGGCAGTTGCAAAGGTCACCTGCTGATGGCTGACCTGACTCTAAACAGTCGCAGACTCAGACAGATTGGCAAAGGTTTACAAATAAGTACCACCTAACTTATGAACACAGACAGATTCTCACCAAGCTGCAGTAAGTCTGTCTCTTTCCAATAGAGGACTCGACTCACCTGTTTGCCTAAGGGTTTTGTTCTGGATTCCTATATAAAAGCAAGGCTGACTGGACTCTGTATGTAAGTAGTTAATGTAAATTTTTTGCTGCTTTGCTGCTTTGAAGATGGCAACTAGCAGGAAGCGGTCACAGACCCGGTCCTCATCTTTAAAGCAATCATTTTAAAAGCAGTGAGACTGCAAGATTATTGTAAACAGTCACGATACATCAGTTTGTGTTTTGAATTTTTTATTTGTTTTTTTTTCTCTTCAGTATTTTTGCAAGCATTGAGGTGACGAGGCTTAAAGCCCCTGGGGTCAGTAGCCTGAATGTTGTTATGGTCTTGAAGAAGAACGCCAAGTAAGATTTCGTCTTTTTGCACAAATCTGTCATCACAATGTTGTCCTTTATTTGTTTGATTTAAGTCAGTGAAGCCAATCGGCACATGAATGTTTTTAAACTGATCCTACATTCACTGCTTCTGTTCCATTTCTGTTTCTAACATCTTCAGATCAGACTGTACAAATGCATCCTTAAAGAATTTACAGAATGAGTCAGATCCAAACATAACATACATATGCAAAGTGTCTGAGGGGTTGAGCAATGCGGGTCCCAACCAGAGATAACGTGTGGAGCCTGCTGGTGAACATGTCTGATTATATCAGACACAACACAGTACCACTGAGTATTTTTGTACATGTGAAATATATTTGTCTAATCAACAATTCTAATACTGCTGCTATCTCCTGGTTGGCAGAATATGCAGTATTTTAAAAATAAAATCTTAACATAGAAGGTTGTAAACTTTATTTAGACTCCAAAGTGTAACACTGACTGTTGTGCAATCACATCCTGATCCTGCACCAAGTGCACCATGTCTTTGTTGTTTTCTAGTCATTTTAAAGTCTTGAGGTGTTTTCTGTCCAGCAGGAATAATTTAAAAATGTATGCCGTACTGTGCAGAAGTCTTGAGACTCCCCTCATTTATTCATTTTGGTTCCAAGAAGGGAGAATTTCTCTTTATTTCTTCAGCAATTATTTTGCAGACTTTCTGAAGGCCTGTCAGAGTTTTTCTTTGGACATACTTTGGAACCACTTACTAACAGTGATGCTTCAAGCATAAAAAAGCCACCTTAAGTAAGGGGATGAGCTGATCAGCAAAGTACCCATAGCAGACTTTCTGAACAACACATAATTTCTTCCCATTTCTTTATATTTTTATATTAAGTCTATAAATTCCAAACATAACACAGTTTGGCTGAAATATAATAGTATTTTTGCACCAACAAGGGGATTCACAAAGCAAACTTGGCACATGTCTGTGGGGTGGGCAATGTGTCCTTAAGAATTTGTTGTTGTCATAGATACCTTCACTACTGGGTGTCCTGGATGGTCAGAGTGTGAAAACAACCCTGTTCGCTCATTTTGGATTTGTGCCTCTGCTGCTGTAAGTTTTCAACATGAATTTACTAACTTTTCTTTCTCTCTGTTAAACAGGATTGTCTTGAGGTCATGCATTGGTTAAAATAATACACAAGTGGGCCGCAGAGTGCAGCAAATCCCTCCAGAGTATAAGTGATGGCGATGGAGAAAAGCAATCTTCACGCTGCCTCGTTGTCTGTCAATGAATCTTCGTGTCGGTCTCCATGGAGCGCTCTCCTTAGTGAGCAGCAGCCCACACATTCAAAGGAGCCCTGCTTTGGTTGAGTTTGGCTGGGTTTTACTCTGTTGTGCAACAACCAACTTTTCCCAACAGTTGAAAAAAAAAAAGCAAACAAAAACACAAATATTCTTTGATTCATAATTTTTTCGAGTTCAGTGAATTGTGCAGCAGTCCCAGAAAAATTGATTTGTACTGTGTGTAATTGTAGTAGAAATTTGAGTTTAATTAAAAAACAAACAAACAAAAAAAAACATTTTGAAGGTCCTTATAAAGCACAAAAGGAGGAAAAAAGGAAAAATACCAAAATGGTCACTTAGATGCTATAATTATGTGGATGCATTGTGCAAATGCAAGTAACACACAGCTTTAAATAAAGTAGCTTTTGCATTACTTCAAAGAGCACATAAATACCATAAAGTAAGGAAAAGATAAAGTTGAGTCAACAAATTGATTAAAGGTTTTTATAAATGAAATGCTGTTTTTTCCTGGATTACTGCACCACCAAACAGTGACATCTCCCGAGACTAGCAAGTAATTGTTATGCTTGGAATTTGTTACGTTTACCTCCTAAATCTTTCAACAGTGTGTGATAATGTTAGCAAATCTTTCCAAAGCAGTATAACTTGTTTTGCTCCTTTGTTGTTTGTTAAAGAGCGTACAGACCTGTAAAGCTTGGGCGAACTTAAAGGTGAATATAAGAAATGACTGGAAAAATAGCCACAGTCGCATTAAAAATGACATCTGTGAAATTATTGCAACATTTGGACAGTAAAATAATTTTAAATACAACATTGCATCATAATGGTAAAACCTCAGTGATATGTGGCAGCCTCATACTTCCTGTTAAGAATATAATGATGTTCACATAATATTGATCTTTGGAATATGAAGTGCAGTCATTTCTCTGAATAAGGGACTTTAGATATGTCCAATGTTCCATTATCACATTTATAGTGACTTCTTCATGATTGATAAACCTCACTTTACAGGAAGACACAAATACCTAACTGTAAATTCAGGATAAAATATTATGTTAATTTTTGTTTTTAGCTTTTTTAGTTTCTTTAAAATCCCCTTTGAGTGTGCATAGTTTGCAGATGTTGCCTGTGGTGATGTCACGGCAATGCTAAGTGGATCCATCGACTCACCATTCAATCCTGAAAGGTAGGACTGCTTCTGCTTCTCTCGCAGTTTTATGACTTTTACTGAGAAAAGTAAAAGAATCTCTTTTCATTTAGTGGTAATTAGAGCCACCAAATAATTTAACAGTGATATATGTGCTGAGTTTAAGCTAAGTTAAGCTGTCATTGCACATTAAAAGAAAGGCTATTAATAAACAGTTATCATTGTATTTGTTGCAGAAAGTTCAGTGGTTGTTGTAAAAAATATGTTCTTGCTCTACAAACCAAATCAGGCCTAAATGTTTGTTGTCTCCTCCTGAGGACCCAGCCTTCGTGGTCTACGTAGGCCGGGTCCTCTGAAGGCCGGGTCCTCTGAAGGCCGGGTAGGCCGGAAGTGAGCGGCTGTGAAATTAGACGGTCTAGCCTTCAGTTTTGCGTCACCAGCTGTCTCAGTGGAGTTTAATAACCTCACCCGTCTGCTCCTTGCTATCTAAAATATAACTGACAAAGCCTACCAAACATCAAACTAACAGTCACAAGGATGTGCGTGTGATAAACACTACAGCCAAACAAATTCAAGTAAATAATTAGAAAATAATAAATTTTTTAAAGTCTAAGGCCTGACCTGAAACATGAACATAGACACACGGGCATACACAAGACACAAGCATGATTCCCACCCTCATCTACACATATACAATTACTCACCCAGTCGCCCAGCATCTAGACACACCAAAATTAACGCTGGACGCACACTCACACTCCCATACACCCTCTATTCACTCAGATCAACACGTTCTCACTCCCAAAGCGTAACATTTTACGCTAGGTGACAAATCATCACCATCAATACCCCAACATTGGCAATCTTCCCCAGACCAAGGATATGGTCCCCACAGCAGCAGACTAGCCCACCAGCCCAGACCCCGACTGGATGGCCAGCTCCTCCTCCCGGAATCCAGTCCCAGACAATGAAGAGAGAACAGGAGTGTGAAAAGACCCCGTGCCTCACTTCGCCTGCTCGTATGTGGCTGAATGAAGAGACCTAACTCTGGATGCCATTCAGTATGCCCACCCCCAATGAAAGCATCTAAGTTGTGGAATAACATTGAGACACAGGTGGCCAGAAGCAGAAAGAAAAGGAATGCCTCACCTGCACCTCAGTGATGTTCCTGATCCACTGGGATTTTCCCACACAAACACTTCTAGAGATTACACAGAATGTTCTGAAAAACAGTGTCAGGGTCCTGGGACTGGGCGACCCAGGATCCCTGGGCAGTCATGGACCTGTGTATTATTATTATGTATTTTTGGTGTCGTTTCTCCTTCTCTGTGCGTGTACATATGTGTGTTTCTCTGTGCTGTGTTAGTCTGTGTCCCACTCATATGTTTAGGCGAGGTATGGGTGTGTATGTCTGCGGGTGTGCCTGGAGGATGGAGCTCGGCCACCTGCAGGCCTGAGGGGTGTGGCCCTGCGGAGGGACTGGCCACACCCGAAGCCACACACCTGCCGCTGATCAGGGCTCTTCGGGGGAGCTACTTAGGAGAGTCTTGGAGCTCCCACCGACGCGGGATCATTGAGTTATCGTACCAAGTTAGTGTGTCAGCATATGTCTGTGTTGTTCGTATATGCCCGCCGAGGGTTAGTGTTGACGGCTGCCTCTATGGTTTCCCTGCAGGAAGAAGAGTGGTCCAGAAAGGCAGCACGCACGGGGTGTGCGGAAACACAACAGCGGGGAGCACGAGCACGAGCACAGACGTCGGAGGGAAGCACGCACACGGGGTTCAAGGGAGCAACGGGGAGTTATTGTGTTTACAGTTTTTCACTGTGAATAAAGAGCACTGTTTGCATCGCAGAGTCTGCGTTTTGGGTCCTCCTTTCCCCACATCCCCACGGTCTGCCAGCTAGACCGTGACAAACAGAAAATATCCAGAGAACGACAGTTGAAAAACTGAAATCATAGCTTTGCGGCCAACAAATCTGCAGCATCTGTGTGATGCTGACTTGTTGATAGAAACCAAAATCGCAGAGGAATCTTTCCAGCATCTTAAAAGTACGCCAAAAGGAGTCCAACCCAGCACAACCGCGGAATACCTAAAAGAGAAAAAATGTCCTGAGGGTATGTATGTTGATTCATTTGTCATAACAGGTTGAAAATGTAGTTGAAATAAAATTTCGTATATTTCTGAAAATATTTTCTGTTGTTTCATCAAATGAAAGATAATGTTTTAAACTTTTATCTGATATATATGTATCTATATATGTAGAGAGAGAGAGAGAGAGAGAGAGAGCGCTGTCATCCTGCGTCTCCATAAATAGACGTCCGCGCTCGCACGATAGTGACAGTAAACAACATTTTGTTGAGCAGACTATATGAAATAAAAGTTTATATATGCTTGGGTTGATGTTGTACCATAAGTCCAGCAGACTTTTAAATACATGAGCACTTGCTGCGTTTCAACCCTTTGCGCATTTACCTCCTTTAAGGTTGTACAGGACTTCTGATTGGAGAGAGCCTGAATAGTTTGTGTGCGCGGTCATTCCGCGTCTCCATAATAGACGTCCGAGCTCGCGCGATAGTGACAGTAAACAACATTTTGTTGGGCACACTTGTTAGACAGAAGTCTACATTTTTACCACTTTTTACGCATTTATAATGGAGCACGAGCAGTCTCGTCGACTAGGGAAACGGCGGAGGAAACGCTGCGTAATATTAATTGTCAGCGTTGTCCTTATTGTTATTGTAATCATCGCCGTGGTGTTGGGACTGACTCTCCGTCAGAACAAAAGTGAATTTGAATCTACATTTTTGTCTAGGTGTGAGAAGTTCAATCAGTAAGTGGTGGTATTTCAACATTTTCTTATTTACTTTTTTGGGATTTTCAGACGCACGCACATATGATAAAAGACACATGATCAAATTAATAATGATTAATCACTGAATGTGTACATGTGCACTTGCATGTTTCCATGTTTGAGCAATCTTGGCAAATGCAGGAGTGACTGCGTTTGAACTTGCGAAGTGGTAAGGCTGCTCTGCTTAAAAACAGGCGTTAGGTCTGAGGTCTGGTATTGATCGGTTATAGTCAATGATTGAGCTGCTGCTGTTTTGTATCCAGTCAGCTGGTTTGCACGATGTTAATATCTAATAGTAATGTATACCACTGCACATACAATACATACAGTACCTAGACATAATGATAATGTGTCTTGAGTAAATGAGACGTGAACTGCAGTTTATCCGTCAGGTGTTTTTGCCTGTTTCCTTTTTTGATATTTGAATTTTGCTTGTTACACAATATGATATCAGCAGGTGCACATTCAGCGTCCACGGTCTAACCACATGGCAGTTACCCTGCCATAAACTTCTTTCAGTAATATTATCAAATACGTTGCACTATTTAACATACTTAGCCTTTCTTTAAATCAAAATACACCTAAACATCAGCAAACATTATTTGTTTTTCAGATATGACTGTAAAAAGCTGTGGGGTGTCTTTCAGCAGGCCTATGTGGACAAGGATCCATGTAAAGTTCTAGTGGAAGCTTATAATCCCCTGATTGCTGCAGCCCCCTTCAAACCTCAGTGCAACAAAGTAATAATCGATGATTACACCATCTCAATCATCCCATCTGCCATAATCATTCATGAGCTGTCTAACAATGCAGTGTTTGTGGGTTAGATGATGTTCTGGAGCAAAACAAAGGATGTGGTCCATGGTTTCACTGACAAGAGAAAGGATTGTTTTGTCACTTTGGAGGACACTCTGTTGGGATCTGTCCTGGATGGTCTGACCTGGTGTGGAAAAGAAGGCAGCAAGGGTAACACTCTCAAAGCAGTAGATAAAAATCACAGTTTATTATTTGAACAGTGCAACAAACTACACACCAGCGAAAGAGCACCAGCAGAAGTTCATATAAGTCATGCTAGAATCTAAAAATATATGTAATTTGTCCTGCCAGACATGATTTGTTATTTGTGTGGCCTGTTGTTAAATTTACATACCAACAGCAAGTCAAGTCATGTCAAGGTTTTTGAGCCCTGACATTTAAGGAGAATTTCGTAAACTTGCCACATGCAGACTACACTCACACACAGATCAGATAAACCTTTAACTGTGGTGTTCATGCCCTCACTTGTTCTGAGAAGGACAAACGCTATCGCTTGAGAATGATCAAGAAACCTTGTAACGTTAAACAGTATCAGGCTACAGAAAACAGAAACATAGAATTCTACAAGACTTTCTGTCAGCAGAGCATCTTTCTAGCTTCCTCTTTTTAAAAAGACTCATTAAAACCACAGTAGAACAAAGATATTAAGGTTGATTAATAGCACTTTTCCCCCAAATAAACTTTTGCTAATAGTTTAAGCTCAGCTCACCAGAAATGGCACAGAAACTGTTGTAAGATGCTCGGCCACCTCACAATGATGTATATAATAATAAATGAATCAGTTAATAGTAATAATAAAGTCAAGGTTGTTACACCCAAATAAAGATTTTTTTTAACTTTTGGTTTCAGTGCAAATTCGGCAAACACATCCTATGTAGACAAGCATAATTTATCTTTTTTTTTTTTTTAAATAAGTTTATCTTCGAGATAGAAATTATGTTTCTGTTAAAACATGTCTCCATAAGCTTACTCATCAGGGGTGTGTTCCCTGTGAGGTGTGAAAGGTTTCACTTTGTTCCTAGTTTTGGAAATAATCGATTACGCAAAAATTGCTTTGAATAAACCAGCATGTTCAGGTTTGATTCTTTAGTAATTGATTCAAACATACTATAGAAGTGATTTACATTGGACCTACTCAGAGAAGATTTTGAGTCAACACTCTGTCTAAGCAGCTGAGGGTGGACAGCTAACATAAATGTGCCCTAGCTTTTGCTTTTTCTTTTCTGTCCTGTGTCGTTATGTAATGTTGTGAGATTTCTTTCCTTTGTTGTGTTTTATTTTGAGGAGTTAACCCAAGCAAATATGCATGTTGTTGTCATAGATACCTTCACTAGTGGGTGTCCCGGATGGTCAGAGTGTGAAAACAACCCTGTTCGCTCATTTTGGATTTGTGCCTCTGCTGCTGTAAGTTTTCAACATGAATTTACTACATTTTCTTTCTCTATTTTAAATGGCATAGTCCTGAGGTCGTGCATTGGTTAACATAACACACAAGTGCACTGCAGAGTGCAGCAAATCCCTCCAGAGTATAAGTGATGGCGATGGAGAAAAGCAATCTTCACGCTGCCTCGTTGTCTGTCAATGAATCTTCGTGTCGGTCTCCATGGAGCGCTCTCCTGAGTGAGCAGCAGCCCACACATTCATAGGAGCCCTGCTGTGGTTGAGTTTGGGTTTTACTCTGTTTTGCAACGTCTGATTCTGTTGTGCAACATCTAACTTTTCCAAACAGTCCAAAAAAAAGCAAACAAACACACAAATATTCTTTGATTTATATTTTTTTCCAGTTCAGTGACTTGTGCAGCAGTCCCAGAAAAACAGAATCAAGATTTGTACTGTGTGTAATTGTAGTAGGAATTTCAGTTTAATGTAAAAAAAAAAACATAATGAAATTGATCCAGAATTGCTCAAGTAGATGCTTTAATAATGGGGATGCATTATGCAAATGTAAGTACCACATAGCTTTAAATAAAGTAGCTTTCGCATTAATTCAAAGGGCACATAAATACCATAAAATAAGGAAAAGATAAAGTTGAGTGAAACAATTCATTAGCAATGAATTTTTATGAATGAAATGCTGTTTTTTCCTGGATTACACCGCAACTAAACAGTGACCTCTCCCAAGGCTAGCGAGGGCTTGTCATGTTATGCTTGGAATTTGTTACGTTTGGCTCCTAAACATACCGTTTTTTGGGTGTGTGATAATCTTAGCAAATCTTTAAAAAGCAGTATAACTTGTTTTGATCTTTTGCTGTTCATTTTGTTGTTTGTTAACAAAATGTACAGACCAGTAAAGCCTGGGTGAACTTAAAGGTGAACTAGAAGAAATGGAAAAACTGGAAAAACGACCACAGTCGCGTTAAAAAATGACATCTGTGAAATTATTGCAACATTTGGACTGTAAAATAATTTTAAATACAACATTGCATCATAATGGTAAAACCTCAGTGATATGTTGCTGCCTCATACTTCCTGTTATGAATATAATGATGTTCACATAATATCGATCTGTGGAGTAAGAAGTGCAGTCATTTCTCTGAGTAAGGGACTTTAGATATGTCCAATGTTCCATTATCACATCAATAGTGATAAACCTCACTTTACAGGAAGACACAAATACCTAAGTCTAAATTTGGGACAAAATATTGTGTTACTTTTTAGTTTTATTTACAAGATGACTGAGTGTTTCTTCAAAATCCCCTTTGTGTGTCTGTATAGTTTGCAGATGTTGCCTGTGGTGATGTCACAGCAATGTTAAACGGATCCATCAACACACCATTCAATCCTACAAGGTAGGACTGCTTCTGCTTCTCTCACAGTTTTATGACTTTTACTGAGTAAAGTAATGTTTTTCTTTCAGTGGTAATATACAGCCACCAAAAATGTAACAGTGATATATGTGCTGAGTTTAAGCTAAGTTAAGTTATCATTGCAGATTAAAAGAACTGCTATTAAAAACAGTTATTATTGTCTTTGTTGCACAAGGTCAAAGGTTGTTGTGAAAAATATGTTCTTGCTCTACAAACCAAATCAGGTTTAAATGTTTGTCTCCACTCTGGGCCATTTTGATGCAGGCTGCTTCATTTTCATTTATATTTCTGTTACACTAGGGCTGCTGAATTAATCGAATTTTAATCTAAATTACGATCTGAGCTTTCAACGATCATTAAAAATGACTGTGCCGATTATTAGCACCTCCCTCGTGCTTTACTCTCGCGCTGCTCCGTGTGACAAATCCAGCGCACCTCTCTGCGTTTCGAACACGCGTCACAACAATTAAGAGGACCCGAGGGAAGCTCGGAAAGCTAAGCAAAAGTTATTTGGAGAGGAGAGGATAATGGCTTCTGAAGAAAGAATGCCGTTGGTTGAAGAGAGCTAAAACGACTTCAGTGGTGTGGAAACATTATGGGTTCGCGGAGTCAGACGTGGATCAAGTAGACATAGTGTGTAAACTTTGCTACGGTGTCGTAGCTGCACCACAGAGCAACACTACAAATTTATTCAATCATCTGAAGACCGCTCACAAAGTGACATACAATCAAACAATGAAAGAGCGGCAACTTTAGTTGACTTACCTCACTGTCAGTCTGATGCAATTGTGTGGCTACACAGCTTGCTTTGATATTTGGTTATTTGCATAAATATTATGCAGTATTTTGAAGTTCACTAAACATTAATGTTTACATTTTTCATTTATTTTTTATATTGCAAACATTTGCAATGTTATCAGTATTTGCACACTATTTTATATTATTTTTTGACAATCTTTAAAGCCATTATTCAATACATTGTTACTGTTATATAAATATCATCAAATAATCGAGATCTCAATTTCAGTGAAAAAAATTGTGATTATCATTTTTGCCATAATCGAGCAGCCCTAAGTCACAATAGAGTGAAACTAGGACTGCAGCGTCCTTGCAACTCGGAAAGAAATCAGCACACTTGAAGTTGCAGTTGAAGAGTTGACTGCATTGAATTTTCTTAGCAATCAGCAACCAAATTCAAATAGTTCAGTTCAATTCAATTTTATTCATACAGTGCCAAATCACAACAACAGTTGCCTCAAGGCACTATATATTGTAAGGTCTACAATGAATAAGTACCAGCTAACTTATTAATGCAGAGAGATTCAACACACTGCAGTCAGTCTGTCTTTCTGCTGTAGAGGACTCGACTTGACTCGCTGCAAGGGTTTTGTTCTAGATTGTATAAAAAGGCAAAGTTGATGGGCACCTTTGTCACTTTGTAGTTAAATTGCTGTCCTGCAGGAATTATATCAATATTTAGTTTCTTTTTCAAATCTATGAAATTCTGGCTGCACTCTGAATATAAGTAGTAAATATAGATTTGTTATCTAACATAAAATGCTGCGTGTGCTGACAGACAGACACAAACAGATTGCTTGTAATTGCCAAATTGGCCTCATTTAATCACAAACTGATAGGAGACTGATTCTGTCTAATTGCTGTTTTATCGCCTGTTCCTCATCTTAAGAGCAGCCATTTCAAAAGCAGTCTCATGGCTCAAGTTCATTGTAGAGGGTCACAATACCTCCAGTAATGCCACGGTCTACAATCCCTGCAACATAAGGCATTCTGCATTGAGAAATGACTACTGATCCTTTTAGTACTACAGAAATTCTTTAAGAGTGTGTCGTAGGCTCAAGTGCCACATAGATGAAAAAAAATCAGTGTTGTGGTGACAGCAGTATCTAGTTGGATTTTGTACTCTAAGCTGCTGTTCTTTTTTTTCTTTTCAGTATTTTTGCAAGCGTTGAGGTGCCGAGGTTTAATGCCTCTAGGGTCAAGAAGCTGAATGTTGTTATGGTCATACAGAAGAACAACATGTAAGATTTTCTCTTTATACACAAATCTGTCACCACAATGTGCCTCCAATATTTTAAAATTGATCCTACATTCACTGCTTCTGTTCTGTTCCTAACTTCTTCAGATCAAACTGTAATCATTCATCCTTGAAGAATTTGACGCAAGCGCTAGATACAGGGATAACATACAGCTGCAAAGACGTGTCTGAGTAAGTACACGTGTGTTACAGAGGAGCTGACGACCTGTTTGTATCTGTCCTCACAAAACACAACTGACCTCTTGTGATTATCTTGTAATGTATTCAAACAGATCTCGGATTCAGGAATGTGGTGCCAAACCAGAGATAGCGTGTGGAGCCTGCTGGTGAAGATGTCTGATGTCAGTCACAACATACTAGCATTCAGCCACAGAAACATTTCTAGTGTTTCCTTTTAACTTTTTAAATAAAATTTGAGAATTTTTGTACATGTAAAATGTATTTTTCAAAACATGTATGTTTCTAATACATTCCACTATGACAATGTACATTTTAATTTTATGGGATCTGAAGTTAAACTTCTTTGTTTTTTTTAACTAAACAAATTGAGTACCATATGACATTTTCTCGTTGGCAGAATATGCACTATTTGTTCAATAAAATGCTGATTAAATGTTCTTTGTTTCAATTAATGTTTTCGAGTTGTTTTAAACATGTACATTTCTAAAAACATACCTAGATATAAAAAACACACAGTGGAAGACCATCAGTCATGGATTGGTCTCCCCAGAGCCCAAACCTCAACAGCAGTGTGGGAATCATCTTGTCAGAGAACAGAACAAAACGCAGCCAACATCTAAAGATGAGCTTTGAATGTCCTTGAAGAAGCCTTGAAAACTCTTCCTTGAGACTATTTAAAGAAATAACAAGAAAGCTTCCCAAAGAGAGTTCAGGCTGTGTTGAAGAATGAAGGTGGTCATACCAGGTATTGACTTTAAAGGTCATTAAAATTGTACAAACTCTTGTCTTATATACTATATTCATATAAGGGTCGATATATTATAATTAGTGCTAAGGGTGAAAGTGAAAGCAGTTGACCTTTTATTTCAAGTTGTAAAGATCTAAACTAAATCCATGGACAGCTTCATAATAACAGTGTTGATGGAGTGGACGAGCACACTGACAGGTTTGACAAACAATGACTAAATAATGATGCAGTCAATGTCAACATGGACCAGAAGTGTTTGCAGCATTTAATTTGGACACAGCATCTTATTTGTATACTGGACCATAGTAGTGCTATACTGGGTAAAAATACAATAAAACTGCACTGAGGACGAATTCCTTATCTTTAAAGTATTTACCTCACAGGTAGAAACATGGGGTTTTGCCAGTGAGCCTGTAGCTTGGTGATTCTTCTTTAGAATCCTCCTGAAACAAGACGAGACTTCCAACATGAAAGTGAAATTCATTAAGGAAATCCAAACAAATTCAAATAAATAATTAGAAAATAATCAAAAAAAAAATAGTTTATTGACCTGTACAGACAATGAACAGTTTGTAACTTGTTTTTTTTTTTTTTGACATTTGGCAATGTATAAATCAGAATTTTTGTCTGAAGGCCAACAATAATTGGCCCCACCAGGAAGGCACCAGGAGTGACCCAGTACACACCTGAGCAGCCAGCCATGGACACTGAATCATCAATCCACTGGTGGGGACACCAGCCACTGGCAGGGTGTGTGGTGGGAGGAAATAGGCCCACCTCAAAGAGCCTGAGATGTTCTAAGAGAGGTGGAGTCTAAGGCCTGACCTGAAACATGAACATAGACACACGGGCATACACAAGACACAAGCATCATCCCCACCCTCATCTACACATATACAAATACTCACCCAGGCACCCAGCATCTAGACACACCAAAATGAATGCTGTACACACACTCACACTCCCATACACCCTCTATTCACTCAGGTCCAGGCACCAATACCCCAACATTGGCAATCTGCCCCAGACCAAGGATATGGTCCCCACAGCAGCAGACTAGCCCAGCGACTGGATGGCCAGCTCCTCCTCCATCTAGTCCCAGACAATGAAGAGAGAACAGGGGTGTGAAAAGACCCCATGCCTCACTTCGCCTGCTCGTATGTGGCTGAATGAAGAGACCTAACTCTGGATGCCATTCAGTATGCCCACCCCCAAAGCCCTATATGTATGTGTCATTAGAGTGTAGGTATTGAAAGCATCTAAGTTGTGGAATAACACTGAGACACAGGTGGCCAGAAGCAGAAAGAAAAGGAATGCCTCACCTGCACCTCAGTGATGTTCCTGATCCACTGGGATTTTCCCACAGAAACACTTCTAGAGATTACACAGAATGTTCTGAAAAACAGAAAATATCCAGAGAACGACAGTTCTCAGGAATCTATCTTGTCTTGTATCAACTGATGGTGGTGTTGGTGTAATGATATGAGGAATATTTTTTGACAACTTTTTACAACTTAAAATGCCACTGGCTACATAAGTGCTGCTGACAATGTCCACCCCTTTGCAAACACAGCTATAAAGGAATGGGCAGCTCAAATAATCTCAAACTGCCTTCTTGAGCATAACAATGGGTTCACTGTACTCACATGGTCTCCACAGTCACCAGAGCTCAGTCAAATAGAGCACCTGTGGGATGTGGTGGAATGAAAAACTGAAATCATGGCTTTGCGGCCAACAAATCTGCAGCATCTGTGTGATGCTGTCTTGTTGATAGAAACCAAAATCGCAGAGGAATCTTTCCAGCATCTTAAAAGTACGCCAAAAGGAGTCCAACCCAGCACAACCGCGGAATACATAAAAGAGAAAAAATGTCCTGAGGGTATGTATGTTGATTCATTTGTCATAACAGGTTGAAAATGTAGTTGAAATAAAATTGAGTATGTTTCTGAAAATATTTTCTGTTGTTTCATCACATGAAAGATAATGTTTTAAACTTTTATCTGAAATATATGTATATATACGGAGAGAGAGAGAGAGAGAGAGAGAGAGAGCGCTGTCATCCTGCGTCTCCATAAATAGACGTCCGCGCTCGCACGATAGTGACAGTAAACAACATTTTGTTGAGCAGACTATATGAAATAAAAGTTTATATATGCTTGGGTTGATGTTGTACCATAAGTCCAGCAGACTTTTAAATACATGAGCACTTGCTGCGTTTCAACCCTTTGCGCATTTACCTCCTTTAAGGTTGTACAGGACTTCTGATTGGAGAGAGCCTGAATAGTTTGTGTGCGCGGTCATTCCGCGTCTCCATAAATAGACGTCCGAGCTCGCGCGATAGTGACCGTAAACAACATTTTGTTGGGCACACTTGTTAGACAGAAGTCTACATTTTTACCACTTTTTACGCATTTATAATGGAGCACGAGCAGTCTCGTCGACTAGGGAAACGGCGGAGGAAACGCTGCGTAATATTAATTGTCATCGTTGTCCTTATTGTTATTGTAATCATCGCCGTGGTGTTGGGACTGACTCTCCGTCAGAACAAAAGTGAATTTAAATCTACATTTTTGTCTAGGTGTGAGAAGTTCAATCAGTAAGTGGTGGTATTTCAACATTTTCTTATTTACTATTTTTGTATTTTCAGACGCACGCACATATGATAAAAGGATAAAAGACACATGATCAATGAATGTGTACATGTGCACTTGCATGTTTCCATGTTTGATGCAGGACTGATTGCTTTTGTGAAGTTGCAAGGCTGAGGTGCTTAAAAACAGGCGGGTCTGGTATTGATCAGTATTATTGTCAATGATTGATCTGTTAACGTTCTGTATCATGCCAGCTGGTTTGCACATTGTTGATATCTAATAATAATGTATACCACTGCACATTATCATTATGTCTACGTGTACAGCACGTAGACATAATGATAATGTGCATTGAGTAAGTGGAGATATGAACTGCATTATGTCTGTCGGGTGTTTTTGCGTGTTTCCTTTTGTGATATTTGAATTTTGCAAGAAACAAGAAAAAGTTACAAAACATGATATCACCAAGTGCACATTCAGCGTCCACAGTCTAACCCCATGGCAATTTCCCTGCCATGAACTTCTTTCAATAATATCTATAATCATCTGGTTTTGTTGACACCAGTTTTTTTTTTAAATTAAATATATAAGAGTTATGTAAATGTGTTTGACTGTTTAGCATACTTAGCATTTCTTTAAATCAAAATACACCTAAACATTAGCAAATTTTATTTATTTTTCAGAACTGACTGTCAAAAAGTATGGGATGCATTTGAGCAGGCCTATGTGAACAAGGATCCATGTAAAGTTGCAGTGGAAGCTTATGATCCCCTCATTGTTGCAGCCCCCTTCAAACCTCAGTGCAACAGAGTAATAATCAGTGATTACACCATCTCAATCATCCCATCTGCCATAATCATTCATAGTCTGTAAAACAATACACTAATATGTGTGTTTGTGGGTCAGATGATGTTCTGGAGCAAAACAAAGGATGTGGTCCATGGTTTCACTGAGAAGAGAGATTGTTTTGTCACTTTGGAGGACACTCTGTTGGGATCTGTCCTGGATGGTCTGACCTGGTGTGGAAAAGAAGGCAGCAAGGGTAACACTCCCAAAGCAATCACAGTTTATTATTTGAACAGTGCAACAAACTACACACCAGCGAAAGAGCAACGACAGTAGTTTATATAAGTCATGCTAAAATCTAAAAATATATGTAATTTGTCGTGCAAGACATGATTTTGCTATTTGTGTGGCCTGTTGTTAAATTTACATACCAACAGCAAGTCAGGTCAGCCCTGAAATTTAAGGAGAATTTCTTAAACTTGTCACTTGAAGAATACACTCACACACAGATCAGATAAACCTTTAAGTGTTCGTGCCCTCACTCGTTCTGAGAAGATCGCAGCTTTCGCACAACTGCTAGTACTTGAGAATGTTCAAGAAACCTTGTGAAGTTAAACACAATCAGGCTACAGAAAACAGAAACATAGAATTCTACAAAACTTTCTATGTAAGCAGAGCATCTTTTTAGCTTCCCCTTTTTAAAAAGATAAACTTTTCCTAATAGTTTAAGCTCAGCTCAGGGGGGGGGGGGGCACAGAAATTCAGTAAGATGCACGACCACCTTTCAATGATATATGTAATAATGACTATATCAATTAATTGCAATGATAAAGTCAAGGTGGTTACACCCAAATAAAGATTTTTTAACTTTTGGTTTCAGCGCAAATTGGATAAACACATCCTATGACAGCAAGCATCATTTATCAAATATATTTATAAAAAAATAAGTTTATGGTAAATAAATGTTAATTGGCCTGTATTTGTATAGCGCTTTACTTAGCCCCTAAGGACCCCAAAGCGCTTTACACTACATTCAGTCATCCACCCATTCACACACACATTCACACACACATTCACACACTTATCTTCAAGATAGAAATTATGTTTCTGTGAAAACACGTTATCTCCATGAGCTGGGTCATCAGGGATGTGTTCCCTATTAGGTGTGAAAGGTTTCACTTTGTTTCTAGTTTTGGAAATAACTGATTATGCAAAACTTGCTTTGAGTAAAGCAGCATTTTCAGGCTTTATTCTTTTAGTAATTGATCCAAACACACTATAGAAGTGATTTTACATTTGAGCTACTCAGAGAAGATTTTGAGTCAACCCTCTGATTAAGCGGCTGAGGGTGGACAGCTAGGGCACAACATAAACGGCCCTAGGTTGTTCTTTTTTCTTTACTGTCCATTGTAGTTATGTAGTGTTGTGAAATTTCTCTCCTTTGTTGTATTTTACTTTGAGGTGCTAACCCAAGCAAATATGCATGTTGTTGTCATAGGTACCTTCACTACTGGGTGTCCCGGATGGTCAGAGTGTGAAAACAACCCTGTTCGCTCATTTTGGAGACGTATCTCTGCTGCTGTAAGTTTTCAACATTTGTTTGCTTTTCTTTCTCTCTTTTAAACGGGATAGCCCTGAGGTCATGCATTGGTGAAAATGACACACAAGTGGGCCGCAGAGTACAGCAAATCCCTCCTGAGTATAAGTGACGGTGATGGAAGAAAAGCAATCTTCACGCTGCCTCGTTGTCTGTCAATGAGTCTTTGTGTCGGTCTCCATGGAGCGCTCTCCTTAATGAGCAGCAGCCCACACATTCAAAGGAGCCCTGCTTTGGTTGAGTTTGGCTGGGTTTTACTCTGTTGTGCAACAGCCAACTTTTCCCAACAGTTGAAAAAAAAAGCAAACAAACATACAAATATTCTTTGATTCATAATGTTTTCCAGTTCGGTGAATTGTGCAGCAGTCCCAGAAAAATTGATTTGTACTGTGTGTAAAAGGAAAAATACCAAAATGGTCAATTAGATGCTGTAATTATGTGGATACATTGTGCAAAATGCAAGTAACACACAGCTTTAAATAAAGTAGCTTTTGCATGAATTCAGAGAGCACATAAATACCATAAAGTAAGGAAAAGTTGAGTGAACAAATTGATTAAAGATTTTTCTGAATGAAATGCTGTGCATAGTTTGCAGATGTTACCTGTGGTGATGTCACAGCAATGCTAAGTGGATCCATCGACACACCATTCAATCCAACAAGGTAGGACTGCTTCTGCTTCTCTCACAGTTTTATGACTTTTACTGAGAAAAGTAAAAGAATCTCTTTTCATTTAGTGGTAATTAGAGCCACCAAATAATTTAACAGTGATATATGTGCTGAGTTTCAAGCTAAGTTAAGACGTCATTGCAGATTAAGAGAAGTGCTATTAAAAACAGTTATCATTGTCTTTGTTGCACAATGCAAGCACTTTGGCAACAGTGGGAAGGAAAAACTCCCTTTTAACAGGAAGAAAGCGCCAGCAGAATCAGGCTCAGGGAGGGGCATCTGCTGCAACCATTTGGAAGACAGCACAAAAGATATGCTGTGGAAGACAGCCAGAGATAACAAGTATGATTCAATGCAGAGAGGTCTATTAACATACACTGAGTGAGAAAAGGGACTGAAGAAGAAATAGTCAACGCATAAAGTAGATGTTGTGAACAATTCATTGTTCAGTGGTTGAGCGTGCATAGCCCACAACCTCAGGGAGACCAATTTTGATAGAAAGGCAGTTGCACAGGTCCCCTGGTGGGGGCCGACCTGACTCTAAACAATCACAGACTCGGATAGATTGGCAAAGGTTTTCAAATAAGTACCAGCTAACTTATGAACGCAGACAGACAACACACGCTATTGTGGTCCATCAGCAAACTATCACTGTTTGTGGGAGAATTTCTTTTTCAAATCGATGAAATTCTGGCTGGACTCTGATTGTAAGTAGATAATATGGGCGATCGTGGCTCAAGAGTTCGGGAGTTAGCTAACCATCACCAGTGTGTGTGTGAATGGGTGGATGACTGGATGTGTAAAGCGCTTTGGGGTCCTTAGGGACTAGTAAAGCGCTATACAAATACAGGCCATTTACCATAGTATAGATTTTCTTCTAATGTAAAATACTGTGACAGCAATAAATTTGCAACAAATGGTAACAGATTTGGGGTTTTCATCAATTTATCACAAACACATTGTAATTGCTAGATTGGCCTCATTTAATCACAAACTGATAGCAGACTTATTCTGTCTTATTGCTGTTTTATCACCATCTTGATACATCGGAGCTGCTTTGAAGATGGCAACTAGCAGGAAGCTGTTACTGATCTGGTCCTCATCTTAAGCGCAACCATTTCAAAAGCAGTCTCATGGCTCAAGTTCATTGTAGATAAGATAAGATAAGATAAGATAACCTTTATTAGTCCCACACGTGGGAAATTTGTTTTGTCACAGCAGGAAGTGGACAGTGCAAAAGTTATGAGGCAAAAATTAGAATACAATAAGAATAAATACAGTACACAGCTGTACAGAATAGAATAAAATAAAATACTATATACAGTAGAATAAAATAAAATAAATATACAATAAGATAAAAATAGAATACAAATACAAATACTATATACAACTGAGTAAATGGTAGATGGTCACAATACTTCCAATAATGCCACGGTCTACAACCACAGTTTTTCCTTAGTGTGACCCTATCATATCTGCAGCGACAATAATTCTTTGAGGTGACTACTGATCCTTTTAGCACCTTGGAAATTATTTAGAAGTGGGCTCAAGTGCCAGATAGATGAATATATCAGAAAAATGTGGTGTTGTGTTGTGGTGACAGCAATATCTAGTTAATTTTGTACTCTAAGCTGCTGTTCTTTTTTTTTTCTCATCAGCATTTTTGCAAGCATTGAGGTGGTGAGGTTTCAGGCCTCTAGGATCAAAAGCCTGAATGTTGTTATGGTCTTACAGCAGAATGCCAAGTAAGATTTTCTCTTTATACACAAATCTGTCACCACAATGTGCATACAATATTTTAATATTGATCCTACATTCACTGCTTCTGTTCTGCGTCTAACTTCTTCAGATCAAACTGTACAGATCCAACCTTGAAGAATTTGAGGCAAACTCTAGATACAGGGATAACATACAGCTGCAAAGATGTGCCTGAGTAAGTACGTGTGCGTTACAGAGGAGCTGACGACCTGTTTGTATCTGTCCTCACAAAACACAACTGACCTCTTGTTATTATCCTGTAATGTATTCAAACAGATCTCGTATTCAGGAATGCGGTGCCAAACCAGAGATAGCGTGTGGAGCCTGCTGGTGAAGATGTCTGATGTCAGTCACAACATACTAGCATATAGCCACAGAAACATTTCTCTCATTTCCTTGCAACTTTTTTAATAAAATTTGAGAATTTTTGTACATGTGAAATTTATTTTTCTAAACATGTAGGTTTCTAATACATTCCATTATGACAATATTTTGTGGAATCTGATTTTTTATTTATTTTTGGACTGAACACATTGAGTACCATGGCTGCCATCTCATTGTTGGTAGAACATGTATTAATTTTTAAATAAAATCTTAACTTGTAAACTTTATTTGGACTCCAAAGTGTAATACTGACTGTTGTGTAATCACATCCTAAGTGTTCTATTCACCTAGAATAATTAAAAGACATATCATCCACCAGTTGCTCCAACTTTGGACTGAAATACCTAGCTTCACAAGGCCAAAGCAAGTTCAGCAAAGAAGCCATCAAGTTCATCCAAAGAAGCTTCTATGTAGATGATGGCCTGACAAGTGTAAGGTCGACTGCTGAAGCCATACGCCTGGTAAAGGAATCAAGAGCTCTGTGCAAAACAGGAAATCTACGGCTACATAAGTTTGTATCCAACGATGAGTGTGTGATTGCAACAATTCTACCACAAGAATGTGCTCAGACCAAAGATCTAAACATGGCTCTAGGAGAACTTCATATCGAGCGAGCACTTGGAGTTCAGTGGTGTGTTGAGGCGGATGAATTTCAGTTCAGGGTGGAGGTAAAAGAAAAACCCACTGACAAGGAGAGGGGTTCTCTCAACTGTTGCCTCAGTCTATGATCCACTAGGTTTCGTGGCTCCATTCCTACTTGTCGGCAAACAGATTCTTCAAACGCTGTGTAGAGACAAGGTAAGCTGGGACGAACCTCTCCCCGAGCACATCCAGCCACAATGGGAGTCATGGCTCAAAGATCTGCCTCATTTGGCAGTTCTAAAGATTCCAAGAAGCTACCTTCCATCAAACTTTGGTGAAGTCTCACTATATGAGCTTCACAACTTTTCCGATGCAAGCTTCAAAGGGTATGGTGCATGCTCATACCTTAGAGCGGTGAGTGAAACAGGACAGATAAGTTGTTCACTTGTCTTGGGGAAAGCAAGAGTAGCCCCTACCAAACTAAAGGCTTGAGTTATCTTCAGCTGTGACCTCAGTCCGCATTGGTGATATCATCAGAGGCGAGCTGGAGATTGAAAATGTGCAAGAGTATTACTGGACTGACTCAAAGGTGGTCCTTGGCTATGTGAACAATGATGCTAAAAGGTTCCAAACATTCGTGGCCAACCGCATCCAGCGAATAAGATCTAGCACAAAACCTGAACAATGGCGATATGTCAACTCTGAAGACAACCCAGCCGATGGAGCCTCAAGAGGATTGACTGCAGTTCAAATTAAAGAATCTAACTGGCTGAAAGGACCCAACTTCCTTTGGCAGCAAAATCTCCCACATGAAGTGGGAATGGTGGGAGAAGTTGAGGCTACTGATCCTGAACTTCGGAGAGCACATGTTCATGCAGTTAAAGCAAGAGAACAGAATCCAATGGTAAACCGCTTAACTAAATTTTCTGACTGGTCCAGAGTGGTGAGAGCAATTGCCAGGCTCAAGAGATTTGTCAGAGAGTTTAAGGGATTTCAGTCGAGAACTAATGAGTCGACTAATCTTGAAGAACGAAGAGAAGCAGAGATCTTCATCATCAAACTCGTACAAGAAGAGGCATTTGCTGAAGAGATAAAGAAAATAAGAGGCCAGAAGGAACACACTTTGAGCAGGCACAACAGGCTACGTCAGCTGAATGCTTTCCCGGACGAAACCAATGTTCTCAGGGTTGGAGGACGGCTGTCTCAGTCAGCCTTACACCATGATGTAAAGCATCCTGCAATACTTCTGAAAAAATCTCATGTCTCAGCTCTGCTGGTCAAACATCATCATGAGCGCATACACCATCAAGGAAGGGGCATGACCATGAATGAGTTGCGCGCAAACGAAATATGGGTCCTAGGATGTGAAAGTGTGGTCTCCTCACACATTTACAAGTGTGTAAAATGTAGACGATACAAAAGAACAACTGATGTTCAACAAATGGCAAATCTACCAGGAGAGAGAATTAAGACATCTCCCCCCTTTACTTATTGTGGGCTTGATTGTTTTGGCCCCTTTATTGTAAAGGAAGGAAGAAGAGAGTTGAAACGATATGGATTGTTATTCACCTGCCTATGTTCTAGAGCAGTTCACATAGAAACGCTTGACGATTTGACAACAGACGCATTCATGAATGCACTTCGATCATTCATAGCTATTCGAGGACCCGTGCGCCAGCTAAGATGTGATAGAGGGACAAACTTTGTTGGTGCTAGAAAGGAGCTTTCTGAGTTGCTTGAAGGAATGGATCAAGATCGTACAAGGGCGCTTGGTTGTGAATTTGTGCTGAATGTCCCATATGGGAGGAGTTTGGGAACACCAGTATTGGGTCTGTGTTTCCACAAGCCCCGCTGGTTTAGAGACTTATTCATCATGAAGAAAACAAGACAGTCAGCGATCGATCGATTTACTTGCAAGGGAGGCCTCGTCGGTGTCTACCACGAAATGACCCCAACGACGGCCTCCGCTTGCTGCCTTTTATTGGGAATACAGTTCACACAATACACATCACAGCAAAACAACGCCCACCATAAACCCCCCAAATGGTTCTAAGACAAGGCACTATGTGTGTGTGTATGTGTAAACATCTGTATGCATGTAAGAATGTGTGTGTGTGTGTGTGTGTGTGTGTGTGTGTGTGTGTGTGTCTTCCTGATCACAACTGTTTCTACAACATCCTGGTCATAAAGAGGGTAGTCTCTCCCACACCCAATGTATGGTTCACCATGGATAACACAGTGAAGCCATACAAAGGGCAGGAAGCTTACCAAACATCAAACAGAATCTTCACAAGGGATGTGTAATAATCCTCCCCCAGCACAGAGTGGCTGGAGAGGTGGTCAGGGACAAAAGGATGTCTTGATCCTATAGATTGAACTAAGACCTTACAAGTTTAAGAAGCATAATGACAAACATTCAACAATTAGACTTAACAATATTACTTTGCAGTAAGCAGGTGTGTTTATAGGTTGTAGCTGCTGAAGCCTCCTATTGGCCACTTATCCAAAAATGCTGATTTTGTGATGCATTACAGTGTCATGGTCCTGTGTTGGTGACCCAGTGTTTTGTATTTTTGGTTTAAGTAATAATTTATTAATTATGGTTTTCTGTTTTGTATTGAATTTACCGTTCCTGGTTTCTAGGTTTCTGTTCTGTTTCTGTTCTCCGTGTGTTCTATGCTTCATCTCAGGGAAGACAAAAAGACAGAAAACTATGTTCCACTTCTAGTTACTTTTGTCTCTGTGCTTCATGTGTCTGTTCCAGAGTCTGTCATGTTTCCACATCTCAGTGTCTAATCTGCATCTTTGTAAATTGTGTGGTGCTTCCTGTTTTACTTTGATAGTGCGTGTCCTATGTCAGTGTATCCTGCTGTGCTTCCTGTGTCTTGTTATGTCAGGTTAGGTCCAGCCGTGCTTTCCCCCTGTTTTCCATTCTGTTGTTACTCTCTGGTGTATTTAAGCCCTGTGTTTTCATCTGTCAGTTGTTGTGTTGTACTCTTACTATGCTGTGTTTTTTCTTCTGTGGTCCTAGCCATTCCTTATTTTACATGTCCTAGTTTGTATTCCTGTTCCCAGTTTCTAGTTTTGTTTTGGATTTGAAGTTAGTTGTTACACTCACAATGAAGCTGCCTCTTTTAGTTCACTCTTTCGTGAGTCCTGCATTTGCAGCCTATCCTGCATGCCACACAGCCGAACCATAACATACAGGAAGTCTGGGCCTGGGTGGGCGTCTGAAAGCTTTACAGAGAGACCACTACTGTTTCTATGGGCTACATTTACAGAAGTGCTGCTACTTTGCATTTTCGCATCAGCAGTAAGTAGCTTCAGAGTCGACTTTTTGTCTCATGCATGGTGACCCAGAATGTTTGATCTTTGTGCTTTGCTCTGGCTTTAGAATGGCGTTGGAGTCGTACGTGCAACATATGTGAGCCTGTTAATGTGCATTTAATGTATTGAATAATTGAATCAGAGAAGTTATCTGCTCTAAACTGAAAATGTAATTTGTTTTGTGTTTGTACATTTGGTTTCTGATGTTTGGGGTGTGTGTGTGTGTGTGTGTGTGTGTGTGTGTGTGTGTGTGTGTGTGTGTGTGTGTGTGTCATCTGGAATCCCAGAAAAACTTCCAGTTGGCTGTCATTCTAGTGTGTGCATGTGACATAATTCCCACCCCCTCATGCTGTCACATAAAGATCTAAATTAAATCCAGGGATGGTTTTATATTTTACAGTGTTATTGGAGTGTCAGCAGACACTCAGTTAATGGAGTACACTGATAGATTTGACAACTAATGACTAATTAATAATGCAGTCAATGTCAGTATGGACCAGAAGAGTTTGCAGTATTTAATTTTGACACAGCATCTTGTTTGTACAGTACAGTGAACAAGAAATCATAACAATGCCTCGCTGACATGTAAAATGTTGTGGTTCTTATAAAGCACTTTTCTACTCTGAGGATTCAAAGTGCTTTACACAACTTGCCTCGATCAATCAAGGATCCATTGTAGAATTGACTCCTCGAACTCCTCCAATCCAGACCTGTACAGACAATGACCAGTACGTGACATTTTAAGCCCTTTCACACTGTTCAGTATTTGGAAGTTTAATTTCATCAAAGTTACTTATCAATCTGGAATAGTGGTCTTAGATCACTTAAAGCATCACATCATGTGACAGTTGTTAACCCTATGCAGTATAAGTCATGAGGTGTGTTTTATTGCTACTTGTTTAGACACAGAGGTTCCTAACAGGAAAACCTTTTATGAAACTGTCAATCATTAACAGGTCATTTTTCCTTCACAGGACCTTGATGATCTTTCAATGCATCCAGGACCCGCAAAAGTCATCCTGCCACACATGTGCAAATACTTTGTTAAACAGAAACAGCCTTATATCTGTTTAAATCACAAACTGCTGTAATATCTATATCTGCCATGTGTAGATATAGTGTCAGTTATAGTGTCAAGTAAATCCAGAGTGCAATAAAAGGAACAGTGAGTACTGTAAACACTGTCAGCCTTAGATGAAAGCCAGAGACTGGCTTCTCAAAAATCTAACTTGATTGAAAGCAGTGTGTGCGTGTGTATTTTGCGTACCCACTACACTTCACTGATCCCCACAAATCTACAAACAAAATGCAGCTGAAACAGGTGCTTCTCAACTTGGAGAGGAGGAACTTTACAGCCTTTAGTACTGCTGTGGCTTCATTAGAAACATTAGTCTATTTGAATTTAGTGTTTTCTGAAAAACAAGAGTTCCTGTTTTACTGTTAGGGATGTGCTAATTTACCTGAAAAACAAACAATGATGACCTGTATGTGGTCAGATATTCACATCATAGTAAATATATATATATATATATATATATATATATATATATATATATACACACATACATATATATGTGTGTGAGTGTGTGTGTGTGTGTATATATGTATATATATATATATACACACACACTTATATACACAAAATAATCCGACTGACTTTTGGGTCCATCAGAACTTGATACATTTAACCCCTTTGCACCTTTTTCTCCATTATGAGTGGACAAGACTTCTGATTGGACAGAGCCTGAATAGTTTGTGTGAGCACAGTCATTCTGCATCTCCATAAATAGATGCCCAACTTCAGGTGATAGTGAAAGTAAACAACATTTTGTGAAGCAGACTTCTCCAGAAAGCTAGATTTTTCCAACTTTTTAAGCATTACAAATGGAGCAGGAGCAAGAGCAAAAGCAAGAGCAAAAGCAAAAGCAAGAGCAAGAGCAAGAGCAAGAGCAAAAGCAAGAGCTAGAGCTAGAGCTAGAGCAAGAGCAAGCGGAGACTCCTCGTCCATGGAAACGCATATTAAGTGGTATCATTGTCCTTTCTATTGTAATCATTGGTGCGGTGTTGGGACCAGTTCTACAAACAAACGAAAGTGACCCTAAATCTACGTTTTTGTCTAGGTGTAAGAAGTTCAATCAGTAAGTGATGGTATTTCAGCATTTTTTTATTTACACTTTTCATTATTTTTGTAAAGAGAAATGGGGCTTCAGCTTCAAATCTAAATGATGAATGAGTAATTAATGAATGTGTACATGTGCACTTGCATCTTTGCATGTTTAAGCATTTTTGGCAAATACAGCACTAACTGCATTTGAACTCATGAAGTGGCAAGGCTGCTTTGCTTAACAGCAGGATTGGTATTATAGTCAGTGATTGATCTGCTGATGTCTGCTCAGCTGGTTTTCATGTCATTAGTATCAAAAATGATGTATACCACTCCACCTATAGTACCTAGACGGAGATGTGAACTATGAACATATCTGTCAGGTGTTTTTGCCTGTTTCCTTCTGGAATATTTGAATTTTGCTTTAAAAGAAAAACAGTTACAAAGTGCTTCACTAAAAACATGACATTAAGAAGTGCACAGTCAGTGTCCAGAGTCTAACCCCATGGCAATTTCCCTGCCATAAACTGCCATAAACAACAAATATATAAGAGTTATGTAAACGCGATACAATATTTTGCATATTTAGCATTTCTTTAAAAGAAAATACACCTAAACATTAAAAAACGTTATTTATTTTTTTTAGATATGACTGTCAAAGGCTATGGGGTGCCTTTGAGCAGGCCTATGTGAACAAGGATCCATGTAACGTTCCAGTGCAAGCTTATGATCCTCTGATTGCTGCAGCCCCCTTCAAACCTCAGTGCAACAAAGTAATAATCAGTGATTACACCATCTCAATCATCTCATCTCTCACAATCATTCATGATCTGTTTAACAATACATAAATATCTGTGTTTGTGGGTTAGATGATGTTCTGGAGCAAAACCAAGGTTGTGGTCCATGGTTTCACTGAGAAGAGAAAAGATTGTTTTGTCACTTTGGAGGACACTGTGTTGGGATATGCCCTGAATGGTCTGACCTGGTGTGGAAAAAAAGGCAGCAACGGTAACACTCTCAAAGCAGTAGATAAGAATCACAGTTTATTATTTAAGCGCTATAAAAATCTAGACACCGGCAAAAGAGCACTGACAGTTGTTTATATAAATCATGCTAGAATCTAAAAATATATGTAATTCATCTTGCAAGACATGATTTGTTGTTACATTTACATACCAGGAGTCAAGTCATGGTTTTTGAGGAGAATTTCTTAAACTTGCCACTTGTAGTCAAAGTCAAACATCTATCTATCTATATACATATATATACATACATACATACACATATATATACATATATACACACACACACACAGTGTGTCTTATGTACAACACAATACAATACTATACAAGTGTTTAAACAGCAGTGTCCAACACAATCATAGTGATTGAATGATTGTGGGCAGGTTCATGTGCGAGTGTCTGTGGGGTAGTCAGTGAAAGGGCAATGGTGGTGAGTCAGAGTTTGTATGTTTGGGGGGTGGGTGATAGCAGGGAGTGAATTTAGCATCCTGACAGCCTCTGTTTTTTATTTTATTTTTATGTATTGTTACTAGCACCAGACCTACAAGGGAAATCTGGAACTACACCAATTGGCAAATTAAAATTAATATTGGATTATTAGAGGGACACTGAAGTTCATTATTGCACGTTGTTTTGAGGAGCTAACCCAAGCAAATATGCATATTGTTGTCATAGGTACCTTCACTACTGCTTGCCCAAGAAATTGTGAAAACAACCCTGTTGACTCATTTTGGATTCGTGCCTCTGCTGCTGTAAGTTTTCAACATGAATTTACTACATTTTCTTTCTCTCTGTTAAACAGTATAGTCCTGAGGTCCTGCATTGCTTAAAATAACACACAAGTGGACTGCAGAGTGCAGCAAATCCCTCCTGAGTATAAGTGATGGTGTTGGAGAAAAGAAATGTTCACGTCTCGTTGTCTGTCAATGAGGTTTTGTGTCGGTCTCCATGGAGCGCTCTCCTGAGTGAGTGGCAGCCCACACATTCAAAAGAGCCCATGAGATTAAAGGTTAAGCATTTCAGTTGTTAAAGGGAATGACCCCTCCAAAAATACATTCAAAAATACATTCAGCTAGAGATGCTGCACTGCAATAAATTTGAGTTTAATTAATTTGTAAAGATCCTTTACTTATGGGACTCATGCTGCAAAAGCAAGTGCCACATAGCTTTAAATAAAGTAGCTTTTCCTTTTGGCATTAATTCAGAAAGCACAAAAATACCATAAAGTAAGGAAAATATAAAATTAAGTGAGAGAATTAAATGTTTTTATAAATGAAATGCTTTTTTTTTCCTGGATTACACCGCTATTACTTAACAGTGACCTCTCCCAGAACTAGCGAGCGCTCATCCTGGAATTTGTTACATAAGTCACCTAAATCTACCATTTCATGACACTCTTAGCAAATCTTTGGAAAGTAGTACAACTTGTTTTGTTCAAAATTATTACAACATTTGGACAGTTAAAAATGGTAAAACCTCAGTTATATGTTGCAGCCCCATACTTCCTGTTTTGAATACAAAGATGTTTGCATAATATCAATCTGTGGAGTATGAAGTACAGTTATTTCTCAAAATAAGGGACTTCATATGTCCCATGCTCCATTAACACATCAATAGTGACTTCTGATTGATAAACCTCACTTTACAGGAAGAGACAAATAACTAACATTAATTTCAGGACCAAATCTCGTGTTATTTTTTAGTTTTTTCTTACAAGATGAGTGAGTGTTTCTTCAAAATCCCCTTTGTGTGTCTGTACAGTATGCAGATGTTGCCTGTGGTGATGTCACGGCAATGCTAAGCGGGTCCACCATCACACCATTCGATCCTACAAGGTAGAGCTGCTTCTGCTTCTCCCACAGTTTTATGACTTTTAGTGAGAAAAATAAAGAAATGTCTTCCATTATAATGTTAATGAGAGCCACTAATGTAACACTGGCATATGCACCTAGTTTCAAGGAATCTTAAGGCTTTGCTTTGCCTTTGTATTTAGTTCTTTATTCATCACTTTTTTCATATTTTTTTAAATGACTAAGTGCAAAAAGTGACTTTTATGTCTGCCTTGCCACTGCAGAGTAAAAGTTCTATTTAAAAAACAGTTATTATTGTCCTTCTTGCACAAGGTCAAAGGTTGTTGTAAAAAAATGTTCTTGTTCTACAAACCAAATCAGGTTGGAAAGTTTTTTAACAATCTGCAACTGAAGTAGTTCTGTCAAGGTTAGTGCTGTAGCAGGCAAGATGTGGACCCAAAAGCAGAACTCAGCACACACGGGGATAAACTCAAAGAGGCAGCTTTATTTGCTGTGAACATCCGAGCGTAGAAAACACAAAACATAACCTAAACAGGAAGCAAACTAAAACCACTCAGGGAAACGAGGCCTGTGGGAGAGACACACAGCAACATGAGGAAACGACGCAAAACTGGGCAGAGAGAAACACAGGGCTTAAATACACAAGGGAGTAATGAGGGAATGGGAAACAGGAGGGAAACACAGCTGGGACTAATCTGATAAAACGAAACAAGGAGGGAGCAACACTGAAACACTGAGCATGGGACATCAGACAGTCAAATTAAAACAGGAAGTGTAAGACATTCACAAAGACCCACAGTTGACATTGAGACATGGAGACATGACTGACCGGGGAGACAGGGAACATAGAGAACACGTGGAACATGGGGAAGGCACCGTAACAAAAAGCTAAAGACTGGAAACAAAAAATATAACACAGAGAGATTAAGAATAAGAACCAAAACCATGAATAACACTAAATCAAATAATATAAATTTATAAAAAAAAACACAAAACACTGGGTCTGAATTGTTGTCTAACGTAAAATGCTATGTGCGCCGACAGCAACAAAATTGCAACAGATAGTAACAGATTTGTGGTTTTCATCATTGAATCACAAACAGATTGCCAAATTGGCCTCATTTAGTCACAAAGTGATAGCAGACTGATTCTGTCTAACTGTTTTATCAATGTCTTGATTCATCACAGCTGCTTTGAAGATGGCAGCTAGCAGGTAGCAGTCACAGACTCAGTTCCTCATCTTAAGAGCAGCATTTTTAAAATCCATCTCACTCGTCAAGTTAATTTTAAGTGGTCTTACAGTTGTGGTTTGAATTTTGGGTTGTTGTTTTTTTTTTACTCTTCAGTACTTTTGCAAAAGTTGAGGTGACGAGGTTTAAAGCCCCTAAGGTCAGGAGCCTGAATGTTGTTATGGTCATACAGAAGAATGCCAAGTAAGATTTCCTCTTATATGCAAATCTTTCACCACAATGTTGTCCTTTATTTGTTTAATTTACATCAGAATGGCCAATCGGGGCATGAATATTTTAAAACTGAGCCTACATTCACTGCTTCTGTTCCATTTGTTCAGATCAAACTGCAAAAACGCATCCCTGCAGAAATTAAAGAAAGCGCTACATACAGGGATAACATACAGCTGCAAAGACGTGCCTGAGTAAGTACATGTGCATTACAAAGGAACTGACGACCTGTTTGTGTGTGTCCTCACAAAGCACGACTGACCTCTCGTTATTATCCTGGATTGTGTTCAAACAGATCTCGGATTCAAGAATGCGGCTCCAAACCACAGATAGCATGTAAAACCTGCTGGTGAACAAGTCTGATTATATCAGACACAACATAGTAGCATTCAGCCATAGAAACCTTTCACTTGTTTCCTTTTCAATTTTTAAATAAACTGAGTATTTTCTTTTCACATATATGTGAAATATGTTTTTCAAATGAACATCTGTAATACATCACATTATGAAAATATTGTTTTTCATTTTGTGGGATCTGATGTGAAACTTTTTTTTCTTTTCTTTCTTTTTTTTTAAATTAAACACACTGAGTATGAAGGCTGCTATCTCCTGGTCACAGAATATGCTTTATTTTCAAAATAAAATGTTAAGACACAAGGTTGTAAACTTTATTTGTATTTCAGTGTAATAATGATTGTTATGTAATCACATTTGAATCCAGTAAAGTGCAAACACATCATGTCTTTGTTGTTTAAAGTCTGGACTGAAAATCTGTCGCAACAGTTCTTATGGGGTGACGAATGCAAATTTGACGTTTTTTTGTTCACATTGTCAGCATGTGTCGAGGATGTACAACAGTGAGTGTCTAAAGCCATCTATAAAACACCATGGAGTCTCTGTCATGGTTTGGGGCTTCATTTCAACAAGTATGGATTGATCTCCCCAGAGCCAGAATCTCAACAATATTAAAGCAGAGTGGGATCATCTCGACAGAACAGAAGGCAGCCAACATCCAAAGAAAAGCTTTAAAAATCCTCCAAGAAGCCTAGAGAACTATTCCTCAAGACTACTTCAAGGAATGGCAAGAAAATATAGACTTTCATGGTCATTAGAATTGTACAAACTCTTGCCTTATACACTCTATTTTCATGCATGTTTGCACATATTTTAATAACAGCAGCAATTTCCCATTTTTCCAACAAAATATAAAATATAAAGAAATGTGGGGTGACTCAAGACTTTTGATTTACTCATTACTGTATTTAAACAACCAAAAGCTTTTATTCTGCATTTCTCTGGAAGTTCATTTATTCTTGTGACAGATGCTTGAAAAACGTTCACATCAATGAGCTAAGCCATGTCAAGGCCTGTTCATCTAACACTGGCTTCCATAACACACCCATCCAGATAAGATTAGCCGCTTACCCTATTTTAGCAGTTGACTCACCTAGTAAAGGCAGCTCCTTGGCTTAAATGTCAGGTGGATTTATCTAAAGGTCATTCTATTATAATTAGTGCTAATGGGTGAAAGTGAAAGCAGTTAACCTTTTATTAAAAGTTGTAACGATCTAAACTAAATCCACAGATGGCTTGATAATAACAGTGTCAGTAGAGCAGATGAGCACACTGGTTTGACCAACGATGACTAAATAATGATGCAGTCAGTGTCAACATGGACCAGAAGTGTTTGCAGCATTTAACCCTTTAAAACCTGAATCATGAAATAATTGCCAGAAAATAACATTTTTCTGAAAATATTGTTTATTTAACCTTCTTTTGTTTAATTTTATTTAATTGTTTAAAAATTGAATCACATTTCAATTTCCATATATGACATTTAATTTGTATCATATTTGCTTATCTGTTTTGTTTTGGGGTTTTTTTTATTGCTTAGAAATATATTGTGCAATTTATTTAGGTTTTTCAGGGGAGGAAATTCACACTGATTATGTTGAAGTCCCAAAAACTTTCAAAAAACTGTATGTATCAAATATGATACACTAGGCATTAAGGGGTTAATTTGGACACAGCATCTTATATGTATACTGGACCATAAGCAGTGACAATGCCCCGCTGATATGTATGGTTCCCGCTTTCAGTAGATGAATGAAACCAGTCTTGTCATGTCAAATAATGCACATATAATACAACGTTTTTTTTCTTCTTGTATCCAGATCAATTGATGAGCTAAATAGGTTAAATAAAGCCCAGTTTATTGTTGCGAAGTGGACAAAACTGTCTTAATGCGTGTGTGTTTTGGAGCTACTTTCAAAGGGTTTTGCCAGTTGGCCTTTACCTTTGTGATTCTTCTTTACATGCAGATTCACTACATTCATCCACCATTTGTTTGTTTTTCTAGTGACTGAGCATGCCTGCAAAAGGGTTAGAGGGAAAGAAAAAAGAGAACAGGGCGGTTTAAAAGAGGTTCACTTACAGGAGAAATGCAATGATAGAGGAAATAATTAGCAAATTCTGTAGTTTCAGTATCTAATTTCATAGTAAAAAGTTAAGCTATTCATTTCATTACGGTCTACCACTAAGCTACAGTTCTGTTCAGTTCAGTGTTATTTATATTGCGCCAAATCACATCAACAGTCACCTCAAGGTGCTTTAGACTGTAAGGTAAAGACCCTACAGTATTACAGAGAAATCACAAGAAGATGATCCCCTATGAGCAAACCCTGAGCTATAAAGAAAGAAAACTCCCTTTTAATGGGAAGAAACCTCCAGCAGAACCAGGGACAGGGAGGATCAGCCGTCTGCCATGAACTTTCGGGCAAAGGGAAAGAGAAAAGAAAAAGAAAAGCACAGGTAGACAGGACAAAACGCAAACTATAGAAAAGACTGACGGGAACTCAGAAAACATGAACTGAAACTACACCTTATTGAGGATCTTCCTATGTCACCGTCAGTGGTCTGCAATAGTTAAAAATCATTTTCAGTAAAAGTATACATACAGTCATAGTAAAAAGAAAGCACACTCTCCGTCAGTTCCAAAGTTTTATGTATTAAGAGATAAAACAAAACCATCTGGTTCTTAGCCAGACTTACAATTAGGTAAATACAACCTGGGGGAACTACAAACGTGACATTTTACACGGTGTCATTATTTATTTAACAAAAACATAGCCAAGAAACAGTGTGCAAGCACAGCCCATGAATCAGTCACTTGTAAAACCTCCTTTAGCAACAACTTGAAGTAGCATGAGGTACATTTTTTTTTTGTGTAACTTTATCAGTCTTTCACATTATTGCGATGGAATTTAGGCCCACTGTTCTTTACTGGGATATTTCAGTACTTTCAGTAGATTGCAGTAGATGAATTCTCATCTTTTTCTTTCAGCCATTCAGTTGTAGATTTACTGCTGTGCTGTGATCATTGCCCTATTTCATGGCACAATCTGGGCCAAGCTTTAGCTTATTGGACAGATAGCTTCATATTTGATGCAGGATTACTTTGATATACTATATACTTTGATATAAAGGACATTGTTCTATTGTTTTTAGAAAGAAGAGGCTTTTTCCCGGTAACCCTGTCAGACAAGCCGTACTTGTTCAGTGTTTTTCTAGTTATGCTGTCATGAACTTTAACATTTAACATCAGTTAAAGTTAACTGAGGCCTGTAGAGTCTGAGATGTAGCTCTTGGGCTTATTTTGTTCAGTTTCTCTGAGTAGTGCACAACTTGACCTTAGACTAAGCGCCATCACTGCTGGAGAAACTGGAAACTGATTGATTGGAAACCTGAACTTTTGCTTATGTGGAAGCAGTAAAGGTGTAATTAGTTTTTCAGAAACTTTCTGCATTTTGGCTTTGGTTTTCTTCGAGCTAATGACACTGTGTAATATTTCATGCTTTTGTTAGTCTGAAGTTGTATTTACCTAATTTTAAGACATGTTTTATTAAGCCCTGAAAGATTGTGAATTTCCTTTTTCCTTGTTTTTTACTCTAAATCTTGATTTCTATAGTGTATAAAAACTCTGTGACTGTGACTGAAGGGCGTTTTATTTCTAAAACTATAATTATCTGCTTATAAATGTGTTTCACTAATAATATCTAAAAAAATATTTGTTATTCAGTCTTTTTTTGTTTCGTTTTTTTTTTTTTTTTAGAGGGATTAGGTGAAAATTTAGGTCAGCTGAAATATATACTTGAAAACAAGCTACACCTTTGATGAGCAGGTCATGCAGTTATGTTTGGTTAAATAATTTATCAGAAAAAAGTCTGTTTCCACGCCTCAAGCAGCACATATGAAAGCCTCAGCTCTGATTTTGGAAACGTGAAACAAAACCTAAAAAGCGAACAGGCTTAGTAAGTTCAAATTCAGCGTCAGTAACTTTCTGTGAAGTCATCGGGATTTTATGGAAAGAAGTCTCTGACAACAAGCAATATTTGCTTAGCTAACTTTCCACTTTTTCATCTAAACGCTGTGTTTGTTTTCTTTCTTCTTTCACTTGAAACCGATAGCAAAGGTTACACTAACACGTGTGCAATTATGCAAACCTGCTAAACCACTGATCACAAGAGAAAGTGTTCCAGAACAAGATCAAACCCGTTTTGGGTTTTTAATTCGTAGGTGTACGCCACAAAGAGCCTTATCTGTTTCGCGTGTGAACCAAAGATCTGTGACAGGATCTTAAAGAGCAGAGTTAGACATATTTGTGTGAGTGATACTCTTGTGGCAGGAAGAGGGAGGCTCCTCGAGCAGAGTAAAACCTCCTCTTTCCTTTCTAGCGTATAGCTGCTGTGTCACACGTACCGTAAATGGGCTGTATTGGTGCTGGGAAGAGGCGTTCGGGGTTCTCACTGCACAGGTGTAATATGAAGAAGGCCCCTTGTGTAAAACCACAACATGGGGTACTGTGACAAGTACTGTAATGTCGGTAAACATTGTCACGATTTGAGTCACTGTTGTTGCCATTCGCACAATCACACTAATAATAATCTTTGTGTGGCACTTTTAGGACAGTGGCAAAGTGTTATTGTGGTGACAGCGAAACCTTCAAGGTCATTTTTTGACATTTCCACATATTTATCTAAAACGGGCTTTTTATTTAAGTAAGCTGGATTGAAGTTTTCTAAAAACCCAGCAGACCCTGCCAGCCCCCTGACAGTCAGTACATTACCTGCTCCGCTGACTGCTACTTCCCAGCTTATTGATGCTGCGCCCTCCATAGACATTTTAAGAAAGTACTTAGTACTTCTTAGTGGGTATAAACCTTTCCAAATCCTTCTTGGGTCCAGGAATGTGGACAAATATGGACTGAGTTTTTTGGGGGAGGGGTTAAAGGTTTTACTAGAGTAGAAAATGTACAGTATCACCGACTGAGCAACCAAACAAAGTGATGTTAATGCTTGACATTTTTTTAAAGCATTTAAGCAAAGTACATGAGTAACCAGAGGCCAATCACATTCCCTGAATGAAGTGAATTTCCCTGATGAACTGGGAATGTTTTTAGAAAAATCTTTCAACTCCTGCAGGCAGCAACTATGACACTTTACCATGCTTACTTTAAACATTATACTTTTTAGCACTGAATTTAGCATTAGACTGCTTTTTCAGTATGGTCTCAGCAATATAAAACATCTGTGCATGACAGGTTGTTAAGTCACGATACATGATAACTTCCTGATTTGATGCAGAGGTTCCAAACTGAACCAACAACAACAAAAAAGAAAAAGAAAACCTGGTTAAAATGTTTAGTGATTCAAATTAGCAATGTCAAAGTCAAGCTACGTGTCTAACAATGCACAAGTTTAGGTATTAGAAGTATTAAAAAGCTCAACTTTTGGACCAGACTGAGAAGTTTATGTCTGCTCTAATGCTGGACATTTTAACAATTGAGTCTGTGGGATCTAACTGGCTTTTGCAAACCAGTCTAAAGAGGCTACAGTTGGTTATTCTGGGCCTTTGGTTACTGTATTAACACTGGAGCAAATATACACACTGTGAACAAGGATTTGCACCTTGTCAAGCCATAAGCCTTCGTTTTAATTTAATTTGTAATTGCAGGTGATTATACACTAATGAAAGCATCACTATCGATGTCACATTTAATTATGTTAGAACAGAGAACAGATACTGATGAGTGTTTAACAGTTACAGCCTGGGCCTAATACTGCAACCTCCAGGGTGGATGAGCTGTTGCCTCAAGCACAAGCATTTAAATCCAACTAATATGCTGTCTTTCTGTCTGTGCACGTGCTCTGTTTTTTTTTCTTGTGCATTGCATTGGACAAAAGTCTCAACCAAATTACAGTAATTAAATGGCTATGTGGCATGAATAATTGGTATAAGTAAGGGGCCAACTTAAGTATAATATATATATATATATATAAAAACACCCAGCACGCCCCTGCGGGCGGTTTATCCTTCAAGCTCGGGTCCTCTACCAGAGGCCTGGGAGCTTGAGGGTCCTGCGCAGTATCTTAGCTGTTCCCAGGACTGCTCTCTTCTGGACAGAGATCTCCGATGTTATTCTGCTGGATCTGCTGGAGCCACTCGCCTAGCTTGGGAGTCACCGCACCTAGTGCTCCGATTACCACGGGGACCACCGTTACCTTCACCCTCCACATCCTCTCGAGCTCTTCTCTGAGCCCTTGGTATTTCTCCAGCTTCTCGTGTTCCTTCTTCTGGTGCTCCAGGTGAGGCATGAACTCACAACCTCGGCATTATAAGTATATATATATATATATATATATATATATATATATATATATATATATATATATATATATATATATATATACATATATATATATATATATATATATATATAAGCATTTTAAGACAGGAATTTCTCTTTTTTGGAACAATTAATTGTTGTCTAGTAACATCAGTGTTTACTAAGCCTACCTACATATACTCTCTATATTATTTTCCAAATAACAGTTTTAATTACACAGAAGTAAAAATGAACATTTTTGTTAGTGTTTTTTAAATCTCATCTCCACATGGTGATATAACTTTAGGTTGCAAAACATTTCCAACACTTTTAACATGTAGCTTGTGTCCAAATAGTACAAAGTCAAGATAGCATTTTCTTTATAAATGACCCAAACACACCATGATAATAAATGTGTATGGCTCAGGTGGTTTGGAGAGAGGTGTAGCAGTCAGAAGGTCAGTGTTTGATCTCCAGCTCTTCAAGTTCATGTATTGAAGTCTGCTTGGGCAAGATAGTGAACCCTGATTTGCCCCTGTTGAATCCATGTAAGTGTGTGTGAATGTTATAAAGCACTTAGGCATAAATGCGTGCGTGATTGGGTGAGGTAGAGAGTACCTAAAGTAGTACCTCAAAGACATTCAAGTTAAGTAGAAAGGTGTTATATAAGTAAGGCTCCATTTATTGTGCCTGCTATAGAACAGGCAAGATAAAAGCTTAATAGGATAATGTATTGGTATTGGTATTTATGTGGTTTTCTCTGAATAATTAGTTTCTTGTCTGATGTATGTAGAAAATATGTAAATGATGGATAAGGCCTCAAAATCTGAGAAGTAAAGCCAATGTGGAAGTGCCTTGAAGCTGCACTGTTCCTATTGGCCTGTAGAGGGAGGGTCTTACAGTTCCAAAAAGAGTCTATGCTAAAAAAAAAAAACCCTTATTTGCTTGGTCACTAGTTGGACATTTTCCTCAACGCGAGTTAATTTTGTAAATTATGGTTCAACTTAGAATAAAAAAAGGAGAGAAAACAGGCCCAATTTAAATGAGGGGCTCCATGTAATTAACAAATTGTTACCACATAAAACGTCTACGTGAGTCTTCTAGGGTCTGCTTGGGTTTCCAGCTGTCTGCAGCACAGTACAACTGAGGCATGCGAGTGCAGTGTACATAGACTGTAGATAAAAGATGACAGCAGAAGCGCTTTAGATCTGCAGTCTTTCCCATTACCAGCAGGAGGTGATTCCTGTGGCTCAAACACACACACACACACACACACATGTATACATATATATATATATATACGTATATTGAAATCTATAGGAAAGCAGCTTTGTATTTCTTGCTCTGTGACTTCAGTGAAAACTTTCTCAGTGACTTTCTGATCTCACTCACTGTTTTCAAGTGTAAGCACTTTAGGGCAAGCACACCCTATCATAGACAAATCACTACCACTTGAGAATGCACCATTGGTCGACTTCTCAAATCCACACTTTCCTTGGATATCACGGAAAGTAGAGGTCTCAGGTTTGGGCTTCAAATCAGGTCTGCAAAGCAATGATGATGATGATGATGTGACGGTAGCTATATTCATTTATATATGGGAACAGACTTGTATAATCTCTCTTGAGTTTCTTTCACCCATAGAGTCGAGAGTTGGCTATTTTTGGTCTTACTGGCAAAATCTGGGGATTTCTTTTTTTTTTATTTCTTATTTTTTTCAGGTGGAAATATCAAAAAATGTCCTAGGCTACAAAAATTAATGGTTGTTTCGGTGGAGTGCGGGATATCACATAATGCCATGCTGGAACGTCCCCACCATTGGCTATATTTAATAGGAGTGGAAGCTCCCACTTCAACAAAAGAAAAACAAATATCTTGATGTGAAAAAGGGCACTGAGGAATTACATGTCTGTGTCTGTTTGGTAACATCATCTCTAATTAAAATGTGCTGATCATGAAACCAGTCTCCTAAAGAAGAAAAGGATGGCGTGTCCTATATGTGGGAATAAATCACACAGGTTTCCATAAGAAATAATAAATAATTAGCTCTGGGTTGAGTCCCCCGCGCTGAGTGCCGGTTACTGGAGGAGGAGCAGTGGCGTATTTTCCCCTCTCTTTCTTCCCTGAAATAAGCCCGCTCTGAGTCAACACCTTTCAGAACAGACTGTCAAGAGATTGTGTAAATGATAAGCCTGCGAGATGTGTGATTTTCCCATAACCCGCAGGCCATAAGTTTTGCATTTTTTTGGACAGTTTCATTTCGATATTAGTGGTTCTGAAAGCTGGTCGGGCTTTTAAGCGGCTGCAGTTTAACCACCCAGGAAGTAAAGAAGAAAGAAAAAAAAAATACTCAGCATACAGATGAGTTCACACAGCTGAAACTGGAGGCTGTCCACTGTAAAAAATCAAGAGTCAGAATCTCTTACAATATTATTTGGTATCATTATAATTTTTCATATGGTTTCAAAATTTCATTCACATGAATTAGGATATGAACTTTAACCTTGAGGTATAACATATATAGTAAACAAAGTATTTTTTAAATGTTTTTGTTAATAGACACACAAATAAAGCTATAAAAGCTATAAATCTATAGCTATCAATAGTGTTATTTTATTTTATTTTATTTTGTTTTGTTTTACACCTAGTAATGTGTTGTCCCAACGGGTAGAATAATTAATTCATGAATTAATTAACTGGGTTTTTGTACATTATACATGCTTTTTTATATAAAGCAAAACTATCTCTGTAAATACAGTAAATGTTAGCTTGGTGTTAAGTTTAAATGCTAGAAAAATATTCTCTCGGTTAAAAAAACGTAAATAAAGATTTGCCATCTTTTGCAGTGCAACAGCAGATTTTTTTTTTTTTTTTTTTTTTGTCTTAGTCATCGATTCATACCATAAACACATCGTCTATTACCGCTCGAGGCGTTGATTAACTGCTTGTACTTTCCTTTCCTTCGACAAAGTCGGTCAGTCGCACAACTCATTCTGACTGCACGGGACCGGGGAGGGAATCCCGGCAGCTGATTGGACAGTCAGGGTTTTCCCACGTCACAGGGGATCCTCGGTATAACTGAGAGGCGAGCCGGTCGCGTCGCTTCAATTCACATGTTTTTTAGTCGGGTCTGCACACTCTGAAGACGCCTCCGAAACGCAGTATGGTGAGTCTGCTGCTTTTTACACTTCGCTATTACAGTTGTTATTATCCAACAACTCTGACCTTCTACTTAAAAAAATAAAAAAAAAGTTTTGCTTTGTACAGAACACTGACCTGGACTCAGAGCAGGAGGAGTTCAATAGGCTTTTATATCAACTTGGACATCTTGTCCTGATAAACATGTTAGCTCCTCAGAGGTTTTTAAAGGCAGTTTAAATATTGATGATTTACCGAGGAACGTGCAAGCTGAGGTCGGGTAACCACGTGACAGCGCGGGGTATAGATAATCGACATCCTTTGTGGGTATGAGTCAAGTGTCACTTTGTGCCATTACAAACAAACTGAGCTCACTGCAGCACAGTATCTCCGTGGAGCACAATGACTACGTCAAGGCTGCAACACACTCTTTGAGTAATTGAATTGTTATTAGTAATGACTGATTAATCGTTTTCTGAGACAAAAGCAGAAATACTTGTAATATTCATTTATGCTGATATCTTTGGGAATTTGCATTGATGTCAAATGAAACTGCTGAACCTGTGGAAATATCTGTTTCTACACTGGGGTGTTATGTCAGAAGAAAAACTCATTTTAGGCCATCCTAATGTAAATACATCTCTGCTGGCGTACTTATTCTTACAATAGAAGAACCGTTTTTTTTTATTATTAGTATTATTAATTTCATATAAAACTTATAAGATAAGATAAGATAACCTTTATTAGTCCCACACGTGGGAAATTTGTTTTGTCACAGCAGGAAGTGGACAGTGCAAAAGTTATGAAGTAAAAATTAGAATACAATAAGAATAAATAAAGTACACAACTGTACAGAATAGAATAAAATAAAATACTATATACAGTAGAATAAAATAGAATAAAATATACAATAAGATAAAAATAGAATACAAATGCTATATACAACTGAGTAAGTCCTTATGTCCTTGACTTTTTCTTTTTTTGACAGTCTCTGCTTGAAAACTCAACGGCAAGGCTGCCTGTGGACCCATCAGAGTCAAATGACACTGACAAACACAGACAAGCCCACAGACTGTATCCATCTCTGCCAAATATAGACAGGTGAGACACATCACAGCAGCACTTATGTGAAAATTGGAGTCAGTTTTTATGGAGGAACGTGATGCAAATAATTTGTTTTTCAGGTATGAGTTTTGGTGCAATACTGGGGAAGAACTACACCCGTCTGTGAAGCTGGAAAACACACAGGTAACAAAAGAACAGAGAACCACCACCTTTTGATTGCCTGACCACAACTGAATGATGATATTCGTTGGGTTACTGGAAGCAGTGTGAAGCAAAACTTCCAAAAATGTGTAAAAGGAAGTTGGTAGAGGGAGTCGTGTTGCATAATTTCCCAGAGTCGCAGGCATTTGGCTGTTGATGGATTTACTGTGTGCCACATTTGAGTAGTTCCTGTTTTTCTCTCTTTTATGTGCCTCAGCTGCAAGGGTCCTCTCACAAAAGTGATGTCAACATGAAAACACAGATTCTTATCTTAGAAGAGCAAAAGAACGAGGTGAGTACTTCTCAGACTTTCTGTGTATCCATCCTACGACCCGCGTATGCACGTTTAAAGGTTCACAGTCTTTCTGTTTTTACTCAGCTTCTTTCTATTAATGAGAAATGGGCAAAAGAGTACCGAACCATGGTGCACTACTACAAAGAGAAGGTAAGAAAGGAGCAAGTTCACATCATTTAATGTTGTTTTTCAGCTCGTGTCGGTTTATTATCGCGCTTGTTTATCATTTAAGTGTTGTCTGCGTTCTGCACCCAATGTCCAGGTCGAGGAGTTAAAAGCATTACAGCAGTGTGATCGCTTTGAAGAGGAAGAAGGAAAGCACGTCACGTTAAACCGACTGAAGCTCAAGGTGATCAAAGGAAAAGAGAGCGCACAGGTAAATGCGCCGACCGCTCTTTGATAGATTAAGTCGTTTGATCTGAGCGCTAACGGTTCCCTCATGGGATGCTTTTTCACAGACGGAAGAGGGTGATGCCAGCTCTGAGAAGCTCGAAGCACAGAAAGAAGTAAAAGAGCTGCGAGCGCAGAACAGCGCCCTGACCCGCAAAGGGCAGCATCAACACGAGGAGATCAGACGACTGAACAAGGTGAGGCATCAGGCTTTCTCTGATATTCACTGATGAAAAGGAAGTCTCATTCTAACCCTCGCAGTAAAAACGCTCTAACAGTGGTTTCAATGTGTCTGTGCAGGCCTTAAAGGAGGCGCTTCAGGCTTCTCAGTCCCTTGGAGTGGACAATGAAACACTAGACATCTGGAAACATCAAGTGAGTGCTTTGTCTTCATGTGTGTGATGTTTTTCTTTGCATAAAGACTGAAAACAAAGGAAAAAGGTATTACTTGTCCGTGTCCAAAGGCAATCAAAAAACCTATAAAATTCACTCTGTAGTAGTCTGGCTAATAGCTGCTTTCAGCTGCCACTTTGCCACAAAGCAGGCACCCTGCATGTTTGATTTTTGGCAGCGTTTTACACCGGATCCCCTTCCTGACGCAACTCCAAAAGGGATTTGTGTCTTCAGCTCGAATCCACTCAGCTGCTTTTCACTTACTCACTTAAATGAATGTGTAAACCATATCTTATAAAATCCAAGGTTAAATGTAGTAAGGGGTGTATAAGACTTGCCCAAACTGTTGAGTTACCCCTAATGGACATCTGTTTTTATTTGTCTCACGTCCATATTTAGGCTGAAGTCTTTAAGGAAGACTTTCGGAAGGAGCGCAGAGACCGGGAGAAGCTTAAGGGCAAGTATCTGGAACTGGAGAAGAAGTATACCAAAGCTCACAACGAGCTGCATGTCCTCAGATCTCAGGTACCATTCGTAACCTTAGAAAATTCAGCATGTGAACTATAGGATTAGTGCTTGACTTTAATATGCTTTGTGTATATTCTTCCAGATGACATGGACTCGGCAACTGCACCCCGTGCTTAACTGCTCCTGTGCAAATCAAGCCAAATGTCCGAACTCGGAGGGCCACCAGGTTAGCCAGAACCACATGAAGCTGCAGAGGCGGTGCACTCTCGATAACAAGCAGTGAAGCTCAACCAACTCCTCTGACTTTTTGGGATATTGTTTAGGCGGACTTTCTGGAAGTTTTTCCCGGAGTATGAGCAGCCAGATCAGTGTTCATCGCCAGCAGAGTGAGGAAGTGAGCTCTGTTCCAGCTAACTCCTCTGCTGGTCCTGCTTGTAACAAGGCCACGGCATCAGTCTGGGTCCACTGAGAGACTTATGTGGGGCAAGGGAGGAACCTAATACACAAATATCGATGCATACGCTTACCAAGAGGAGAAAGGCAGCGAAGGGTAAAATGAAACTGTCAAGATAGGCTGATTGCACTTCGAGTGTGACACAGGTTTTATTGCACTGCCCAAACACTACTGACATCCACCATACTGATCAATGATGCAACAAAAATGTGGAAATTTCCTGTGTTTAGCACTTGTAAACACCCTGTGCTGCACTACGCTGTAGAAACCTCTTAAAAAACAGAGTCTTGCCCCAGTGATGGGACTAAAAAAGATCAAAACTATCACAGCTCTGTAAGGAGGCAAAGAAACTCGAGCTATGCTGTGATTATAAAGGCTGGTGTTTTTCTGACTTATATTACACTATGTTATGTCGGTCGTATGCAGGCGCTTTTACAACAGCGAGAATCAAGCCTGTAAGAGAAAGAAGTTAATATATAATATATAATATATACATTTATGTTGAGCAGAGTATTTATATATGTTTGGAAAAGTTTTTTTGCACATTTTTGTCTGTTTCTTATTTATTTGTCGTGAAAATAAACAACTATACGCTGTTTGTGTTTTAACATGTTCGTACGCACTTCATTCACTGAAATCACTTTTTCACAAGATCAGACAGACCAGATTGTCTAATTTAGGTAATGCACACTCAACTTTAACACACACTCCACTGGACTTTTTAAGGATTTCGGTTGCACGATACAGCGCACTGCAGTGAACTCATTTTCACGTTAAAGACACCAGTTTGAGGTGAATATGAGATATGTGACGTGGTGTGTTATCCACCCAGTGTCTCAGCAGAAATCAAGACTCATCAGATCAGGCAATGTTTTTTCCAGTCTTCTAATGTGCAGTTCTGGTGAGCCTGTGTGGGCAGCCTCGGTTTCCTGTTCTTAGCTGACAGCACCCAGTGTGGTCTTCTGCTTATTTGAGTTACCGTTGCCTTCCTATCAGCCCAAAGCAGTCTGGCCAATCACCTTTGACCTCTGACATCAAAGAGATATTTTTTTACCCCGAGATTTGCTGCTCACTGGATATTTTCTCTTTTTCAGACTGTAAACCCCAAAGACAGCAGCTCGTCTTGATCATGTCACTGACTTGCTGCCATGATATTGATTGATTAGATATTTGCTTTAATGGGCAGTTAAACGGGAATAAATAATAAAGTCTATATCTTTATATGGACTGGTTCTTATATAGTGCTTTTCTACTCTATCTGACCACTCAAAGCGCTTTATACAACTAATTCATTCACCCATTCACACAGGCACTTTTTTTATAAGCTATTAAGTGCTTCATACACATTCTCACTCTGATGGATGCATCAGAAAGCAACATGGGGTTAGTATCTTGATCAAGGATATTTGGCATGCAGACTGGAGCAGACTGGGATCAAACCACCAACCTTCCAGTTAGTAGCTGACCTGCTCTACCACCTGAGCTACAGTCTTTGACTGTAGCTGTGTTTGGTAAAGGATAAAGTTGAATATATAGCAGAATATAGTACACATGTGTATCTGTGAAGCACTTAATGTCTTAATGTTTTCAGCTCATCCGGCTGATGGACCGATTAGTTTGTTCTAGGGTGGGACCTCCCTGCATCTGTCTACAATTTACAAGAACCGCCACTCCTCCTACAGTATTAGTGAGATTTCAGTGAAACAAACACACTAACCACCTAATTCATCCAAACTGTGCTCAAGATCAAAGTCACATTCATAGTTTTACAGGTAACAACTTGTGAATCATGATGGAAGTTGAGCAAGACGAGCAACTAATTCATTGACAATCTGCTCACCTCTTAACAGGTAACATTACCTATTTGCATTATTGAATCAGATAAAGGAAACGTGATTTTCCCTATATTGCACCGATATGTTGAAAAGCTCAGTTGTTAAATTTCAGGAATCAAAACTGATTTTTTTCTGAGGCCTGACAAGCAAAATTTGTGTATTTCTCATTTCAATTTAAACTGGGCAGCTTCAGTGACAGACCTACAGTAACTAAGTTTTCAGTGTCACAGCACAAAGATGCAAGAGCAACAAGACGCCAACAACTTGCCTTTGCACTCACTCTTACGAGCCTCAGAGCTTCCTGTGTCGTTGCTGCAGTCATTCAGTCAAATTGGAAGTCATCTGCATGAGGAAAACTGAATATGAAGCCTACTCTGAGGAAACTGATTCCACTTATAGTTTCATTGCATATGTTAGTGCTGGTGTAGCAGACTGCTTTGTAGAAACCAACCTTGCTTGTTTGAAAGACATCTGAAAAAGATTCTGTAGTTGGAAACCTAAATCAAATTTAAAGCAGACCATCTAATTTACTTACGAGTCAAAGACACACTGATGCCTCCAGCAAACCAATGATTGATTCAAGAGACTATAATAAAAAATACTTGTGTTAAAAATAGTTATTTTTTTAAGTCACTTAATATTGTTCATAAGTATCAAGTATCAATGACGGCTCAGCACTGAGAATCAGCATACCTCTACTGACCTCTAGTGGTAACCAGCGCAACAAACAAAACCTCACTCTGCCTCACAATTCTCAGTTCCCTAAATAATGAGGAAATATGACTAAGCCGACCTCGGAGCCAGCAGAATCTCGATTACCTTATTTTAGTAATTTGTCCATTACGTTACATGTTTACATGTCCACTAACTGGAAGTCTGTCTCTGACTGTATCTGTACACATAAGCAGAGGGCAGTTCTGTGAAAGGATACTAAACATTTTTCCCTAAATGTTTTCTACTAGATATCCTATCCTCCGCAAAGCTTTCAAGTAAAGACTTTAAGAGAGCTGCAGGATCCTTCTATTTCTTTATTTACATGATGATAATTTACATCTGGCAGTGAGAAAAAAGCACAGCCTATGCTGGCGGAAAGATTTTTCATATGTAGCAAGTTCATCTTGAATTTCTGGGCTTTGTTTAGGTAATGTCTCACTGAGGCATGAAAAAAAAAAAAAAAAGATTTGGCAGCAAGTTCACCCAAGCCCTAGACTTCCACTTGCTAAAGGTCATCACTCAACAAATGATGCTTCTCTGCTGCACCGCCAGAAACCACAGAAAGAGCTGGCTGTACATCTGTAATAACAGCTGTACAGCCAGAGCCTTCAAAATGCTGGAAAGGTTTTTAGAAAGCAGGAACTACAGCAAAAAGGATCGATTTCTGGTAGGGGGGGAATGAAGGTTTTAACTTGAGGGGAAGTATGTTCTCTGGCTCTTGTCTGGCAGCTTATTTGCTGTAAATCAGGTACATACCTGAATTACACGTAAACATTGCTTGCAAAAGGCTTTTGATCGCTGAAATATCACTGCTTTGGATTCTCATAAACTCAAACAGTAACAACCAGCCACACTCAACAACATGGTATAACTGACTCATTAGAAACTACACTGCATTGAACCCAAAGATAAAGCCAATTAACCCGTGTGGATCTAGTTTTATACAACTCATTGTTGTAACTGATTTAAGGCAAATAAGCTCTCCTGCAAGAGCCAGAGAACATGTTCCCATTCCATTACAGGAATTTTTGTGAGATCTTTCCCCCTCAAGTGTTTAGAACACAAGGCCCCCACAAGTGGACAGACGGACAGGATGTGCAAATTCTCCTCCATCTGCTGCTTTTCACTCTCACTGCGCTGCAATGTCCTCACACACAAACAACAGCAGCTTCAGAGCTCTCTTAAAAGCCAAAGAAAACCAGCTTTTCTCAGTTGCACTGTGGTTGCACTGTGATCATAAAGTGATGGCCACAGTCGGCAACAACAGAGTAGATTTGAGATATTAGTATGAACAAGACGTTGACTGGGTATACCTAACAAATGTGTACAGGTTATAGACAGGTTTGGTTTATTCAGTTGAATTAAAACAGCACGCATGCTGTTTCTTTTAAGTCTTAAAGGGGAATAGCACGTTACACGCCCATATATGGCATTCTCAGATATTCTCAGTCACCTTAATGACTCATAAACATGCGCAGGCTGGGAGGGAGTGGATTTTTACATGAAATTTATTGGCACAGTTATAGCAGCAATGTGTTCTTGTTTATTTTCAACACTGATCCCATTCCTATTTTTCAGTAAAAGCCCCTCTCAGGAGCAAACGTGCTTTCCAAAAAAAAGTCAGTACTACTTTTGCAAAATGTAAACAAAAACATTGTGCATTGATTTGCTACGCATTTAAACTCCACATTGCAGTTAGACTGGTACAAAGACAACATGGTTCCTCCTGTCTGTGTTTAAACGTTAATGCTCCTTGCAGTTCATGGTTTCTGGATTCCTCTTGCTTAGATCTTAGATCTTGCTCCTCCTGCATAGATGGTTACCGTCCCTCATGTTTCCACATGTTCTGTGTGCTCTGGATGTTACCTTACCTGTCTGCCTCAGCATCCAGAACCTCTCCACTCCTCTTATTTATTTATTTTTGACCGCATGCACACAGCTAATTAGGTTCATTACCAAAAGAGCATCTTGGAGAGTCTTTCAGAAGTAAAGAGAGTTTTTAACCACTCGTAAAAAAGACTAGATAGAGATCTACTTGAACTGTTTAACAACAGCAGTAAGGAATATAAAAAAATGCAAAGAACTGGAGGATTTCATTATTGAGATTACATAACAGCCAACATGCCAGATTTCTGGATACTTTCTCTGGGCTAAAGAACTGAGGAACCATCCAGCAAAGTTTAAAAGGAGCTGGAATCCATGTGGGATGTCCAACTTAAGCTTTCTGTGGAGGCATCAGTAATGATATTCAAGAGAGGCCCAAACCACATCCTGCACATATTACAGCATGGCTCTGTGATTAAACTGAATGTCATCCTTGCACAATTAAACATACTTTCTATGATTTGCATTTTATTTACATTTTATTGTATCCCGGCCTTTTTGGAAACACTGTTTGCTTTACTCGTGACATTTAACTAACACAAATGCATGTGGCAAAATGCTAAATATAAGAGTTTGAGCTCAGTTGAAGTGATTGTCAGCGCAAATGCATAAAGTGCGTATGCACACAACACAAAGAAAGTGAAACTGACTATAGTCTAAATCACCAGATCTGCTTAGCTGCTGCTACATTCTCAGTGGTTTAGGATCAAGAGATACTTGTTGTTCAAGAATAGCTGTAGAAATTATTACAATGATTATGTTTCAGGGCCTAAAGGTGACAATGACTTAAAATAAAATAGATATTACAATACTTTTAAACTGTAACACAGCTGTACCCAGTGCTCAGTGTTGTAGCATGTTATTACATTGCAAACTGTGATGTTGGGGGGGGAGTAATACTGTACTTTTCTGCCTTTTTGTATAGATAAATATGTTAAATACATTCTGTGGAAGTATTTTCAAAGGATAGCATTAACAGCCATCAAGCGAATTTAAAAAGACAAATTCTGGCCAGTATTGCACGCCGGTTTTCAACTAGCTCTGACACATCAGCCGCTGAACTCTGCCAACACCATAGCAGGAATATTAGAACATCCACTTGTCAGAAGACCAGTCCAAGAACTCCCCGTCTCAGTAGAAAGCGGGGTTTGTGTGCTCGATGACGCAGCGCCGACAGTGGCGTCTGACGAACCGCAGAGCCTCCGGTGACACCTCGCAGTCCTGCACGTTGAGCAGCTGCAGCTCGCAGCAGTTGGCCGCCAGAGCTTTGAGTCCTCTGCCTGTTACACTTTCGCAGGCTCTGAGACTGACTCGCCTCAGGCCTTGGCAGTACATGGCTAGCTGCTCCAGCCCGCTGTCCGACACCAGCGGGCATTTACCGACATCCAGAGACTTGAGTCTGGGGCAGCTCCTGGCCAAGTGACTCAGGCCGTGATCCGTGAGCCCCTCGCAGCCCCTCGCATTCAAGTAGCGCAGTCTCGGGCAGTAGCGAGCCACATAGCGCATGCCTACATCTGTAATGCGGGTACAGTGGGCCACGCTTAAGTAGCGCAGGCAACCCTCTAGGCGGGCGACTTCCCGGAGGCCGAAATCCCCCACCAAGCGGCAGTCACTGAGGCTCAGCTCCCTCACTGAAGGGCAGTGGAGAGCCAAATGGCGCAAGGCTTCATCTGTTAGTCTGGTGCATCGCCGCAAATACAGATGAGTCAGGCGAGGGCAGTGGGAGGCGATAGTTCGCAAGCCCTCGTCCTCGAGGGAAAAGCAATCGGTCATGTCCAGGTAGTGGATGGAGATCTGCTGGCCGTGCAATGGAGACAGCTGGAGTGAGGCCTCTTGGGTTAGGCTGATGCATGTCACCTTGGAGCAGCCTGGAGGGAAAGGAAGCAGAGGTGATTTTTTTCCATTAAAGAGAGTCTCGCTGTTGATGTTGAAAGAACAGGTGTTAATGCAGAGCTCACATGTATGTATGCACATGGATTTTATGTTATAATGCAATCCAAGAGTAAGAAAAGAAGCATTTTCTCTCTGTCTATGTAAAAATGATTTTAAAAGTTCTTATCTCTTATTGTGGGACAGCAAGAAAGAAATTATAAACCAATTAAATTCTCTTATCAGGCCTCCTATTACCATCTGCTGCACTTTCAAGGCTATTTGTGTACAGCCTACAATGACAGAGGGAGGCGGTACAGTAGCCCAACACTGACTCTTAAAAGCTGATGTTAATTGAGTCGCCACTTGATGGCGCCAGAGTAAAAACCTGCTGTGTTAGATTACAGCCAATCAAGCAGAAGAATGAAAATGTGAGCGCAGACAAAGAAAACACAAGTGCGGTCGTTTTTAGAGACCAAAAAGGCCAATTCAATCAAAGTCTGGTGTCTTTAACACTTTGAAAAGGGCTTATTTTTCCTTTTACTACAAAGAGCTTCCTTCCTGCTGCTAATAGTGCAGACCTCGCTCTGCTCCAGTCAATGTTATTTGTGTCACTTCCTTAATGAAAGCAGCAGACCGCTCCTCTTACCCATGTTGAGGTAAGCTCTGCTTTCAGCTAAAGAAAGCCTTTCTTCTCCCACATGGGGACTTAAGGTTGGAAGAGCTTCTCCTGCTCCTCTAATGATTCTACCAGCTTTACAAGAAATCACTAAAAAAGGACTGAAAGGAGAAGTTCTTTGAGGCAAATCCACACATGTGCATGATGTCAAGTAGTGGCCACTCCTTAAGACTTAGAGCTTGCCCAAAGATTCTAATTAAAGTCAGATGGGGTTATTTGCTTTTTACTCAATATGACTTGTCTGTTTCTTTTTACCCGAGAGGTTTAGGTGTTCCAGGTTGGGACAGCGGGATACCACTTCAAACACGGCCTCATTAGAGATGTTATAACAGCCGGCAACCTCCAGGCGGCGTAGCTCGGGGCAGCACTGGGCCACCACGTGCAGCCCCCGGTCAGTGAGCCTCTTGCAGCCATTGACCACCACCGTCTCCAGGGTCAGACAAATGTTCGGGGTGTCTTGGCAGAGCCGGTGGGTGAGGACCCTGATGGCACGGTCGGCATGAAGCAGCTCTCCTGTTAGCTGGATAGTGCTCCACAGCCTGGGGTCCCAAGCCAAGTTGTACCAGCGGCGGCAAACGCGTGCGCAGCGGCACAGCTGGTTGGTCGAAAGGTGGGAGAAGATCTGCAGGAGGGTGTGGTCAGGGAGGAGATCGATGGGGGCGTAGTGGTGGGTTTTCGACTGTCTGGAGCGAGTGTGAGTGCCGGGCTGAGGGTGGATCACAGCGACCGTCTCAGCGGGGGCAGAAGATGAGGACGAGGAGTTGGTCTCGTGGCCGTTGCTGGAGAGAGCAGGTGAGGAGAGGGAGGAGGACTTGGAAGGCAGAATCAATCCCGGGCTCGGGGTGCTCAGTGTTCTTGTGCTGGAATCTAAACCTGAATAAAAACAATAAAACAAAACAAAATGAGACAGAATAATTCTTCTGTTTTGTTTTTTTTTAAGTTTTACTTTTAAATGAATCTTTTGGCTGTTTAAGCTAATATTTGAGCTGTTAGGTGGACCAACCAAAAAGGGATTTCCCCTTTGCGATACCGCCTTACAATAAGGGACTCAAATAATTGTATAGTTAATTGAAAGAGTCAACAACAAGCTGAAGTTAAGTTAATCAGTCCCTTTATAATCTCAATCCAGGACATTACAGTAGATAATTGTTCAAGTAAAGTTAATAAAAGTAATTAATTACACTTAGGAGACAAAAACTGAAGGCACTGGTATGTAATGTGTAACTACAAAGTAACTGTAAGTAAGTAACACAAAAAGAGTAGCTAATGTTAAAGAAATGAGAAGTTACTGTTTTGTGACGTTCAACTTTTGCAATTAATCAGGAATGACTCATGCAGAAAGTGGGGAGTCCTGTTGATTTACAGATAATTATGAAATAATGGCAACCTAATGACTCACAATTTCTGGAAGTCATTATCTTCTAAACGGGTAGGGAGTTATTGAGTTAGAACATTACTAATGAATGACTCATTAACTGGTTGTTCCTGCTTTGTTGGTGTGGCTGTTATGTTCTCAGGAGGTAGAGCGGGTCATTTACCAATCAAGAGGTCAGTGGTTTGATCCCTGGCTACTCCAGTCTGCATGTCCAAGTATTTTTGGGCCAAATGCTGAACCCCGAGTGTTTGTGTGAATGTTAGAGAAGGCGCTTAGGTATCAAAAAGATGTTAAAAAAAATGTAAAAAAGTAAATAAATATAAAATGCAAAATAAAATTTGAGAAAATAGAAAAAAAGCATGATTTGTTTTCAGTGTTTCCAGGTATTTCTGTCTGTGATAATGACGTGTTTCCAACGATTTCCAGTCTTCTTATCTGAAATTTGTGGGAGACACCTGATATCTTCTGTTTTCTCGTTTGTGTAACGCGTCGTGATATTTTTCAGTAACACAGTCATGTTACATTGCAGTTACAATTATGTCGTTACTTGTGCTAAAACCCATCTGTTATCTGCGTGTTTTCTTCTTGTGTGTGCACTTGCGCTACAATTATCTGATTTTAGTGGGCGAGAGGAGGAAAATTGTAGAGTCATACAGCGATACAGCTTCTGAGGCGTGGTGATATGGACATTATTTTTATCTGATGCATCGGATGCACTGAGGAGTGATAGTGGGGTCTGTCTCTTAGCCGTTTTTTATCTTTGTCTTGTTGTCGGCTTTGTGGTCATATGTGAAAAGTACGAGAACAATAATATGTGTGTCTTTAGGGGCGATCGTGGCTCAAGAGTTGGGAGTTCGCCTTGTAATCGGAAGGTTGCCGGTTCGAGCCCCGGCTTGGACAGTCTCGGTCGTTGTGTCCTTGGGCAAGACACCTCACCCGTTGCCTACTGGTGGTGGTCAGAGGGCCCGGTGGCGCCAGTGTCCGGCAGCCTCGCCTCTGTCAGTGCGCCCCAGGGTGGCTGTGGCTACAATGTAGCTTGCCATCACCAGTGTGTGAATGTGTGCGTGAATGGGTGGATGACTGGATATGTAAAGCGCTTTGGGGTCCTTAGGGACTAGTAAAGCGCTATATAAATACAGGCCATTTACCATTTTATTAGGAAAAGGATTTGTATCAGTGTGTGGTTCGGCAGACTAAAGGTTTATGTTGTTAACTGGTAAATATGTAAGGGGGCGTTTGAAGTATCATATTATGCACTAATGAGAAAGTAACAGTGTAACAAATTACTTTCTCTGGTGAGTAATTACGTGATGTACTGCATTACAATAACAAGTAATGTGTACTTCACTTTTCTTGAGTAACGATCCCAACGCTGCCTCACAATCTCTTGTTGAGACCTAATAATTCTACTGTAATCAGATTATGACATCGATTGAGGTTTTAAGGTCTCCGAATCTACTAGTCCTGGTTTGAAGAGTGCATTCAAGATATAATATATAAAGGTTGATTCTGTTCATCTGGGCGTAGCGTTTTCAGTTTTTCACAGTGATATTTGGTACAATCCAGACGTTTCTTCATTTTTTTTTCTAACACATGGCCTTCTGTTTTGTTCCCCAAACTCTCTAACTAACAGTAATGACATCTTCATGCTTTTATAGAGTCTCCCAAAAACCAAATAACACTTGATATAGTTCCAGTAGCACTAATGGCAGCCATTATACCTTCATATGTAAAGAAAAGGAATATCATTAGTACTGTATATGAAACCTTGCTTGATTAGAGGGAAGTGATGTACTGCATTCTACATTTGCTAGCTATTATCAGAATAAACAGAATAAGAATAAACAGATAAAAAGTTGGAAAAACTGGTCGAGAAACTTGGAATCCACAGTTACAGTACTACACAAGCTTTTATCATCAGTGAAGAGGCGTTTCCATGGATCCTATTATCAGGTTTTGGGATGTTTTTGGAAAAAAGTGTGTCACATTTATCTGCCAGGCGTTTGGGCAGCACACACAGTTCATCTTCATCAGATTAACTCTGCGGCTTCAAAGCAAAGCAGATGAGGAGTTTGGTGCCTGGTCTGACAATATATGGTTAGCCCTGTGTAAACACTGAGGCCCTGACAGATGTGCACTGATTGCTGCCGTGTCTGAAGATGCAGCTGTGAGAAGACGAGGCTGGATCCCATCACTCTAGCGTGAGACGACAGAATCCTTTGTCAGCCAGGGCGCTGAATCTGATTCCCGGGGTCGAACTGTCGCACTGGGACACTGAGCGCTCTCCTCTGATGAAGTCTGCAACCCTCCAATCTATTCTTTACAATCTTGAGGATTTTAGGTGGACTGATAGTCATCACTAAAAACATTCCAAGAAGTCACTAGTATGATGTCACCCACAGCTGTCCAACCATTAGTACTAATCTGATTGACCTAAAAAGTAACAGTATGTGGTGAAAAAGGCAAGCTAGAATGAATCGCGTCACAAAGATTGCTTCCCAATAATTTGTTTAAAAGACGATGTCTCAGTTTTGGACAAAGGTTGTTACTATAACAAGATGAGATTTTTTGCCTTTTAACAGCAGAAATCCACTTAAAGCTTTCTGGGCTGTTCAAATGTTCCTGCCTTTATCCATGCTTTTTCCTGTTTAGGGTAGAGTAAGCAAAAGCTACTGAGTAGCCAGTTGTTTACGATTTGTTTAGGTGTCAAGCCAGCTCTGATTTATGCTTCCATCAACATCAGAGCTTTTTGGGAGACTCTTTGATGAGCTTACCTCATGAAAATGAAGCACTTTAGTCTTAAGCGAGTCTAAAGAACGGTAAAAAATTGAATGTAGGCTTTTTTTCGATGTAGAAATTTCCCACCAGTGGGATAAAGAGAGAATTTCTTATCTTGCTAATATGCCATTTTTATTCCAATGAAATGTTTTTTTAAACATTTTTTCAGAAGTTCAGACATTTTACCTTTAGTTTATCTGCTTTGATGCAGCTGATTAATGGGTTGTAAATTTTCTAGGCTATAAACATTCAAACTTGTGAACCACCTGAATGCCCAAAAATTTGTAATTAATGACAAAGCAGAGGACGCAAGTGCATAGAATTCGGCACTATTTCTTCAGGAAGCAAATTCCAGCTGTCTCAACATTCATCCATCCATCCATCCTGGATCCTATCTCAGCACTTAGTGGGTGAGAGGTTACACCCTGAAGAGGTTGCCAGTATTTAGACAACACCGTGGAGCTAATTTCCTAAGATATGTGGTGACTGGTTATCTTACAAAAGCTACATTTGAATGAATTCTCTTTACAAACATTGGGCCCAAGAAGAAGAGCACAAATGTCCCCTTTTCTTCTACAAGAACTTTTCTAGGAGCCTTTTGTAGGAGCTCGTGAATTAGCAGTGTGTGGTTATAGACTCATACTTCTAACACCCAAACATTCATTAACTATTTTCTAAAGGGTCCGTCTACTACTGAGGTGGAGTCTCGTATTTCAAAATCCGAAACTACTGGTCCAAGACAAACTCTGAGTAACTGAGTTTATTTAAGAAAGCCCAGTATGTCTGTAAGATCAATATCAGGACCTCATTTATTAGTAATTCACATTATGGAGATTACTGAGCAGAATTATCAAAAGGTCAAAATAATACCAACAGTCATACAACACCCAATACGTCACAGACAGGCTCACAGCTATCTGCAGGATCTGAGACAATATTTTGGTCAAAAATAAACTTGCAAAGTCTGCAGGTAAGTGGTGAGGTCGTGACCTGTACGATTGTTGTACTTCAACAGACTATTGACAAAAAGGTGATTTCCATGTTAACACTGTCTGCAATCTACAATCTATATTTAAACTCCCAGTCGTGTGAACTGAACTATGTTGGTTAAAATGAAAGGGTAAGTCAATCATCTGCTTCTGCACAGTGTGTCAGCATGTGCAGTACATGACAAATAGACAGCATCCTGTCTGCCATGTGGATTTGTGCGCTGGGAGAGGTGGGCAGTGACACCGTCCTTACAGTCGTATTTCAGATGTAGATACCAGAGCTTCTGCTCAGTCTGCTTCCCATCTCACTTCTGATGACATCCACAGATTCATCCTCTGGGTAACATGTCCTCGAATCCTGCTTTTTAAACTGCCTCTTGTGTGCTTTAAAATTCTCATTCAAATCCAAATCCTGGCCAGATGAAGAGAATGCATCAAAACTTTTCACATGTTGGGCTTTTTTTTTTTTTTTGTATTCTTGTGGGATAGAGTCCACCTCATTTTGGTTATAATGCATCACATTCTTGTGGGTGGTCCATCTATGATTAAAATATGCAGGACTATTCTCTTGAGGACTTGTACCTTTTCTCGGCCAATAGATTTCTCCAATAACAATTCATTTTTTAGCTTAATGCAAAGGATTTAATGGTCTGACGTTGTTACAAACACCTCATCTATTTTGAATTTCACACAGCTGTCCAAATATGTGTCAACAATAGTAGTGCTGTACAACATTCCCACAATACCTAGTGACTGTTATTTTTTTTGCATAATTTGGCTGCAACCCCACACCATGCAGCACAAAACTCTATAAATGTGAAAATATGTTTAACTATCTTCCAAAAAAGTGAAGTTTCACTTAATAATGGGAATGAAAAATATCCTGATACTGCAGTAAATCTTGTGATGTGAAAAAAAATGTATATGTGCAAGTCTTGCGATGAAAACATCACAGCATCCAGGAGAAAATCAGATTTTCCATGAAGCTGTGTGCAGGCATTACATAGACACATTTTGTGAATCATTAGTTTTGATGGATGAATGAGGCACCGCTTTATTGTCCAAATCCTAGCTAATGCGATAGATTCAGCATGCAACTCATCTGCCACTGGCTAAGGAGCAACTTCCAAATTGCGTAATTACATGTGTCACTGATCAGAAGAGCACTCCAAGTCCAGGCTACACCCAACCCCTTTAATCTGAGACACAGTTTCAAACAGCTGGTGGGAAAAGTTAAGTGAAGTCAGCTTCGCAGTTGCTTAACTGTGCATGATTCTGGATAGCTAGCATCTGGATTACTTTAAGGAAATCCAGGTGTTACAGTTGTCTATGTTTTTCAGCTGAGTGAGGATCTTGTTTATCCGGGTATCACTGAAGACTCGAATGATCTCATTTCTGATATTTTCCTTCATTTTCCTCTAAACATTTTTCACATCCATCTGGTACCTGAATTACAAAGTATCACAAGATCCCCTTGTACTTCTTGTCTTCTGAGGGATTCATGCAGTTCATGCAATGCATTTGCAACACATATTCTTCATACTTTCAAATGTTAGGGGTTTGCGAATACAAACACAAATAAAAGAAACAACATGAAAGCACTTGAATGGTCAGTCAAGCACATAGTTTGAAAGCCCATCAGGTGGAATTTTCTATACAAAAACTTGTGGAATGAAAACATTGAAAGTTAGAGCCTGATGGGGTCGATATATTAACTGTTTGCTGATATATCGAGACCAATTTAAAAATGACAGATAAATGAAAACTTAAAAAGAAATGAAAGTAAAGAAAAAAGAAAACTTTAAAAGTAAAAAAGAGACACCCTTCAACCATGAGTGTTGATAGTGCATAGTCTGTCCACCAGAGGACACTCTGCCACTTTCCTATCCGGTCTTTAAGTGATGACATATCAACCCTTATTGCAATTGTTCTCCTGACTGAAGTTTGGTCCGTTTACAGCATCCTGTCATGCGATTGCATTTGTCCCTAACCATCAGAAACACCCTCGAATAACTTTTACCGAATGGCTTCAGCTTTACTGTGCTAATGTGTTCATATTGTGCTAACCATAGCTGTGTAGCTAGCCACCAGGTAGCACACCATTATATACCAGCTAGCCCAACTTCAGTAACCCTACAAACGTCACTGCTGTTTAGTTTTCTGTCTTCATTTATCTCGAAAGTGATAGCAGAGCTGTACATTTTAATTTTTTTCAGAAATCCCTCAGTCAGAACATTAACAACAGTATTCTGACAAAACAATCACAGCTTATATTTCCCTTGCTAGGTGAAGCCAGCCTGGAGCTTTCAACACACTCATTAGTGGACCTTAAGATGGAACTGTTTTGTAATCTTCCTTTCAAAGAGGTCAAGAATGAGCTTTATGCATAAGCCAACATGGATGAGAAGTCCTAAAAGTGTTATGGAGAAAATTATAACAGCTACTGGGCTCACATGTCAAAATATTCTTCGCTATGACAACAAGAAAAACTTTCCTCTAATAAGGTCCATCTGAAACAGCAGAAGGTCTCTAGAAAACGTGGATCTCTTCAGAAGGTTTACTTGCAACTTGCAAGAATAAACTTTCCTGTAACTTCCAGTTGCAGCTTTACGAGTTAACCAGTGGTGTCGTGTTTTATATCTCTGTATCATTGCAAGCCTATCATTAGCAGAACAAATACTATGCAGCTGTTGAAGTTCTCTTGAAGTCACTGCAAGTGCAGATGGTGGAAGATTCAATTTAGTTTAAGAAATCAGAGAACAGTGGAACATCTGGTCTTTACCCTGGGCAAAGAACAACTGCACAGTAATGAAATGAAAGAGAAACTCATGCATTTTGAATGCACATATAGCCACAGCATGGCATACTTGGCTGAAATCATTTGCCACAAATACCCAAATCTGTGCTGATCCATGGCAGTGCCGCAGCAGGATCTCATTAACGTCAGCTCAGCTTCACTTCTAAAGCACATCTGGACTGTGCTTTGATACCAGAAGTTTAATGTAAATCAATCGGAATGATCACTGAAAAGACACCGTGCCTGGATGATGAAGAGGCGCAGCTGGCTATTTGGAGTGAGGTCGACTTAATAACAAAATCCTGATTAATATTTTTCTTTAAAGTAGCACACAAAAACAGATTTGAGGAAATCAGCTGAAGGCTTTCAAAAAGAAAGCAGGAGCAGTGGGGAAGGAAAGAGGGAAGATAAATTGGCAAAAGAGCCTGCAGACTTTACCAGAGACAAAGACAAGTGCACGGGCAGGGTCAATCCAGACTTTGACGCAGTCTGGTCATAAACTAAAGCTATAGGGATTCTACTCAGGATCTTGCAGTGCCGTGAAGCTCTGCTAAGACCCTGTCTGGGGCTCTCAGGATTATTACTGCTGCATCTGGCAGAACAGAGCAATGCATTACCTCAGTGACATTAGCCGTGTGACATGCTCCTGCTCTGTAAGCTTTCACTGGGCTCCTCCCTGCCAGAAGTGTGAGGGAATAAAAAGAAGCTCATTTTCTACCCATAAGTCAGGAAATCAAACCAAAATTAATTCAAGAGGAGTAACACGCCAAGAAGAAGTATCAGCTAATAAAAAACAACCAGGCAGCAGAGAGTTGACTGAAAAAAATGCTATTGATTTATCAGCACTAAAGGGGCATGTGCTCTAGTTCTTTTCTTTAAAAAAGGAAACATCCAACTGAGAGAGAGGACTGCTCGGATGAAAAACATCTGGGTCTGTCTCAGATTTTATTGAATACATGGAAGTTGATATTACTGTACAGTGTGGCGGCTGGGCTATCAGCAAAGCCTTCACTACAGGAAGGTCTTACGTCACTGCGCAATCTGAAAGACAATGGGGCTGCTGGTTCCTTCACAATGCGCACACTCGGACAGGAAATAGACTTCTTCACTCGGCACAACCCCCAACCCACCTATGCTTCTGGACGGCAGCTTTTCTCACACTCACTCAGTCTTGAGATTCTTTCTTTGCATTTTTCTCTCTTTATTTTTTTTTTGAAGATTTTGCTGCAACAGATTTGGCAAGTACATATGCCAAGAACTATAACACGTTTTTCCCCACAATGCGACTAATTTCCTCAAGGGAGTTTTTCCACCTATTAAAGCCCCTCAAACGTTTCCATACCCTGCTCTCGTCACTTTATAAATCCTCAGTAGAGGAGGACAGCAGACGCTCAGATATTCTACAGCCAGATTCGAACGCGAACTCACTTCTTCAAAAATTAGCTCTTGTGTGTGCGCAAATTTTCCAGAATGCAGATGAAAGTTTGCAGTCCACGAGTGATTTGGCCCAATTCAAAGATGATCTGGCTTTTGGCAAATAATTGAAATTCAAGATGATGTAATTTTTCTTTTTAAAGGTCGTTAAATTGGGATGTCAAGGTTGGGGTGACCAAGTTTGGGGAGTCATGTGCATGATTTCTCTTTTATGGACAGTTTCACCATTTTGGCAGAGTGTGTGAGTGGGGTTAGAGTGCAACGTGACTGTAAGTCATGTCAAACGACCGAGGAGGGTAACGTAGCTACACAGAGCACATCTGACACAAATGGAAAAGTGAATGCTTGGCCAAATGTTTGATTTGGTTGTGATGAGGAGCAAATGTAATGATGTCATGTGGTTAAAGCAATAGAACAAGGGAAGTGCCTGGACTCTTTGGTTATAAACCCCTGACAGAAAAGGGCTTGGTTGAACTTCTGAAAGAGGTTGTTTCACATCAAAGTCCTGGATACCCAACTCATGGAAAAAGCTGACAAGTGCATTTAAGGAGAAAAAATAATAAAAACACAATTTATTTTACCACAAAATACTTCTGGAAACAGTACTGGATGACAGGATTAACATCTCTCTTTTGTCCATATGCTAAATCTGTAGCTACAGCATGAAGATGATTAGCTTGAGTTAACACACCTGTCAACAGCAGGGCTCTCTCCAGTACTACTGCTTTAACAGTCTTTGTTTTCCTTGCTTTTTACTTTCAATTACTCCCTGAATCAGAAGGAATGGTGTTTCTTTGTAATACACACCTGATGGTCCAGATATGGTAAATGGTAAATGGCCTGTATTTGTATAGCGCTTTTCCAGATCCAGGAAAACCGAGTTAATGAAAAAAAAAAAACGATAACAAAATAACGCTAAAAACCGATAAAAACCCTGAAAACCATACATTTCACACCCGAGTCTCAACTCTCGCAGCCCGGTACCAAACGACTCGTTGGGGACCGCTGATTTAGAAGATAGGCCTAATTATTCATGACCCCAAACGATGTACAACTACTGGAAAGTTTTTACAGAGGTCAATTCATATTCTGCTACTTTAGATTTACCTGTGACCTCAGTAAACACTTTCCTAAGAGTTTAACTGTGACTAGCTAGCATGTTTCTGGTAAATCTAATTTTTGTGCAAATAATGAAAAATGACTTTGCAAAGCTATTTTCTGGCCTTGTAGTATCAAACTTCCAATAATTTTGTACAATATTTTCAGCAATCTCTCATAAAAACGTTTTCATCAGTTGCTTTGTTTTAGGCCTAAGGCTGTACAGATCATCATTCAGGCCAAAATTCTGAGCTAATATTTTTCCTCCTATGATGGTGACAAGTGTATTTCTAGACCCAAATGCTTCAGATAAAGAAGATGTTTAGTTGTTTTTGCATTTGCGATGTTACATAGTTACATAAAACACGATTAATAAAAGAAAGACTCCCCGAGGGTGGAACAGTCTCCACAGCAATGTTCCTCTCATTTTTGTAACGCTGGAGCTTCAGCCACAACTGACGCTTCCCTGCTTACGTAACGAAACAAACCACAGAGTGAAATGAGGGGAGGGGAAGTCCAATGTGTCAGTTCAGCTGTTCCACAATCGCGGTCATATTGCCACATAAAAGCCCAAATACCCAGGTGGATCATAGTGAAAACATCGCTCGCGAGCCAAAATCTTACAGGAAGCGAGCATGTGTTTCTTCCAGGTGGCATCTTTCCCAACTCCTGTCAAATGTGCTCCTGTAGTAGACCTGATAAACGTGACCCCTGTTGAAGAAAATGGCAAGCACATTCAAAACAGAAGGGCCAGCACTTCCTCCCTCTCAGCAGAGAAAGAGAAGACCAAGTCGTAATCACAGAAGAGTTATGAACTGACTTCCCCCTCCTCCTCCTCCTTCTTCTTCTTCTTCTTCTTCTGTAAACTGCTTTCACTTGTTTTTCTTTTGGAGCCTTGTTCTGTGCTTTTTCGCTCAGATTTCCTGGCTTGTGGAGTGGTAGAAAGGAAGGGGGAGGAGTGAAGACAGCTGATGGAGAAAATCTGGGCAGAATAGCATTGGCATTCTGTTCCTCACTGTGTTCTATCTTTACTAAACTATTTCCAACAAGGATTAAATGCAAACCAATGATATTTCTTATTGCAATCGCTATAGGCTTGTTAAAAATGCCCTTGGATAACTGCAGGCAGCTGTTTTGTGTCCTAATTTAGGACAGTAAAAAAGGTGCAGATACTTGTTGAGGTGGTGAATTTCTGTGCATTAGTATTTCCTTTAATAGACAGTAGTTAAATATCTTCCGTTAAAAAACAGATGTGATGTTTGAGAGGAGGCTATAAAAAAATAAAAGGAGGCTAACACCTTAAATCTCATTTTTGTTGTAAAAATGCCCCTAAGTCAGCGACACTTACGGACATCTCTCTGCAGGATCTGGCAACAATCAACAGGGAAACACTATATATCTGGCTGAGCAAACACAAGGAAATGGGCCAACAGTATGCAGAGTTAGTTTATAGATGAAGTGTGAGGGATCTTTTGCTCCAGGGAGAGCAAAAATATTAACTTGTTGGAGACAGGAGTGAAGCTGTTTAGACTGCAAATGTGACCCCGACACGGCATTCGACCCACAAAAAGGGGGATTATTAGTTTGTAATGCTTTATATGCTACATTGGAGCATATGACTAGTGCATTACACAGATAGCCTAAAGATAGAAAGATGTGAAGTGAGTCATTGTGCTGACACAATGCATCTATCTGGCATACTTGCCACAGGATCGGTGTCCATATACAAACCTCCCATGTACACTAAAGCTTTCGGTTTAAGTGTGTCTTTGTGAGAAAAATCTAGTAGTGCATCTTAAATAGCAGTTTTTTTATGTTTTATTTCATTTTGACTTGTTTTTTTCCAATTCGTTGTATTTTCAGGTTGTTTCCAGACAGGATTTTCTTGTTTTAGTTTTAGTTTTTATGCTTTTCAGTTCTAGTTTTAGTCTTATTTTTAACCCGTCACCTTGCTCCATTGCTATATAAAACTACACAGAGCCCCAACCAGTCAGTGTTAGTCTTACTCTTGCATTAACTCATATAGAAACTTTACTTACGTCATGCAGAAAGTAGATATTTATAGCGAAATATCATCTAAAAAAATTGCTTTTGATAACCCTCTAGTTAAGAGCATATAAATTACAAAGTGTTTACAGTACAGCCTTGTACTACAGTGTTGGAAGTGCTATAGAAGGACAGATTAGGTTTTTCCTCGGTACTGTTATCTCTGTTTCTTTGGTCCTTGGCAGACAGAGAGGAAGTCAGCACGTTCATTGTTCCCACCATTCTCCTGTGTCTGAGCCACCTTCCTGGTGCCATTATGTACGAGTGAAGGAACTGACCCCAAACATTGGCTGTTTTTACATAATGAAACTGTGCTACTTCATTGGGTAAACCTTTGGCAAAGGCTCCAGCTGATACAGCAACATCAAAATGGTCTTCAAGAGTCACAGCATGTAGGCTGAACACCTCAGGGTGCTGTCTGTTTAGCGCTTACTATGTCTGAGCCACATTCCTAAGGTACCCGGCGTCCAGCTGTACCAAAGCGAACCCTTGAGGCCCAGACTGGGTCACTGTGTAACCCCTGCTGGGAGATACTCAATTTCATCTCACAGGAAGGATTTACTGTCCCAAGCCTGTGCCTTTCAGTCTGCAACTAATAAGCGATTCAACTGGGTCAGGCCACCACAAAGTTGTCTAAATAATAACTGAAAACAGAGACGTATTGCAAAATCTTGCCAGATGACTGCCCAGCTCAGTTTGTTTTCAAGAAAAGAATGAGTGTGACTTCCTAATGTTGGTTTTGTTGGAATACTTGACTGATCATTGAAAGACGGCAGGCACCAGTCTACTTTCCGTTTGCATACTGATATTATGGCTGGGCGATAATTCAGTAATATGGTTTTCATTAGTTTTTGAGATGATTACAACCTATTTGAAATTCTTGCGATGGCAATAGTTTTTGTTTAGAGAAATATGAAACAGCCCTTATGGGACTTGGTGCAGTCTCCAGCCGTTCATTTCCAGGGTCTCTGGTTTGGATCTGACATACAGTGGCTGTAAAAACAGACAGTATCGTTTGAAAAATAATGTTTAAAGAGAAAAATATTCACCTCAAAAATCTAAAAAAGGAATGCAAACTTGCATAGCATTGGTTGTGAATTAATATATACATCTTTTCCATGTGCATATACAAAGTTTCTAGTAAGGTTAACTTTGGTTGTTTTAATGGTAAGCTAACAACAAGTATTGTTCTAAAAACCTCACTCCTTTTCTTTTTTGGACAGATCATTGTTAAAACCAGATTCATGGATCTGCTTTGTATTCTAGATAGTGCAAAGCAGGGAAGTTCTGGGCAGCCATAATCAGCCCAGCAACAACTCCAATCTGGTCCCCATGGAAACCCTTGGAAAATGTGAAGGACAAAAACTGATACAAATTCAATTTTTCCTGATAAAGGCTTCCCACATGACCATTGAGACTACACCAAAGTAATTAAGTAACAAATAAACAATTAGATAACTGGAAAACTCCTGTTTTTCATTATCCAATATAGAAATGAATGTTTGGGGGGGGGGGGGGGGGGGGGGTTAGTTACAGGATAATCTGAGGAGCAAGCTAAGAGAACTTTTTCTTTAATTTTATACATTAATTTCCTACAATTTAAGGCCAAAAGGTCATGCAGACAGATTTTTAAAATTAATAATTAGATTAGGTAATTAGATTAATAATTAGATCAGGGGTTAACAGGTGTATTAATATAAATAAATAGTAGTAGCATAGCATAGTAGCATATAAGTAAATAGTAGTAATATAAATTTACCATAGCTAAAGGCTTTACTTTATCTTGTATGACAACTAGCTTATGTTAGCTAATGTTAGCAAGCATTAGATTGGATTAGAACATTTTTATATTTTCTGACTAATATTTTTCAGTCACAACTTAATGACATATATATACTCCTTTCATCCATCTGCAGATGGGTGGAGCCAGAGGGCTGTGGCCTATCACAGCTGTCATAGGGTTTAGTTTAGCTTCATTTATTAGGATCCCTATTAGCCACATCAATGCAGCAGCTGTTCTTTTCCACAGGGGGAAAAAAACTTACACTGTGACAGTTCACTATAAACAACTTACACAGAGACATAAAACATCTTTACAAAACTCCACCACGCACACAAATAAAACAAAGTAAAAAACATAAAATCATAATATCATGTCAGCATGAGCAATCTATCATTTAAGTGCACAGCCAATATCCCCAGGCTTTTTTATCATTTCCTCTATTTGGTCAGACACCATCTCAAAAATGTAGTTTTTTAATAGCCTTTTAAATCCAATTCTGCTGGTTTCTTTCTGTGTCACCCGTTTGGCAGTAAATCTCACCTCTTCACAGCCTGACACAAAACTGTTCTTTCAACTGAATTAGTTCTTGCAACGGGTAATAAAAAAACATCCTTCTGTAGCCCGCCTGGTAGAACAATCATGTCTGTCTCAACAGAAATATGCATTTTTCTACAGTGAAAGGAATCTTTGTAACAACAGCACGAGAGGTCACCAGCCCATCACAGGGAGACAGACAGCCACACGCTCTCACGTTCACACTTAGAGCCAATTTAGAGTTGCTAATTAGCCTAACAAGCCTGCTTTTGGACTGTGGGAGGAAGCCAGAGCACCCAGAGGAAATCCAAACAGCCACAGAGAGAGCATACTACCAGATGACCAGGAGCTTCAACCAAGACTGCTGCGAGGCAGGAACAACTACACCACAGATCTAGTCTGTTACTCTATATTTAAGAATTAACACATGACTGGTGCAGTCTGTTTAGTTAAAGGGCAAATAAAAGTGGAAAACTCTATATTTAAATTCAAATAGGTTTAATTTATTTGGGCACTTACTGGCAGAGCATAAAATTTATGAAATATGTTGCAAAGTTAATATTAGAGATGCTCTGACCTCTAATAGTCTTTTAATCTGCTCTCATAAGGTATCACAATAATATTCCAGCTCATAGCATTCGGTGTCTTTTGGTTGCACTCTTTTATAAATTCATACACCTCTATAAATGTTCCTGTATAACCAATGTTTTCCTCTTTCATTGTGTTACTATGGTGTTTTACAAAGAGCAAAACAATAACTAACTAATGGAACTACATCAATGCAACAGTGACCATACTGCAGCATGGGGACACTGGAGGCCCTAATATGAATACTCCCAGTGTGTGGTGGGGAAACAGCCCAGACTGCTTCCTGATTAGTTTAGTGGACCACAGGACTAGGTGGGGAAGGGCTGTGTAATCTGCCACTGTGTATGAGCATGTGGATGTGGGTCCGTGTGTGTGTGCGCGTATGTGTATATGTGCATGCACATTCATGCGTGTGTCTTTCTAAGGAGGGGGGATTTGACTGTGGCCATAGCGGTTCCAGACCATGTAATTACTCCCACTTAGCATGGAGAAAAAAATAACAATTTCAGTCATAACACAGGGGGGGGAATTATGGTCTGGAAGCCACTGGCTATGGCCTATACTCTCTCTATATATATATATATATTTCTATCTGCACAGGTTGTGCTCAGAGAAGACACATCCAGGACAATTATCGATTTCCACAAAGTACTCTGGATTAACTTCCAGAAGCTGCTCGGTGGACGGACCTTTATGCGTCAGCATTTCCAGCGAAGCCGAATGAGTAAGAGTGATCTATCTTCCTACAATGCACTCTCACAAGTACATCTCAGTGTATTTTTAAAGCAAGATGTGAAACTACTTGGCACAAACTTTGCACAAAATCTGATGTCTCCTGAGGAGTTTGTCTGATGTGTGGTTTCCCCTGTGATCCTTTTTTTTTTCTCTGAGAAACACCTTAAAATCTCCAGCTGAGTGACAGTTATAAAAACACGCTGTAGTTAGTATTTGTTTTCTTGTGGGCAGTGCAAAGCCACAAGAATACTACATTTAGCATGCCAGAGCAAATTTAAGATTGGCGATGACAATGCATGAGAGAAAAAGGGCGAGTGTACTGTAAAAGTGTATGAGCGTGCAAAACAGCCGATGACTCACTGGTCAAGTCTCCTACACAACAGTAGGGAGACCACAATGTATTTGTGGGGGATTTTGATAAAGCTTTTGATCAGCTTTTGATCAGAATTGTCAAGTGACTTTGTGATTACTTCACTGGGGTTTTACATCTTATTCTCACTGTCTGAGTCATCATCTTTGAACGCATTCTGACCAGTGGAAGTCTGATGTCTACAAATCATCGCGATGATAGCGACAAAGATGCTGTGAAGATATCCGACCTGGATAAAGAGTACTGATGAACTGTGGAAAGAGAGCACTATCACAGCACTGTAGTCCCTAAACATGTGGGTGGAGACCACAAACTAAAAATGATGGGTCACTGCAACACATTAGCCATAATAACTAGAGATGCTACTTAACAGAAGCAGCTGCAAGAAATTTAGAGGATATCGACCCTTTTTTTTCTCCATAAGTATCTTCATAACTGCTTTGCTCATACTGAGGCTGCTGACTTGTGGCTTGTTCTGAGCTTTGCGTAGCTTTAGCTTTTCTTGTGATAAGCGTTTTCACGGTAGTACTGGTACAGCAAAGAGCTAGCAGCATGTGGCTGTGAGTGCACAACTATTTGTCTGTGCACCAGCACAGCAGTACTGACATTTCCAGCAAATTGTAATCAGACACATGGGTGGCTGACCGGCCAGTCAGCAGTCTGGGTCAAGAAGGCTGGAAATCAGATAATTCTGGTCCCTGGCCCGTCGATTAAAAAATAAAAAGCCCATTTAAACCGTCGGTGTTCTCGTCCCTTGTTTTTTGCACTACTGTATTTTTACCTGATGTCTTAGAGTAGGGGAAAATACATTTAAAATTGGCATACAGTCATCCATCACTTTAAAAAAAATGTGGAAAAAGTGTATGATATAGATCGTCCAATGGAAAAGAGCGCCTTGCCTGTCTTCCTCCTGGCACCTCTAAATTCCATCAAAATTTCCGAGTCTTTCTCATTATGTGGTCAGGAACACATTTAATCATGAATAGTCAATAATTAATAAATAACTGAAGTTTTGATAGTTGAGAGCATGTGCGCCAAAATTTTTTAAATTTCCAAAATCTGTAGAGCAAATAGGCTTAAAGGTTACTGGACCTGTGTTTTTGGAATGCACTATAATACTGATGCATGAAAACATTTTCTAAAATATGTTTTTGGTGTTATATTCTGTTCTTTTGACTGACAAATTGTTCCGACTGTACCAGATGGATCAATGTTCGAGACAGCTGCTGACAGCAGGCTTCAAGATGTATCTGCCAGCTGAAAAGTATTTCCAAACCATTAGGGTAAGCACACAGTTTACATTAGTAACACATCCACTCCTGAAAGAGTTCCTATGGTGACTCTTGCAGAGTTGGACGCTTGCCTGGGCAAGCAGGAGGCTGAGGAGGTGAGAGGGAGTCAGAGAGTCGGAGAGGAGTAAGGGCAGGATCTGAGCAGAAGGTGAAGCTCTCTCTTCTCCATTCTTACTCCCCATACCTTCACTGTCTCCAACAAAATCCCTCTCGCCCACCTCTCCCAAGTGCATGCACCTCCCACCCGCCCTGGCAACGCTTTGAGCCTGATACGACCACAGTTTAGATAAGCATTCTTCCACAATGAGAAGCCAGAAGTGTTTTTTTCCCCCCTTCTTCTAAAACAAAGCTCAAGAAATGCCTTTGGTTTCTGGGTTCTGATGGCAGCTGTGAGTTTGTTTTCAATTTAAGGTTATCCTAAGAACACACAGGTTTCTCTCCAAAAATAGGCAGCACAGAAAGTGGATGAGGAGGAAAAAGAGCGCTGGAAGGAGGAAAAGAAGAAGAAAAGGAGGGAAAGAAGAAGTAGGGAGGGGAGTTTGGTTAATGAGCACCAGATGCCTTACCTTCAGTGGTAGCCACATTCTTCGGAGCTTTAGTTGGTGTGTGATCTGTGCTCGAACTTATGTCAGAGGAGATGCTTGAGCTCCCTTTACCTGCAGGGAAGAAAAACAAAAGTGCTTGGACATAAAATATCAAGGTTAAGATAATAAACTGCCTTTTTAATTAAATTTGTAGTCATTTGAGGCAATTTTATAGCCCGCAATCCCCCGAAACTTTGATTTTCAGTTTAATACCTGAAGAATGTTTGCTAAAGATAAGGTGGACTCAAACTTTGATGATGTATATTATACAGTAAGGAGGCACAAAGTGTAGGGAAATATAAATCTCATCACTCTCTGCTTTTATGACTTTTATGTTCCTCGGTTTTGGAGGAATGGTTAGCCTTGGCACATGCACAAAGTATCTGCTGGTTCGTCTGAGTTAGTATCCGTTTTTGACATTTGGAAAAAGAATAAAGTCTTCTAAAATCCCCCCTTCAGCCCTTACTTCCACACAGGACGAGTGACAAAACACAGAAAGAGATTAATGAATGGTATCATCTGCAGCGAGTCAGCACTGTCTCACAAACACCACACCAAAGTGATTTCTACGTTTTCGTTCTAGGATTTCGACTTTGAATTTCTACACAGTCGACTCGTCTATGAGTGCTAAAGTGAAAAAAAGTATATCCTTTTGCATGACTGCCTCTGTTCCCAAAGTACGATAGGCTTCACTGCCATGGTGACTACAGGCTGCCTGTGGAGAAGTTGTTTATGGCGTTTCATTCCTCTGTCAGATCATAAATGCAGCTTTGTGGCTTTCCTGAGAGTAACTATGTGCCTTTCGCCCAGCACGACAGGCTAAGGAGGTGTTCCCAAACAGTCACGCCCACATCAAGCGCAGTAACCTAAACAGACAAGACAGTTCCCGAAATATGAAGAAACTCTCAAAAACTTGGGACGGAAGAAAAAAAAAAGCAACCTGTCTGCATAATGAGCCCAACGAAACAACGAAAGATCGCACAGCTACTTATAAAATAATACAAAACCAATGGAGCAGATATGGTATGAACATGAATGACACTTTGCGGTGACATCACTGAGCTGACACATCTGTTAAAGCTCCCCCCAGGCAACAGAAATGAGTCAGATATTCATGAAGAGCTTGCAGATGTTAATGTCAGACCACTTTTCCCAGCAGAGCATAAAAGGCTGAGTTAACGCAAGCAAATATATTTTGATATTTAGCCGGTTACACAATTCTTTAGCGAGCGAGGAACTCGTGGCTGCAGGGGCTGTTTGGTTGGCATGTGGGTCGGTCTCTGCAAGGCAATAACTGTTTTCTGTCTTTCATTGAAAAACAAGTTTCAGAAAAGCTCCTGCTTCCTGTCTTATGCTTATATAATGTGCTGGTTGATAGTTGCTGCATAGTTACAACCAGTGTGTAATTAATTGTGGAATCACACTTGAAAACAGATGTGGACTAATGGACTGCAGGATTCTAAAGTTTGGGTTAAGACAATGGTCTTAGATACTATCAAGCGATAACAATGCAATACTACCTTAATTTTACGTTACTCTCCTGACATTGTGGGATCCAAGGTCGACAGAAGGAAAAAACACAGCAAAACCAGAAATATTGTTTTTTTTTTTTATTCTGTGCCTACATTACCCAAAACAGAACTCTATTACTACTATTAGTAATTTGCTAATCTCACACCACTTTGTAGCTGACAGCTGGTTGCTAATTGGCATTCCAGATTCTGGCTGTGTAGATATCACCATCATATGTCAGTCAGTTGTATTCATTTGTTCATTTCACCTGTTATACTCAGAGGTGTACACACCACACTTTGCTCTGTCATTGCTACAAATCACCCAATTTTATTGATACTCCACATTCCCTGGTTGCCACATCCACTGCTTGTCTGCCCGCTGCTTTCAGCCCAACCTCAGCATCACTTGAGGAAGCCTATCAGATTTTGTGCAACCCCTCCAATACATTTAAAGACTTCAGATACATGTTTGACAGACTGTTATGGAGAATTCCTCTGGAAACTGATTTATCTAACAGCTGATATTATCAGTCAATATTAAGTATTTGCTAATATATTGGGCCTAGCATTTATAAATGAAGATTTAAAAAGTAAAGATGAGCCAGGAGAAACACCCTTCAAACATTCTATGTGTGCTAACATTGCACAGTTTGTCCACCAGAGGGCACTCTGCAACTTCAGTTGACAATACACGTTTTTAACTCCCCAAATGCATAAACCATCTGATCTTAGCCAAATCAAGCAGATGGTAAACATGTATCTAAAAGAACTACATTAAAAAATGTTAGGAAATACGTTAATGTTTTGTAAAAGAAAATATTGGGATATCAGATACATAAATCAACAAATAGCACTGAAAACAGGTGAAAAGAATCTGGAGCCCAGTGTCTTTTTTTCTGCCAGAAATTTACACTTTCTGCAATAACTTTGGCAAAACCTACAGAACAATGTGCAACAAGTTTTTTTAATATCATGATGGAAAAGCAGCCATTTATAAACTGAGGATGCAAGGGTTATTTTTAGCTGTACAACAAATAATACATTAGTTATTATTCTGGTATATTCTGGTATCAGGTATAATCTTAATTTTTAATTCTGCATTGGATCTATACAGAAATATCCTATGCAAGTGGGTGACATCACAGCCAGGATGCATGGTGTTCCTCTGCATCTGCATCCTCTCATCCCTAAAACGTTGAGCTGGCGGTGGAGATTGTCTCTTCCAGTTGATCGGCAGAAGCTGGCAATGCATAGGAGGAAACAGCACTACTGAACGGGCCTTGAGGCAACATCTATTTACATTTCTAGGGAGTTGCATGTCAGGTTATGGCATAAGTTACAGCGTAGGGTTATAGAAGGGTTTGCGGTTATAACTCCCCTACGGTGTAGATTTAATGCAGAACCATAAATCTACTGTTAAAGGGGAATTCTACTGATTTTACACATCAGTGTTTGTATTACTAGCATATGTATGTTCTGTGAAGGCTGATACATTTTCTGAAGTGATGTTCTTGAGTTTGAAAATTATATAAATAGATAAATCAGTAGAGTATGGGACTAAGAAGGAAGTATGCACCGTAGGTAAGGATTGTTCATTTTGAGCCTGTCAAAGACTTTAATATCACTTCTTATGTTGAAGACTTTAAATCTTAATCAACAAAAAGCACAATTTTTTAACTGTTTGGTTTATTTTGTGCTAGATACTAACTGCACAGTATGGTGTTCTTCAGTCTGGGTATTCTCTGACTGCTGCACAGCTCAAGGACAACTCAACTTCAGCTCTTGAGTACAGGCCTTGAGCTTGTGATAGAATCTGTTCATGTACCTTAACAGACTAAATTCCTAGGTGGAGTTGCTCCACGTGTTATTTTTAACATCATGAATTCCAACCTTTTCTCTGCAGCTATTGACTTAGGAAGAGAGCTCCTTGGAATGTTATTTATACAAACATTTCTGCTCTGAGGTAGAAATAATGTGTTTGGTAAAGTCCGACCACAATTTTTTTCTGAACAAGTAATGCTGAAGATCAGACCTCACATGAGACCTGCACGGCAGAGATAGGTCGTAACACAAAGTTTTTATTTTTGATGATAACAGACAAAAGGCGGGATAAATTCCTGGATCATTAATGCCACATGTTGGAGATTTTTCTGCATTTTTCTATGAGAGCGAACAGATTCTGATTCTGATTGTGGTAACGTCATGAAAAACAAGGTCTAATGTTATCTTTTAGACGGTTCGAGCTGCATTCCTGTAAGCTGAAACAGCTTTCTGTACTTGTCTGTCCGTTAAGTGTGATGTACTCTAAGTGCTTTTTAATCTATGCAATGCAACATTTTTCTTGTCTCGTCAGTCATTGATATTAATATGTGGCTATTTTATTTTGCCAAGTCTAAACACTTGTGCAAGAAAAAAAAAAAAATAGCATTATGTCTACTTGTCCTCTGTGAACCCCAGTTTCTGAGGCTCCGCCCAAACACAGCATTTTACAGCATCTGCAGGAAAGTTAACTGTAATTGAAATAAAAACTGAAGTGAAGCAAAAATAAATCAGTGAACTTGAGATGTACAGTCTCAATGAGAATCCATTTAAGAAAAGATTATTCACAGTATTTAGCTGTTTGTGTCTTGTGCACTTTTGACTTTACACAAAAAAATAACATGAAATTGACTAGCATGTATGAAATGGCCTCCAAATCAAACAACACCAGGCTGTGGGTCGTGGACTGCAATCTCTGATACTGGCTCTTATCAAGATAAGCTGGACTTAAGTGCCCACATCTATGAGAACCACCTCCACTAAACCTGAATAGATTTTATCTTCAAAAACAAACGATAAGGCTACAAGAACTTGCTAAGTCAGAGTCGTTATGCAATGTTGAGATCCTATTAAACTGGCTTTCTTTCACTTATATGCTTTTAACTGAAGGCAAACACACAATAAGGCAGAGATGAGTTAATTTCCTTGAGAATAAGAAAAGAAAAACACGAATTTTGTTCAAACTTGACTTTTCTAACACAACAGGCCGCTTTTCAAAGGGATTAAAAACGACCGCCGCCAGATGTCACTCTTATCTTTTATGAATAAATGTGACATCTCTAAAACCAATATAAAATACAAGGCAAAAGTAGCCACCAGCTTTAACTGCACACACCCCAAACATCTCGAAGACATGTGGAGTAAATTAAAGTGTGCATAAAAACAGAAAACGCACAAAGGAGATTAAATATAGTGCACAACTCCGAGGAGATGGTGCTAGTTTTAAGCTAGCTAACTGACGTCTAGGGACAAGCTCGAGGAAGCTACAGACCCAAGAAACTCTGCATTATTTTCTATTTTTAGATGGCCAGGACACAAAAGAAAAAAGCCACAGACGATGATATCACAGCCCCTCTTTTACCCACTAAAAAGGGAGTTTTTCATATATACTTGCATAAAAAAAGAGCGAGTTTTAAAGTGGCATTCACATAAATGTGTTTAAAAGTAATTTTTGAAGCACTTACCCTCGCTTCCATACTGTTTTCCATTGTTCGCACCCATTTTAAAGAATACATAATCTACGAGCACCAACTCGGGTCATCAAGTTAAATTCCAGAGTAGGCTAAAATGGATTCTTTCCATCAAGATAGCAGGCTATACAGTCAAGAGTTTCGTGTAGGGCCGTTAGCTCTGGCTCCAAATAGTTAATCCAGATGTTGAGCAGAGGACGTCTGAGCATTACGCAAACCTAGAATCCCAGACTTGCTTCCAGCGGTGCAGACTTTCTATATCTGAACATCCACAGGCTCAGAACGGCGAAAAAAAAAAAAGGACCAAAAAAAAAAAAAAAAAAAAAAAAAAAAAAAAAATCCCGATTGGAGGAGTTTGGAGAAAACTTTGTGAAGCGCCCTAAATGGTAAGCAGCTGTTTATCAGACTGAGTGCGGGCAATCACAGCGGCCACACAACTTTCTGAGGACGCGCAGCTCCCCTCCAACTGGATTTGGATTTAAAGAGACCGCAGGCCGGGGAGGGAGATGTGGAGGTTAAAATAAATAAATAAATAAAATAAAAGCGTACAACATCCCAAAACTGCGCTTTAGGAACATTTAAGTACAGCATTTCTACCTATTTGCAACTTAGCTCGCTCATTTTAAACATTTTTGCACACTTGGAGTTTGCCAACTGTACACGAAGAATCACAGTCCAAGGAATCTACTCCTCATTACTACCAGGTGCGACTTCAACAGATTTATGCCCGTCCAGTTAGAAGTGAGGACACATAATCGCTGATATATTCGGAGAACAGAAGCCCACTGAAAAAAGAGAGCGGTTTAACCACATGTTACAATGTTTCTATGAATAGCAGCCGTACAGGTCATTGGATATGCAGAAGTACAGACACGGGACAAAACCAGTTGTCTGCTGTTGACAGTTGACTTCGTATTCCTAATACATGTTAAATTCCTTTCTAAATGCACATCGCCAGTAGGTCTTCAGGATTTAGTTGAACATTGCACCAGTGAGTTTTGTCTCAAACATTTCTTTTGGAATGTGAAAAAAAAAAAAAGTTAAATTTCCTCCCTTTGTTAGAATGCAAATATTTCTAATTCTTTACAGACTACACTGAAAAAAATATGTTGTTGGATTTACTTAATTCAATGGTGGACATTTGTTGCACACAGATGTTTTGCTTTGGCAGCAACTTAAACAATTGAGTTAAATTAACACAATTTATTCATGTTCAATAAACCTGTGCAATTTGTGTTGATAAAATGTGACTTAAACATGTTTTGATGAAGTAATTTGAGCTCTTGAAATATTTTAATCCTTCACAATTTTCTCACTTTATCCCAACACGATTCAATAACTTTTACCCAATACTACTTGGTCACTTAAATGCTACATGTTATCTTCAAATTACATTTTGCTATTATATTCTAGTATCAAATACACAATTTTCAAATGGAGGCCTTATAACAGATTGTATTGTTCTCTTCCAAGATGGTTGCTGGCATCCACCAGTAACCTTTCAAAACAAAATGTCTAATTTCACTGCATTGACAGTAGGTAAAGAATTAAACTGACATTACTCCTCCACTGAATCTACATAAATCAACAGTTAAATAATGTCAGTTCTTCCGTGTTCTCTGGAATCAATCACAGCAAAGAAATTAGACTGTTTCTTTTGAAAAATGTTGGGAAAGAACAAATCAAAACATTCTATTTAAGGCCTCTGACGTCAAGATTCAGTTAAACAACAATTATGACTAAACAATTTGAGGTAATGTTAGTTTCCATTAACATTAAATTAGGTTACTGAATTGGCAAACACCTTCCTATTAACATTACCCATTTTACCCCAATAACTAAAGAAATTAGCACTTGCAGGTCAAAACCTTTATTCAAGAGATGCAAAAATAACATTGATACAGTGACTGTCAAAAATTACAGCACTGATCATACTGTGACATCTTGGTTCAAAACAGCACACTTAGAAATATTCAACGTTCTTTACTTCAACTGAATGAAACTGAAAATACCATTTCACACGACCCATATGGGATATTTAGACTGCATAACTGTTCATGCTACATCTCTTCACTAGTAAAAGAAAGAAAAAATACAAAGAGAAATTTAAAAATGCTGCCAAAATGCTGTACAGAGCAAAAGGAAAAACAAACAACAACAAGAAAAACGGCTCGTCCTCATGGCAGTTGCAGAGTATATAAAAATGAACCCTGCGATCTGTTCCTGGAATTGAGCTTCAAAAATGCAGCAGAACAAGTGTGAGATTTAAATGTCCTCTCACCTAGAGCTGATCAGCTTGCATGCATAACAGTGAGCTTTCCTTGCAGGAGCAGTTTTGTCTTAGTTGTGAGTTTTTCTTGAGAGCTGAGTTGCATCCAACTCCATTACCACCCTTTGAATCACCTCAAAAGTGTAGCAGAGTTGTGATGGGTAACTCATATTGAAGGAATAAAAAAGGTCCAAACAGCATGGCTACTGCAAAGGTCACGTTATCCAGATCTTGAAGAACTACTATACCCTCGATGATGATGCCAACATCAGAAAAGTCATTGCCTGGTGCATCCTCTGGAGACAGATGTTCATTGTGGTTTTCTCAATCTGTGCAGTGGCCTCAGTCAAGTCCTGGTTAAACACAAAACATTTCTTTAAGATTCCTTTTTAAACTCATCTCTTTTGAATCTACCAGTTCTAATGTTAGAGTAATTTAAACCAATGCAAGCAACATAGTAAATAGCTATAGCCAAAGAGTTGCCTGCCATGCTGCCATTCATGGTCTAACAGAGTTTCTAAGACAGAGTAAAAAACATAATAATTTCAAATGCTTTACATTAGTTTTTGTTAGAAAGACACCGGCCCATCAGAAATCCAGGTTATGTCACTCAGAAGATGTTAGAATTTAGACTTTCAGCCCCACAATTTGGTTAGCTGTTGGTCTTTTTTTTTTCCAAACAAAAGCTAATGTAAATATTGGTGGGATTTTCCTTTGTTCACTAGAATGACAAATTTAAAGTTTTTTCACACTGATGTGACCCCTAATATAAGGGGGTGGGGCCTCAAGGGGGGGCGGCCGAGTTCGCTACCAGGCCTCATGTGAACTTCAAATTATTAAAGAGGACTACTGGTCCTAACCAGTCCAATGAGGATCAAGTGGCTAACTAAATGCATTTTTAAATGTTGCAAAGCCACAATCTACTCATAAAACACTCACCATGAACTCCTGCACCAAGATGTTGCAATTGTCTTTCACACAGATGCGGAGCACTTTGATGAGACTCCCTTCGAGCATTAATGTCATCCTAAAGTATTATAACAAAGAAAACAGAGATTTGTGAACTTTTCAGTAGCACAGAAGAAAATGATCCCAGACAAAAACTTAAACCAGTCAACATGCAACACCAGCATCTACAAAGAAATATCAAAAGTTCCTGTTTGACATCAACTTTATGGATATATAGTTTCCAGAACATTTATTTTTTTAAAAAGATAAATTTTTCTCAGTGGGCCAGTAAATGCATAACGAAAATTATGGCATCCTTTCGGTGGAATCAGTACTCACGGGTAATAGTTGACTGTTTCAATGGATGCAGCATAAAAATCTTTTACTGACCTAATGCAATACATATACACTTTGTAGTTAAAGAATTTTAAAGTTCTTACTGTCATCATGGCAGCTACATCCTTTAGCTTTGTGCCCTGTTCCCCCAAACACTTTCAGCAGACTGTCAGAGAGAAACTCAGCTCCGTCAGAAACCTTGACTGTAAAGGCAAGGTTGGGATGCACTGGAATGCTGCATTTCATCTAAAATGACATAAAATTATTTTGAAATAACAGCAGGCACTGTGCTTGGTTAATCAGTAATGTTTTGTTGAATAAAAACTGTGTTTCCAGATCTTATGGGATTAAAAAAATCCAAAGATGTTTGTTTCTGATTTGCAACCCAAGAACCCACAAGTTACAACCTCATTTTAGTTCAAGTGTGCATTAATGCGAGTCCAGTAATCACCTTTCTGACAATACATACAGGTTAAACCTATGGCAGATTTTGGATTTCTCAGTTGTATTAATAGGGTGGTCTATTTGAGTATGCATGCACCTAATAATTATAAAAAACCTATTATAATTAAGTTACAGAAACCTTAAGCGAAAATAGAATATACTTTCTTACCATAACACCTTGAACCCACAATCCATCAGCTGACTCCTGGTGAAATGCAGAATAGAGGTAATCTCTCAATGTGCAGCAAAAAAAAACAAAAACAAAAGGACAGCAGGTGAGGGCAGGAAGGGTAGGGATGTAAGCTAGCATAATGCCACTGATGATATTAGCTAAAGCTGTTCAATGTCCAAAATCTCACTAACACCACGGTGCAGTAAATACACAATGTAACTGAAGAGTCAGTTGGCAAATCTATTCACACAGAAAACCAAATTATGTTGTGAGTGCCTCGTAATTAGGTTTAATGTGATATTACGGCTCTTGTGCCAAAGACAAATTCAAATGAAAAAGCGCCAATTCTTTGACAACAGATAAAACAGCAAATAAGCTAACGGCTCTTTTTTAGCATGTTACATGGCGGCACTCTAGACGTTTAACTACATTTGGCTGAAATATGGTAAACATTAATTCAAAAAATCAAGACATACCAAAAAACGTAGAGTTGGCTGCTCGACTTGACTGAGATGGATGCATTTTTTAAACCACGATCCAAAGCCCGCTAGATGAAATCACGCGTGGTTTCACGAGATTTAACGTTGCTATCTTATTGACTTACTTCACCTGAACATGATATGAACAATTTAATACACCCTTTCTGCATATCATGTAGTTTTTACACTATATAGTTACATTTATCTTTAAAACATGAGGCAATTGTGTTAAATACATGCAAGATGCTTACATAAATCCAAGAGATGGCCAGTCCCTTTTTTTCAGTGTACTCACATTTGTGCTATATTGGTAACCGTGTTGGCTTCCGCACAGAAAAAGCACTACTGTGCTCAGCAGCAATCAAGAGATTTCTTACTGCCGAGTTTCCATTCCACATCGGTCTTCCACTCCTACATTTTCACGCCAAATGTCACGCTTATTGTACAAAACCTAATTTACATCAAAGAAGAAAAAAAAAGAAGAAGCAAAAACTAAATTGTGGTTTAGAGAGAATGCATTTGAGAGCTGAATCATATGCTACACCAAAGCTATTTTTTCTTTATTTTTATTTTTTAAATGTGTGGAGTCTTACAAAACATCAAGAGTGCATTATGTACTTTAACAATGTTTGATTGGCTCACATGGTACCAATCAACTGGGCTCTTGGCTGTCTGAGGTCAGATGTCAGACCTCAGATCTTTACAGCCAGTAATCTCTGCCACGCTGGAATGCATAGTAAGTGACATTTAAGCATCCTGCAGGAGATGGATGCGATTATGAACTCTGAATTATTCAAACACAGCCTTCTGCAGTTACACATTAGCATCTCTAACTGATAACGGAAAACAAATACCAGTTATTCTGGTCCATATTTATGGCTGATTTAACCCGTGAGAGTTTTCATAAAGGCTGTGGATGCACGTTTAGATCAGCTGTGCCTGTTGTCCACCCTGTGTTGAAACATGTCTACAAGGGGTGGTGGGTAAGAGGAGGCGGAGGGACTTTAATTTATTTCAAGAATAGATTCAGATTTGGCTACAGTCAGGGCAGAACGTGCTAAATCAGCAACACTGAAGCCGTCCTTCGGCATAGCTGCACTTTGGGAGAAAGTGGCCAAAGCTCTGCTGGTGTCGGCCACAGCTGTACTCGAGGGAGCTGAATGGTCATTTTCAGTCTCTGTGGTGGCCGAGCAGCTGGGAGAAAGTGGGACAGAGGTGATGTCCTCGAGCTTGTTGTATAGCATCCTCATTGTCTCAGGGATGGACATACAGCTGAGTGGAGAAAAACAAAACAACTGAAAGTTCCTAGAAGGAGTGGAGCTAAAATTCAGTACGGCAACAAGACAAATCCCCTCCTCTTACAACCCAGTTGTTGAAACAGTCTGCTACCAGATATCTATATTCTTAATAAAACATGCAGGAACTTTAAACAGATAGCAAATCACAGGTAAATAAATGTGCAAGGTCACAATGTGTTAGTAGAGACGTCAGTGGGACACAGGCGCTGTAAAGGTTAAGTGCCGCAGCTCGGTGGGAGAATGTAAACGCAGAGGAATCGGGAGAATGTGATGAAGACACATACTGAAGAGAGTTTAATCTATAGTTGTAACACAAACAGCAAGGAAGCTGCTGGTATGTTAGCCAAGCATTGTGTTGAACACACAGTTTAACCTCTTAATTAAGAGCATCTTTTTTGTTGGCGTGTGTAGCATGTTTGTAAATGTAGGATGAGTACTAGTGGTTGAGAAAGAGTTACTGTAATTCTACCATGTAATCATGTGCTCACATTTGTTATGCTAGTTAAAGCTGTAAAGTTTAGACACTGTTCAGGTAGCTGATGAATGAATCAGCATAATAAACTACATTCAGTTACTCTGCTGCACACAGATCTTCATAATGCAGAATTTCTGTACATTGTTACACACACTTGAGTGAGTAAATAATAATCACATTTACACCAACATCTGCATGTAAGCATGGTTCTTAAAGACAGAAAACATACCTCATGATGACAGAGGAGAGGTATTCATTAATGGAAGGATCACGTGTATTTGCTCCAAATAAGCTGCAGGTAATCTGGTGAGGTTTCGGTACATTCACCAGCACTGTGGGCACAAATCAGTTTAAATTACACACCACATTCCTTTAACTTGTTCATTTTCCCAAACTGATATTACAACCAGTTTTTTTTTTTTTTTTTTTTACTTAATTTGCCCATCTACCACCATGTTTATAGCCAAAAAACGAACCCTGCAGGAAATATGATGACGTTCAAGAAACCAGGCTGAGATTACTTGTACTTTGTGGCATGACACTTCGTCCTGCTGGAAGGAGTCATGGGTACACTGGTGGACATTGCTAGCAGCAACACTCAAGAAGGCTGTGACATTTAAATGATTCTAAGGGGACCACAGTGTGTCAAGAAAATCTCCTTCACTACTCCACTACCACCCCCACCACCCTGAAACTGGAAATCAGAGCCATGCTTTCAAGTTGTTGTTTTCTAACCCTACCATCTGAATGTCACAGAAAAAAATAGACCAGGCAAACTCAGGCCAGGCAATGTTTTTACAATCTTCCATTGTCCAAATTTGATGAGATTGTGCAACTTTAGCTTTCGGTTCATAACTGACAGGAGCAGCACCCGATGCGTCATCTGCTACTGTAGCCCACCTGCTTCAAGGTGTTCTGCATTCAGAGATGCACTTCTGCATATCTTGGTTGCAACAACTGGCTATTTGAGCTACCATTGTTTTCCTATCAGTTCAAACCACTCTGGCTATTCTCCTCTGACCTCAACAAGGTGTTTTCACCCAGAGAACTTCCACTCACTGCAGTCTTTTCCCAGACCATCCTCTGCAAAACTTAGAGATTTTGCACCCTGACACCAAGACAAATTTCCTTATTTGTGTACAAACTTGGCCATAAACATGATTCTGACTGTGGTGATGTCAAAAACTCCCAGTAGATCAGCAGTTTATACTCAGACCAGCCCAATTGGTACTACCATGCCAAATGAAAAGTCACTTAAACCATATTTCTTCCCCATTCTGATGTTCAGTTTGAGCTTCAGCAGGTTGTCTTGACCATGTCTTTATGCCTATATGCATTTGATTATTGCATATAGGTTAAAAAAAAAAATAGATATATTAAAAAGGATAAACTTTTAAAACAGCTAATTTTTTCCCAAATTTGAAATGAACTTAATGCTCACAAACACCCAGGGAGTCAGCGTCAGGTGGCTGGAAGGTCACAGAAAAGCTGCTGTCAGACTCTGGAAGGACTTCAAAATGCAGGCCACAAACTGAACCTGGTAAGATGCATAAATGAAGCGTTACATATTTTAAGCACAACAATGTTTGCTGCCCACTTTACACCATCTCTGTGTCGACCGGTTTTGTAATGTAAAAACACTCCTACCTGGACTGGCACAGTGAAATATGAAACAGCTCCTCAGCAGGGTGTTAATGGCACACTGGTGGCGCAGCAGCTCCAGCAGGGCTGGGACATGACCAGGGTGGGTGAAGGGAACACTGTCCACCACAGCCCCCCTGTGGGCAGGCACATCCCATGCAGCTCCAGGGAAAACATAACTATGCATCACACCACCAGGAAGAGTCTAGATGAATAAACATTGATCTTTTTTTTTTTTTTTTTTTTTTTTAAATGCATAAATTACATATTCAATACTAACCCCTCTTTTACCTTTTCCACTTATAATAAATAGTATCCTCATACCACTGTAAAAATCATGTTGCTTTCGCATGTCATCTCCCAGGAGCTGTTTGCGCTTAATGAATCTCTCATGAGAAGCTTGGGTAAGGGTGCCCACTGCAGGTCAACATCTGGTACAGTCACATGTAGGAAATAATCGGAGACAGAGCAGCAGTAATGAGCAGGCTTTTTGTTTCATGTCCATTTCACAAAATACTCATGAAAGCCTCCCTGACCTGTAATTTGGCTGAGCTTCTTTACAAAAGACGGCATCACGGGCATAGCTGGCTGCAGTTTAAGCAGGAAACAGGCAGGCAGCATTTCATTTGGCACCTCATTCAGCGGAACAAACACAGGATAACTGCTCCAGGACACAATTGTACTCCATTAACACCAACGCTAGTGACAGTCAGACTCACTCATAAATGGAAAATGAAACGTGTCCCGCTGGGTGAGAGATTAAAAATCAGAAAGCAGGCAGATACCCCTGAGGATCCAGCTGGGGAGGCTGAGGGACCACAGATGCCATCTGAAGCTTGTGGGTCACATTGCTGACAACTACAGTAACCTGGGCGGCTTGAACAACTGGATTCAAGTCTGTCATTTGAGGAAAATCTATTACTTTTAACATCTCCGATGACACCTGTATTGAATGAACTGAATGAAAGAGAACGCAATTTATCACGTTTTTAACTCAGAAGCTTACCTGACACCAAAGTTTTTGTTCCATTGGTTGGAGGAATAAAGAACCGCATGGTGAAAGGACAATCTAGAACAGGGATGTCAAACTCATTTTACACCATGAGCCAAATTCAGCCTAGTTTCCTCTTAATTAGGCCAGACCAGTGACACTTCCCTTTCTGTCAGTGTAAATACATTTAGCTTCAATTTTAATGACTTTTCTATAATAGACAGTGAAAACTTTTACATCACCTAATTGTTTATCTATTACTTTGTGTGGTGTGGTTGACTGTGGGGGAGGTGTTTATCAGAAGGAAAGTTGTAAAACTTGTGAAAATAAAGTTTTACATCTTTCACATTTTCCAAAGCCGTCCAGTGGGCCAGATTGGAGTCATTACTGGGCCAATTCTGGCCCCCGCACCTTATATTTGACACTCTTGATCTAGAATTTAATTTGCATAATTTAAATACAACCAATTCAATATACAAGTGTAACTATACCTTCTTTTCCCATGATTAAATCCCCTATCCTGCCATTGTTTATCAAGTCCATTTCAGGGTCAAAATACTTTTGTTCCCTGAAAAGAGGAAAAAATACAAACAAAAAAAACTGCAGTTTATATGAAGAGCTACAATTATTTACTCTCCTGATCATTTTATATACATGCGTTTTGGTTTATGAAATTTAAATTGAAGCACTGAACAGGAATTCATTTTGTTTTAAGCAGACAGACTTTTGGAAAGTTGTTGCTTTGTCACACACCTTGGCAAATGAGCGATTTTCCATAAGTCTTTCCCAAGGCACTGTAGAGATGCCAACAATTTAAATTTAATTTCACTGGAAAAGAAAAAAGGGAACACATGGCTAAATGATCACAAGAGCCTCAGATTTATAAGAGCTAAAGAATATTTGATAAGCTGAGGTAGGCACTTGTCTCCAGGGATGTTGTACTGGGCAAAGAGGCCTTGTAACTTCAGGGAGAAGGCGGCAAAGTTTTTGGACCTGTGCACCCAGAAAGCAGCACAATCAGCAAATAGAGCTAAAACCATTAGTGCTGTCATTATGCTCTTAAAAAAATTTAGTGGATAATGGCACTGCTTACTGCAAGAAAAATGTAAATTTAAAAGCAATCCATTCCCTTACCTTAGCAGCTGAAGCAGGGATTCACTGGGCTAAGAGACAGTTTTATTTTATCAGCATGATTAGCAAAAGGTGAGAAGTTCTAATGACTTGCTGGAAACAGCACAGTCCACTTACAACAGGGGATTCTCCGTGAGGGACCACCTTCACCTCCTCCACTTCACCACACGGCAACAACAATACCTCAACGTAGAATAAATCAGCTGATAAATAGCACGTGGCCTCAGCAAAATGAAAACTCATCCTTGGGAGAAAAGATTCATATGGATAACAAGGTGTCATCACAGTAGATTAATAGAAAAACAGATGAGGAAAGATATGAGTCTAAAAAGCAAAAACAAAGCCATGGAGGTCAGTTTTATACCCTTGTTGTTTTGCGATAATCTCTAGGCGGAGCTTTGTGGTGTTGATGGTGCACACTGAAACATAACGAGATTCATTTTACTTATGTAAAGTAAAAATACTTCAAAAAAATAAATAAATAAATAAATAAAAACACATGTTACTCACATACCGTTTGATTCTTCCTGGAGTTTTTCCAGGGATCTTTCCAGTGGCTTACGGGATCTGGATTCATCTCTGGATTTCTCCTATTATAGGAACAAAGGCGAGAGACAAAGAAAACAACAATGGACTGTTTGTATGGCAAAAGCAAAGTCTTGTGCAAACAGCCTTTGGTCCTGTCTGCCCATCTCACCATGCAACACAAACTGCATGACACCATCTCAAGGAAAACACTGACATTTGCATGCTTTTCATACTGGGATGTGTGTGTTTAATGAAACAAATGTTTTGGAACTAGGAGTTTGAAATTATTGTACTTAATTTTTTTTGAAGAAGAAGAACCCCACTTCTTCACAAGTTCTCTTTAAGATCACTGCTGGAAGAGAAATTGATAACTAGCCCCAGATGCCTTATCCCTTTGGACCACACATCACTTCAGACCACCAAGCAATCACATTTCTTCAACACACTCCAGAGACTGACCACTGCCAAGCTCCACTCCACATTAATCCAAAAGTATTATCTACCCTGCTGCTCCACCCATGACAAATCTAAAGAAAACTAACCAACCCTCTCTTCTCACAGAGGCCCAGCATACAGATAGAACAATAATAATAGTGACTGCACAGAGTACAGCCCGTTTGCCTCATGTCAGTGCTTGAACTCTCAAACCTCTAACCAAATAATATACATGTACAAGAGGGACATCCTCTATTTAAGAATCAATAAATAGTGCAAAGGAAAATTAATTAAGCCAGCAGTAGTGCATGTCTGGCCAAAAGGGATGCTGTTAAAAAGTGGAATCAAAGCCAATGCCATAAAGATAACCAACAACCCACAGTCAAACTACTTTGTTTTGATTTGAAGGCTTTACTCCATACACTGTACCAGGTGCTTGATAAGTAAATCCAAGTAGGTTAAGTGATACCAGTCAATGCAAAAAAAGAGAAGAAGAAGAAGAAGAAAAAAAAAGGACCGCTGATCAAAAAAAACAAAGCCGTGTGTGTTCCAGGATGAATGATCTCATTCTGAGTGGATAGCCACACCAGTTCACACCACATTATCATATTAGCAGAGCCATGCACTAACCAGCCACATAACGCAACATACCCCCTTTAAACCCCAAACAAAACAAAGGAGGGGGTCTTAGTTTAAATTAGAAATAAAATGAGTAATCTCTTTTGCGTAAGACGAGATTTAAAAAAAAAAAAAACAAAACAAAAAAAAAAAACCCTAACCGTACAACTAAAATGATTCAAATAGACCATTTGAGTAGAGGCATTTTCATTTTTATTTAATGAAGTCTGCCTCACCATACACCTTCGGACAAGCTGAAAAGTGTCAGCCCAACTCTTCTCTGCAAACTTCAAACACAGCTCTGGAATTGTGACCCTGTCCATCATCTAAAGCGTCGAAAAACAGGAGATTGATGGGAAAAAATAAAATTAAACTTTCTTCCCATTTTAAGATGTTTTATTTACATTTGCGCATTTTTTTTTTAACTTAAATTGTGTGTTTATTTAGTGAGAACACTATATTCAAACCGACATACCTGGCATGTGGAGGTCTCTTCACTCTTCTCCTTTTGAACAAACCTGCCACTATTTATGCGGATTAGCCAGTTAATCAGTTATGTGGTACCTTTCATCCGCTGTTCCTAATCTGCATTGTACTGTATGCTCAACTGCGAGGGTAATTATCTGATATGTCCATACCCGGGGCTATTTTTTTTTTTATCTGAAAGAAAATATTACACTCACACACTAAAGTCAAAGTGAGACGCTGTGTGCTTCTCCCAAGCAGGCGGGCGTTGTCAGTCGGAGCCAAGCCCACAGGACGTGCAGTCAGTCTGCTGCTAACAGCTACCAGCCGGGTCTCTGGAGTTAGCTAGAAAGCTAGCCATGAGCTAACAAGTAGCTAGCTGAGTCGTTTCGTTTCGCCACCTTAAATTCCGCTTCATCAGACCTTTTGCCAAGGTGAGTGCTGTTTATTTTTGGATTTGTGTTAATACAAGACCTGGTACTGGTGCAACGGACCCTGCTTGTCTTTCAGTTTTATTAGCGTCGCATCATTTAGTTATGATTAGCTGCTCGCTAGCCGTTTTTTCCCCTTTACCCCCCCCTGTGTGTCCACACTCGCCCTCGCTAACGAGGAAGCTACTGAGTTTGGAAGCAACGAGCGAACATCTGTTGCAGAATATCCGCTTTTAGAGACGTGTCTTTCAGATGTTATCTTCATCCTGAAATGTTACTTTGATGTCAGGTGGCATTTACCTGCCCGGTAGCATAGTTAGCTTGTTAGCCACATTGCCCAGCAGTCAACCAGCTAAGTTGCTAATAAGTTAACGTTGTTGTTAGGGACGTGTACACTGACATTTGCTGTGCTAGTTTCTTTTATTGAAATAGTTGGTTAAATAGTTGATTTCTCAGTTCATGTTATGTATAGATTTTTGTGTATAGTATTTTGTTTTTTTTTTTGTATTCTTGGTGTGCTTATGGTGTGGCGTCTTGTTTGTTTTTTATTTGCTAAATAATGACTCGCTGACTAATTTGTCTAACTGGTGTATTGACTTTCCACCCACATTTGTGCTGATGATTGTAAACTGAAGGCATAGTATTGTCTCTACAGTCTCCCTGTCTTTACATAAGGTGACTTGGGTTTGTTTAGAAATTGTTGTTAAACGTCTCTCCAAGCCCAGAACGACTGACTCGTTAATAGTTCCCTTTTCACTTCCACTCAAAACAACTTGTTAAGAGATGTTTGCAGCTTTAAAAGATGAAAGTAAAGCAACATTCCTTCAGTTCTTTATAGTACTATTGACTTGCAGTAAATATAAACCTTTTATGTTAATTTGTGTAGTGACGAATTGGCTGCAAGCCCATGCTTATCCCTGATTCCCCCCCCCAAAAAAAAGGGTTTGTGTTGGCCTTTAGGAAAGGGCTTGAACACACATTACTGGACAGTATGCATTTTCTATAGTGTTCTTGGACAGTCCAGTATGGAAAAGAGGCCACTCAATGGCTTTATCATGTGTCACATTTTATCCACTGTTGTCAAAGACATATAAAGTACTGCCAACTTTTCAAAACTTGTCTCCCTTTTCTTAGGGCAGGTTCACTTAAAACTGTTCTATTAGTGGAATTTGTGCGCTTTATTTGTAGTTAACGTTACCTTTTCTGTGCTATTGACAAGCAGTATTTGGTCCTCAGGCTCCAATGTGTATTTGTAGTGACACTTGGCTGCCGAAAGTACTGCACCCACAAGGCGCCTTTCTGAATTGGTATTTGTGTTTCGGTATTTTAGCAACACGCAAAAGAGGTTTAAGATTATGTTAAATGTACCCTTTTGCTATGTTGTAGATTGGCCAGTGCATCTGTGATGTGAGGGTCATGTTTCGACCAGTTTGTTTGGTATAACCTTAACAACTGTTTTTACACAGGAATTAAAGAGTTAGTTTCTTGGGAGAAGTTAGGAATCCCTTTGCTGGACTAGGCCTAAAACTGATTCAAACAACATATTCATAAATCTTTCAAATCTTTGTGTACCTTCAGACATCTGAGAGGGAAAAATTAATAAATAAAATCGATTAGTAAATGTCTTTGCATGGACAAGAAAATTATTTCTTGTCTCTTGTATGAGGAAATTATGCCAGGGGTAATATTTCTACCAGTAGTAACTTGCACTTCTATTGCTTTCTCCAGCTTGTGTTTCACAACTAACCAAGATGTAAAAACAAAATGTACAGCTGGAAATTAGAGCCACGTTTACAATTTGTGTGATCTGATTTCTGTTACTTCTGAATACTTATGGCCTGAATTGTTAACAGGTCAAGTGGTATTGCGGTCGCGTTTGTAAAGAGGAAAGTAATACTGCTTAAGGCAGTAAGGGATAGGTGCTATTTGCACAGGCAAATGGCTTCAGAGCAGAATTTATAATGAAATAAATTTGCATTTCTAATGCGTCAGTCTTGTGTCATGACAATGTTTCCTGCATTCTTGTTAAGCTACCGAGAATCATTCTTTTGTGCGACGTCTCAAGTCTAATTGTAGTTTCTGCTTTTTAGCCTTTTATTGGTTTGGGATTTATTACCATGATGACTGTGCAATCAAAATGCAGAAATGGAACCTGGAGGCACTGGAAAATATGATGCAACATCTTTCTCTTTTTTTCTTTTCTTTTTTAAATTCTCCACAGGAACTATCATTCAGCCCTTTGTTGGACCTGCAGTCTTTGGATCTGATTTTTGCAGTCCTCACATTTCACAATCCCTTCCCGCCATCTTGCACTTTCTCCCTTTGATACTTGCATCTCTCGGTACACAGAGCCATGGCAGCTGCAAAGCCAAAAGGGCAGAACTCTCTAGCCCTTCACAAAGTGATAATGGTTGGCAGTGGAGGAGTGGGCAAATCAGCTCTTACACTCCAGTTCATGTATGATGAGGTGAGCTGCTCACATCACAGTACTCAACTGAAATTCCAGTTTTGAGGTTTTAATAAAAAAAACTCTGGCATAATGGATGTCTTTCTGTTTTCTAGTTTGTTGAAGACTACGAGCCCACTAAAGCAGACAGTTACAGGAAGAAAGTGGTGCTGGATGGAGAGGAGGTGCAAATTGACATCCTTGATACAGCCGGGCAAGAGGACTACGCAGCCATCCGGGATAACTACTTCCGAAGTGGCGAGGGTTTCCTCTGCGTATTTTCCATCACAGAGCTGGAGTCTTTTGCAGCAACAGTAGACTTCAGGTGCAGCCACTTAGATTCTTTTAATGAAGCACTTACCCATCCATTAGGATGTAATTAAGCTATTCTTCTTCCTTTGCTTTTTTGATACTTCATCACAACTCAAGGTTTTTCTTCCATCAGGTTGACTAGACTCATATGAGTAAGGATTTTGTGCATTTACCATGCAGCGCTCTGTTTATTTACATAATTCACGGCTGAATGAGATTTCCTGTTCATTTTGCAGAGAGCAAATTCTGCGAGTGAAGGAGGATGAGAATGTGCCCTTTCTCCTGGTTGGTAATAAGTCAGACTTGGACGACCGACGGCAGGTTAGCGCAGATGAGGCAAAGGCACGTGCAGAGCAGTGGGGCGTGTGCTACGTGGAGACTTCGGCCAAAACTCGTGCCAATGTTGACAAGGTTTGTTTAACTTGCTGAACATAATAATTCCTTCCTATGCTGACACCAAGCAAAACAGACACATAAACACAGAAATGTGAACACTTGTGTTTTTTATGTTCTCCTGTTAACAGGTTTTTTTCGACCTAATGAGAGAGATCCGGGCAAGAAAAATGGAGGACAGCAAAGAGAAAAACGGGAAGAAGAAAAGTAAAAGTTTGGCCAAGAGAATTAGAGAGAGATGCTGTATTTTATAGTCGTTAGAGGGAGCAGGCTCGCTGCTTATGTACATACGCATTTCTCAGACTTTTGCTTTTTTTTTTAAATTTTAATTTAATTTAATTTTTTGTGCCCATACCTGACCATGACCTTCTGTTCCTGGTTAACAGGACATCTGACCATGTGTCAGGAAGTAGTAAGGTGGCGCTTCATACACCATTTATAGCTCTAACTTTTTATGTGCTGACACTCCAAATAATTTATGTACTCTCTCTCTTTCTCACTCTGCCCACATTACAGAGTGTAATAATTCAGTGGTGTTTTTAATTTAGACCTAAGCTTGAGAGGCTAAGTCCTGAAATGTTCCAAAACTTTTCATTGTAAAGTCTGACGTGTGTGTGTGTGTAACACACATATTAAGAGAGCTGTGCAGTGCAAGTTGAAAAAAAGATTTAAATGAAAGTCTAAGCGCCAAGGTTTAAACAGGGAAGATGTAACTGGAGCTCAGTACTGGAAAGCCCCAATCCCTTTTAATTAATCCACCATCTTTGGTAAGAAGGGTTAGTTAACAGACTCGGCAGTGTAGTGTCAACCCAGAGTTCATCAAGAGCCACAGAGGAGATGAACATTGCACTGAGCCTATGAAACCTTTCAATTAGAAAAAAAGTTTCATTATCAAAGCTCGAGACAAAATTTGATGCCATTCCTATTTGTCGTTTTACACCTCAGTTTTACTACGTTGTACAGTTAAGTATACTTCTTTTTAGTCGTGACGTCAAACATTTCCCTTCTTCTCCTCTATCATATCACCCAGTGTAAGATAAGCGCACTAATGTTTCCACTAATCTCTCCCCTTACCCCACAGACTTTTGAGTCTTCTCAAATGCACAATGGACATTAATTGTTACCCTTGAATCTGTGAGGGATTTTGCAACACTTGAACTCTTTTTCAATTCTAACATTTCAGAAGTTTTACCTCACTTGGCATTGTCTTTTTTGCGATAAAGGAATCCCTGGTGCTCAGATAAAAGGTGATTCCATAACACTACATCCTTTACATGCTGACACATCTTAATTTTAAAAACAAAGAAACACATTGTAACATGTAAAAAATGTCTTTTTTCATTTATAATTTTTCCTGACATTTAATCTGCAAACTTGTATCTCCTTTTTCCTTTTGTTAAATGGAAAAGTCCTTAATTGGAAAGCTGGGGTAAATTAATGAATAGATCATTTTTAAGGCATGAAATGAAAATGAGACTGCAGGCTGCATAGACGTGAGGTGATACTTGTCCAAAAAAAGTTTTAGTCGCCAAAGAAAAACGCTAGCTAGTACAAACAAGTGCCCACTTATTATTTGAAGTGAATGACAGCTTGCTGTAACGAGCATCAAAAGTAAGCACTACAGTCTTTGCAAAAGTCAAAAGGAGTGTCGGGAAGCGTCGAGATTTCAGTCTGATTCGCCTGGGGAAAGAAATGCAAGGTTATGAGGGCTTTAGTAATTCTTGTGCAGTGCGTCACTGTTGCCTCTCTGTCCATTGTGAATGTGAAACATCCCCTCATACTCATCCTGTTTGCCTGTAATCTTAGACTGCCAATGATTTGCAGAGTTTAGAGGTCACTGGCGTTCTACTTTGCTACTTTTTGTGCAAGGCTACCCTGTGTTACAGTGCTGTAGTAACATGCCAAATGTGTTCATTTTATCTTGTAGATGGCATTTTAGAGGCAAAGGTTGAAACAGTGTATAGAAATTGGCAAATTGAGAATGCATAGACCAAAATACACTGTGAAAACTGCCCCTTGTTTCTTAATTTATGACTGAGCCTTTTCTTTTCTTTTCTTGTGAACAATATAATTTATTTTTAGTAACTTATTATTTGTTTTTAATATTTCAGTAAAGTTAAACAGCCACATTGAGGTTGTTGCCATTTTTCTCTCTGATTCACTACCAATCGTTAACTTAATAAGCTGCTCACCATTTACACTAAAAGATTGCCACAACCAATAACGTGCCCAACACTGGAGTCTATGCAAAATGTTTGCTGTAATTGCAAAGAGGAAATGTGAAACTTGGAAACAGTTTAAAACACTGACTGGGTCTAGAAACTATTGAGAACTAGAACCACTTGAGCTGGAGCGCCATTTAGAGATCTGACTGCAGTTTGGAAAAAAGTGTGTCATCCAACAGCTATGAAGCTTTCTTTTGTCTGTATGTTTGTCTTTTTAATGTGCGTTTATCATGCAACTCATGTCTACAGCAAAGCACATAGTAGGAGGAGTTGGACTTTAAAACAGTAACGTGAGGTGGCATCAAACTGATTGGTAAGCAGTTTATTCTAATATATGTCCTAAGGGCTAAACTCCAGTACACCACATAATGATTGAAACGCCCTGAAAGTTAAAGTGGCACGCACAGAAACTGGAATGAGCATAAAGATCCCAGTTTATTATTACTCCTTTAGCTTGAGATTATTACATTAACCGCATTGTGTCTTCATTGTTGAGGATTACAGAAGCTGCCCTACATAAAGTGACTACCGTAATGCTTGCATACTATAACACTGGCTAAACAAAGTCTTTCTTGTTTCAGTTGTTTGTTGTGGGTTTTTGTTTATTCAAGGAGACATCATTCATAATCATTCTACTGCTGTTACTTTGTTTCCACATATTAATTTAATAGACTTGATAGCCCGAAAAATTTCAGTGAAATACTAAAACAGATGTTTGTGTGAACGCTATGAGCGAACTGTCCTACTGGGTATTCAGATAACTTGTTTTGCCTTTTCTATACCCTTGGAGTAAAAAAAGAAATCTATAGGTATCTATGTAATTGATTGGATGGTTGTATGTATGCCATCAGTTAAATGTTTCCTTCATGTTTACTTATTTTTAACATAACCACTAATGTAGCCTATCTGTTTGTGAATACAAGAGGTGATGCTTACATTTCAATTCATTTTTTTTGTGAGTTTGGAAATGGCAAATAAAGTGGACATTACTAATAACACTTTGTGTATGTTCTGTGTGATACGTTTATTGTTTTTTGCACTGAACAGGTGAACTTTGAAGTGCTGTGTTATATGTATAAACATGGATAATCTCTATCTCCTTACCCTGATCTTTCTTAGAGGAAAAGCACTATCTTAAGGTCATAAAACAAGCTCTTGAAGTGTCTAGGTTCTTTCTAAGCTCCTTAGAAACTCATGAAGTCTTTCAGCAGGCCTGTATTGCCAGGAAAATAGCAAGACATGTCCATAAAAACACACCACAAAAACACTTGCCAGAAAATGGAAAAGTAACATTTATTGGTGTCTTTGTTGGATAAATAACAATAAAAACAGGTAAATAAATATATTTGTCACAATTTCAGCTTGTGCATTTGGTTTAGAGAAAAACGTAAAAAATTGCTTTAGCTTTTAGGTATCTTTCTCGTGTTACACCGTGTCTGCGATGAATGATGTTGTAATTTGTAAGGTATTTTAGTTTTATTGCATATAAATGTATCTATGCGCACACAGAATTTGAAATGTTATTGTACAATAGTGAGCAAACTAAGGTGTCGGTTGAGCTTGTGCATTGCCAGTCAGATCATCTTCTAATATTATTAAAAAATATCCTGAGTAAATGCAAAATGCAGTTGGTAAATGATTTAATGTATTCGGTAAAGGTTATCCAGACCTACCTGACCATATGTGAAAAGTTCTGCAAAGAAAAGTGGGCCGAAATTCCTTTGATGTGTGAGACTCATTGCCAGTTATTGCAAATGCTTGACTGCAGTTCTTGCACCCAAAGGTGGCCCAATAGGTTACTAGGTTTAAGGGGTATTTACTTTTTCCTGAGGCCAGGTAGGTTTGGAAAGTTTTTTTTCTTTAATAAAAAGAAAATCTGTTTTGTTTTTAATACTTAAATTTAACTTCTTAATTTTCCAATCATTCCCTTGACAAATGACCATATTCTGTATAGTAATAATTAATCATTTAAACTGAGGAATGAGGAACAGATTAACTGTGATTAACGGCGCGTGACGGCAGCATCTGGTCTTATTGTAATCAATGGAAAGACGTAACCTGTAGTTCCATTTACTGGATACGTAGAAAATAACCATCTCCTGTACACTCTGGTTAATATCGCATTTTCATATCATTATGTGGTGGTTTTTTGATGGTAGGGGTTTCCCTTTCGCTGTGACGTTACCAATGGATTACGAATACGAGTGCCATTGGTTGACAGCGACGCACAAGGCCTGTAGTTTGAAAGCAGCCTGGGCCCGGGTGAGCTGTACCGTTAGCTGTACTGGGAACAAAGTTAAATTAATATAAACACATTCAGAGATTTTTTTGAGCTATTTAACGCAGAGGTTTTGCTACTTTCGGGTAATGCTGCAATCAGCTGAGGTAGCAGTCCAGCAAGATACGTGGACGCAGGCGTGTTTTTGAATGGCATTGTTTTCTTGCATGTTGACTGAGTTGTCTTGAACTCCACACAAGGAGAAGCTAGCTGGCTAAGTTGCTAGCGGCTAGCTGGTTAGCCGCGGACTATCCGGCCAACTCGCGTGCTGTTCACTTCCTTGTTGCACACCGGAGCGTGATGGAGGGCAAGAAGTTTGTGAGAAGGAGACGGAGTTGACTACTTACATTTTAACACTATTCGGTAAATGGATTTACATGCTCGCACAGACGATAACGTTTTAGAAAAAGTGGATCTTAAATTTAGAGAGGCTTTAGGCCTGTGCTTTTACCATGAAACGGAATGCGACTGTGTAGCCGAGTACAGTTAGCCAGTTAATACTAGCTGGCTAAACCGACTAGCATTAGCTGATAAATCTGGGAGATGTCCGTCCTGGAACACAATGGTTGAGTATCGTATGGCTCTGTAACCAAGAATCATTTTGTGAATTTGATATGAGCCGGAGTGTGCTGGCACTAAGTGTCATTAATTTCCCTCTGAACCAACTCACTTTATCTTCAATCTGAACTGTACTAGCTTTGTAATGCTAACGTTAAGCTAGCTAGCTGGCTGGCTGTCTACCTGTGATTTTGCTGTTACGTTAGCTGACTAGCCTGTCACCATAGCTAGCCCAATGTTTTGTTCCACGACACACCAAGGGACATAGCTTTGGTAAATTAGAGAATATATTATTCTTAGCGTGGTGGTAGCATTTATTTGGGAGATAAATGCCTAATTCGGAGGTGCTTCGCGAGGGTCGGGGACGGAGCCCCTCTGCACAGAGAAATGCTAGCAGGCAGGACAGGCGTAGCAAACCGGGGAGCGGTGCCGCTCAGCGAGACAGGCACCGTGAGAAGAGGCGCTCATCGGCTTCTAGAAGAAAGAAACGCAGGCAACCCAAGGAAAGAGGCTTGTGGCATACCGGTACAATAGAGGACCCTGACAATGATCGAAGAAGTGCTTTTGAGAAAGATGTTGAACTTCGGACACTGGTGGAGTACGATGACGTGAGCTCCCAGTCAGAGCGTTTTTCTGGGAGCCCGTCTCCTAAACTTGACCCCCATGCTGAGAGTCTCACAGCGGACCGACTTAGCGATGTTGACTATAATGGACCAGCATCCCCAGACAGAAGTCACCCCAGAGAGCGGGAGGCAGTAAGCCTCAGCAAGGACGAGAAAACAAGAGGACCACCTGAGAGAAGCAGGCAAGAGAAGGAGCTAAGTAAGAAAAAAGACCGTCACAGTCGGGAGAGGGACTCCTCAAAAGCCAGGAGTGGAGGAAGCCTGAGTGGCTCTAAAAATCACAGAGACACTACAAGGAGCAGTGACAGGAATGGCAAAAGGACATCTACATCCCAGTCCTCACAATCTGCTGATAAAAGGGATTCAAAAAGTCACAGAAGTAAAACAAGATCTGATAAAGAGCCCCCATCTGCATACAGAGATGCTCCACAGTCTTACAGAGATGATCGTGAGGACCTCAGGGCATACAGGAGAAGTCCTGGTTTTAAATCAGAAAGTCCCTATGGGACATCATATTCATATAACTACCAGTCTCCTGGCGGTTATAACCAGCTGATATCTAGAAGAAGTCCAACTTATGCGAGCAAAAGACTTTCTCCCAGTTCCACATATTACAGCCGAGATGCAGACACGTATGGGTCGTACGGTGCCCCCAAGTCACCCAGTTCATACTCGAGCAACAAAAGGAAGAGATCACCTGTGAGCCCAGTGAACTGGCGCAGGTCTCCGAGTTACGGTCGGCACAGTCCTTATGAACAAGGAGAGTTTGGCTCAAGTCCTTATGGTAACCGGAGGCGATCACGGAGTCCATATAGGAAGTCCTTGAGCCCAAGTCCTGATGTCAGGTGAGTTGTTATTACGCAGCTAATTGAACATGTTTAATTTGTTGCACATGCTCTGTTGGTGTGGTGACTTTATTAGATTTGTTATAATAAGGCTGCACTGTTTCATTTTTCATTAAAAAAAAAAACAACCCAAAAAAACAACTTGCATGTGTCACTGCAGTTGCTAATCTGACTGAAATACCTTGAATTATAAGTGCTTTTGATGTACCAACTGAACATGCTGTTCTCATCATTTCCTTTCCAGGCGATCTGCTAGGTCACGCAGTAGAAGTCCATATTCAACTTCAAGGCATTCACGTTCTCGCAGCCGACACCGCCACTCTCGTTCCCGTAGTCGGCCATCTAGTCTTTCACCAAGCACGCTCACCTTCAAAACTAGCCTTGCTGCTGAACTCAGTAAGCAGAAAAAGGCTAAAGCTGCAGAAGCAGCTGCTAAGGCCAAGAATTCGAGCAATACATCGACTCCCACCAAGGGTTCCTCGTCCGCTCATCAGCCCAGCCCTAAATCGAATCACAACTCCAGAAAGGGTCGCCCTCCTTCTCCACCTCAACCGGAGAAGGGACCCCGAACTCCCACATCAACCCAGCCTCAGTCACCCTCAGAGAGGTCATCCAAGAAGACAACAGAGCACCAGACCAGCAGGGACAGGGATGTAAAGGGCAAGGATGACTCTATACATCGGGACAAGAGGAAAGCACCAGCCTCTGGACAAGGCAAAGAAAAGGAACGTACCACAGGTCAAGCCATGTCTACCCTCCCATTGCTGCCATTGCCCCAAACAGTTATTGAGCACATGGACAAAGGAGAAAGGTATGGATGTGCTGACCAGGAAATGTTTGTACTCTGTAGATATGATCAGACTGTTTCAGTATGCTAATGCTCTTTCAACATTTTTGCAGCTTGAAAGACAGCTCACTCTCAGGGAAGAAAAAGTCAGAGAAAAAGGCTCGTCAGCTTTTAACAGACTTGCCTCTGCCCCCTGAACTTCCTGGAAGCACAGATTCTACCCAGAGCCCATCTGATGACAAGAAGTCCCAAACAATTCGCCGAAGACCTAAGTATGTTCTTGATGTATATAGTGCTAAATCACTTTTTGTTTTGTGCTGTTGCTGCTGTTTTCTGTGTTACTATTATTTCAATGTAAAATTAAATTTGTAATTGCCAGAATCTGTGGTCCGAGATATGGTGAAATTAAGGAAATTGCCATAGACTGGGGAAAACGTTGTGTTGACAAGTTCGAGATCATTGGAATCACAGGGGAAGGAACCTACGGTCAAGTGTACAAAGCTAAAGATAAAGACACCGGTGAGTTTTACTGAAGATTAATATTCTCCTAATTCCTCTACACCAACTTTGGCACTGATTCATAGTGTATTCTTCAGAAAGTGCAGTTTTTCTTTGACATACAAGTCAATATTGTCATAAAGATCTGTTTTATGTATTTCTTTCTGTTGTCTGTTAGCTGAAATGGTGGCATTGAAGAAGGTTCGACTTGACAATGAAAAGGAAGGCTTCCCAATTACAGCCATCAGAGAGATTAAAATTTTACGTCAACTGAACCATAAAAGTATTATCAACATGAAGGAGATTGTCACAGACAAAGAGGATGCTCTAGACTTCAAGAATGATAAAGGTAATTTATATTTTTGTGAATATTTATGATACTTAGTGGAATTTTAAAAATAGTTTAAAAGATATTTATTTATTCTTTAAAATTCTTTCTTTCCCTTTTGTCTTAGGTGCTTTTTATCTTGTATTTGAGTACATGGATCACGACCTGATGGGTTTGCTTGAGTCTGGTCTCGTTCATTTTAATGAGAGCCACATAAAGTCTTTCATGCGACAGTTGCTGGAGGGACTCGATTACTGCCACAAGAAGAACTTTCTTCATAGAGACATTAAGTGCTCCAATATTCTGCTCAATAACAAGTAAGATTGCCTTTTTTTACCCATTTACAAGAACTTAGTGCTTCATGTTTTAAAACCTTGCTAAGGATGCTTTCAAGTACGCTTTAAGCAGTGTTTTTCTTTTCTTTTTTTCCCTTCTACTCAGAGGTCAAATAAAGCTTGCAGACTTTGGTCTTGCTCGGCTGTATAACTCTGAAGAGAGGTGAGCCCTCATACATTCTATTTCTGAATCTTACCTTATGTAAGATACTTATTTATCATTACCGGTATCTTTTGGGTGTGATTTTGATACTAATAAACAGATGTTGTCTTTGTTTTTGTATTTTCAGTCGACCATATACCAATAAAGTGATCACACTATGGTACCGTCCCCCAGAGTTACTTCTGGGAGAAGAGAGGTACACACCTGCTATTGATGTATGGAGCTGTGGGTAAGTGCTGATACTTTTATTGTTAATCATAAACATTTAATAATAAGAATATCTGAAAGGTGGCATATGTGTGTCATGAATTGTGTTATTTTGTCTATTAAAGATGCATTCTTGGTGAGCTGTTCACAAAGAAGCCAATCTTTCAAGCTAACCAGGAGCTTGCCCAGTTAGAGCTTATTAGGTAAGCATAGCCTAAATTCCTAAACCATGACTGGCTCTCACACAGGGCCACAGATACAGTTTCCCTCCTGTGAGCTTTGAAATTAAAGAAATACATTTATTTCTCCTCACATTTTATTTTCCTCATATTTCCATCACACATTGGTGGTTGAAAGAGGAAAGAAGTGAGCTCTGCTGTACACAGATGTAATGCTTTACCTCTGTTACCTCTGCTCTTTACTGTACTTTTTAGAAAAAATGCCTTTCTGGTTTTTTTTTTTTTTTTTAGCCGCATATGTGGCAGCCCCTGTCCTGCAGTCTGGCCAGATGTCATAAAGCTTCCCTTCTTCAACACCATGAAACCAAAGAAGCAGTACCGGCGACGACTACGAGAGGAGTTTGCTTTGTAAGTTGATGTTTACTTTTTCTTATTGTAAGTCGTATCTGTGGAATTTGGCCTTCCAGCATTTATTTTAAACATGTTCCTGTGCTTTTGCTGCTGTTCAGCATCCCTCCAGCTGCCCTCGATCTTTTTGACCACATGCTCAATCTGGACCCCAGCAAACGCTGCACAGCTGAACAGGCGTTGGGCAGCGAGTTTCTCAAGGATGTAGATCCAGACAAGATGCCTCCACCAGAGTACGTTTGGGTTCATGTTCCATCATCATGTTCATCCTGTAGTGTTGCTGTGCTCATCAGATCTTTTACTTTCTCCACTTCTTTAGTCTCCCACTTTGGCAGGACTGTCATGAGCTGTGGAGTAAGAAACGCAGGCGACAGAAGCAGATGCCGGAAGAACTGGCAGCTCCAAAGGCACCCCGCAAAGAGCTGGGCCTTGATGACAGTCGCAGTAACACGCCGCAGGGTTTGTCTGCCCCCGGAGCCATCAAAGCCCAGAATGCAGCTGCTTCTGCTCTGCTAGGTGAGTTTGACGACTGCTTTTATTTATTTAAGGTGTTGTCGTCTTACACTTGGTTTCATTTCATACCTTAGTTTCATGAGCTAAAAGTAAACTCGGATAGTCTGATGTATTTAAAAATCAACTTGTTACCTCTGAGCTGTGAGGTAATGTATGGAAATGAGCTTTTTAAAACATTACAGCTTTCACCAGACTAACATGCTTTAAACTAGAGGTTAAACTGGAGGTCACTGTTCGGTTAAATAGCCATTACATCCGGAATGTAGCTCAGTCATTCATTTATTCACTAATCTGCCTTTGCCTTCTTCTCTGAAATATTTAAAAGATCCGTGTTGCTAGACAACACACTGAACCAAACTCACTTATGCTCATATTGTAATTTCCTTCCACAGAAATATATATATATGTGACTCTTGGTTCTTGCTCTAGTAATGAATCTTGCAGACTGATATTTCCATTCTCTTCACTTGGGAAAAGTAAATATGTCATCGATTAGATTTATGTATTTAAAAAAGGATAGAACTTGTCATGCAAGGTTATAATATATACGGCTGTTTCCCGAAATGAAGTTATTTTAAACAAAGCCTTTTTTATAAATATGATATGGCCAGAAGTTGTTAAAGGAACTTTTGCTTTCATATATTGCATTCAGGATATTATCAGTGTTATGACTTCTGCTCAATCTTGTCATTTGTCTTCCTACAGACCCAAAGGGAGCAAACTCACAGTTAACCCAGGAACAGCTGGCAGTTCTCCTGAACTTCTTAGGGCAGCCAAAGAGTGCAGTCAGCACAGCCCAGTTTGTCCAGTCCATGAGCTCAAAGGTCAACCAAGAGACATTACAGCAGCTCTCTAAAGCCTTAGCTCCCACTGACCCAGCTGAGCCTCCTCTTCAGCCTGCAACTGCCAAGCCTCCCCCACCCACAGCCCCAGCAGGAGTACCCCGTACTCCTCCAATGCCCAAACCTCCTTCGCCCCCGATGTCTGCTCCGTCAAATATTCCAGAAGGCGAGGCTGCAGCTGCCACACAGACAGCCATGACTATGCTGCTAGCTCAGCTCCTCCAGGCTCAGCATACACAAAGGCAGGAACCAGTCGATGGTGGAGAAGGAGTAGAGAGCACCAACTCTGCTGGAGCTGCAGCACCGCTTCTACCTCCAGAGGTTAAACAGCCTCCTGAGCCCAGTCCTGTCTCACCAGGTGAGCTGCCTTCTGAACACACTGTGTCTGTGTACCTCAGTAGATTGACAAATACTTTTTCTTTAACTTTTATACCACTGAAGGTCAAATATCTTGTCAGACCAGCAGAAATATTTTTTCTGATTTTGCTTTAAAAATGAAAATAATCGGAGTTTTTTTATTAGCTGATCATCAAAAAGTGAACTAATATTATACATGTGCAATATAATACATTGTGCAACTGTGTTTTCAGTCTCTGATGTAAGTGGGGTGTCCATCCTGCCCCCAGACCAGAGACCACCAGAGCCTCCGGAGCCACCTCCACATGCTGACCTTGACTACCGGCAGCCACCACCTGAGCCCAAGACAGGCCATGCCCCCCCTATTGCATCTGCAGGTGCAGGTGACGGAGGGAGACCCCCAGAGCCAGACTATCCACCTCTGCCCACTGCAGAAGGTTCTGGATACGGTGGCGAATACAGCCATCCACCTCCTCCACCTTTTACACCTGCAGGGTTTGGGGAAAGCTACATGGGTCATATGTTGGGTGGGGGCTTGCCACCTCACACTCTGAGAGAAGTGTTTAGTGGGCCTGGACAGGCTGCCAGCTCCTCTACTGCTCCTGGGGCTCTTGCTCCAGCCCACCCCGACCCATTCCCTCCAAGTGCCGGAGCTTCTGGACCCAGCAGTATGGTTTTCACTGGGGACAAGGACCACCGTTTTGAGTACAATCACAGCCCTTTACCTGTGGAGGGACAGTCTAACCCCAGTGCTATCCACCTTTACAACCATGCCATGGCAAGAAAGGATGGTGTACCTCCTCCACCACCCATCCCAGCACCAGGACAACCCTGGGGCTCCCCCTCTCAAGTCGGGGCTCCACCACTACCCCTTGGCTTTGTCCCACATGTGAACTCGACGGCAACAATCAGAGGCCGAGGGCTGCCTTTCTGAAAGACTGGAAATATGTAAAGTGACTATGGGTGAAAGGGTTGACCCTGAAGCCTCTTAGACCAGATTAGATGGATCTGGAGATGCACATTAAGTTTTTAATAACTTAAATCTGTATAAGGCGTTGTATTCCTCCTCAGTCTGGAATGTGGAATACGCTGCAGAAGGACAGTTAACATCGGAGGAGCTTTTATTGCTCATACCATTTTCATATTTTTTTTGTAATCTATTCTGCTGTCTTTTAAATTAAACTCTGATCTTTTTGAGTGTACATTTATCAGGCTGGGTAAATTTTAAAACTCTACCTTAGCCTTTCTGTAATTGCTTCAGAGCAGACTAGTATTAATGTTTTGCACTACTGAGTGAAGTAGGCGGAAACTATTTTTGGTTATGAAAGGAAATGGATGATGTGCTCCATCTGCACAATTAGGAATATAACCCATAAGTAATGTTGTCCTCCTTTTTCTATTGTCAAGATTATCTTCAAACAGTGGTGGCCCATTTGGGTCAGATTAGTCATGAGCACAACAAGCTAATTGAGAGAATAAGGAGTAGTAACCTCTCAGACGAATGCACCAAATCTGATCCAGCTTCATGGAGAAAGGCTGTTTGAATTCCACATGCCTTTTTTTGCCAGTAGGTGTTGTAAAATCACAAGCAAAACAAAGAAGCATAATCGGATTTTGAAAAGAAAACAATGTCTTCTTTTTTTTCCTGTTTTTTTTTTCTTTCTTTTCTTTTGTACTAAAATGATTTGTCAACCACCCTCCTCCTCCACCTTTGGCAAATGTTTATTAAAGAAATGCCGACGGTATTGTCGTCTGTTACATTACTGAAAACACTAGTTCTCACAGTGGTGTGGTGACTTCACAGAGCACACCACTGGATGGCAGTGTCATGCCAGAAACACTCACTTACCTAGAGTGTGTTCATTGCACTACAACCATTGACATGTAAACTCACCCTTACTAAACTGTTGGACGTTTAGCTTAACACCAAATTTTGACACTTTGAACATTTGGTATTTTTTGCCTCAGCAAGCACCCTGTGCAATTCAGTATAATGGAAGCTCCTGTATTTTGAATTTTTATCATTTAAACCGTGAGAGACTTTATCAAGAGCGACGTGGCTAAGAAGGTGCAGCACTCACTTGTGCTGCTGGCGGCACAATGTTGGAGCACAGATACAGAGCAGCACGACTGTCAGGAAGAAAGAAAATGTTCTCCAAGATGATGGCTCCCAGCAGATTTAATCTTCAAGCGCTAAGAAAACGGTTTCTTAAAGAAACTAACCTGTCCTGCTGAATGCTCCCTACTAATATCAGCTTTGATAAAACTTTTTGCTGCTGTCAGTTAACTCTTGTTGCACTCGGATAAAAGCAACAACAGAATTCTAATAGATTTTGGTGAGGGGGAGGGGACTGCGCTTGCACATCTGGCTTGTTTTACCCATCATATCCACATCTGAATTTGCCACACGTTCATTGCTGGTGATGAGAAAGTGATTATCTCCAAGGAGTTCTCTTCTGCAAATCTAATTCGCAACGTGGATGGCGTCTGATCTGTGCTTAATATGGCGTGGATGATGGATTGCTGAAAGTTTATGGTAACTTCAGTCAGAGTGGCAGCATTTTTTTTTTTTCAGGAACATGATTGAAACAGTGAGTACAGTTTTAAAAGATGGAGATGGGAAAGCTACAGAAACAAATCACTTAGTCAGTTTTAGTGAATTATGCTGATGTCCAGCTTGAAAAATGACTTTTCAGTCAGGGCCGTGCTATATTTTTTAAAAACTGATGTAGTAATTCTTTCCTTTTTCCCTCAGTGTAAGTTGCTTACCAAATGTACAGTCAACTCCACTGAAAACAGGATCCAAACATTCAGCAGCAATACACAAAGGAACTATATGCACAGGTGAGCCAATCACATGACTTCCCATCAAAAAGAGACTATATACCGTATATCATCATCTATGGCAGTAAGCAGATCTTAAAGATCTAACACAGAAAAACAGCTAAAGAGTAATATAAACAACCTCAACATCTGTAAAGCTCGCAGGTGCTACCCCCTTTGTTCAATCCAAAGAAAACCTGAAAAATAACATTTTTTTCATGCTAAGCTAACTTTAGCACTAAAGCTGGCTTTGTGTTCAACCTACAAGCAAGGGTGGTATAATCTTCTCATCTGACACAAAAGCAAATAAATGAAGCAAATAAACATTTCAAACAACTCCTTTTATCGAGGCCCTCCAGTGAAAAAACTGCAGTGTTTGACATGTAAACACATTTACTCAAAGTTCAGCCTGACAGAAGCTCCACTAGTAGCCAAAATAAACTTTTGTACCTAGCTGTACATATTGAGTGCGAAGGTGGTGGTGTGGCAGTTTTACTTATAACAACATAGAATCAGACACCGGTAAAGTTATAAGCAGTATGCCAAGATCATAGTGTCTTTGACAACCATGCATTGTTATTGCAACCATCACAGTAAAACACAAAATCACTTTAACTTCAGGGATATCAGTCTGTCCAGTTGGGAAACAAACTGCTGTGAATCCATTTCATCTGCTTTGGTACACTTTATCAAAGAGGGGGAGATCCCCAAGGCCTGATCCACCTGGGATTAAATAAGGGATTAGACCCAGGATAGTTCATGAAGTTCAGAAATATATATACGCGCTATTGCACTAATGGTTATTTGAAATGCAGTGAAAGTAATGAAAAAGTGTGATATTATAAATCAGAAATCAGCGGGGCCACCATGTAAAGATAAATGGATGTAGGTGGAGTAGTGCATCAAGAGTGTTCTCAGCAGGCACTGAGGGGGGTATAGTTTGTAAAATGGTATAAACGTGATGTTTTGGCAATGCTATTACTCTGGTTCTTGCTGTGAGCAAACGGATCATCTGAAAGAAATGATTATACCAAAGGTGAGAAGTGCATTTATAAAACGAGGCAACAAGAAGACAACCCTCAAAAAGGAATGGTATTGCAAGTGGAGGCCACAAACCACTGCTATCTTTTTCTCCCTCCAGGCTGATTTTTCTCTAGTTTTGCTGGCAGGAACCAGGTCGTCCTCCAGGACCACATCTATACGTGCCATTTCAAGGAGGTTTGCTGTGTCTCCCAGCACAGTCTCAAGAGTGTGGACAAGATCCCAGGAGATGGGCTTTTACACAGGCCTGTTGAAAGGCACCAACCCAGAAACAGGACCCCATCTGCTCCTTTGTGCATGTTTCTAACCAAACTGTTAGAATCAGACACCATGAAGGTGGCATGAGGGTGTGATATCTTTCAGTGGGACCTGTGCTTACAGCCAGCACCATGTAGCTCAATTGGCATTCACCAAGGATATGCCTCCCCAGACCATCGCTGAGCCACTGCCAAACTAGTCATGCTGGGTGATGTTGCAGGCAGCATAATGTCTTGCCACGGTGTCTCCAGACTCTGTCGTGTATGTCACACATGCTAATTGTGAAGCTGCTGTCATGCCAGTGGTGGATCTGCCAGTACTGGTGTTCTCTGGTGAATCTGAAAAAAGGATGCCACACTCAAGGAGTGTGATTCTAAAGGTTTGGTTGGAAACATGCACGAGTAGCCTGTTGGAGGTCATTTTACAGCACTGTAGCAGGACTCCTCCTGCTCCCCTCATGCAAAGGAGCAGATAATGGTCCTGCTGGTCCCTGTTTGACTCTCCTCGTCTTACAGTAATGAACTGACTTTCTGTTACACTGCGATGATCAAGTGAGCTAAAATCTTCCCTTATTTAATTTCATTAATTTTGTGGTAAGTGTAAGTTGCTTTATTATAACAATACTTTGAACACACTGAATTGATTCTATTTAGTCCTTTAAATAAACGTCAGTTTGTGCTATTAAGACAATATGACACACATTAAAGACACCAATCAGAATCAGAATCGCATTTATTGGCCATATGCACAGACGCATACAAGGAATTTGGTTCTGGTAGATGGTGACTCTCAAGCACAGCAATGTGTATCTCAACAATGTAAGCAACACAATTCACCCACACACACACACATGCGCGTGTGGATATATACAGCTACACATGCATACACATACATACACATACATATACAAGCTGTGTAAACCAACCATAAACCATTCACTTTATTATTGTGCAGAACAACCTACAGTCAGTGCATATGAACCACTACTTATAGAAGAAAAACAGGCTGAATTTATTACAAAAACCTTCCTGTTTTGTGATTAGCTATCAGGAATACTAAATCTGAACGAGAGGAGGTAAGGCTGTTTGCTGGGTAGCGTGAGAAGCGTCTGATAGGATGAAAGGTATTTGCATAAAATATGTCTAGGGGTCATGCTAATCCAGGTGCAAGAAATGGGCTTTGAAAAGTGCTTCATCTGATAATTACATCAAAAGAAGTGACAACACGTAAATACCATAGACAGATATATGGATGATAAGCCTGGCTCGAAATTTTGCCAGGCACTTTTGTGTACCTTATAAAAAAATGTTTATTTCTACACCTTTCAAACAGGAAATGTAATTTAGAAATGTGAAATGTCAATAAATTTGTTGATTAATTTATATATTAAGTTGATTTCAAACTGCTGATGCAAAGCAGGAAACACAACAAAGAGCAACTTTGAAAGACTTCACTAGGTTGCGGTTACAGTCTTTGTCACTCACAATCACATTTATAAACCCTATCAGACCCTCAGATACAGTCGCTAACTGTGTGCGTAACCTGTAAAAAAGACAGCATCAGCAACATGCCACACATACTTAACTCAGAGAAAGTCTTTGCAGTGGATGCACACGCTCCACCTGCTGTTATGCCTGGTTTGAGGCACAGTGTGGTGCTAAAAGACTGGAAAGGAAGCTGAAAAAAAAAAGAAAAACCAGGAGCCTCTCAATCCATCACCAGGATTTCATAAACCTCGCAAAACTGAAAATTATGACGAGTACACTTCATCCTTAAAGCCCATGAATATGGACACATGCCCATTAACGCTGATGTCTGACAAGCAGAACTGACAGCATGAATTCATTCTTACTTGAGTGCCTAAAAAAGCATCGAGGGACTGGCTCTCTGATAGCGGAGCGGGCTAAGGTGTTCCCTTGAATTTTTAAGCTGCTGGCTCTTGTTGAAAATGGATTATAGCCAATATCATTATGATCCATAAGCTTATCATATTTGGCTAATAGACTTGAGCTTGTTAAGCTATTACTACTCCAAGGTGCTTTGAGGACAGGAAGAGGTGCTACCTGTGCTGACTGTTGACATTCAAATGTAGAAGGGAAATGATAAGGAGTTAAGGATGATTTATTGAAGAATTAAGGTGCTGACTTTGAATTAACCTTTGAGATTTTGGCAGCAACTAAACCACGGTGGGACCCAGAGTGCGTCACTGCGCCTTAGGCCAAAATGCTCCTTAAAGAGGTGAGTCAGCTGAACTAATGGCTCTTTAATGGCCAGTGGTTAAACCTTGTTTTGTTTTTGTGTTCTGTCTATAACGTGAACGAAAGGCAACGCATGTCTTTGACATTTTAAGATAATGTTATGTATACATTTTGTTTTCGCTGAGTAATTTCCTCCTGGGGCGTGTTCAACATAGTTTTTAATTAAAATCTGAAATCTGAAATAAGTGAGACAATTGTTGTGCAGTCTTCCACATGCATGCACAACATAACTAACTCTCATGCCTGCCGCGTATTATTTAAGCTTAGGTAGAATACCAATCATTAACGTGACCAAGTTACAGGGTGTTAGTCTCACTTAATGAGCTCTTTCCTTTAGAAGACACTGCATTAGCTGTGCAACAGATACAAAGACGGGTTATACTGAACAGGCAGGCTTCACAGTCAATCAGTAAAGATGGAGTGTTAAAGGGCAGCTTTTGCATCCTGCTGCTGTTTATGAGGTTGTGTGATCGGCAACAAGGTGACACTTCCCAAAGGTTATGCTGCACTGACCTTTACTGTGCTAATGTCACGCATGGTGGCAAAGATGACCACAGGTTAGTGAAGCCATCACATTAGCGAAAGGTCATGATCTCAATCGCTGTCAATATGTGCTTTAAAGCTACTGATTTCTGATCTTCTCTCCCTTTTTTAGGTGAATTTGAAGAGACGGATCAGCTAAATTTGGCACCAATTACACACAAAATGTAGAATTGTCACTATACAGAAAAGTTCACTGGAATGTTTTTCTATTCATCTATGAGACGCGGCTTCACCTTTTCTCTGACGTCCCCATTAACTCTGACCACAAAGACACGGGGTTCTCCAATCATTTACAGCAGATATGACCCATAAATGTCATGCTCAACTTCACTTCACGCCTTACCTGTACATGTAAGGTCAGGCTCCAGTAAGTTATTATAAAAACGAATACGGCTCTGCACAACCAGCCATTTTGACCCCCAGACTTCTTTTAGAAGGGCACGTCACAGCACAAAGTGTTTAGAGGGTTTTATATTAAGAGCTTTCACTGAATGGTGCATTCGAAAAAAATTTAAGAGACCCAAGCCTGGAGTCATGCTGAGCTGTGAGATGTTCTTCTACATCTATGCAAACAAACACAAACATAGCTTAGTTAGGCTAGTGATTACAGCTTGATTTGGCTGTCGCCTAAAAGTAAAGAAAAGTACAAGTTTAAATTAACAACAACTACTACATCTATTCTTGAAGTAAAACTTACTAGAAAGTAAGAGACTAAGTTGGCATGTGGAAGTTCTACTGCCCCTTCCATTAGTGCTTTGAGTTAAATTGAATATTTAAAGCACGGCTCTGCAACTTTTACTCAGAGTAGGCCTCAAAATCTAATAAATAATAAGTTTGGTTTCCCTACATTTCCCAATTTTCTCTTGCATTCACTACCTTAATAGCAAAAGTAGGGAAAAGTCATAAATATTAGGCAACTGACTCAGAAATAAAAGCTACATCTAGTTAATATTAATATTAGCTTACTATAGCTAGGGTTAATATGTCAAACGAGACTACTTTGCAGACTGCAGGGAGCAAACTTGTGTGGTAGTTCTTGGCTAACTTCTCTTTGTAATAGTGATATTTTCTCTTTTCAAAGCTACATAGCTTAGCCTTAAATCTTTATCATGCATTGAATTCTGAGTGATCTAAGTGATGCTAGCGATAGAGTTTAAAGACAAGCAGGAAAACAGTCTATTAGCGATTAGCGATGACAGACAAAATAACTTTTAGCAACCCAGATTGGGCAGGTACAGAGGTTCAGCTTTTCTCAACTTTGAGGCCAATGGTTGAACTGACTACCAGTGGGAGTGAATGGTACTGCTCCTTATGGTTTCTGGGGCAGTACCATTCACTCTCACTGGGGCAAAAATGCTTTGTTGATGTCAAAGGTCAAAGAAAAATGTCTGGACTGGTTTGAGCTAACAGCAAGCTAGCAGAACACAGAAAACTATTTGTTACAACCAAAGGAGAACATCTCTGAATGTAAAACTCATTAAACCTTGAAGTTGATGGGCCACAGTAGTAGAAGATTCCAGTGCGCCATAAATAACATGAAAGCATAAATCCATCCTGCTTTGCATCAACAGCTTAGGCTAGTGGTGGTGATGGTGCTGGTGTAATGGTGTGGGGGATATTTTCTTGGCACATCTTGAATCTCTAAGTGTGTCTTTTGACATTTCTCTCTCCACTCACCCCAAATTGCCCCTTCCTGTGTCTGGTTCTGCAACCGGAGATTTCTTCCTGTTAAAAGGAAGTTTTTCCTTCTCACTGTCACCAAAGTGATTGCTTGTCTGATTGTAGGATCTTTACCTTACAATATAAAGCTCCTTGAGTCAACTGTTGTCGTGATTTGGCCCAATATAAACAAAATGGGACTAAATTGAAAGCTCCTCTCAAATGGGTTTCTTGAACATGACAATAGGTTCACCGTACTCAGATGGCTGTCGCAGTCACCAGTAAAAAGGGAGTCCAACCCAGTACCAGCAACCTAATAATGTGGTTGCTGCGTGTATGAGGGGGAGGTAAATGCATTAGAGGGTTACCTGTGTAACAGGAGGCTGAAATACCCACCAACCATCAGCTACAAAGCAAAGCGCAAATTGCTTTAAATGTGGATGGGGCTTTGCAGTGAGAAAAACCTGATGGCTTTGGTAGACTTTGATCAGTTTGTTGCCTCAGACGAAAGGGTCACCACAAATTTATGCAAATATGATCAAAGTGAACATTTTTTTTCCTGAGCGCCCACCCACAGGCCACGTGGGGGTCAAACAATTGTTGGATGAATCACATGTTTTGGCTTTCGCGGTCAACAGATCTCGAGGTTATATATGCGCTGCCCTCCACCGTTAAAACATTAAATGAAGAAATATGTGTTGGGAGCATGGTTTTCCATTTATCTGACAGTGTTTCAGAGACTCGTGGAATCAAAGCAGAAAACATGGTGGGGCAACACATCACAATGCGCTTTATGTTCGCGCTTCCTTTAATTTGTCGTACGTCTGTATCTATAAAGAGAAAGTTAAAGGAGCGGGATTTCATTTAGGAATCCGCTGCTGTATTTACTGTTGGATGTTCTGGATCAGTGAGAATGAAAAGAAACAGTGATGCAGCAGTAATGGCAGCAGCGGTTTGTTTTTCATTCATCATGGTGTAAAGACATGTATTGAAAACGATTTTGGAAATAATGTTCGCAGAGAGGACAGTGAGTGAGAGTTATGTCAGCAAATCCCTCGCTTTATGCCATGCAAAATCTCATATCTCCAAGGTGAGGCAAAGCTAGATGATCTGTGAAAAAGGCTACATCTGTTTTATACAGCAACTTCCCACACATTACGGCTGTCTAAAGCCACAGCAAAAACAATCTCCGAAGCCATTAACGGAAATTGTGTAAGCGCACACAACTGCTTTTTCCATAAATGTGAAGAGAAATATGAAATCAAGCGTGAAAAGTAAGAGTCGCATTTCTGGAGAATTATTGTGACTCAAATTGAAATGGCGTGGAGTCGGGGGGTGGGGAGGATACAAAGCAGGCAAACAGTGTGGCATGTGGAAAGGTTGATAAGTCACTAAAACATCCTAGTTATGAGTCATCACTCGTTTTGTACATTGACCCTTGCCCAAACTCTGTGTGCACTGTGCTCAGCAGCTCTGCTTGCATTACTGTAAAGCCTTGACACCCCACTGGAAGCATGTACAGTAACTTTACAGTACACGTTGTTCCATAGCTTGTTTCTCCACCGGCTCCTGTTAAAAAAAAAAATGCTACAGATGAAATGCTGACATCTTCCTGAGCAAACAACCTGTCAGAGAAAAACATACTGCCAAACAACAAGGAAGGATCTTTACCTGGAGGGAGAACTCCACACCCCACAGACTCTTGAACTGATCAGAATGAAGAAACAAACACAATTTGTGGCTGGTTGTTTACAGCAACAGGAAAAAGTGAAGCACACCAACAATGATTGATACTGTCTTGTGTAATAATCCAAGCAGCAGGAAAGAATTTAAATATATACTTGGTCGTGTTTTTTTTTTCTTCCAATGATCTGTGCATCAGAATAACAACACAGCATCTATATAGTGCCGTAAACAAAGGTTTTTTTTGCATATTTATCAACCTCACGTTTCAGATCATCAGCCAAATTTTAATATTTAAAGACAAAAAAGCTCAGTGAGCCGAGTTAGTAACATTAGATTCTTATTCATTTTAATTTTAATCAAGTAGTAATAGCTGTAGATTGGATATATTACTTTTCTTTCTGATTTATCAATGAGCTCAGTTCGCCATCACATTCAGAGTAGACCTACAGCTAAAGAGAATTTGTTTGGATTCCATTGGAGAGGCAACCTCATTCAGTGTCACTGTGAACCACGCAGCAATAATATCTAATGAGTTTAGGTTGCAGGTAAATGACTACCCCTGGGCCTGTCTTTGAATATGGAGGTGCATTAAAGTAGAATAACAGAGGAAGGAGAATTAAAAAGTTATTACTTCTTTTTTTTAAAATCATATTCTTCAAGTCATGGAGAATAATGCATCAGTTAGTATGCTGTTTTCAGCTCAACTTTTACCACAAGATTTAAGTTGACTTGGCATTTGAGTGATGAAGTACATGAGCCATATTGTCAATTTGTTTGAATTTCTAGAGCGTTTTGGCAGCTTGTTGACTGATGAATGTTCTCCTCTGAATCACAAATATCCTCCTTGGTTTTTAAAGCTGTCCTGACTTATTGGTACCAGTAAGACAAGAGGGGAAAACAATGTCTGCTCTTATTACAGAGGGTGTTTGTTCATGAAACACCAGTGTCTTCATTTGCATCCTTGGTAACCTCTGTGCGCTCTATGTCTAATGGAAAAAAGAAAAACAAATCAAGACCTAGAAATGCCAAGCAGTTTGATTTCTTTCAGTCTGGGAATAGCTAAAAATACACATCCCTTCCAATCATTCAAATGTGAAAGTACTTTAATTCTTTGGGCATTCTGACCCTTTTAAAGTCATGCCATAGTATCTCAATCAGATTTTGACCTATTTTGCTTCTCAACACTGCTTCACCTTCTATATTAAACCAACTGTTATTCTACTTATGATCCTAAAGGCACTAATTCGATGCTTTTGCCCTGATCCCACTGAATGATGCCCAGGCAAACCCTGGAGGTACTTTTTTTTTTTTTTTACCACGTAAATCATTCTGATTGATTGATTTTTTCTGTGTGAATATGTTAGTCAGTTCCTAATGATGACACACCAATTATTTCAGTTTCCGTTTTTATTAGTGTTTTTTTTACAAAAACACACATGCTTTAAGGTCCTTGCAGAGTCAAAAACACAGAATTCTGCCAGTGATGTTTTAAATGGATTTAATCAGTGAACATTTGTCATGCATCCTAAGTCATTTAAAAGAAGAAAAACTCATTATCTGGATTGAGAACTTTCTATGATTTTATTGAGCCAAGGCCTCAAACTTACACTGGGGGTTTTTCCAGCCTTGTGTGAAGCGGTTTGGAGGTTGAGGTGGGCATCTGACCAGGATGCCTTCTGGGCAACTCCTGGGTGAGATGTTTTGGCCATCTAATGGAGGCCCTTGGGCAGGCCCAGGAGATGCTGGAGAGATTAGGTACTTTTTAAATGACTAAAAACTACATCATGCCAGATTTATACACCAGATTTATATGATACCAGATGGTGAGGGAGTTTTTAAGTATAACGTGGATTGTACTGCAGTTTATTTTGCTATAATATTTGCTTCTCAGTCCTCGGGAACTACTGTGCTGCAGCTTTTAGATGCATCCCTACTCCAACATAGCTGAATCATATGGCTTGATTACCGCTTCAGCATGCCATCAAGTTTGGCAAAGGCCCGATAACAAGTGTTACGTCCCTCTGCGGCTTCTAATCGTCTCAGTGTTTTCAGCTGGTGCTAATTGGCCACACCTAGTCAGGTGTGGATAAAAGCATACCTGAGGCAAGCTTTCCGGCAGTGCACTAGTCTTTGCCTTGGTGGCCCCAGCCATTTTAGCCAACCTGGTTTTCCATTTTAGGATGAAACCTCTTCTCACCCACACTCTGTTGTTCGTCTCCTTTTTTTTTATGTTGCGGCTTTTGAGCCGGGTCGTAACAACAAGCCATTCTTTTGATTCAGATGTGTTGTAACTAGGATGCATCTAAAAGCTGCAGGACAGTAGCTCTTGAGGACAGGACTTGGACACCCCTGCTTTACACTAACTGTAAACACTTGGTGTGAAGGTGCAAGTATCATCAGCTTTTACAACTGATGTAAGCTAACTCTGACCAGTCACACACTGTTTTTTACTTTAAACCTGCTACAGTACAGCAAAGCTAAGCTGCAGAGTATTTTCATGCAGCCTTTAAATAACACAAAGTTAGCATAGCTCAGTTTGTTTCCCAGAATTTACAATATGAAAGAAAAAAATAAGTACACATCTGAATATCTTAAAAAAACATGAGGATGTAGTACAGTACAGTAACTCAGTATTTGTACTTAGTTACTTCCACCCTTTCCATATATGTAGCATGTTAGTAGGATGAGGCTTAATGTATGAATACAGTGTTTTTATTCATGACACAAAAGGATGCATTAGAAGAAATTTGGAGTTTGATATTTTGCCAAAGGACACTTCATAATGGAGAATGATAGTACCGGGAATCCAGCCACAGACTACAATTAGTTGACCGACTTCCCAAGTGGAGCTGCACTGGTACAGAGGGGGACCAGTCTTCCTTGTGGAGTGGGTCTTCCTGTTTTGAATGCTCCGTCAAGCATTCCTTCTCTTGGGAGATTTTGTACAGGGTGGCAGACAGAATTTGAGGCAAAGTACAGTAAATGCCTGCTTGTTAATGGCAAACCAATTTTCTACCACTAAAATGTGCACATTTTGACATTTAAAATGATTCTTTTTCGAGAGGAAGGATATTTTTTAGGTTACTGAGTGTCAAAAAGTGTTTGTGTTACATCCGAGGCAATACTTTTTTAAAACGACACCCGTGATACTTTTTATAATTATATCTCAGTTAATTTTGGTATATTTTAATTAATAAAGTTTTAAGAGTTGGATACGGAAGAGAGTTATAGCCATGTCGACGCTATTATGCAATGGTAATGTAGACAGAATAATTGAGAACACTTATATTTGCTGCTGGTCTTGAAGATTTAATTTTTAATGGGTGTAATATTTTACAGAAATGATAATCACTTTCCACTCTGTGCATTGGTTACTGTAACCAGTGCCTGCCAACCGGTATAGGATAGCTTATGAGTCATTTATGACCCTTTGTGGTTTTCTGCTGTAATAGCACTTTGTGTGGAGTGCTGAGATGAGGACAAACTGTATATTTAGTGTTCGGCCCAGTCTCTCGCAGTGTGATTAATGAGCAAGCAGACAGACAACCAGGGTGCATTCTAATCACCCACAAGGACAAAGACTGATAGAGAGAGACAGAGGGTGTGAAGAAATGCCTGCTTACTAATGGCTTTAGCTGCCTGCAATCTACGGGATATTTGACTGAATTTGTTAATGGAAATGCACTCTAATGATAAAAAAATGTCATTCTTGTACATTTGCCTAATAATATGCCCTTGGAACATCGTAATGAGTCATTTTTTTTCTTTTCCTCCTTTTTTGTTTTTCATGGCTGATGCAAATCTTGACCTTGTACATTTTAGTTTGACACAGAATAACAATGATAATAAGCTTTACTAAGTTTTTATCTGCGTTAGAATTTTGTAGGGAATAGAATATGTGGTTATATCACAGTTTAAGATGGTAACATGTCCCTGAAAGCATGACAAAGCTAAAAAGTGAACTTTGGACTGAGATTTTTCAGTTTTTGCATTGCGTCCTTTTATACCTTGTACTGTTAGGCCTAGAAGATTTTGAACAGTGACAGCTTTTGTTTGTCATTCTGTGCATGAAAACAATAGATATTAATTCAGACCATCAAGATATGACTGACCTTCAGACTTTCAGCTTTAGGTCAAAGGGTTTAACAAATGTATATTAATTGTTCAGGAATGAACCAGTGCATATTGTTTTGGTTTGGGTCAATTTTGTATCTGGGTTAAGAATTCACACATAACAAATGTCTAAATGATTTTTGAACACAGTAATTTAAAAAAATGTAAATAGCTTATCTGATAACAAATGGAAATAAATAAATGCTAAATTAATATTTCAGAGAGCAGAGAGTGCATTTCATGCTTTACAAAATCACTTTAAACAAGTTGCAGTAAATTCTGCAGCAACTTACAGCAACAAATATCTTGCTGTAACTGCAATTACAGTAAAGTTGCAACTGGAATTTACAGTATTTTCCAGTATGTATTTATTTTTACAGTTATTTGCTGCTTAAACCTTTTGCACTGATACGTTTGAATTACAGAATGACACATGTCAACCATGTGATTTCATTATATTTTAAAGTTGGCATGAGTACTATACTTACTCAATACTTATTGATCACAAAACTGGCTTAGTGCAAACAAGCCTGGAATAAATTGTCCTCACTGACCACTCAAAGAGCTTTTAATGAGTCACACTTTAACCATACATTTATACCGCATTTGTTTCTGTACACTTAAAGCATTATATCTACAGCATATTCATATAGTAATGCCTTTGCACTGTTGGAGGAAACCAAAGGACATGTACAGCCATCTAGGCCCCTATTTTTAAAGGCTCAAAGGTAATTGAATTAACCCATTAACGCCTAGTTTACATACATACTTTGCCAGTTTTTGGGACTTCAACTGAATTTGTGAATTTTCCCCCCTGAAAAACCTAAATAAATTGCACAATACATTTTTAAGCAATTAAAAAAACAGATAAGCAAATATGATACAAATTAAATGTCATATATGGAAATTGAAATGTGATTTATTAAAAAAATAGTGTTTAAATAAACACTATTTTCAAAATATTTGAATTTTCTGGCAATTATGTCATGATTCAGGCTTTAAAGGGATAACTAACATAATTTTAAATATCCACATTGTTTTTAAATTCTTGGATGAAAATCCTTCGCAGTCAGTGATTGCCTGAAGGCTCTGACCCATGGACATCACCAAATGCTGTGTTTCCTCCCCTGAGATGTTCTGCTAGGTCTTTACTGCAGCCGCCTTCAGTTACTGCTTGTTTGTGGATCTCTCTGCCTTCAGTTTTGTCCTCAGTAACTGAAAAACATGCTCTGTTGGGCTGAGATCAGGTGTCTGAATTGGCCATTGAAGAATAACCCATCTCTGTGCCTTACTCTTACTTTTGCAGTATGCTTTGAGTCATCATCCATTTGCACCATTAAGCCCTGTCTTATCTGTTTTCGAGCGTTTGGCTGAGTATGAATAGAGCGCATACCCTAAGTATATTTAATTGTGTTTTCCCTTTGTCCTTAATTTTAATGTGTACTGGGCTGATTGATTACTTCAGCACAGTTAAGAAAATAAAAAAAGAGCTTTCATCAATCACATTTTGAAAAGCTGCAGTAGGGAGCCAACAGAAGGCAATGCATTTGACCATTTTTGAAAAAGTGTTTCAAATTAATGCGCACATTTGGGAACCCAGTGGAAGCCAAAGGCATATATATCCAGTTTCTGCTCCCTTGATTTCCAACATATTTTGCCTCCAAGATAAATATTCAACTATCAGTCGCAATTCGGTGAAGCCAACCAGCAAATCAAACACAAAATGCATCCATTAGCAGTAATCTGCAGGGTAAATGTAAAATACAGCAAGAAGTGTACGAAATCAAGTTGAAATTGGTGGCCTCTTACTTACAGTGAAGAATTTGCCCCCCAAAAATGTACTTTCAAATATAATTTACACGAGGAAAATATGAAATAAAAGCACCGGAAAGTAGTACAGCAGTGCAAATGGAAAACACGAGCGCCATCAAACACCATCACGCTGGTTTAACAAAAGCAGAAAGAACAACAACAAGGACATGGTAGTGATTTATATGTTTGTCCATTTCCTCCAGCTTCTAACTTAAAACCCAAAGACCAGAGAAACGTCCCCATTTATGTGTGTTATTTGGCAATTCCACAGACTTAGTTTATCTATTATGAAATCATCTGTTCTAAAAAAATATGAAAAATTATGACTCATTTAGTGGCAAACAAATTAAATCTACATTTGCTTTCTAATATTTAGTATATTAAAAAGAATTACTGTTATTTGTTTCTCATGTTATTAGAAGCAACGGACAATTAGAAATCAGTTTATAGTTTCTGTGCCTCCCCCATCACTCCTGATTTCTCCCAATAAAAACGGAGCGTCCATGTGTGGGATGTATTGCTGAAAGTCACCATAGATTTGGGTGATGTATCTGCTGTCACTTTGTGAATTAACGGTCTGACCTTTTCTTCCTATTTCAGAAGCATCATGGCCCAAGCTGGTAAGAAAGATGGATACACAGAGGATGAAATCTGTCACAAGGAAAGAAATTGGGCAGGCGGACTCGACATTGTTGTTCTACAACATATAAACTACTCTCAAATGTGAAACTAGCACATGTTATCAGACAAAAATGTAATATACTGAGATGGAACCAGAAAATTGACTTTAAGTGATCCAGGGGAAAACAGAATAGAAAGAGGAAAGAAACATTAAGAGTGTGAAGAGAAAAAAACAGAGTGAAAGGAAGATGGGTTTCACAGCAGAGGAGAAATCGACTTCTTTGCTCATTTGTGCTCTTTGTCTGAGCTGTTACACAATAGATCAGGCCAAAATGTGGATTGATTAAACTGTCACTGCCAGTGTTATCCCCCTTTTGAATGAATTTAATATTTGATTCAGTTTGTTATTCATGCTCGGGGTTCTTTGCAATGCCATTTGGCTCCACTGTCACTGTCAATTCATCTCGCACTGCCCTCACTGTCATTAGCTGAATCCAATACTGAAGAACAAGCTTTTCTGGTAAGCACAATTATTCCGGTTTATAAGCGTATTTTTATACTTTCTTCCTTTTTTGCATTATTTGAAGATATTTTCAGAGTGAAATAAAGTCACTCTTTTGGCCTTCTTCCCGAAGAAGTATATATTTGTAAAAAATTGACTTAACTTGCACTTTTAAGGCTAATTTATTCTTCTACTCAGTTTTTCACCCACTTTTTACTCTGTTTATTTGAGCTGTCATAGGCATTCCTACAGAAGAAAATTACACATTAAAAGAAAACAGTGTGAAATGATCATCAATTGCACATCAGCTGCAAAAGCTGTTAGCATGAAAACTTTATAACAATAAGCAGCCTTTAGAAGCCATGTGAATAACTGCATTTAAAATGGAAAATGAATGGAGTGGAGCTTTGTAACATGTTATTAATATCCTGTAACCACCAGTTTCTAGCGAGAAGTGTGTTTTCTGCAAGTAGAAGGTTGCAAATTGGTTGCCAGGCAGTATTTAATACAGCACTGAAATGCTCTTTCTGGTCACTTTGGTTGCTAGAGGGGTGCCCACCTTTTGCATGTAAGACATCAACGTGTCCCTAAAAACTAGCTAACTACTTGCCAAGTGTGAGTGAAAATATGAAATATGATACACAAACTGAAAAGTGAGACTGTTGACATTCAAAGTAAAAGTTGAGCCTTTTGACATATGCTGGGTGCAGGAGTAAGGAACAACCTCTACTCTGAAGACAGGCATTCTTTGTTTCTAGTTTGCATCACAGTTTTTCAAATTTGACTCCAGCTTTGAGAGTGAATGGTGAGTATTTGCAGACACTCTGCATCTTCCATACAAACTATTGGTGATTACGGCAGAGATCAAAGCAATACAAGGAAGTTTTTGGCAAAGAAACGTCCTAAAACCACCTGCCAACCGGTCAGGGAATAAACATTTTTGCTCCCAATGAGGTTGCCAGGTCTCTATCTATGTGACTAAAGCCTACATTAAGCAATGCTACTTAAGCAATCTCAGTCCTGGTCCAGAGGCTGGTATGTATGAAGTGGTGGTGTACTACCTCCACCCCTTCAATCTAATTACATGGATTTTGACAGTGTGGGTTTTATTAGACATAGGAACAAATGAGTGATGTAATAGTTTAGTGGAGGGATGTGTTCCATTTATCATAATAATCAATCAAAGAGTGAATAATCAAGTATTACACAGACATATATACACACAAATAGGCTACTTGGGAAAGAAATACTGTAGCATCTGTAATGGTTCATCTGCCACTGAGTGAGCTGTGATGAAATTTTGTACAAACATTTATGTTCCTTTGAAATGAATTGTGACAAACTTTAACTGTTTGTATGTTTGACTTCTAGGTCCATAAACACTGTGATTGTGGTCAAATATCAGTGTTGGCTGTACTTTTGTGGTTATTACTAATTTAGCACATTTTAACAGGCTAAAATAGTATGGCCTAAAGATATCATTTAAAATGGGTTCTTTGCTCAGTTATCTTTTATGCGTAGACACAACACTGGTTCATCCCGTAGGTGCCTTTTTTATGCTTGAATGACTCATAGGTCAGTGTTAAGTGCAGAGGTGTGGACTCGAGTCACATGACTTGGACTCGAGTCAGACTCGAGTCATTAATTTTATGACTTTAGACTTGACTTGAAAAAATGTTCTAAGACTTGTGACTTGACTTGGACTTTTACACCAATGACTTGGGACTTGAATTGGACTTGAACCGGTTTACTTGAAAAGACTTGATATTTCACCCCAAATATAAAATTTAACATGCATATTATATAGAGATTGAAAATGTGACGTCATTCATGGGTAGAACCGCAAAGGATTCTGGGAACTCGTGGCAAGCGGTACTAGCGCACGCAGGCTTTCAATTAAAATCAGTTATACAGCGATAAAAAGAAACACAAAAATGTCAAGAAGCTGTTGTATTATTAACTGCAATAGCCGGTCGCATGACAGCCACGGGAAGCCGACGGGTAAAGAGATCGGTTGTTATCGGATTACGTCGTTGAAGAGAAATTGTTCGAGCCATGTTTCCGAAGTAACAAAGAGGCGACTGGATTGCAGCCATTCAAAGATCAAATATAACGTCCTAGAACACTCCAGCTCACAGGTTAGTCTGCTCCAAGCATTTACACAAAGGTCAGTCTGCTGTTGTAGTTAATGCGTCATTTTTCTTAACATAATTGGTGATATAGGTTACAAGCAAGTCTGGCGCTGAACAGAAATTGTCGCGCTATGCTCCTTTATTTATTGTGTTTATTGTGCATAAATAGTAAATTATCCTGACACAATATTGCGTTTCGCTTCTGTTATTATGGTACACTGACAAAAACATATACTTTTATTCACAGGATAAAACAGGTTTTTTGTATCACTAATTGCCCAGTACGATTACAGCATACAATATTGTTGTCACTGCTACATTTCTGTGATGCTACCAGAAATTATTTCCACTACTAATTAATTACCGTTGAGCTCAAAGGTCCTATTAATAAACGGTTAACGAATGTGTATTTATGAAGACGATTTGTGAGACTGGTAAACTTATGATACGTACGATGGTCTTTCGTTCTACACGGTGCATTTCAAGGTCCTGCACCCATCCGTCGGTAAACTGTACCTGGGCTTGTTGCAGTGACCGGAAGTTACTAAACTTCATGAGTGTATGCACTCACTCCAAGAACCGTATGATTATAAATATGCATATAAATATGCTAAGATGAGATAGCTGACTTCATCTAACTAGCAAATGTTGTCCAGGCTACGTTGGTGATGCAGTTCTTTTTAATGTGTATGATATTTTTGTCATGCGATTTTAAAGCTGGTCCTACAACCGCATCCAAGAATAACATGCAGCGTATCTCAGAACTGTCGGTGAAAATTATTCTTGGAGCTAAGTTTAATTGAGCTGCATTTTAAAGAGGTGCAATTTCACAATTTGTGTATATTTTCTAAGTTCACTATTTTGTCATGTGTTGAGAAAAACACAGATTTTAAAATTACATGGTCTAATATTTACATTTAGCATAACTGCAACATTATTTTTTCGTTTGTTTTTTTTAAAGACTCGAAAGGACTTGAAATTCAAAGTTTCAGACTTGTGACTTGACTCGGACTTTTACACCAGTGACTTGAGACTCGACTCTGACTTGCCTGACATTACTTGAGACTTGACTTGAGACTTGAGGATAAAGACTTGAGACTTACTTGAGACTTGCAAAACAATGACTTGGTCCCACCTCTGGTTAAGTGGTTTAACAAACAAAAGATAACATCCCTGGGCAAATGGTCAGCTACAAGGGCTGGACTGAAAATGAATGAAAAGCAAAGAAAAACAAAGTCTGGCTCCTCGGAAGGACAATATGAAGAAATGAAGAATGGCTCAAGAGTTTTGCACATGGCTGTATCATAAATTTAAATAGGATTTTAAATGGGGAACTTTTATTTGTACTTTAAGCTAAGTAAAGTATCTGGACACTTCTTGTACCATTTTTTTTTATCCCAAACTTGTACAAGTGTTACAAACTAACTCAAACCTGAAATTATCTTGTTTTATGAGAGCCAGTCTTTCAAATTCCAGCAACCCAGTTTCAAAGCAAATCTGTCTTTCACTGCCAGAGGAAGCTGTGAATATTTTTTTACAGCTGAATTCTCTTGGCTATATTTCCAGAAAGTTATGTTCTATTATTTTTTTCCCATCACAACCATCCAAGGACAGATATTTACTGCCTGTAGCAGCAAACAAAGGGCTACATCATCACATACTGTAGTCGAGTCAAGCCCCATCGACAGCAAAGGAGAATATTATTTATGTAAGAATATCACAAGACCTTGTCTGCTTTAGTTCAGTAGTAAGATAAATAATTTACATTTATGAAAAATTAGAGGTGGTATGTTCTAAAATCCATCCACTGTATTGGCTCCAACTAATGAAATATAAATTATTTGAGTTTTGTATGGTGACTCCAGTGTTACACAGGAAGGATAACCTGTAATAACCCAAGCGTGAGTGAAAACTACACAAAAACACCAACAGATAAATCCTAAAGCTGGTAACTTTTTGGATTTTTAGAGGATCAGGAAAAAGAAACCAAACCCTAAAATATCCTGTGGATGTGCACACATCAGAGATATGGAATCTTTACTTTCTGATGAATAATTAATGTGTTTTGATCGTTGCATGCTGTGGGCTTCTTGCCTAGTGGGGAGTGCTGAACTCGTTTATTGCATTGGATTCGTATTTGCGCATGTGTACGTGTTCGTGTGCGGCTTTTTTGTTCTCTAGTTGATTTCTACACCGAGCTGGACTTGGATATGTAAAAGATGCAAGCACACGCTGTGCTCATCTCTTGGCACCTGAATTCTTTGGCATGAGCATATGTACGTTGGAACGGATGCTTGGCTCCAGCCTGCTGAGAGGTGAACTGCATGCTGGGATGGCTAAGGGCTGAGAGAATCTGCCGGTTTGTGTAGCCATGGCAGCTGTGGTGGCGAAGGTAAGAGGTAAGGGTGCTGTCTCTTCAGATGACCTCTATTTGCCACGGTGCAAAGCACGGATGCCAGTTGTCGTCATGGTATCCGCCGAGAAACTTCCCCAGTCAGTTAACAGCCGGAGGGGTGGAACCGTTCAACAACATGAGCCGCACTGAGAGGCTGAGGAGTAGCTGTGAAACCTCCACCAAAATACACACTGCATCAGGCTGCCTAAACAAGATATGACACATGCCTCATTCCCTTATGCCAGCCCATGACAAGTGATCAGGCAATCTCATAACTCATGCAGTGCTGGAGTAGTTGGCGCACACATTTAAATACATCTCCATATACAGTGGCTCTGCTTCATTATTTCAGCATTTTAAACTGCGATAGCTTTGATTGTCACACTCTACCTATTCCTAATGTAAAAGAAATGCCCTTACAAGCTACCTCCATCAGCTAGGAGGCAAAATACACACTGATGATGTTACCCAAAGTATTTGGGGATGCATGAGTTGCAACCTGGAATTTCAAATGTGATCTAATAAAGTGCAATTCATATTTGATGAGGTAATAAAACACTTTTTTCACTCAGCAGCGAGCGCGAGAGAGAGATGGGTGGGGATCAGTGTGTTTTGTATGCGTTTCACCCTGCATTTCACATTTGGATTTCAAGGCTCCGCGGCACCCAGACACACAGGTGCATGCACAGAAACGAGCCCACACATGCCTGGTGTTTATGCAGCTCACAGTAGCTGTGCAAGCAGATTCTCTCTCTTGTCCCTTATTTTGGGTACTTTTCTCTTTCACGTAACAAACATGTCCTCCAAAGTGTGCTAATCGACACGTTATAGCTTGCAAAAGGTTTCTATACATATGCAGCACTGCAATAGAGTCAGATTGAATAACAGAACCTAAACAAATCTAATTTGTTCCTCACATCGTACCAGCCTTGTTTTCATGCTGGTGCCCTTACACATGTCACCGCGTACAATTTTAATGACATTTGACTAGACAGTTGGCATCACTAATGCATGTTTTTTTTTTTAAATAATGTGGTCCAGGTTCCATTTTTTTCTTGGTGCCTTACACACACAGAGAGAGGATAACACTTTAACAAGTTTCAGAAGCAAACGCCACGTTGCATTATTTAGTGGAAGTTGAGAGTCATTTCTGTGGGAGGAAAATCAGAGCTGCTTGGAATAATCTGTGAGGTTCTTCTAGTAGCACTTTCATAAAGACACTTAAGTCAATTGTTTTGGCTTTGGGACTGTTTTGCAGGGCTTAGCTGATAGCAGCATCTTCTTCCACAGCTTCAGTCTTTTTTGTGTGGAAATGCATAGAACTGTGTTCTGGATTTGACAGTGGATTCACACTGATGCGCAAGAAATATGACTCGTTTTTAATAAATATGGTTGGGAAGATTGTTTATTTCCCCTTAACATTAATGTTGGATATGTCCATGTGGTTTTAAATCATTTCAGCTGGGATGCTTGGTTTATTGTGCAGACTTATCAACTACATTTGTATTAGTATAATTTGCTTACTGAAGATGTATTTTTATGTAATTTTATTTGTTTTTGACCTGCCCAGGGACTGCAGATGGAAATTAACTAGTAGCTCAATGTGGTACAATACATCTTTTCTCTTAGGAGGTTAATGTTTTTTTGTTAGTGCATGGTCTCTGACAAAGTGAAAATGAATTAAAATGAAAATCAAGTGGTGCCACGTTTGTAAGAAAAATACATTCATGGGTTGCGCAGCAGAGGTGAGTATGTGGATCCATGAAAAACTTGCCAGATCTCCTTTGACAGTGCCAAACAGCTTATTCTGCTGTTGACTCTTATTTGGTGCTGTTTGCTAGATTGGATGATTGAAGTCTGAAGAAACTTGGCATATTAGCACCTTAACAGATAACATGGACCTCAGTAGCTTGTAGTAGAACCATATACTGCCACTACAGCCTGGTACCTCATCTTCATGATCGTCACCAGCTTGGCCCACAAGTGATGTGGGATAGCATCTCATTCTGGGTTGGTTGGTTACCCTGGCACGAACAGCATGCCCAACCCGATCCTACAAGTGTTCAGTAGGGTTGAGGTCAGGACTGCAGGCCAGTCCATCCCAATCCCATTTGATTGTTGTGCCTAGGTTTTCCTACGTGGAGGTTGGCCAGGAGGCTGTCGTGATAGTCTTCAACATTACTCAGCTCCCTCTTTAGTGACTCTTTTCCATAAACATGACTCCAGCTCCACCACTTTGGATGGCAGCTGGTGAGGGGAGTCCTTGTTAAGCTGTGAAGCCTCTGTGAGTTTGGCATAGGGCCACATAAACCCTTCTCCACCGACATTAGGTTCTGGATGGAGTGCCCCTTCAGTCCACAGTGGGTGTCCTGGAGAACAAAACAAGGACTACCGTCATCAACTGTACTCTAAGATGATAAGTCGGATGAGTGACTCATTGGAGGGGCTGTTAAAAATATCAAGGACTTAGAAGTAGATTTAAAGTTTAGTTTATGAAAGATGAGATGAGTTGTTAGTAGAAGATCTTATTGCTTTCAGCTGTTGTTTCTCCCTGTTTCCATCTTCATGCCAAACTAATTGATTATATATTTATAGGTGTATATTTATCACATAATGTTAAAATGTAAATATATACGGTACTCTGAGGGAACTGGAAGACTATCCTTTACTTTCATGCGGTGATGCAGTGATATGAAGTGCAGGTTACTGAGGACAGAACATTTACTTTCAGATACATGTCCATGAAAAGGAAATAGCCAGAGATTGTCTTCTAAGAGGAAGCTGTGCCAAAGCGATTTCATAATATTTATACCCGGGTTGCTTATCACCCAGAAAATGTCGAGAAGTATTAATATGTAACATCTTGCAGGCCTCTTCAGGACACTTGCCATAGCTCCGGAGACGGAGAGAGCTGGGTGTTATCGAGGCTTGGCAGTGTGACTTGGTGATGGTATCAGCCATGTTGACTGGATTCCATTAGGCAATGCCCACATCTATGTCTACTGAACATATTGGCTCACACTGCAGGGAACACAGCGAGTGATAGGCCTGCAGTCATGACATATGAGCTATCATCCACCATCCAGGAAGGCATATCGGTACATACACATAGTCTACTGCAGACCTGATGCTGCACTGCAGAGATTATGGAAGTCTCTCTCTTCCTCTTATATAAATCATACTTTGGTCAAAAAGCAGCAGTTAGGATGATGGGAATATTCTTCAGAGCTTTCTTTCCCCCTTTTTAAACACCCTGACTTCTTTCCCAGATGCCCACATTTCTCAACACTAATAGGATGAGTCCCCCCCCCTTGCCTTTGTATACACAGAGCTGCTGATTTAAGCAGCAGATTTGCATTGCAAAGACAGTAATAGAAAAATTCAAAAAACAGAACAGGGGTATAATGAGACAGCAGATAAAGGATAAGTAATGAGAGACAGTTCCCTGTTAAATGCACTGGTCCTTGGAGGTCAGAGATTCAAGTGAGACTGCGCTAAGCTGTGCATCTGCATCCATGCTGTTGTTTTAATGAGTCCCAGACTTACATAGCCATCAGCAATTAAATGAAAATCAATGAGATTCTAGTCACCTACTGTAGTATGAGTGGCTGAAATCTCTTACATGTGCAAAGAATATTAATAAATATCAAGGGAAATTGTCTTTTTTGAGAATTTTATGTTTAATCTAAACTGCATATGCAGGCACACCCGCACATTTATGACGGGATCTTTTTTGTCTTTGCCAGGAGCTTGATTTTTATGTTAGATTTGAGGCATTGATTGTCTCACCATGAAATGCATTTTGAAATTATACATAGGAAAAGGAAAAACAATAAAATAAATACTAAAAAGGACTAACAGTTTTGCACTGTAGAGAAACTTTTCCAGACCACAACAGCTGGATAAATGCAGGGCCGATGCACGAAACTTTAAAAGCAGAAGTAATTTCTCTTCTGCAGAGCACAGCTCTGCTGTGTGTCATCACTTGAACGACCACCTTTCTGCCTCTGTTTTTCTCTTCCTGCCTTTCTCTGTTAAAGTCTGCTTTGTTTGGAATGTGGGTGTTCATTCATTTTCTTCTGTGGCAGCTTACAGGCTCAGGCTTGAGTTCACAGTTCTCCCATAGCTCAGACAAACACATTGTGTAGCCTGTTAGGATTATCTACAGAGGCAACAAGCTTTGGAGACACTGCCAAACAAAATCCTAATTACGCAGAATGCACTGTGCTCTTCTACCAGTGTGGTGTCTACTAAAATGTTCCGACATGAGCGGCTAGGCTTTGCGGAGTGCTCTGACAACAGGAGCGAATCTTAGTGCATCATTACCTGTTTAAAGTCTTTAATTTCAATTAAAAATATATGTTGGACGAATAACAAAAACCCACACGAGGAAATACGAAAATGATGCACCTTAAAACATTTTAAAACAATGTTGAAAAAATGGTGCAGTATATTCACACACAAAAAGGAAAATCACAGTCACATGAAATAGAGTGCAAATGTCATAGTGTGCTTTTGGACACACTGAAGGGCCATGTTGCACTGGGGGCTTGGTGGTTAGAGCAGGGGGTTTTGTTTGTTGCTTTCCAAACCAGCAGGAAAAATCTGGTCAAATCTGGCAGATAAGACACTGGGAGCATTGGGCTGCTCTTAGGACAAAGTGCATCTATCCGTATGACTGGATCAGCCTGGAAATTGTACTTTAAAATTGTCACTCTGTTCATCGTGTTTTCTAGTGTCCATGCATGTCTACATACACGTAACCACAACTGTAGTGCATGCATGCGTGCAAGTCTGCTGTTACTGTCTGCAGCTGCCCATGGAAACAGACACATACAGTCATGGTAAAAAGAAAGCAAAGAAACCCACTATAAATACCACTTTTTTACATATCAGGAAATAATAAAAATAAATAGCAGTCAGGTGCTGATGATAATGATCAAAGGCACATTAATTGATCATCATGAAGTGTCAGCAGCTCTATAAAAGGAGTGGACCTGGCAATTTGTTGGTCGGGAGGATTCAGGTTTGTGTTGACAAATTGCAAAGGAGAAAATACATCAGCAATTAGAAGCTGTTAAAGAAGCCACTGTTGCTCCCCATTAATCTGGGAAGGATTATAAAGCCATTTTCAAACAATTTGACGTCCATTATCCTATAAACATTCACTACTGGAAAATATCCAAGATAGTTGCCAATCTTCTCAGGAGTGGACATTCCAGCAAATTCACACCAAGGTCAGACGGTGAAATGCTCAGAGAAACCGCAAAAAATCCAAGTGCTACATCTCAGGCCTCAGTAATCGTGTTAAATATTATGCTTCTTGACAGTACAACTAGAGGAAGACTAAACAAGTTTGAGGTGTTTAGCAGAAAAAAATCCTCTTCCTTCTAAAAAGAACATAGCAGCACAGCTTAGGTTTGCAAAGTTTCATTTGAAGATACCAAATGTCCTTTGGACAGAGCAGACCAACAGGGAAATTTTGTAGGATCTTCATCTTTGGAGAAAAAATAATAGTAAAGTGGTGCGTTGAGTTTAATTTGTTCCACGACGGAGGTCGTAACTCAAATTATTCGTATGCAAGCACATATGCAAGCACAACACTGCAAGCTAAATGCTTAAAGTGAACGAGTGAGTCACGATATGCTGGGCGGATGTTGCGGTGTTAACTGTGGCATTTACTGCGCCAAATAGGCGTGGGGTATCCAAAGCTGGCTTGTATACGAATTTCAGCTCTAGAGTCATAGCAAAGAAGAGAAGGCTTGTATCTCGAAAAACACATTTGTTCGGACACTTATAAATCAAAGTACCACTGTACCTCATGCCACTGTCGAACATGGTGGTGGAGGGCTGATGATTTGGGCTTTTTTTTGCAGTGAAAGGGCCATGAACTCCACAGGGTTTTAAAGTCAGTTATCTGTCCAATAGTTGAAGCTTGACCTAAAAGATCGAAACAGTGCTGTAGCTGAAGGAGAGCATCATCTGCTCATGTTTTAATCACCCGGGAGCTTGGAGGGGTTTGTTTCCTGGGGAGTGTAGGCAAGGATAAGGAGCAGAGAGAGGGAGTCCTAGGTAGGGGAAGGGTGTCGATTTGTAGGTCTGCTTGATATTAATGTACACATGGTCCATTAACCCTAATCCTAACAACAACACATGACAAAGTATATGTCATGTGTTGTTGCTCAACTCTGGATGTAGGGCATTTAACATGTTGATGAAGTTTAGGGAGTACAGATTTCAAACGTGCCTTATTAAAGTCCCTTGCAACAATATGGATGCTCTCTGGGTGGTGTTTCTGGCATTGACTTCTAATCAAAAGGTTGGTGGTTCAGTCCCCGTCTGCTGCAGTGTGCATGCCAAAAATCCTTGGGCAAAATATTAAGTTGCCCTCCGATGCATCCATCAAAGTATTTAGAAAGCACTTGCATAGAAAAAAAATTCTTATGTGAATAGAGCTGAAGGAGCCAAGTTGTGTAAAGAGTTTTGAGTGCTGAGATAAAGTAGAAAAGCACATAATAAGAACCAGTACCATTTGTCTCTGCAGGGAGAGGCGGTTCTACAAGCTACTGAATCATGGGTGGTAGTTTGCGTAGTGCTCCTGCATTTTAGCTTAGTTTTTGTTAAATAAATAATGACATAATATATGTCATGTGTTATTGTTCATCTCTGGATGTATTTGTATCCTTTTCCCGATGTGTAAAACAGAGGGTGAAGTTTTGTTTTGCCATTACAGTATATAAGCATATTAAAAAAAAATGCTTTAAGGTATAGATAATAGAGTATGTAGGTATCGATTTTGTTGTTATATTGAGGAATATAGTGTCAAAACCCATAAAACTGTTCCATTTCCGAGCAGAAAGCAAGACAATGTAGAAATTACACTTCATGTTTACAAAGTGTGTGCAGAATTCCATGAATTCTTTAAGGCTCATAAGATTCACTGATGGCTGTGAGCAGGAACAAAAAAATCAATAATACATAAATGTAACTCACCATTGACTGACTGGTGAAGTTTTTCTTTCAAAAGTTGCTTGTTTTGTACATGGCTGAGGGGAGAAACTGTCCACTCATCCAGGAAATAAGAGAGCAGCCATGTGATTTAGAGAGGAGAGTCTCTGTCAGGCATCCAGTCCACCTGAGACTGAGATCATTCTAGGTGTTCAGCAGCCCGTTGATGGATAGACACACTTATTTTATTGCTTTTGCTGGCCTTTGATCATTCTTTTGTGAACATACTATTTCATGTTTTATCTGCACTGCAAGATTATTTGCTATATATTATATTGTGTACCCAGAGACCTATGATCTCCAAAGGAGACTTCAAGGAGAGTCGTTTCCCCACCTAGCTTCTGTGTTTGTGTGTGTGTGTTTGTGTGTGTGTGTCTGTGAGAGAGAGTGAAAGATCATCCCTCTGGTTGATTAAACCACTGCACCTCAAAGCATCTCATGGCCTTGGTGTTTATTGGCAGGCACTACAGAAAGATGCACTCACAGGTGCAATAAACACACACATGCATGTGCACGCACACCTACACAAACCTTACTAACATCCCCAATTCTATCGAGCTCTGCTTCATAATGAGCATCTAACAGTAATTTAAGGCCATAACACTGACACCCATATTGATCGAGGTGGACAGGGCATGAAGAACACCCACAAATCAGCGCAGCGGTGTTAAATATCCTCTCTCATAAGATAAATCAGCGCTTGCCATAAGTCCAACCCTTCCCCACTGCATTTCAGCAAATTTGTATTTCATATCATGTTTTATACTTGACATCATACTGCTATTTATTCACACTGTATAAAATTATGTTCAGTTTTTGACAATAGCGTAATGGCTACTTGTGACTTATAGAAAATAAAAGGTGCAGCAGGGTACGAATTTGCATAAAGGACAGCCTTAAAATTCTGACACTGCAATTTATTTTATAGCGAGGTCTAACATTCATTATAACTTATACATGTCTGCTTTTTAAACGGGGCCACCCATATATCCAGTGAGAGGTGCTACTATCCGACCAGTTTGTTGCAGGGCTAACACACAGAGACAGACAACCATTTTAAAAAGGACCCGGGGTCTTTTTACTTTATTTTACACTTTCCAGTGTCAGTTTGATCTCAGCTGCCAGCTCCTCTCCTGTCAGCCGCTCCGATTGGCTATCCTACTCTGGCCCGGGCGGCTGCTGAAGTGGGGAAGACACAATTAGATGATGCTGTGACAATCAGCCTCCCCTGACACCACACCCTGAACCCGCTGCTTCACCCCTTGCCCACAAACCACACCCCGCCACAAACATATACAGTCTTATTCACCTACTGCAAATTAAAATAATAAGTTGACCAAATAAACACATCTTTGGACTGTGAGAGGAAGCTGTGTTACATGGTTCAGGCAATGGAGAGAACATGCAAGCTCCAAACAGAAAGGCCCCAGATTGGAATCAAAACCAGGAACTTGTAGGTGTGAGGTAGCACTGTTGCACCAACAAGTCCTGGGTTTGAACCACTGCAGTCCTATGATACAATATCACCACTGTCAGTTCTGACTTTGAATTTAAGGGGGAAAAAAAGACCCCCATCCCTTGCATCACTTGCATAAACGCATGCAACAAGTTTGAAGTTGCAATTATGGATCTTATGATGGTGCACTTATTTAATTGACTCAAACAGTCAGAAACTCCTTCAGCTCCTGTAAACATGTTGTCAACCCAGAAAGGCTATTCAATGATGATTCTCCAAACTAACCTCTTATACATACATGCACTGTATCTCCCTGAGAAAAAAAAAAAAGATTGCGCTGATCTGTAGTTAGCTAGACTTAAATGGTAACTACAGTAAAATCTGCACACACAGATTCATCCTCAGTGATTCAGAGGAAAAATTCTGCATGTTGAGTGTGTGCTTGAGGTAACATTACTTTCTGATTTAAGTGTCTCCGTGGGTTCAGAGCCAGGAAGCCGTGCATGAAAAATAAATTTCCTTGACATTATTATCGCCAGTCAGATTTATTTACTCATTAGCAAAGGTGCCTGATGGTTGTGGCCCACTTTATTCCCTGTAAATGTAAAATATGAAATCCATTCACACTCTACATGACATCTGGTCCTGATTTCGCGAATGGGAATTGCTCTATAAGAATTTTGACCTTGTACATATACAGGGCTTCTGTATGTTTACATGCAAGGAGGCCTATAGGAATTGTCACGGCCGAGGCCGACTCGAGAGAAAAAGGACTCAAATGCAGGACGCAAAGAAGCACAGAGAATGTTTAAGTGACAATGTTTATTTTTCACAACAAGTGTAGTAAACAAAACTAGAAAACTGAGTCGTGTGTTTAACTTGCGAGGAACAACACCAAAACTAAGGGGCACTTATGCGACCTGAGCTATGTAAACAACCAGTGATTTTTCAACTGTGGAAACTGCAGTTCTGTGGTTTGGGCCAAAGGGAGAGTCAGACTGGATGGCTGGGTCTCGGGAAAGGGTCAGAGTCACTAAAACAAGAGTACATATGTCAGGTATGGTTCCGGAGGAATACTGGCAGCTATTAGTTCTGAATATTCCTTTGCACTGCTTACTTGCCGTGGGTGGATCAGTAGCATGGAAGGGAGAGTTGTTCGGGTGAATGGTAAGTAATTCCTGGCGTTGAGGCAGGGAGGCAGGCAGGTGCATGGTGTGAGTAAACCTGTGAGAATGTCGGGAGGGCCAGCGTCCGGATGGGAGTTCCATGGTGGAGATTTGCATCTGGTAATCTGGTGAGTAGCTATGAAAGAGAGGTACAAGTTAAGACAAGATAGTTTGCCATGACGTGTACAAAACACAGTGGCAACCTGCACTAAATGTGGTTAGCAGAGAATCTGGCAAAGAGAAGCTGAGTGCGCTGGCCTTATAAGTCCACGGCATAATTACCCACAGGTGAGAGCAATGAACAGGAACACAGTGGCTCCTCCCAGAGGTGGAACTGCTGGCTCGGTGGAAAAGCACTGGCACTCACCCAGAACATGACAGGAATTTCTTCTTAAGTTAAAAATCCTCATTTTTTAGATGTGATGTGGTACATCAAGCCTCAGAAAGTGATCTTACATGGAGTTTTGGTGATTATATCCATCTGAATATAATATAGAAACATAACAAAACTCAACTCTCAAAATATAGAATTATACTTTTAACAGTATTTGATCAAGTCTGATCCATATTGGTGGTAGACTTCAGGACACCATAACCCACTGACTAGCTAAATATCACCGACCCTAACACTGCGTTAAAAAGTAGAACATGTTAGAATCACTTCATCATGAACTGCCACACCAACTTGCAAACTAAATATGCTTTTGACCTACAAATGGGAAACAGGTTTTGAGAAGAACCAAGTTACTGAAGAGTTGATAATCACCATTAACACTTACCTCTATAGTTCATTTCTCTATAGAGTGACAATCTCCCCCACTCGCTTTTATCCACCTCACTGAGATCTGTGGTTGGCAGTACATTCCCAGGAATATGTCTTACCTTGTGTCCTTTAATGATAGCATGATAAAAACTAACATTTGTAGCAGGTACAACCCCCTAATGTGATTTGGATTTTTGTATTCTAGCTTAATTTTAATGCAGTGTGCTAAAAATTGTTTCAAACTATTTTGAATCCCAATCTAGGACAAACTGAAAAATGTTCATTTACATGGAACTGAAAAAGTAAATGGTTTTATTTTTTAACAAAAACAAAGCCCAGTCTTTTGCTGTTCTTGTGCCTTAAGCACCAAAGGTTATTAGTAAACATACGTGTGCAGTGTGAATTTCCCATTTGGTTACAAGAATTCTGCACATTCACATTTTTGCAAACATCTGGCCTCTCGAAGCCATCTGGAACCGCCAGTGTTTGAAGCTGCTTTGTGCAGGTTTACTTCAGGTCACGAAGGATGAACTGAGAATGAGATAACCAGGAAAGGATCCTGCAGGCGAACTAAATATAAAACGACATAAATTCATTAGTGTGGTGTAGAAAGAGAGAGAATTGTGTGATTTCATGCGAGCAACCTAATTAAGAAATAAGTTGTTGTACAGACTTCCTGGAACTTTCTGACATTGCATGCTGTTTTTTTAACTACCTTTGTCACTGTGCCCTGATTATTGCTGACACAGCCTGCTGGGCTGAGAAAATGTTGCAATAGAAATACATTAATGGCTGGACTCACCTTGTTTTATCCCCAGGGTACAATCACAGAATTTACTGAGAAAAACAAAAAGTACTTCAGTTTCTTAAACATTAAACAATTTGAGAATTCCCAAATTTGTCTTACACTTGCAACTACATAAAAATATAGAGTAACTGTTAAATATATTTTTAGCTACGCTCAAGTTATTAGTCATTAAGTTAAAAGGGTTATTGCTAAGGTACAGGGCTATCCAAAAGTTTTGAGCTCATTTTCTTTATAGTTTCCAGGGAGCAGGATTTTTTTGTAAGTTCTTTAAAGTGGTCTTGAGCAGTCGCTCTCCAGGCTTTCTGGAGATATTGAAAGTTTTTTTGAAAGCATTGGCTGCTTTTTCATTTATTTTACACTCCAGTTGTTTGTACCTGACCTTTTTTAAAAGAATGTTTTTTAATTGTTTGGTTGTTAAGCCACTTCACACTGAATCTACCTCAAAGGGTCAACCAGTGTCGTGTCTACACATAACAGACAACTTAGCAAAAAGCTAATTTGAAATTGTATCTTTAGACACTTTATGACTTTCACTAGCTGGGCCCACGTCCTCATTTTAGGTTTGACAGCATTTTACTAGGGTAAAGGTGAATGCTTGGACATGAACTGAGCTGCGGTTTGGGGAAGGCCTCGAAGGGGACTGGCGACGGCTCTCGGGCCTGGCAGATCCCCATGTGCTAAATAGGAGTGAAGAAGTTAAAGAATTGAGAACAAGGAGGGAGGGACGTGGGGCACGTAAACGAGAATGAACAGCTTGCAGAACTGGGGGAACCTATATAGATGACAACCGGCAGGAGCATTTTTGGAGGCGTGGTCCTGCTCCTGAAATTCCAATACATACTCTCCAAATCAACTTAACCTAAAAAAATGCAAGCAATAACCCAGTTTGCAGGGAAAAGTTATATTTTGCATCTACAAGGTGATTCCCAAAAAAACCATTAGCTGATTAATTAATTAATTCAAATTTGAAATATTTGTCTCAATAAACACGGTGGAGGCTCTGTCATGGTTTGGGGCTTCATCTCAGTCAGTAGTGTTGGAGATCTTGTGCTATCAGATTTTGATCCAACATCTGGAAAGCATCTGATTGAGAACAGCTTCATTTTTCCGCATGTCAGTGATCGCAATGATCATAAACACACTGCCAATGTAGTAAAAACATACCTGGATAGAAAACCTCAATATTATTGAACCAATGTAAGATCACCTTGTGAGAGAATGAGATTACAACAAAGCTTGTGTAAGAGAGTTCAGTCTGTGTGGGAAAATAAATGTAATCACGCAAAATATTAAATTTCAAGCTTGATAGAATTGCACAAATTCTGTTTTTGCCTTATATGCTGTATTTTCATGTATGTTTCTACATGTTTCAAGCGATTGCTGCACCTGCTTTCCTGTGCAATTAAAGGTACAGCGGCACCGTGGATCAGTGTTCTTACTCTCACCTGGTCTCTGATTTGTTTTCATCTCTTCCAGACAAGCACGTGTGTGCTCTTCAAGCATTCAGAAATTGGATTCCTGCTGACATTTTTAGGCTATTTGAACTCTACCAAGAAACAAACCAGTGAAGGCGATGAAGAATGTAAACAAGTTTTCCAAAGTACTCTTTTACTGTGTTTTCCAATTTCTAATACAGCACCTGCAAAACTCACTTTGAACATCAATTTGTTCATCCAATCCACAGGGTATGTTTAAATATTTTTTAAAATATGCATTTATAATAGTGATGAGGGTGCTGTCAGAGCTGCACTGTTATGGAAAATTGCCACACAGCCTCCAGCTTATCAGAATAAAGTAGTCTCCATGGACATACATAATATGTAATTAATTTGTGACATTGCTACAAACACGCCATTTACCACTGTGTGCTCCTTCTTGTAATGCACTGAATGTAAATTCTGTGACACATTACTGCGTCTGGAAGCATAAAATCTTCCAACACAGAGCTTCTCTATTTCTCTGCAGGCGTTTTCTCTTTACCTGAAGCAAAGCTCATTTCACTGGAAAATTGGCTCTACCACTCACCTCCCCCATTCTCTCCGCCTGCCTCTCTAAATTCAGCCGTTATTGTAGTGCCTTAAGCACTAATCCAATTAGCTATAGGAAGCAAATGGCGCTATCTCTCATTTTAGCTTGTCACCTGCGCAGGAGGCAAAGGGAGGGGGGAGCAATGAGTTTTAAGGGGATTGTGACTTGGGGGGGCTGGTGGGAAGTAGTTGGTACCTGGCATGCAAATTTCTCAAGCCTGCAGAAGACGAGTTTAGACATTAAACTGAACCATCAACACAAAATGAGTTGGCGGTTGTTTTAGAGAGGGAATTGTAGTTAAAAAAAATTGAAATCAAAAATGTGGCTCTGCTTCATTTGCGTAGATGGCGTGCATTTCCTGGTTTGCTCTTAACACTTCACCACTTGGTGACTAAATCTCAGCTTTTCACTTCTTTGACCCTCATCCATGGCCTAAGGTGGATGGTCAAATTCCTGGCACCGTGCCGATCTATTAGACATGCGAACATATCATTGGTTCCAATGCACTTGCCCTAGGCTGCCCTTGGCAGTCAGGCATCCATGCAGCAGCCATATTTCTCGGAGTGCTTCGCTTAATGCCAGATGGTGTCAGTGCTTACAATGCCTGAAAACAGTGTGGGTGGTGATTTCAGTAGGTACCTGCAGCGATGTTTTTGAAATGAGTAAATGGATGGACTTGCTACTACTTTACAATTTAGACGCACCAAGAAAAACAGCTATTTTTCAGTAAAGTGTCTGTATGTGTTTCAGTTTTTTTCCCCTCGAGTATACGTTTTGTATTTGTTGTTAAAGATCAAAAAGTTGCAGGTATTTTGACTTGTATTGCTGATGTTTGATATGAGTGGTAAATAAAATAAAACTGATGGTGACGTTTTCTCCTGAAGGTTAAGGAACGCCTGCCTGTTCTTTTTTTGACATTACTTGTCATTTTAATACAACAATGACAAATAATTACAATTTTGAAAAAGGGTGAAACAGTTTCTGTAATTTTCTTGTTAGTTATTTTTTTCACATTTCTCACTGAGAACTTGACTCGACCACATTCAAAGTCATGAGACCAATAAGTTGTTTAAATTCTTCAAAAAATTCTGATTTTTCTTCTTTTTTAAACATGTGGTTAAAATAATGCAGAAAAAGGTGTAAAAATGTAACTTGTGTAAATTCAGCTGGTATTTTGCCGGTCGTGACGTCTTAAAAAACAAACAAACGATGATCCATATTTAATGAGCCACTACAAGCATGTTAACCTTAAAAAAGAAAAATATAAGCTTATCTGGCTAACCAAAATATCCAGTGGTCCTGCTTAAATTCTGCCACATGGTTAAGTGATAAAGACTTTAAATAAGGTGAGTAAAACTCACACCCTCTTCACTTTCTGTCGCTTTATTGCATGTGCATTGTAAAGATATGGCTAAACTGCACACTGAGTTCTGCTTGGCTGGGTTTAGCTGCATGTGTTAGTCACTTCACTAAAGTAGTGGCTTTGCTGTGGTTGTTAATGCATAGAAATTTATCATTACAGGCAGCAGTCATAGGTTACCAGCATAAATGAGATGGTGATTGTTTAGTCTCTGCAGGCTTGGCACTGGGTTGTTGATCTGTTAAGTTATGTTAGGCAATGAATTTGGCAGAGTTTAAATGATGTATTTGTGTATACCCAGCATATTCATAGAGTTTGTACCTCCTGTTTGGTGTGTGTCACTGCTTCTCTTATATTCAATATGAGGCAGAGACAGAGAGTATTCTGTGTTAGATGCCAGTGTCAGTAAATTAGCAAGACGTGTAAATCTGGGATCTGAATGATATGATTTGTGTGAAATTATAGTGTTTGTGTACATATGCAATTATGTAAATTTTGGAAGCACAACAGGTTAAATTTAAGTGCCTGGATTATGTAACTCAGTGGTTCCCAAACTTTTTTTGCTGGGCCCCCCTTTGTTTTAAATCAAGAATGTGGGATACCGTTTGTCCGTGATTTGGACAGCCCAGCGCATGCTCCCGATGCAGGGAAACTAGTTCTGTCGCAGAGACCTACCTCGGCACTTGTGCAGGTGAAGCCAAAGGGAAGATATGCTTCACCATATTTTCTAGTCTTTGGCTTGGAATGAAGTTGGTTTGGAAACATATTTGCCGATGCTTCATCTCCTGCTTTGCGTTTGTGTGGGAGCCCCGTCAAAAACCTGTCCATTGTGTTCTTTTTTTTTTCCTTTTCATACCGCCCCCCCCCCCCCCCCCCCCCCCCCCAGGGGGCGGGCCCCACACTTTGGGAACCTCTGATGTAACTCTACACCTTAAAGTTATGATAGTTGAAACACAGCTCTTGGGATTATGACTACACCAATTCAATGCATTATGTGACCTTTGTTCACACATAGTTAAATTGTGGACATTATAAATTCATCAGAATGATGAGCTGCTGTAGAAGCATTAAGGATTTATGGAATATAGTAAAAGTTTTTCACATTTCTTCAATAACATTATGGAAAATATATTAATTTCACTGCGGCATTGTCATAATGGTAAGTTATAACTATAACAGAGTTAACTGTTCACATGTCGTAGGGCTGTTTTCATTTCATTACACATCTTAGATGTGTTAGTTATCTTGGGTGTAACTTCATAGCAGCATGAATCAAAGAAAATCTTCATGCTTTTATTTTTGAAAAAAATTGCTTGTGAGATGCAACTGGGGCAGCACGGTGGCACGGTGGTTAGCACTGTTGCCGCACAGCAAGAAGGTCCTGAGTTGAATTCCACCATCAGGCCGGGGTCTTTCTGTGTGGAGTTTGCATGTTCTCCCCGTGTTTGCGTGGGTTCTCTCCGGGTACTCCGGCTTCCTCCCACCGTCCAAAGACATGCAGCTTGTGGGGATAGGTTAATTGGATAATCCAAATTGCCACTAGGTGTGAATGTGCGAGTGAATGTGAGTGCGAATGGTTGTTTGGCCCTGCGACAGACTGGCGACCTGTCCAGGGTGTACCCCGCCTCTCGCCCTATGACAGCTGGGATAGGCTCCAGCGCCCCCCGCGACCCTGAAAAGGATAAGCGGAACCGAATGGATGGATGGATGGATGCAACTGTGTGATCATGACTGGGCATCATTGTTATATCTAGGACACACAGCTCCTACAAGCTCTACAAGCTCCTGCTGCTGCACCAGAACACTGTCATGGACTGTGTTACGGGCAGGCTGCAGACCCAAATGCAGAACTCAGGATCAGAAGTGGAACAAAAAAATTAATCAAAATCAAACATTTGGTGGTTACTCCCCAGAATTCAGTGAGATTCACAAGCTCTGCAGTTTGTGAACAATACCCCAATTTAAGAGAAAACAGTGATATAAATGAGATACTGTAACACAGCTGATATTCACTCGACTTTAGGTGCTGTATATTTGCTCTTTTGTATCACATCACTGTGGAAGCAACTTATAAATATACAACTTTGTGGATTTCACGAATATGACACGCTGTGCTAACTCACCATGGACACCTCCAAAGCTCCACGATAAAATCAACTGATTGCAGTGATTAAACTGGCCTGATTTTGATGCTCACTTAGAAATTAGCAAACAACATGCTTGCTGAACTTCAAAAATTTAAACATAAAGTAGGACTTGGATATCCATTTGAAAAATGTAGCAGCCACCAAGCTATGGCAACAGAGTGAAATATTTAAAATAGGTGACATTAGTGAACATTTTGGGGGATTCAGATCCTCATATTGACATAGGGAGAAGAAACGGAAAAAGCAGCAAATGTTTGTTTCATCCGTATAAGCTTTCTGACTTTTCTTTGATAAAGTGATTTACTTATAAAAGTAGACATGTTCAATTTATTTATACTTATTCATGTTATTACATTCAACAAGAATGCAAATCCGGTCACTTTCATGAATACAACATTATAGAAGAGTTATAAAACATACATAAAACATAGAAATGTACTTCACATTTTTTCTGTTCCCTTTCTCTTGTCCACAAATGGAAGCAGCACCGCAGTGGGTGACAAAGACTTGTATCACTATGTAAAAACCTTACCTGATATAGGTTTCCTATTTGACATTTCCTTTCTGTTCTCTGGTAGCTTTTTTTTTTTTCCAAGAAGGGCTTTTTGTATCTTTGTCCTGATCTGACTGTCACCCATATAGCACTGGCAGACCTGTAGTGCCTCGTCATGATGACAGTTCTGCCTTTTACCCTGCCTGAGCTTTTATAACAGTGTATTGCTTGTGGTGGATTGGAACATGATGAAGTGGACATACAGAGAGCAGAGACCTGCAGGTGGTTCAGTCTCGTACATGACTATGTATAGCTGCTCCAGAGAGGTCAGGCTAAGTAGCTTGAGAAAAACGCTAGCAAAACAGTACTGTAGATTTTGATTAGGTGGTAGTTGATGGTACCAGGTACTTTTTTAGTACCTGCTCAGCCAGGGTTCTAAACAAGTCATAGACCAAGAAGCAGCTATATCATTGCCTCGATGTCCTTAATTGTTGCATTGTGTTTGTGTCACGGGACTTTTGACTGCGCCCCAAGAACATTGAAGTGATACTCAATTGTAATGGAAAATGAACAAATCTGAGTTGAGACAAGTAGGTACTTGTGGAAAACAGGTCTTGCTTTCAAAGACGTATAAGGTGCTGCATTTAAAGCCTCCTTAAGATTGCTAGCTTGTCATCACACAAGCAGTTGAAAAAGTGTGAAAACTGTGATGATTTTCCTTCAAAGAAAATGATGGCCTTGCCACCACAACCAACATGTTTCAAAAGTGGCAAACATGCAAACCATGTTTGCATGAGAGTTCATCTAGCAATTGCCAGCAACCTCTATTAACCACTTGCCAACCAGTACACATTTTTTTCATGGTCACTGGTGGTTGTTGGGGGAGTTGCCAACCAATCTGGGCTTGTGTGACAGCAGCCTGAGCTTTCTATAACAGGTACTCAATGCACTCTTAAACACATGCAGATGTTTTTGTCAGACCAAAAGTGTTACTAGCAAAAATGCAAATAACCAGTGAAGACAATAAAGCACATCATTTATAAGTGATTTATGATAAGCTGTCAGCTATTAGACCTCTATCAGATGTTGCTGTCACAGGTGGTGTTGCTCAGTTTCTTCAGATCAGACAGCGTTCAATTTGTTTGCAACTCACACATTTGACTGTGGAGCACCGCCATACTTCAAAATGAAAGCTTTCACTTCAAAGAAAGCTTTTGAATGCTGCCTGTTGTATTCTGTGACATTTCTCCATGGTGTCAAGGAGAGGACAGGCCCACCAGCTGTATGCAGGACAAACACCCATCTCCCTTTGAGTGATGTCTTTGAAGAGAAAGTAGATGAAACAGAGCAGTCTAATTGAAGCAAAGTCCACCCCCTGCCTATGCTGGCTGCCATTCTCTTGGCTGAAGACACTTACTGTAGGTAATTACAGTGCCGGAGAGCAGCAGTCTCTCAAGCTAATGTGCAATCACAGGTTGGAACCTGACATTAAACTGAATCTTGCCATATTTGGTTCTCATAAGCATCCTTGCATAAATAAATGCTGTGCTCACTGCATTTCTGCTGCCTCCCCACATAACTCAGTTGTACATCTGCTTTTTTGTTACAGACAAAAAAGCTGTTTTTCTTACAGTAAAAGATTCAAACCACTCTCACTCCATACAACTAATGCAAAGTCGCAGCAAGCAAATGAGCAAACTGTTTTTAAAAGCAAACAGCTGCTGTAAGCATTACTCATTCTTGTTTATCTTAAAGTATGTGAATCATGCAGCGGAAGGTTCTGTGTGCAGGTCCACATCAAGCAGGGCCCTAAATTATTTAAAGTAAGCTGAATAGCAGCATGACAGTGATTAACAGGTGGCTAAGTCAGGCTGAAATTGTAAGTACCACTGCCATGCAAAGTCACTTTTGCACAGTTTTTGCCTTTGTGGATGCTTTGAACCACAGCTGTTCTTGTATTTATAATGCAACGTAGAGGAGGGACTATTTATAGAGATTGACAGACCGCGTGACTTTTGCGCATTGCATGCCGGGAACTCGTGGCAAAACAATCCAAGTACCGCATCAAATGCAAGCATTTGCAGCACCGCAAAACGTTCATTCTTCGGTTCCAATAAATTCTTGCTTTTTCTTTGCCCCCCAAAAAGGTATGTACAAAACGAAGGAGAACAATGCCGGTCCGTACAAAGACAGACTTGATGAAAAGTCAAAGAAAAGATACGAGGAAAAAAATCAAACCAGTGAAAGGGTTAGACCCTTACGAGCACACAGAGGGACAAAACACGTTAGCGTGCTGCCCAACTTTCACCACGCTCATATTTATAATTATACGCTTCTTGGAGTGAGTGCATACACTCGTGAAGTTTAGTAACTTCAGGTCACTGCAACAAGCCCCAGTTTACCGACGGATGGGTACAGGACCTTGAAATGCACCATGTAGAACGAAAGACCATCGTACATATCATAAGTTTACCAGTCTCACAAATTGTCTTCATAAATACACATTCGTTAACTGTTTATTAATAGGACCTTTGAGCTCAACAGTAATTAATTAGTAGTGGAAATAATTTCTGGTACGCATTACAGAAATGTAGCAGTGACAATAATACTGTATGCTGTAATCGTACTGGACAATTAGTGATACAAAAAACTGTTTTACCCTGTGAATAAAAGTATATGTTTTTGTCAGTGTACCATAATAACAGAAGCGAAACGCAATATTGTGTCAGGACAATTTACTATTTATGCACAATAAACAAAGGAGCGACAATTTCTGTTCAGCGCCAGACCTGCTTGTAACCTATATCACCAATTATGTTAAGAAAAATCACGTATTAACTACAACAGCAGACTGACCTTCGTGTAAATGCTTGGAGCAGACCAACCTGTGAGCTGGAGTGTTCTGGGACGTTATATTTGATCTTTGAATGGCTGCAATCCAGTCGCCTCTTTGTTACTTCGGAAACATGGCTCGAACAATTTCTCTTCAACGACGTAATCCGATAACAACCGATCTCTTCACCCGTCGGCTTTCCGTGGCTGTCATGCGACCGGCTATTGCAGTTAATAATACAACAGCTTCTTGCCATTTTTTGTGTTTCTTTTTATCGCTGTATAACTGATTTCAATTGAAAGCCTGCATGCGCTAGTACGTCTTGCCACGAGTTCCCAGAATTCTTTGCGGTTTTACCCCTGAATGACGTCACATTTTCAATCTCTATACAGCAGCCACACAAAAACTCACGAGCGATCAACAGCACCCCGATGAGACAAATACCATAAAGCTGTTTGAGGTTTTAAATGTTGGCACAGCTCAGTGGGTCGAGCATCTAAACAGTCACTGGTGCTTTGCAGAGCATATTATTCCTGGATCTTCATTGATGCATGACGTTTGTAAAGGTCACTGAAAGACCAGTCTTATTGTAATTGAAATCTCATGAACATACATGAATATTCCCTCAAATATACGATAGTTTCTTAAATCCCCTTTGGGACCAATAAAGGGACAATTGTTGATTGAAATGGACAACACTGCTGTCTGGGATATCTTCATATTGTTAGATCAGACACTGTTAACTCAGTGTCTTACATAATTGTAGTATTTTACCAATATTACATTTGACCAGTGTCTATAATTAGGGGTTAATTAGGAGAAGAGGTTTGAATGTGTCAAATTTAGGGAGCTGGAGTCTATCCTAACTTTCACTGGGTGAGAGATAAACCATAGATAGGGTGCCAATCTATTACAGAATAAAAAAAATAAATGAAAATCAGTGTAAAATTTTCATCTCAAATCTTCACAGAAGTTTACAGAAGTTCATATGATATTGTTAACCTGATAGAAAAAGAAAATCAATGAGAATTTTTTTTAAAACTGCACTGACTAATCCATCACTTCTCAAGACAGGCTGCAATAACAAACACCTAGCTGGGATTTATGACCTACCCTAACAAGCCTCTGCTCCATCATAGATGCAGTATAAGCTGCAGTCAGCACTGCAGGATGCAGGACTTGTAGCATATATCAAAAGGAACAGCAGCAAAAACAGTGGATATGATCAATAGTCTGAGCATAACAAAAACAAAATGACGCTATTATAATAGGCTTGCCTTAAACAGCTTAGTCAGAAGAAGGCCATTATAAGCTGCTTGAGAGACCCAAACAGAACAAAATACAGTGAAAGGGACATCACTTGCACCATAGTATGAGCTAAATATATCTGCAGGTTTTACAGAAGGGTTGGAAACACATGGACTATATCTTATGCAGAATGTGCAGTCTACAAAAGATAGGTGCAAGGTGGAGGCCAAGGGGGGATGCATCTAGCAGCATTGGATGTTAGTCTATAGGATGGCTTCGGAAGTCAAGAACAGGAAGCGAGTGAAGGCAGAGGCAAGGATTAAATGGTGGAAGATGAACAAGGATGAACGCAATACAGAGTCCAGAGAGGAGTTGAGACAAGATTTACCAGATGAATGTGAAAGTACAGGAGAAACTGTTAAGGAAACTGTAAATAAAGTATCTGTTGTACCCTCTGAGCAGAGGAAAGAAGAGAGATTTGGTGTCAAGAAAAGAACACAAACTGGACTCGAGTAATGGATACTGGAAGTCCACAAAACAGCATGAGGAGCAGGCCAACACTAGCACTGTAGGCATAACAAGCTGACATCAACTGAATGGAAGCTTCACATGCACCGCAGACGAGGAGGACACTGCATGTTCACTTCAGCACAGCAATTCCCCATAGTGTGATGGATCTTCAGCCTTTTATACTCCCAGGTGCAGACAATCAGCCAGTCAATTGGTCATGGAGTGGTCGTGGGATCTCCAGGCAGCCAATCATCCGCAAGTCCTGGCACACTTAGATTTGCATAAGCACAAAAAGATAGTCTCACTCTCTCCAAGGCCCAGGGCCGTAACACCCCTCCCCTTAAAATACAAGACTACGTTTTGTATACACAGATTTCAATATTCGTGACAAACAACAAAACAAGTCATACTCACAACTGGGAGAGGCCATCAGCTAGTACATTTTCTGATCCTTTTATATGCCGAATCTCCAAATTGTACTCTTGTAGCACCAAGGCCCATCGCATGAGTCTTTGATTGTGGTTAAACATTCAGGCAAGAAATACAAGTGGATTATGATCAGTGTACACTACAATGGGTAATGTGCCAGATCCCAAGTACACATGGAAGTGCTGAAGAGCTAGCAACAGGGCCAATGTCTCCTTTTCAGATTACAAAACCGTTCCGACCCACACTCCTTTCCAGAAGGTGGTGGTAAATGCACCTAAAAGTTGTTTGCCAGCCGCCTTTAAAATGTAGGAGAAGAAGAAGACAAATGTCTCCTTTTCAATGGTGGAGTAACTTAGGCAGGAGGTGACTAATCACAGGATTGCACACAGGTGAGTGATTATCAGATTGCTTGCAGTTATGCAGGTGGAGAAGCGTGGGAGTCTAGGGAGGCTTTGCTTCTGAAATCAAAGTAGATAGAAACACACACATAATCCAACATCCACACTGGCAGAAAGGTATGAAGAAGATGAAGGATGGAATACAAGTTTGATCCAGATAAAGTATCTGTGGTGGTATGGAGATGTCTAAAAGGGAGGGTAGGCAACTTAACCTTTAACCAGATAGTTTAACACAGTCTTGGAAAGTGAGAGGATGCCTGAGAAATGGAGAAGTATATTGGTGCTGAATTTCAAGAACAAGGGCAGAGCTGTGGAAACTAGGTTACAAGGTCAGTGAGCAGCAGTATAGCTTCATGCTGAGAAAAAGCACTACAGAAGTCATGTTTGCTTTGGTAGTGTTGATGTAGAAGTATAGAGAAACATCGTTGCACCATGTTTTGTAGCTTTGTCATAAAAAGGTATATGATAGGATGCCAAGAGAGGAACTGTGGTACTGGACAAAGAAGTAAGGATTGAGGGGTAGTGCAGATCCCATATGAGGGCAGTGAGACATTAGTGAGGTGTGTGGTTGGAGTGACTGATAGGTTCAAGGTGGAAGTAGGAATTCATCAGGGATCTGCTCTGAGACCCTGCTTGTTTGCAGTGGTGATGGACAGGTTGACGGATGAGGTCAGGCAGGAATCTCCATGGATTATGATATTTGCAGATGACATGCGATCTGTAGTGAGCAGGTGTAAGACAGTCTGGATGGGTGGAAGTATGCTCTGGAGAGAAAAGGAATAAAAGTCAGTTGAAAGAAGACAGAATGCATGTGTGTGACAATGTAAGGAGTAGAGGTAATAGAGGTGGATGAATTTAAATACCTGAGATTAACCATCCAAAGCAACAGACAGCGCATAAGGGAGGTGAAGCAAGGAGTGCTTGAAGGGTGGAGTGATTGAGATGAGTGTCAGGAGTAACAGAAGGATAGTAACTAAGAGTGAAAGGTTCACACGATGGAAGGGAGATCTGCTATGACAAGGTTTGGATACAGTTGACAAAAAGACTGGATGCAGAATTGGAGATGCTGAAGATTTTTGTTGGGAGGGAAATCTCAGTTTGGAGACAACATTAGAGAAGCAAGGCTGAGCTGGTTTGACCATGTGCAGGGGACTATCCTTCATAGTCGATTTATTGGACAAAGAATGTTGAAAATGGAGCAGACAGGAGGAAAAAAAACAGAAGATTTGCCAATATCATAAAGGAGAACACACAGAGGGTTAGTGTGACAGAAGAGGATGCAAGATATAGAGTGAGATGGAGGAAGGTGATACATTGGCCCTTTCTCAATTCTCAAGTACGCGAGTCCATACTTGCGTTCGTGGCGAGTCCGGAATTGCCGAGAACGCAAGCACGGACTCGCGATTTGCACAATTGGAACACCAGCGTACTTGATGTCACAGGACACGTCTCTTACCAGTGAAACAATTCACAATAGACTAACCAGGAACAAGACAATTTAATGTAAGAAACTGGATATAAACCAATTTCTTGTCTTCAGATTTAATAGAAGCAATTCAGACTTTAGCCACTGGAACAGACAGGTAGCTGTTATGCACCGATTCTTGATTATAATCATCTGCACTAATAATCTGCCTTTAATGTGTTCCCAGCTGCAGAGTTTTAAACATGAACAAAGTCTGAAAAACATTAAATGAATATCAGTAATTGGAAAGGTACATAGAAAAAGTTTCAAGAGAACTGCCAGGTCTTCAGTCTGAAGCCAGAGTCATCTTACAGTCAGAGCAGAAGCCAGTTGGCTTTGTTCAAGAAGGTTCAGCCAGATCTAAGCAGGAAAAAAAGTTTTTAAATATATGTTGTAAGTTGTGAATAAAACTCTTAATGAACTCGGATGTTTACCACAAGTTCTGTGCAACTGACAAAGAGACTTCAAATAAATGAATGAACCTTTGACCACATCAAAATTCACACTGACAAATGGGAATTTAGAATAATGGAGAGCGATTCAGTAAGTCTGCTTTGTGCCGATATAGCTTGAGGGGATTGTTTGTCTCTTTAGACAGACTGGGAAAAACACAGACTGCAAAGAGCTTTATTTCCAGTGAATGATACCATATAGATAACAGTGATGGAACCTGGTAAGATTAAAGAGAAGAGAGTAGATGCTAGATCTGGGAGCAGAGGTCTACAGTTTGTGGCTCATGAAGTGCTTGAGCTCAAGAAGGGGTCACCAGTGAAAGTAGAGAGATGTTTTAGCCAGAGCATGCTTCATGACTCAAAACACTGAAGGCTCAGTTGCTGACACACTTTTCACTTTGTGATTTTATTACAAAAGAAAATCTGTTGTAATAATAATTTCAGATGGCGTACACAGACTCTTGATGTTGAGTGCGCTGTCTTGCATTAAGCTTAGAGATCATATGTAATTCTCCTTCCTTGCAGCTGTCTAATGAAGACAAAATTCCCTCTGAGCAAAAAGCTTTGTTTGGTTTCAAATTCACATGTGCAGTAAAGTAGGTTAAAAAACAACAAGAATGCTCTGCTTGAGGAGCTTGCACCAGCTATATCTGCATCATGCCTTAAATAATGTCTTAAAATGCTTAGATGCCACTGCAGACACACAGATAGGAGCAAAGAGATGGTCCCACAGCAGGGTGCTTCTCTGGAAGCTTTAATGAAACTCAGCTTAGTTACAAACAAAATCACTTAATTCTAAGACAGAAAAAATGGCATTTATGTTGGGCTTAACCCTGATTAAAACTATAACTGCGTCAAATCAGCATTTGAAAGCTGATTATCACCTTCATCTTTATTTATACTATAACATGAAAAGAATCTAATGTTTAATATGTTTGTTTTTCAAATGTTTAAGAAAATGAAAGATAGAAGATGAAAGACAGATATTCTCCCACAGTCTGATACAGGTATTTTGCTGCTCAACATACCTGTGTCTTCTTCCTTTTGTTTAATGATGGGCCTAATGTTTTCTACTACGAAGCCATGCTGTTGTAGATGCAGTTTGTCATTTAGCATTGACTTGCTGAAATATTCAGTGGCTTCCCTGAAAAAGATGGGAGCATATGTTACTCTGAAACATGTATATAACTTTCATCTTCCCAAAGGTGCAAAGTGCAATTTCCATAAGCACTAATGCATCCTCATATCATCAGTGATGCAGGATGTTGACCTGAGCACTGATAACAATCAAGATGGTCGTCAAAGGAGCTTGCAAAGAAAAGCGTCTGGACTTCTTTAACTTACTTGAAGACGTTTCACCTCTCATCCGAGAAGCTTCTTCAGTTCTAAGGTCAAATGGTGGGGAGTCCCAGATTTAAACCTAGTGGGAGTGTCCCCCCACAGAGGGACAAAAGGACCCCCTGATGATCCTCTAATCGCCTGAGACAAGGTGTGAAACTGGGTGTGGGTCCCAATCAGCCCGAGTTTCGGGTGAGTTCATTGTGAAACCTGGCCCCACCTTATCATGCGAATTCCTGAGGTCAGATGGCCCAGGATGTGAGTGGGCGTTAAGGCGTCTGGGAAGGGATCTCAAAACTGGATTATAGATGGCAGAGAGTTGGTGTCATAAACCACCGCCTCTGTTCAAAGATGGTCGCTCACAGTGGACATAGATGGCTCTCAATTTTGAATACACGTAGACATTGAGGGCTAGCAGGAGGGACCATGCGCTTACCTGCTGCTCTCTGGCAGGAAGCTCCATGCCCTCCTGGGTTTTAATTGCACCTTAGAACACACATGCATCAACACTACAATGAGCGGGTGGAGGGAGGTTTGGAGTCTTCTCTCACCCCCGTTCTCTGCGGCCTGCTGGAGCGGGGGGGCTAGGAGGAGGAGTTGGCCGTCCGACTGCGGTCTGGAGTGTGGGGCCTCCCTGCTGCTGCGGAGTCGGTGCGGTCTGCCTCTCCCCACCGCAGGGAAAAGGGTAACACCACCTGGGTCTGGGTGCAGTTCCCCCCTCCAGGGGCAAGGGTACCTAGACCCGGTTCGTAGAGTACGCTTGGGGAGTGTGATCGTGTGTACAGCGTCTCTTTATGTCTGTCTCCACGTTGGTTGAGTGTGGAGTAAGTGCATATGAGAGCATGAGGGTGGGAATGGATGTTTGTGTCTGTGTGTGCCTGTATGTCTGTGTCTATATGTCAGGTTGGGTATCAGACGCCACCTCTCTGGGGACATCTCAGGCCCTCCAAGGTTTGGAGGCCTATCTCCACCCACCACCACTTCCCCTGCCAGTGGCGGACTCCCTCAGGTGTCGGTACGTTGGTGGTTCTTTGTGTCTGGGGGTGGGCGTCCGGGTACACACCGGCTCACTCCTTGGCGGCCGCTTATCGGGGCCTGGAACCTGGGGCTCGCTCGGGCCACTTCGGAGGTGGACTGCTGAGTCTTGTCCTGTGGAGGTGGCTCTTCTGTGTTGTGCCATGCGCTTGTGAGCCACCTCCACAGGACAAGACTCAGCAGTCCATCTGCATCTTAAGGATAAAGGACACTCTTTCGAGGATGCCAATGTTCACATTTTGGACAGAGAGGACAGATGGTTTGAAAGAGGAGTGAAAGAAGCCATCTATGTCCACTGTGAGCGACCATCTTTGAACAGAGGCGGTGGTTTATGACACCAACTCTCTGCCATCTATAATCCAGTTTTGAGATCCCTTCCCAGACGCCTTAACGCCCACTCACATCCTGGGCCATCTGACCTCAGGAATTCGCATGATAAGGTGGGGCCAGGTTTCTCAATGAACACACCCGAAACTCGGGCTGATTGGGACCCACACCCAGTTTCACCCCTGGTCTCAGGCGATTAGAGGATCATCGGGGGTCCTTTTGTCCCTCTGTGGGGGGGATACTCCCACTAGGTTTATATCTGGGACTCTCCACCATTTGACCTTAGAACTGAAGAAGCTTCTCTGATGAGAGGTGAAACGTCTTCAAGTAACTTAACCCTTTACAGCCGATCGGAGCGGGCACGCTCTGTTTTGCGTAACTATTTTTAAATCCCGGTAGCTCTGCAACCAAGTAAGCTAGCGCAATAATTTTTTTTGTATATGAAACTGGAGGAGTTGTACTTACATCTTATGCCATCAGCTTGTCCTAGGTCACAGTTTCCTTCCACATATAGCTTTGCAAAAACTGCATAAAAATCACTTGCAGCAACAAAAACATGATATTCCAGAAACACGCTTCGCCGATCCATCAGCTGTTTGTAACACTTCCTACGTCCATCAGCGCGAACTATCACATGACCGCATGACCTGCCCGAAACCGGAAGTGACGTCATTTTGCGGAAATGTAGTTTTTTACGATCGGGGCCTTATGAGCTTGTGTTTTACTTGTTATGTGTTTTAAAAAGTTATGTTTGACTTTATGACTTTCTGTGTCGTTTCTGGGATGCTTAAGACTCATATTGCACTGCTGGAAATAGTTTATTTTGATGCATATGCTGTTATTTTGCAAATTTGCATTATAATATTTATTTTCGTTTTTCCTGCAGTATATAAAAATTGGTGTATTTCAAAAATAAAACTATGAAGACACTCAAAATAAATTTCCTGTGGTGGGAAACTAGTTTGTGTAACTTTTTTGTATTTACAGTTTTGAGGGATAAGCCTCTTAAATTTCTCTAACTAGAAATATATGTTAAAAAAACAAAAACGATTTTCAATTTTTTTGTAGTTTATTGCACTTTTTTGCAATTTATGTAATTACTATGCACCTAATGCAGACATATTATTAAAGTTTGGGCTATAATGGTTGTATTGATGTATAGCAACTTGAAATGCTCCCAAAAATGGCTCCACAGCATGTAAAAATATAATATAAGCTCTGGCGAACTTGGTTCTATGGTAGGTCTTAAAGGGTTAAAGAAGTCCAGACGCTTTTCTTAGCAAGCTCCTTTGACTACGATGACCTGGATGACTGAGAACCTCCACAGACAATCAAGATGGTCCCTCTCCACTTTAGTCCAGGGAACACAGTGTCTGTGTTTTTCAAATAGAATTAAAACTTTTGGATTCATTTGAGCTCAGAATAGTTTTTTTCTTTGCCTCACTCCATTTAAAACGAGCTTTGACCAGGAGGATATCACAGCATTCATTCATCGTGTTCACACGAGTTCTTTATGATGGAGCTTTAATCTAAGTTTTTGTATGGCACGACAATGGTTTTTCTGAAGTCTTGCTGAGCCCATTCAGTGATTCCCGTGACAGAATCATGCCTTTTTTAAATTTAGTGTTGGCTAAGGGCCCAACAATCACCGACATCCATCCATTTTTGAAGTATAAGCCTCGTCCCTTGAGCAGATTTACCGACTCTTTTATTGACATTATGTACTAGATGAGATATTCAAACTCTTTGCAACACTCTTAGTTTAAACATTTGATATGTTTTCTGTGTTCTGTGAATAAAATATGGATTTATGAGTACTGCAAATTCTTTCATTATGTTTTTTTTCATAGACATTTTACACAAATGTCATAACTTTTTTTGGACAAGGTTTGTAGTTATAGAGCAGTCATTTGCATTTTGCATGTAAATTTAATACTTAATTTCACTCAGCACTTAAAAACTTCTAATTTTACCAGCTTTTCAGATGATAATATTTTTGGAACAGGTGCTTGATATAGGCCTTCATTCAGACAAACTGTAGACAGTTCATTTCATTTCAGCAGGCCACACAAAACGCTAACTCTTAGTTAACTTCTTTTTCCATCACCTGTGTTTAATGGCACTCCCAGGAATTCAGCAAATTATGCACGCCATTGTACATCTTTGAGTATATTTTATTTTGATAATTTAAAATGTGAGCAAACAAGAGCATTTTCAGTGTGTTGTGTGGAATTAGGTCACAGCGCAATACACAAGCTGAACACTGAGAGTGACTGGTACCCATCAGTATGAAGGTTATTTTTACCCCATCAGTCATGTAACTATTTTCATTACTTCAAAGCAATTAAAATAGTTACTGTAAAATTTAACTTAGTGATAACCATTTAAACTGAGCAGACACAAAATAAACTATGCATTGTTTGGAAGGGGTGCCAGGTTAGACAGACCCTCTTCTCTCTAAAAAACAAAAACAAAAACATGACAGAACAGCTCAGGTTTGCACAAGACTTCTGAAACAATGTCCTTTAGACAGGTGAGACCAAAATGGAGATGAAGAGACATAATACACAGCACCATGTTTGGGGGAAACCAAACAGCGTATCAACATCTCATACCAACTGTCAAGTACAGCGGTGCAGGGGTCATGATTTAAGATCGTTTTGTAGCCACAGGACCTCGGCACCTTGCAGTCATTGACTCATCCATGACCTCCCTCATATACTAGAGTATTCTTGATATCTATATCTAGTATTTTACAACAACAACTTAAATTTGCTCATGCAAAGATAATGATCACACTGCAGTAGCAAATCTACAACAGAATGACTGAAATAGAAAAGAATCAATGCGTTGCAATGGCCCAGTTACAGTCCAGGCCCAGATATAACCAACAAAATGGTAAGCAGTACTTGTGTGCATGTCTCACTCTTTTACTGGAAAATTTTCATGCTGTCTTTAAAGCTTTTAAATTAGAGCCAGCCCATCCCTGCTGCCATGACTAAGAAAATAAAATGCCCACAAGCTACAGTCATGGCACATTGTATCAGCGTCTACTGCTGGATGATCATTTCGCTTAACACAAGTAATTATCACATTTAACATGACTAATTTAATTGAACATAAATTAGCGTGATCTTCCTCAGGCATCAACTCCACCCATGTTCTTTTACATTATTGCTATACTGAAATCCACAGAGTTTCAAGGATTGGCGTAGAGACATAACTGATATTTCTTTTCCCACCCCATAACCATTTGTGTCACCAACCTTTTAGAGACGAGATACCAACTTTTCTGAAACCTGTCAGCATTTTAAACCGATACAGGGTTTAAATCATGCTTTTTTATGTGCATTTTATACATTTTTACTTTTTGGGAAACAGAACAAACAGAATCTCCCTTTTTCACAATACAGGAGAATTCACACTCTTGCTTTATCACTGTCCCCAGTTTGATTATGGGTCTGTGAAAATACATACAGAAAGAGATGAACATGTGGAATGAAAAAGGTGAAATGAATGTCAGCTGCAGCGATATATCAGCCATCTTAGTCCAAATGTCAGCCAGGCTTTCCTCCCCCGATAAAGCAACAGAGTTATCAAACTGCTTCCTATTGCTGCTGCCATGGTGACAGGAAGGTATAGAAGAGGTGAATCAGAGGCTGATAAGTTTAGGAAATAGATGTCACTGCTTCAGTCATGCTTTGCTGTTGTGTGCTGAAATTGTCCACATCCACAAATGGTTTGTAAAATGTTTCAAAGGAAAAAGAAAAAAGGTTAAAGTCTGAATTGTCATGTGTACTTTGTTAAAACACTTACAGCTATTGTGTTTAGCCGCCTGTCGAGTTCAAAGATTTCTTTTAAATGCCAAATCTTAAAAAGCAACCTTTTTTTTTCTCCATGTGGCATATTTTTAAAGTTTATCTCATTATGTTTGAGAGGATTTTATACACCCAAGAGTCGCAGCATTTCTCAAACCACTGCAGACCATTTAATCCTTTCAGTGGAAGCAAATTAATTAATTAATTAGTAACAGAAAGTGGTAGCTTAATTTCAGGTTTAGAAAGAGTATAAATGTGTAAAAGGCTGTTACATCCTGTGAGGCTGTGGGAGTGTGTGGGCGTGGTGTTGTCTTCTCCCTCTCCTCCTCCTTTCTTGCCCCTCCCCTTGTCTCTCTCTGCCCCTGCCTTCTCCTTTAGAACACACCTGCTGCTCATCTGCCCTCGTTTACCACCAATTACCCTCAGAGGTGATATAAGCTGGAGAAGAGCAGTGTGGTGGTGGGGGAGGTGTCTGGTGGATTTTCTCTGTGCTGGGTAGTGTGTGAGATACTGGTTTGGTATGGAAACGGCCTGCTGTGTGTGACCAGTCCCGCTGTGCGTGGCTCTTTGTGAGTAGTGCTTAACTGAGTGGTGGTTTCCCATAAGTGACGGTGGCCTCCATTAGTTTGTTTGGCCTGCCTGGGTATTGTTACTAGCAGCGTTGCTGTCTTTTTCTGTTGAAGCCTTATAGTTGTTTTCTTTGTTGAAGTGGTCACTATCTCTTTGGGTTGACCTGTCTGATTTATTATTAAAGCAGTGGTGCTGTCTCTTTTTGTTACCATTTATGATTATTGAGGTATTTGATTATAATAAAGATTTATTTTGTGTTAAATACCTCTGCCTGGCGTTCTTTTCATTTCACCCAGATCCAACTGTTCCTGTCCCCCACCCTCATCGCCTAGCTTTTATGTGGGGACGTAACAAAGGCCCTGAAAGGTCAAAGGGACTGCAACTTCAGAACGTGCTAGCAAATAGAAAAATGCTTTAAAAGCACACAAAATACAACAGAAGCTGAATAAATACAAACAGAAAAGTGATTTTGTGGAGACGTCAGGAACAGAAAGCAAAACATTCAAATGACTGTTGGTTTTGTAAGGGCGAAAAAGTAACGTGTTCTAATTGTACAATATGTTTAATACTGTAGCTACATGTTTGCTATCAGTTGTTTATATTATTTTATACATTAATGTGTATTATTGGGCGATCGTGGCTCAAGAGTTGAGAGTTCGCCTTGTAATCGGAAGGTTGCCGGTTTGAGCCCCGGCTTGGACAGTCTCGGTCGTTGTGTCCTTGGGCAAGACACTTCACCCGTTGCCGACTGGTGGTGGTCAGAGGGCCCGGTGGCGCCAGTGTCCGGCAGCCTCGCCTCTGTCAGTGCACCCCAGGGTGGCTGTGGCTACAATGAAGCTTGCCATCACCAGTGTGTGAATGGGTGGATGACTGGATATGTAAAGCGCTTTGGGGTCCTTAGGGACTAGTAAAGCGCTATATAAATACAGGCCATTTACCATTATCCCTTTCAATAATTTCTGTAGTATGATTTTTGTGAGATTTTGCAGTGTTTTTCCTACGTCAGCTGTTCTTTATTAAGCTTCTGTTTTGGTTTTTTTTTTTTTTTTTTTTTGTTTTTTTGTGTCATTTTTCTATTTGTTTTCTGTCATGTTTTGCAACTTTCTTGGTTGGACTCAAGTGCGGGACTCAGGCAAGACGGCGAGACGTAGAATAAGCTTTACAATACTTCATTCGCTTTAACACAAAACTGAGAAAAACAAAGATTTCTTGAACATGTGGAAAAGGAAACTAAGGGTTACTTGGAACGTAGACAGAACTGAGCACTAGACTTTAACTGGGCAAGAGACAGGCAAATGGAGCGGAGGCAGGCAGCAAAAGGGTAGGCTGGATCTAGGGAAGGAGATGACAGGTCAGGCGGAGCAGGGAAGAGAGTTAGGTGATGTTATCCAGGGTTAGCTGAGTCACTAGAGAAAGGAGGAAAACAGAATTACTTGATGTGAGGTCATTTAATTAGAGCAAGACTAACAACTAGCCCGTTTACCACTCTAAAAGAGCTAATAATCTTTCGGAGTCTGGATGGCTGCACTGGTCCTTAAGTATTGCAGTTGATTGGTGATGACTAGCAGGTGAACAGAGGAGGAGAGAAGGATGCTGCAGCTCTGCCCAGGTAAGGCGGAGATGACGACTGCCCAGAGATCAAGGCTTCTTATGACATTTTCTTAAGCTGCAGTGCATTTGATATCTCAGGGCCATTGTGTAAAAAGACGCTCACTACAATTTCTCAGTGTAGGAAAGTCTCAGACTCCATCTGGTCTGAAGTATATAATGGCATAAAATATGTAAGTGTGTGTAGCAGGGACATGCTAGAGGAAGAAGATAACACCATTCACATGGGGAAGACCATCATGACCTCCTGTGAAGCTGACATTGACCTGCTGTGCTCCAGAGATGCATATGAGTGACATGCTGTCACTGCGATGTCGGTATCACAGAGGAACGTGATCAGTAAATCAGTCTATCCTGCACAGAGCATTAACATATTGCCTATATAGTCTACATGCATAGCGAAGATGTGTGTTTGTTTATGCATTTGGAAAGGGTCGTTTCTGTGTTGCTTCGTGCTGCTTTTCCTCAGTTCTTCAGTAATGCTGCTATATCTTGCTTATTGCCAAGATGTCAGGGCAAAGGTGTTGTATTTCTTTATTTGTTTACTTAATGTAACTAATATTTACATTGATGTAAATGGGATAATGTCGGAGTGTTTGATGCGTTTTAAAGCATACAGTAGACGATGGTTTGGGTGCAATACGTGTGTGGATTAGGAACACTGCATAAAAATAAGTAGGAAGTCACCAAAGCAGCAGTAAGCTACATTGATGCTACATCATTTCAGTAGGAAAACAATGTCCATGTGACCAAATGCCTCCCCTTTGTGTACATTTGAAAGCTGACACACTGGAAGCCAACTGCCACAAATAAACAAAAGATGATTTAAATTATACTGGTGTGCAACAAAAATCTGCTAACTACGGAGGTCATTTGAGTATAGTAAACTCATTATTTTGCTCAAGAAATCCATTTAAGAATGGATTGATGATGTTTCACGTTAACTTGCCATAGAAGTTGGGTACACTGATGACAAAGGGATGAACATAGTCAAGGAAAATATGAGGCATCTAAACGATGACAGACTCCACCTAAGATGCCCAAAGTGTCAAAGAAAATATCTCCTACACCTTTACAACACCATCACCTAAACCACTGATAGAAGGGAGGATTGATCCAAGCTGATCCAAATGTCTCAGCAAAAACCAAAACTTTTCCAGCTTTGCAATGTTTTGTCTCAATTTGATAAAACCATGAGACTTGAAGCCTAAATTTCCTTTTCTTAGCTGACAGACACGGTACCCGGAGTGGTCTATTGTTGTTGTAGCTGTTTCAACTTCAAGTCTCAATATGTTGTGCTTTCGAGATGCTCTTCTGCATACCTTGCTTGAAGTCAGTGATAATTACTCCTACCTTATCTTCTGTCATCCAGTCCAGGATGACAGAAGATAAGGTTCCTTTGCTTTCTCTCTCCCTGTCTTCCTCCCTTTTTCCTCTCAGGTAGAGTTGTGAGGTGGCACTTCTTGCTGGGGGTGGAGCCTCTGTTTTGCTGTCTCACATCTCTTCATCACTGAAGCAGCAGTATTTAAAGACTAACTTTTGCATCCACTCTCTGCCAGATTGTTGTTGCCTCTATGGTGGAAATTGGTTCCTAAGACTTAGTAACCTTACTATTTCATCTGATTCCAGTAACTGTGAAGTGAAGGATAGGTTTCCCTTGCTCATTCCCCCATCACTGTGGAATTCCTGAATCCGTTGTCACCCCAACTAGTAAGAGCAAACCTGTTATCTAGGAACAGTCACAACTTACCTACCTGCGGACTCTGCCGCTCTCTGGATTCCTCAGGCCAGTCACTGCTTCCTCTCCAGCTTGTTAATAGGAAAAAACAAAGTAGTCCACTTTACGCTTTGGCTTCCAATAATAAGAGCAATTCTGGAAGCCTTACCTATGGCTGAGTCCAAGTCTTGTTTAGGCTTTGGCAGTCACCCCTTTGAGCTCCTGTAATCAGAGAAACTTACCTCTTGCTTTTCCTGGTACTGTTGAATTTCTACTTCCTGTAAATAAACCTTTTAAAACTGTGGCCGGTCTCTGGGTCAGCATTTTTGAGTCCAACCATTTGGTAATTGTGATACTATCAGCTTGAAACAGTCTGGCCATTCTCCTCTTACCTCTGACAACAACCAGGCCTTTTTTTATCCAAAGAACTGCCACTCACTGGACATTTTCTTTCTTTAGGACCATTTCTGTAAACTCTAGTTGACTGTGTTACACTATACATAGAGAACTTGGTCTGCATAAACAGTATATTAATAAGACAATAGTAAGAAAGCTGTAAATTTCCCAGCTTGAACATTTATGCTTAAAGTGTGTTATCCTTTCAATGTCCTTCATTTTTTCCTGTAATTTGCATAAGAATGAGCATCACTTTTATATCTTTATGTATTCTTTGAGCAAAGTTTTTGATTTAACATTAAAGGATGAAGATGGTATCAAGATTACCTCTAAAACGATGACAGTTTAATTAATTTTTGCTATACCCACCAGAAACTGACAAGTTAAACATTTGTTCCAGTAGGCAGATTTAATACTTGAAATATTCAGACAAGAAATAAACAGCAGAGGCCATAATTTAGCACGTATAGGTTTGCTTTCAATATCAGTACATCGTTCTGTTACCTATTGTTGCTGCTGTTTATGTCAACATTCACAAACAAGCACCCATAATCACACGAAGAGAAAGTTTACAATGTTTCCTTGTGCAATTTTGACAGGTAGGGGTAGCGCTCTCTCATTTTTTCACTGCCATAACAGCCTCCAGCTCCAACTTCAGGTAATGAGGTAAGAATGTGAACAAAACACACACTTCACACAATGTTTCATGTAAGTGGTAAAGTGTAACGTGAAAACAAATATTCTTTAATGATTAAAAAACACATTTGTTTGTCTCTGATAGGCAACAGTGCAGTATGTTATGTTAGCTGGGCTGGGCTGTAATTCTGTAGCCATGCAAATCATTTTATAGGTATTTTCCCATGTTTTGATGTATAGTAAAGTGATGTGTTGTGAATGTAATTTCAAAAGCACTTACATAAATGATGACAGTTTATCTTGAGATGAAACTAGAATAACTGCCATAGTGGGGCTTACAACCACTGACAAAGTAGCACACTTTAATAATATTGGCTTTATCTATTATCTACTTGACCTGGTTAAGTTAAAGTTAGACTGTGGGTCGCTGCCATACACAGCAGATACATTGACCTTGATGTTTGTTGACCCTACTTTTGAAGTCCGACTTTAGCATCATTATTATCCTCATCTCGTAGAACTTTTACTTGGAAGGCAAATGGTCTCTGTTTCTCTTTCACATCACAACTAATAGTCACTGAGATGGCATCTTCCATGAAAACTACAGGAAACTACTGCAATCTACTAGCGACCAAAGCAATCACAAGGATGTTTTTAGTTCAGCACCCTCTTCGCGACTGATCCCACTCACTGACAGCAAACTTAGTTTTTTTGTCCTGGATGTGAATGCTGCCACTTGGTCTTTCAACCAGGGGCGTAGAAAGCCCTGGGTTTCTCAGAAAGAGGCTTACATGACTGTCATAGGGGGGAAAAACAAACTGGCAGGCTGCTGTTCTAATTGTGACCAAACAAATATTTCAAAAATTAACGTTTCAATCTACTAGTACATCTTTAAAGAAAAAAACCCATAAAACCCCCAATTATCGTTTTCCTTTGTTTAATTCAAAACAGCAAAACTCTGTGTGTTCTATATTAATTCCATGTAAAGTGAAACATTTTGTTGTCATTTCTAAATTATTGTTAACAATATGAATAAAGTGTATCTGCCTGTGCAGTTCAGTACACTCAAACACAATCACAGGGAAGACTGCTGACTTGACAGCTGTCTAGATGATTCCCTTCACAAGGAAGGTAAACCAGAGAAGGTCATTGCTGAAAAGGCTGGCTGTTCTCAGAGCTGCTGTATTGAAGCACATTAATGGAAAGTTGACTGAAAGGGAAAAGTGTGAAAGGAATAGGTGTGCAATTATCAGAGATGACTGCATCCTTGAAAGGATTGTCAAGAAAATTAAATTCAAGAACTTGGGAGTGCTTCACAGGAAGTGGACTGAGGCTGGTATCGGTGCAGCAAGATCCTCAGCACCCACAGACGTCTTCAGGAAAGAAGTTACAACTCCCCCATTCCAAAGTGTAAAATGCTTGTGAATCACAAACATGTCAGAAGCATCCTAACTGGGCTAAGGTAAAATGAACTGGACTGTTGCTCGGTGGTCCAAAGGCCACTGCTCAAGATGTAAGGAAATTCAAGATCCTAGAGTCTGAAAGGAATGGAGAGACACAGGATTGTGTGAAATTTTCACAGTATCTCATGATTTGGTAGCAATGTCATTTATTGGTGTTGGTAGTGGATGGCGTTGCAGGTGTCAATGCAGGTGTCTGCCAGGAGGTTTCATCACATTTCTTGCTGACAAGCTTTATGGAAATGTTCATTTTCTTTCCCACTAGCACTGGGAAACCATTATTAACAAATGGTTTGCTGATCATGTTGTGTACTGTTTCTGTTTGGCCAGGCAACTCTGACCCGAAGCTCACAGATAATCTATGGGTTACTGTCATGATGACAATGGGACAAACCTTCAAAATAAGTTTGCTTTTTGTGCAGAAACAAAAATGAAAAATCTGTGATATTACTTGGATGTACTCACCCCTGCACAAATTTGTTTGCTTTCCGGATTTGCTCAAATGAATTTATAAAACACACGAATGGAGTGTTGATTGGTTTCTAATTTAAGGCACCATCTTTTAGCTGATTTATTCTGTATTACTCTACTCATACTGCATAATGATGGAGAAGGAAGCAGACCATGATGAAGTCTATCTTCTCATTCAGAACATTTAGTCATTACTGCATGTTTATTTCCCTCTCAGTCAGATCCTTTCAGTGTTTTCACATGCCTGTCCTTCAGTCAGCTGTAATACATCATTCCCATGGCATGAAAAGGAGTTTAATTTGATGGCTAAGTAAATGTAGATTGTTTTGTTTGTGTCCGACTGCATATTGATGCACTCTTATACAAGCCATTGATCTGAGACATTCAAATTAGCAAAAAGGACAAGCACATCAAATACAGCATTCAGCAATGTTGGACCAGCAGTGTTTTTAATCTGTGTGCCAGGTAGAAAAAAAGGAAAGTAAACAAGGCCTTTGTCTATGCAATTAGATATCCTCAAAGGCATATATATGTATATATATGTATATATATGTATATATATGTATATATATATATATATATATATATGTATGTGTATATATATATATATGTATGTGTGTATATATATATATATATATATATATATATATATATATATATATATATGTGTGTGTGTGTGTGTGTGTGTGTGTGTGTGTATATATATATGTGTGTGTATATATACACACATATATATACATATATATATATGTGTGTGTGTGTGTGTGTGTATATATATATGTGTGTGTATATATACACACATATATATACATATATATATATGTGTGTGTGTGTGTGTATGTGTATAAAGTCAAAAAGGCTTGTCGAGCTGCAAATGTAGCTGTGGGAAAATGGCAAAGATCACCTGTTCGTGCAATTGTTGTGCCCTCTGATTTGCTCAGCCGTGTTCAGAGGCCGTGTTTGCCTCTTCATAGATCAAAGGTGTGCGACTCCTGTCTCTGTGAGGACATTGTAAGAACACAGCATCCAGCAGACTAATCCAATTAAGTGTGTTTGTTCAGGTTGTGATGTGCCTGAGCCAAAATAGCGTTGAAGGTTGTGCTGTCACTCTACGGCAGCAGACGGAGCGGGAGCTTGATTAGACTCGCGTGTCCTCAGTCCACGTGCAGCGAGCCAAAAACTGAGCTTATGAGCATATTTACAGTGAACGCACGCGGCAACCAGCAGCTCAATTATTCAGCATGAGGAAGAGATGTAATGACTTTCTCCTGTTATTAATGGCCTGTGCCTGAGCTTATTTATGAAAGGATACTTGGGTGTATTAGGCAGAGATGAAGGAGCATGAGATTGAAGATGTTCCCCTTTATAGTGATTCAGGCTTAATTAAAAGTTTTGTGAAGTCCAAACAAATAGATTGCCTCTTTACACTTCCTCTCATGTACATAAAAGCTATTTTGATTTCAAATTTCAACTAGAGATTGCCTAATTTTAATAATTTATGTAATATATTACTTTTCATAGAGTTTTCTTTCGCCATAGGCAAACTTTGGATCAGTCAATATCAAATGTCAGCTGCTATATTAACTTGCATGCCTATGCAACTAACGGCTAGAGCCAAAAAAACAAAGCTTTCATTTATGTAAAACAATTAGCTCCCTTTGAGTAGCACAGGCTAAAGGGAGTATAGCATGCCTTATGCAAACATGTTTCCCAGGACTTCTCAATAAAATAAGAGGCAACCTTCAAAGCTTTGTGTCCTTGTCTTAAAACTGGGGCTGTGGAAAGGTAGCATGTTCAAACATTCATTAACGAACAGAGTGCTATGATGAAAGCAAAGTTTTCCTCAAGGCCCAAATCCCTGTGTGACTCTGAAAATAATATTTCATCTCAAAAATTTGTCTAGTTGCATTTAAATAAGCCACATTAGTAGCTGCTTATGATTCCTGTTAGGAAAATAAACCTGTTCCCTTTCTATATTTAATGTGAGAACATACTGATGAAGCTGAAATGATGGCTCTCAGTGGACCTGTAGATGTGCTCGGGATTCACTTCTTCTCTATTAAATGGTCACTTTAAAATCCCAGTGGTAATGTTAATTATAGACCTGTGTGGCTTTAGATATTGCAGTAACAAATCCTTGCACAAACACACACACACACACACACACATGCTCTTGAGATCTGCTGATTCAGACGATATGGCAGTGTAAGGGCAGTGAACAGGGCTGCTTTATCAATACTTATTGAGCTGTGGCCTAGCTGGATACGTTGCTGGGTCTCTGAAGGACTGTACAATAAGTCTACTTTGTGTTTGTCAGCTTAATGACTAACAGTTTATGTTACCGTAGGACAACATTTATGAAGTAAACCCTCCATGCTCTCCTCATTGGTGTTCCTCTGATTTGCATGTGTTCCCATAGGTCAGTGGTTCCCAAACTCTTTTCACTGGGCCCCCCTTTGTTTTACAGAAAAATGTTCGCGCCCCCCCTCGTGCGCGCACACACGCACTAACACATCCTCCAACCATATGCACACATATTTTGCTCAATTGCAGTTTATTTCACACCTAAAACATTTAGTAAACAATTAAGCAAATACAAGTAATCTGCAGGTAGTAAGAAAATAAACTACTAACTCTTTTATGCTATGTCCACACCTACACCGGTATTTTTGAAAATGCAGCTGTTTCGTCCACACGTAAATGGCGTTTGGAATCACCGAAAATTGAGATTTTTTAAAACTCCTTTTTTGCGTTTACGTGTGGACGAAGAATACAGAGTTTGTCACCCAACGTCAAAGGTATGTGCCTTTTTCATGTCAGCTGTGCACCACGTTATTGCTTACATGAGATGAATAGCAGAATGGCAGATAAACAGTATTTTGTCTCTATCTTCAGGTTTTACACTCTTACATATACAAACACATTATTTCTATCCTGCTGTAACTTTACTGTATGAAGAGCTAACATCTCCAAAATGTCAGGAGTAGGTAGTTATTACAACAGAAAAGTGTAATCTATACTGACCTATACTGATAAAACTTTATAACGAAAACAGTCATTGTGCAGAAGCTCTTGCCAAGGCTTCACAATCCTTGAAAAGAAATATTTCTGAATCAAAAAGGTCGATGTCATCTATTTTACACAAGCACCGCTGCTGGGATATTGTCTTCTCTAGCAAAGACAGGTCATTTGGTTTATCGCTGCTTGGGCTTGAAGAAAATTTCATAGTGTACAATAGCATGATTTCAGACTGCTGAATCACAACCCACATTTGTGACTTGTTCAGATAGGGTAAAAATTGAACTGAATTCTAGTTAAGCCCAATTCCCATACGGTAAAAAAAAATATTTTAAAATACATTTTGAAATATATTTCAAAATATACAAAAAATGGCCAAAAAATATATGTGCTAAAATACATTTTAAAATATATTTATATATTTAAAATGTATTTTAGCACTTTTTTTTCCTAGATGGGAAGTCTATCCAGTTCACATTACAGTAATGCTAACACCCCTTTTGGTCGTCTCTCCTTACCTTCCAGCATTCATAAATCTGTTGACCTTCTTTGTCTGAGACCAACCACTACAATGCATCATCACCTATTTGTATTGGTAACTTACTTTACAACCTATTTTAATGGTTGCAAAGTAAGTTACTTGTGCTGTATGCAATTTTAGATACACAGAAAGTCTTCACTTACTATATATGGCTGTCATAGTGTCCTTATCAAGGGCAGTTCTTCACTCTGCGCCGATGTCCGTTTTGCTCTGTCCTCCTATAAAAAGCATGAACATTTGAGTGTTTGACTAGTTTTAGATTTCCAAAAATTTGATATTTGTACAACTAAACATTTGAACTACAATATATGCTATTGAGCGATACTTTTATGGGTAATTTTTGGTAAAGAAACTGGTGACAGAGTTGTAGGCTTTTTAAAGTACTATTAGCTAACCATTTGAACTGACTTTCAAAGCTGATTACCTTTTAAATTGCTGTGGATCAAAACCTCCAGTGGGAAGGCGGCCATTAGAAGAACACGCACCATTGAACCTGAAAATAACAAAAACAAACAAAAAACAGAACAATATATAAGAGTCCGGTAGGGTAATAAATCTCTTCTGAAGCAATATAGTTCATTTTGGGTGAAAAACAAAACATTCCTCTAAAATATATATACTGACATCAGCAATCAACATCATGATTGTAATTATTTCCTTTTTAGTACATCTACTGCTGTTTGCATGTGTCAAGCACTACGACTGTATCTATGCATATGCAATGTCTAAGCAGTAGTATTGGTCTGAATGACAACAAACCTAACTAGTGTTTTGGAAAATCTGTTAGAAAACAGTTATTTCAATAATTATGATTAGCATGTGACACAGACACCGCATAAAAAACTACAACAACAAATACTTACTTTAGGAGGATGGGGGAGGGCAGCATGAGGTTGAGACTTTGACATCTGTAAAAAACAAATTCATGTATTACAAACAAGTCACTTAAAAATACATTAATGTGGCAGACTGTTCCCTGTTCAGATGCAGTGTATAAGTACAATCAGGGCTGTCACAACAATGGGGTGGGGCCAAGTGGCTGCAACCCTAGGTACAATGTGCAGGTATATATAATTACATATAATATATGTGAATAAAGCAAGAATCTGTTTAGGTTAGTCACTGTGCTGACTGATGCTTGCTAGGTTTATATGATTGCAAACTGCACAAAAACAACAACAGCAACAACATTAATGACAATGACAAACAAAATTACTTACATTTATGTAAATCTCACATTAGGAAGATCTGCATTCGATTTCATGGGCTGAAATAAATAGGCAGAAACATTACTGCTAAAAAAATAAAAAACAAAAACTCTAAAAAGCCTAAAAATGACTTAAAAAGCAAGGAAATGTGGAACATTGTAATTAGCGAACATTAATAAAGCATAACTGTTCTTTGTTTCTAACCTTGGTAAGTACTCTGTAGCCAGAAGGAGAGGTAGGATTTCTGTGAAAGCCAAATTAAATGTGAATAGGCTTTGATAGTTATTGAGAAGGCAGAATAATAAGAAAAGGCAAAAGTACGTCACAATATAATTAATTAAGTTACATATTTTGATTACCAAATTATGGAAGCGTGGAGCTGCCACCCAGGCAAAAGAAAAATAGAGCTGTATCACGTTATGACGTGAAATGTTTATTGTTCTAACATTATGCTTTTCATGTTTGTATAATATAATATCACGTTATTATAATATACATAATTGTCACGTTCGCACAATATTGTACGGACGTGATAATTATGTACATTTTTCGTACAATGTTGTTCAAACATGTTGTTCAAACATGATAGTATATTGTTAGAACGATAAACTTTTCACGTTATAACGTGATATACTTATATTTCTCTTTTGCCTGGGTGGCAGCTCTACGCTTCCGTTCCAAATACACGAGAATAAAGTAATATTATATGGGAAAAGGCACCTGCTAGCTTGATGATGGAGGCTTCTTAGACTGGCCACCCGCCTTGGCTTCTTGTCGCCACTCCATGAAATAAAGGTCCGTTTCCTCCATGCCGGCTAATTATTCATCCTCATTAAAATCTCGTATATGTTCAGTTGGCAGAATTGAGAATTTCACATCTTCCAACCACTTAATTAACGCGAACATAATCGGCTTGTTTCTTCCCGTCTCCTGTATCCGGCCGTTCCTCTCGCTGTCAGATTTCGCGCCTCAGAGACGTCGTTATTTTTCAAAAAAAAAAAAAAGAAGAAAGAAAGAAACAGCAACAACTACTAAAGAGAGTTTTTGCACGTTCATTGCACATTTGTGGGAATGTTTAAATATTTAATTTTTATTAATTACTTTTCATTATATCTTTATTTTTTAAACCACCGTGGCAGTGCGCATGCGCATACACTCCTGCACGCAAAGGGCTTTGGAGTTGACGTAATGTCGCAATGCATTGTGGGAGCGCAGCACCATCTTGGCAGGTCACGAATCAAAACAAGATTGCTACGAACCATTCTGAAACGTAGCTCAAAAGAAAATGACGGTATAGAGACAGATTCTGTCCAGATGCAAAGAGACGGTACTTGATTGTTGAAATGTGGACCCGTATGAAATATAGCCGTGGAGTAGAAACCCTGAAGACCAAACCGCTATTGACTTAGCATGATCTACTCTCATACCTTGTCTGTGGAGTCAGAGCATACACGGCGCACCAATTTCGCAATTATAAATCTCTGGAGGCGCACATCCAATTCACCAAGGACTGGGTACAAGATTTGGCTATTTTTAAGCCTCCACGTTGTGAGTACGGCGTCATTCAAGCAAAGGTAAGTCAGCTTGAGTACTGCGAGTAAAATGCGTTTGATTCCCCCCAACATTCAAATTAGTGCTAGTAAAAATTCATTCGTGAGGGGGAAATTACAGTGAGAACATGTAGAGGCTCTGTTAGAGGGATAACATAGTGAGTTCAGTGCATTGATGTGACATTGTCCTGAAGGATTTAGTTATTCTTTATGGTTAAAGAAATTGCCCTAATTAATTCATATTTATTATAAATAATCCTAATTACACATCTTGCACACAAGAATTTCACTCACATGTGCTGTACCAATGTACCTGCACATGTGATGTGACAATAAAAAGTGATTTGATTTGTGATTTGATTTGATTTGCTTCCTTGTTTGTGTCCTGTGTCACTAAAAATACATTCATTACATACTTTAGGTTCATTTTTTGCTGATAGGTTTCTAAAAAGAAACATGCAGATTTAGAATATAACATGCAGCGTTCTATAGATGGATACATAAAAACACTTTATTTGTTACATTTATGATAAATGGATTTGAAAGTAAATAAAACACATTTGTGTCGGACTTGGCTTATTAAAGTTCTTGTCTTTAAATGAACTTTGTCTGTGTGTGTTTTAGGTCCTGCACTCTTAAAGACTGAATTGCAGCATTGCAGCCACAGGTCATTGTGAGCATCACAGGGAAGGTTGAAGCCGCCCACTGCAGCTGTATGACTAGAGTCGTGGAGACTTGCAGCCATGTCACTGCTCTTCTGTTTAATGTAGAAGCAACAGTGAGGATCTGTGGCACAAGGACTGTTACAGATGAACCTGCATACTGGGTTTTGCTGGGTAATATGACCAAGATACAGCCAGAGGTTGGCCATAAGATAGACTTCTCCTCTTCAGCTGCCCAAAAAAAAGGTTCTTGATCAAAACATAAACAGACCATTCGTTGTGACAGGTAAAAGAAGCCATCCTCAAAAAAGAAAAGTTCCACCTGCTACTGTGGAGGAGTTGGATCAACTGATGGGACAATATTTTTCCAAGCATAGTTCTGTTCTGAATAACCCATAATGTTTTAATTTAGGGGGCCATGTAAATACTTTGCATTTACTGAATATGTACTTACTAAATACCACTGTTCAAAAGTTGAATAAAGAAACAAAGAAATGTTTGCCTATTTTTAATTAAAAGCACTTTGTCGAACATCACATCAGTTACAATGTAGAAAAAATGTTATGTATAGTTTACAAATGACAAAATGTTCACATAAAATCATGACAGCATTTGTATAATATCACCCACTACTAGCATTCTGTAATTTACTGTCTCTTTTGAAAACTTATCACTACATAAACAGCACAAGACTTAAAAGTATTTAACAAGAGCATTTTTCCCTGGTTTTACTACCACACTGGGGCACATGTTCACCAAAACGCAGCAAACCTTTGCCATCTTATCCAGGAAGGTCACCTTTTTACCCTCACATGGAAGAAGTAATCTGATTGGCATGGTGGTATGTAGCATGTAGTTTGAAGCAGGGATTTCGTAGTGCCCCATGTGTAGTGTTGGAACCCAGTCAGGATTTGTTTCATTCATTTCATAGGCTGGTTTGTTGCAATAATGCCAAATAATTAGCAACTCTATAAATAGAAGGTAGTTCTGCATGTTTGTTCTAAGTTTGTGCTATTGAAAATAAAATTAACAGGCTATAAATAATAATATGAACTTATTTAGAACTTACCTGAATGAAAATACTGGAGCACACCAACAGATATCTGTGGCTGGTAGAGAACTGAATATCAGCTCGTCTCGCAGCTGCTATCCAGGCTAGACGCCTTCTTTTGGTAACATCCAACACATAAGCTCCCTCATGATGTTTCCAGGTGAGGAAACAATGAAAAGAGAGCCTGTTTTCAAGCTTATTCCTTTGTCGGTAGTGCAATCTAACATTACAACCGACCACACAGCAAGCATTTGTTTGGCCTGCTAATATGGCGCCTTGACCAAAAATCGTGGCTACGCCCCATCCCGTAAGATCACGCTCCAGAGCCCTATTAACGTACGGATCTAGAAAGAAGACGCTGCATTTTTAACTCTGAGGGAGATGGAGAATGAGCCTATTTCCAAAACAGTGGAGTGTGTTCCTTTAAATACTAAATTGTATATATTGTCAAAAACTAAAGTGTACATAGCAGTTGTTGTATCTTGTTTACTGTATCACTGACAGATAATTTCAAAGTCAATGAACGCTACATTATAGTGAGATATTGTGTAATGTGAAATACTGTAAGCAAGTGAATAAACAACCTAATTCGTGATAGACCTTTGACTCTGTTTTGTTTGAATCCAACTGTTTTTTGCAGATGTGCATAAAACATGTTACTTTTAGTATTGTTATCATTATCATCATTATTGCACTAAATATATTTTAAATAAAGGATACTTTGATATACATTCTACTGTAAGGTTGGAAATGTATTTTCTTCACCCTAAAATATGTTTTGAAATGTATTTTGGTTTGAAAGAAATACATTTTCAATTTCAAAAATATATTTTTTTGGAGCATCACAAATACAAAATATATTTACCATATATTTGAAATATATTTTGGCCAGGAAAAATGTATTTTTTTACCGTATGGGTCAGGCTAATGTTACAAACTGGAGGAGAGGAGGTTTAAATAATGATGCAATAAATAATTATTAACAACCATCTCCGAAAATGTTAGAGCACTTATGCAAATATGTGATGTCTTGATAAATCGAGCAGATATTTGAAGCTTACACAGCACCATTCTCGCATGAAAATATCTTTAAAAGTTTATTTTGTGATCCAGAAAGAGTAATATTTCAAACGCCGCCACTCTGCGTTCCTCCGCCACTGCCTCGTTTGAGTTTTGGACAAAACGGATTCTGGGAAATTGCATTTCGTCATTTCGAGCCGATTGGAGACCAAAACAGCCAATCAGATTTTTTTGCATCCATGTCTGTGATCGGCTGGTTTTGTGGCACAAAAATAACGGTGTACAGAAAGAGTTGAACGCGCACGGGCAGAAATGGTGAGAGCGCAAGCAACACATTGCGAGCAAGCGCAAATGCAAAAACTGAGCCAGAGGGGCTGCTATTGTGTGTGTGTGGATAATAGCAAACACTGAAATACAGTTTTTGCACGCAGCAATGAATTTTGTTTACTGAAATTTAGCTTTTCTTCGCTCAAAATAAATTTGTTCTCAAAATGCAACACTTGCACCTGCAATTTTTTTTACATGACCTCAATTTTTTTTTGTGCGCTCAGAATACTGGCAAAAAAATAACGTCATACTCTGATCATTAACCTATCTTTTTTTTTTTTTTTTTTTTTTGGCCTGCCCCGTTTGGCTCTTTTGCCATCAGAATTGTTGTCTAAAGGCAAAGAAAGATGCCCAACGGATTTACTTTACCAAACTGACCATCCCAGCCTTGCCGTAATGGTCCATTTGATTCACCTTTTATTGTTTATTTTATTTTCACTTACTGAATACGGGACAGACTTGACTGGGGGAAAGAAGGGGAGAAAGAAAGAGGGAAAGAGAAACAGCTGAGAAGAGGGACGGGGGAGAAGGGCAAAAGACAAAAACCAACAGAACGGGCAGAGAAAAAAAATGCATATATCAATCACCTGGATCACCTGCTGAGAAAGAAAAAAGAAAGCAAGCAGAAGAGAACAAGAGTAATAGAATAAACAACATCACAATGATATATGGGAATATGACAGTAAATACTAAATGTTAAACATTATTGTGCAGCACATAAGATCAACAGAACACAGTGTGCTTTGAGGTAGGAGCCAAAAAGGGTGTAGTTTGTGGGTGTGATCACCCGTGTGTACACCTGTGAGCATGGACGCGCTTGTTTTTTGTTTTTTTAAAAGGTTCCTTCATGTAATAATCTGCTAGAGGGTGTGGGGGGGCCACAGCCCCGTCCTCCAGGGCGTGAAGCAGGTGTGGAGGAGATCAAAACTCCAGACATCCAGAGGCCCCCAGAACACAAGAGACCAAGGAAGACCAACAGAGGGGCAGCTGCGCCACTGTCCCGGAAAGAGCTGAGGAGAGTCCCAGATGAGGGCTCACTCAGCAGCCGCGGAGCAGAAGCCAGGGGGAGTTGCAGTGACGCGCCCGTGAGCTCCGCCGGCAGCCAGCTGCGCCTGAGTGACCGAGCCCCAGGCCGAGAGGCCGGAGGCACCCCACCTCCGAAGTGGCCCGAGCGAGCCCCAGGCTCCAGGCCCCGATAAGCGGCCGCCAAGGAGTGAGCCGGTGTGTACCTGGACGCCCATCCCCGGACACAAAGAACCACCAACGCACCGATGTCTGAGGGGGTCCGCCACTGGCAGGGGAAGTGGTGGTAGGGGGAGATAGGCCTCCAAACCTTGGAGGGCCTGAGATGTCCCCAGAGAGGTGGCGCCTGACACCCAACCTGACATATAGACACAGACATACAGGCACACACAGATACAAACATCCATTCCCACCCTCATGCTCTCATATGCACTTACTCCACACTCAACCAACGTGGAGACAGACATAAAGAGACGTTGTACACACGATCACACTCCCCAAGCGTACTCTACAAACCGGGTCTAGGTGCCCTCGCCCCTGGAGGGGGGAACTGCACCCAGACCCAGGTGGTGTTTCCCTTTTCCCTGCGGTGGGGGGAGGCAGACCGCCCCGACTCCGCAGCAGCAGGAAGGCTCCACACTCCAGACCGCAGTCGGACGGCCAACTCCTCCTCCTAGCCCCCCTGCTCCAGCAGGTCGCAGAGAACGGGGGTGAGAGAAGACTCCAAACCTCCCTCCACCCGCTCATTGTAATGTTGATGCATGTGTGTTCTAAGGTGCATTTAAAGCCTCCTCTGCACCCTGGTGACATACCCCTACTCCAAGGCCCTGCATGTGTGGGTGGTTGTGGTGGAGCGGGAAGAGGGAGGCAGCTGGAGATGGGGAGGGAAGGAAGGGAGGGGCAAGTGACCCCTCCCTGGGGCCAGCTCCCCCGCTGACCCCAGTAGGCACCCCCATACTCCGCGACCCGCCAGGGAAAGGGGGCCCAGGCCCATCCAGATCGGGCCCAGTGCAGCAGCGCCGCCCGGCCCCACAGAGCCCGGGACAGTCCACCCAACCCCACCACAGAGAAAACTGCACCCACCCCACCATCCACTCATCTTCCAGACTACATAAGACAATAAACACCCAGGCTGAGATCTTCCTCCACCTCTCCTGTATCTCCCCCTCCTGCAGAGGGAGCTCCTGAGGAGAGGAAAGCTCCTGCAAGATGTGACAATCTCCCCCACCAGTTGAAGAGCCCCCCAGGTGGCTCGACGCACCGGCGGCACCCTGCTCCAGGGCTGGGCCCCCATGCACCCACCCGCCCACAACCCCGGCAACACACCAACCAGGACCCAAGCCCCCGAGGCCCAGTCCGGGTCCCAGCCCAGAGACGGAGCGCCCCCAGAACCTCACGCCCATCCCGGACCCACCCAGGGCCAGCCAGGCTACCAGGTCAGTAACACACATCCGTCAGCACAGACCCTCCCCTAGCCCCGCTGCACGCAGCCGCGAGGAAACAGTCACCGGAGAGCCAACAGAGCCCCTAACCGGACATGACCGCTACCCCGGGTTGAGCCCCCCAAGGAAGATGCCTCCGGGGAACCCCCCGACGCCCTAAGCCTGTCCCTACCCCCACACCAATCACAACAGTGAAGGCGGGACCAAACTATGACCCCCCACCCCCACTAGGTGATGGAGCTGATCAAAGGAGCCCAGAGCAATTGATCTGATGTGGTGGCAGAGGCTGTATCAAGACTAATGTAATCTAATAGATAATTTCTATATTGGTTAGAATTAAGATTATTTTTATTTTTCCAGTTCATGAGGACTGTTTTCTTGGCTATGCATAGGGCAGTGAAAACCATATGGGCGATATTCTTTTCTGAAGTGACATTATCTAAGCTGCCCAACAAACACACTAAGGGGGAAGTTGGAATGTTACATTTCAGACACTTCGATAAGTCTTCACATATCTCGCGCCAAAACTTCTGAACTGGTGGACAGAACCAAAGAGCGTGGATATAATTGTCCGGTGAATTGGTTTGGCAGTGTGAGCAGTTGTTGGTAGACGTAAAGCCCATCTTGAACATCCGATGACCTGTATAGTGCACTCTATGTAATATTTTGTATTGAATTAATTGAAGACTGGGATTTCTAATTAGATGAAAGGTTTTTAAGCAAATCTGAGACCAGAAGTTTAGGTCTAAGTTAACTGATAAATCCGCTTCCCATTTTGCAATAGGAAGTGATATTGATTCATCTGTTTTAGAAAGCATTCTGTATATTTTGGATAGTAATTTGGGGGGTTTAAGAGTAAGAAATTGAACCACACTTGGTGGTGTTTGTAGTTCAACTTGACCCGGTTTAAATTTCTTTTTTACTATGGATTTAATTTGTTGATATTCTAAAAATCTTTTCTTGTTGATCCCATATTGTGTAACTAGTCCGTCAAATGAAATAAATTCTGTTCCTTCTAGTATATGTTCTAAATATTTGATTCCTTTATCACTCCAATCTGAAAAGTTTATCATATTATTGTTTTGTAATATGTCAGGGTTGTTCCAGATAGGTGTACGTTTGCATGGGATTAATGAAGACGCCGTCAATTTTAGAAACTCCCACCATGCTGTCAGAGAAGAGCTGATGTTGATGCTTTTAAAGCATTCATGTCGTTGGATGTTTGAGCTGATAAATGGTAGGTCTGAGATCTCTAGATTATTGCAGAGTGCTTGTTCTACATCTAGCCAAGGTTCATCTAAGAGGGTGTGTTTTAGCCATCCTGAGATAAACTGAAGCCTGTTGGCTAAGAAGTAGTGCTGAAAGTTAGGCAGTTCTAGTCCTCCTTTATCCTTGGTCTTTTGTAGTGTTTTTAAGCTTATACGTGGGGGTTTATTTTTCCAAAGGAATTTGGACATACATGAATCTAGAGATCTGAACCAATCTTGTGGCGGTTTAGTTGGGATCATTGAGAATAAATAATTTATTTTTGGTAAGACCATCATTTTTATAGCGGCAACCCTTCCCATGAGTGATATGGGTAGACATTTCCATCTAGCCAGATCATCTTCTACCTTCTTTAAAAGTGGGATATGGTTTAATTTAGTTAGATCTGCAAGCTTGGGAGAAACATTAATACCTAAATATTTTATATTTCCCGATTGCAGTGGTGTAGAAGAGGAATTATGGAAGGAGCAATTAATCGGTAGGACTGTAGATTTTGACCAGTTAATTGAGTAATCTGATATTCTTGCAAAAGAGTTTATCAATTCAATCACCTATCTTTGACGTATTTTCTCCGTTAACGCTGTGAAAAGTGCTTCGGCATAGTGATGGGATTTCCGGCTCTTTTTAGGGAACTGGCTCTTTGGCTCGACTCACTAAAAAGAGTCAGCACTTTTGGCTCCCACCCGGCTCTTCAGGTTGTTTTGTTGCTTTAATTAATTTATTATTAACAACAATATAAAATTATGCACAAAAGGAATTACTAATGTAAAAAAAAGGTGGTTTTATTTATATATGTTTATATATAAATATATGCGGTGGCCCCTAGAGACAAAGCACGTACAAACTCCAAAACACTTCTAGCGTTAACTGAACTTCCAAAACAGAGCTACCTAGATCACTTAAATTACACAATTGAAAGCATATGTGTATTGTTTGTGTATTTATACACAAGCACTCATATATATTCAAATAATTAAAAAAAAAAAGTTCATTTACCTGTTACTACCACACACAAAATCTGGTCGTTGGTACTTCCTGGCTTGTGTAGCCACTAGGTAACAAAAAACCTCAACACTGCCCCTAGCATCCTGGAGCACTTCTGTTGTGTTTTGTACGTGCTTCGGAGTTTTTACGTGTTTTGGAGTTTTTACGTGTAAAAGAGTGAATAAGCTCATGTACACGCTAAAAGTGCCCTACACGCTTGTACCTTGGAAAACGTTTGTCTTTTTACAGAAAAGAAACAGAATGGAGAAGTCTTGAGAGAGGAAAAGGTTTAAAAAGATATTCATTAAAATCAAGAAAAGCAAGCCTTGTGTGGAGATCTCGTCTATTTGTTCGCTGGCTGTCTAGCTTCACCTGGTCACGTGTAGTGAGGGCAGCAGCGCCCCCCACCCCCGTGCATGGGGCTGTACGGCGTCAACGCGTTAAATGAGCGTTAGCTAAAGCCCACGCACAGGGCGATTCGCGGTAACTCGTAAACAGAGATTTGCCGCTTTAATGCGGTTATGGCGTTAACGTCATTTTAACGAGATTAACGCTGACAGCACTAATAGATAGATAGATAGAGAGATAGAGAGAGAGAGATATATAAAGGGATAGAGAGGACATAGAGAGGATAGTGTTAACACAACGCAAAAAAGAAAAGACTTAATCTTAGAGAAGCACTTGTTGCTGCCTGTCAATCTGCCAAGGGTTATGATGCCATTTTCAAACAATTTACACTCAATTGATCAACAGTGAGAAACATTATTCACAAGTAGAAAATATGATGATTTGTACTTGCTTTGCAGCTACAGCACCTGGTCACCTTGCAGTCATTGAGTTGACCATGAACTCATCTGTATGTCAAAATATCCTAGAGTCAAATGTGAGGCCATCTGTCCAACAGCTAAAGCTTGGCTCAAATTGAGTCATGCAACAGAAAAAAATATCACGTGCACGGCAACAAATCTACAACAGAATGTTGAAAAAGAAAAGAATCAATGTTGCAATCAGTGTTGCCAACTTAGCAACTTTGTCGCTATATTTAGCGAGTTTTCAGACCCCCTTAGCAACTTTTTTTCTAAAAAGCAACTAGCGACAAATCTGGCGACTTTTTCTGGTGTTATTGGAGACGTCTTTTTGACGTGAAAGCGCGTATCGCTTTTACTCTCAACAAGCAGCGGGTGCTGCCGTGGGCACCTCGCCCGTGCCAGAGCGCTCACAGGCGGAGGATAGTTCTCCCCCAGCTGCTATCAGTAGTGATGTGTGGATCAATCCTGACATATCGATTCCTCCGATACCAATCATTTATGTTCTAGAATCGATTCTCACATTAAAATATCGATATTTTAGTAATTTAGAGTAAATTTGTAGCTTATCATTAACAGGAACACAATGGAAAGAAACTATAACATTCAGATTGTCTACATTCAAAGGAACTACTTCCTCTTCCGCCTTTCATAGTCATGTGCGACATACGGCTGTATAAATGTCTCGCAGCCCCTTGGCGTGTGCACTCACGACAATGGCTGAGCGTAATTGTGCGAATGTATTTTACCTCCACAAACAGCTGAGACGTGGTTTACGATACATGTGGCAAAAAAGTGAGGTGTTGTGGCCATACTTGCCAACCTTGAGACCTCAGAATTAGGGAGACATTCAAAAGGGCTGTTTGGGGGGGGGGGTAAATATATTTTACAGTGTTTATTTATCGGATAAAATATGTTAAATGTCACCGTTATTATTGGCCGGCCCGGAAACAGCGGGAGTGTCCAAATTCAGAGGCTGCTTCCACCTGAGGACCAGCCTTCGCGGTCTAAAGAAAGCCGGGTAGTACGTCATGAGTTCCCTCGGTGGAGTGAAACTCAGCCGTGTGCTCCTTGCTATCTAAAATATAACAGGATACTGACGTAAACTCTCGACCGTCTCACACTTCTATTTAATCAGTTTTCTGTTTGACGTTTATTCAGCTGTGTGAAAACCCCGGAGGAACCCTCCCGAGGGATTAATAAAGTTTAATTTAATTTAATCTAATCTAATAACTTTAATCTCAGCCAAACCGATTTGCTCACGAACAAATAAAACACTAAGAAAGCCAAACAATAACATTTTTAAGTTATCAAAGTGACTTATATATCATGTTTAACCCGAGTGGTGAAAGACCGCGGGGGTTTGAAGATGATGTGTCGATCATCTCAGATATTTGAAGTTTACACAGCTACATTCTCACCTGAAAATATGTTAAAAGTTTTTTTGCGACCCAGAAAGAGAAATAAGAGTGATATTAAAACTAAGTCGCTGCCGTCATTGTTGGAAACTGGAATTGGCTGGGCTGCGCTATGAATTCTGCGATATGGTTTTTCAACTTTGTTGTCCGGGTGGAAAATCTGGAGAAAGGTGGGATTCTCCCGGAAAAATCAGCAGGGTTGGCATGTATGGTTGTGGCAACATCACTTAACCTTGTCAAACACCTCAGAGTAAATCATATCACAGAATATGACGAGCGTATGTTGAGGCGAACTGAAGAGGAGGAGAGGGACAGGTGCTGCTAGGGTGAGTCTCTCACGGAGAGTGCTGCAGGCAGGCAAGGTGTTCAAATAGCGCACAACTTTAGTTTTTTTATTTCTATATGATGAACTCTGCATTATTAAGTGATAAGAACAAGTAATCTGATGTCCTGTAATCATTATGACGCTATAATTTGAGATACAATAAATAAAATCCGTTTTTGTACAAAGTATTGGTATCGGATCAGTATCGTCGATACTACCCTGAATATTACTTGGTATCGGATCGGAAAGGAAATCAGTGGTATCGCACATCACTAGCTATCAGGGCAGGAGATGTTCACACCTATGCGTCCGAACTGCAAATGAATCGCGCATGAGCGAAGCCGCTGCTCCTGCACCGACTGTAACGCAGTCAGTTCTTCTTTTACTGTTATGCTGTTTTGTGGGTCACAAGGTTTAAAACTACTTATAAACACACACAAAGTAACTACACCAGAGTGCCTATTTCGGGTCACTTTTGCCGGTCCAAGCCCGGATAAAAGGAGCAGGGTTGGAATTGTGACATTACAAAAAACAATAATTGCTAAAATAAATTTAATTCGTAATTCTAAATAAACTGTAAATGCATTTAGGATGTTTTTTACTCACTTTATGTCTCTTCCACGATGTTATTTCTCTCTCCAACAATGTAGGTTACAATTATATTAACATGACCAATTGTGCAAATTAGGCGATGACGTCATTTAGCAACTTTTAAGACAGCCAATAGCGATTTTCCTTACTGAGGAGTTGGCAACACTTGTTGCAATGACCCAAAGTCCAAAGCTCAACCTGACTGAAATACTGTGACATAGAATTGTACATGAATGCCCACAAACTTTAATGAACCAAAGCAACATTGTAAAAAAAAAGCGGGCCAATATCCTTCCACAATTATGTGAGAAAATGAAAAAGTCATCCCCCCAAAATTTAAATACTCAAAGTAATTTCCGTTAAAGGTTATTCTATAAATTGTGTCCTTAGGGAAGCAGTGGAAAAAATGGAGATGGGTAAGAAATGGCACCCTCAATTAATGCAAAAGTCAATGGGAAAGTAATTTGACAGCAAATTATAAAAGCAATGAGTATATGGAAAATTTTGCCCACTAAATTAAAGAAAAGAACTATATATGTCAGAAAACTTCAAAGATCAGGCCATTTGTTGGTTTAACACATAAGTTTAGGTCAAAAAATTTTGTAGAAGGCAAAAGTTATGGGAAGGAATTCAAGTTAAATAAACATTGTATTGTAGCTACAACATGACAGAACAAAATATATTGGAAACAAATTAAAGCAACATTTTTATTATTCGGTTTGCAGCACCAAAAACTCATCAGTCATTACAAAAAGTCTCTTCATTTGCATTTGTAAGAAAGATACAATACTGGTAACATTTGGTTGAAATTTACCACAACACAAAACACAACAGAAGCGGTATAAAACAGCAGACATAGATTAAAAAAAAAAAAAACAACACAGGAAAGCTCACAAAAAAGAAAAAAAAATCTCATAAGACACAACAAAAGTGTCTTTTGGTGAAACACTAATGTGATGAACCAAGTGGTGAAGTTACATTATTAGTAGGGATGAGAACTGATAAGAAATTAGCAATTATGATTCTGTTATCGATATCACTTATCTATTTGTTCCTTATCGATTCTCATTGGCTCTGCTTTTAGAGTCACCACTCTCACTAAGCATAATATCAAAGACGTTACAAAAAAATTAATTGCATGCTGTGTGGTCAAACATTTGTGCATTTGTTGTAATCAGTGTTGGGGTCATTAATAATAGTAAATTTAAAAAAATACTGCACACTAACACAGAAAACCTTCCTTAAAAACAGTCCACTATGTTACTTAATTACTCCCAGGAGAAAGTAATTTACTACACTAGTCATTACGTTATTTTTACATTTCTCTAAAATGACCTCAAACCATTTGACAATATAAACCTACCTACAGTCCCACACACCAACACAAATCCCTATCCTAATCAGGACATATATATGAGCTTTCTCTTACTATTTAGTTAAGAGCACAAATCCAACAGCGCCAAGCAAAGACGAAAACCTGCCCACTGCCACTTTAAAGCGAGTAACAGTGATCTACCTTAGAAACATGAACAGGCAGAAATGGAGATTTCATCCTAACTGCTCATCTCTTTGTTACCTGTTGAAGTTCAGGGTCGGCCTCCTGGGCTGGGGTCGGCATTCACTCAGCTTTAGCATCACTGTGGGTTCTTTGCTAGCTTAGTGTTAACAAGCTGTCTGTGCAGATACTGGATTTGGAGCTGGAGTTGTGTTAGAAGCACAGTGGAGATGTTTCTGTCTTGTATGTAGTTTGCACTTCACCATCGCGCTCTTGGCCTTTTGTGCAATAAAAATAAAAATACTGTCCATATTCACACTGTAAACTGTGTTACCATTTTCCAAGTGCAAGTGGAACTGATAATCTAATTAATAGGCAAGCAGATTAGCAATAATAGCTAATAGCAAAGATGTTTCTAAAGTATTATATATCTCATGCAATTAAAAACACATTACCTTGTATCTTTTTTTTCCTCACAACAGGAATGAATCCTCAACTTTTTTAAGCATGTCTCAGTGCTTCAAGTGCTTTGGTTTCTGTCACTTCAACAGCTATTCTGTTTTATTATTGTTTCCCAAAAACATGTTTTATATTATTTTGTTTTTATCCAACTTTTTTAATTTCAACTTTATTTGTATACACTTTTGTATTAAAACTTGTATTTTCTCAGGGCCACTGCAGTTACCAAGCTGAAAACAGTTTCTCATGGTAACATTTGTATCTGTATGCCTTTCTGTCCACCCTGGTGTATTTTTTTTTTTTTAATAAAAATAGGTTTATAGAAAGTTTTTCTTTAACTCATACATGTGCTTTAATACCAGAGGTGCTACACTTGCAAGAAAAAAATGACAAACTCTTGTTTACTGACTGACTCCTTTTCTATAAAAATATTTTCTATGGTTCCTGTTTTTCTTCACAAATTTGATATATTAATTCCTTCAATGTTCTCAGGTGTTGTCCTATACGTCACACTGTGCACTCTGTCATATACAAATTGTTGCGTGTACACAGCTTGATGTGTGATTACAAGCAGACATGGGAGATTGCTGCAATCAAACATCTGAGGAGAGTTGCAGCAGCTGAGCCACCAGGTAACCATTTTTGTTCTATGCATCAGCCGAACCCATTGAATAGCAAATGCTCACACCGGCACCAATAATGCGTACTCCGTATAGCTAACCTCACTGAGGTGAAGCATCAAACCCTGCAAAGTCAATTTCTCTCAGCTTATTAAATCGCCCACGGCACAATCAGCAGCAGGGTGTTGGAAAATAAACATCCTGCTGATGGTGTGTGATAGAAGGTGTTAGCAGACTCCTGAGGAAGGGATTTTCTGAGTGAGGAAACACATGTCGCCTCTGTGTTGTGACAAGGGAGAAATGCTCAACGCGGAGCATGATTTCAAAAGTATTTAGGAAGGTTTTTGTTGTTTACTGAACAGTCAGAGGCCGCATAATGAAGAAAATAAATCTTTAATTATTTTTCCATCAAATCATGAATGATTGGGCTCATTAGATGCTTCATAGCAATGCACTTTTCAAATACAAAAGTTATTACTTTAAAGCTAACCGCCACAGAAATATTCCATTAATTATTGACAACATATCATTAATGAATGAAATAATTTGATTTAGCTGAAAGACAACAGAAAACATGCTATTGCAAATAGGGATGGGTACCGGGTTCTGACATAAATGGTAGTAACCAGACCGAAAAGCAGCACACATTTCGGTGCTTTATTTCGGTGCTTTTTTCCCCTGAGATGTCATACACTTTGGATTCTAGCCAATCATTTTACCTTTCCAAGGATAGTAGGCGGGCCCAGGTACGTACGTTTTGTTAGAGCAGAGCTACAGATTAAAAATGGCCAAGGCGAAGCGGTAACACCTCGAATCTGATGAAACACCTGGCGACGCACAGCGTTTTTTTTAAAAGCCGAGAAATGCACCGTATTTGATAGCTTGCTGCAAGACCTCACACCGAGCACATCTACTGCGGGTGTGGTGCCTGTTAGCGACCCGGAGTTAGCAACATCCCCCAAGAACCCGAAGAGGAGAGTCCGGGCCCCTAGCCCTGCCAGTGTAGCAGAAATGATGACGGATGATGATGGCAGCAGCAGCCGTTCTTCTCTGGGTGAGTAGCTTAATGTTGTTTGTGTAATTTACATTGAGTAGGCTAACCACGTTATTAAATTAATGCATGTAAGGTGAACTAGGAAACACCGTCGTAGTTACATGCGGCTGTCTTCTTGTTTGATGGTAGATACTCCCTTCACCCTGGCCAAAAAGGCTAAATGACCAAAGAAAAAGTGGAAAACAGCCAAACATGACAAAGCTTGTGTTTTTTCCGTTGTTTAAGCACTGCTTCCAGCCAAGAGTGATACCATATATGCCCTATAGCTGCAGAAAAGAGTAACATTGTTATCTTTTTACAAAAAACCCCGCTAAACATGAGAGGTTTTTGGACAAAGTTTGTGTTTTCCATTCTTTCTTTTTTTTCATATTTTTATTGAGAGACAAGTGTACATTAGTTTACAATGACAATACAATCTGTTCCCCTCACATATTTGTTAGTTTTTCTTACATGAACAGATACAATAATACACACACAATTAAATAAAATTGAAAGAACAAACAAACAAACAAAACAAAACCTAAGAAGAAACCCAAAACAAACAACAAACCCCAAAACACACACACACAAAAAGAGGGGGGGGGGGGGTGATATTAATCAGCTGGTAGAGCGTTTAATGACTTAGTTTAGTTTACAAAGGGGCCCCAGATACGATAAAATTCTCTGTATTTGCCCTTCGCCACAAGGCCTATCTTTTTGCGATTTAAGAAATGACATCACATCTCTAAACCAAAAATAAACTGAAGGTGGCTTTGAAGATTTCCAAAGGAGTAAGATGCAATGTCTAGCCAAAAGTGATGTAAAGGCTAATATTTTAAAGTGTGTAGGGTTGGTTAGACCAGTGTTGACTGGAAGCCCAAAAACAGCTAGAAAAGGGTCCATGCAGATTTGGGTCCCAAGAGCCTTGGAAAGAATAACTGAATACTGACTCCAGAAGCCATGGAGTCTTGGGCACAGAAAGAACATATGACCTAGGTCACATGGGGTGGCATGACATCTCTCACACTACTATAACGGACATTGGATACTGCTTTCTCCCATTGCTGATCCGAACAAATTACTCCTAACTCCCGCTCCCAAGCCCTCCTAATTTTAACAACTGAATGGACATTTAAATCCATAAGTTCTTTATATATTAAAGATATAATTGACTTCGTGTTTTCCATTCTTTAAGCACCAGTTCGAGCACTGTTTAAGCACCGGCACCGTTTCAAAAGTACCGGTCTGGCACCGGTATCGGATAAAACCTAAATGATACCCATCCCTAATTGCAATCCACCTGTTTTGTTGTTTACTTTTACTAATATTTTTCCCAATACAGCCACTTGAAGCTGTGTGATTCCCTTAAACGTCTAAAGTATAAAACAACTACAATCTCTAGCTTTGCTGTGGACCCTCCTCTTTGGCAGGAAAACTCAATTAAGAAGCAATTTCCTTCCTCGAGAAAGCACCACAGGCAACTAATCTCAACGTGATGGAAATATATGTGTTTTCTTGATTAATGTGCATAAGAAAAAATATGTATTTTATATTTCATTTTCCAGTTACCATAGATTGCCCTTTGATGGGTCAAATATCTAATGCAGTTTGTACAGGTAATCACCCTGAAGGCTTCATTTTCTTTTTAAGGCAATTTGCATGAGTAGAGAAATTTACATCAACTCCACAGAAATGACCTGAGTTGATGCTTTTAATGATGGGTATGAACATTCACTTTGTTCTATTCACCAATCCAACTGCTTCCACCTGTTCAACTATTAAGGGATTAAGGGATATCCAATTAGCTAATGACATGGCAGCAGCCCAATGCATTTAGGCATATAAATATGGTCAAGATGTCCTGTTCAAGCCAAGTCCAAGCCAATCATCAGGAAGGGGAAGCGAGGTTATTTAATTGACTTTCAATGTTATTTGGTTGTTGGTGCTAAATGGATGGTACAAAGAGCAGCAGTTATCAGGGCAAAAATGCCTTGTTGATATCAGAGGTCAGAGGAGAATGGCCAGATTGCTTTGAGCTGATGGGAAAGCAAGAGTAACTCAAATAACCACTAGTTACATCCAAGGCATGCAGAAGAGCATCTCTGAATGCACAACTTTGTCAGACTTTGAAGCAGATGTACTACAGCAGCAGAAGACCATACTCTGTCCCATACTTGGTCTTTCCTATGATAGTCAGATAGAAGGTTTAGAATTTGGTGGAAACAACATGAAAGTATGGATCCATCTTACCTTGTATCATCTGTTTAGGCTGTTGTTGGTGGTGTAATCATGTGCTGAATATTTTCCTGGCACACTTTACAGTCACCAGATCCCAGTCTGGCGAAGTACCTTTCACGATGCGGTGGAGCAGGAGATTCACATCACAGAGTACACAACTGGCAAATTTGCAGCAGCTGTGCGATGGTGTCATGTCAATGGGGACCAAAATGTCAATGGATTTTTTTCCAACACCTTCTTGAACTTGTGCTGTTAAGAATTAAGGCAGTTTCGAAAACAACAGGGATCTAATCCATTACTAGCAAGGTGTTCCTAATAAAATGTCTGGGGAGTGTATATTACATCTGCTGCTTGGCTTAAGTAAAGAACCAACACTGATAGTAATTGTAAATAGAGCTCTAATTGGCACTACTTATTAGCTGACAGATGTTCCAGCTAATTTGTTTATTCACCTAGATAACATCAGGATTATTGCAGAATTGGATTAATATTGTAGTTGCGACATGTGACTGCCAAACACAGGGATTATCTTGTTAATTATAGAGCTAATGAAATGAAATCATTACTTTAGAGAGAATCGCTGATAATATCCAGTGGTACCAGGAAGTCTTCATGACTTTAGAATTTTGAAATGGTAGAAATTTGTTCAATCGGCACTGGAAAAGAACTATCATCACTATCATATGTCAATTTTTCAGCTCTGTAGCATTTTACACGTCTACCTGTTGTAAATACTCACATTTAATGAGTTTTAGTAAAAACGGACCTTTGTGTTGACATTTAAATTAGGCAAATCTGTCAGTGATGTTGCAAGGTTAACAAGCCTTATTTATTATGTACACAGCCAGCAATCCTTAGAAAGAAAGGCAAGTAATTAGGTAAGCTCTGATCCTTTCAGCCCCCCTATTACACTACAACTAGCTTGTCGAAGAAACCTGCTTTTGATAGAATACTGTATAAAATTGATTGATACTGACTGATACTATAAATAATTCTTCAAATTATATCTGTATTATGTCTATCATTGTATACACACATGTATACACAGACTTTTTCTCCCTTTTTCATGGGGCAGGTATATGCAAGTTCTAAGGAGAATTGGAGGAAATGATGCACATGGTAAATCGATAGTGTATTGAGCACAAGTCAGAGGTTAATGAGTATAAACATACGTCTTCCTACTTAATTTTATACTTGATGATTGGATTGTTATTTCATGTCATGTAGATTTAGTGGATTTTGTTTGCGTACATATATGTGTGTATTTGTATACATATTTGTACATGTATGTGCAGGTATGTGTGTATACATATGTATATGAACATATTGGTTTGTTTGTTTTATATATCCAAAATAAAAGGTCATCATTGTAAAAGTATGCATATACAATGAGTATATGTTCTGAGTATTAGATGAGCTGATACTGCTCTCTTGCAATAAGGTGAAAGCCTGTAAGCATAGCTTATCTTTAAGAATGGAAACAACAGGAAACGCTAATTATTTTATTTTAGAGCTCAATATTTAAAACAGCATATGTCATATGTGTGATATGTGAAAAGCCTAAAGTTAAAACAACAATTTCCTGTTTATTTAATGAGAATTGTGGACCTGACTGGCTTGAGGTTGCTTTGGCCAAGAAGTTCTTTGGCAATATTTAATAATCTTAATAAACTAACACTAGGCCCTGTAATAATGCTGGATTTGTTGGATCTGCATGCGGCAAAATTGTGATGTTTGTTGCTACTTAGTCAGCGAATCTGTGGGATTCACTGACTAACAGTGAATCTGTGGGATTTTTTAATGGGAGCTTGCCAAGTTGCCCACTCGGTAATATGACCTTGGAAATGATGGTTTCAAACTGTCACTGTCACTGCAGCTGTACTTATTGTTGCTTTTTGTTTTCCCACAAGACTTGGGAAGAACACCCGTTTTGCTAATTGAAAAGCAATTAGCTGATATGATAACTAATTCAGACACAAGGGTCATTTGCAGGACAGCAATCATTTTTTTCAAACAGTTTGGAGTGGACAGACAAACACTAATTCTTTTTTATCATCTGTTTGTGGAGAGGGTTGCTGTTTAATGTTTGCCCCATTTGTGGTTGTATTTATGTCACAGTTGCCACAGACACAAAGAGAATTTCCAAACAGGATAATGAATGGAAACTTAATAATTATTAACTAAGATTGCAGTTACAAACAACAAATCCCTCTCAGATGTTACACATAAAGGCCTACAATGCAAAAGCCTCAATAGAAAGAGAGAAGTTTAGTAATAGATTCTGATTAAGTTAACCATCCTGAAAATAAGGCAGCAGAGTGGACGCCGTCTACCCACAGTAACAATAATAAATGAACCCACAACCACAGGCCATGAATAAAATATATGAATTGCAAGAACCTCACTATTAAATAGCAATTACTGGAAATCAGATAATAACTGATGATGGCGTCTTGTGGAGGTAATTGATGTTGTAGCTTCTTGCATTAACAAGGCAGATGATTTAAAGGGTTACCCATTAACCAATAATTAGACTGCAATTTTACAACTGTTGCTGCTACCTAATGGTGTCCAGCTTAAAGAGACGGCTCAAGGACACTTGGTGGACAAAACTGCAATGGAAAAAAGTAGCTGACACCTCTACTATAAATATTTGGATATGGGCGAGACCATAGTAACCTGGTGAAGCCCTATGTATTTGTTATGCTATAACCCACTCCACCTTTTCTTGGCCTCAAAACCTTATTTCGGACCTGACTTTCCTCTGTTTGTAATAAAGCGCCTCTCTTGATGGGCTCAGTACCCGGCAGTGAATCTCCTGGACAGACAAAGCCCCTGGCACAGATTGAAGTGAGCCAGCAGCAGAGGCATTGGAGCAGCAGACGGTGGCTAAGCCTCGCTGCTGAGTGAACAAAATAGTTTCATTTAGTTTCGGTTCATGTGAATGGGGAAAGACGCAGACACAATGACACATTCAGAATCAGCCTCTTGGTGTATTGTATCACAGTGGAGTAGCTTACATTGTTTTTAATTTGCATTCATGCACCATCCATTTTTCTATTGTAGATGGCTTTGGTTTTGTACCTCCACATCAATCTAAGGCTAAAGATGACAAAGTTAAAAACCTTTCAGGATAAAACTCTTAATAGTATATATAACTACACCACTCCAGTGTATTTCTCCTAAATACCAACAATACCTCAAGGACTTTTTATGGTATTTTTACAGCTGTTATGGTTGACCACTTAACACGTATACTACCTTGTGCATTGTCAGATAAAAATGACAGTGTGTGAATGTGTGTGTGAATGGGTGAATGACTGAATGTAGTGTGAAGCGCTTTGGGGTCCTTATGGACTAGAAAAGCACTATACAAATGCAGGCCATTTACCATTTACCTGATGCATACAGATATGCCCAGACAATGGATCCTCAATAGAGTCTTGGAAGCCTCTGTATTCCCTACTAGATGCATTGTTCTCACATTCAAGCACCTTTAACGATCCTTTGATATTTATTCTGACACCAGAATGTCTTTCAAAATGCTAACATGCTAAATGGTGTATATTACAGCATATTACAATGTGAGCACCTAGCATGCAGTCTGTCTTTACAATCAGTTGTGAAAGAATAGGTCACTCTAAAGAGTTCATTGAATTTTTGACCACCTACAGTAGTTTCCCAACCTTTTGGAGCCACTGCACACATTTCACTTTAGAAAAATCACAGGGCACACCACCAAACAAAAAATGTCACAAAAAGCAAATTGATCATTTTCAACCGCACACGTGGTATAGTGGAATTGGCTCGGATTGTCCCCAGTATACCTTTTTTGCTTTCTTCTGACCACTACTCATGCTAGAGCCACCATCTGGGTCGGAATTTTCTCCAGGACCCAGGTCACCTTGATTACTTTTTCTTTTCAAATATTTATCTATTGCTATTGCACTGGATCGTCTCGCAGCTCAACTATTATGTAATTTCTTCTTGTCTTCTAGTGATGGGATTTCTGGCTCTTTTGGCTCCCAACCGGCTCTTCGGGTTGTTTTAAAGTGAAATAACACAAAACACTGCAAACCACAACACAATTAAATATAAATTATAATATGAAAACAAAAAGAACATGCACATTCTCTGTCATATGGGCCTGCATGAATAAACTTTCTGAATCCTTTATCATCTGCAACTGAAAATAGTTGTGGATGATTACTATACCTTTCTAATGTGACGTTGTTGTCCCTGGCTTTCTTTCTCTCTCTTTCCTTCCCAGTGCAAAGCACAAGGCTCGTGTGCGGAGTGAAGTGGGAAAAAAAGTGCGAGAAAGAGGGTGAGAGAAAGAAAAAAAAAAACCACGCTCGCTTCGTTCACTTCATAGAGTCGGCTCTAAGAGCTGTTTCGTTGGCGACCAACACATCACTATTGTCTTCTTCTGTTTTACTGGCAGTTGGCAACCCATTTAATGAGAGCAGGTAGTTGTACTGCCCTCTAGTGGAAGAGAATGTAATTGTTCTGCCCGTTACTCACACTGAACGCTTAGAGTACTAATCAGGTGGAACCAGATAGTCTTCCACGGCACACCTGATCATTTCCGGCTGCACATTTGTTTGAAAACACTCTTCTGCATAATCCACAGTTCACAGTTAACAATACAAAGTGGCAGACCGTTTGGCTGACACAAACCAAATCTCCTCTGGGATTAACCTCAGTACAAAAACTGTGTACCGGGAGCTTCGTGGCATGTGTTTCCATGGCTGAGCAGCTCATGTAGGTGGCCTCGTAATTTTGTCCATATAATGTATATTAAAAAGTGACCTGTCTAGGGATTATGAATGCAAATTAGCAATTATTCTGCTTCCTTCCAACATATTCAGTATTTATTACTCACAAGGTATGATGCATTTCCTTTTTATTGATATGTCTAAATAAAAGTTATTTTGTACTTCTTGCATACAAATGTTTTTTTTTTAATCCTTTCCTTCCATTCAGTGTGCATTTGTACAGCTGCAGTGTGAATTCCCTCCCTTTGGGATCAAGAGTCTTACCTTATTCATTATCTTTTATGCTTGACTGCAGTGTCAGGTGGTAATTTAATGGATTTTTGAAAAATAAATTGCAGCATCAAAGTCCAAGGTAAACAGGATGCTTGTTTGTGCAACCTCACAGAATAAATTCAGATTCATAAAGGGAACTTTGCAATAATAGGATTGCACATTTTCTATATTTCACCATGGCAGATGTACCCAGGGGCTGAAACATATTCACAAAACCGAGCGCTGAACCATATAAATATTTGAAAACACATTTTATGGCTGTGAATTTAGAGATCTCCTGAGCTTTTGAATGCTTCACAGGGTCCAGAGGAAGTATCGGTGTGAATTTGATTGAGGATTTTTGTGCTCACAACAGTAAAGATTCCCCCAATCCTGCTGCACAGATGGTAACAGCAGGCTGACCTCACCCTACCAACTTCATTTTTACAGGCGTTAATTATGCAGAGAAATGTTTGCTGAGCACACAAGCTTGTTCACAGCTTCTCCCTGATAAGGTTACACATATTTACACTTGGGAGCTGCCCGGTGCAACCACAGTCTTCTGCTTATTGCCCACCAGAGCAGATCATGGCCGAAGGTTTTGCTCAAGGGCACTTTAACTTTAACTCACTCAACCTCAACAAGCAGATTCTCCCAAATCGTGGGAACTGGCACGATTTGAACTCTTGACCTTGGACATAAAAGCAGGTATCTCTAGGCTACAAATGTCCCTGATGTTCAGCATCATCTAAAAGAGAAGCTATTATTAGGGAGACCTCATTCACCTCCTCCCACTCCTCATCATGTTACTCTTCGCTGGCCAGAAAGACATGACACATGATCAAGTGCTCATTAAAAGCTAAACAGTACAGCCAAAGAGCAAAAGAAGCTTGGGAGAACTTCACACGTATTTCTCTCATCCACTGCTATTTTAATGTAATATATGCAAGATGTGTCCCCATTATAAACATTCATCTGTCACATGAGGAGGTTCTTGCAATAGCTAAAAGCAACATAGGGAGGATGCTGCAGTATATATACATACATTTTCTTTTTTTCTTTAACAAAACTGGAAAATATGCAGAAACTAATACAGATTTGTGAAAAAGCCTATCATGAAAAACATGAAAAATATACAAATAGATCATTTTTTTTGTGATGTCTGACTTTTTGATATCAATATTCATTTTCTTCTTTGCTTCCCCTTCTATTATTACATGGAGTACTGCAGCAATCTGTTGGTAACCAAAGCAATCCCAGTGATTTTTTTGGTGCAGCAACCTCTTTGAGACCAATGTTACACTGTGACTGCAAGAAAACTCCTGCAGTCACTTAACAACTGGTTTGGGAATACACATTTTTCCCTAGTGACCTGTGGTTCCCAGGGGTTGCCAAGTCTCGTATCTCTATCTCTAGTGGTCTCTGGTATGAATGTTGCCTTGCAGAGCTACTAGCATAACTGTATGCTGTTAGTTGCATGTGAACTTGTGTGAACTTCAGTCATTAATGTGAACTTGAAAGGAGTTTCATGCTCTTTGTTTTTGGCAGCAAAAGCAACTTAAGGCAAAGGAAGAAATGTGGAAAAAATATGAGTTCAGTCTTGACTGAACAATGATTGAAATAACAGGGTAAATGCTACTACTCTGGAACCAACTGGCAGTCCGTCTGGGATAGACCTTACCTCTTGCCCTGTGACAGCTGGGATAGGCTCCAGCATTTGCTGCAAAACACTCAAGACCACTGTGACCCGGATTATAGAAAACTTGCACAAATGGGTGGGTGAATGGATGTTACCAGTAGGCAGAAAAAATAAAGAAATAGTTCAGCTTTTGTGGCTATGTTAGTGACTTCTGGTCAATCTTTGTTCATGTGAAATAAGATCTGCTGATTCCAAGACATGAAAGGAGAAGAAATTGGTTCACAAGGCTCCAAAACATGAAGAATGCAGAGGGAAGTATAAATCCTGCAATCAAAGCACCTTCTTTCTAACAGAACAAAACTTGGATTATGAACGAGAGTGCTATTGAATTCAGTTTCCCCTACTGTGCTTTTGCATTTATCATCTATACCAGACACAATAGCTAAGAACCCCATGAAAATGACTTTTCCATTTTCAGACACAATCATTTGTTGTCTTAAAGACTTGGTTCCAAGACATTTGTACTGTTGATTCCAATCAAAATCTTGCAAATATTCATCAGCTATTTCTATTTCACTGCCTTATTTTCTTATAGTGCTTCTTAGGTTCATTTAAAGAACACTACAAATTCATAGCACAGCTTCAAATGGACAGCTGTAATTTGTTAGCTAGATACTGTATAGCCAGTGAGCTCATTTTTATCTGACGATGCACAATTCATTCTTTGCCCTTGAAATAATACTTTCCCCCCATTTCAGCACCACAGGATCCCTGCAGAAAAGATCAAACAATCATGTGAACTCTCAGGATGTTTCATTTTTGGGGTAAACATTCCAGGTAAGATTTTTCTGTGATATAAAAGGCCTGTAGTAAATGGTAAGGTGTGTGCTGTCCTATGAGTCAAGCGGGTATTATGAATTTGGGGGTAAAAGATAATATGTTACTTTTTGATGAAGTATAAAAACTTTAAGGAACTTTACCAGTGTATAACCAGCAAATCACGTGACCACAACTGACCACAACTTGGTGTATTTAGGCATCTAGAAATGGCCAAGATGATCTGCTGAAGTTCATGAGCATCAGAATGAAGAAGAGAGGTGATTTTGTACGTGGCATGATTGTTGGTGCCAGATGGGCACTATTCATAGTACTATTGAGATTAATTATTTAAAGAACTTGCATTATACTGAAAACCTTTAATTTTTAATGAAATTAAGATTCTTTCATGATCAAATGTACCTTTATGTACATTGCCTGCTCTTTTTTTAACCTTCAACATGAGGGCCTTGAAAGGGGATATCAGAGCATGTGAAAGCTGGGGAGTAGAACACTCATAGAGAGAATGGGGAGCAGGAGGCAATTTAACTATGAACTCACCCTGAAAGAACCTTCAGTCTGTCAATCAGCTGAACCGCCGCCTTCAGAGAGCCTTTGCTGGCAACACTGAAACTCTGATGCTTAGTGTCCCGCTCCAGCCCTGTAATGAGATCTCTGGGCAATCTGATTGAATTATTCTGATGGTTTTCAGTACATTTTTGCTCCGGGCCCTGACAGCACACACTGATAAAGCCTAGCAATGAAAGAAAATAAGCCAAAGTAATGGATGTACAAATACAATAGGAGGATTGACTTCACAGAATTGTAGGGGATCCTTACTTGAATAGCTATACCATAGCTACACCAATGAAGTTTCCTAAATTAAACTTAACCCAGCAGTGTGTTCATTAGAACCTATCATGTTTTTCCTCTATATATATATATTTCTTATGGCTTTATTTTTATAATGTGCAATGAATTATTTGTATATTTCATCTCTGCTGCCAGGTGTTCAACCTCTGCACTGCCTTTTAGCATCTAACTAGCATTGATAATGAGTCTCTGGAGACCAGAGTGAATGACATAAAAGTTAGTGTTGCTTGATAAACACTGAATAGCAGCCATCTGCTGGCTCACTGTGAATGCATTTTGGAGGCTGGAAATTGTAAGGAGCTTCAAAAATGCAAATGAACAGAGGCTCACAAACAAACTTAATCAACAACTAATAACGCAGCTGTTTGAAAGAATGAGTATGCAAGCCAGAAATAGGTTTTTGCCTCTTTAATTGGAGCAAATTAATGATTTAGCTGAGCATTAGCTGACTCAAAGCACTCATTGTGACTAATCTTTATCAAGCTATGCACTGATGGATGTGGAAATGGAAGTATATGAAAGAATGGATGGCAAATGCATACTGTAGATGCACATTTCGAAGTTGGATGTATATCCATGTTCAGTCTTGGCATGTTTTATACTTTGTAATTCCATTTGATTTATAGCCGAGGCAATGCACTGTTCTCCAGCTACTATATTAGAATCTCAGAGTTAATTGAAATAACTGTAAATAATTTTTTGCTTGCAGAGCTACAACGGTGTCCGTCTCCCTGCAGCTACAGAAAACATAGGTTCTCTTTATGGTTATTTATGTTGCAGAGAGCGTTGAAGCTAAACAATGGAAGTCTGGTATTCAAGTCAGTCTAAAAAATCATTTGACAATACGCCCTAATTTTGAAGTCCAGAATATCCACGAGAGAATAAAAAAAGCAAAGAAGCAAACAAATAACAAATAGTTGTTGATCTAAACATCTGAAAGAGATTTATGTATGTGATTGTTTTCAAATGATATCATTTGTTCAGAAATTAATACATTTAATACACTAACTGGTTACTTTTCAGGTACACCTTGATTGTACCATGTTGAACCCCCCCCCTTTGCTCCCAGAACTTTCTTAATTTATCATCACATAGACAGAAGATCTGTCCATATTGACATAATAGCATCAAGCAGTTGCTAAACATTTGACAGCAACACATCTGCGACATAAACACCACCATGCCGCCGCATCCCAAAGATGCTCTGTTGGACTGAAATCTGTTGAGTCTGGAGGGTATTTCAGGGGGGTGAACACACTGTCTTTCTCAAGTTGATTTCAGCTTTCAGCAACAACACTCAGGCAGGCCAAGGTATATAAATGATGCTGAGTTGACACTAAGAGGACAAAATTGTGCCTCCCACACCATTATACCACCACCAGCAGGTGAACCACTGATACATGGTTGGATGGATCAATGTTGTTTACATGAATTTCTGATCCTGCCACTTGAACATTGCAGTTTCCTGTTCTTAGCTGACAGGAATGGCACCTGGTATGGTCTTCTGCTGCTATAGCTCATTTGCTTCAAGGTTTGATGTGCTGTGTGCTTGGAGACGTTCTTCTGAATTCCTTGGTTGTAATAAGTAGTTATTTGAGTTACTTTTGCCTTCTTATCAACTTGAAGCAGTCTGGGCCGTCTCTTCAGACCTCTGGCCTTAGCTTAGCACTTTTGCACAGAGAACTACTGCTCATTGGATGTTTACTCTTTTTCAGATCATTCTTTAGAAACCCCAGAGATGGTTGTGCAGGAAAGCTACAGAAGATAGCAGTTTCTGAAATACTCAGACCAGCCCTCTGGGCATCAGCAACAATGCCACAAAGTTATTTAAATCACCTTTCTTTCTCCATTCTGATGTTTAGTTTGAAATTGAGCAGACCATTTTGACAATGTCTAAATACCTAACTCCACTGAGCTCCTGCCATTTGATTTGCTGATTAGATATTTGCATTAATAGGCAGTTGAACAAGTGTTCAGTGAGTTGATATTGCTTTGAGTAGGTTTTAAAACCCCTGTGGACTGAGTATGCATAAATGCTAGAATGTAAAAAACAGACAAAATAAAGCAAAATAAGTTAATAAAAAGTTGTGATACAATTTTGATTGTAATTTGACATTAATTATGATATTCATTACTGAGTCATAGTAATGACTCACATGTTGTATCACCAAGTCTCTCTCTACTGATCGCCATTTTCCCCTTTATGCAACAATGAATATGTGAGCAATTTCATTCACCTTCAACATCAGACGCTCAATTTCCAACCGCTTTGGAGTTGGTTTCAGTGAGTGAAACTTCAGAGGCACAAATCCAGTGTTTGATCATATGCAGAGAGGAAGCAATACTTTGGTGATAATGGGATTGGATCATGGGATTCGACACATTCCCACAGAATAGAGTTCATTCAAGGAGTGGGAGGTGAAATATCTGCACATTCATTGCTTTACCTGTGATGCTGAAATGGATTAGGTGTTGTGAAGTCATGTTTTAAAGGAGCAAACCTCTATTTTGATGAGATTCAGACATTTCGCACAGTTATCAGTTACTCATGAGCAAGCCGGAGGCTGTAATTGCTTTCCAAATTGCCTCTTTGAGCAGTGACTGACCCAATTAGTTTTGGGATTGTGTTTGTTACAGTATCACTATGTGTTGCAGCTCATCTCTTTGAATATTTCAAACTCACATCGACAGCCAGTTACATCTGTATTTGTAACGTGTCGGCCAGAATGATTAGTTAATTATGTTTGTGCTCTTTGAAAATGACACTGCCAAGTGTCTTTTGGCCGATTCCCTGTCCCTCATGCTATACTTCTGTCTTACATTCATGCATACACTCACACATCCCCCCAATATTTTAACCTGGAAGTAAAGTCAATACCCAAAATGAAGCTTTATTCATATCTCAACATTTGGGCTGTGGCTCTTTCTAAGATGTCGACAATCCATTACAGGAAAATTTGTCAGAATGGAAAAACAAATGAAACGGAAGGAAGAGCTTATCACAAGGAGATGGATGCTGGTGGATCCTGGACAGTAAAACAACAAAAGCAGTTTTGTCTTTTTAGGAGTATGAAAAAATATGTAATTGGTACAGTGGGGCAAAAAAGTATTTAGTCAGCCACCGATTGTGCAAGTTCCCCCACCTAAAATGATGACAGAGGTCAGTAATTTGCACCAGAGGTACACTTCAACTGTGAGAGACAGAATGTGAAAAAAAAATCCATGAATCCACATGGTAGGATTTGTAAAGAATTTATTCGTAAATCAGGGTGGAAAATAAGTATTTGGTCAATAACAAAAATACAACTCAATACTTTGTAACATAACCTTTGTTGGCAATAACAGAGGTCAAACGTTTACTATAGGTCTTTACCAGGTTTGCACACACAGTAGCTGGTATTTTGGCCCATTCCTCCATGCAGATCTTCTCGAGAGCAGTGATGTTTTGGGGCTGTCGCCGAGCAACACGGACTTTCAACTCCCGCCACAGATTTTCTATGGGGTTGAGGTGTGGAGACTGGCTAGGCCACTCCAGGACTTTCAAATGCTTCTTACGGAGCCACTCCTTTGTTGCCCGGGCGGTGTGTTTTGGATCATTGTCATGTTGGAAGACCCAGCCTCGTTTCATCTTCAAAGTACTCACTGATGGAAGGAGGTTTTGGCTCAAAATCTCACGATACATGGCCCCATTCATTCTGTCCTTAACACGGATCAGTCGTCCTGTCCCCTTGGCAGAAAAACAGCCCCATAGCATGATGTTTCCACCCCCATGCTTCACAGTAGGTATGGTGTTCTTGGGATGCAACTCAGTATTCTTCTTCCTCCAAACACGACGATTTGAGTTGATACCAAAAAGTTCTACTTTGGTTTCATCTGACCACATGACATTCTCCCAACCCTCTGCTGTATCATCCATGTGCTCTCTGGCAAACTTCAGACGGGCCTGGACATGCACTGGCTTCAGCAGCGGAACACGTCTGGCACTGCGGGATTTGATTCCCTGCCGTTGTAGTGTGTTACTGATGGTGACCTTTGTTACTTTGGTCCCAGCTCTCTGCAGGTCATTCACCAGGTCCCCCTGTGTGGTTCTGGGATCTTTGCTCACCGTTCTCATGATCATTTTGAGCCCACGGGATGAGATCTTGCGTGGAGCCCCAGATCGAGGGAGATTATCAGTGGTCTTGTATGTCTTCCATTTTCTGATGATTGCTCCCACAGTTGATTTTTTCACACCAAGCTGCTTGCCTATTGTAGATTCACTCTTCCCAGTCTGGTGCAGGTCTACAATACTTTTCCTGGTGTCCTTCGAAAGCTCTTTGGTCTTGGCCATGGCGGAGTTTGGAGTCTGACTGTTTGAGGCTGTGGACAGGTGTCTTTTATACAGATGATGAGTTCAAACAGGTGCCATTCATACAGGTAACGAGTGGGGGACAGAAAAGCTTCTTACAGAAGACGTTACAGGTCTGTGAGAGCCAGAGATTTTCCTTATTTGAGGTGACCAAATACTTATTTTCCACCCTAATTTACGAATAAATTCTTTACAAATCCTACCATGTGAATTCATGGATTTTTTTTTCACATTCTGTCTCTCACAGTTGAAGTGTACCTCTGGTGCAAATTACTGACCTCTGTCATCATTTTAAGTGGGGGAACTTGCACAATCAGTGGCTGACTAAATACTTTTTTGCCCCACTGTATATATTTGACTGTAAGATGATAAAACAGCCAGTTGTAGTGACGTCGTATTTAGCACACACACAAGGCTAAATCAATCCTCTTGTCGGTGTCTTTATATCAACACAGATAATCCCGTTTTATCTAATGAGAAACTGTTCCTTTACAACATAGCATAGTGAAGTTGCCGTATGTATAATTTCACAGTAGATTAATGCCATTTTTCTGGCTTTTAACTTTTACTACTTAAGATTTAGTTCTCTCAGCATGACCAACATAAAGACTACAAATTACCAGCTACAGAACAGTTGTGGTCTGGAGCCCCCATATTTTTTTTTCTCGCCTTGTTTAACAATTCAGTGTGACCCAGATCTTTCTTACCATTGTGATATGCTGCATTGAAATGTATCCTGTAGACTGATTAGTAGATTCTTTGAAAAACACTTTGAAAATGCTGACAGAGGTGATGTTAAATCATTAGTTTGCAGTTCTGTGAAAAAGTACTCCCCCCCTTCACAGTTTCTTTGTTCTGAATTTTTGTCACACATGCATGTTTCAGATTGTCAAATAAATTTTGATATTAGACAATTAAAGATGTCTTAATTCATTATGGAAAAAAAGTTAACCAAATTTACCTGGTCCTTTGTAAAAAGTAATTGACCCTCTAAACCTAATAACTGGTTGTATCATCCCGTGCAACAAGAACGGTAGTGGAGCATTTGTGATAACTGGCAATGGGTCTTTCACATCACTGTAGGGGAATTTCTGCCCACTCTTCTCTGCAGAATTGTTTTAATTCAGTCACTGTGGGGGACTTTGAGCATGAATGGACAGTTTGAGGTCACATCCTAGCATCTCAATCAGATTTAGGTCTGGACTTTGACTAGGCCACTGTAAAACCTAGTTTTCTGGCCATCTGGTGGACTTGCTCGTCTGTTTCAGTTCATCGTCCTGATACATAATCCAAGTGCACTTGAGCTTCAGGACATGAACTGATCCTTGTGGATTATGACAAGTTGTCCAGGTTCTGAAGCAGCAAAGCAGCCCCAGTCCCAAGCACTACCACCATCATATCTGACTGCTGGTATGATGTTTATTTTTATCCTGTGTTTTATGAAAAGTGTAACAGGACTCAAACCTTCCACAAAGTTCAGCTTTAGTCACATAAACATTGGAAAGGTTTACCAACGTTCTAAGTTTTCTCCATTTGTGGATAATGGATGTGTTTGGGTAGCTTTTATTTACTCCCAGTATTTACACAGGTTATCATTTTTTAATATTAAACATTTTTTGATAATCCGAAACATGTACATGTAAGTGGGACAAATATGCAAAAAAAAAAAAAAAAAAAGACAGTGTGTGTCTTATATTTCACGCTTTTGTTCTGCTTTATTTATGTTTCATATTTGTTGGCAAACTTCCATTTCAGTGGAAATGTTGGACCACACTGAGAGCAGTACAACAAAACATGGCAATCTTGCTCTATAATATCATAGAGTAATCTAAGCTGAATCAGCCATTTCTGTTGAAAGGCATTTTTCAAGAGAAAATGCCTTACCAATACCATCCCTGAAACCTGTAGTGGCACACGTTGATCTTTTTTTTTTCTGAAAAATGAATCAGTAGTTTGCTTCATTGTTGCCAAAGGGCGAACCAAGAGAAAGTACATACAGACCGGACACAGGAAGATGACATCCTGTCATCCTCTATTTCACTCAGAAAAAAAAAAATACAAATACACACACATACACACTCTCAACACACATACACAGGCCCCAAAATGATTCTTAATTCCCCCTGGCTTTTCACACAATATTCAATAATGATTAAAAAAAAAAAAAAAAAAAAAACGAAACCAACAAACAAACAGTTTTATTATTTCTATAACCCCTGGTCATAAAATTTATAGCACTTCACATTGTTGCAGATTCTAAGGTTGCAGTTGAGCGCCACTGGCTCTACATTTAGTTAAACACAACAAATCATTTCATTCAGTTTATGCTGGTGATGGTGAATTAAAAAAAACTGAAAAGCAATAGGATATTCAAAATTAATTTGCATTCATAAACAGTTCCTCAGTGTTGAGGCCTTAATGTGGCAACAAGTAGGCCTGCAGTGTGAGAGCAAAGTGCTCTAATAGGGTGATATGGTACTACAAGGTCATTAAGATAAGATGGGGCCTGATTATTTAAGACCTTGTATGTGAGGAGCAGGATTTTGAATTCAATTCTGGATTTAACAGGAAGCCAATGAAGGGAAGCCAAAACAGGAGAAATCTGCTCTCTCTTTCTAGTCCCTGTCAGGACTCTTGTTGCAGCATTTTGGATTAGCTGAAGGCTTTCCAGCGAGTTTTTTGGACATCCTGATAATAATGAATTGCAGTAGTCCAGCCTGGAAGTAATAAATGCATGAACTAGTTTTTCAGCGTCACTAAGAGACAGGATATTTCTAACTTTAGAGATGTTGCGCAAATGGAAGAAAGCAGTCCTACATATTTCTTTAATATCTGCATTGAAGGCATGTCCTGGTCAAAAATGACTCCAAGGTTCCTCACAGCGTTACTGGAGGCCAAGGTAATGCCATCCAGAGTAAGAATCTGGTTAGATACCATATTTCTAAGATTTTCAGGGCCGAGTACAATAACCTCAGTTTTATCTGAATTAAGAAGCAGAAAGTTAGCGGCCATCCAGGTCTTTATGTCTGTAAGACATTCCTGCAGTTTAACTAATTGGTGTGTGTTATCTGGCTTCATAGATAGATAGAGCTGCATGTCATCTGCATAGCAGTGAAAATGTATGCTATGTCTTCTAATGATGTTGCCTAGGGGAAACATGTATAGTGTAAACAGAATTGGTCCTAGCACTATAGCACTATAATTCAGGTGTCTGTATTATCACTAGAACCCCTTCTACTTGCCACATCACTCCTGTTCTGCAACAGTGTCACTGGCATGAAAATTAAAATCCACATCAACTTTAAAATTCTCCTACTGACATCAAGGCCATCCATAACCCATACGTATCGTAACCCATATCTATCTGACATTCTCCATGCTACCACTTCCTCTCCTGCACGCTTAGATCCTCCTCCTCCCTCAACCTGACAGTTCCCTCTGCTTCCCTCACAACCATGGGGCTCAGAGCTTTCAGTTCCTCTGCTCACTATCTCTGGAACTTTTGATTCACTACCACTTTTCAAAACCCGGCTCAAAACCCATCTATTTAAAACTTCTTTTTCCCTGTAATCACATTTGCACTGCCTAATTTTGACTTTTCTTGTTTTTTGTTCATTTATTGTACAGTGTCCTTGGGTGTTTTGAAGGCACCTACAAATAAAATGTGTTATTGTTATTAATGATAACAAAGTGGAAGATGTGGACTAACATCAAACAGATTTTGGTGTTTTCAGGAGATCTGCTAAGAAAAAAAAAAGTCAAATTGAAATGTAATTGTACTATACAAATGCATTACCCTAGCATGCATAAACAAATAACAAACAATTAAATACATCTGACAGCAACAAGCGTTCAGCAATCAGAGGGTTTTAAAAATGCCAAAATGTATTACTAGGGCACAATCAAGCCACCTCAGGTAGAATTTGCAAAAAAATTATCTGGTTCAGTTCATTTCCTGAAGCTCATCTGCATAGGTATTATGACTTCCCTATTCGGGTGCATAGTGCTAAATTGTCAGTTCTTGTAAGTGTAATATACACACATGAGCTCACACAGGCGCTTGCTGTAACACTCGAATGAACCCATGCTTATTGCTACATCAACAGAAAACAAGTGCTTGACTGACAGCATGTGTACAAAGCTGTAGTGCAGAAACATGAGTTCTACACGAACAACATGACTCCAGCACGAGATATTTTCCGAGTAGTTCCATTTCCTTGAACTGATAAGTGGCATTTCTGAAGTTAATATTTCATGTCATTACCCACATAAAGCTATTTTCAGACCTTGGTGTTTCAAGAAAGATGAGAGATCAGACCATTAGGAAGACATTTGGAATAGCTGATCCCTGCTGAACCAGTATGAGGCTGACCCAAACAAGTATGCTCAACTGTAGGCAGGTAATCTAGGCAAGACTTTATCTGCTTTGCTGCTTCCTGGCAGCATCTGGATATCTACGCCTCTTTTTCCACATTATTTTTTTCCCCCTTCTTTCTTTGTTTTGCTAAACGTTACATTTAGCTATGTCAGATGTGCTCTCAAAAGTCATGTATCAATTTTGCTGGCTCTTTATTCCCTTTTATTTATCCCACAACTGAGGCGCAATTTCTAAGATTAAAATAATGCATAGATAAAAGAATCACTTTGTCTTGACGTTATTTAGGTGATTTATAAGTACCATTTTGGTTCCACGGATTTAAAGACTGTTGAGAAAGTACACGCATGACATTGAAAGCCTTTTAACTTCAATTATTTCCTTGCATCTGAATTAATCCTGAATAAAAATATAAGTGATGGGAGAACTTTTCAAGATTTGTAATTTGCAGCTCACTGACCACAGCATGACCAATCTTCAAAGCAACTTTGGTGTGGCAATATAGTGATTAACCCTTTAAAGCCTGCACCAGGGGCGATTCTAGGATCAGAGCTTAGGGGGTGCTGAGCACCAGGAGAGCTGCCCAGCCAGGCAAGATAAACTTTACTTGTCACAGAGACCTCATCTCTGTCAGTCCCTGCATCCCTAAATGTCACCAGTTGTCCTTTTTTTTTTTTTTTTTTTTTTTTTGCCTGTCCCATTTGGTTCTTTAGCCATCAGAATTGTTGTCTGAAGACCAACAAGGATACCCAATGGATTTACTTTGCCAAATGGATCATCGTGGCATTGCCGTATTGGTCCATTTGGTCGATCTTTGTTTTTATTATTTATTATATTTTATTTTCAGATGTTACAGACGGGACAGACATGAGTGAGGGATAGGAAAGGGAGAAAGAAAGAGGAAGGAAAGGAAAAACAGAAGGGGAGAGGGACAGTGAGAAAGGGGGGGAGAAAAAAAATAAAAATCTCCTGGATCACCTGTTGAGAGAAGAATAGAAAACAAGCAAAAAAAAAACAAAGCAACATACTAAACACAACACCATCGCATTAATCTAGCTAAGTGTAAACAGCAGTAAATACTAAATATTCAATGTTGTTGTGCAGCACGCAGGACAGATGTGCTTCGAAGTAGCAGCCAAGAAAGGTGTAATTTGGGTCTACGAGCAGTGAACACCCGTGTGCATACCTGTGTGGATCAGCGCACTTGTATTCCAAAGGTTTCTCCATGTAACGATCTGCTAGGGAGTGTGGGGGGGCCACAGCCCCGTCCTCCGGGGTGTGAAGCGGGTATGGAGGAGATCAAAACTCCAGACATCTAGAGGCCCCCAGAACACAAGAGACCATGGAAGACCAACAGAGGGGCAGCCGCGCCACTGTTCCAGTAAGAGCTGAGGAGAGTCCCAGATGAGGGTTCACTCAGCAGCCGCGGAGCAGAAGCCAGGGGGAGTTGCAGTGACGCGCCCATGAGCTCCGCCGGCCCCCAGCTGTGCCTGAGTGACCGAGCCCCAGGCCGAGAGGCCGGGGGCACCCCACCTCCGAAGGGGCCCAAGAGAGCCCCAGGCTCCAGGTCCCGATAAGCGGCCGCCAAGGAGTGAGCCGGTGTGTACCTGGACGCCCACCCCCAGACACAAAGAACCACCAACGCACCGACACCTGAGGGAGTCCGCCACCGGCAGGGGAAGTGGTGGTGGGCGGAGATAGGCCTCCAAACCTTGGAGGGCCTGAGGTGTCCCCAGAGAGGTGGCGTCTGATACCCAACCTGACATATAGACACAGACATACAGGCACACACAGACACAAACATCCATCCCCCCCCCCCCCCCCCCCCCCATGCTCTCATATGCACTTACTCCACACTCAACCAACGTGGAGACAGACATAAAGAGACGCTGTACACACGATCACACTCCCCAAGCGTACTCTACAAACCGGGTCTAGGTACCCTTGCCCCTGGAGGGGGGAACTGCACCCAGACCCAGGTGGTGGTCTCCAGTTGTCCTGAGTTCTCTCTGACTGTCTCCTTGGTGCATTTAAACCCCTGTTCCTCCCTGTCTCCGTTATCAGTCATCATAATTTTACCATCTCTGTGCAAGTCTGCAAATTTCTTTATTAAATCATAAGATTCTTAAATCCATCAAGTATCTCTGTGCCTGGGTCCTTGTCACAAAACATGAGATCACTGTTTTGTACATTTTAACACAATTTATTAAGCATATGCTTCAGCCAATACCTTTTGATTAGCCTTGTCTTGTGGTTTCTTGCTTTGTGGTAATCTTTATTCTGTTTTCACTGAGATATTTGAATGCTAATCAATAAATCAATATTCAATTCTAAAAAAAAAATTCTAATCCCCACATTTGTGAAAGAAAAGCAAAACACTTTTTTGAAAAGTTTGTAACAAAACCACCAAATCTGATAAAGGTTATTTAAATGCTGCAAAAGAAGAATGGAGTGGAATAAAAAAATACATATCCTAACCTTAACTACTGAGGGAGAATAATGAATGATGCTCATAGTGAGTAAGAACGGAGATTCACTTTTAAAGTGTATGTATAATATAATACAGATACATAAAAATACACTCCAAAAATAGAAGAGTCCTTTAAATGTACAAATTTAAAAAATATTAATTAAAAAATTATAAAAATGGAGGCAACTGTGCCTATGGTACAATGTATGAAAAGATCTTTACTGCAGATACTTCTAAAATGGCGTTGCAGATTTTTTCTTTTATTTTAATCTATGTCGCCTCACCTTGAGGTTGGCAAATCTATCACTGTTTGGTGGTCAACTCTCTCAAGCAGTTTACAGTTTCTGTTGTGCCTGTCACTGTTCCCTGTCTGTTTTCTTACCTGGTTCTTCTTGAACTTGTACTTTCTCCTCACGTTCCCCTCTTTCCTCTCTCCCTCTGTGGACTGACAATCATACACAAATAGATTGTATTTTTTTTTAAATAGAGTTTATTGAACCAGCTGGCAAATTTGCTTAATTTATTTGTTTGTTGCCGTTGAAGGAAAGGACATAAGAAAATCTACTAAATCGTGAAAAATAAAACACTTCCGAGAAAACTAAGCAAAGACACAGAGCTTTGATGTCAGTGCGGCTTCCGCTGTACGCTGTGTGTACTCTGTACTCGCAGCATGTCAGCCTCGTCACAGCACAGGTGGCAGATTCAACGTCAGCATGCACACAGAACACAGACAGGGAGCAGTCACTGTCGGCCCCGTAATGTGTCAAAACAACAACCACCTTCAAAACAAGCCAGTCATACTTACGGATAACTTTGGAAAGAATAAACAGCCATGATTGTTACTTCCTGAAATATTTATAGCTGCTGCAGTTGGAGCAGTGAGTTCTGCAGTGCTTCCTGACAGATCCTTACTATTTCCAAGTCTGTCAACAGTACAGAGTGTGAGAAAGACTGCTGCTGTCATCTGCATCAGTGGCAGCTCGCTTCCCCATGAGACCCAATGCAAGCCTTTCACGCTAATAAAGATTTTTCCGAGGGCAAATATGATAAACTGACAAGTGTAGGTACAGTACACGGGAAATGCGTGCGCGCTCGCTCTGAGCAAGACAAATCATTCCCCAGAATGACATTCAGCCTGATCTTGCAGGGGATGCTGCTGTAATACGCTGTGAAATTGATTCCATGAAATGAATCATGATCTAATCTTGTCTACCAAAACAAGGTGGCTTGTTCCATGGAAAGAACATCAAGACAGAAACAGTCACAAAATGTACCATCCCATTTCTGCTATTACGAAGCTCTTTTTGAGGATACACAGAAAGCAGTCTTGAAGGGTTACCCGAACAGCTCTTAAAAGTTTGCACGGATTTCCTGTTAGGTATAACATGTACCAGAATTATCTCTCTTTTTAAGGTGAATATAGATATGCTTCCTCTTTTGAGTGATTTATTGTTTTTTCTTGGATGCAGTTATCACAACATGATGTTCACTTTTTTGGAAAGCAATATGAATCACAGTGACTAAAGCTTACATCATGAATGTCTAATCACAAAGGTCAGTGACATGCCCTCAGCATATTTTTTCCTACTGAGCTGTGATCACACCAGTGACTCACTCACTGCAATCAAATACTGCTAGAAATGTAATAGAAATAAGCCTGCTCTGCTTTTGAGGACCATTTGAGAGTCCAAATAAAGTGATAATAATCAGAGTATTTTTCCAATAGTTTGTAGACCTCATGTCTGTGGAGGGGAAACATTCATCACTATTAAACGAGCCCTGGTTGACCCAGCTGTCAGGAGGCAATGACGTTTGACTGATAGCTCTGCTGCTTCTGTTTCTCCAAGTTGTTCTATCGCCTCATAGTTCTTCATTTTTCAGGCTGGGATAGGGCAAAGAGCGTGTGGGTGGTGGTTTGGAACGCTGGTCAGCAAAGTCATTGTAGCCAAAGCCCTATCTGATGCCTACCTAAGTAAGTTTAATGCAAAGAAAGTTTTTTGTTTGTGTGCGTAGCTTTTGTTTTCTTTTGAATGTAATCCCCCCCCCCCCCCCCCCCCCCTTTTTTTTTGGTTAATCTTTCAAGATTAAAAATTAACGCAACTCAAAGAAAACCCAAAGTCCTCTGAGACCCAGTCCTCATGATTACATCCAGCCTAATTGCGTTGAGTAGATTATAACTGCACCTCCACGCGGCACGAGTGTGCGTGTCAATAAATGCATTACAGTAATGGATGCAATCTGATCATGTGGTGAAGGCACAGTGATGCTCAGCTATTGTAGCTTGTTAATTGGAAACATTGTCGGCATCTTTGCTCTGTTTGGGTCTGTTCTGGTTGACCACATTTTGGATCAAGTGTAATTAGTCTCAAGTCTGTTCCATTTCTGCTTTATTGAGATTAATTTATGCACCACGAGCATCTGACGGTAACACAAGCAAAAAAAACAAAAAAAAAAACGAGGCTTACTTTATTAGGAAGAAATGTGATTGTGATCTTAATCAGATGCCAGACACTTTATTAGGTACATCTTGCTAGCATCCTGTTGGATCTAATGCATCATGCAGTTGATTCCAATTTCACTGCAGGTGCAAAGTTGCATGTGACAAATAAAGGTTTGATTGATTGATTGATTGTTGGACATTCGGAGATGCTCTTGTGCATACCTTGGCTGTAAGTGTTTATTTGAGGTATTGTTGCCCTCCTGTCAACAAAGGTGTCTGGCCAACCATTTTACCCCAGAGAACTGAAGCTCACTGCATATTTTCTTGTTTTTGGTCCATTCTCTGTAAACTCTAGAGATGGTTGTCCATGTGACTGCCATGTGATTGGCTTATTGGATATTTTTGTATACAAGCATTTGAACAGGTATAATAGTGGCTCGAGGGTTTAGTTAGATCAAAAAATAAAAGCAGTTAAATGTGAGAAGTTAATCAGACTATTGTGTCATTTACATATGACAAAAAAGTACGATGTTGATTAATTTATGTGCAAAGATGCAATAAAAATGTTATGTAACAATAGTTTAAATTGAAATTTTCAGATTTGGAAGATAAAAACAAGACAATCCATTCAGTTATACATCAGTTGTGTTCAATTGTTTTTTTTGCTGACATATCCTCTTAGAGTATTTGTGGGAATTACTGGACCAGATCCTTAGATAATACTGAAGGATTCCTTTAATGTGAAAAAAGTCATAATCAACAAGTAGACTACATTTATGGTAAAGTCTGTTTCTCAGTATTTGATCTAAAATTAGTTGAAGTATAAATACTCAATGGCAAGATATTGGTGATAGCTCTGTGACAATAATGGCTCATTTCACCAGGGTGGTTCCACATAATGGGCATTAAAAAGCCTCCCAGACAAACCCTATTCTTCAGATATGGGTTTAATTGTCCAGAATATGATTGCTAAGTGAGAGGTCCCCTCACTTATCAAATTAACGGCTTTAAAATTGGGACAGTGAAGTACTTAGCTCTTATTAAAGTGGAAAGGGTCATGCCAAAGGTAAGCTGTTTATCTCATGAAGGAGAGCATAGAGGAGAGGAGAAACATCCCATTGACAGAAAACAAGTTAAAAAAAAGAGCCTTCTTTAAACCTGAAAGTCAGTCATGCTTTAAGCCAGACTGTGATATTAGAACACAAATTGGAAATAATTGCAAATTTTCATGTGTGGAAGAGAAACAGGAATAGTGATGAAGATAGACACAGTAATTGGAGAGATTCACATGTATTTCTTGCAGAAACTGTCCATATTTCTTCATGTTTTATTCATGAGAGTAAAGATAGTGTATAGCCACACATGAGCTATCACATATCACAGTGCTCATTTATAGCTCTCCTGCATGAGTCTGGCTTAGCCTAGATAACAGTGAAACCGCCTGGAGGCCAGACACAACTCCCCAAAGAGTAATACAGGCCGTCATGACACCCAGATAGAAGCATGGAAATGCAGGTCAACCCAAACTCTTATCAAAATGCCATACACCTTTCAAAATAGTGAATGAGCAGTATGGACTGGCTGCCAGTTAGTCTGATAACAGTGGGGACCTCTTATGTTCAAGTGTGCCATGTTTAAGGGACACTGGCTTATTATAGGCAAGGAAAATGAAGACATTTAGTGCAGTGATTTTCATTCAAATCTATCATAGCATGGTTTCTTCTTCAGGTCTGCACATCCAACTACTACTGCATCCAAAGAGCTACTGAATAGCACACACTGTAAGTTGTAGTGCTTTGAATGAAGCAATATTAAATCAATTTATTGGTACCATGTAGAATAAGGATAATGTCATTTGCAATGTAATGTCCTGCTGGGTTGTTACTTTGACACACATCTACCCTCTAAATATTTTTCTGGCCAAACAACCCACACCCACTTCTTTAATTCATTCATGCTTGAGTCATTTTAAGCTGTGCAGTACGTTTCTTCTACTGAGCACAAGGTTGCTAATTGTGGCGACTGAGGCATTTAAACGTTATGGCGTGACATCAGGGCAAAACTCTTGTTTAAAAAAAATGGAACACTGCGCAGAAAAATAGCATTAGTGGGATTTTCGTGAGAGTGTAATTTCCATATTTTTCACACCCTTCCCCAAGATAATCATAGATCAATTGCGCTGGGATTTGTGCAGACAACACTTGCTGGTTAAGTAGTTTGCAGAAAAGAATTTAAGACCTTTACTTAACCTTCAGAAGCAACATGCAAATATTTCAAAAATTATTCCTTGTAATACATTTGAGTTCTCTCACTCATGCAGTCGCTGACAATAATTCAATACAGCCACTAATCTCTTTCTAATATTACAAACCATGTGTTAACAGAGATAAGTGTGTTTGGCAGGGTGGTCATTTGGAATCTCTAACACTCGGGGCAAGTTTTGCCTTGTGGGTTGTCCTGGAGCCATTTGGCTTAAAAAAAATTAGTCTCCGAAGTTTCTGCAGATGCCTCAGTGTTACAACTTTAATGGACACAAAGATTTGGATTTCTTTTGCCATCCAAAGTCAGTAGCAAAACGGGACCTTCAGACAGCAGTAGTAATGAACCAAGAAGAACTAAAAACAAACCAATATTTTCCATCCTTTCTCCTGTTTTCCCACATAAATGATAACTGAGAGAGTAGAATATTTTTATCTATCAGCATTTGAAACAGAATATAAAAAAAGAGCTCAGAGCTGTACTCTTTATCAAGCAGCAATTATAGACAATTTGTTCAAAAAGGACTTGCAGACTTTTCGGCCACCCTTAACACTTTTTTTCCATGTGTATACGTGTTTTGCTCTTCCTCATAAACACAGAAGGAGGCATGTGGGACAAAATAAATATTCTACAGGTTGCTTTAATGCACAAAGAAACCAATTAATTTACCAGCATCAGGCTGGGAAAAAAGACAAACAACAAGGTTGTGTTGCCAACTGGGCAAAGTAGACAACTCCACAGGGGTAAACTTTCACACCATATGAATTCTGTTTATGCAATCTTATTAGTATCAGCTAAGACAGGTGCATAGATATCTTAAAGAGGGGTCTCTGTGACAAATGGTAGTTTTAAGACCTGCCAAGTTTCTCTGCCAGCGTGAGAGGGGGGAGGATGAGGTTTAAGGTTATGTGAAAAATTGGCAAAAGAAGAATGTTGCAAAACATGGGAATAGGCCATGGAATAAAATATGCTCTCCAAGAATTAATTTACATTGGTCTTATTTACTCTTTGACCTCGGACCATCTCTTAGTTAGCTGCTATAGTCTCATGCTGCTCCTCATGCTTTTATATGTCCCTACTGCATGTTATTAGCTTTTGTCCACTTTCTTCCAAAGTTTGTCTTTATATCTGTATGCTCTCCTTTTCTTGCTTCTCTTACTCTGAACCCCCTCAGCTGGTCATGACAGATGGCTGACCCCCCCCCCCCCCCCCCCTCCCTCTGGATCAAAAACTGGTTCAGAAATCTTCAGGTTCTTTCCTTTTAACCCTTGTGTGGTGTTCGTATTTTTGTTACTCAGCCAGTGTTCATGGGTCTGGTGGACCCGCTAGAGTTTTGGCTTTCCAAATTAACACTATCAAACAATTTTATGTTAAATTACTCAACAGATGTTTACTTCATTCCAATTACAAGACATATGAACAGCAAACATGGTTAATTTTTTCCCTTTACCTTTGTTAGATCACATTTATGAATTAATGTGCTTCTCGTTTTTCTTTTATATAAAATGTTATAAATAAATCAGTTATAATCAAGTGGAGTGAGTGGAAAGACACAACACATTTACACGTGAAAAAATAATTAATTGTTTAATTTTTCTTTTGAAAAAAACTGAACACGGGTCTCACAGACCCGAACACCATACAAGGGTTAAAAATAATGCGCTGCAAAAAACGTTTAGTAAGAAAACCCAAAAAAATGACATACAAATCATGAGTTAAAGGACTGTTCAGTTGTTAGTTGTTGGGGAAAATCAAGAAGTAGATTGAAAGCAGGCCAAAAACGTAGAACTGGCAGCACAGAACATGTCTGAATAGACTCACAATACAGGCACAATAATTAGAGTGCTTAATATCCCTTAATCTGTACTCTTAGAATTAATGAGTGTGCAGAATACAAACACAATCAGGTGATCGACAAAAGGTGGGAAATGTCTGGGAGAATGTGGTGGACAGGTAGGAAATGGCAACGTCAAGGTCAATCAGTTCAAAATCAGTTTTATAATAATAGGCTGATGGGTTGAGAAATGATAGGTTTATGCACTGCTTTGTTTTGGATCTTTGATATCCAGAAATAAAATAGATTTAGTGATAGTTCTCTTCAGATGCAGTCCCTGAGCTGATCCTTATTCTCCTGAATTTGCCAGAAGTTTTCAATTTCATGATGGTTTTACAGCAGCAGAATTGCTCTGCATGGATAGGACTTTATAGGCCACAGATATGAGTAAGATTAGAAAAAAAATGATTATCTAAGCAGCAGCACACAGCTTCAGAAAAAATCTATTATCTGTGTGAACAGGGAAATGAACCCAGCGGTATCACCACCCTTTTTCCCTCCTCTTCTTCTTTCAGGTGCAAGTAAGAGCATCTGGCTCGTTAGTTGTCCCTCAGCAAAGTGTCAAAGCAACAGTGCAGGAAACTGAGTAAGTCAACTGCATACTGGAAAGACAAGATTAATTTCCCAGAATGATTCTCCAATTGGTCTCACCTGAACCGAGGGTTTGGTATAGAAAGTGTTTCTCTTGCAACAAAAAAATTTAAGATTTATTTGCTTGAAGGGATTTGGGGACGATTTTTTTGCACTTAGATATTGAGACGAAGCCCCATTTAGCTAACACGGAAAGTTCTCACTCTTGTTTGATAGATCGTGATCATGTCTAACAAGATAATTTTGGTCTACTGGAAATGAAGGAAGGAAGGAAAGAAAACAACTAAGGGATCAAGGTCCAGGTTTAAGGCAGGTTTTAAGATTTAAGGCAAACTTTTATTTTAATTATTTCATATTTACTTTTAATTTACCCGTGTTTTCATTTTCTTTATTCCTCAGTTTTAATTTCCTTTTGCTTGCAGTATTCCTGTGCTTCATATTGTTTCACTTTAATCTTGAATGTTTTATTTGCTGTTTGTTATTTCTTTGTAACTCAAAGGTGCTTATAAATATATAAATATTATTATTATTGTATTTTCTGTTTGTGATTAGTCTTATGGTGTGTTGTTAAATGGAAAAAGGAACCTTCGCATTCAGATTTTCAAATGCTCATTATGCAATTCATTTGACCATCTGTAATACTAGAAGGCCTGCTGTACTCAGCCAAATTTCAACAGTAACCGTAACAACCCAGTACATAATTCAGCGGCTCGTATCCCCTGCAGCTATTTAAGGCTCTCACAAACAAAAAAGAATTTGAGAAAGAGATTTACTCTGGAACTAATTTCGCCACTGAAAACAACTTGCTAGAGTTGCTATAGAACAAGATTTTTAGTTTGAATAACATGGAGTTTTTATTTAACTTTGAATAACGCTGTGATTAATAATTGATTGGTCAAAGGGTTGCATACTTTCTCAGCCATCTGCCTCTGCTATCCTCATGTTGCCTGTCTAAAATAATTTGTTGTGGTATGAGAGTATTCAATCAAAATACAAAAAATAATAAATAAATAAATGATAAAAATGATAAAAAAAAATATGGACACCTCAACTCAAGAGAAATGATGAAATTATATATATTGTGATTAGGTTTGGCCATGTATGAAGAAATCCATGCAGCATTATAATCATGCGTGTATCTGTGCTTCTTGAGAAAGTAAGCTCAAGTCACTGTGTGCAGATCACAAACACATCTTCAATCTTAACCTGTTAAGCAATTTCAGTGAGTCACATATGTCACTGCTTAGATCAAAAACGGCTCTTAGACTTGCACGTTCAGGGGTAAGTAGCCACTGGACAGATTTCCTTAAGAATGTCTTTAGCAGCTTTTTAAAATATTTTTAGTGTACAGCTTCCCAATATGTCTGTGAAGGTTGTCAGTCATCCAGGTCATTGTAGTCTAGTCTCAGTAAATCACAAGATAGGGTGGGGCTAGGCTTCACAATGTGTTCACTCGAAACCTTGGTTGATTGTGACCTAGACCCGTTTTCATACCTTGGTTTGTGCAAATAGGTAGAGGGTCAAAATGGGGTCCATGACCCTCTTGGGGACACTGCCATTGGGCTTAAAATCTGGGACTATCCACCAGTTGCTCTTAGAACTGAAGAAGCTTCTTGGATGAGAGGTGAAACGTCTTTAAGGAAACTTAAAGAAGTCCAGACGCTTTTCTTTCCAAGCTCCTAAGGTGAAACGAATTTGGGATGCTTGATGGTACTGACATAGTCTCCAAAACTGTGTAGAAAGAGCTATTTATGCCTTACAACAATCAATAAATAAACAGATAAATAAATAAATAAATAAATAACTGTCTGTCATTCTATTTCAGCTTATTAATTTTCTATCTAGAGTGCTTCACTTTGTTTGGACAGCCCAGGTAGGCAGGAAAATAATGCTATAATTTCAATCATATATGTATAAACAGCCTCGACTTCACTGTCAGTCCCTTATTGTCAGTTGTATTGTGGTGTTCATCTTTAAGTTATCTGGCTCCACAGCTAACGTGAAAGTTCTTCTATAATGTTTTCATCATGTCCTTAGAGATGGTAGACATTGATTACTCAGGGTTTTCTTTTGTTAGAAAGTTCACATAATCAAGATTCTTTAAGAACCTATTACTTCTGAAAGAAGTGCAACCCTACTTCCAAAAAGTTGGCAGATTTGTGCAAAATGTAAATAAAAAGAAACCAAAAAATTTAATTTGGAAATCTCATAAAACTATAATAGAAGATATAGCTTAGAACAGCAGTTAAATCAAGAAAAGCTACCATTTTGACACCCCCCCCCCCCAAAAAAAAAAAAAAAATAGATTGATTGATGGCAACAATACATTTCACAAAATTTGGGAAAGGCCCATGTTTATCACTCTTCTTTTAACAATAGTACATAAATTTCTGGGAACTTTGGAGATCAGTTGCTGGACTTTTGTCCCATTTTCTAGCTGATCAACAGTCCTGGGTCTTCTTTGTTGTATTTTTGCTTTATTGTGTGTCGAATGTTTTCCACTGGTGAAATGTCCAGATGGACAACTAGCCTTTCCTGAAAAAGATGCCTGAATGGGTGCATCTGTTGCCCAATGCTGAAAGGTAAATCTGCGTATTGACATTTCATGCTCACTTCTTTGCATGATAGAGCTTTAACCTACATTTGAGGGTCACACCATTTCTTCTTGCCTCTCATCCACATTTACACATTTGGCTTTAGCAAGCAATGCAGCAGTTTGTGTAAGAACAAAGCGACTCTCTTCAACCCTTTAAAGCCAGTCGGAGCGGGCACGCTCCGTTTTGCGTAACTATTTTTAAATCCCTGTAGAACCGGAACCACGTAAAAATTCAAAACACTTACAAAATTCAAAACACGTACAAAATACAAAACACATGCAAACTCCAAAACACTTACAAATTCCAAAGCAGTTACAAATTCCAAAGCACTTACAAACCCCAAAACACAGGCAAAACCCCAAAACACATGCAAACTCCAAAACACAACGGAAGTGCTCCAGGACGCTAGGGGCAGTGTTGAGCTTTTGGTACCTAGTAACTACACAAGCCAGGAAGTACCTGGCTTGTGTACTTACTAGGTACCAAAGGCTGCTCGAAATGCGGCCCTCAAATGCGACCTTCATTTCCCTGAATTTTAAGGATGGGTCGGTGTAGCCTTCATGGCCCAACATATCCCAGACTTCATAGCGCGGTGGTGGGTGTGGATAATTTTGCCGAAAAAAACGGTTGAAGCGGGGCGGCTGAACAGTAAACTTTCAAAAGTAAGTGCTGAATATTATGTCAGTTATTTATGCGCAAATGTTTAATAATGAAGAACATTAAAACATGTTCGCCACATGTCGGGAAAGTTATGTGCCATTAGCGATGTTTGTACTAACTTGGTTTTAAAGCCTTTACTTGAAAATATGCACCGTTCAATAGTTGGCCTTAATCTTACAGAGAATGTGATGATTTTATGGATAATTAAAGTCAGTCATATATCCACAAACACAACAAGCTGAAAGTCAGTGATGCTGCTCGGTTTGCAGTCCTGAATATCACGGCACAAGCAGGATTCACTGCACTGTTAATGTTAGCTATGTTATATTGCTGCCTCTGTTCGGTGGTGTCGAGCCAAACTGACTTTAACGTGTTTGAACGAGCTGACGGTTCACCCGTTAAGCTGAAAGAAAGATGCTTTGATCACAGGAGTCACACATGTGTCCACTGTACCATCTGGGAACTCTTCTTGTTTAGCACTCATAATAACACAAACACTACATCTTCCTTCCCTTGTGCTGTTTTGTAGCAGTGTATACACCTGAGACTGCCACCTGTCTGTCTGTCCTGCACTCTCTCTCTGTTTCTTTCTCTCTGATTGTGGAATAAAAGTATGAACATGTATTAATAAGTTACACTTGTGTTTGAATCCTGCAGCTTATCACACATTTGATTTCCATGTGACAACTGCAAGTGTCCAGAGTGAGGACAGACTGAGGGACCCACTGCTGCACATCATCTGTGAGATTTTGCACCCCTGATGATCCGCCAGGACAAACTCAGCAGTGTGTGAGGAAGAGGAGGAGGAAGAGCAAGCAGCAGCTGACAGATGGAGAGAATAGACAGACTGTTCCCTGTTTGTGAAGGACTGCTAGAAAAGTTTAACAAAACCTTTTGTCTGTCCTGAATCAGTCTTATTAGGTAATGTTCAAATCATTTTTTCATTCCAGTGTTTTCAGTGTGGGAGAAAGTACTCAGGGCCTTCAAGTTACACACTATGAAAGGCAGAAACAAGTTTAATATTCAGAAACCTAAAGTATGTATCAGCAGCAGAATGGACCTAAAAATAAATGTTTGTTTCAGTTCTATGAAGCTTTGAGTATTTTTGGATTAGTAGTACTGCTGTGTTTGTTGCATCATATTGCTGTAATTGTTTATATGCTTCATATATTCTGAGGTAAGTTGATCTATAGTGTTACATCATATTCTATAAGGATGTTATGTGTTTGTATACTTTCTGCCCAGTTTGACCCATTTAGAAGACGTCAGCCTGTTTAGTTTGAGGCTCTAAAATATTCACTGCTGTAATAACTAATAATGATTAATATAATAACTATAATATTGGCCATATTATATTTACATTACCAAAGTGAGAAGACTTTAGTCTCATGAACAACATTAACTAATTGTTATTTACTAGCTAATCTTTAAATGACTGTTCAGTACAGAAATGAAGCCCAAAAATCATGTTTTACAGTCCCGTGGTCTCAGCCTCAGATACTTATTAAATCACACAGCTCATGTACAAACAAACAAACAAATGAACAAAACATGTTCTCCTTCATTTCTGTCAAACAAAGCTGTTTCCAGTGGTTAGTATCATGGTTGCTAGGCAACCTGGGCAGCGCCACGGAGACTAGACCATCCCATTTCACAAGCCTCGCGCTTTCGGCCTTAGCGGTCTTTGAGTACGCGCCACTTGTGGACCGTTAAGGCTGCGTACTTTAACCTCCTAGGACCTGGCGTTTACATATGTGGACATCACATTTTGGTTTGTCTAGACCACAATACAAATTTTTTTTTATATATTTTTTCTGATATCCGAGGATATTACGAGGACATTATACTGCCTCCTGGTGGTGGCAGAATATAATTTCTCATTCCACATTAGATTCAAGATGGCTGACAACACACCCTGAAGTTCAGATGGCAACTCCCGAGCCAAACTTCGACCAGGTAAAAAATTCAATCACATTTCATGGCTCATTCTTGTTCAGATATGGATAAAAGTGTTCAATGTTTGTTATGGAATTCAAATTTTACAAAAGTTAGTAACTGTAATGATTTACCATGCTGCTAAACATGTGGTACATGTGTGTGAACAGAGGGACTTAGTTTTGTTAGCTTTGTTTACAATGTGGAAAGAGGGAGTTAGCAACATGTGCTAGCAAATTGTGACAATGAAATAGTATTTTTGGATGATTTAGGTAGAAAAAAATAGTTTACTACAGTACACGCAGATATAGCAAGTTTTACAAAAAAAAATCTCCATAGGTTTTTATTTGATCTTTCTTATGATGTTTTTTCCAGAGCGTTTTTCTTTCGCAAGAGCAATGGAGTTACTGGGGTTAATTGGAGACAACGCAGATGTGGAAGATTTGTCAGACATTGATGATCCTGTTGGGGATGCTGAATATTTTGATGCCTTGCGTACCATATCCTGCAATCAGGATGTACTGGTCCAAAACCTTGAGATTCCCTGCCATCACCAAAAGGTTCACACGTGACAGATTCTTCAGGCTCAGGCAATCACTCAAAGTGCTCATTGACGATGATGTTCCAGAGGATCTGAAAGAGCGTGATCAATTCTGGAAAGTGAGGCCTTTTCTGAACCGCATTCTGAAAGGCTGCAAATCTCAAGCTCGCCCAGAATGCGTTTCCATTGACGAGCAGATGATTCCATTCACAGGAGCTTGTCCGTATCGACAATATCTGCCAATGAAGCCAAACCCAGTTGGCATACAAAACTTTGTTTGTGCAACAGCAGATGGTATTGTGCTGGACTTTGAAATTTATCAAGGGGCACCTGCACTCCTTGAGCAGGTTGAAGAACCAGGGGATCTGGGTTTGGGAGGCTTGGTCATAGATCGTCTGTCTCAAACGCTGCATCCTAATACAAAGGTTTACTGTGATCGGTTCTTCATTTCCATCCAAGTTGTGGAACGCATGATGAAGAAGCAGATATATGTAACTGGTACAGTTATGAAGAATCGGGTCGCTGCAGCAGTACAGAAGCTACCAAATGACAAAACAATGAAAAAGAAAGGAAGAGGGACCTCAGCACAAGTTACCACTGAGGATGGAAAGATTTGTGTGGTGAAGTGGTATGACAATAAACCCATACCCATAGATCATGGCTCAAGAGTTGGGAGTTCGCCTTGTAATCGGAAGGTTGCCGGTTCGAGCCCCGGCTTGGACAGTCTCGGTCATTGTGTCCTTGGGCAAGACACTTCACCCGTTGCCTACTGGTGGTGGTCAGAGGGCCCGGTGGCGCCAGTGTCTGGCAGCCTCGCCTCTGTCAGTGCGCCCCAGGGTGGCTGTGGCTACAATGAAGCTTGCCATCACCAGTGTGTGAATGGGTGGATGACTGGATATGTAAAGCGCTTTGGGGTCCTTAGGGACTAGTAAAGCGCTATACAAATACAGGCCATTTACCATATTGATGATGTCTGCTGTTCATGCTAGCGAGCCAGAAGACACCTGCCAGAGATGGGACAAAAAACGAAAACAATATGTGACCATCTCGCGACCAAGTATTGTCCGTGAATACAACTCCAAGATGGGTGGAGTTGACCTTGTCGATAGAATGATGAGTTACTATCGCATGAGTGGCCGTACGAAGAAATGGACACTGCGGATGCTAATGTACTTTATGGATCTGGCTTTAGCCAACAGCTGGCTACTGTACCGTAAAGACCTTACTGTATGTGGCACACCAAAGAAGGACATCATGCAGTTTCTTGAATTTCGCATGGAAGTGGCCATGACCTTCTTGGCTCAGTATGCCAATGACAGCTCTGACTTTTCAGTGCAGGAAGATGACCCAGACGTGTTAGTCCAAGGGAAAAGGCGTCCAGTGAAGGTAGTGCCCCATGTCTCATTCCGCAGGAAGGCTAATGCACATCTGCCAGAGGTGGCAAAATTGAAGAATGCAGCACACTGCAGAGCAAAAGGCTGCTCAGTGAAAATTCGAGTACAGTGTGTTACATGCAAGGTGTTCCTCTGCTTACAGGCAGATCGGAACTGTTACACAGCCTTTCACACATAGGTGTAAACATGGGGGAAAAAATTTGAAGTAGCAGTTTTGAAGTGTTAGGTTTCCTGCTACATCCAATGTTCATAATTCTATTACTTTTTGGACTTTGTTACAGACATCTGTCTTCCTGTAACTGTTAGCAGAACTTCAAATGAGCCATATTGGTCAAAGGGGAACAACTGTTGTTTCTAATTTTCTTTTTGTACTCAGGAAAATTGCTGCTGTGTTCAGACAAAAAATAAAGAGTTTTGCACATCATTACTTACTTGTGACTTTATAGTGGTCTATTGGAATTTAAAACGAATGTCCTAATATGTGGCCATCATTTTTCTCAGAAACTACATCAGGTAAAAAGATCATTCTTTGTTTTTACATTCATCAGGTCCCAATCAGCCCAAATAGCAAAAAGAAATTAAAAATGCATGTCATGAAAGAGTTCGGGTCATAGGAGGTTAAAGCTGCAGACCCTGAATTGTCAACATTGCGACATTCAATATATTTGAATGATACGGTAAGCGCCCAGTTAGCTCAGCAGCTCTGCCTCCTTTTCGACTACCGGGACATTTAAACAATGGATAATCCGTTTACAAACAAATTCATGCTTTTCTCCTCAACAGAGAGCGTCGTACAATAAGAAGAATGGCGCCTAATTACAGAGTTAATAATACAGACTTTGTAATATCTCACGTGTAGATTCATCAGCCAGATTAAGTGTTTACTGACAATTGACAGTGTAAGCGGACATCATCATCACTATTCCAATCAATCTTCTCCACACAGACAAGCATAAACACACTCGACTATCACTAAATCAAATTTAACACACGTTTGTAATGACGCTAATTCAGTTTACAATAGGGTTCATTCGCTTGGTAAGCAGGTGGCAGTATCCTCTTATACTGGGGAGTAAACTGCCATTAAACGAAGAGAAGAAGAAGAAAACCCCTGCACATGCGCGGTACGGATCGGGTAGACCTGATTTGTACGGTCCGACTTTGCACATGCGCAGTAAGGATCGGGGAGTCCTGATCCGTAACTATCTTTTTATTTTTCGTTTTTGTCTACATTATTTTGAAATGCTTCATCATTGGAAACATGTTAAGAGATACTTATTATTCTTAACATCTTAACAGATACTCTGACCCGTAACTATCGTAAAACGCTTGTGTTTTACGATAGTTTGCATGTGTTTTGGATTTTGTACGTGTTTTGGAGTTTGTACGTGCTATTTGGAATTTGTAAGTGTTTTGGAGTTTGTACATGCTTTGTCTCTAGGGGCCACCGTAGTTTCCTGTCTATAAATCAGTTTTCTTCATTATTCGCTTGCTTGTTACGCACAAGTCTACCGTTGTTTACAGCGCCGTCGGCCGCTGTTTTTTCCGTTTACTTACTTCCAAAAAGAAAACCTAATTTCTGCCGTTCAATACTGAACAAATTTAAAAAATTTTAAATTTATGCAAAATTGCAAAACGCTTAGTTGTGTCTCTAATCAAACCTCTGTAACTTTGCTCTTCTTCACTTCAGCAGCATCAGGTAATGTTCATGTGTTGATTAATGGTTTTCTTTTGTTGAAATAGAGGTCAGCGCCAATGATCGCATGTCCGCCATTACCTGCCCGAAACCGGAAGTGATGCCATTTTCGCGGAAAATGTAGTTTTTTACTTGTAGGCCTTAAAAGCCTATACTGGTGTTTTTAAAAGTCATGTTTGATTTTATGCTCTGCTGAATAGTTTCTGGGATGCTTAGAACTCAAATTGCACTGCTTTAAATTGTTTATTTTGATGCACATGCTGTTTTCTTTGCAAATGTGTATTATGGGATTGTTTTTCGTTTTTTCTGCAGTATATAAAAATTGGTCTATCTCAAAAATAAAACCATGAAGACACTCAAAATAAATTTCCTGTGGTTGGAAACTATTTTTTTTAACTTTTTTGTATTTAAAGTTTTGAGGGATAAACCTCTTAAATTTCTCTAATTAGAAACATATGTAAAAAAACAAAACAAAAACGATTTTCAATTTTTCTGCAGTTTATTGCACTTTTTTGCAATTTATGTGGTTACTATGGATTTAATGCATAAATATTATAAAAATTTGGCCTATAACAGTTGTATGGATGTATAGCAACTTGAAATGCTCCCACAAATGGCACTAGAGCACGTAAAAATATAAAGTAAGCTCTGGTGGACTTGGTTCTATGGTAGGTCTTAAAGGGTTAAGAGTTTCCCTGTCATGTCATATAAAAAAGTGTGTTCCGGTAAAGCACCAGACAGGCCCTGAGGTCAGTCATCCAGGGGCAAATAAGGGGGTGTCTCAGTGCACTTTCTAATCGAATGACTTTCAGAAGAGCTTTTTGTGGCAGTCAGAATGTCCATGAGACAGCAGAGCTGCACATCAAAATGCAGAAGGAAATCCAAGTCAAGTCAAGCCTATCCCACTGCTTGTCTCTCATTAGACTGAAAATCATGACTGGGGCCCTTCTGTTAGTGTCATATCCAGGGGTCCAGGATACAACGACTAGAAATGAGACATGCAAACAGTACAAATGAATATATATTTAATCCCCATCCTAAATTATTTTATTGCTTAGCATTTTATATGTTTATATTCATTTCAAATAGAAATCTTAATGTTCCATTTGCAAATGCATTCAACTGATTAACTTCATTTAAGTACACAATGCTGCTTAAGAAGGAACCTAATTAGTTTGGTGATTCATAATGAATGTTTAAGGGTTTCAGTATAACACACACTGTTTTAGAATGGTTAATATAATGCTCAGAATTTTCCATAGTAAGTTGAAGGACAATTTATATCAAGCCAGAGATACAAAAGAAATGCAATTGTTTCAGTTGAGTCTGAACTGCATGATGACATCACTGTCTGCTTGTGTTCTCACTCGGTTCTTTGTGCGCTGTCCTCTTTCTGTCTTGCAGTTACACATGAGCTGACAACAAGCTGGCATATAAACTGATCATGAATAAAGCAGAGTATTTGTAATGTAAAAAAAATATGTAAGAGAGACTGGGGAAGGGCCACAAATAAAATACTATGTGTCAACACACTGCTTAATTACGTGCAATCATTGCCATGGAAGTGTGAATGTGCGGACTGTCTTTCCATTTTGTGGCTCCCCCTCCCCCAATTTTTTTCTGCCTTCAGCCAAAATGTGCAACTATATATAGAATTTAAAGTCTAATAATAATAACAGGTAGAAATAAATCCATATCAAACATAGAGGTGTATTCTAATTGCATACGGGGTTACAGTTGCACTGAGAAGCTGATGAGAAGTGCAACTTCTTTTGATGACTGCATTACATTATAAGCCTAAAATAACTAATGTGATCAGCTGGAATGAGAAAGTTATGAAACTAAATTAATAAGACACAAAAAAGCAAAAATGACAGATAAGTAACTTCAAGTTTCTGGCCAAGTGGTCAACTGGGTCCAATAAATTATTCATGCGTGCATTTTTTTATTTTTAAAAAGTGTTCTTTCTTTTAGCTGGACTCACAGCTTCCCTCAGTCTATGCAAATTTTAGTATGAAGGTCAGACCAAGATGCAACCTCCAAGCTGAAGAGTAAAAAAACATATTTAGAGTCTGGATCAAAGAAATGCTATCGATCCACGCTCTATGGATAGTTTCCCCTTCATAACATCTCTAACTGAAGTGTGAACTCTTCTCGATTGACAGGTGTCCCGATTAGCCTTTCCATAACCTCATCCACTATTCCTTCACTGTAAGCATGCTGTCGTAGCATTTTAATAGATTATCTGGCTATTATTATGACTTGATGTGTGGTGCAAAATTTTGTGCTTCTCTTTCAGTGTGTGAAATTCCAAATATTTTATTTTTTATGCAACTTTGCATAAGTAAAATAGGGTCTAATTATTGATATTCTTACCTGCTACATGATCTGCAACATTGCAAAATTGGAAGATCCATCCATCCATCACTCATCCAGGTTCAGGTTGTGGGGACAGCAGTTTAAGCTGGAATCAATGTATGCTCGAACCCCAAACCTCCCTCCCTCACCTCCCTCAGCCCTTCCAAGGAACACTGAAGTGCTGCAGAGCCAGCTGAGAGATATAGACTCTCAAGCAATGTCTTCGGGTCTTCCCTGGGACGTTTTTTCAGTAGGATTTTCCCAAAACATCCCGCCTAGGAGACAGGAAGCATCCTAGTCAGATAGTGGAACTGCCTTAACTGACTCCTTTTAGTGTAGGGGTAACAGCTCTAAAGTCCTTTTGTAAATGTGAGGATCAGGTCATCTGCCTCTGACTGCTGCCCAAACCACAATGAACCAAAGCCTTATGCAGGTGATGGGCCAGGCTAACTCTGACTGGAGTTTTCTGAATCACTCTTCATCTGGGCTTTCACCCAGGACAAATTTGATTTTGAAGACACCCTCGTCGACAACACGGTGGCGATTCAAAGAGGGGAAAAGTGAAAGATTCACTAGCCAAAAATTTGCCTTTGCCTTTTACACTGGAAAGAAGTTTAGTCTGCACTGACTCATTAATGGAAGATGGAAGCAGCGTGACTGTACATAATAGCAAAGAATTAAACAACCCTGACATCTGTCAGACTTTACCTTGGTGTCCAAGGATTTTCAACAGCTTTTATATAAAGGACTTCACTCGCCATTAAGTTTCATAATTCCATTTGCTCTGGCATGCAGAGATCTTATTAAAAAATGAAACAAAACAAAAAATGTATGTGGTATAGGACAATCTAATAGTAATGTTTGTGATGGGATGAAAATAGTCGCAGCATAATTTCTCACAAAAGCTGAAGTTTTAGTTATGCACCATTAATAGAGAATAGGAAAGGCTATAAAGCAGAATTTAAGCAACATTTTTTAATATCTAACACCAAAAGTCCTGACTCTTCATTTTTGCTATGTAATCGGGCATTTTACAGTGGCATGCAAATGTGGATGCTTCTGGTACTGGATACAGTGGAGAAAGTCAAGACGTCTGGACCTCAGAGACAGCTAGTTTTTCTTCTTTCCTTCAAAAGAAAACTCACAAGGTAATGAAAGTATATAAAGAATTCGAGGCAACTCCAGGTATTAAAAAAAGATTAGGTAACAGTTTTCATTGTTCACGATAAAATATAAAATTAAAGCATAACTAGAGAAGCTCAGATAACAATTTCCAACAGGTAAACATTTGATATTTACTTAAAACCCAATACTGTTATGATTGCAGAGAGATTGAAGTGAGATTCAAAGCAGTAATTTTTGCAGTAAAATACAAAAGAGCAGATGCACAAACTTAAAAAAAAAAAGCCAGCGATGATAACCACAAACACTGCTTTGATTTTTTTTTTTTAAAACCTAACAAAGAAGTAATAGATAAGAAAACGAAGGACTTTTGATTATGTGTCAGGACAATTTTGTGCTTTTGGTATTGTCTTCTCTCATATAAAAACAGAAATTTGTTGTGGAGTGGAGAAAGAGGGTGGGGGAGGGCAAAACTTCAGCAGAAGTTTTTTTCTTTGCTGTTTTTTTTCTGATTTTCATCAGAGTTGATGTGTAATGTATCTTTTAAAGACTTCATCTATTCTGATAAACAAGTGAGGAATGTGCTATGAAACCATCAAAAAGCTCCACAGACAGAAGGCGGTGCATGTGTCGGTGTTTTGCAGTCTCTTAACGTTTACATCAAAAAATAGAAGGACATGTCCTCCTTGTCTCTTCAAGGAGCAGCCAGGTACGGAAACAGAAGATGACAACCAATCACATGATGACATTTCATTTACATATGTTTATCTCTGCTGCGGACCTTAGAAACATACACTGTTTTATTCAGAACATTGAATATTTTACACACAGACACACAAAAAGTAAGATACCACATAAGATAAGTTTGCTCAACTTAGCTGGTCTGGCCACTTGCAAATGTTAACATTAATAACGGAATCTGCAAAATCACTGTTTTGAACAGTAGCCAACATGAGAGACAACATTTTAAACACAAACATACTGCAGGTGTGTAAATTTTGTTGTTCAGCAAGGAAACATATAACCGATATTGCAGAGCTAGTCATATATAGGGACTGGTGTAGAGCAACTAAACACATCAACTTAAATACTTTGTATATATAATATAGTTTTTTGGAGGTTTGCACTTTTCATGAAAAATGCACGTATTACATACTGTTTTTTGTTGCTATAATTTAAATCTTTTTAAATTTGATATAAAAATAAAAAATACCATTTCGTGCTTTCAAAGATTTTAGCTGGAGACCCCTTATAGAAAAGACAAGAAGTGGACAAGAAGACATGTCTTCATTGGCTACAGTTTTTGCAGCATCTATCTATCTCCCTGAAATTTATATTTCAAGACTGCTTTTAGTTAAATTTGCTTATGCTATATTTGAAACTACAATGGGTAATTTTGCACTTTACACAGTAACCAAACCACCAAAACATCAGACATCTCATGCCAACCCTGTATCACGGCAAAGCAGGCCGGTCCACCGTGTCCATTTCACACTTTGCGTGCAGAAGTTGCAGTAAGCTGCAGTACCAGAAAAGGGAGATATTTTATTTCAAGCTAACATGAAAATAAACACAGGAAAGTGTTTAAAGAGATTTTATCAACCCATATACATGTAAATACATATTAGCCACCTTTATTGTTCGTGTCATAGAAGGACACTAGCAACTTCTTGGCTGTAAATATATTATCTCTTTCTGCTGGTACTGCAATGTGACATGGACACGGTGGACCAGCACGTCTATTACACGCTTTGCCGTACTAGTGGGTTGCTCATGCAAATAATACAGTTACTGCTAAACTTGTCCAATTTTTGTTTAAAAGGGCATTTTACTGGGTTAATAACTTGCACGCAAACCAATTGTGTATACATGGTGTTAACACTACACACAGTGAAAGCCCTGCAATTTTATGCAACAATAAGGCAGATCAGGCAGATCACACAGAAGGCAGATCTTGCCTTCTTTGTGGCTCAGATCACAGACTTCATCTACAGTTATATAGCCTTAGATATATATATTTTTTTGCCTGCAGGGCTTGTGGTTTGCAAATTTGAAATTATGAAAGTGAGTGAGAAGCTGAGAATAAACTCAGTTCAGTTTGTTATGCTTGGCAAATGCATTTTCCACAAATATTAATGATGTCACAGATAACATGTAACATTTCAAGTTCAATAATGTAACATAGTTGCATTAGTACTAACTCTACCAGTGCCGTTTGTTAATGCTGGTCACATGGGCCATCATAATCTGCTCTCAGGTATCAAACATTCATGTACTTGTAATATTGCAGAAAAACAAACTCTCTGTTTTGCACTCTTCATTTTGCCATTAAATTGAATTAATGACACACGGCGCTGCCCGTAATAGTCAACCTTCTAGGAGCCTGTCATTTAATTTCCTTAATTTCTAACCCTTCAGGTGCTAACAGGTGCTAGCGACTCTTCACATCTTATCACATGCACAGTTGTGATGAAGTGTGTACATTTCATGTCCATTTTCTGACTATATTAAATCTGCTTTCACAGCAGGTTAATCCCCTAATGCATCACCTGTTAAGAACACAGACTTTTGAAAACCCCCACGAGGCTGCGCTTGATTTAAGGGCCACGTGTTGCTGCAAATGCTTGTTCACAGCAGGAAAAAGGAATCTAAGCCATTTGCAGCTTAAAAGGATTTCAGTAATCATCACTGTTACTTGCATCAACTTCTTGTTTTAGAAGCTTGGTGTGAAAAAAAAGACATTTTGACAGAAAAAAAAGAAAAAAAAAATCGAGAACGAGCCGAGGTAGAAACTCTGTGACAGGTGAAACGGGAACATGCTCTGCTTTGGTCTCAAGTCTTTGATTTTTGATTCACTTTTTATATGGAACCGTCTAGACTGTAAACTTCACTTTTCTTTTCATCGCTGTCAGATCCTCTTTGACTTCTTTTAACCCTTGTATGGTGTTCGGGTCTGTGAGACCCGTGTTCAGTTTTTTTCAAAAGAAAAATTAAACAATTAATTATTTTTTCACGTGTAAATGTGTTGTGTCTTTCCACTCACTCCACTTGATTATAACTGATTTATTTATAACATTTTATATAAAAGAAAAACGAGAAGCACATTAATTCATAAATGTGATCTAACAAAGGTAAAGGGAAAAAATTAACCATGTTTGCTGTTCATATGTCTTGTAATTGGGATGAAGTAAACATCTGTTGAGTAATTTAACATAAAATTGTTTGATAGTGTTAAGTTGGAAAGCCAAAACTCTAGCGGGTCCACCAGACCCATGAACACTGGCTGAGTAACAAAAATACGAACACCACACAAGGGTTAAAATGATAACAGGTGGAATCAATGCCTGCCTTGTTTTTTCATTTATTCCTGATTGTTCTGCACACTTTACCTTAAATTGCCTCATCAAAACTATCATTTAAATCCTTACAATAACATATCTGGGATTTTTTTCTTTTGGGTGCAGACACCTAAAAAAAATAATAAAATCTGGCCCAGTGTTAGGTGACTGCTATTCTTTAAAATGTGTGAAATCAAATCATAAAAATGAGATTATCCCATGTGACTTGACACTTTAAAGTAATACATTTTTGAATAGTAACATTATTGTAGGAGGCCAAAATGTGGCAGGCACTCAACTGATGAAATGCATTGCTTTTTTATAGTTACACTACCATAAAAAACACTAAGTAGGTTTTCAATCATTTTATACCTGCTGAACTGTTGAATCCACACCAAATGACTGCCAAGACACGTAGACCATTTGTAGATCCTCTAGGACACTCTATTTTTTATGAAAGGGTGGCTGAGTAATATATTAACAAAAGTGAATTAACATCTTTAATGTTTAGCTATGTTCATCCATTTCATTCATCCATTTATCAATCCGTTACCTTGGCACATTTTAAGGATTTATCACAGTCTAGTGCCTAAGAGGGAACCAAGCACGATGGCAGTATTTTTCCTGGTTTTTGTTGGAGTTCAATAGGTGATCCCGGGCCAGCTGGGAAATGCTGTCTCCTGGATTTGCCCTCAAGTTTTCTCCCATTTATACAAGAGACCTCGGGGGAATCTTTACATGATGGAGAGATCAGCCTGTTGATTTATAAATCCTCCTGGGTCATCCACACAATGGTATGTGTGCCAGTCAAGGCACCAAATTCAGTAGTCAGTTTAGCATTTTGTATTTTCTTTTAAACTTTGATCAAAAGACTGCTCAGGAAATGGGGATTTCTTCTTTGAGACAATATTCAATGACTTCAGCTACTGCTAGCAATCTCATAGATTTTTACATGTGATTCATGACACACACTGACAGAAAATGATTACTACCAAGGAGGATCAGTTTGGGCAGATTTTTCAGAATGGGCTATAGAAATGCACAACAAGCAGCTTGGGTGAGAAGTTGCTGAGAAATTTCAGCCTTGAAGGCAGATTTTGCGATTTCCTCCTGTATCTGAGATCATTGTTTTCTTAGATTTAGTTCAATTTTCATATGTGAGTTAGTACCTTTGAGTGTGGGGTATTTCACAACCACTGACTACAGGTATGTGTGCAGTCTGAGTTAATTATGCGCAGCAGAGATCTCTGTGTGTTTGCACTTTGAACAGGATGCAAAGAAGTGAAAGACCACAGCTGCCCTAACTTACCATTATTGGTAATTTCACTTTCTTTTTTATGTTTCTGTAATGATTATTCCACCATTATGCTCAAGCTCTTTAATCAAAATTATATTTTTCATTCTAGAATATAATTGGTGTTGTTATCCACTAATTTTCAAATTTACTGCTTTACAAAAAAGCGAAAAAAAAGTAAATCACATTGTCATTTTTTGATTGTAGTTACAGTTTCCTCATTGCATTCCTGAACAGTCAAATTAATTTTAGTGATTGAATGCTGTGCTTGATTAATTTTTGATGTCTCAAAGAGGTCCAGAGTGCTGGCTCAAATTTGGGTATAAAAACATTCATTCAGTTCAGTGAATGCAGCAAAGTTATTGAAAAAGTTCTATAATGTGTGGTTTTTTTACTGACATGTGGTCTAATACATCTGTAAAACAATGTATATTAAAACCAGCAATATTCATTTTTATATATAAAAAATCAAAAAAAGAAAAACAGGCACAGTCTGTTTTTAGACATGCTGACTGTTTAATATGTTCAGACCTTCTTGTTGTTTGATTGTGCTAAGCAACCTTCTAATGATTTGAGAATTTTACAGGACCTTCCTTTTAATGAAATTAATTTTGTCATTAAACATGTCAAAATATGGCACTGTATAAGATGTCTTTAAACTTGCCTGCATGACTCTAGTGGATCTACAGACCAGTATTCCCATAGAAACCCTGAGACCATTGTCTTCGGCCTTTTTTCTCCCCATTCACACAGCATATATAGAAAGGATTAACTAGCTCCCTTGGCTCTTACTTTATCTGATAAAGACTGGTCTATTCTTCCGTGACCAGGACAAAATCTACATTTTATTTCCCCCTGAAACAGAGACTCTGCCAGGCTCTCCCCCCCTCTCTCTCAGGAAACCTTGACAAAGTATCTCCCAGAGATACTTTGTGCATAGTTCAGGACATATGTATGCTACTCAGGTGAAATGATGGAATAGTTTGAGTGTTGTTTCAAAAAATAAATGCATATATTTGTAAATTATGTTTGCAAAAGCACTGGGTTGTTTACATGAGTGAACCGTCTTCTCACAAACACACATCCATATTCAACTCACATGCTCAGCAGTCTGAACTGAAAGTATACTATACAAATTTGATCAGGTGGTAGGCAGTTCTTTCTTACTTGTTAAAAAACAAACAGCTGTAGACGTACGCCATCTTTAGTAAACATGCACTTGTCATCCAAGAGTAAAAAGCATATGTGATGAGTAACAGCTGCTTCGCTCACAACATGTTTTGTTTCTTGCTGCTGACTGGATATGTCATGAATCTAGCTAGCCAGAAATCATGAGGTTTTGTAATTTAAGCTAAAGGAGACATTACTGCTCATCATCAAAGTGAGCACAACAAAGATCGTGGTGTGTCACAGAAAAGACTGTTCACCAACACACAATGACGCTTCACATCAGACTGAGACTATGACGTGCAGTTTTTGCATCTTGACTTAGTGTATGTGGACTTTTTGTTTCAGTAAAATAAACGCTCACTGTTTCTTTTCAAAGGGCTTAAGTTCTGCAGCTTGGGGACCGACATTATATCACAAGCAAGACACACAAGCAACCGAGTCTTCTGCTTGTCTCTGATGAAAAAAGCAGTCAACAAAACTTTTCTTTTTGTGTGTGTGTTTTGGGGATTTTTTTGCATTCCCTTACCAGTTTGGTATTTTTGTTTCCATCCTCAGGCACAACTGATACAATAACAAGGAGACGTTGCTTTAAGCCTTACAGTTTATTTTATTTTATTTTATTTTTTTTGGGGGGGGGGCTGCTTGTATGAATTCTAGTCTGGTAAAAGTCTCTCTGTATTCGAGAGTTGCCAATTATTTTAGCTCAATGGGAATTCATTTATTTCTAACTCTATTTTTGTGCAGGCTTCAAGAGGACCTTGGGCATTTTCAAGTTTTTTGCCAACACAGAAGTCAATAATTTACTCGTGTTTTATTTTCTAATTGGAAAACGGATGCAGTCACAAACATAAACTGGAGAGGTTGGAGACAAATTATAAAACAATGAGAGGCAGCATATTTCAAAACCAAAACCCTTTCACACTTTAACCGTGCACAGATATGGCCCTTATCTCTTGACTGGCTGCCTCTAAGCTGTAAAATTGACTTTAAGGTGCATATAATTGTTTTCAAATCACTTCTCAGATTACATCAGTGACCTCTTCAAAAGTTTATGCTGTTAACAGATGTGTGCAAACGCACACTCACTGTTTCTCACTTCAGTGCTAAAGCCTCCCTACAGTCTCCCTGTAGATTTCAGGGTGTGTGCTTTTCTTTGAACTTTTAAAAGAAAAGAATATTTTCCCACTAGCTTTTACCCAGACTCTTATACTGTACCCATTCTCACCAAAGTACTTCTCTTAGATTGGATATTTAACAGCCTTGCATTAAGCTGGTTAGTGACCAGAAAATGACCAGAAAAACAGAAAATATCCAGTAAGCAGCAGTTATCTGATGACAAAGGAGAATAACCAGACTACTTCAAGCTGATAGGAAAGGAACATTAATTTAAATAAACACGTTTTCCAACCAAGGTATGCAGAAGAGCATCTCTGAATGCACAACACATATAAACCATGAAGCAGATAACCTGCAGCAGTAGACCGCACTGGGTGTGGCTGGGCTGGGGAAACTGGCAAACATTGCCTGGTTTGGTGAGTCTTTATTTCTCTTGCAACATTCAGGTGAACGTGTCAGAATTTGGTGTAAACATGAAAGCCTGGATTCAGGTGGTAATCTAAGATGGTGTGGGACATATATTCTCTGCACCATCTGGGCTCCCTTATACCAATACAGCATTTTTGTCCTCCCATTCCTTCAGGACCACATCTTCTCATGGCTGCTTGCAGCAAGATAATGCACCATCTTTTTGAACCTCTTTTTTTGAACATGACAGTGAGTTCACTGTACTCAAATGGCCTCCACAGTCACTGGTTCTCAATCCAATAGATCACCTTTGGAATGTGGTGGAACAGGGGATTCAATTAATTAACAAACAGCCGACAAATGCAGCAAATGTGCGACGCAATCATGTCAATATGGACCAAAATCTCTGAGGAATGTTGCTAGCACCTTGTCGAATCTGCACCATGAAGAATTAAGAGAGTTCTGGAGGGAAAATAAGGTCCAACTTGATACCAACAAAGTGTGCTTAAAGTGGCTGGTGAATGTATTTCCCAATGTGTATGAGTTCAGGAACATCTTTTACTGTGTTTGTTTGCTTTACTCTTTCTTGTTTTTACAGTTTTCTTCACATATGTTAAAAAAGAAAGAAACAAACAAAATCTAACAATCACAGTTGATAACTCTTAAAAATATTTCATCTTTCAAAGGAAAGAGACATTGGGGCCTTTGCCTGTGTTTCCCTCTCACATTCTCAGTAGGGGTTACAGTAAGTGGAAAATGACAAAGTTTGACATTGGAACATTTATAAAAAAAAAAAAAAAAGAACAGTGCAGAATAGGAGCAGGCTGCTGCAGTGGAGACAGCCTCTTGATGATGTACACTAGAGCATCAGTGACATTTCACACTCCTGCCTGGATTTTCTGGCCTTCCATTCTTTAATGTGACACTCTCAAGATGATAGTACGTGTGATGTACAAGGAGCTCTAACCTCTGTCTTCTCTACCTGATTTGGTGTCAAATCCATGTTCTCCCAATTTACTTTATGCAGCCATCCCTTCCCTTCCCCCATATAATAATTGCAGGCCTTCAGGTTTCCATGGTAACATGTGGAGGAGCTAATATAAGGGCAGAGGTTTTTTTTTGTTTTTTTGTGATTTTCTGGAGATTAATATAGACATAACATAAGCTCCGCATGGGATAAAGAGAATGTGACAATGGAGGCGGAGCTGACTTAACTTCCTTATTGTCACTAAGATGACAAATATTGGCTCATAATTCATTACACTGCTGCAAAGCATCTGTTCAATATTTGTCATTTTAAAAATTAGAATCATTCTGACGTGAGATGGCAGTAATGGCAGACACATTGTACACATTATATTTATTTAGCTCAAGTGTATTGATGTACTGTAGCTGGTAATGCTCATTAGTCTTAATTACACTGTAAAAAGGCCAACAAGCTAACACTTCTGATTTAACTAGTTAGAAAATACTGCTGCTATAGTGCATTGTAGTGAAAGTGATGCAAATGTCGATTTTAATTTGAAGTTATATTCATAAAGGTCTAGGTAATGACTGATTCAGTCCACTAAAGTGATATTTTTGAACTGTTGATGATTACAATAAAAATCTTAAACACACAAATTTAGCACACACTCAAGCTCAACCACATCTGCAATAGCACAAAATTTCCTACCAATTCTTCTCTGTAAACACCACAATGACGACACAACACATCCGAGATCAATGTTGGATTAGCATTAGCAATGCCTTTGACACTAAAAATACATTCTTCTCCTGTCTGACTTAGAATTGCTGGTGGCCTCTCTCCCCCCCCCCATAGGTATGCTGATGGAAAACTGTATCGCAATATGCAATCAGCTTTTTGGTTGTTATTAGCATATCTGCTAGGCATGTGCGCTCTGCAGAGGAAAGTTCAACACCATTTCTCCTATCAGTCGTCTCCAGTGCGCTTGTGAGATAGAGAATGCCCCCGGGGCATTGTGGGAAGTATAGTTCCCACGTCTTCATTGTTCACGATAGAATGATTGTCAATCGTAATGCAAAGGGAGAGGAAAGTCAAGACAGGCATGTAACTCCCTGGCAGCTAGTTCTTTCTTAATTTCATCACTTAAATTGTCTAGGAAAGCCCCCTGCTGAGGGTTTTCCTCCCAACTTTGTGTCCTCCGCCAGGATCCAGAAATAAATAGAAAAATTGGCCACAATTAGCCTCCCTTGTTCCTTCCCTAGGAATAGGTGGTATGCAGCAGCATCAGGATTAGGGTCTTTAACATACACTCAGTTTTGAATTTGCCGCGTTGTGTGACAAAGCCAGCACTGTTTTCCAACTTACCTGTGAAAACATCGGAAGTTGGTAACGGCCCCTACGGGAGCTTTGATACTCGAAGGGGGTCATTTTCCACAGGCGGCAGAGGCATTGGAACCTGAGAGGGTGGTGGATTACCGAATACCAGGCTGAGAGGACTCAAGAGCAGGCTTCTGGGAGGTCAAGTTAATTGTGTTTATTTACAGTGAACACCAATGTGATATATACAGTGGGGCAAAAAAGTATTTAGTCAGCCACCGATTGTGCAAGTTCCCCCACTTAAAATGATGACAGAGGTCAGTAATTTGCACCAGAGGTACACTTCAACTGTGAGAGACAGAATGTGAAAAAAAAATCCATGAATTCACATGGTAGGATTTGTAAAGAATTTATTCGTAAATTAGGGTGGAAAATAAGTATTTGGTCACCTCAAACAAGGAAAATCTCTGGCTCTCACAGACCTGTAACGTCTTCTGTAAGAAGCTTTTCTGTCCCCCACTCGTTACCTGTATGAATGGCACCTGTTTGAACTCATCATCTGTATAAAAGACACCTGTCCACAGCCTCAAACAGTCAGACTCCAAACTCCGCCATGGCCAAGACCAAAGAGCTTTCGAAGGACACCAGGAAAAGTATTGTAGACCTGCAGCAGACTGGGAAGAGTGAATCTACAATAGGCAAGCAGCTTGGTGTGAAAAAATCAACTGTGGGAGCAATCATCAGAAAATGGAAGACATACAAGACCACTGATAATCTCCCTCGATCTGGGGCTCCACGCAAGATCTCATCCCGTGGGGTCAAAATGATCATGAGAACGGTGAGCAAAGATCCCAGAACCACACGGGGGGACCTGGTGAATGACCTGCAGAGAGCTGGGACCAAAGTAACAAAGGTCACCATCAGTAACACACTACAACGGCAGGGAATCAAATCCCGCAGTGCCAGACGTGTTCCGCTGCTGAAGCCAGTGCATGTCCAGGCCCGTCTGAAGTTTGCCAGAGAGCACATGGATGATACAGCAGAGGATTGGGAGAATGTCATGTGGTCAGATGAAACCAAAGTAGAACTTTTTGGTATAAACTCAACTCGTCGTGTTTGGAGGAAGAAGAATACTGAGTTGCATCCCAAGAACACCATACCTACTGTGAAGCATGGGGGTGGAAACATCATGCTATGGGGCTGTTTTTCTGCCAAGGGGACAGGACGACTGATCCGTGTTAAGGACAGAATGAATGGGGCCATGTATCGTGAGATTTTGAGCCAAAACCTCCTTCCATCAGTGAGAACTTTGAAGATGAAACGAGGCTGGGTCTTCCAACATGACAATGATCCAAAACACACCGCCCGGGCAACAAAGGAGTGGCTCCGTAAGAAGCATTTGAAAGTCCTGGAGTGGCCTAGCCAGTCTCCAGACCTCAACCCCATAGAAAATCTGTGGCGGGAGTTGAAAGTCCGTGTTGCTCGGCGACAGCCCCAAAACATCACTGCTCTCGAGAAGATCTGCATGGAGGAATGGGCCAAAATACCAGCTACTGTGTGTGAAAACCTGGTAAAGACCTATAGTAAACGTTTGACCTCTGTTATTGCCAACAAAGGTTATGTTACAAAGTATTGAGTTGTATTTTTGTTATTGACCAAATACTTATTTTCCACCCTGATTTACGAATAAATTCTTTACAAATCCTACCATGTGGATTCATGGATTTTTTTTTCACATTCTGTCTCTCACAGTTGAAGTGTACCTCTGGTGCAAATTACTGACCTCTGTCATCATTTTAGGTGGGGGAACTTGCACAATCGGTGGCTGACTAAATACTTTTTTGCCCCACTGTATATATAAATTAGTGGCGGGGGAAAAACTGGGCTCCTGGGAGAAGGGGGTCCAAACATCCGAAAACACTCCACACTTAGTCAGCTCAGGCACCCTCACCAAACACTACAGGGAGGGAAATCCATGGAAGATCTGTACAAAGGGAGAAACACAGGGAGAAGAAGCGAGGTCTATACTTTTAAACTAAAGAGCCGGAGTTTTCCTACCTGTGTAGTTCGACATTCTAGCAAAAAATGCCAGCCAGCCTCAATTATTGACCACAGATGAGATCATTGCAGACAGGTGCATAAATTACCACAGGTAACTGCAACTGCAATTATGGCCATACTAAAACCAAAAAAAGAGTAGTATCAAGTTATGCTCACTAGCTAACGACTCATTAAAAGAAAAGGACTAGCTCAGTCATTGTGTAATGAGTTTAACTGTCTGATCCACCTCTTCCTCATCACATCGACTTTAAAACACCAAGATGAAGATGGTGAAAAACCTCAGCTCACAATTTGCAAAAAAAAAAAAAAAGTGACTTCATTATTGTGACATCCATCTTTTGTACCATGTTAATTCACTTATTTAATCCAGGTAAGTGAAGAAGTAAGCAGTTTGGTGCGGTGTTAGTTCAAGTAAATTAAATGAGCATGTTCACAGTCGAGCAATATGTTTACCTTACATAACACAAAGTCACTTTGAACAAAAACACGTGAATTGTAAAGGAAAAAAGAAAAAAATATGGTATATTTTAGGCCAGTAACAATAATAACAATAATGCAATTTGATAATAAAACTGAAAAATAATAAATAACTAAAATAATATCAAAATAAGAGTGGAGAAATGAACCAAGAACAATAACAACAAAACTATCCTTATTGCATTTGTTTCTAAAGTACTTTTTGATCTTCTGAATCGACTTGCTTATGATGATGTGACCCTTCACAACTGCAGCTTCAAAGAGCTCAATCCCCAAACTTCAGCTTTAAATTACCATAGAAATGACAAATCATTCCTGAAATCTCCTGCAGCTTTTCACCCAACAGTCCCGAGCACACGGAGTGAATGCTAGAGTGATTTATTTAGCCTACGGTCACAGTCTGATCATGCCTGTGAGGCTGTCGTCTTCAAAGGAAATCGCTGCTGAAGTTTAGGTAATTAGACACAAGCGCTATCTACACGAGGCATCATCATACAGTACAGACTGTTGAAAGCCTAGGTCGTCTCATCTCTCCTCTCCTTCTCCTCTCAGTAATACATATCAAAGAGAATTTCAAGGGTGATTAAAAGTTAAACTGGATCCTTAAAGAGGTATGCCAATGCTTTTCAGCTTCATGTTTTTCACTTTTGACCACAGCCTTTGCTCACTTCATTAGGGCGAGATGTGCTAAGCCTTCCAATGCTGCATACTGTACATGCAACCTAACACTTATTTAATTTCAATTCACAGCTCTAGTGTGTATTTATAATTGTATTTATATATTATCCATTTATTCATGGCTGTGAAAGCACAATAGCCTTGCTTTACAAGTTTTTTTGTTACTTGTGTTATTTTGCTCTTGTTTGACAACCACTGAAACAATTTTCCCTTCAATTCCGCTGCTGGACAGGGCACTCAAAAATGCTTCTGTTTCCGTCAGTAAAGTGCACTCAATACCACATTGTGGAGGTAATTTCCCCAAGGATGTTATTCTTTTCCCTCCATTTCTCACTCTGAAACATCCACAATCAGAAGCACACACATGCACACACGCTCTACATGCGTGCTTACGTACTTTATTTATCTTTGTGCTGAGCATACACCCTGCTGTGTCTCACGTGTTTCTTGTGTCATGATGATGAAAGGCACCTGCTGTTCTCAGCAGAAACCCCTCTCCACCCTATGTTACTGACATCCTGCCTGCATTATTCACAAGTCGAGTGGTTGCTCAGTCACTTCTCGGAGAGGCTTAACTTTTGTGACATGGGCTGAAGTGAAATGCAGGACAGTCGAGTGGGGTCCGTGACCTCAGGTAACCTTTCCCAAAGTCAAGAAGATTGTGGAGGATTTTATAGTCACTTTGTGCTCACCTTGTGAAATGTTAACATTATTCTCCCTGTACACTTTCAGATAAGCCTTCTTCTTCAGACTGCAGGAAATAATTTCTTTTCTTTTTTTGCAACCTGTAACTTAATAATATTTCTGTGTTGCATGGCAGAAATTACAGCACCAAACGTGAATCAACCAGCTTCTGTGCAAGATTTATTGTTAGTTGTTTATTTGTGTCATATTTCGTTGAGTAAGAACGTGCAGAGGTGTTTCTCAATCCAGGTAACAATGGGGTTCAATCTGATTTTAAAGATGAACAACCAACACAAACAGTGGACAGCCCTTATAAATGTAAACGCCTGTGTTTGTGTGCATGCTGTGATGTAATTTTTGGCTTTCTGGGCTTATTGCTAACAACATTTGTACATAGACGGTGCAGAGTAGCATATACATAGAACAGCAGCAGCTTTATTGCTGTCTGTCTGTTTCTACACAGAATAGCTTTATGTTCCATTAAGTCCCCCAGTGGAGCCTATATACATTCTAAGAGCAGATGATATGAAACAGATACACTGTTAGATACTGAAAAAATGCAGTTAGGTAAGTTTTTAGTAGTTTGGCCTCAGCTTTAATTCAAGGAATTGCATTAACTGTTTAGGGATTAAAGCTCTTTTAATGCGGTCTACAATTTTCAGAGCCTGAAAAATAATTGGATAACTAATGTTATCTAATATCCTGAAAATCCTTGTCTGATGATGTCTAGAACCCATGGTCATCACCCAATCCGCATTTTCTCCCTTGATATGCTCTGCAATGTTTTTAATGTGGCCATCTTCAGTTGCTTCTTGTTTTGTTTTCAGTAAGTGAAGAGCATGCTCTATTTGTGTTACAACTAAAGGTTGCTTTTGTTGTATGCTTTGGGTCACTATCCCTTTGAACTATCAAGAGCCATTATCGGTTTTCAGACTTTGGCTGAATCAGACAGTTTAGCTCTGTACACTTCAGAGTTCATCCTGCTGCTTCAATGCCAGCCAGATCAACACTAAATGCAATCCACTGCCAATCATACATGCCCTTGCCATAGCATTGCCTCCACCATGTTTTACAGATAATGTGGTAAGCTTTGGATCATGACCTGCTCCTTTCCTTCTCTATGATTATCTTTTTATGTAGTTCTATTTCATGTAATCAGTCTTTGTTTTAGCTGTACAAAGAATATGTTACATAACTCTGCAAGCACTTGCCTTCTGGAAATTAAAAAAAAAGAAGTTATTTCTCGTGGTTTTTCAGGTCTTCTGATGGTGTTGATGGTATCTATCTCTCTGATAAGATTATTTTGGGTTTTCAATCTATCGACAGCCCCCATTTCTTGCTCTGATATCTCTTTGAACCCTATATTGAACGTTCCAGTGGAGAGCTTCCAACTCAAAGTTTTAGCATGTGGAATCAACTCCATATATTTTCTATATTTCATTTTTAATGGAATAATAAGGAAAAAATATCTGATAATGTCAGTAAATTGCCCAACTTGTAAAAAAAGAATGCATTTCCTATATAGGTAATTCAACATTTTTATTCAATTAAAGCTCAAATTCTACACTTGAATGATAACGATTTACAGATGATGGAGACCCTCCCCATTATACCTTTCTCCTAACCCTGAAGCATACATACTGACAATCACTTGACGCAAAAATTACAAATTTAGACTATTACTCTATGATGACATGATGCAACTAATTTTTGTGTAATTTGACATAACATTTTCTCCCTGTTCCTTAAGAATGGCTTCTTAAGAGCAATACTTCCACTGAGATAATTTCTTTTGAGGCTTTGGTGAACAGTAGATGCATCAACTGAAGGGCTAGATGCGTCTCTCAGGTCCTGTACAAGCACCAGACTAAAAATGAGTGAAAAAGAAGTCAGTGTCTGAAGCCTAGAGACCAGTTTGAAAAATTACAGGAAAATCTGTCTCCCTAACAGCAAACTATCAATAAATGCACAGGAGTGTAAATATAGTTTTCCTATATGTACTCATTTCATTCTAATTTAGATTCATACACATATAACCCACTCTGATGAGTATGTAATTGGGGCACAGCAAACGTTAGCTGTGTTTCAAGTCTTTTTGATTGACTGAACAGGAATGCCTTTTCATTTTCTAACCTTGCAGCTACATAATTTATTCAAAAGACAATATAGGTCAATATACATTATGTTTAAATGTATGTTCTATACAGCTGTTCGCTCATGTTGCAGTACACAGGGAAATGAAACAGACATTTTTGTCTCACACTGTGACTGTTTGAGTGACAGACTGATGTAGAGATAGAGCAGAGCAAGGTAATAGTTGAAAGCTAATGTTTAGTGATGCTCCTCTTCGACATTTAAATAAGGTGTCAAGGACTGAAGAGAGGTTCATCTGTCCTTCTGTCATCACGGAGTCAAGAGCCTCCCTGTGCTAATATTAGACATCTCTCTTCCACCTGAGCTTTGCCTGCATTCTGATGCTTGAATTTGTGCATCACTGACAGTTTTGTGTCCACTTTAAAGCATTAAGAATCAGAAAATGCATTATGTCCTTCGTAACCAAGAGTCTTATTGTGCATTTTTGAGTGCTGCTTTGATTTAAAACTTTTGAATGTCAAATAAATTCAAACCCTATCTGTATTTCTCTTCTCTAGTTGACACACAGGTTACGGTACATAAAACATGAATAGTTTTTGATTTGTACTCATGCTGTACGTCCACATTACAACTCATCAACACAACAGCGCCAATGATGCAAACAGCCTAATGTGTTTTTCTCTTGTATTTTATGAGATTCTCAGCAGGTCACAAAAAGACTCCTCCACCTCCACACCTACCACATTCACTGCTATGTTTTTTTTCTCACTCCTTTTTCATTTAAATGTATGCAAAAATGGCTTAAAGACATGCACCAGCAGACACAGTTTGCCACAAGTGAAAATGCAGGTGCGGAGATGAGAGAGCAGCTAATGTGTCATTCTGTCCTCTGAGGCTCGCTTTGGGGAAGAGACAAAACCCGAGTTCAGTGTAAACACAACTTCAGGTAAAAATTCTTCTTCCTATTCAGAACTTATTGTTTACACCCTTAAATGGGTACTGAAAAAAACAACAACTATGAAACCTGCCACTTTGCAGGCTTAAAAGTATTTTGACGTTATGACTTTTATGGTCAGTTGTAGAGCAGGGCGATATGGCCAAAAATATTTATCACGATATATATTTGAAAATTTGCGATAACGATATAACCGACGATATAATTGATGCGAGACAAAATACAACTCCACAACATTACTAGCGCAAAAAGACAACCTTCCATTTATTTTCACTTAAACAAGAAGCTGGTTTTTATGTACATTAAAGCTTCATAAAAATGTAACAGTGCAAATGCAAATTCCTTGCTGAAAGTTTAACCAAAGGCATTTCCAGTAGAAATGGGCTGACATATCCTGAGCATAACCATGTATAATATCCACTGAAGTTAAAAAGAGGTGCTTTGCAACATTAAACTGCAGTGTGCAGTACGTATTTTTCGGACCATAAGGTGCACAGGATTATAAGGCACATTAAGCGAAACAAAGCAGTCAGATAAATCAAACTTTATTAAACTCATTCTTCTTGCTTCCTCCACTTCTGTACCATTGATTCATTAATGTTGAATTCTCTGGCAGCTGCTCTATTCCCATGTTGTTGCAGTATATTAATGACTAACCTCGTATTGTGGATGGATTATCTCAGTTGTTCTCCTGACTGAAGTTTGGTCTGTTTACAGTATCCTGCCATGCGATTGCATTTGTCTCTAACCATGAAGAACCTTCACGTTAACTTTTATAAGTGGAAAAGTGTTAGTGTTCGTCCTCCAGCTTCACTGTTTATGTTATGCTAACATAGCTGTGTCGCTAGCGATCACGTAGCACATCATTATATACCAGCTAGCCCAACTTCAGTAACCCTACAAACATCACTGCTGTTTAGTTTCCTGTCTTCGTTTATGTTGGAAGTGATAGCAGAGCTGTATGTTTGATTTTTTTCAGAAATCTCTCAGTCAGAACATGCAATATCATGCTTAGGTAACTAGCGAAACTAGCGAGCTAACTTCCGCTAGCTTCCTGCTAACTTCTAACTCCGTTAAATGTAATAACTTTTGTTTTCATGGATGCCTGGAAGTTAAACTTTATAGTTACACCTGGTAAAGCAGCAATGCTGATCGTTTTATTAAAGATGAAAGAATTTAGACAGTTTTTAACTCTAAGTGATGCTGCAGTGTTGTTTGACCTGAAGCATACGGAGTTTAGGACCCAGATTACTCCCAGATTTAAGAGCATCTTAGTCCGACAAATACGACAATAACGACGGCCGCTTGCATGTTCTGCAAAAAAATGTGCTTTGTTGTGTATCTGACGGACAAACACCAAACCAGTTCCACATCACGGAAGTTGCACCATTTTTACAAACCAATTCTGGTTCATCTGTTTCACTCAACAATCGGCCATGTGCGTATGAAAACAAAGGCACTGCGCATGCGCGTTTTACTCCCATTCTATCGCGATATTTCATTTTCCTATCGTTGCCTAACATTATACCGGTATTACCGTGAACGGTATAATATGGCCCAGCCCTAGTCAGTTGTCAGGTCTGTAATTATAGAGTGATAATGCTTATAGTTCTAAGATTTTACATATCACAACATAATAATAAATCAGCTGGTTTTTAGGGGCTCCTAAAATTACTTAAATCAAACCCCAGGTGTAAAGCAGCAAACCAGATTCCACTGTTTCGTGATTTGTTTAAAAAAAGATGAAGCCAAAATGGAGAGGCAGTGTGTAAAAAGCTAAGAGCAACCCACTAGGTTTTTTTCTCTATCACTATATCGATCTCTCACATCTTTGTTGAAGAGTTTTGACTTTTCACAATGCTGCTTCAGTTCACTGATGTTTGTGAGCATTCATTTATGCACAGCTCTCTTAAGACATTTCAATCTGGTTGAGGCTGGACTTTGACTAGGCTATTGCAATGCCTTGATTCTTTTAATTTTCATCCATTCTGTTTTAGATTGTTGTATATTTTTTCTACTACTTCTACTTCTATACCTTTTCTATGCCTTAATAGTTCTACTGCATGACCCAATGTAGGCCGAACTTTAGCAGTGAGACAAATGGCTTCATATCTGGCTCTAGAATAATTTCGTATACCGAGGAGTTCATGGTCAACTCAATGACTGCAGGATGCCTAGGTCCTATGGCTTCAAAACAAGTGCAAATTAATAGCCCTCCACCTCCTTGCTTGACAATTGGTGTGAAGCTTGTGAGTGTCTGGGCAGGCTGGGGCAGTTATTTTTGGTTTCTTTTTTGCTTTCCTCCATGACCAAATGCACTTGTGAAGAGGTTTGTCTTCCTCAGCTGTGTCTGACCTCTATCATCAGGAGAGAGTATTTAAGAAGCAGTCCAAGTGGCAGTTCATCGTCAGATCGTCATTGTGTGGTAACATTTAGATCTCTCTAGTTTATGATCTTATTTCCATGCTACAAGTTGTACCTTTATCCTCCTTTGGTTTCCCATTCATTTAGCTTTTTCCAGATTCACAAAATCATGTTCAAACTCTCAGAAAAACTGTAAACCTTAATCCTCCTGGATTAACCCATCTGGCTTTCCTGCTCACCTGTCTTCCTGCTCTCAGTTGCTCATCTCCCTGCCCTCTCTTTGCAACCCTTTTCCTCTCATACTACAGTGTGACACCTAAGTGCTATTTGTTTTTCCTCTGTTTAATTTAGTTACAGCCAATCCTTTATTTCGAGCTCTGGTTTTCTCCCTCTTTCAGATTATCTCGCTATATCTGCTTCTATTGTGCCTCACTAACTTTAGTAGTTGTTTCACTGTATGCAAATGAAATTGTTTTCAGTGTTCTCCATTTGTGTGAGTCGGCCTCTTGGGTCCACCTTTTGGTTCATTCTGATCAGGAGTTTTTGCCTATATGCTGTATTTTGGTTTCTTCAAATATCACGCTGTGCATTACTGTCAAGCATCTGCACTTTAGTCTTGTCTGTCCAAAGGACATTGTTTTAGAAGTCCTTTTTCAGTTTTTTCAGATGCAATATTGTGATGCTAAGAATTGCAGCAATGCTCTTTTTAGAGAAAAGAGGCTTTCTTCTTGCAACCTTTCCAAACAAGTTCAACTTATTCAGCTGTTTTAACATTTAACATGCTAACCAAGCCTGCTGAATCTGAAATATAGCTCTTTGGATTTTTGCAGTTTCTCTGAACATTACATGGGCTGACCTTACTGGGACATCCATTACTAGGAAGAGTGGCAACTATCTGGAATGTTTTCCAGTTGAATAATTCTTCTCACTGATTCTTTGGAAATAGCCTTCACTCTTCACAGATAGATGGGTATCAGTTCTCTAATATCATTGGTGTAGTCTTTTCTCCCTGGCAGTGTGAACAATGATCAACAAATCAGCAGTGTCATCAACCCTCAAATTTATCATGTGTTGTTCATTAGAAGAGGTTGAATTTATCTAATTTTATGATTTGCTAAGGACCAAATTCATTTTTTTTATTATTATGTTTGATATGTAAAACTTAAGAATGATAATAGGGTGCACTTTCCATGACTTCCAAGAAAATAACAGTGATGCCAAACAGCAACAATGTATTTATTCTATTTTGGCACAAATAAGAGATGTGATTTGAAGTACTGGATTTGCATTAGCAGAAAGGGAAAAAAGTAAATACATGTAAAATCTTTGGCACAAATGTTGATGATTTCAGTGTGTTTGCTGTTTTGCGAGTCAAAACTACAGAAAGTATCACAGAAGCCAGAAGGTGTTGACTCCACTGACTTATTTCAAGTATTCAAGATGATTCTGTAACGTTCCTGTCAGAAGTCAGTTCTCTAGACTCCCCCATCAATACTCCCAATTGCCTTTGTGAAGAAATCCACACGCAATGTGGGTGTAATAACTGCATGTTCAATTGCTTTTTCAGTTCTTCAGTTGGAGAATGCTACGGCTCAGCAGTGCACACATTTATCATAACAAACTTGAAAAAAAAAATAAGATGGTAAATAACCAGAATGATCCAAGAACAACTAAGCCAAGTGGTAATGCCAACTAGAGGGATAATTTTCATGGTAGAGTCTCTGGTGAAAATCATGAATATTTATTGTAAGTAGGAGCACCAGAGGAAGAGGGATATGCGGCTTTTATGTCACATTAACCTACACACATATTACAAGATTACATTGTCATCTTTCAGTTGGTAGAGTGGTGAATGACTGAAAAGATGAACATACTGTCAGGTATGTCATATCGGTCAAAGCAATGCAGCATATTCTGGTTCACTGTAGCAGATGCAAGGAAGTGTGAACTTAAACTAATTGTCCTGGCAGTTCAACTACATTTTGCAGCATCATATTAGCATATTCAATCCATGTACTTTAATTGTTTGGGTTTTTTAAGGAAAAAAGGCACATTTTTATTTAGCATTATTTCCATTATCCTGACTGTATTTTAATTACCTTCCACAACATAAGATGCTGGCCATTGGTCTACTGTAGGCACATACAGTAACATTTTTTTTTTCATGGAGTGTTTGTTCTTTTGAAAGTTACATAATTTAATTGCACTTTAAAAGTAAGCTCTTGGGCTTTGTTTTTGGTAGCAGATTAGTGCACGCACCAAGCCAGTCCCACAAGACCAAGTTGTTAATTGTTATATCATTAAATTCTTTTGGTTATTGCTATTTTCCACATTGCTTACAAGTGATTCCAGTTATATTTACTCTGGCTCTCCATACTTTACTGTTTCTGTCAATGGATTCTTAGACAACTAGCTACCAACCAATTCCAGACGCTCAAAATATTTTTTTTTTCCTTTGGGGCAGAATCAAAAGTGCAGAAGTAGTTCAACATGATTGCATTAAAAGTGGAACTTTTACAATGGTCTCATCTGTATGAAGCCATATATCATTTGTTCACACCTTCTGCAATTGAATCGCGCTGCTAAAGTGACTCTCTGTGGTGCCTTGTTGCAGCAGCATTTTCCCATCTGACTTGCAGGGAATGAGCAACGTTATTGCCCTGCCTGGTTCCTCCAGAGGCATGCTAATGGAACTATTTGGCAGCTTGCCTCCAGAGGGAGGAGGGATGGACTTGTTTCACTTGATGTCAGTGTGGGGATCTGGAGGAGAGAAGAGAATTACAGGTTGGCATTGCTTCAATTGGCAGGAAGGGAGCAAAAGAAAAGACACCATGCAATATTTCACCCACTAGAAAGAGCCAAGTGCAGATTATTTGGGGGGATTGTTTTAGTTCAATTATTTTGGGTGGCTTACGGTTTTGCCACCAAGTTGGATCCGTGAACTTCATTCCCCCCGATCAAAAAGACATAAACAGCTCGATTTAAATGCAACTCCACCATCTGTTAAAGGTGAGTCAGGAGTATGAATTTTCACATTTTCCATCACAGTATAGTAACAGTCTGGATTTGTATAGTGATTAAACCATTGAGCACTAATAGCTCACACATATGGTGCTGGCTGGTTGTTAGTACCACTCGGTGTCTTCCCTGGAGTAAACAGCTGTGTGTTGATTACCAGGAACGGCCTTGAAATGACTTGCCAGATTTTTTTTCCCTTCTTGCCGTCACCTTGCCTGATTTGAAACAAGTGTTGACACTTTTTTTCTGAACTGACTTATACTTTTTGTCTTATTTCAATGACTTCAAAATTACAGAATTTGCAATGCCCCCCAGATTATGACTTTCTAAATGAGCCAAGACTAATGCTCGTTCTTACGACTGCTGCCGGACACAAGAGTATTATGTTGGCTAAGTGACGAGACCCCTCTTGTCTACAACTGGCTGTGGCAGTCGTGATGAGAATATTGATGCGTTACCTGTGTTACACCCCGGCCTAGGCAACCGGGGTGCAACGCAGGAAAATAAAAATAAGGCAAAACACACGAAAAAAAAACTAAAGCTCTCCACCAAAATCCCAAAACGAAAATATCCCATGACGAAAGTATTTACAACAGACTATTTACTTACAACAAAAACACCAAACTATTTACAACACGGGGGAGATCGCGACCATGACATACTGAAACACAAGGCTTAAATACATAGAAGGAGCAGTCAGGGAATGGACCACAGGAGGGAAACACAGCTGGGGCAAATTAGAACTGACGAGACAGGGAAAACGTAAACTGAACACACTAAAATAACACAGACTTTCAAAGTAAAGCAGGAAATACATAACAGTCACGCAAAAACAAAACACTGACACACCGAAACGTAACATTTCCCCCTACCCAAAAATCAAACATGTAACCCCAAGTGAAATGTTTGATCAAAACCGGATGAAGGCTGGTGGAGGCTGGAGCGGTCCCACGGACCCTCCAGCGAAGACGGATGAAGTCTGGAGCGGTCCCACGGACCCTCCAGCGAAGGCAGACGAAGGCTGGAGCGGTGCCTCGGACCCTCCAGCAAAGGCAGACGAAGGCTGGAGCGGTGCCTCGGACCCTCCAGCAAAGGCAGACGAAGGCCGGAGCGGTGCCTCGGACCCTCCAGCGAAGGCGGACGAAGGCTGAAGCGGTCCCTCCAACGGACCCTCCAGCGAAGACGGACGAAGGCTGATGAAGGCTGGAGCGGTCCCACTGACCCTCCAGCAGACGACGAAGGCTGGAGCGGTCCCACGGACCCTCCAGTGAAGACGGATGAAGTCTGGAGCGGTCCCACGGACCCTCCAGCGAAGGCAGACGAAGGCTGGAGCGGTGCCTCGGACCCTCCAGCGAAGACAAACGAAGACTGAAGCGGTGCCTCGGACCCTCCAGCAAAGGCAGACGAAGGCCGGAGCGGTGCCTCGGACCCTCCAGCGAAGGCGGACGAAGGCTGAAGAAGGCTGGAGCGGTCCCACGGACCCTCCAGCAGACGACGAAGGCTGGTGCGGTCCCCCGGACCCTCCAGCAGAGGCGGATGAAGGCTGGAGCGGTCCCTCGGACGCTCCAGCGAAGGCGGATGAGCAGCCCACCAGCTGCACACACGGACACGCAGCCCACCAGCTGCACACACGGACACGCAGCCCACCAGCTGCAGAAGGCTGGAGCGGTCCCTCGGATCCTCCAGCGAAGACAAACGAAGGCTGGAGCGGTCCCTCGGACCCTCCAGCGAAGACAGACGGCTGAAGCGGTCCCTCCCTCGGACCCTCCAGCGACGGCGGACGGCTGAAGCGGTCCCCGGGCCCTCCAGCGAAGACAGACGGAGGCTGAAGCGGCCCTCGGACCCTCCAGCGATTGGACGAGCCCCCATATGTTACACCCCGGCCTAGGCAACCGGGGTGCAACGCAGGAAAATAAAAATAAGGCAAAACACACGAAAAAAAAACTAAAGCTCTCCACCAAAATCCCAAAACGAAAATATCCCATGACGAAAGTATTTACAACAGACTATTTATTTACAACAAAAACACCAAACTATTTACAACACGGGGGAGATCGCGACCATGACATACTGAAACACAAGGCTTAAATACATAGAAGGAGCAGTCAGGGAATGGACCACAGGAGGGAAACACAGCTGGGGCAAATTAGAACTGACGAGACAGGGAAAACGTAAACTGAACACACTAAAATAACACAGACTTTCAAAGTAAAGCAGGAAATACATAACAGTCACGCAAAAACAAAACACTGACACACCGAAACGTAACACCTGTCTGTCTTTCCCTAAAGCACTGGCACTGTGTCTGAATGTAGCTGCATATATTTTCATTTAAAGTGGACCATCTTGAAGTGTGTATGTGTCTTTCCCAAGTACAATTCTCTGTGGTACAAGCTTATAATGACATTATAATCTCTGAGAATACTGATAGTGCTCCAGTAGCTCGCCTCTTTGGTGTAACCTAGGGCTTCAAGCATGAGACTCGAGTGAGCTGAGCGGTGATGCTTGGCAGTCCTAGATGCCTGCAGCTCTCAACCATCTATCAGCTCAGCTTAGGCAGTTTTTGCTGCTCAGCACTGAAGCACAGGCTGACACATACTGCCCTGATGGGAAATTTGGGGACATATAACTCTTATATATGTTAAGTTTTATTACCCAACAGGAAGCATTTTCCTGAAACGGTCTGATATTCTTCTTAGGAAAGTGACACAGTGAATGCTGAAATACTAAAATATCTGTGAGTAGACTTGTGAATACAGTTGACTTCCTGGTGAAATGCCTGTGCTGTAACTAGCTATGGTTCTGGTCCCCTTTTGGAAAGGTTTACCACAGTTTGTGTGAAGTATCATTTCCCTTTTAAGGGGTTTGACAATCAGTCCTAACACTGACTCTCAATCTGCTGGAGTAGGAAGAAAAAAATCGAAGTTCATTACTAAGAGCAACCACAGCCTGAAGAAAATTAAGCCTCGATATCACAGGGAGCCAAGATGAGAGGATTACTAGCCTGTCGGCATGCTTAGACGAAATCAGACAGCCCAGAGAAGCTGACTGTGGCATCAAAAGGTCGTCCTTATTAAAGATTATTATGAAAGGGCTCGAAGATACTGTCAGATGAGTGGATTACTGTGAAAATATAGTTTGAAATGGCAACATGAGCCAAGAAGGTGGAGGAAGGTCAGGGTAGCTGGTTGATCAACAGTGGGGAGTGGATGTCATGTTGGGTGCACACAGCGCCTCTGTCGAATGTGCCCCAAAGGTGCTCCTAAGTATATTTGTCACTGATGATTAGGAATCGCTGAAATATAGAGCAGGGTTTATGACTGCCAATACCGACTGCTTAAGGTGCTTCATCAGTGTTTACTTAGAATCCAATTTATTATCGACCTGCAACGGGAAAGTCAGCAAAATTGTCCACTTATACGGAAAGTGCTGCATCAGAGAAACCCTAATGGCTGCTCTAATGCCTGGAGCTGGAAAATGGCTCTATCATTGAGCATTGATCAAGATGAACTAAATATAGAGAACTCCATTGTTGCATAAGTGATATTGCTTAAATATGAGGCATCTTCAGCGGAAAAAGACATATAATTCAGTTTGTAAAATGTGTCTTCTCATAAAAGTTCAAATCTGCCTTAAAAAAGAGGAGTCAGAAAAAGAAGATCAAAGTTTAACAGTTATGATGTTAGCCATTTGAAGACACCACTGATTCGAATCCAAGCGGTAATAGTATTTTTCATTTTATGTCCTAAGGATGCTTCCAAAATGCAAAAGAGGACTGGAGGCATAGCAGCTTTGTAGAGATTATCTGGCTTGTATTAGAGTCTGTTTTTTTTTTTTTTTTGAATAGCGCTGTGCTACAGCTGCAAATTAGAGTCTGTAATGGGATGCAGAACATTGACAAATAGCGTCTTTTACAGTATATAGGCTTGTCTCCCTGACTTTGCTTCTGCCCTTGACATTTACTGTTGGAGGCCAATGTTCATTATAGTTTGACTTATAATGGCAGGGTGTTATAACACTTAAGCCTTTTTCATTTTTTCCTGTATGTCCACCTAAACATCTTCATCAGGATTGTCTCCCTGCTCAGTATTTCTATTCCTGAACTTATATTTGTCTCACTCATAAATTTCTGGCCCTAGTTTTTATCACCACTAGACTGACGTCAACAGTTATCGATATCCATCCATCCATTTTCTTAACTGCTTCTCCAATTCATGGTCATGGTTATGGATGTCTAGTCACATGTATGGAACAAATAGCCAGCTAACACAGTAATATAATCAAATATGCTACTTAAGCCATACTGTTTGTATCTGGGTATGTTATCTTGATTTTATCTTTGCATTTACATCTGATATTAATAAGCATCCTTGTTATCTTGATTCTGCCAGCAATCTAATCATAAATCTTTATGCAAATTAGTTAGGTGATGCTGGCAGACTTGTCAACACATGAACAAAGCAGGGAAATAATGCAGCTGCATGAAATGTATTTTCTTTCTTTTGTGGGTAAAATATATAGATTTATATATATGTACACATATATATGTATGTAATGTAATGTATATACAAGTATAAGCATCTTGACAGACAAGCAGGGCATGCAAGTGATCATGTGACCAGAGTGAATCAGGGAGAGATGTTCTATAATGTGCTACTTAAGACCAAAACTTGCACCACTACAAGCAATACAAGTCAGTTTCATGAACATTAATATGCAAATCATCATGACCACTAATCAATGGCCATAAGTGCCATTTACAGAAAGCTGGGGAATGGCTGCAATGTAAGATTTGCCCTTAAACCCCCTCCTCAGTTCAGAGATGGCCTTTCCCTGTTCTCATGCTGTAAATGGGCTCTTTGACTCCCCGCTTGAGCCAGCGTCCCTCTCTGTCCAGAATATGTACGTCCTCATCATTGAAAGTGTGTCCACTGTCCTATCAGTGTAAACAGACTGGAGAGTCCTGGCCCGATGAGGTAGCTCTTCTGTGTTGTGCCATCTCCTAAGCCAGAGGTTGTTTGGCTTCCCCAAAGTAAATCACTGTAATCCTGCTGGCACTTAACAGCGTACACTATATTACTCTGTTTGTGCCGGGGGGACCCAATCCTTGGGGTGGATCAATTTTAGTGTGTTTTAAGCTTTGGAGTTTGGAAATAGAGTAACGTTTAAATCCATGAACTCTACGCCATTCAGTCAGATATGAAGCACAGTACTAGATCCATAACTAGACTATAAGCCACTACATATACATTACCTACAAAATACATTCAAAACTACTATTATACAAACAAGCCATGCCCTGTGGAATTTGCAGTGCATTGTGGGTTCCTTCACTCTTAAAAGTGATAAACATGCACAGTTTTGTATCTTTTTACTTTTTTTGTTTGACTTTATTATCTATTTATTATATTATTTTTTATCCAAATCAAATCTTTTTATAATTATGACTGACCTTGTAGCTGGCTGGCTTTGTTCAAAGCTTAAAACCATTTTTTTCATAAACATCAGTGGAGAAAATAAATGGGAAATCCACTTCAAAGCCCTTGAAAGGTGGATGGTCACTGTTGCACTTTAGGAAACAGAAATTATAGACTATAAAAGGACATCATTGCCATAGGAGCACTTTGCCATTCCCCTATTTTTGTGTCAAAGAGCAACATTCTGTCAAAGCTGCTAACGCACAATGTATCCTTTGGTGACGGTCCCGTGAAGAACCAGGTTAATGTAAAGGACCTCTGTGAGGTTTCTTATGATAGATTAATCTTTTGAAAGTGTATATCAAGACTTAAGATACAAAAACTTCTAAGTCAGTCTGACTATTTCGGTGTCACATGATCTGGTTTGCATCTTTTCATTAGAGGTGCTGTAGTGGCTTTTCCTGACAAATGCTAGTGGCATTTAGAGTTAATTGGTGATGTTTGAATGAAAAGCATCTGATTACTCTATACTTCCACTTGATATTTTTTTCTGATTTTTGACAGAAGTGGAGTTCAGAGGGTTTTACATCTGAAGTCTTTATATTGTAATCTAACCCTACATCGTTATCTAAACCTCTCCAAGTAGTTTTTGGGAACCTAAACAGCCAGTGAAAGCTGGAGAAATGGGAATTTACAGCAAGTGTGGTTTATTCTCTAATCATACTATCACCGAGGCTACAATGGAGACATTTTCTGTTACTGGAATAGGATAAGCACCTTTTCATATCATCCAACACAATTTCAGAGTGTTTTGCATTTGATTAATCTGATAAAATATTTTATTTAATGATTTTTGTGAGACCCGAAGAAGGGCACCAGTCTGATGTTCAGGTTTTCACTACATCAAAATGTTTTCTTCTTCTTTTTCTTCCACTTGTCTCTTTCCCCAGGGCAATTTGGTCATTAAGGTGAACTAAAGGAGATGCAGACTATAAAGCCTTTGTGGCAGTGTTGACAGGGAGAATCTTTATGACAAAACAAGGTTTATATCTACATAATAAAACACAATCTTCTCGTCCTGAATTCCTAAGAACAAAATTAGAAAACCAAGAAAAACAACTAGCATGTTGGAATAATGTACATTTAACCATAAGATGTAAGCATCTGTTAAAAAACAACCATCTCAGCTATCTGATGAACTTTTAAATGATTAAAATCATTCCTGTTTTTAATCATCCGAAGCTTAATGGCATGAATTTATCATCTCTGTCATTGTCTGTCCTTCCAGATGTGCTGTAGCTGTGCTTTGATGATAACTTTGTGGGATTAAAATAAATCTTTAAATTGTCTGTCATTTCTGGCAACTTGAATCAATCTAAATAACACAAAAACGAATCTCATTCAGCAGCCAAATGACATAATAAGCCAGATGTGGAAAAAGTATTCAGACCTAGTAAAATGTAGTAAAAACAGTGTAACATAGTTCATCACAAAAATCTAGTTACCTCATGGCCATAACCATAAGATAACTGAGGTTTGAACCTTGGAACATTTTTTTAAATAGTTTTAAAACAAGACAGTACAAAGGGACACAAATGTGCCACATTGAAGCTGGTTTGATTTGGACATGACACAAAAGGAATAATTGGTTGTTTTGCTCACAAGCAGTGAATCAGAGGCACAGTAAGGCCAGAGCTCTTAAGTTAGTAAGGTTTTCTCTTGTGCAATTTTCATTAAGTATCTAAGTAAATGAACAATTTTTTATTTAGTTTTATTTCATGCGCTATATTTTATATACACATTACTTCTGCAAAAAAAAGCTAAACTGTACAAAATGAAGTGTTTCACCATTTACAAAATTTGGTTTCAATTTTATTCCAATGTCTTCACGTGTAGCCTTTGCAACTGCTTATTGAAGCAGAGATGGCAAAGGGGAAAAAAAAGCTTGACTTCACTCATTTCTAAATCTTAGTTACAGCACCGGCTAGAGCTGAAATGTATATGTAAGAAGAAAAAAGCAAGGTAAAATACACATGTGGAATGAAAAAATTGCACATAAAAATATCCACCCAAGAAGAAACCTCCAGAACTGAAAAAAATGTGTGAGCGCCCAATTGTAGCTGGCTCCAAGTGAGTGAGACACACATTGTAAAAACGCCGAACTTTACCAAAAACAGAACAACAACTGTAGTTCAGTAAGGACAGATCATTAGAAAGAATGAACATGATTTATTGATGAACAGAATATAGATAGGTGTTTGGCAGCTAGACCCTGATGGCCCGTTTCGGCAGAATAGAACGCCAGCTGTGAAAGGGATTAGAGCAGGACCCCCTGGAGCCTAGACGCTGGTGGTGGAGATGAAGGTGGCTTGAACGGAACTTGAGTTATGAGAGGAGGAGATGGGGAGGAGGTGGGTTGCAAAACAGAGTCTGCAAAGGAGACAGATGCGCAGTGAGATTTAAAGTACGCGGCATGAATGCTGATTGGCCTGGAGAAAGCCGGAAGAAGGTGATTGGACTAGACCAGTGATGACACAAACAGCTTAACAGCGTTGGAAAGTGGCTTAGGCTTCATTAGGTTAACAACTGATACTTCCAAAAAAAAAAAAAAAAAAGGTTAACAACTGATAGTAGAAACTAGCAGGCTGCTAGACCCAACCTTTACCAACTCAAACTTTTGAAGTGGACCATGAGCTGGTGATGGCTTGTTGGTGTCTTTTGGAGAATTTTTAAGATAATTACCTGAAAAATAATAAGTGTGTCCAAAAACCATTGAAGTGAAGTCTATGTGCGTTTTGTGTGTTTGCATTAATAAGTATTTATTTGAAGTTGTGCAATAGATACAGCTTGCCAACCAAGCTGGTTAATGTTAGTTGATAATTTTCTTGTCCAACTGTGCTCACTTCTGACGAGCATGGTTGTGGCCAAAATACTACAACCTTTTAAATATACTCTGTGATACAAAGACACGTACACTTACATACATTATGTAAATGTAGTACATTAGCATACATCTGGCTTGTGATCTGAAAATGTAAGGATCTGGCTGAGAGCTTCATACTCTCCGATGCATCCAGTCTGCCTTTTTAAAAAAAAAAATCATTCTTGTTCATATTTTAGTAAATCTCGAGTTTCATCAACTTTTCTTTTCTTCACTTTTAAAGTAGATCACGAACCAGCAGGCAATGAACCATTTTTTTCTTCTTTTGTTCTTTATAGCAAAAATCTTCATATCATTCTGTGTTTTCTCTCTTACTTTTCTCTCTTTTCCTCCATCTTCCCTCGGTTTGGTTAAATGTATTCCCATGATGAGGTCTGCAGCTTCAAATGCGCTGACTTCAGCATCTGATCTGAGTGCAACTCTTGTGATCAGGCAGGATTTTTACTTGTCAGGATCGCCTACTGCTACAGTACTCTTTCTTTCTATCCCCTCTTATTTATATCACATCCTCTTTCTTCTCTCTCTCAGCATCATTTCCTTTCATTCTGAAGCAGCTCGCCTGCAGTCTGTTCTGTCTGCCTCTTCTTTGGCTTTATTAATACTTCTGAGTATTATAACACGAGCTTCAAACTTTTCAAGATGGCTAAGCCTCTTGGAAAATTGCCCAACTTAAATTTAGTGGTATAAAGAGCATATGTGAAACTGACTATAGAACTGATAACTCCTGTTTTTATCTTATGTTTTAATTTGGACAGTACTGTATTTTCATACCAAACAAAAGAGACAAATAAATAATCATATTTTCTTCTTTCAAGGGTTAAAAATAAAATTAGTTTAAGTTAATACATTCAATAATTTCCATGTTTTAATGATTTGGGCTACAACATAATCAGCTCAGTCATGCATTAGTCTAACTCAGACATTTAAAGAATTATGAACGACTCCACAGAGGATAAAGTGGGAGACATTGGCCTGTGTAACCCAGATCTATGTGGACATGACAAAAGCTAAGTGGTTGGACTGTCACCTCATATTAGGAATCACTATCACTTGCCACCACAATGCTTTCATGTGGCGATCACATATTCTCCATCTTGGCCTTGTGTTCCAGTTTCCTCCCAGTCTCACAGGCATACAAGACAACTGGAGATCCAGAATGACTTTGAATATCAATGTTTCCCATATTCCAAATGGTTTGTTCAAACTGGAGTCCTTCTCTCACGCACTGGTTGTTTGAGAAATAAGCAGATACTATATAAGCTTCACTGCACCTCAGGACTTAACAAAGCTGAGCAAAAATTAGCTGTCGACCCCCCACCTACCACCATCTGTCACCGCAAAACCATGTATGCCGTATACTCACCAATGAATATCAAGTTCTTAACCTTGCTAACGTGTCCATATGGTATTTTTCTATGTGGCAGAAGACATGTATTGAACAAAATAAGTAGCGAAAATCCCGGTTAGGCATTTTACCTTTGAAATGCTGTGTAGGCCAGTGATGGTTGTTTCATAATCAAAGTCTTCAGAAATGCACACGCTACAAGAGGCACATCACAGGTAAGGAAATTAGAAACAATATGTAGAAACTGTGGCAGGATATCTAGGGTTCAAAAGTAAAATAACAAACAGAGCAAATTATAGGGCATAAAAAGGAACCAAACAAAAGAAACAAGCATGAGACAGGAGGGACCGGCATGGAGAAGAAGACAAAAGCACAAAGACTCTGGAAAAATGGTATCTATAGCTAAAAATGTGGAATGGTGTGAAACATTTGCTGGGTGTGTCAGAAGTATAACCATTCACCAGTAATGTGTATATACATGCCACTGTAGTGAAAAGACAATAACATATGCACAGTGCTGCCACAGACAGCAGTTACTCTCGGGTAATAACTGGGTGTCATTGATGGTGTTTAAAAAAATGTTTTGCTTTCTTTATTGGGGCTGAGCACAGCTGAGACTATCAGCACTCCAGGGAGAAGAGTAATAAGACACAGGTAAACTTAATTAGAGAACAAAGACAGCAGGGAAAGTGAGGGGGGGGGGGGGGGTAGTGTGGGGCGTGGGGGTACACAAAGAAATAACCTTCAAAATAAAACAAGTACTTGAAAGAAGGACAAAGAAAAACTGACACAAAAAAGACCCAGATGAGAGAGTTAGAAAAAAATGTTGAAAAGAAAAATCACTCAGGGACATAAAAGGCGAGGCAAAAAAAGAAGAAGAATAAAAACCAAAGATTGTGATGGAGACTGTGACACAGAGCCCAAGGAACTGACTCCATCAGCTTGCACAGGGAAACTTTTGTCATGATCAGGAACAAGCTTTATCAGGCATTGTTAGCTGTTTGTTAATGTAATCAATGTTATCTGTTACACTTACATTTTGAACCTTAAAGATAGCTGAAAATAAAATAGAGACCATTCTCACACATCAACTAGAATACAAATGAGGGGCATTTGCTCAACTTCTTTTTCATGTATGGCTGAATTACTCCAGCATTAAAACTTGCCAGTGAGTGAGTAGTTTTACAGACATCCCATTTCCATATTCTTAGTCATGCATACTCAGTTTTGCAAAGGTGTAAAGGTACATCTACACCATTTTCATGGAAAGAACTTCTTAATGTGCACTTTTGTATAACAGACACGTTTTTAGATGTTAGTTTATTCACTGCAGTGAGGAAGCACAGATTCTACTGTGTTTAAACAATGCATAGCTTGTCTTTATTTGGGGTCATTTGATTGGACATGCTTCTGCAGGAATGCACATCAAGCCAACAGTCTGCGAGCACAAAGTAAACTAAAATAATCCACCTCTTCAGGCCAGATTTTAATGCAGATTGTAGATGAATGAAATCATCAAACTAATTCAAATGCAGCAAACATGGGGCTTTTTGGTGCCCACGGTGCACTTTTCTCATTTTCCCAGTTGGAACAAACTCTTGCCTCCACACAGCGATAGGCGGAGGAACTGTAAAAGCATGCTGAACAGGATGGTTCAGTATTTGTCTGTGAAGGTTCTCAGTCATCCAGGTCATCGTAGTCAAAGGAGCTTGCAAAGAAAAGCGTCTGGACTTCTTTAAGTTACTTGAAGACGTTTCACCTCTCATCCGAGAAGCTTCTTCAGTTCTAAGGTCAAATGGTGGAGAGTTTATATCTGGGACTCGCCACCATTTGACCTTAGAACTGAAGAAGCTTCTCGGATGAGAGGTGAAACGTCTTCAAGTAACTTAAAGAAGTCCAGACGCTTTTCTTTGCAAGCTCCTTTGAATGGTTCAGTATTCTTTTTTGTTAGCAACATACTTTTACTTAACAGCTACAGCCTTGATTCTTGTTGCTGGGCCATTTGACAGTTCCATTTTGAGACTGCTGCTCAGGTGAACAAAACAGTGTGATGAATGTTACCTGACATTAAATGTTATTTTGGGCAATTTGTTCAGGGAATAGACTTCTATAATCTTCAAAAACTCTATGAAAATGTGCTTGTTTACTTCAGGAACCATAGATTCACCTCTGAGTAAGAATGAATGCTGCTAGAGAACACATCAAGATTTTTAGCATATAAGGAAATCATAATGGTCATAACAGCCATTTGATTTTTGTCCAGAATTAACAGGACATGGACTCCAAATAGTCTCTGTGTACTTCTCTGCAAACATCTTCGCGAGGACCAGAAATTAGCATGTCACCATACTTGTGGGGACCAACAGTCACCTGTGGGCACCAAATGCTGGGCCTCACAAATTTTAAGTCAGTTATGAGGCTCAAAATGTGGTTTTAGGGTTTGGTGTGTGTGTGTGTGCGTGTGTGTGTGTGTGTGTGTGTGTGTGTGTGTGTGTGTGTGTGTGTGTGAGTGTGTGTGTGTGTGTGTGTGTTAGAGAGAGTCAGAATCAGAAGGCCATTTTAGTCTGGAGAATCTTTTTTATGTTTTTTTTTTTTTTTGTTTTGAATAGGATTTTAATCTCCAAACCTGCACTTATTCCCAAAATCTCAAATGATCCTCCAGACTGAGGGCAGCTTGTATAATGCAGTATAAGCTTTGGGAAATCAATAACATATTTTTAAAGCCTCCTGTACTGCGTGGGATACTTTCTAAAAAGCTTTGATTTACAAACAATCCCCTGAAGGCAGCTGCTGATGTAATGTAAACCTACACAACTTTTAGGGAATAACATTGCAAACTGTAATATAAATTATGATTTTTTTTAAATAAATGGAATAAATCACATCATTTTAAACAGACAGTGATCTTAACAAAATGCTGTGACAATTAAAATGCAGCTAATGTGTGACCACCACTGATTCCCACTGGTAGGAAGCAGAGATTTTTTTTTCCAAATTGATAACTGCACATCCGAGGTGTATTTGGTCTGTTTATAAGTAATTAAAAAATAAAAATGTAAACAAAGAAACTGAGAATATTTGAAATTAAACAAGAAAAGCAAAAGGTATCATGCCGACTAGTGGTTAAGCACAGACATAAGGACTGGTCAGCAACATCCAGCTTCTAGGGAGAATTGTTTTTTTCTCTCAAACAGTTGGTGATTGGTTGCTGGAGGTTGTTGGTAGTCACCAAGCAATAGTGAAACTTCACTACCGCTCAGTACATGCAAAGTATGGGTGGCATGCATGCAAGCAACCAAAGCAACCAAGTTTTGTTTGCAAGGTTTGCAGTCCAGCAACCAATTTTACCTAGTAACTGCCAGCAACCACTTGTCAGCCCTTTGGGGTATGCACACTTTTCCCCAGTGGTTGCCAAGGTGTTGCTGACCAGTCTTTAGGCCTGTGTGAGTGAGGCCTTAGATACATACCAAACAACTGCAACAAAACTACTGACCTTTCTCCATGTTCTGTTTTTCTCTTTACACATTTCTATGTCAGTCCTCAAATAATCCAAAACAATTCAACTCAAGATTTGCATAATCCTCTGAAGGGTTTATTGTATGATTTATGCCTGTTATGCATTATCTGCACTAAATTTTGCTAAATGGAGACGCATTAAGCTGACTTCATGATGCAGGATGCATAATACAAATTTGCATTTAGGAAGCCCAGCCATAATAGCATTCTCCATCTGTAGACCAGAAAATAAAGCACAGACTCGTGAGACCAGGAGGAAAACAGCCTACAAACTATACTCTGGTGTTGGTGAAATGAAGCCAGTAAGAGAAAGATGGAATGTCTGAGATGAATCTCCTGGAGGAAATGCTGGTGTTGGGCTCTGCAATAACAAATCAATTGGTTTATGGGAACATGAAAGAGAAGAGTTAAGGTCAGATGTGCTGCTGCCAGAATTTGTAAATGTAAAGACTTTGACAGCCTGGAAGAGCAGGAGTGATTGGGAATAGCTGGAATAAATTGGAGGGATTCACTTGTAAAGGAGTAACAGTCAAACTTAAGAAAAAACTATATTCTTCATTGAACTTTCCTTCTCTCGATTTCAGTGCCATGTCCAGTGGGTGCATTTATACATTTCTGATCAAATAACAGTTTTACATCTTTTGTGTGGTTTTGTGTGTGTATAAAAGGCCCCAAAGTTCATATAATAGTTTTACTGGTGTTTATAAGTTTATATAAGTTCATGTAATGTTCCATCTTCTGTCAGTTTGGGCCAGCCCACCTTCTAGTGACATCATCCGGTTAGTAAGGTGGGCAGTTTAATGGCGGCTGAGCAGTGTTGGTCCGGAGGGGGTGCACTGATTCCTGGGGCATGTTAGGTGTGCGTAAATGACAAGTAAGTAGTGACCTGTGTCGTATTTTGCCTTTGTTGTGTCAGTACTGTAGTATGTTACCATTTAGGAGCTAATGTAGTCCATAGTTGGAGCGGTAGGCCACGCATGCAACGCGTGAGTTCACCCTCATTTCATATGCTAACTTATGTTGTTAGCTTGGCCCCGGTTTAGCTTGTTGACGCATGTACGGTCGCTCGTATGTCCATAATGTCATTCCTGTGTTATCAGACCTTCTCTATATGTTGTATGTGATGCTTGTGATTGTTTACTTTGAAGTAGCGAAGTTTGTAGCGAACAATTAGGTACGTGGATTAATAAAATAGCAAACGTAGTATAACCGGAAGTATGGCGTCCCGCTTGCCCTTCACAATAAGAGCATTATAGCGGAATATAATGGGGGACGCTTTTATTTTGTATAACTACCGGAAGTAGTTCACATGTAATGACGGTTGCTTAACCTCGCACTAATGCTATTTAGTTGCATAGTGTGAGCAGTTTGAAGTGTATTATATTTTTCTGATCTTTATATTTGATTATGTTAACTATGTTGTATTATGTTTATATTTGAGTATTTGACTTTTCCATTCTCTTTATTTATTGTTATTTCCCTTGTTTATTTCCTTTGTAGGAAACCACACACACACACACACCCAGACACACACTTATGTACACCCGCTGTGTTACAGCCCCAGAAATTAAGCGGTGACAATAAAGTGCCTCAAACGGAACCTCAAGCTCTCTCCTTCTTTCGTGCTCTGGGCAATTTGGCCTTAAGTGGTGTTCTGGCCGACACACCGGGGTGACCGTAGTGCTCAAAGACTGAATCAGTGCCACAGCCGTGCCTATCTTTGATATCTCCACTACATTAATTGGTCCTTCGAGCCGGAGGCACTAGGTTCGCCTCAGAGATGGAACCAGGCCCAGAGTACGAGGCTCATGGCGCACGCCCCAAACGACATGCTCGCCCACCTGTGCACTACGCAGATTATGAGGTGGAGTACCCAGGCTACATTAGCCATGCATATAGAGAGGATGTAGAGCTCAGACACCAAGAGGACAAGGCCAGGATGACCTCCCTCGCTTCCCCCTTTAGCTGCAACCTAGCCAGCCCTCAGTGGAGGCGGGATGCTATTCTCCATGAGACGGTCTCGCGCTATGGAGCTCAGAGCCAACAGCACATTCAGGAGAATCAGCTAGCCCCCCAGCTGTATCCGGAGAGATGGCATGGGGAACCAGCCTATGATCACTCTACTCCTCTACCCTTCGTGCTCCCCTATACACATCCAAATAAGGAAGTAAGTGCAGAGTTAGAGGATATCCGTCAGGAGCGCCACCTCATCCAGCAGAGCCAGCAACGTATGTCATCAGATCTGGTCGAACTCAAGGCACTGCGGGCAGAAATGAGACAGTTAGTGGAAGCTGTCCAGAGCATGCAGGGCCCATCTTCTCTCCAAACCAGTAAGTCAATGCAGTCACCGCTACCGGGTGATGCACCAGAGATTGAGGAGGATGATGACTGGCCTGCCCCACCACCGTGGCCAGATCCAATTGAGGAAGCGCCACTGCCTAGTGACCCACCAGTGTTAAACCCCCATCGCCAAGATGCATGTATGTTTCCAGCCATTAAGACAGAGGCAATGGCAATCCCACCTGCTAATATGGTCGTGGACCACCCAGGACAGAGTCTGTCATCAGATCCTCCACCAGCTCTCAGGTTTCCAGATAAAGCCTCCCATAATCCACCTCCCTGGTTCAAGCCGGTTCATCTCCCACCTCGCCCAGGCAGTTTCCCACTGGGTGGGTCCAAGCATCCGCGCGCCGCCTATGGGGACAGTAAGACTGAGCATGGCTGTAATCCAGCATCCCCTGAGCAGCAGTTCAATCTGTCCTCTCCACAGCCACTGCCGGACAGACCGAATCCGGGCAGGACTCCTATCACCTCAGAGACAGTTTACCGTGGTCCCCGCCCAACAATCCCCAACTTCTCCAGTCGAGACCCTAGTGAGTTTGCTAGGCTTAAGATGGCATTGGGGAATCTTCTACCTGAGGACACGACTGAGCTGTTCAAGTATCAAGTGTTGGTTGATCACCTGCACTTAGAGGAGGCCAGATTAATAGCCGATGCTTACCTCAACTCTGCCACACCCTTCACTGATACGATGGAGGCCCTCAATGACAAATTCGGCCAACCACATCAGATAGTGCTGAGGCGTATTGCTGCGATGATGGACTCACCTGACATCAGACGTGGAGACGTCTCGGCATTTGAGAGATTTGCCCTCCAGATACAGTCACTGGTGGGGATGTTAAGGACACTAGGCCCAGAAGGAGAAGTGGAACTACACTGTGGTTCACATGTTTCTCGTCTGCTTAGTAAACTACCCCCCGAGCAGAGAGCGGAGTTCCGCCGCTGCATGTTCCAACAAGGTGTGAGGATGCATACCTTGGCAGATCTCGCAGGGTGGCTTAAGTATGAGTCCTGGTGCCAAGACTCTGAAGGGCAGCTAGCAGTGAAAGGGACAAAGGAGAAACAGTGGCCCAGGCCTGAGGTGCGCCAGGGTAAGAGATCCATCACAGTCCTTCATGGTGCAAAGGAGGTAATGACGAACCCACAGGCTTTGAGGCCAGGTGGTGTGGCCAGCAAGAGCAAGCCATACTGTCCATTCTGTAACACGGAAGAGCACTATCTCAGTCAGTGCACAATGGTATCCAAGTTGACAAAGGACCAGCTAACAGAGTGGATAAAGAGTAACAAGAGGTGCTGGCGCTGCGCACGGTCACACCAGGCAGCCCAGTGCAATCTGAGGAAGACTTGCAGCCTCTGCCAAGGGAAGCACCTGCAGGTACTGCATGATGTCAATGTTAGAACACCTAAAGGGTCGCTAACAACAGCGGTGGTGAGCGGTGACTCGAAGGTAGCAACCGACGTCCTGTATCTAGACAGACCCACTGAAGGCTGCAAAGTCCTTCTAAAGATTGTCAAAGTCTGCATTCATTATGGCAAGCGAACAATCTTATCAACAAAGCTTATCAAGGCTGGCTCCATCATTAAGTGTGGCTCTGGGACACCTGTGACAGAAGGTCAGGAGGCGTGGTACATCCCTCATCACATGGTGAGCCATAATGGCAAGAACCGATTGGTTTTCAACTGCTCATTTCAGTACAGAGGACAGAACTTGAACGACTACCTGCTGCCTGGGCCCACCTTAGGTGCGTCGCTTCTGGGAGTCCTATTGCGCTTCAGAGAGCATGCAGTTGCAGTGAGTGGGGACATTAAAGGCATGTTCCACCAGGTTCATCTCTTACCAGAAGATCGTGCCCTGCTCAGATTCGTCTGGCGAGACATCAGCGACGAGAGCCCTCCAGCAGTCTACGAGTGGCGGGTGCTCCCGTTCAGAACCACGTGTAGCCCCTGCTGTGCCACATTTGCCCTGCAGCGTCATGTCATGGATAACAGCCAGCCAGATGATGACGTGAGACTCTCGGTCGAAAGGTGTTTTTATGTGGACAACTGCCTTCAGAGTTTCCCCACCGTGGAAGAGGCAAGGAAACTTGTCGACAGGTTACGGGCCATCCTAGCCTCAGCAGGTTTTGACCTACGTCAGTGGGCCAGCAATGAACGTGACGTCATCAGTCACTTACCACAAGAGAGCTGCTCCGCTAGTGTGGAACTATGGCTGGCCCAGAACAAGGTAGATACCCCAGAATCTACCCTGGGATTGAGCTGGCTATTCCACACAGATGTCCTAGGCTACAAGCATCGTCAAGTTCCATATGCAGTCCCCACGATGCGCAATATCTACAAGGTCTTGGCCAGCCAGTACGACCCCCTAGGGTTCATCTTACCCTACACAACCAGAGCGAAGGTAATCATCCGCCATCTTTGGGACAAGCAAAGGGGTTGGGATGACCCACACCTACCTCAGGAGCTTATGCAGCAGTGGACAGCCTGGGAGGAAGAGCTGCAATTTCTACCTGAAATTACTCTTCCCCGACCATATGTGCCTAAGGAAGTGGACCCCTTCAGCTGTCAGAGAGAGGTGCACATATTTTGTGATGCCTCTGAAGAAGCTTATGGCTCAGTAGCTTACCTCCGGACCACTGGCAGAAATGGTGAAGTGCATCTGTCATTCTTGGTGGCCCGTTCCAGGGTTGCCCCTAAGCGGTTCCACTCCATGCCCCGATTGGAGCTCTGTGCTGCACTCACTGGGGCACAGCTCTCACAAGTGCTGGAAAGGGAGCTCACCCTTAGAATCGACCAGACGGTCCTATGGTCCGATTCTACAACAGTGCTGACCTGGCTGAGGTCTGAATCCTGCCGATTTAAGGTCTTCGTGGGCACTCGTGTAGCCGAGATACAAGAGCTGACAGACAGGCACTCCTGGAGATACGTCGACTCTGGAAGGAATCCAGCCGACGATGTGACACGTGGGAAGAAGTTGAAGGAGCTCACTGTACCAAATAGATGGAGCCAAGGACCATCCTTTCTCCTGCGCAGTCCAGACTCCTGGCCAGAGGATCTCACGGTTGACCAAGCAGGAGATGCCTCGGAGCTGCGCAAAGCTGTGTTCTGTGGGACCACAGCAACTACTCCGTCAGGTCAGCCAACTTCAGATTTGAGCCGCTACAAAACCTGGAGTGAGATGTTAGAGGTTACAGCGTGGGAGCTACATGGGGCGGCCCAACCAGATGGTCATCCCACTGTTGAGGACTATCGCAAGGCGGAGAGGCTGATCCTACAGAGGGCCCAGATGGATAGTTTCCTGGAGGAGTACAACCTGTTGAAAGTCGGTAAGCCAGTTCCCAGGAGCAGTCGTCTTCTCTCTCTGTCACCCGAAGTGGATGAGACCAGACAGCTCATTTGTGTTGGAGGACGACTTCGTCGATCTGAAGATTTGGCTCTGGAGACACTCCATCCGATTATCTTAGACCCAAGCCACCCAGTGACCAAACTCCTGATCCAAGACTTTGATCGCCGCCTCCATCATCCTGGCCCGGAGCGGGTGTTCGCAGAACTTCGGCGCTCCTACTGGATTCTGCGAGGGCGTGAAGCTGTCCGGCGCTACCAACACCTCTGTGCTGATTGTCAAAGGTGGAGAGCTAGACCTACAGTGCCAAGGATGGCAGACCTGCCAGCAGCCCGGCTACGTCTATATAAACCGGCTTTCTACTCTACGGGAATGGACTGCTTCGGGCCGTTTGAGGTCAAGGTTGGTCGGCGTATTGAGAAGAGATGGGGAATCATATTCAAGTGCCTCACCACCAGGGCAGTCCACTTGGATGTTCTTAACACCATTGATGCAGATGCATTCCTGATGGCTCTTCGGCGATTTGTCGCCCGTAGAGGAACACCTGCCGAGTTGTTTTCAGACCAGGGGACCAACTTCAGGGGAGGTGAGAGGGAGCTGCGTGAGACCTTTCTGAAGATGGCCCCGGAACTACAACAGCTTCTAGCACCCCAGAGGATCAGCTTCCGCTTTAATCCTCCAGGGGCCCCACACTTTGGGGGAGCATGGGAAAGGGAGATCCGGTCGGTTAAGTATGCCCTCTATGCCACCGTTGGTGCTCAGTCAGTTCCAGAAGAAGTGCTTCGCACTGTACTCACCGAAGTGGAAGGGATACTCAATAGTAAGCCCCTGGGGTATGTGTCTTCCGATGCCAGAGATGCAGATCCGGTGACTCCTAATGTTCTTCTGATGGGGCGGCCGGATGGATCGCTACCTCAGGTAGTATACCCAGAGAGTGAGCTCCTCAGTCGCCGTCGCTGGAAGCACTCCCAGGTTTTGGCTGACCATTTCTGGTCACGTTTCATTCGTCAGTACATTCCCAGTCTGCAGACTCGCCAGAAGTGGCAAACAACGGCAGCTGATTTGGCTGAGGACTCTGTGGTGATGATCGCTGATCCACAGCTTCCCAGGGCTCTCTGGCCGGTGGGGAGGGTGATTAAAACTCATCCTAGCCCTGATGGACGCATCAGGTCAGCTGACGTGAAGGTGAAGGAGAGAGTCTAAACTCGGCCAGTTGCCAGACTGGTTGTCCTCCCTGCGCTGCCCTCTGGAGAAGATGAGGACAGCTCTGCGTCGAACTCACCACAACCCTAGAACTTTGTTGCCTTATTGATGAGCAAATGTCTTACATACATTTGGGGGCGGCTGTATAAAAGGCCCCAAAGTTCATATAATAGTTTTACTGGTGTTTATAAGTTTATATAAGTTCATGTAATGTTCCATCTTCTGTCAGTTTGGGCCAGCCCACCTTCTAGTGACATCATCCGGTTAGTAAGGTGGGCAGTTTAATGGCGGCTGAGCAGTGTTGGTCCGGAGGGGGTGCACTGATTCCTGGGGCATGTTAGGTGTGCGTAAATGACAAGTAAGTAGTGACCTGTGTCGTATTTTGCCTTTGTTGTGTCAGTACTGTAGTATGTTACCATTTAGGAGCTAATGTAGTCCATAGTTGGAGCGGTAGGCCACGCATGCAACGCGTGAGTTCACCCTCATTTCATATGCTAACTTATGTTGTTAGCTTGGCCCCGGTTTAGCTTGTTGACGCATGTACGGTCGCTCGTATGTCCATAATGTCATTCCTGTGTTATCAGACCTTCTCTATATGTTGTATGTGATGCTTGTGATTGTTTACTTTGAAGTAGCGAAGTTTGTAGCGAACAATTAGGTACGTGGATTAATAAAATAGCAAACGTAGTATAACCGGAAGTATGGCGTCCCGCTTGCCCTTCACAATAAGAGCATTATAGCGGAATATAATGGGGGACGCTTTTATTTTGTATAACTACCGGAAGTAGTTCACATGTAATGACGGTTGCTTAACCTCGCACTAATGCTATTTAGTTGCATAGTGTGAGCAGTTTGAAGTGTATTATATTTTTCTGATCTTTATATTTGATTATGTTAACTATGTTGTATTATGTTTATATTTGAGTATTTGACTTTTCCATTCTCTTTATTTATTGTTATTTCCCTTGTTTATTTCCTTTGTAGGAAACCACACACACACACACACACACACACACACACACACCCAGACACACACTTATGTACACCCGCTGTGTTACAGCCCCAGAAATTAAGCGGTGACAATAAAGTGCCTCAAACGGAACCTCAAGCTCTCTCCTTCTTTCGTGCTCTGGGCAATTTGGCCTTAAGTGGTGTTCTGGCCGACACACCGGGGTGACCGTAGTGCTCAAAGACTGAATCAGTGCCACAGCCGTGCCTATCTTTGATATCTCCACTACAGTGTGTGTGTAAGAGAAATAAAAGGCTACTGACTAACTGTAAAACTGTGATTCATCCTAAAACATATTTTTTATGGTCCTGATCTATTTAAGTTAAATATTATGCTGCAGACTAAAGTACATTCACAGTAATTGAATGCATTTTATGGCACAAGGCACAAGCCAGATAATGTCGTTCTCCTCCGCCCACAGCTGGCAGAGTAACAATATTCAGTTTTTAAACATAACCTCCCCCTTTACTCTGAGCATGTTCCAGAAAGCACTGTACGAATTAAGCAAAATTTTGTGTATGCACTGAATGTTTCTATTTTTATGCCCAAATAAGCTTGTTCTACATAACTGCCTTTAGTTTTGCACTTATAATGCATGCTCACTGTTTGTAAACTGTTCTGCACAAGCTCATTCTCAGCTTTTAGTTTCTATATTTTTCGTAAAGATGATCAGAGAGCAATATTGTCTTTGTTTTCTATCCCATTTACATCTACATATAACCACATGTACAAATCACAGCTCTGTAAAGGCCAATGAACCTATTTCAGTATCGCCAAACGTGACACTTGTGAAGTTGCCTACATTAAAATAAATAAAAATTGCGTGATTGAACAAACATAGAAGTCTGTGTCGTTTTAGGAGTGAAAAATCTCAAGTGGCTTGCTTCTAAAGACTGTCCCCTGTGAAACTTTATGTTCAAAATAGCGCTCTGCTATGACCCAACCTAATTTTTAGCCCTGCTGATGCCATTTAGAGATCCTATCTAAAGATATTTTCAGGGCATTTTCTATCCATAAAATGATGCACAGTGTTTCATATTTGCAGAAAACAGCATGCTGGTCCAGAAAACAACACAGCATGAGATCACTTAAAAAAGGAAAATGGAGAAGCTGATTTTGTAACTGTCTTAACATGTTATGGGACTGAGTATAAAAAGCATGCAGACACGTATCCTATGTCACGTCAGTGATCATTTTACGCTTTTCTCATGTTGTTAAAAAGAAAACCGTTACATGTTTTGTGTCAGGTTTAGTGTGTCATTCATCAAGACTACATGGCGTGAAATGACGTATGAAAAGCCAAAAATCAGTAGTGATAACCCTACAAAAGGATTTGTCACTTGCAACTACACAAATAAATATTTGGGAGAAACATAATAACACCCAGGTTTGTATTTTTTTTATATAATACTTGCAATACTGTGCAAAAGTCTTGAGCCACCCCTCATTGTTTTTTTTACATTTTGGCAGGAAAACAGAAATAGTGTCATAGTCCGGGTGAGTGCGGGGTTTTTCCACTCTGCTGGGCTCCACCTTCAGGCAGAGGCTCCAATCAGCTTTCACACCTGATTCCAATCAAGTCACCAGCATATAAGACTAGCACTCACAACAGACCTCTGCCAGATTTACTGCTGACTCATGTTAGTGCTAGGCAGCCAAGCCCTTGTGAGAGCCCTTAACAATTCATTTCTCCTCACCGTGTTTTCTTTGTCATAGGACCCACCTGGCAGTCACGCTTCCCAAGCTGAACTACTCACATCTCCGCCTGGACGCTGGTTCTGTCATCTGGTTGCTTGCTTTTCATCATAAGACTCCACCTGCCTGCCTCCCTGCCAAGTCCCTTGATCCAAGTATATTCTGGACCCTCTCTGGACACTCCTCACCCGGACCCCCTTGGACACCCCCTCCTCGCATGACACTTTCACCTGCAACGCGTAAGCCCTAACCACCACAGTCTAATCCTTCGACTATGATTCACTAGACTGCCACTGACTGCTTGTCTTCTCTCATTATAGTGACTGTGTACCTCCATCCAAGCCGCTGCCCCTTTTTCCATTCCCAGGATCCGTCCATGAAATCTTGCACCTAGTCATACCACTCAGAGTTTCATGTTCATAGTTTGGCCTCATAGTTCTCAGTTCATAGCTTCCACAGTTCATAGCACTCTCCGTTCATAGCATTCATAGTTTCCTGCTTTGTAAGTTAACTAGGCACTGTAAATAAAGCACTGTGTTCACGCCTGTTTTGCCTCCCACTGTGTCTGCATTTGAGTCCACACCCACAGCCTGGCCCTCTTGGCCGTAACAAATACATGCAAAAATATGTGGAAATACAGCATATCAATCAATCAAGGCTTTATTCACCACGTGCAGGTTGCTCTGCAGTGAAATAGGACCCCCCCCTCCCGACCTTACACACACAACACAGGCATCACATGGGGATACAGGTCGGAGATTGGCATATGAGACAAAAACAGAGTTTGTACAGTCTAATGAGCCAGTATTTGGTATTTGGTATGACCATCTTTATTCTTTAGAAATCCTTTTAGAAAAGCTTTCTTGTCATTTCTTTAAGTAGTCTTCAGGAATAGTTCTCCAGGCTTCTTGAAGGACTTTCAAAACTGTTCTCTGGATGATGATGATGATGATGATGATAACACTGCAGGTTTTGCTTAAATTCATCCACAATTTTTTGCAGGTTTTGTCTTTAACTTTCATCAACCTGAAATACCTGACTTCCAAATAAATTAGTGTAAGGAGCAAATATAAGAGTGAAACTTATTTATTCTCACAAAATTATTAGTTACATAATCTAAAGGAAAAATTAATATTTTTATTACTAATGCAAAGTTACAGTAAATTTAGCGTATTTCATAAATGAAAAATACAAATGACAGTTTTTAACTATTTGATTCCAATGTAAAACAATCAAATTCACCACAATAAACATGAAAGATATAATCTCTCCCATGTCCCAGGTTTGCTCCTGCACCTCCTGCGTGTAGGTTATGTCCGAAACACCTCCTCTAGGAAGCATTCCTGTTGGTACAACCTCAACTGTCTACTTTCGATGAAGCAGCTCTAGTCTGACTCCCTTCCGAAAAACCACCTTTTAACGGGTATCACGGTTTCAACGGTAGCGCGTTTTCATGAGCAGCGCATTTTCACAGGCAGCACGGTTTCACGGGTAGCGCGGTTTGTCACACTGTCACACTGCGCTGCTTGACATAACACTGCAATGTTTATGAATGGGGGATGTTGTTCGTGAACTGACCATGTGAGATCCTCGTGTAGAGTGAGTACACGAGAGTTCAGTGTACACCCCTTACGTAACACCACGCAGCCATCTGTGAAGGCTGCATGACCTTACACCGAGCCACACCAGTCAAACCGGTCACACAGGTCACACCGCGCTGTCATCACACCCGTCACATCAGTTGCACCGTGCTCCCGTCACATCCGGGCTTTACCTTTGGTGATAAAACACACCACTGTAGTATTGTCGGCAAACTTCATTAATGAAATTGGAGATACTAGTGGCCATGCAGTTGTAGGTGTAGAGTGAGGACAGGCGAGAGCTCAGTATACACCCCTCACGTAACACCGCGTCGCCTTCTGTGAATGCTGCATGACGTAACAACGCGGTGCCGTCATCAAAGGCTGCATAACGTCACACCAGTCACATCTGATACACAGGTCACACTGCGCTGCCATCACACCGGTCGCACCCGGTTATCACCTTTGGTGATAAGACCCACCATTGTTGTATCGTCCGCAAACTTCACAATGAAATTGGAGATGCCAGTGGCCGTGCAGTCGTAGGTGCAGAGTGAGGACAGGAGCGAGCTCAGTATACACCCCTCATGTAACACCGAGCTGCTGTGTGCGATGGCTGTATGACATAACAACGCGCTGCCTGAGAAGGCTGCATGACGTCACACCACGCTGCTGTCACACTGGTCACGCCGGTCACACCTCGCTGCGGTCATGCCTGTCACGCCTGTCACGCTGCACTGGTGTCTATGAAGGTGTATGCTGTTTGTGTGAACTGACCATGTGTGATCATCCGCCAAATGTAAAGCTAGGAAACGGAAACTGTTCCCTCTTTACACAGCAGTGCCATTGATGGTGATTAGGGTATGTGCCTCCGCGTTTTAACTGGCAGCTCGGTTTAACGGGTATCACAGTTTCACGGGTAGCGCGTTTTAACGGGTAGCGCGGTTTAACGGGCAGCGCGGTTTAACGGGTAGCGCGGGTTAACAGGCAGCGCGGTTTCATGGGCAGCATGGTTTCACGGGTACCACACTGTCATGGGTAGCGCAGTTTGTCACACCCGTCTATGAAGGGGTATGTTGTTCGTGTGAACTGACCATGTGAGATCCTCCGCCAGATGTACAGCTAGGAAACGGAAACTGTTTAATCTTTCCACAGCAGCGCTGTTGATGGTGATCGGGGTTATGCTTTACTACACCTCTAGAAGACCACTATCATCTCTTCTGTTTTTGTGAAATTGAGGGTGAGATGGTACACCCCTGACATAACACCGCACTGCCGTCTGCTAAGGCTGAATGACTTAACACCGCGCCACCTTCTGTGAAGGCTGCGTGACTTCGCACTGGTCACACGGCACTGCCGTCACACCGGTCGCACCCTTCATACCACTCAGCCTGACGTAACAAGGTGCTGCTGTCTGCGAAGGTTGCATGACGTCACATCTGTCATACAGATTAGAAACACCCTGCCGTCACACCCGTCACACTGTCCGTCACACCCATCACACCGTGCTGGCTGCGCGGTTTGACTGGCTGCGCGGTTTAAGGGAGAACAGACGCTTTTTGAGGAAAACAAAGTTCTAGTGCTTGTGTTCACAATCTACATACAATATACAAATTTGACTCGTGCTTCGCTCGAGGCATGTTGGCGTATGACAGGAGGGGCAAACAGTTGCTACCTTCCTGTCTTAGTTCCCATAGCAAAGGTAACACCTTTTTCAAGTAGGTGTTGGACAGTCACATCAGCCGGTGGGGTTTTCCTCACTCTTGGAAGTCTCATTGCTGCTCAGTTTGGGGCTTTCACTGTAGTATAAGCTCTCTCTTTCATGTGTAGCATAAACCCAGAGGTCTCGGGTAGATCTAGTGAAGTCGCCAAAGTTTGGATAACTTCCAAGCTGGGAAGCTTCCTATCGACATGACAAATAGAGTCTTTATTCTTAAAGATGACTGACAGTGGCCCTACTCTCTTTGATGCTGTATGATGTATGAGCATGTTTTCACGGGTAGCGCGGTTTCATGGGCAGCATGGTTTCACGGGTAGCGCAGTGTCACGGGTAGCGCAGTATCAAGGGTAGCGCAGTGTCAAGGGTAGCGCAGTTTGTCACTCCCGTCAAACTGCGCTGTCTATGAAGGGGTATGTTGTTCGTGTGAACTGACCATGTGAGATCCTCCGCCAGATGTACAGCTAGGAAACGGAAGCTGTTCACTCTTTCCACAGCAGCGCCATTGATGGTGATCGGGTATGTGCTTTACTACACCTCTAGCAGGTCATGGGCAACTGTGGCTCATGGGGTTGAGAAGCGCATCTGTAACCGGAAGGTCGCCGGTTCGATCACCGGGCTCTCTGTCCTGGTCGTTGTGTCCTTGGGGAAGACACTTTACCCTACTGGTGGTGCTGGCGCGATCTGTCAGTCTGCCCCAGGGCAGCTGTGGCTACAACTGTAGCTGCCTCCACCAGTGTGTGTGAATGAATAGTGGCATTGTAAAGCGCTATATAAATCCAATCCATTATTATCATTATAAGTCCACTATCATCTCTTCTGTTTTTGTGACATTGAGGGTGAGATGGTTCTCTTAGCAATAAAGTTTAAAGGCACTGAGATCCTCCTTCACAATAAAATAAGAGATACTAGTGGCCGTGCAGGCGTAGGTGTAGAGTGAGGGCAGGAGAGAGTTTAGTATACGCCCCTGACATAACACCGCGCTGCCCTCTGCCAAAGCTGCATGACTCCGCACCCGTCACACCGTGCTGCGGGACGTATACAAGTTCAGAATACAATGCGCTGCCTGAGAAGGCTGCATGACGTAACACCACTCTGCCGTCTGCGAAGGCAGAATGGTGTTACACCGCAACATAGCATTCACACCGGTCACCCAGTTCACACTGCGCTGCCGTCACACCCGTCACACCAGTTGCATCTTGCTGCTGTCTGCGAAGGTTGTATGACGCCACATCAGTCACACAGATTAGAAACGCGCTGCCGTCACACCCGTCACGGTGCCCGTCACACCGTGCTGCCTGCGCGTTTTAACTGGCAGCTCGGTTTAACGGGTATCACAGTTTCATGGGTAGCGCGGTTTAACGGGTAGCGCGGTTTAACGGGTAGCGCGGTTTCACGGGTAGCGCGGTTTCACGGGTAGCACGGTTTTATGGGTAGCGCGGTTTCACGGGCAGCGCGGTTTAACAGACAGCGCGGTTTCACGGGCAGCGCGGTTTAACAGACAGCGCGGTTTCATGGGTAGCGCGGTTTAACAGACAGCGCGGTTTAACGGGTAGCGCGGTTTCACGGGTAGCGCGGTTTCACGGGCAGCGCGGTTTAACGGGTAGCGCGGTTTTACGGGTAGCGCGGTTTTACGGGTAGCGCGGTTTAATGGGTAGCGCGGTTTAATGGGTAGCGCGGTTTCACGGGTAGCGCGGTTTAATGGGTAGCATGTTTCACGGGTACCACACTGTCATGGGTAGCGCGGTTTGTCACACCCGTCAAACTGCGCTGTCTATGAAGGGGTATTGTCAAAGGAGCTTGCAAAGAAAAGCGTCACACCGTGCTGCCTGCGCGTTTTAACTGGCAGCGCGGTTTCACGGGCAGCGCGGTTTCACGGGTAGCGCAGTTTCATGGGTAGCGCGGTTTCACGGGCAGCGCGGTTTAACGGGCAGCACGGTTTTACGGGTAGCGCGGTTTCACGGGTAGCGCGGTTTAACAGACAGCGCGGTTTAAAAGACAGCGCGGTTTCACGGGTAGCGCGGTTTAATGGGTAGCGCGGTTTCACGGGTAGCGCGGTTTAATGGGTAGCGCGGTTTCACGGGTAGCGCGGTTTCACAGACGGCGCGGTTTAATGGGTAGCGCGGTTTCACGGGTAGCGCGGTTTAACAGACAGCGCGGTTTAAAAGACAGTGCGGTTTAACGGGTAGCGCGGTTTTACGGGTAGCGCGGTTTCACGGGTAGCGCGGTTTAACGGGTACTGTCAAAGGAGCTTGCAAAGAAAAGCGTCACACCGTGCTGCCTGCGTGTTTTAACTGGCAGGGTAGCGCGGTTTAACAGACAGCGCGGGTAGCACGGTTTTACGGGTAGCGCGGTTTCACGGGTAGCGCGGTTTAACAGACAGCGCGGTTTAACGGGTAGCGCGGTTTCACGGGTAGCGCGGTTTCACGGGTAGCACGGTTTCACGGGCAGCGCGGTTTAACGGGTAGCGCGGTTTTACGAGTAGCGCGGTTTCACGGGTAGCGCAGTTTCACGGGCAGCGCGGTTTAACGGGTAGCGCGGTTTTAAAAGACAGCGCGGTTTAACGGGTAGCGCGGTTTCATGGGCAGCATGGTTTCACGGGTACCACACTGTCATGGGTAGCGCGGTTTGTCACACCCGTCAAACTGCGCTGTCTATGAAGGGGTATTGTCAAAGGAGCTTGCAAAGAAAAGCGTCACACCGTGCTGCCTGCGCGTTTTAACTGGCAGGGTAGCGCGGTTTAACAGACAGCGCGGGTAGCACGGTTTTACGGGTAGCGCGGTTTCACGGGTAGCGCGGTTTAAGGGAGAACAGACGCTTTTTGAGGAAAACAAATTTCTAGTGCTTGTGTTCACAATCTACATACAACATACAAATTTGACTCGTGCTTCGCTCGAGGCATGTTGGCGTATGACAGGAGGGGCAAACAGTTGCTACCTTCCTGTCTTAGTTCCCATAGCAAAGGTAACACCTTTTTCAAGTAGGTGTTGGACAGTCACATCAGCCGGTGGGGTTTTCCTCACTCTTGGAAGTCTCATTGCTGCTCAGTTTGGGACTTTCACTGTAGTATAAGCTCTCTTTTTCCTGTGTAGCAGAGGTCTCAGGTAGATCTAGTGAAGTCTCCAAAGTTTGGATAACTTCCAAGCTGGGAAGCTTCCTATTGACATGACAAATAGAGTCTTTATTCTTAAAGATGACTGACAGTGGCCCTACTCCCTTTGATGCTGTATGATACCCGGATTTAGATACCCATGGTAAACATGACTGAATAAATAGTTCCATTAATAAAAATGGCACAGGTCAAACTGGATGCTTTTAACAGGGGTCCCCTATGATGAAAAAAACATTTGTATTTCTAAAAACACTTATTAAAGTAGAAATAGAAAACAATGATGTGAGACCATTAGGAAATTGAATGAAAAAGTAGGATGCAGGACAATGGTTCAAACCTCACGTATGGAGTATTTCTTCTGGTGTTTGTTTTACCTGTAGGCCCCTATCTTTGCATCTTGTTTTTCTTTTGCTATTGCCTTCAGCTGCCATCATTTGTAACTCGCCAGTCATGAGGAAGAACTACAGATTACAGGGTGACGATTAATGAAACAATGGAGAACATTTCTTACACAGTGTGAGATAGTTCTTCATTGTGCTCTTTCCCAATAAACCACAAAGACACTCAGAAAGCACAAAAGGCTGTCTGGAGGGTAAAGAACAAGCCACTGTATTTCCTCCCCGCAGGCTGCTCAATACAATGTGTAATGGAAGATCAGAGTCTGGAGCCTGCTGGGGGATTACTGCAACCTCTGGCTGAACCACACACAAACAAATGAGCTTGAGGAATTATGTGCAACCAAAATCTCTATTTCGGAAAGGCAAAATCTATGTTTTCCTTTACATGTGATATGTGTAATTATGGACTTTTAATTCCGTGTAAATCCAGGTTAAGCTTGGAAAACTGTAAAGAGTGGTTTATATTGTTTTGATAAGTGTTTTAAAAATATTTTCAATATATTAAAGTCAATTAAGTGATTTTTGTGAGTAATTTGGAATTCATGCCCCTTTTATACATAATGTAAGGTAGTTTTCTTCTGAGTTAAAGGAAAATAGTCTCATTAATTGACATCTAACTGGAAATGGAGATTCTCTAACATGTGTTAGGTTTATTAAATGCCATCAATTGTTGAATGAATACCTACCAACAGCCTTAAAAGAGTGCAGAGGACGCTTTAATAGAAAGACTTCATTATGTGATTTTTTGAGCCGGTCTTATGTCAACTTGGCAACAAAAAAAAGAAAGAAAAATACCCCTGTCCTGCATCTGTACTCAACTCTTACCCGTATGATTCCTGAAAACACAACACAGCTTTTTTGGCAGAATAAATTTTTGTCCTTTTTTTGTCCTTTCTCCTTTTTAGGACTAATTAGCATTACTGTGTCAGACAGATACATCAAGAGACTGACAAACAAATCCTTGGAATGCAGATCCTCAGATTGAGAGGAAAACTTTGTTTACAGAGGAAATCAGTTAGACGAGAATATTGTTTTGTCTCAACACAGTTTGAAGGACTACATGATTTATGTAAAGCAGCAATCACCATGCAGTGTGGAGTGCCAAATTCTCGACCCGGTGTGGTTGTGACCTTTCATGCTAATCCGCAGCTCTTCATTACAGACAAAAAGACTTGCATCTAAACAAGACGGACTGATTTCCATATGCAACACTTAACCATTTATCATTTAATTGTGATCTGACTATTCTTCATCGGTGGAAATGAATAGAGGCTCTCAGGAAGCCCGGCAAAGTCAAGAGAATTCCTTTACATAATCAAATATGCTAATTATAAGAAAAGTGGATGAATCTGCAGCAATACACGAGCCCTGGATTAGTGCTGCAGAACAATAGGCTGAGGATGCCAGAGTTTACTAATGTTTGGTTGACACTTACTGAAACAAGCCATTCTGTTCTTTCTGCAAATGTTTGCATCTGCATGAGTTGCTGTTTTCTTTAATGACATGAGGAGGAAATCAGTCCAAACTGGTCTCCAAAGAGTAAAAACATTTTAACTGGGAAATGCTCTAAGGAAATGTCCATAGGGATTCAACATGTTAAAAGCTGTAGGAAATCACTATTTTGAGTAGAATAGAGCAAATATGTTGCTGAAGAATAAATTTAATTCACGTGTGACTTGACCTTGTATGGGAGAAAAACAGAGGTATTAGCAAATATTTGCTTCACAATAGGGATCGTTTATGTTTTGATGTTAATGCATAAATCTTTCATTGACATTCCTAGATGGCTCAACGGATTATGTGCAGATTCAATTATTTTCAAACCTCTTGAAATAAAGCTGTAGTTAAACAAAAACTGATGTATTTGTCTGATTATTTAAACGTTACTAAAGTGCCAGTAATATTCATTTCATTTTTGATGACTGTACTGTTACTATGTTACTATGGATTCTCCTACTTGACATGACCCAGGTTTCATGAGGTCAGAAAGATCAGCATGTGTACAAGAAGTTGCAGAGGTACCTTAGTTTTTCATGTCTGCATAGGAAATTTCTTACATTTGTTGCACAGTGAAAGCAAAAGTAAATTTATGTGTATTAAAAGGGAAATTTGAGAACCGTAAAAATATCTCACAGTATGTAATGTCAAAAAGAGCTTTTAAGGCATTTTGAGTATCTGGTAAGCAGAGATGGGCAGTAACGCGTTACTTGTAACACGTTACTGTAATCCGATTACTTTTTTCAAGTAACAAGTAAAGTAAGGGATTACTATAGCAAAAACGGTAATTAGATTACCGTTACTTTCCCGTAGGAACGCTGTGTTACTGCTTTACTAAAACCATGATTATTTTGCGAGAATGTCTCATGACAGTGACGTAAGCAAGTGCAACGTTCGTGACAACAGCTGTGTGCAGATCAACAATGGAGTATGAGCGTGCAGCGTTTAAAGCGTGGAAGTACTGACCTTACTTTGAGTTTGATTCCATAAAAAGTGACAAAAACATTAGTGTCCGTTGTGCGTGGGAAGAAAACTTCTTTTTACAGCGAAAAAACCCCGTAACTTCCAAGCAAGCACCGAGTGCACAACTCACAGAGAAACTCGCGGATTCTTCTACTGACCGCCTGCACCAGGGTAAACCTCCGCCTACCCTACTCCTGCTTTACAGGTGAAAATAGAGCAAAAGGACCGCTAGTCTTTGATGTTATTTATTTTCTGCTGTGTTTTACTTGCATCTATTTGAAAGAGTGAGTGTAAACACAAAAAAAAATAAAAAATTATGTGCCGGAATGTGCAGAAAATAGGTTTAAATATTAAACAAATTTCTTCCAGTCAGAGAATGTTGCATATAATTAAATTTTTGCTTGATGCATAAAGTTAAAAGATTAAAACTAATTAAACAAGTTTTTAAAAGAGACTTTTCCATTTGATTACATTTTGTATGATAGATTATGCAGAAAAAGTAGAATTGGGCTGAAAGAGCTATCGCTTTATCACCTATTCAGGTTGTAAATCGTGTTTTTAAAAAGTAAGTAAGTAACTAAGTAACTAAGTAATTAATTACTTTTGAAAATAAGTAATCAGTAAAGTAACGGGATTACTTTTTTGGGGAAGTAATCAGTAATCAGTTACTGATTACTTTTTCAAGTAACTTGACCAACACTGCTGGTAAGTATTGGTCTTTGGTGTCTCCACGCAGTCTCCAACTAGGAGGATATGTCTAGATAGATGCAGAACCCCCTGTAGTTATTATATATCTATCTCAGAAATATGACTGGAAAGAAGGACATTTCAAATACTCTACTTAGTTTCCTTTCACAACGATTAAGCAGAAAATAATAGATAGCTGGATGGATTGATGGATGACATGATGTTTGATACAAGCCGGTCTTCCAATTCTTTTGTGCCATGTCCCCCTTCTCCACTCCCCGGTGGCCTGCACTGTATTTAACGATCCAGCTCCAAGTACGCGCACATGCTTTTGAAGAGCATTTTTGCAGAGGACAATAAGGTTCACAACTTTATGTATTTTGTGGCTTAATTGGGGCCGTCTTGGCGACACTGTCCTCTCACATTGATTATAGATTTCTTAATTACTTAACACAATGATTTTCACAGAGGCAGCTTTGAGAAAACATTAGAGTTAACGATCACACCAAGCCCAAGTGAACTGTGCCTGGAACACCCTCTGCAAGTCGACCAGAGCAAGGTACACTGGGCATGGTACACAGCAATCACAGCACAGTCAAAGGAAATGGACTTTTGGGGGTCAAACGTGCTCAGGCATAGTATGGCTCGCCTAGTGTGAATAGATCCTTAATCACTTAGTCACATATTGACAGAAGTGGTTTCAGATTTTACCATTTAAACAGCCCGAGCTGTAAATGCCTTTAAGCCACATTCCTTTTCTCTTTGGAGATTTTAAACCATTAATATCACATTATTTGTGATGAGTCTTTAGTTCGCTCTCTGACCTTATTTGTGTTGTTTATGTATGCTTGTTGTGTAGTTGTCAGACTGTGAATGTTTTCAAGCCTCTGTTGATTTTATTCGTCTGTTGCACACATAAATGTGGCTATTTTCTCTGTTATTTTTTCATTTTATGTGACCAATGTGCAAAAAGAAATGCAAAACCCATGTCACCATTAATACTGCTCCAAGAGCAAATCTCCCTCCTCGTGCATTGTATCAAATAAATACACACAAAAATGAATGAAGGACATTTTGTGCAAAATACGTTTTGCTCATCCAAGAATGTCCTCTGAAGGAAACATTTGCAAACATGATAATGAATCAGCTCTGTAACACATATTTACACGCAGACATTAGGGCACAGAGGTCAATTTAATAGTCCTCTAAATTGCCACAGGGCACACTTTATTTTTCCATTTTCCTCTCCAAAAGCGCTTTTCTATTCAAGCCCACAGTGGTGGAGAAGCGATCGCAGCTATTCTTCGATTTCTTATCAATATTCACAAGTTCCCTGACCTTTAAATACAGAAAATAAACCAATGAGAATAATGATGACTAACTGCAAGCGTTTCAGTAATTAATGAAAATTACCAGAGAATCCATAGTTAATGAGGAAGAGCGAGAAAACTCTTGATATGTGACTAAAACTGGAAAGAGAAACCTTATCTGTGGAAAATGAATTTTTTGAGAAAACATGTCTCAGTTTTGAAATTTTGAATGTAAAATGCAAGGTTCCCGATTCTGTGTAAGAGCATGAAGAGTCTTCTTCTGTATATTAAATCCCATAAATGACACCATAAAATACAATTCTTACTTCCTGAGACCCTTTCTCCTCATACAGGAACATTACATTTTGGCTTTTATGCATTTTATACTGTATTAGTACATGGCCATGTTACAGTATCGTTTGGTCTTTTCATGCTGTTGGGTATAATAGATTTCAATAAGTAGGTAGGTAGTTTTTATTTGTATGCTAAAAATTGGTCGTTTTTAGTCCATTGCTAATGTATTTGCCAAACTTTCAGCGTTTATGAACATAGTTAAAAGTTTCCTTCATGACACTGAGGCAGTAGGATTCTTCCATAAGGTGCCGTCGGTGCAAAAAGGCTAAAAACTGGTTTCTAGACCTGTTGCTAGGTTATTGATGGGCAGTGTGATGATCATTATATATCATGCATAAATCAATTTGGGTGGTTATAAATATGCAAAAAAGATGTTTTTATAAATTATTGTAGGTGCATAAATCCTAAAAATGGGTTATTTTAGCTTTTTGCTAGGTGGTGACGAGGCAACATGATGTCATAATATCTTATTGATTTCCACATCTTCAGAGACCAAGGATGTACCTATGTGCCAGTTGCTCAGTTCCCGATGTTCAAACCAGACCCATTGGTGAATTTTGTCCATCTTTTATATACAGTATATGCACGTTACACATACAAATGCAAATACTACAGAAAACTCAGTGCAAGCATTTAACTTATAATGAAAATATAAGTTAAATGCAGTAATTAAATTTAAGGAAGGACATCACATAAACTATACGTTGGTGTGGCAAAGAGCAGAAAAATCATATAGATACAGTCAGGGGGCAGAGCTTCCAATGATGTGTGCGGCCATTCAAACCCTCCTGTTTTACATTTCTTTTTATTTGTGTCAAGAGTTGCCCCAATTTATTTTTGTCCTCTTGTTGGCAGGATTTGTTTCCTTCACAGACAGCTGAGCTGAATCCCAACTAATCAGGAAGACAACAACAGCAAAAATTACACAGAGGTGAAGAGAATTAAACCAGCAGAAGTTTGATTTGATATGGTTTCGCCCAAAATGAACTCTTGTTTACGGGAATGTCAGAGAAGGTAAAATATATATATAATAAAAAAAACTAGAACCAGCTGAGTAATCTAGATGGATTTACAGAAAACAGGGAGGCCCTGCAGAATGATTTTCAATAAGAAGGAGATGGATGAATATGGTGAATGGCAATCGGCTGCTGGAGCCATTTGTTTCGAATCCTTTCTGTGAAATTAAATCCTCAACTGATTATAAGAGAATGGTATTACATGGATGAGGAGGCAGAGATAGAAATATGAAACAATTCCGAATGTAGAGGAGCACAAGTGTTTTCTCTTACCCAATGAAAATAATGCTCCATGCTGACGCCACTGAGCAGAATTGGCTCTCGCTGATAGGAATCATCCAAGAAATGGCTTTCATGATTGCAGCTAATGTTTGCATTCAGCTGTTTGCCAGTTTGAAAATATTCCCCGCTGCTCATTTATGCAATTGTTGGAATCAAGTTTAAGTTCTTTTTAGATAAAATGTACCTGCATTCTGGATACTTGAAATCTGGACCATGGTTGTTTTTTTGGCTTACAGAAAACACAAATTGAACACTAAAAGCTGCTGTAATTGCTTTCTTATCAATGAAATCTGGTGTTATTTTGACAAAGTTCCCAACAGACTAGCAATTTAAAGACAGCCTTCTTGCTCTCCTTCTGTGGCGATGCTGGCAGCATCTTAGAACTCTAAATCCTGACCAGGAGGTGTGTGTACATAGATGGTATTCAGTGTTAATCTGATTAGAGTGAGGAGATAGGGATGCCTGGACTATATGTCATCTGAGAACAACATCACCGCTATTGATTAACCGAGCAAACATCAGATGGAGACACCAAACATTTACACAGAGATACACACACATACACACACAAATGTAGCTTCTCTGCGCTATGGCAGATGGTGGTCAGATAGACTCACATACAGTATATGGGTTCATTTTCCTGTGTATTTCCTGCCAAGCCAATGCTGTCTGTCCACTCTAGCAACAGGCTGTTGGTGATAATGCATTGGATCTGAGATAGATGTCTCTCAACAACCATCTCATTCATGATAGAGCAAAAATTATAACCCTAGGCAGCTGTTACAGGAAATGATGCTAAGGGTGAGTGTCTTAAATCCATACTAGGCCTTAATCATGCCAAAGAACTGCCAATATCTCATCAAATATTGATGATCTATTCACATATTTTAGAGGCATTGTGCCATATCAGCTTGTTTTCTGTTTAAAATGGCATCACTTTGGAGAGGGGAAGCATCCATCTGTTATGCTGAGTGGAGCCATGTGTGTTTGGACTAAGTTTTGTTTGTGTAAACACCGCAATGCTTATTTGTCCCTGAGAGCTGTGAGAGAGAGCAACGACTGGGATTACTGACGAGAAAACACAAATAATAGGAAGTAATCTGTCAAGTGGGGAACAAAGTCCTGCCCCGAGGGCTAAATGTCCTGACTCCGTATGCTTTATGTGAGTAACAATTAGGATTCATATCCCCTCGTAATTACCAACTGTTATTGACTCCCAGACAGTACATGGCTTCAAAGCCGTTCCAGACGATTTGAAATGTGTGCTGATGAGAGGGGTTGATATTACCCACTCTGCATAAGTTTCTACAGTCCATAACTTTTTAGCTGCATTATGGTCTGTTTTCATAGGCGGTGTTTTGGTGCTGGCAGGGTCTATTTTCTGTGCAAATTCTATGAAGTTCTGCAGCAACAACACAGAAAGTCTGCAGAACAAAGTGCCCTCAGCATACAGCTTTTCCCCCTGTTGTACTCACGGTGCCTTCAGCTGAAAATAGTTCAACTCATTTCTCCCTAACAGACTAATAGCAAACAAGAGTGGGTGAAATTTATGACATAAACACTGCAACCATCCTGTTGTCATACACAACCCAGTTATTTTATTTAGCACTGGATTTTTAAAACCTAGCATAATTTTTAAACATATTTGTAACAAGCACTTAAGGAGGACTCAGAAAATGAAGCAATACTCACTCTACTTTTTCTTTTTCTATTATTTTTAATCATTTTTAAATTAGTGTTTTATTTTTTTTTTATTTAAATGATAAGCAGAGGATAATGCTTCCTGACTGCAGGCAGCAGGCAACTGGTGGACCTCAATGATACATAGGCACAGGTGATACTAATTAAGAACAACACAAAGGAAGTACAAAAAATGCAAAAACAGTAGATGTTGAACAACAAAATGAAGAATGAAGTACTGTAACTTCACAAGAAACAAACTAACACAAATCTAGACTTAAGAAGAAGAAACATGAAGATACCAAGGACGCTAGACTGAAAAAATGAATGACCTGACAGACTATAATCAAACAGAATGCCAAATAAACAAGAACTGAAAGTCCAAAACACAAAAGTCAGGCTCCAAAACCAAAGGCTATGACACTAATTCGTGGGCTATGATAGTCAAAGTTCTTTCTTTCTTTCTTTTTTTAAATAATGCTACGAACATCCAAATGGGACTTCCCAAGCATAAGAGGAGAGTCAGTCCTTGACCGTAGCTTGAAGAGATCACTGGGGAGCAAGAAGGCAGAGAGGCAAGGCAGACTTTAGGCCAAGTAGCAGGTGGACAGGCTGGATTGGTCAGCACATGAGGAGGTATGTGGAGTACAAGAAGGTTATTATACTGGAAAGGATAAATAGAAAACTAATAACTGATGTGACAGTGATTCCACTACCTGTAAGGTTACCCAGCACAAGCACTGAAGTAGACTTAATGCAAACCAATTTTCATATTTGTGCCTACATACCATATAAACAACATAAACACAGACTAATAAATGGCCCAGTGGATTTGCAGCAGCTTTGTCGATCAAGCTGCCCCAACACTGCTCCCTAAACAGCTCTGTCCCACCTCTGCAGGTGAGCATAAATAACTCCGCTACAGCAACTGGAGTTGAGGCTCAAGGAAAACGCCACTACGACTATCAGAATAATCTGGGAAAGAGCAGAGTGACCGGTGGAAGAAAATACTTAAATACTGCAGGCAGGTGATTAGTTGATGCTCACCTGGCGCACTAGCTAGTGATCTTGTGGGAACTGGTAAGAAGACAGGCCTCAAGAATCCACCACTCGATGGATTACAGTGATTTTTTTTTAACAAAAACCTTCCAATAAAACTCAATAACTGCCAATGTTTGAGTGCATTTGAGGGAAAATATTAAAAACAGATACTTTTTATTAATGCAGCCTTGAGATTTTGGGGCTATTTTGATTCCAAAACATGTCTTCTTTCAAAGTAATTTGAGTAAAAGTCCCAAATCCAAATGTAGATATTTCGACAAACTGATACAAGAGTGTATTCAATTATATGTTTTCTTTTTTTACCACATTGTTTTATAACATAGAGTTTCAAAGGATTTGTGACACTGAAGTTATCTTCTAATTCAAGTAGTCAGCTTGGGAAGTCTCATAGTGATGTCTAATACCCAACTATGATATTTCCCCCTTTAGAAAGCCAGATTGTTGGTTTTACTATTATGATTACAAATGAAAAATTTCAGCTATTTTAAAATGTACCCAGTGGTCATTCAAATGAGCCTCAGATGTAATTTGTTTTCAGCCATAACTAGCATGCCAACACAACACTTTATGTTCTCAAGGTATTTGAGTAAGGTAAAGAATTGTAATTGGAGTGCTAACTAGAAGTGCTGAAAAGTGCCCCCGGGAATAGCCAGGGCTTTGGCACAGGAAAGAAAAACTCAGAAATAAAAAATAAAGGTTAGAGTGCAAGGGGATTGAAACTCTTAAGAGTCCAAAGGGAATTCTGATTGCACGCGAGCATTTAAAAACCATTATGAAAAGGGCAAATGGCACTTTATTTTTGTCTTTACCTGCATAGATGTAATATTGCTGCTGACTCACTTTTTTCAGGTACAGGAGCAGAGACACTGCTTCTTTAATGTTCATCTTGCTGAATTTGTGACAAAAAAATGAGGATATCAAATAAAGTTTTAATGATTTCTCCTTTTCTGTGTCAGCTAAGATGGATGTGCTGTAGATAAAGAAGTGGTGGATAGAGCCAGGCCTGAATGGAAGACTGGCTATCAGATAGAGATTCACTCTCTTCTCTAAGGGAGGGGAAGTGGCCATTAGTCAGGGAAGTAATCTAATCAATGTTGTTGTGCACAACAGTGCAGACAGCTGCAGCGCATCACTGAACACTATTATTCTTAGTCATGTTCTCATTGAAAGAAAAAATGCTGGCCCACGATGCCCCAAATCTCCTTTCGTCCCTGTGTGCGGGTCCTGCGGAGGCTGCTGGAAGCTGGTTACATCCCAAGCTGTACACGAAAAAAAGTGAGGAGGAAGGTGAGAACCGGCTCTCAACTCGAGGAGCCAGACAGACTTTTAATATCATAGGGTTTTAATGCATATGAAACATTAATATAAATGAGGGAGGTAGCAGTATATTATCAGCATCCACTCCTGCACAGATTGTATTCAGCCTCGCTTTCCTGCTGTGCTAGTTTATGTTCCAGTGCCCTGCGCATGTGGTGATAATCTCTGACCAGGCTGCAGGAAAGATAGGTGAGATGAAAGAGGAGGAGAGTGGAGAGCGGTGCTTTGATGGCCAACTGCCACGAGTTCAGAGAGGGTCAAACCACAGCACACTTCATAAACTTTTGGAGCCACGGAGCCGGAGGGAGTATGAGAATTAGACAATAAAGTTTAGTGGCAAAAGGTGTAAATAGTTCATCTGAATTCTCACATTTAATGGAATACATCATCAGCTATTATAGTCTCTAGTTTCTTCCTTGAACACCTTTCTGCCTTTTATTTGCTTTTTCTGTTACATTTATGTATAAGGGAAAAAAGCTCCATTATTTAATGCAGACAATATAACCAAAGTTACAAATAACAAGGTCAGTGTGTGTTCATGTAAGTCAAAAAATCATTCTTCAGCTTCCACCTGTTACCCAAACCTTCCGGTTGCGAGAGGCAGCCAATCATAAGAAGGTTGTCTTCACCTGTTTATGCTTTTTTTTGTCATTACATTAGTTGTACAACATATTTTTATGCTATTTATATTTTTGTACAGGTGCTACAGATTGTTGTACACTGAGGTTGTTTGTGGTTATCTGACCCGTATGTGTTCAGGTGGATTTCAGAACCACCAGAGTTTTAGGGAATCTTGAAACTGTGAAGCTGTACATGTCATGTCTGTATGTGTTAGAGTTAAAGGGGGACCTTGACACTGTCAGGAGAAATGTGTGTGTTCCCACCACATTTGCCCAGCTTCCTGTAGAGAAAGGCACCTGCTGGTCTTTGAAGGGTAAACAGTGAAATAGTACAACAACGTAGGAGTGATAACCCATGGTGCACAGCAAGAAGGTTCCTGGTTCACATGCCAGCTGGGGCCTTTCTGTGGGGAGTTTATATATTCGCCCTGTCCCTACTTGGGCTTACTTCATTGTATTGCGATCTGTTACCACAGTTCAAGACCATAGATGTTGGTTACACTGGCCACGGATGTGAGGAAGATGCAGTGCTTGAAGTGTATAGAAAAAGTGCCATATGAATGTATGATTCAAATGTGACTTGAAGTTAAATGTTGTTTGAGTGTTATATAAATGTGAATCCATTACACTAGCCCCTAAAAGCATCATGAATGTAACAACATAATATAAAATGAAACAAATTAGAATCCAATTATTCTAAGCTACCTGAGATTGAACTAAGTGAGAGATAACTGACATCAAAACATAGAACATGAGAGGGCTTGGTGGGGTGATATGACTTTAAAGGCACCTGAGGTGTCATTTTAGGGAGTGTGGGAAACACATGTTAATCCCACACATGCAAGGTTCCCTACCACTGTTTGGAATGCAGAGTGTCACGGCCGGATGGCCGGTGTGTGGTGTGGACCCAAACGCAGACAAAACGAGGTATGAAGCGTGAATAACCAAGAGAGGAGCCGTTTTATTTAGTTATTCAATGAACAGCGTAACGAAAAGGCTGAAGGGAGATAAACTATAACTAAACTGGGGAAAACTGAACTAAACACAAAGTTCAAGTTCAAGCTCAAGGTTCTTTATTTGTCACATGCATAGTTATACAAGTATAACACACAGTGAAATGTAGCCTGACACGCTCCTCGACATGTGTAGAGGAAGAACATATACACATATATATACATATATATATATATATATATATATATATATATATATATGTATATATATATATATATATATATGTATATATATATATATATATATATATATATATGTATGTGTATATATGTATGTGTATATATGTATGTGTATATATATATGTGTATATATATATATGTGTATATATATATATATATATATATATGTGTATGTGTATATATATATATATATATATATATATATATATATATATATATATATATACATATATATACACATATATATATATATATATATATATATATATATATATATATATATATATATATACACATATATATATATATATATATATATATATATATATATATACACATATATATATATATATATATATATATATATATACATATATATATATATACATATATATATATATATATATATATATACATATATATATATATATATATATATATATATATAACAAGCCAGTTCCACCTATCAGCCCATATACTTAGATAGCTCACTGGCTGCACACACCAGCCTGATCTTTATCACAGTTTCGGCTCTCACCCGGTTGAATGATCTTTTTGATAAACAATTCATTTGAAATGTGTGCTGCTCTAAATTTCTCTGAGCTCTGCAATATCACTGAAAGCACATTTATAGGAAGAGTAAATCATCTGGGGCTCTATTATAAAAGCATATTCCGCCATTGATTTGATGCCCACTGAGCCTGGGCCGTGTTAATGGCACACCAATTTCTTATCCTTCACAGTGCACTTGGCCTGATGAAAAGGTCATCCTCACTATCGTGAGCAGGGATACAGCATGTGACTGACAGCAATTGATGTTAACAATGGCAGTACCTGTTTACAACATCCCTGTTGTCTATAAAGGATGGACTTTGCCGCTGTGATGTCACCCACTGTGTCGTGAAGTCCTGTTATGAAGCCCAGAGCTGATGTTAAACACCATCTTGCTGTTTTAAATAGCTAACTACGATACATCTGGAAGTCAGCTGTTACCAGAACAGCTGCCTCCTGCTGGCCTTTAAACAGAATGTAGTTCGAAGCTCGCAGTCCACTGAAAATGCTCTAGAAGGTGTCTTTAAGGAATAATCCACTATTTTTTTACTTAAAGGGAAAGCGGTTGCCTGTGATTGCCACTTTAAGGCACTACTATAGGGTAAAGTTTGTGAGCCCATGGGGTCCCAGTTGGGACTCTTTTTTCTATAAAGCTGTTGGCCTTGACTATTGCAAAAGCTTAAGCTTGAGCAACTTTTAGCCGGTAAGAGGGCTGTTCACATTGGTTACTTTGAAGTTGAAACTACTTCAAAGGCAGTACTTCATTTTCGTGGGTTCTTTTTGAACGATCAGGCAGATCAAGTAAAGCAAAAGCAATACAGACACACATATACATAAAGAGAGAGATTCACATCCTGGAAAAACAGGGCGCACAATCGAATCAAAGGTAACAAAGTTCTCTAGCCACAGTCTGGTTAACAACAAAAAAGTATGAAACCCCTAAAAGCCTTATTAAAGAAAGAGAATAAACCCGTGAAATTGACTTGAAAGTACCATGGATCTTTTGCTTTCAGCACAGTAGTAAAATGTTCAGCCTTTTTTAGCAAGTAAAACAAAACTGGCCGGTTCTCTTGTCATTGACAGGAGTGTTCACAGTTGGAGCAACTCCTTCAAATGCAGGCCACCGACAGCCATGTAGACCCATGGCTCTACATGCCACAACCCATTCCCGCTGGATATTTCCTCACGGTCCACTTGACCCACGCTGGAATTACTGCCACTGGGCGTTCAACTCTGACGCTTGCTCAAATAAAATGCTTCTCCACAGCTGTCTTTGCTTTTGTCGTCTTTTTTTTCACCGCCTTTAAAAGTTTGGGTTTGAATGTGTTGCTCTTTGATTTGGTTAAGTATTTAAGCATTAAAAACAGTCCAAAAAAATAATAATAAAAATGCAAAATAAAATCAAACTCTTAAACAAATAACACTGCCCAAAAATTGCTAGCGAGGCTGATATTAGGGATATCAGAAATTAACTTTGACTATGTGGTGAAGCCACATCATATCTAGCCAGCTATAAAAATAACATTTTACACCCACAGAAACTATCCAGCTCTGTGAGTCTTTTTGTATTTGGTGCTGCACATAAAGTCGTGATTTTCAAATGGATTTTAGAAACAAGAAATCTGAAAATAATACAGAAGAATAAACCAAACAGGACAGGTTAAAATTAAAAACCAAGGTTTAAATGAAATAGAAGCTGCTACTTGGGATTTGACTCCAAGTGATTCAGAATATTACACAGACAAAATCAGAAGGTATAAGACTCAGATATAAGCCAGTAAAGCATTGCTACAAGAGCTTCTATCTTGGAAAACAAAGTAAACTTGAAAGCTCTCAAGAAAGGGAATGTGATTGAGGCTAATGCTCCTGATGGTGCTCAGTGATGCAATGAGCTTGTTCACAGTGCTGTCATTGACAGAAGCGATCAAATCATTTTCTCGACTAATGGGTACTTCCCCTCCCTAAGGAGAAAATGGGAGCATGGCTAATGCATGTGCAGTTTCTATTGCCAGGGACGCGACTTTGATCTGTTAAATTTATTCAAACAGGACAACTGTCTGGTGATAATCATGAAATGGCCTTAGAATGAATATCCATCAATGTAAAACCTAATCAAAGTGATGAAAATGTTCTATTCATTGAAACAGGCCTGTACAAAAGTGTTGGCATAATAATTTAATTGTATCTGATCTGTATGCGAAGAAGATTTGTAGTGTCTTTATTCGTTAGATAAGTGCCATGTGTGCATGTTCCCGTTAAAAATTTTAATGGACAACAGTCTTTACTTCTTTCTCTTTGCTACATATTCGTATCAAATTTTAAATCGACTGATTAATTTCAGAAAGGAAAAAGAAAGGAAATTCATTCAATCCCAAATTTACTGAAGTCTAAGCATGCAGTGTTTTTATATCACAAGTGGATCACATTTAGAGCTGGAGTATGTTGGGGCTCAGTACTGGTGAGGCACTTGAGGATCCCTGAATGGCCGCTTTGCTGTTCACCCTGGAACAGAAGGGGTAATTATACTTTGCACGTCTCTGGAGAATTTATCTGAGTCACAGACGGCTGCTGAAGTAGTTTTACTGAAGCTGTAGGATGGAGAATCGTCAAAGGACAGAATGCATCGTTTGCTGTTATTTTTGAAAGAGAAAACGTGAGAATTTTATATCTGAAATGTTTGTTGCAGAAACTAATCCGGCTTTAATAATGTGAGGTCATAGTTCATTGAGATGTTCATGTTTTATGAAGAAAAAATGGGAAGAAAGGTCAGTTGATCAGCCAGTAATAATACAGTTAGCAGTACCTTTACACATTCCACATGAGTGCCTCTGATAAAAAGTCTGATAAAAAGAATAAAAAATGATATTTTAATGGTATTTGCAGACTGGAGAGTGACTGCTGAAGGTTGCTGGTTGTCACTAGATGAAAATGTTGGACCAAAAAGCTGCTTGTGGTTGCTTTGGTCTATTCTATTCTTATTACTGTGTGTAACAAGTGTAACAAGCTGCATTACACTTTTCACGCATATTCATAAATTACTTCATTTCATGCACTATAGCCTGTCTATCTTGCATAGAAAGCTATGGCCAATACAGAGTCACCAGTTGACCTAACATAACACATAACACGAGGATAACGTGCAAACGTCACACATAAACACCCCCTGATAACCAGGAGATTTGGATTTAACCTCTTAAGCCCCAAGGGGGGTTCTGAGTTTCCTGCTCGAAAATGTGATGCCCAAATTTAATTGATTATTTCTCTGCAATTACAAACTCTGTACTTACAATCTTTAAATTCAAATTCAAATTGTATTTGTCACACACACACAACCATACACAGTATGGGGGTGAAATGCTTGTAGCTGTACAATGCCCGACCATTAAATGACAGAAGAAAAGTTTTACAATATTTACAATTTACAGTTTACTGCAAAATTTACAAATTAACTTAGGAATTTACAGTAAAGAATGTGCAAATGGCAGAAGAGATTATAAAGATTATAAAGATTAGAAATTATAGGAATAGGAATATAGGATTATAGGAAATGTGTGGTGGTGCGTGTGGTGATGTGTGTGAGAGTCCAGTCTTATAGTGACGTGTGTGGGAGAGTCCAGTCCTACACCTGGTTCAGGGCCCGAATAGCCTGGGGGAAGAAGCTCCTCTTCATTCTCTCTGTTTTGGCCTTAAGGGAGCGGAAGCGCTTCCCAGACCTCAACAGTGAGAAGAGTCCATTGTTGGGATGGGAAAGGTCCATCATAATCTTCCTAGCTTTGGACTTGCACCGCTTGGTGTAGATGGACAGCAGGTCAGGGAGCTCTGATTGAATGATGCGTTCCGCTGAGCGCACCACTCTTTGCAGATCTCGTCTGTCCTGCTTGGTGCTGTTCCCAAACCAGGTGCAGATGGTTGCCATCAGGACGCTCTCGATGGTGCAGGAGTAGAAGTTCTTGAGCACCTTCGGTGGCAGATGGAAGTCTCTAAGTCTTCTGAGGAAGAAGAGACGCTGACGGGCTTTCTTAACCAGGGAGTTGATGTGGCAGGACCATGACAGGTCCTGAGTGATGTGGACACCCAGGTATCGGAAACATCTTGGTATCAAAATAAAGATAACACTTGGGAAATTTCATCAGAGGTGTAAATATTGAAGCAGATATTACTGTGTCAACGTTACTGAGACTGGAATTAAGTAGATTTTATCGTCCCCTAATCTTTTTTTTTTGTTTAATTTTTAGCATATAACCCTTTTAAAAATATGCCTCAGATCACATTTGGTTCCAGAAATTCAGTAACCAACATATAAACATAATCTGTGCAAAGATTTATGTTTCTAAAGTGAAACAGTGAAAAGTTACAGCCCTGTCAATACATGAATATCCAGACATTGTACAAAAATGTCCAATTTTGGCACACAATTGGACACCATGCCAGTTGATTTTTTTAGGTATTAAAGAGCAGAAATTAATAAATTTTATTAACAGACCTAAAAATGCTTTCTTTTTAACCACACATTTACATGGTAATGGCCCTTTTCTGCAGCGCGCATAAAGCGTTTGATTGGCCTCTGGCCCTTTAAACTCCGAAGGGCTGTAACTTTGGTTTCTTTTGGTCAATTTGCGTGATTGACACCTCTTTTTAATCGTTTGAGCCAATAGATTCACTGTAACAATGCCACGTTCATGTCACTTCAACCAATCAGGCATTGTAATGCCAAAATCCACGTGGGCCCAAATTTACTGCATGTGGCGTCTGTTCAGTCACGTGTCTGTAGGTGGGTCTAAAATGGAGGTTGTTGACGGAAAATGGCTCTGATGCAGCTAGGTAGGCATGGTAACTACTGGTAATCACGTGGCTACTGGCTACCGGCGAAAATAACGGAGGAAATCGGGATAAGCCAATTTCTGTCTTACCGCATTTGTGCCGCTGTGTGTTTTTGTGGTCTTCTTTTGCGGCTCATTTAGTGAATTGTGGTCTGATCGTGGTGAAACTTGGTGTGTGGAGTCAGTGATAGCCCTGGAAGATAACCAGCCTATCTTTAACTGGTTACATGAAGTCTGAAGAATTTCTGGTTCGGTTTTGTTTGTTTAGCGGACTTCTGCGCATTTACATAACGGCTTGTTTTCGGTGTGTTTGGTGGTTGTAGAAATGGTTTATATGACATTTTAGCTGAGATTCTGAGGTTTCTGTGGATACCACACATATCTGGACTTATATTTCTCAACCCGTGTTATAACCGATTAAACGTGATCTCCTTTTTGCCCCTGGTACCGGGGGCGTGGGGCTTAGGAACCTTCTTGCTGTGATGCCACAGCTGTATTCACACCAGCTGGCCGCCTTAATTTGAAATTTACCTGAATGTGTTACTATCAAGCTTTTTACATAGTAACAACACACTTATACAGAAGTTACAAGTTATAACAACTTCAGTACTAAGGTGTATCATTTCTTGTGAAACACAGAAAGAGCATAAATTTTAGAACAAACTATTTCAATATTGCTTATAGCATCTGTATAGCTGCATCAGTCTCATCCAAGCTTGTCCACACTGGTTACATTTATATTTCTGTTTTTCTGCCACATGACATCCCCATAATCCTGCCAACAAAACTCTGATGGGCTCAGCTGCTTTTCCAGCTGCAGAATCAGCCCACACTGAGCCCATTGGAATTTTTCTATTTTTTTAAATCGATGAAATCATTTTAGATGTGGATGACAATTCAGAGATCTGACACCACCGCATTAATTTGTGACCCTTTTCTATGAAGCTTTTTCCCCTTCATTCAGGGCCTGATTGGAATTCATGAGATTTGATTTCCAGCTACTAGACACCTGAAATGTTCAAATCATCTGACCAAGCTGTGCTTTGTTCTGCAGCAGTACCCAAGAGCTGCTCAGACACAGAAGAAAAAGAAGCCTGAAGCTCAACTCTCACCTCCAAAATATTGTAGTATGCATTTCAGTATTAATATTGCATGTGTTTTGGTTTTTAGTTTGGAGAAAATCTGTATATTGGCTAATAGTCATGTTGAGAACCTTCATACAGTAGCAGCTAATTTTCTTCAGCACATTCATTGTTCTGAAGGATTGAGGCCTTTCCTTGACCTACCAAACAGCATTTCTTCTCAAAATCCCTCGGCAGAGTCTTTTAATTAGAGGTCATGACAGCTAAAATTATTTACTCTAATAGACTGCATATTTTTATATTTTTAATTCTGCTTATTTTCCAGTCACAGCAGTATCCAAGCACCTCATATTTTGGATTACCTCTTCGTAGAGCAGACTGTTGATAAATATATAAATACCCTTTTTTTTTAAACAAGCCTCTACCAGAATTATAAAGTCTAACATCTAATAAAAAACTTTTTTAACATGGACTTTGATGTGCTTTAGTAGATCTAAGAGCAAGCAGAGCCTATCCTGTGGAGTGATGAGAAAGTGAGGAACACCAGATTAAATGGGCTCAGGGTTCAGCCTGAGGGTACTGTGGTGCTCATTGGTCACTGTCATCCACTAAGTCTTCTTTCTCTTTACTGCCTTTTGTTTAGTGCATTTGGCCCCAGGGATCTGTCTGGCAGACAGAATGATTCTGAAATGCTGTGATGAATGTGATGCCACATGATCTTCAGTAAAGCTGTTTTTTTTTTAAATTTCCTTTGATTAGGAGACATTCATGGGAATTTAAAGGCTCCATTCAGACAAGGATACAACGCAACTTCCCAGGATTGAAATAAGATCTATTCGTGTTCTATGTGTATCTTATCAAAAGAGAAAAAATGCTGGACAGGAAAAGTGGTTGGATGACAGAGATGTTAGTCCACTTGTTACCTAGCTGGAAGTTGTGGAAAGGCAGCTGTAAAAAGGCAGATCTCTACTACACAGCTGTAAAGAGAGCATAAATTTGACCTGTATTACTTGCAGCAAAACTAGTTTTTGATTGTGAACATATAGAAAAATGCCAGAAACTTCATTTCAAAATGTTACATATACAAAAAGCAAGTGGGAAAGATCCCTCCCCATGCAAAATTTGGAACCTAAAACTTTGACAGGACAATGCGTGCATCACTATGGAGGCCTTGCATAATCCACGTGTTCAAACATCTTGAAGATGGGGGAAGCTGGTGAGTTGTCAAATCTCTTTGGAGCAGATCAAAGAGTGTTTTTAGGAGAACAATCTCATAGCATCTGTAAGGCATAATAGGGGAATGTAATGTTTTGGTCTTGGATTGCTGCCTCAGGGAAAGGGAAGTTTGCAGTCACCGATCCAACAATGAATTCTTCTTCAGCAAATGAGCGAATGGAGAAAATGTGAGGCCATCTGTCTAAAGTTGAACTGGAAAATGATCCCACAAATGAAAGCTGTGGGAAGGCCTTCTCAAGTGCTTGATTTCTGAAATGTTGTGAGAGGGTTTAACACCGGCAGCACATCCAAGAAAGCCTTCTTGCATTCTTTTATATATGAGGCCTAGGATCTACATACTTTTACGCCTTACATCTGTTGATAATTTGCTGAATAAATTACTGGGAAGGTTATTTTTTTCTTAGTGGTGCTGCCTAACATATTATAAAGAGCAACTACATCTGTCAGTTCACTAGATTTGTTATTTGGAGCACTTTAAAATCTAAAGAAAAGTTTTGGTCTTGGTTAAATTATTCCAAAAACAAAAAATCTAAATGTTAAAATGTTAAAATGCCAACTTACACCTTTCCTGCCCTGACTGAATGTTATAAATAAAAAGCACATGCAACGCACTGTATCAGACATCAGACAGCCTGGCTAATGTCCAATCCAACAGTACAGAAGTTCAGGGCTCTAGTGCATGTGTGAAAAAAGGCTACTGAGACATTTCTGCTGAGTATTATGTAAGTACACATTGTAACAGCTTTAAAGTATATAAATTGTAGTGACATTTGGAGCTGCTAAGGTTTTTTGGCTGGAGTATGATGTTTAAATACATCTTTGCTTTCTTCTACATGATGCACAACTGTGGGAGGGAAGCTATGTGGAGTGACTTTCCTGAGCTTCTAGCTTAGCTTAGCTCCCACATGAGGCCATTTAATAATCAGAAGGCTGGTGGTTTGAGCCTTGCCCGCTTCAGTCCCCAGTACTGCCCAGTTTTGGGCAAGATACTGAAACCAAGTTGCTTTCTGATGCGTTCACTGGAGTATGAAGTATGAAATGTTAGCTAGAAAGCACTTAGAGTAGGTGTAGCAAAATGTACTTGTGTGAATGAGGCAAGTTCAGTAGAGTAGCGAACAAACCAGTCCATTTACCACTGGTGTGTCACATGGTTTATAGCAGGGGTGTCAAACTCCAGGCCTCCAGGTTTCAGATCTCGCCCTGGGTCAACACACCTGAATCACATCATGAGTTCATTATCAGGCCTCTGGATAACTTCAAGACATGTTGAGGAGGTCATTTAGCCATTTAAATCAGCTGTGTTGGATCAAGGACACACATAAAACCTGCAAGACACCGGCCCTCGAGGCCTGGAGTTCGACACCTGTGGTTTATAGCAATAGTGAGATGGTCTTGAATTCAAATGTACAGACTAAGTGCCATTTTTCAACATGTGCATTTATTTTAGTGAAGATATATAATTCAACCAATCGTTGGTGGCTAAAACTAACCAGCAAGTGAAAGCAAAATATATGCACATGTTTATTATGTAAATTTTTACACTTGTAGTTTCAGTAGTTTTAGTTCTAGTGGAGGAGGAAGTTGCTATCTTTCCTTGATTTTTCCTAGAGACAAATAGCCTAAGCTGATATTAGCAGATTCAGCAACAGCATAAATATATGTAAAATCACATAAAACTTTCCAGCATTCAAAAACAAAGTGCAAAAAGTCCCCATAAACTAGTCTCCTGGCTGACAAAGTGGCTTAATCCAGGTCACAAATGTGAACTGTGTTACTCTTTAAAAGAGTATTATCTCTCAGATTCCAGTATTGCTACAACAGGTGCATAAAGGTACCAGTGCCATAGGACACCCTGTGTCTATCTGTATGATGCCAACATCATCTGACAGAGCTGCAGTCATTGATGCCCTCGGATGTGAACTGGATATTGGTGAAAAAATAAATCTAAATAGATAGATTTTTATAAGAAATGAACAGAACTTGATTTGAATCTAATTGTCATGCATGCATGTGTTTTCATAAATCCTCATTTAATGAACAATTGGGTCAAGCTAACACTGTGAATTTAACAATTTTTAGAGGAGTTGAGGGAAAATAAAAATGAAAAAGTCTGTGGTAATGAGTTAATAACTAAAAAAAGAATGAGGCTGAAGACTTTCCCCCCAAGAATATGCCTGTTTATCTCTTATAGCCTTATGTACTCTTACGTATTCACAACCTGTCCAGAGTATTTCCCTGACTTCGCCCATTACATACTGGGACAGCCTCCAGCCCTACAGCACCGTGAAAAAAGGATTAGAGGAAATAAATGTGCTCTCCCGCACGCGCCTGTATGAGGATGTGAGTAGGGTCTGAAAGATCAGAGAGTGACATCAAATTCATTGAGTTGCTTTTCTGTCAGGCTCTAAACAGTCTTCTCTCAGCATCCCACTGTGTTATTAGAAGCAGTCAGAAAGACAGAGAGGAAGGAAATAGGAAAGCACTATAACTCAAATTGCCACCCAGAGAATGCATCTCAAAACGAACGTGATCAGATAGAGGGAGGACATTACCATTTCTATTACAGCTATTTTGCCTCCAGCAAAGCAGTCCATCGTCCGTCTCTGTGGAAATAATCTTTTTTTTTTTTTTACCATTAAAAAGGATGCTTTGTCAAAGCTTTGTAAAAAAAAATGAAATACATTTCTAATTCATAGAAAATGTGTGATTTTCAAGAAGTTGTTTGCATGGATGTTTTTGTCTCTGCGGCAAAGAATGAGTCAGAGATGCAGCGGTGGAACCAACAGTGAATGGGAGGTCCACCTCGGTCTTATGCTCCATTAGCAGTCAGTGTGTAATAGCACGGGTGGACATGTGTTCAGTACAGATAACAGAGACGTGGCTGAGACTGTGACAGAGAGAGACAGCCCTAACAGACTGGCCCTGATGTTCCAGCACCAGCGACATGTCTGCCTCAGTCTCACCCACTCTCTCCCTCTCCCTTTGAGAGCATTTTGAAATACCTGTAGGTACAACAGAGCCAAAGAGAAAGATGGAGAAAGAGCAAGGAGAACTCTCTGGCCTGAAAATTATCTGGCTATATTGCAATTATTAAGGCAGACTCTGATTAATTGATTTGCAGATCTTTACCTCATTCAACTCAGAGCAGCTTCTGGGACTACCGGAATATGCAGACTGCACTGGAGCCTTTGCTGCTCCTTTATTCATACTGAGTCATATTCACATTACATATCTGTTGTGCCATTGCTTTTGACAACACACCCACATGGACACACTTAAACAAATTTGGGGTTGAAATATTTATAGTGTGGATATTAAATCAGGAAAATCATAAAATTGAAAAAACAGGTTCATTGGAGGGGCAAATACATAGATAATTTGCAATTCAGATTTATTTTTATTGCTGAATAAACTGTATTCATAAGATGTTCCCACATCCACTCAGTTCATTCTGTATGAAAAGAAAATGTGGCCTACACTGTAGACAGTGCAAAAAAAGAAAAAAGAGCTAATCTAGGTGGATACAAAAGGTGTCACACCAGGTTTTAAGCAACAAAGACCACATATTTTTTCAGAATTTAATTGGAATCTATTATTCTAACAAAAAAGCGAATAATCAGTAAGGATAGAGTAAAATAGGAGGCCAACTTCCTTGAAAACAAGAAAAATCTGTGGTTACCTGGTAACTGTACTGAATTTTTATGTATTTGACAGTTGACTGCAGGTAGCTGTGGTTGCCCAGAGGTCAAGCATGCAACACTAGGTGGACACATTTCAATCAGAAGGCCATTGCGCAGGTCGCCTGGTGGGTTGCAACCTGTTTCCAAAGAAATGAGGACTTGGACTGTCTGCAATCACTGCCAGATTTGCAAAGGTTGTTAAATAATTGCAGCGATATAAACACAGACAGCTTGCTAACACAGTGCAGTCAATGTCAGCCTGCACTGATGAGTGCAACTTTTTTGTGAAGAGTCTCTTTAAAGTACAGGACTCAACTTATCTGGTTAAGTTGGTTCACCAGGGCTGGTGAGCGCAGGTGTCTTTTTGCTGTTAAATTGTTGTCCTGCAGCAACTGCGTCACTATTTGTGGAGAAGTTTGTTTCAAATATGTGAAGTTTTGGGTGGATTCTAATACTAAGTACTTCATGTAAAATTCTGTTATATGTGAATTTGCGTGCATACAGACAGCAACGGGTTTGTGATTGTGATTTACATGCAACTAGAACCCGTTCAATTGCAACTGAGAGCAAACTGAGTGTCTGACTGTCGTTCTATCTGATGTCGAGTACATCAGCTGACTGCTAGTAGTTGTAGACTTGATCTCTAGCCTTGAAGTAACTATTTCAAAGGCAACAACACTGCAAGCTTGTTGCACAAAATCAAAATAATTTTGGTCATGCCACGGTCACCAACTGCTGTTTTTCCTTGTGTGACTGTAAAATGCTTGCTGTTAATCCTGCTGAGAATCAGCAACATGATGTGTGCCACTTCACAGTTCTCATCTTTTTGTTTGCCATATGGTTGTGTATCAGTGGCTCTTAACATGTGAAGCTCTAGCCCATGAGCAACCACGCTGATAGTTGCCAAGACAATGTAAAGAGCCAAAAGCAGCATCGGGTGTGGGAAGAAAAACTAATGAGGCACAGATATTTTTTTCAGGAAATGATGGACCAAACTAGGAGGAAGAAGTGAGGAAGATTTTGATTTTTAAAAAGTTATTTTTTTCCAAAGAAAATGAAATAGTAAACAAACATCGTTAATAGTGTTTTGTGCATTTACTGAACATGTGTTATTTTTTTACAAGGCCTGCAACTGACATTGGTCTGTTGGTGAGTTAGAGAGTGGTCAGCATCAGACTATTTTATTTTTTCTCCCATAAATAGTGTTTAAATACATCTGACCTGATTTCCTGATAACCTTATTACTTTTTAAGTGTAATGCCGTTAAGGAGAAGACATAATTCCTCAAAATTTCATTAAGGAGATCAGGGTTCAACCATTTTCTCACTTAGCTTTGTTGTATTTCACATTAAACGTTCATTTTCTTTTAAGTGTATTTGTCTCTTGCTGCTTGGCTGGGTTTAGACACCAAATCTACCTGATTAAGTTTAGGAAAAGATCACTGACTGATCTAAAGGAGACCGTCATCATGGCCGCCTTTTTGCTCTTTTTATATGGTTGCAGGATGCTCAGTAATGCCCTGTTTGATATGTGATTGAATACAGAAAAAGTGGTGAAAGCAGGAAAGCAAGAACATAAATGGCAAAGAGATACTGACAAATGTCACAAACAGCAGTGATCTGGAGATACAATCAGTTTCTCGTCAAAAATACCAGAGGTTATGGTTTAATTGTATGAGCAAACTCATTCTTGGGGGACAGTGTTCGCTATATATAATCTATTACTGAAATTAAACTTCATTATATTAAAGCACAAAACAATTGGCTCACAAGGTATAACTAGATATGCACCTACCATTGCAATAATAATGGGTGTTTAGTCACTGATTGCCTGTGGCGATTTTCTCACTGAACCTGACAAGAAGATTACCCTGTAAAATTGCTCTCATTAATGGCAAATTATCCATTTAAAGCCCCGTGGCACAAAGTTTTTGCCCTCTCAGTCATAATTCTATTTTCTGCAAAAATAACCAGCTGAACCGTTTTTCACTTTTCAGGAAGGGTGCATGCTTCATAAAGAAGGTGATTTTTCTGTCCATATTTATTGTGGCTGTATGTCAGAAGGAGATCAAAACAACTGGTGAACACTTTTTCCAGGAACCTTGGCAGGCAGTTGGCTTTTTGTGAGACACTTTGAGATCTCAGATACCATCCATAAATGCACTGCTCTCTGCTGCTCCCTGAAAAATTCTATGTTGATACCATCCATAAAATCCACTGTACAAAAAAATCCAGACTTTAAAGTTTCTAGTTTTGAGGTTATATAGGAACAAAGGAATTCTTGGGAAAATGCACATTTGTTATTTTACAAACATGTGACAACCATTGGCATTTTAAACTTTCAAAGCCTTCTCCTAGGCTGATCTAAAAGAATACTCTTTTGTTGCTCTTTGCACATGTAAGACATATATTCAACTATTTATTTATCTTAGAAACCACTGTTCTATAAAAGACTTTTCTATCTGCTTTATCAGGATGTCTTAAAAACTCCCTGAAAAACCTTCAGTTGACCCAAAATACTGCAGGAACAGTACTGACAGGGACTAGAAAGAGCATAGTTCTCCTATGTTGGCTTCTCTTCATTGGCTCCCTGTTGAATCCACAATCAAATGTAAAAATCCTACTCATCTCTTATAAAGTCTTAAATAATCAGTCCCCTTCTTATCTTAAATTCCTCATAGTACCGTATCATCCCAATAGATCACTTCATTCTCATATTAGGTTTACTTGTGGCTCCTTAGTTAGAGTATTTAAAAGTAGAATGGGAGACAGAGTCTTCAGCTTCTAAGTCGCTGTTCTGTGGAACCTGCTCCTGGTTTGGATTTGGGAGACATTTTGGTTAAGATTAGGCTTAAAACTTTCATTTTTGATAAAGTGTATAGTTAAGGCTGGAACAGGCAACACTAAATCCTCCCTTAGTTATCCTGCAATAGGTCTAGGCTGCTGGGGGCTTCCCATGATGCACTGAGCGTTTCCTTTTTATACAGGAAACGCTCAGTGTATAAACAGTATGTGTCTATACAACACCCTACGTTTAATCATTAGTTCATTAATCATTAGTTATTATTAATGTCTAAGGTCCTTACCTTGCAATCTAAAGCGCCTTCAGGTGACTACAGTTGTGATTTGGAAATATAAAAATAATATTCAACTAAATTGAATTAATCTGCTTTTGTTTTTCAACAGCCTGATAGTTTTTTTGGAAACTGATAAGCTATTCTCATACTGTGAGGGCAATAAACTCACCTTTAAATTCCATTTGTGATGTACATGAGTAAAAGCTACATTAGTTTTACAGTTTACCTGGGTTTCTGTTTACCCATCCCTTTCGTTTGCCTTTTGTTCTTCACTGCAAACACAAGCAGTGAGCCAAGAAAGGTTTTCACAGAGATGGAACACCTAGGTGCCAAATGAAGACTCATGAGACTGTTTCATATAGATGTTTTTTTTTTTTTTCAGATTTATTTATTAACAATTTTGGACCTACCAAATAAACCAGGAGATTAATTAGTTCTGTAAAGAATCACTGCGTTGGAGTTCATACAAAGAGACAAACAGAATGAGATGACGCAACCGCTTAATCACTCCAATGATTTTCTTTAAATGCTCTTATTTAGTCATTCAAGGCAGGAACATACGCACGTCTTCTGACTGAGCTTGTGCAGAACGTCTCTTCTTCAGAGCAACACCGAGATGCTGCATGGAAACTGACCAAGACACCTGCAGGTGGATTTTTAATTTTTAATTTTTTTGCTATGAGAGCTGTGACTGCTTCTCAGTGACCAGCAGATGTTATTCAGAGCTGTCTAGGCCCCGATCATTCAGTACAGTCTATGTATGGATTCAGTATATTCATTTGAAAAATGTAAAATAAGTGGTGATAAGACATGTAGATTGGGTGTGGGTTATAATTGGCAATAAAGTTTTGTATGTTTACCAAAGCATGCTTTTTGTATCTTGTTTTTGTCACCATTAAGGATCTATCCAGACAATCAAATTACTTTTACCACTAATTAACACTTTTAAATATCATCAATTTAGCTTTCTTAATAGGTTTAAGTACCCCAGGCTTTTGAGGTGGCTGTAATTAAACATAATTGCACTGTAGCTAATTATAGACCAATTTCCAAACTGCCTTTTACGTTTTAAAAAAACATAACAATTGTAGTAAATCAGTTAAGTTATCATCTGATGACAAGTTGTTTATTTGAAGAAATGTAGTCAGGATTTAGTGGTCACGATATCATATTATTTACATATTTTCCTTAGGGATTAATAAAGTATTCTGATTCTGATGATCTTATGGCTTCTGGTAATGGATTTGTTTCTTTGTTTAGTTCTGTTCAGACACCAGTGAAACACTGAGTACCACTCATTACAACATTTTACCTCAAAGACTAGAATACACAAATAGCCTCACATTTGATGCTGGAATACTTTGATATACAGAGAAGTATATGTTTGACTGCAAGGCGCTCAGGTCCAGTGGCTGCAAAACCAGTCCAAATCATCACCATCACCTTCCTTGACAATTGGTATGATGTGTTGAGCTGATATGCTGGGTTTAGCTTTTACTAAATGTGGTGCTGTGCATTATGGCCAAACATCTTCACTTTAATATTGTCTGCCCAGAGGACATTGTTCCACAAGTCTCTGGGTTTGTTCAGATGCAACTTTGCAAAGCTAGCAGTGTGCTGCCATGTTCTTTTTAGAGAGAAGAGGGTTTCTCCTGCCAACCCTTCCAAATAAGCCATACTTGTTCAGTCTCTTTGTAATTGTACTGTCAAGAACTTTAGCATTTAACATGCTGAGGCCTGTAGAACCTCCGATGCTTTTATAGAGATGATACACTTGCTGATAACTAGAAAATCAAGCAATTTGGAGCTCTAAAGACTCAATGAGTCTTGAGAGTCTTAAGAGAATCCTTCACAAACATCAAAACTGCCATTTTTGAAAATGGTGGCAAAAAATCAACCTTGAGCTATAGACCAAAGAACAAATCTGCTATTACCTTGGTATCTTCCACTGCTATGTTGTGTTTGTGTTGCATACATACAAATGATGTCATGTGGCTTTCAGTCACATGCTATAACAACCCCATGCACACTGGGGTGGTGTTCAATTGAAATGGAAGACTACCAAAAACCGATTTGATTTAAGTCAAGTTGGTCCAAGTGTTTGCAAATGGAAAAGAGGCATAAGTGTCATCTATCAGCCATCAGGCCCCTCTCCTGTAGAGCCAGCACCCAGTTTGGAATCAGGGAGCAGACCACAACCGTAAGCTTATAGTTACCACAATGTAAACTGCCAAAGTATCTAAATATAATCAAAATAAATTGAATGTAATCCATGCTGAAAATGATAATGGGCACTGAATAACTGACCATTGTTCATTTTAATGCCACTTATCAAGAAGTTTAATTGATTACCTTTTTGTAACGGTTGATGTATTGCTCCAACTAAATTGTTCCCATTGAAGTTTCTTCCTGTTATATTCAATATAAGTTACACAATGAAATGTATCAGTTTAATCAAGGGCTGCTAATCTACTTTATGTTCATCACCACTTCAAATCTAATTAGAAATTTGTAAAGAAACTAGCAATCTCAACATTGCATAATACAGGTTTGTGTTCTGTATATATATATATATATATATATATATATATATATAAAAGCAGCTGGATAGCGTAGTGGTTAGACTACACGCCTTTGGAACCCAGGATCGCAAGTTCGATTCCTGCCTGGGGCGTCTGTATCCAGTAAGGGTCCTAAGGCTAGACCCCCTATGCTAAGCGAGCCTACCGCAGACATGAGCGAGACAGATTGTGCTGCCACGAGCGTCTGGCAGCACAAATGAACCAGCTGCATGCCGGCTCGGACGTCGCCCGGATCAACAAGGTCCGCGTCAGGTGTTGAGGAACCAGGGCACCCTGACGAAAAGTGGGCTACTGGAACAAGAAGGCATCGGTGGGCAAGAGACGAAAACAGGGCGTTGTTGGAATGCTACTACGCAAGTAACCCCGGCGGAAGGGGCTACATGAATAGGATGACGGACCTATGGATTCTTCGATACCCAACATCCACAATGACGGCGAAACAACTAGAAGGGACTGCTCTCACAGCTAGAGATTGACGAGGTACAACACAAATGCTACGGCAAGGAGGAGTCAGGACGCCAGGTCAGGGGGGAGATATCATCACCCCCACCCGAGCGACCTCCGTGAACAGGGTCCAGTAACCATCACAGTGGCAGATATCCAAGAAAGGGTATGAAGAGTTGGACAGCACCAGGGCCCGACATGGTTCACGCCTACTGGCTAAAGAAGCTGACTGCACTCCACGAGCGTCTGGCAGCACAAATGAACCAGCTGCTAGTTAACGAGAGACACCCGGAATGGCTAACCGAAGGTCGGACGGTCCTGATCCCCAAGGACCCCAAGAAGGGACCGGTCCCCTCCAACTACCGACCAATAACCTGCCTCAGTACTACATGGAAGCTCCTGTCAGGCATCATATCGGCTAAGATGAACAGGCACATGGGTCAATACATGAGTGGGACACAGAAAGGAATTGGCAAGAATACCAGAGGCGCAAAACACCAGCTACTGGTAGACAGAACAGTCAGCCGAGACTGCAAGACCAGACTGACCAACCTGTGCACTGCCTGGATTGATTACAAGAAGGCCTATGACTCAATGCCCCACAGCTGGATACTGGAATGCCTAGAATTGTACAAGATCAATGGGACCCTAAGAGCCTTCATCAGGAACTCAATGGGGATGTGGCGTACAACACTAGAGGTCAACTCCAAGCCCATAGCACAAGTCACCATCAAGTGCGGGATCTACCAAGGAGATGCTCTGTCCCCACTGCTGTTCTGCATAGGCCTGAACCCCCTCAGTGAGATCATTAACAAGACTGGCTACGGATACCGACTACGGAACGGAGCAGTTGTCAGCCACCTCCTGTACATGGATGACATCAAGCTGTATGCCAAGAGTGAACGAGACATCGATTCACTGATCCACAGGCTATACAGCAATGACATTGGAATGTCGTTCGGACTGGAGAAGTATAGTCGGATGGTAACAAAGAGAGGGAAGGTAGTCAGAACTGAGGGGATTGAACTACCAGAAGGCAACATTGCAGACATAGAGGACAGTTACAAGTACCTGGGGATCCCGCAGGCAAATGGGAACCATGAAGAGGCCGCTAGAAAGGCTGCAACCACCAAGTACCTGCAGAGGGTCAGGCAAATCCTGAGGAGTTCACTACGCTAAGCGGAAGGAAGGGGGCCGGGGACTGGTGAGTGTCAGCATAGAGGCTGGGGTCTATCACACCAGGCAAGACCCCAGGTGCAGGCTGTGTAAAGATGCCCCAGAGACAATCCAGCACATAACAGCAGGGTGCAAGATGCTAGCAGGCAAGGCATAGCTCGGAGAATGACCGAGCTAAGATCCTGTGGGACTTCCAGATACAGACGGACAAAATGGTGGTGGCTAACCAACCGGACATAGTGGTGGTAGACAAACAGAAGAAGACGGCCGTAGTGATCGATGTAGCGGTTCCGAATGACAGCAACATCAGGAAGAAGGAACACGAGAAGCTGGAGAAATACCAAGGGCTCAGAGAAGAGCTCGAGAGGATGTGGAGGGTGAAGGTAACGGTGGTCCCCGTGGTAATCGGAGCACTAGGTGCGGTGACTCCCAAGCTAGGCGAGTGGCTCCAGCAGATCCCGGGAATAACATCGGAGATCTCTGTCCAGAAGAGCGCAGTCCTGGGAACAGCTAAGATACTGCGCAGGACCCTCAAGCTCCCAGGCCTCTGGTAGAGGACCCGAGCTTGAAGGATAAACCGCCCGCAGGGGCGTGCTGGGTGTTTATATATATATATATGTATATATATAGGATTTCTAGCAGACTGCATTAATACTCAGTACTTTGTTCTTAATGCAATGTAAAATTGCAAGGTTAACCTTTTTTTGCATGTTATTTCAGAATCTTGGGACATGGAAAAGCACTTAAAATGAAAGTGTTGTTCAGTCAGGTATTGTGATTCATAACAGTTTTTTTCTCCAGCTATTTTCACTTTGTGAGGCGCACAGTGACGCCCCGGCTGTTAAAGTCCTAATTTTATCTGAAATGCTGAATCAGTGAACATAACAGTATTAAATCAGATTCACAGTTTAGCTCATAATTCAGTTCATGAACAATGAGCAAGAAAATAAAAGGTGGTGAGATAATTAATGCTATTCACATATCTACAAGTGCTTTTTGATGGTGTGACTGATTAGAATATGCATTAAACATTTTCTGTAAAGCTGTTGCTCACACAACAAGCATGAGATTTTTCAATTTCTCTCTTGTAACTCTGTCTGCTTCATACATTTCTCCTTTCAACACTTTACTCACATAGGTTCAAGGACCAAGCCTAAGCAAGCTGGCAACCGGGGTTGCTAGGTAAAAATATGCATTCCTCCACTGGTTGATGAATGGGTACTGGAGTTTGTTGGCAGACACTAGGAGAAATTGGAAAACTGAAAACTAGAGATGTGTTGTCTGGATTTTTCTTGGTCATTCCCGATTTCTTTCTTTTCTTTTCTTTTCTTTTTTCTTTTTCTTTTAATTATCTTTGTAAGAACTCATGGTGTGTTGAAGCATAAAAAAGTAATTTCTTCAATGCAAAACATTATTTTCATATTAAAATAAATAAATGCATTTTAAAGGTTGCAGTTTCTCCCAGACTGCAGTAAGTTACAGGATCTTTGTTCATACAGACAGCTGAAAATGAAACACCCTGCTAAGTACACATAACTCAATGGAAAAGAGTAGCTGTACCTCCACCTCTACTTGAAATATTTTACCTTTAAAACAAAAACATATAACAACATAAATGTCAGGTACTTGGATTATTTTCTATATATACACGATTTTAGCAGATAACAGGACACGGACTTTGTTTCTCTTTTTACTCATCTCCATAATTTTCCTTGTGAATGCCTCAAAACTTTGACTGCTCTTACTAAGACTCATATGTTTGTTAGCTTCTTTAATCAGAATTAAACCCTTTTTTAAGAATTAATTTAATTATTGGATTCTGATTAGATTTGTTGTTATGAACGTTTGTGAGCACTGTCACTAACTACATGATATCATGTGGCTGTAATTGTGTGTCGAACTATTTGACTATGCCACTGTGTGCAAGTTGGGCATGTATGAAACTGAGACCTTTCTGGGAAGACAAATCTGCATAAATTCAAAACCAAGTAGAACTGCAGATAATGTCACGGTTTGCCAGGGCAAGCCGTGGGGATGTGGGGGAAAGGAGGACCCAGAACGCTGGACTCTTCACTGCAAGCGGTGCGTTTATTTACAGTGCGAAAATGACAATAAATCCCCGTGCTCTCCCTTTACTCCCGTGTCGTGTCTTCTTCCCAAAAAGTCCCTGTTTAGTGCTCTCTGCTCCTGTGTCTCTGCACTCCCCGTGCTCACTGCTCTCTCTCGTCCCACACTCCTTCTGAGGAAAACAATAGAGGCAACCGTTAAAGCACTTAATCCCAGCAGGCATACACTCACTGACTTTTAAACTAAACTAGAAGACTGACGTGAACTCTAACACAATAATCTCGCGTCGGTGGAAGCTCCATCGCTCTCCTAAATAGTTCCCACGACGAGCCCAGATCAGCAGCAGGTGTGTGGCAAGGACTTCAGGTGCAGCCAGTCCTCAAGCAGGGCCACACCCACCAGGCCTGAAGGTGTCTGTAACTTGGCCACAGAAAACAGCTACACACACATGCACACACACACCTGCCTACATACAAATGTGTACAGAACAGTAGCAGTGCAGACGACACACACATCAAATAACAATAATAATAATAATAGTCCACACTTCTCACGGACCCCGAGTCCCCAGAGCTGGGTCCGTGACAGAAAATAGGTAAAAAAACTAGACATTTAGAGATTAATGTTTGGCTGTTGCACTTTATCTTCTGTGTGGCAATGTTGTAACTATAGCAAGATCAGCTAACACTACATTGTAAAGTAACATCTCAATACCACTTTTGGATGGTACCAGCACAATGCAGAGTAACATACATGCAGGCAGGTGCAGCAGGTGGTCACCTAAACCTACTATTAGGTAATTATCAGCTTATTCAATTTTAGCCCTTCCATCCTGCTGAAGAGAAGTAATGGGTGGTGTGTGTTCAATTTAGAACAACAACAAGAGTTCACATCAGCTGGCAGAGCCGGTGGTGGAGGTAAAATTGCTTTGATTCTCAGCCGTGACAATAATTTAAAAAACTAAAAACACCACTACTATTATGTACCCTGTTACAACGGGGTTTTTTTTATACTTTGGTATTCGTGTATATCTTGGGTTATGACAAAAACATATATCCATATCGGTTAAATCTAAATATACATGTGCTTCAAATGAAAGTGCTTTCAAGGGGATTAAGATTTTTGAAAAGGCTAACCAATTCACGCGCTTTAAAACATAAAAAAGCTTACACGGTCTTAAGATGCAGGACGTATGTTTGCACAATGGAATAAACCACCGTACACGTCCCTTATCCAGATGGAAGGATTTAAACGTATGGGAAGAAAATGAAACAAAATATGGGGAAGACATTTATGTCAGTGTTGGAGACTGCTGATAGGATAGGATTTCTGGATGGAGAGCCTGCTGGCACAAATGCAAGTGATGAACAGGTGTAGGGAAGACAGGACAAAGAAATGGAATTATTTTGCTTATGAATAAGAATAGGTTATTTTCTTTTAGATGTAAGCTGTCAGCATTATTTCTTTCATGGCACATGGGAAGACTTCTTGATGTTTAATTAGACTCTCACAGGGCTCCTGTTTTCATCGTGTACTCTTCTCTTCCGATGCTTTATTTCCAACTTTTTTCAGCTATTTATGTGGTAAGATTGGTTCTAATGTGTGGTCGGGACTAAAGTGTGCATGAAGCATATTAGCATTCAGTGTGGCACACAGTGCTGTCTCATCAGCTTGTCAAACTAAATTACAGGTGCAGAATACACAGTGAATCATTCATCACCTCACTCTGTCCTCCCTAGTCTCCAACTGCTTCCTCTTTGTTTAGCCACGGTGCTCCACTGGAGATTCATCCAATCAATGTAATTGTGGATGATTGTTTGACTCAATCCAGTGGCTCCTTACAATCACAGCTATGATCAATGGCCGTTGCTCTTGTCTTCCCGCTGTCACGCTGAAGGATTATTCAGGCACGGTACAACAAGAGAAATTGTTTTGTGTGAAGACTTATCTGATTATTTCTGAGGGATTAAGCATTTTTATACCTGCAGGCAGCAGTCCATCCCTGCGGTGTGTTACTTCCGTTACATTTTCTTTGTCATGCAATGACTTGGCCACATAGTAACACGACATACACAAAAATGCTGAATGACACTAGAAGTTAAAATGTCTCCACTGTATTTTCATTCAGGATTGTTTCAGCTTCATAAAAGGAACCATTCTTTTACAAAAGTGTGCATTAAATGTTATGTTTGTCTGTTTAGCTTAACTACTTTTTAATGATTCGGTCTTGTACAGTTGGTGACACAGCTCAGCATCACTAAAAACTTTAGATACATGTAGCTTTGTAATAATCACCAGGAGTTTGGCTATTTATGGGCAAGTGATTGTGATCAATGAAAGTTTGAATTCCTCTGAATTAAAAAAAAAGGACTTTAGAAAGTCCATCGTATTTCTAGTTTAGGGCTGTGACTAAAATCCGCATATTTCTTTGTTAAATGATAAAAGAAAACAAGTCTGTGTCTGCCACAGCGATCATGTCTGATTTATTGGATGTTGTATTTCCAAATCTTCTCATTAGATTCTTTAATAAAGATGAACTTTGATGTTGCAGACAGCAACATAGGCACGACTTTGTCTGAATCCCCCTCCAGTATCCTGACAGCCTGTTAATCCTCTCTCATATCAGCTTCTTCTGAAATCGCAGCTTAGTTTTCATCAAGCTGGACCCGTCGATGATAATGAGCTTGGCATTTTCACACGGCTTAGTACCATACTGTAAGACTGAGAGACTCATTTCTACTGTAAGTAAAATATTAGAAAATACAGATCTTATCCACATTTTGAATCAGTGGCAACTATAAATTTAGACCTCTCTACTGGATTTGCAAACTGCTAATGGATTGAGTAACCAGCAATGAAAACATCTATTAATCTAAGGGGAGATAAGTAATTGCAGCTATTTTTGGAGCATATTGAAATGTCAGGATATAATGCATCTGGCTGTGTCTGTGCATCGTTCCCGCTCTGCCTCTATTCTCGCCTTCTGAATGCTGCTCTTAGATAATGAAACTCAACATGTAGTATATAAGTGCAATTTGTCTCTGTATTTCCAGCCAGAGCAGTGTGTGTCAGCCCGCGCCTCTGCCATGGTGCTGAGCAGTAGCAATGGCCTAAGCTGTGCTGATAGATGGCTTGGCTGCAGGCTGCCAGGCGCTGGTGCTCGCCTCAGCTCCCATCGACGCAACGAGACCCTTTAGCCCAGGGGTATGGCTTAGAATGCAGCTATTAGAGCAGTGTAGAAGATTTCCCAAGCTCATTATAGTCAAGTGTTGGGCACACATGCACGCAGACACATAGGCAGCTTCACGAATGTGCACACAAACACAGTAGTCGCTCAGAATGCAGGTCCAGGAGCAGCGAGAACAAGATTCACTGGAGCATTGAAAAAAAAAAAAGAAAGAAAGGAGCTAAAAGCATGAGATTGGGCTTTGTCACTGCAGTCTGTTTGGAAAGATTTGCAGGAAATTGCTTGTATTTTACACTAAAACTGAGAGAGTGAAACAATTTTACAATTTTAGAATGGCAGCATCATTATAGACAAGGCACACATCTTCAGCAGATTTACTCCTCAGGCAGGAGGTGCTTTAGGACTATAACAGGTGCACTATCAAATTCTGTGCATGTTAATTTTGTTTGCTTCCTGCAGTGGCATTCGCAGCATCGTTTGCATTCACTTAAGTAGAAAAATTTGTCAGTGCTGAAAAGCAAGACAGTATTGCTCTAGGTCCTTTTACCAAAAGTTATGTAGGTCAGTATCAAGCTTCTAGCCAACGCTGGGTCTAATGTCTTTGTAATGATACAGAGTCACTGTGAAAAGAAAGTACACTCCCAGTCAATTCCAAGGTTTTATGTTTCTGGACAAATTCATCTGGGCCTTACTAAATGTAAACTTATTTAAAATGCAAACCTGTATGAACAGCAACATGACAGATTACATGATGTTATTTTTTACATGATGTAAAAAAGACTAAACCAAAGGCAAAATTAGTGTTTGAAAAAAGGGACACTGTGTGATTCAAGAGCTTTTTTAAACACTTTGGTCTCATATGTCTCATAAGGACATATTCCAGAACTAGTACATTTGCAGTTGCATTTACCTATATGTAAGAGCCCGTAAGCACCAGATTATTTGTACATAAAGCCCTATAATGAAAAGACGGTATACTTTTTACCATGACTGTACCAGCTGCTTATTTTGCTATCTTTTGAAATTGTGGTTTGTTGACCTGTGTTAAATCGGGCTTCACCAACGATTATCATGCCATATTTAAAACAGGTAAACTGCAATACTTGTGAACATATGCCTTAGGGACATATTATGAATACATATTTATAAATGTCACCAGAGAATGGCCTGGAAGCACAGGAGCACAGAGCAATTAAGGGTTTAGTGTCTTCCTCAAGGAGACTGAGAAGACTTGACACTCACAAGGGAATGAGGGACCGCCTTTAACACTAAGCTTGTCCCAGTTATAGCCATTACCAGAAAAAAAAATCCAACATGGTGATGCTGTACAGTGTTCACTGCCTATTTTGTAGGCATCTATGTTCTATTACTAATATAATGTTTTTGTTTTGGGGTTTGGTTTCTGTTGTACAGGGAAAAAAAGAAACATGGCAACACACGCTAACATGTATACATACTGTATAGTACTCCATACTCCATACTGTACAGTAATGCCACTGTCTTGCACATGTCTCAACTCTGTATATTTTTATATATTTTATTTTATTGTTTACTCTATTTAATTTGTAAAATATGTGTATACACACACACACACACACACACACACACACACACACACACACACACACACGTAGAAAAACATTTAGTATACACATCCAGATATGCATATACTATTATATATTGTACATATATTTATTAGTTTCAGATGTAGCCATTCTTGTATTTTGCTTGTTTACGTTATTGTATTTTGCACAACTCTGTTGCTTGTGAAGCTCGCACACAAGAATTTCACTCACATGTACTGTACCAATGTACCTGCACATGTGATGTGACAATAAAAGTGATTTGATTTGATTTGATTTGACATACCAGGCCATCAAAAAACAGCAGAGCAGCAAAATTAGCAACTAGCTAATAAGGACATTTTCAAAGGACAGTTATTTGAAAGTGTTTTGGAGATTAAAACACTCCCTAAAGGGAAGTGAAAATTCACCTGACATGGCCAGAAGCATTCAAGCACCCATTTTTTTCAATTCATCCAATTCACGGTTGGGGGGCTATCACAGCTGTCACAAGGCAAGATGAGGGGCACACCCTGGAAAGGTTACCAATCTATTACAGAAGTAATAATACTGAAAGAGAAAACCATCATGCTCACATTCATACCTATGGCCAATTTAGACCTATGGCATATATCATTTTTCAACAAGCATGTCTTTGAACTGTAGAAAGTAGCCATAGTGAACCCACACAGACACAGGGAGAACATGTAATCTGCCCCCACTCAGCCAGTGGGTTCAACCACAGCCCTCTTGCTGTGAAATGACAGTGCTAACCTCTGCACTACTGTGCTGCCCTGGCCAGAAATTCCTATAGCAAAAATGTCCTCCAAAATTCCTCCATTCTGCAGCTGCTTGCTAAAGTGTTGCCCATATCAACTCTATAAGCTAGTAACATGTTGGCCTAAGGGAACCACAAACAACTGTAGCATTTAGTGTTGAAAGTCAGACTTATGGTGCACATTCAGTTTTTAAACTCCAACCATCGAACATCAAGGCAACAGTTCCAAATCATAATTAGTTATAACTATTTATTTATTTATAGGTAAGATTACTCTAACATGAAAGGCAGAGATGATTTTACTAGCAAATTATTAACCAGCTCACACAAAAATGTGATGCTACACCCACTGTCTTAGAGGCAATCATAATCTGCACTGGGCAACAGCTGGTTGATAAGCAAAGGTCATCAGCTTGTTTAGCACACCTGGAGCAATATTTGAACCTGAAAACACAGTGCAACGTTTTGTTGTGGTTACTGGTTTGAATGACGTATTTGAAACAAACTACAGTAGTGTGCAGCAGGCAGCGGACTTTGAAGTACATTGGCTAAACGGCAGTGCACAGAACCATTGAGCACACAACCTTTGGCGTAACGCTACATCAAGGTGCTCCACATAAAACCATTTTTGTTTAAGCATTTCACTATGTTTGCCCTTTGCAGTACGCTGGAGTTGCAGTACGAAAACAATGGTTAGTGGCACAGTCAAAAATTCACATTAAATGCTCCTATTTCATGAATCTGAATTTCCTAGATTTAAAGCAGAAATTCAGATATTCTCCCCAGATATTGACATAAGTGCTGCAGAATGGCAACTTGACTGCAAAATGACCTAGGCACTTGGATACATTGCTTTCATATGAGAACATTTTATTTTGTATATTTAATTCATTGTGGTTGTAAGGCAATTGTTTTCTAGCACTGATGTGGGACAGTACTCCAATTTAGTTTATTCCATTGTATAGAAGTATCATTCAGCAATGGCAATAAAGTGTTTAAGAGTTTCAGAATTAGTACATCCAGTTGTCAACCTGTTGAGTTGAGTCCCCTATTGCAAAGAGACACTGTCACCTGATTCTTGGATATTGAGGATAAGAACAAACCAACACTGGCCCAGAAGAGTTCAGTCAAACGATGATTTTATTGAAGACACGCGTGGGAAGATGTATACTGTAACACATCAGCGTAGATCTCTGCTAAAAAGCACACTTCAAAATGGTTTTAATATGTCAGGGTTCAGCCCCTTCTCGCGTCAGCAAAGAGTATAACATGCATAAGTTACAGTTAATGACAGTTAGACAAATTTCCGTTATCAGCAACATTTTACCGTACATGGTTGTTTGTTTCAACCGTCTCACCCTCCAGATGTTTCCTGTTGACTTGTCCAGTTCATACCTATTTTTTAACATCTTTTTGTCAACTGTTGCTATGCAGGCACAAATGCAGTTTTAAGCAGAATGTATTCCTGGCCTTTGGTCTAGACTATCTTCTATAATTATTTGTGTTTGTAAGCATGTATGCATTAACCTTCTACTGCTCGAAGTCACTTACACAATATATCGTCGGGACCGTCACGCCGGACGAAGTTTAAGACCTTAAATGGACTGAGCATCAGCTCTCCATGGGCACAATTTGTGTATATAAAATAACTACAACTACATCTTTAATAAAAGTTTTAATAAAATGTCAGTAATGCAAGCCATGTTTAGCAAGAATATATTTTCTTTTATTCCCACAACACATCACAAACAAGTTTTGCTCATCGGCGCAAACTGACACAGATCGATTGCAATATGTTGGCAATCTGAGTTTATAAATTAGATGTGAATTATTTGCAGACCTTTGCCAATCTGGGAGTGACTGCTGTTAATCAGAGTTGGGCCATGATTGTTTGGAGACTGGTTGCCAAAGCACAGCAGGTTTAGCTGAATCACTAAATCCCCGCTGCTGTTAGTCCAAACCTAGTTTGGACATTAAATCTGAGTCAGATTTCACTGTTGGGACAAATCTTATGTTAGTGTTGACACATTGCGGAAAATACACAAATCAAGCAAAGTGAGGAATCTGTCATAAAGTTGCTTGCTACCTCAAATGTGTAGATTATTCCTTGACCCATCTCCAAGCTGTCACTCAACCCTTTGTTGACTTTTCCTACAGTAATGAGAAACACTCAGCCATGGCCACCCAGTGAGTCCAGTTAGCGTTTTGATTTATTGAAATCCATTGCTGGCCAGTGCTGAGTCACCAGCTCTGTGCTGAAAGCTAGACTGATACTTCACAGTTCCTTCCACTGCTTTCTTTCTGCTTAGTATCATCACACTGTCTGACATTTTTCTCTGGCCCTCCTATAGAAGAGAGTACAATCATTCAACCAGTAAAGCCACAAATGAAAGAAGACACTCAAGTTGGGCACATGATGTATGAACCTCAAACTGCTACCCATAGAAATCTATTGCTTTTACACACATACCTATTCTGTCAGTCGGCCAGTCTCCCATCATTTAAAAATATTATATATAATGAAAAGCAAAGATTTGCTTGTCTTATTTTTTTTTAGTCATACACTGCCATCACTTTTAAATGTTATGCAAATGGAGGTTGAGTATAGACTAAACCTGTCTACTACTATAATTCAATAGCTTTATATACGTATACAACATACAGGCATAGAGTGTGTTGATATATATTATTTAAATGTTTCATCGTGTTTTGAAAGTGTCATCCATCTAAAATTCTGTCCTATCATTTGTGGTCATGAATAAAAGAATATTCTGGAAATAAACCATACAACAACAGTCTTTGAAGTCTCCATTTCTGACATATTTCACTTACCACACTGACTCTGACTGAAAGCACTGATAAGTCTGTCATTTAGACTAAAGCATCCCACTGGTGAGCACAGTTGTCTCAAGGAAAAGTATATAAAAAATTTTGTTGTTGCTGCAGGAATAAAAGCATGATTATTTTCGTAGCTTATCTTTTCTTGTCTGTTTTGATTCAATTTTCACCACAGTACAAGTCCTGGCAAAGACTTATACGTTTATAAGCCTTATCAGGGCTTCCCTTCAGTCCTTCTAGGCCTTTGTAGAAAAATCTCTCTTCACTTGCCGCTTCTACTCGTTCCATCTTCTTTTAGCTTGCATCTCTGGAATTCTGATGATAATCACTTAAACCGGCGGTTCTCAAACTGCAGGGTGAGCCCCGCTATAGGGCTCAGAGCCACTGCAGGCAGGGCATGGGTGACAAGGAGGAAAATGTTTTTCTTCTTCTAAAGTGGTGAATGCCAAAAAAGTTTGAGAACCACTGACTTGAACACGTCTGTACTCTTGCAATACCTAAACACCCTATTTTCCAGTGTCCAAGGTCTGTTTAATGCAGACCATTGACATGAATATCAACACGTTAATAAATGTGTTTAGTCAAGATATTTTAAAGCTCTTATTTACTATAAACTCCCCAAGCTGATCCCAGGCAATTATTCACTGTTGCATATGGGACAATGAGCAGTCCGTAATCAAGCAGCTCAGAGAAACTCTTTGTGATTGATCGCAAGTTGTCATTAATGGAAAAATAATAAAGCCTCAGAATGCCACAGGGATATCTGATATGCCATCAAATTGAAGTAATTTAATTTAATTATGCATCTTCTTAACAAGGAAATCTATGAGTTTTATTGAGTTTTGTTGAATTACAGCCTCGGCCACCACATCAGATCAATTGCTCTGGGCTCCTTTGATCGGCTCCATCACCTAGTGGGGGTGGGGGGTCATAGTTTGGTCCCGCCTTCAATGTTGTGATTGGTGTGGGGGCAGGGACAGGCTTAGGGCGTCGGGGGGTTCCCCGGAGGCATCTTCCTTGGGGGGCTCAACCCGGGGTAGCGGTCATGTCCGGTTGGGGGCCTTTTTCTGACCATTTCCTCGTGGCTGCGTGCAGCGGGGCTAGGGGAGGGTCTGTGGTGATGGACGTGGGTTACTGACCTGGTAGCCTGTCTGCCCCTGGGTGGGTCCGGGATGGGCGTGAGGGTCTGGGGGCGCTCCATCTCTGGGCCGGGGCCCTGGCTGGGCCTCGGGGCCTTGGGTCCTGGTTTGTGTGTTGCCGGGGTTGTGGGCGGGTGGGTGCATGGGAGCCCATCCCTGGCGCAGGGTGCCGCCGGCGTGTCGAGTCGCCTGTGGGGCTCTTCAACCGGTGGGGGAGATTGTTACACCTTGCAGGAGCTTTCTTCCCCTCAGGAACTCTCTGCAGGAGGGGGAGATACAGGAGAGGTGGAGGAAGATCTCAGCCTGGGCGTCTATTGTCTCATGTAGTCTGGAAGACGAGTGGATGGTGGGGTGGGTGCAGTTTTCTCTGTGGTGGGGTTGGGTGGACTGTCCCGGGCTCTGTGGGGCCGGGGGGCGCTGCTGCGCTGGGCCCCGGTCTGGATGGGCCTGGGCCCCCCTTTCCCTGGCGGGTCGCGGAGTGTGGGAGTGCCTACTGGGGTCAGCGGGGGAGCTGGCCCCAGGGAGGGGTCACCTGCCCCTCCCTTCCTTCCCTCCCCATCTCCAGCTGCCTCCCTCCTCCTGCTCCACCACAACCACCCACACATGCAGGGCCTTGGAGTAGGGGTATGTCACCAGGATGCAGAGGAGGCTACCCCCCCCCCCCCCCCCTCTGTCCCCTTCTGGCTGCCTCTGCCTCAATTTTATCCCACAACTTAGACATTCACATTACTCACACCCTCATTACACATACATATAGGATCTTGGGGGTGGGCACGATACACGGAGTCCAAGTTACCATCAGGGTGTACGCCTCACCCCTGGCGTCGTTGCCCACCTCTCAATTTTAAATACATGTAGACATTGAGGGCTAGCAGGAGGGACTATGCGCTTACCTGCTGCTCTCTGGCAGGTAGCTCTATGCCCTCCTGGGTTTTAATTGCACCTTAGAACACACATGCATCAACACTACAATGAGTGGGTGGAGGGAGGTTTGGAGTCTTCTCTCACCCCCATTCTCTGCGGCCTACTGGAGCGGGGGGGGCTAGGAGGAGTGGGCCGTCCGACTGCGGTCTGGGGCCTCCCTGCTGCTGCGGAGTCGGGGCGGTCTGCCTCTCCCCACCGCAGGGAAAAGGGTAACACCACCTGGGTCTGGGTGCAGTTCCCCCCTCCAGGGGCAAGGGTACCTAGACCCGGTTAGTAGAGTACGCTTGGGGAGTGTGATTGTGTGTACAGCGTCTCTTTATGTCTGTCTCCACGTCGGTTGAGTGTGAAGTACATATGAGAGCATGAGGGTGGGAATGGATGTTTGTGTCTGTGTGTGCCTGTATGTCTGTGTCTATATGTCAGGTTGGGTATCAGACGCCACCTCTCTGGGGACATCTCGGGCCCTCCAAGGTTTGGAGGCCTATCTCCACCCACCACCACTTCCCCTGCCGGTGGCGGACTCCCTCAGGTATCGGTGCGTTGGTGGTTCTTTGTATCTGGGGGTGGGCGTCCGGGTACACACCGGCTCACTCCTTGGCGGCCGCTTATTGGGGCTCGCTCGGGCCACTTTGGAGGTGGGGTGCCCCCGGCCTCTCGGCCTGGGGCTCGGTCACTCAGGCACAGCTGGCTGCCGGCGGAGCTCACGGGCGCGTCACTGCAACTCCCCCTGGCTTCTGCTCCGCGGCTGCTGAATGAGCTCTCATCTGGGACTCTCCTTAGCTCTTACTGGGACAGTGGCGCGGCTGCCCCTCTGTGGGTCTTCCTTGGTCTCTTGTGTTCTGGGGGCCTCTGGATGTCTGGAGTTTTGATCTCCTCCATACCTGCTTGATACCATAGAGGACAGGGCTGTGGCTCCCCACACTCTCTAGCAGATCATTACATGGAGAAACCTTTGGAATGCAAGCATGCTGATCCACACAGGTATGCACACAGGTGTACACATGGGTATTCACAGATGCGGACTACAGCTTTCTTGGTTGCTGCCTCAAAGCACACTGTGCGCTGTCTATCTTGCGTGCTGCACAATATCGTTTATTATTTAGTAACTATTGATATCTATGACTAGCTAGTTTATTGTGATGGTGCTTTTTTTTTTATTATTATGTTGCTCTTTGTTGTTTGCTGTCTCCCCTGTTTTTTTTGTTTTTCTTTCTCTCCATACAGGTGACCCAGGAGTTTTTTTTTTTTTTTTTCTCTCTTCCCCCCCTTCTCACCGTCTCTTCTCCCCTTTGGTTTTCTTTCTTCCTCTCCCCCTCTTTCTTTCATTCTTTCCCCCTGTCCTATTAAAAAAAAAAAAAAAAAAAAAAAGGATGACAAAGGATGAACTGAAGCTCCGCCATCACGTGATGTCACATGCTACTGTTTCTGATGTCACTTCCAAAAAAAATTAATAAATAAAAAATAAATAAAAAATGTGTAGATATTTCCTTGACCCATCTCCAAGCTGTCACTCAACCCTTTGTTGACTTTTCCTACAGTAATGAGAAACACTCAGCCATGGCCACCCAGTGAGTCCAGTTAGCGTTTTGATTTATTGAAATCCATTGCTGGCCAGTGCTGAGTCACCAGCTCTGTGCTGAAAGCTAGACTGATACTTCACAGTTCCTTCCACTGCTTTCTTTCTGCTTAGTATCATCACACTGTCTGACATTTTTCTCTGGCCCTCCTATAGAAGAGAGTACAATCATTCAACCAGTAAAGCCACAAATGAAAGAAGACACTCAAGTTGGGCACATGATGTATGAACCTCAAACTGCTACCCATAGAAATCTATTGCTTTTACACACATACCTATTCTGTCAGTCGGCCAGTCTCCCATCATTTAAAAATATTATATATAATGAAAAGCAAAGATTTGCTTGTCTTATTTTTTTTTAGTCATACACTGCCATCACTTTTAAATGTTATGCAAATGGAGGTTGAGTATAGACTAAACCAGAGGTGGGACCAAGTCATTGTTTTGCAAGTCTCAAGTAAGTCTCAAGTCTTTATCCTCAAGTCTCAAGTCAAGTCTCAAGTAATGTCAGGCAAGTCAGAGTCGAGTCTCAAGTCACTGGTGTAAAAGTCCGAGTCAAGTCACAAGTCTGAAACTTTGAATTTCAAGTCCTTTCGAGTCTTTAAAAAAAAAACAACGAAAAAATAATGTTGCAGTTATATGCTAAATGTAAATATTAGACCATGTAATTTTAAAATCTGTGTTTTTCTCAACACATGACAAAATAGTGAACTTAGAAAATATACACAAATTGTGAAATTGCACCTCTATAAAATGCAGCTCAATTAAACCTAGCTCCAAGAATAATTTTCACCGACAGTTCTGAGATAAGCTGCATGTTATTCTTGGATGCGGTTGTAGGACCAGCTTTAAAATCGCATGACAAAAATATCATACACATTAAAAAAAACTGTATCACCAACGTAGCCTGGACAACATTTGCTAGTTAGATGAAGTCAGCTATCTCATCTTAGCATATTTATATGCATATTTATAATTATACGCTTCTTGGAGTGAGTGCATACACTCATGAAGTTTAGTAACTTCAGGTCACTGCAACAAGCCCAGGTACAGTTTACCGACGGATGGGTGCAGGACCTTGAAATGCACCGTGTAGAACGAAAGACCATCGTACGTATCATAAGTTTACCGGTCTCACAAATCGTCGTCATAAATACACATTCCTTAACCGTTTATTAATAGGACCTTTGAGCTCAACGGTAATTAATTAGTAGTGGAAATAATTTCTGGTAGCATCACAGAAATGTAGCAGTGACAACAATATTGTATGCTGTAATCGTACTGGGCAATTAGTGATACAAAAAACCTGTTTTATCCTGTGAATAAAAGTATATGTTTTTGTCAATGTACCATAATAACAGAAGCGAAACGCAATATTGTGTCAGGACAATTCACTATTTATGCACAATAAATAAAGGAGCATAGCGCGACAATTTCTGTTCAGCGCCAGACTTGCTTGTAACCTATATCACCAATTATGTTATGAAAATGACGTATTAACTACTAAAAAACACTGACCTTCGTGTAAATGCTTGGAGCAGACTAACCTGTGAGCTGGAGTGTTCTGGGACGTTATATTTGATCTTTGAATGGCTGCTATCCAGTCCATCCGTCGTGTCTTTGTTACTTCGGAAACATGGCTTGAACAATTTCTCTTCAACGACGTAATCCGATAACAACCGATCTCTTTACCCGTCGGCTTCCCGTGGCTGTCATGCGACCGGCTATTGCAGTTAATCATACAACGGCTTCTTGACATTTTTGTGTTTCTTTTTATCGCTGTATAACTGATTTTAATTGAAAGCCTGCGTGCGCTAGTACCGCTTGCCACGAGTTCCCAGAATCCTTTGCGGTTCTACCCCTGAATGACGTCACATTTTCAATCTCTATATAATATGCATGTTAGATTTTATATTTGGGGTAAAATATCAAGTCTTTTCAAGTAAACCGGTTCAAGTCCAATTCAAGTCCCAAGTCATTGGTGTAAAAGTCCAAGTCAAGTCACAAGTCTTAGAACATTTTTTCAAGTCAAGTCTAAAGTCATAAAATTAATGACTTGAGTCTGACTCGAGTCCAAGTCATGTGACTCGAGTCCACACCTCTGGACTAAACCTGTCTACTATGAATCATATTCATTTGAAGTGCAATGCAAGCTTTGCGAATGACTGTTTTGACCTGTGTAGGATGTACACTGTCTTATGACAGCTGGGATAAACAAAACCTCCACTCATGACCCTGAACTGGATATGCGTAAGAAGATGGATGGATGGATAGATGTTGAATTGCATGTTTATAATTCAATAGCTTTATATACGTATACAACATACAGGCATAGAGTGTGTTGATATATATTATTTAAATGTTTCATCGTGTTTTGAAAGTGTCATCCATCTAAAATTCTGTCCTATCATTTGTGGTCATGAATAAAAGAATATTCTGGAAATAAACCATACAACAACAGTCTTTGAAGTCTCCATTTCTGACATATTTCACTTACCACACTGACTCTGACTGAAAGCACTGATAAGTCTGTCATTTAGACTAAAGCATCCCACTGGTGAGCACAGTTGTCTCAAGGAAAAGTATATAAAAAATTATTTGTGACTGAAAACCTTTTTTTTAATAATTATTCAAACTCTATCTCCAATCCAATTACTTTCATGTTCTACATTTCCTAAGACTGCAATTTGTTTGGTGTTTTAAGTCTTAATAGCTGCACTGGTGAGACTGATAGTCCCATTTTGTTGTTGCTGCAGGAATAAAAGCATGATTATTTTCGTAGCTTATCTTTTCTTGTCTGTTTTGATTCAATTTTCACCACAGTACAAGTCCTGGCAAAGACTTATACGTTTATAAGCCTTATCAGGGCTTCCCTTCAGTCCTTCTAGGCCTTTGTAGAAAAATCTCTCTTCACTTGCCGCTTCTACTCGTTCCATCTTCTTTTAGCTTGCATCTCTGGAATTCTGATGATAATCACTTAAACCGGCGGTTCTCAAACTGCAGGGTGAGCCCCGCTATAGGGCTCAGAGCCACTGCAGGCAGGGCATGGGTGACAAGGAGGAAAATGTTTTTCTTCTTCTAAAGTGGTGAATGCCAAAAAAGTTTGAGAACCACTGACTTGAACACGTCTGTACTCTTGCAATACCTAAACACCCTATTTTCCAGTGTCCAAGGTCTGTTTAATGCAGACCATTGACATGAATATCAACACGTTAATAAATGTGTTTAGTCAAGATATTTTAAAGCTCTTATTTACTATAAACTCCCCAAGCTGATCCCAGGCAATTATTCACTGTTGCATATGGGACAATGAGCAGTCCGTAATCAAGCAGCTCAGAGAAACTCTTTGTGATTGATCGCAAGTTGTCATTAATGGAAAAATAATAAAGCCTCAGAATGCCACAGGGATATCTGATATGCCATCAAATTGAAGTAATTTAATTTAATTATGCATCTTCTTAACAAGGAAATCTATGAGTTTTATTGAGTTTTGTTGAATTACACCACTGAAAATTATTAAAGTTGAAACCATGCTCAGCTGAAATTTGCAAAAGTGTTATGTTTAGAGGAAGCAAAGAAAAAAAGGAATATATGTGAAGGAGCAAAGATGAGGCTTTAAAACATAAGAAGATCTGTATTTGTACATTTCCTGTCATGCATCTTAAGGCTGCTAGTGTACTCTTTGCGTCACTTCCACTTTTCCATGCTGTCAAACTGAGGACTGCCATCATTACTGTAGTTCAACCGGTCTTCTATGAGCCAATCAACCTCTGTTCGGTTGACTTTTATATGCTGTCATTCTGCCACTACGATTCATGTTGATACAATCTTCCTCATCCCCATCTTCTCGTCTCCCTGATTTCTCAGAGCCCCTCCCAAGCATCTCTGCCACCACCAGGGAATTCCATCTTAATTCCAATCATTGCTGAATGTGGTTCTGGTGTGAACCACACATTTTTTTAATTCTGGAGGCTGCAGATTTCCCAGCTCCTCTCCATATTGACATTGTACTGGTTTAAGTAATCGGGTGCTTCAATGTTTGTCTCAATTTCTAGTGTGACGTTGCTCCTAACATTGTTTCTCTCTTTGCCTCTCAGTGATTCTCTAAGTCGGCTGAAGCTCTTTCCCTGAAGCAATAGTTCCCTGGAATCCAAAGCTGATATGTTACTGTGTGTCAAGGGTTGACAATTTGTTCAAACACAGTAAGAGAGAAATGAGACACTGGCAGACCGACTCAGAGTTTCAAAGACGTGCGCACGGGTGAGAGTCTCTGAGCAGACTAACACACCGAGCACCGTTTACTCGCTTTATTTATAAGGCAAAATGGGTTACATAATACTTCCTCTTTCAACTGAAGAGGGGAGAGCTCAGGCATTGTCTTAGCTATCTAACTTCTGCACACAAACTGAAAAACAACGACACAGCAGTATACATGCTTATCTGACATCGCAGACACTGAAGTAAAGAATGCATGTATATATCCTGTCTTTGTCAAACATCTCACACACTTAAGCAAGGAATACATTGTGTTCTTTTCAACAGTAAGCTTTACCGTGTGAAAATATATAAACACTTGATTATAAGGCATACTTGTTTCTACTTGATTATACTTTAATGATTTAACTAAAATAAAAATTCTCTTAACATTCCCTCCTGATGTTAATATATTTCACATGTTTTACTCAATGCATAGTCACTTGTTAGTCACATTTTCAACTTGCACGTCATTCAGTGAAATAATTAAACAACAAGCTTGTCAAGATTGTCATAGAGATTTTCTTCTCTCTCTCCCACACTCAGCATATCATACTGACGATAGGGATCCTCCATAACTGACTGAGCCAAGACATGGTTTCCTAACATACGCTTGAACATGTTTGTCATTATGCTTCTCAGACATGGGATAATACAAGCAATGAAAAGGCAAAATAGTAACATCACACTGAAAAGGGCCAACAGGCCTTTAATCAGTAGAGATTTCCAAGAGCCGCTCAGCAGCCAGTCCCACCAACCTTGAGTATCGGTAACGTAGTCCTGCTGCTGAGCGTCTCTCAGTTGTTTCAAAACATTCAAAGCATTTGTCATGTTTAATGAATGGATGTTATCAGGTATGTAGGTACAACATGTAGTGTTAAACAATACGCAGAGACCACCTTTCTCTGCGAGAATGATGTCTAAAGCCACTCGGTGCTGCATGACAGTGATGCGAATTGCATCAATTTCTTCATTCTGTCCTTGATTAATGCGGGTTGAAGCATTTAAAAATAATCCAAAACGATAGTCCAGGGTTTCTATCCGTAGTGCGTGTTTCCCTACTCCTATCCATGGAAACAAAGCGTGTATTACCTTCTGGCTCTTGGTCCAGAGTTTGAAGTCATCTGGTACATCAGAACCAAGATATGGATCATGGGGCTTGAGGCCTGTGTTACGTTTAGCTCTGGTGTTGCTGTTCACTGACATCTTAAAGGTGTGGTCAGATACCAGAACAGGGGCACAGAGTCCGGTGCTGTTTGGTGGCAGCATGAAATAGACTTTCAGGCCACACGCCCAAGCTGCGCCCTGTACCCAGTATGTACCTGTCGATGAGCCGATGCCATCCCAATCTGGTGCCGCCAGGATCATGGAGCAGTTTCGGTTTTGTCCTAATTTCTTCAGACCCTGGGGCGTACCTGTTTGTCCGGTTGCTCCTGTAAAGTTAAAGCACACTGGGTGTTGTATGTCAGGTGGCAAAACAACTGAGAATGATTTCAGTTTTCTATGGCTGACGTTTATATGCACCCAGTAGGCTTCATTGCAGGTGTAGTTTATATTTGGGTACTGGTGGGTGCAGTTTGTTATGTTGTAGATTAAAGACTTTACACTCTGTGGGACTATATATTGTGTAGTGTTGTGGCATGTGTTGCTGTTTTGGTCCTTTATGGATCCACCTATCACCATCACAGGTTTTCCTGGTGTTGAGCAGGTCCCGGTAATGGCTTTGTCATATATGCAGAGTGCTTCAGCCTTGGTTGGGGGTTTTCCATACACTGTGGCATGGAGTGCTGTCGTGGGCATATGTGAGCAGACATAGCAGTTTGCGGCATTGTCTTCTCTGTGCACTCTGTCATGGACATACCGGTACCATGCATTGTTCAGCCACGGGTGGTTGTGTTCTTTGTCTATCTCCTTCAGGTGCGAGTTGTCGTGGGTCCACCTCTTAGGTCGGAGAATAATTGGTACTGTCTTGTGGGTTCCACTGGGCATCAACCAAAAGAGTGTCGTCATCAGGAGGATAGCCATTAGACAGAATATGTAGCACATGAGTAGTTTTCGTTTGATGTCACAAGCGCCCAAGCACAACAGCTTTGGGGCTGGAACTGGTGCTAGCATTGATTCTGAAGCTGGTTCTTCTTCTGGATTTATCAGGTTGTTTTCCTCAGTCATCTTGTTGAGATTTTATTCAGGCGTCCCTGGTGTTATTATTGGTTCTGCTCTTCGGTGGGATAGGTCAGTCTGATCTTCAGGGCGACCAGGCACACCCGAGCTCCCACGTGAGTAGCACTGCCGAGGAAGCACAGGGCGGGAAACCCGTTCAGCCCTGTCCTCCAGCAGGGGTTCACGTAAGAGTCAGGGGAACCGGCGTCTTATTGTGGTGCAAACACTTTCTTCACGTGGGATTGATGAATCCACGAAACTCGTTCGGCTATCTTACACGCTGTGGGTGTGGTAAGTAGCACCTGGAAGGGACCTTCCCACTTTGGAGCACTCCAGTTTTTCCGCTGGAGGACTTTAATCAGAATCCAATCACCGGGGTTCAACCTGCAAGAAACTGAAGAAAAGTCACTCGGCAGTTGATTGCTTAATCTCACTTCTTTATTCTCAAATAGTTTTGTCATCCATTCTGCCATTGTTGTTTCTGCAATAGATTTATTAATTGGCTCACTCATTATGGGGAGTGGAAAATGTCTGCCATGTACGATTTCAAATGGCGTTAGACCACCTGTTCCTTGAGTTATTCTCATCCATAATTTAACCAAGCTTAGACATTCAGGCCAAGGTTTTTTAGTCTCTTCCATACATTTCCTCAACCTTTGTTTAATTGTGCCGTTAGTTCTCTCGACTAATCCTGCACTTTGTGGATGATAAGAACAGTGATGTTTTATGCTGAAGCCTAAAGCTTCAGAAACTTTACTTATTACTTCATTTACAAAATGTGTGCCATTGTCTGATCTTATCAGAGATGGAATACCGTACGTTGGAATAAAATGATTACATAGACATTTTGCTACTGATATTGCATCTGCTTTTTTCACTGGGTATATTTCTGGCCACTTGGAAAATACATCAATTATCACAAGTGCATATTTGGAGGATTGTGATTCATTTAATTCTATGAAATCCATGTGGACAGTGTGAAATGGATGCGGTGGTATAGGGAAATGCCCTCGCTTTGGACGTAGATTTCCCTGTGCGTTGTGTCTTTGGCAAATCATACATGTTCTGATAAACTCTTGTGCTGAACTTTCAAAATTTTTCGTATAGAATTGTTTATTAAGAATATTAATCATCCCTCCTGATGACACATGAGTTTTCCCATGTGTCACTAAAGCAGCAGTTCTATGCAAAGATTTTGGAAGCACTGGTTTGCCATTACACATCATGAGGTTGTCTTTTAATTCTGCTCCATCTTTCACCCAAGATTTTTGTTCACTCAGCGATGCTGTTTTCTGTGCATCTGCTAGTATTTCTAAAGGTATTAGATCTATGATTTCTGTTGTTAAAACATCAATTTGTTTTTCTGCAGCTGCTTTTGCTGCTTTGTCAGCAAAGTTATTTCCTCTCGTAATTTCTGTGTCATCCTTTTGATGAGCTGCACATTTGCATAGTGCTAATTCTTTTGGCAACGTTATTACTTCTAATAGCTTTTTTAGAAGGTTTGCATGTTGAACTGTGTTGCCTGAGGAAGTTGTCATTCCTCTGTTATGCCATATTTTAGCGAAATGATGAACTGCTGAATAGACATATTGACTGTCTGTGTAAACATTAACACTTTGACCCTTATATAAAGTACATGCTCTGATGACTGCGGTTAGTTCTGCGCTTTGAGCAGAGTTTGAGGAGCTGAGAGCTTTTGCTTCTATCACTTTATCAACAGTTGTGACCGCATAACCCACACAATTTCTACCGTGAATGTCTTTTGACGCTGAGCCGTCCACAAAAACATTACTGAAACTGCTCTGGGGGGAGCTGTATATATCAGTGCGAGGTTTTGTATCTTCCTCTAATTTTTGAATGCAACAGTGTTGTTCTCCGTCCAGAGAAGTCGGCAAAAGTGTACTTGGGTTTAGCTGGCCACACTTCTCTATTTTTATGTGTGATTGTGTAAGTAGAATCCCCACATAAGAAAGTTGTCTTGCATGCGTGAGGAAAGAGAGGTTCGCTTGGAGCAAAATAGAGGTCACTGCATGTGGGACTTTGATGATCAATTTATGTCCTAGAACAATGTCTGCACATTTTTTAACTGCCTCTGCTGCTGCTGCGCATGCCTGAACACAGGTAGGTAATCCAGCAGCTACAGAGTCAAGTTTGCATGAGTAGAAAGCTAATGGACGTTGTTTTTCTCCAAAAGCTTGAGTTAAGACTGCTTTCATATACCCTCCTGCACCATCAACATGGAGAACGAAAGGTTTTCCATAGTCTGGTAATGCTAAGACGGTACATGTCTGCAGTGCTATTTTCAAATCAACGAAAGCTTTTTCTGCTTCTGGAGTCCATTGTACTTTGTCTTTTAATGCTAGATCTTTACCATAAATGAGGTTCTGTAGTGGTTGAGCTAGTAATGCGTATTCTGGAATCCAGCATCTACAGAAATTGCACAGTCCTAAAAAACTCATCATTTGTTGTTTAGTTACTGGTTTTGGGGCATTTTGGACTGCTATCTTTCTGCTCTCTAACAGCTGCCTGCCTTGTCCTGTCAATTTGTGGCCAAGGTATGTTACTTCCTGGCTCCACAATTGCAGTTTATGCTGTGACACTTTATGGCCTTGCTCTGCGAGATGTTGCAAAACTGTTAATGTGTTTTCTTTGCACTCATCTTTTGTATGGCCTGTGATCAATATATCATCTACATACAACAAGAACTGCCCTGGGGCAGGGAGCGTACAAGATGACATTGATTTTCTCAAAGCCTCTGCATACAGAGTTGGGCTATTCTGGAATCCCTGAGGCAACCTTGTATAAGTATACTTTTGATTGTCAAAGGTGAATCCGAATAACTTCTGTGAGTCAGGGTGCAGAGGTACGGAGAAGAAGGCATTGGACAAGTCTATTACAGAGAACCACCGTTCTTTTGGTGTTACTTGATTTAGAATTGTGTGTGGATTTGCAACCACTGGAGGTATTTGCTCTGTTACCTCATTTATTGCTCTTAGATCATGAACTAAGCGATATTTTCCTGTATTAGCCTTTTTTACTGGAAAAATTGGTGTATTACACGTGGCTTCATTAGTTTTCACGAGAATACCTGCTTTTTGCATCTCTGCTATGACTGGTCTGATACCTTCTTTTGCCTCTGCACTCAAGGGATATTGTGGTTTTACAGGCCTATATGAGGTTGTAGTTTTCACCACTACTGGATCTGCTCCTTTTATTAGGCCTACATCCGTGGGTCCTTGAGACCATAATGTTTGTGGCAGCTTCTCTAGTTCTGGATGTGCTTCAATTGTTAATACTTGTCATTCATCTTGCTCTGTTGTGGCTAAATGTGTGGCTGGTGTGGCTGTCACCGGCCAACACAGCGTTAGCCTCATGCACCCAGTTCTACGGCCTTTTTGCCAGTCCTCACACTCTATTTTGTCATATCTGTCCATTTCTACATTTCTCAGCACTGTGCCTAACTCAGACCAAGGCGTTTGGTCGTTGCGTGCAACAGATACATGAGGGTTGCATATCTTATTTAAGCGCTGCACTGTATCTGTCTGTAACACTGAGCATACTGCATTACCACTCTGTGTCACATACAGGTGTTGTAGGACTAGTTTTTGCGGTCCTAGTCTGTGCACTTGTTGATCATAAATTTTGTCTGGACCTGGGACATATTTATACCACAAGGTGTTGTGATATTTTGCTGGGTCCTGTCTATGTGAGTGCTCAGGTAAGTACATATTAGCTTTGGCCTCTAATGGTTCAAGTTTTGGTAAATCTAAGGCCCAGTAATAATTTGGCTCACCTAAACCTTCACAAACAAAAATGTCTTCAGTTTGGCTCTGACTTTCAGAGAGTAGGAGTCTGGCTTTCATGCCACTTTCTTCAGGAAAAACTCCTATTTTTAATTTTGTTAAAGCATCTCTTCCTAACAAATTTAGTGGACAAGATGGATCATAGATGCACTGATTTTTGCAGGCACGGCCACTATCTCTATGTGACATAAAAAGGGGGTCGGTTAGATGCTGTTTTGTCACATGTCCTGAGGCTGATTTCACGATTAAGGTATCTTTTGAAGAGGTTAAATTTGGGACTTCTACTGTTAGGACAGTTTTACAAGCACCTGTGTCGCAAAGGAATTTTATTGGGACCCCGTTAACGTGCACTATAACGGTGGGCTTTGCTTCTGAGCCTAGCAGCAGTTGTTCAATGTTGTAAACTTCCCCTTCACTTGTTTCACTTCCTTTTTCTTGTGCTAGTCATTCATCACGGCGTCTGCGCCTGTCATCTCCACCTTCCTGTTCTTGGCTTACATTTCTACAGTTTCGAGCAAAGTGCCCGATTTTACCACAGTTATAACATCTCATATCTCTTCTATCTCTTCTTTGTCCTGCTTTTTGCTTTCCCCTACTTTGCTTAAAACCTGCCGTGTGTTGCTGTCCTGAGAAGGCTATAAAGCCTGTCTCTGGATCAATCATGAAAACTCCTTCTGTTTTTTCTTTTTGTTTTTGAATTTTGACTGCATGCTCAGCATATTGTAGGGCTTCAGGCAAGGTTCCTGTATTTTGAGTGACCCAGTGTTTGTCTACATGTGCTTTTATCTTAGGCAGTAGACCATTTAGGAAGGCATTTTTTAATTGTTGTTGAAAAGCAGACAGTGGATCGGCATCATAATTTAGCCCTGAGTTTTGTCTGAAAACTGGGCGTAGGCGATCCAAATAGTCTGATGCTGTCTCTCCTTCCTTTTGTTTGCACTCTCCTATCTTTCCATAATCTGGCCTTGGGGCTAAAATAACTTCTATTCTGCCATACAAGTTATTAAGCTCCTGTATTAATTGGGGAGTGTCTGGCCCCAACACGTCACCGTTTAAATCATTTCCTGTAAATTGACCTCTAGCTCTAGGAAGACTTAAACCTAATAAATCTTGAAAAACTTGATGCATCTCATGACCATTTAAACCCCACCCCTGACGGATCAATTCCACTGCATCTCGCCACGGCCGGAAGCCTTCTTTAAGGGGTGGCACATCTTTTAGTACATTCTCTCTGTCTTTATGAGACCAGGGTCGGAATGCATAAATTAAAGGCTCACCGTCTACTGGTATGACTCCTTGGGCGTCTGGGGGACCAGTGGGTTGACCGTACCTGGGGTTAGATAAGGCTACCATTGGAAACTGACCTACAATTTCTGTTTTTTTGGAATGACCATGCTTAGTCATAAGATCAAGTTGTTGTCTGGCCTCCATATAGGGATTTGAAACAAAAGGTTTGTGAGGAGAGCTTACAGGAAGTGCTGACGTAGGGTTAGGTGCAGCTGCTGCAGGCTGTGCAGGCTGAAGAGCATAAGGAGGGGGGTACGGTTTTTCTTCTCCTGCAGTTTTCTGTTTATCTTTAGTTTCCTGCTTTTGGGCACGTTTAGCAATGCGTTTATCGTTTTCTACCATCCACGCCTTGAAAAGGTGCCATTCTGCTAAGCGTTTTGCTTTTTTCTTTTGGCTCTTTTCCTCAAATAATTCTTTTTGTAAAGCAGCCTTTAAAGCAGTTATTGATTCTTGATTGCATTTGCCTTGCCAGGCTGGGCAATAAATTTTATGTGGATTTCTCCACCTATTTGCACTGACTCTTCCTGCATTTGGACAGTTTTTTTCCAACCATCCTTAGGTCGCTGGTTCGACTCCGGCTCGAAGGACCAATTAAATGTCAAGGGTTGACAATTTGTTCAAACACAGTAAGAGAGAAATGAGACACTGGCAGACCGACTCAGAGTTTCAAAGACGTGCGCACGGGTGAGAGTCTCTGAGCAGACTAACACACCGAGCACCGTTTACTCGCTTTATTTATAAGGCAAAATGGGTTACATAATACTTCCTCTTTCAACTGAAGAGGGGAGAGCTCAGGCATTGTCTTAGCTATCTAACTTCTGCACACAAACTGAAAAACAACGACACAGCAGTATACATGCTTATCTGACATCGCAGACACTGAAGTAAAGAATGCATGTATATATCCTGTCTTTGTCAAACATCTCACACACTTAAGCAAGGAATACATTGTGTTCTTTTCAACAGTAAGCTTTACCGTGTGAAAATATATAAACACTTGATTATAAGGCATACTTGTTTCTACTTGATTATACTTTAATGATTTAACTAAAATAAAAATTCTCTTAACACTGTGGAATGAAGAATTGTGTTTCCACTTATGGCTTCCTTACTTCCTGGAAAAAAAACCTCTAGCATGCTTCTCCCTCTCACTCCACCTGCTTTGCAAAAAGACTCAAGTAAGAAGTCAAATCAAAATCACAGCACAATATCCCTTGGTGCAACTCTGGTCAAAACTAATTTATTTCTCCTCTCTGGCAAGACCATTCCTGCTCAGTGAATAGACATTCACCTGAGATTCTCCCTGCTCCTATTTCTCCCCCTGCTGATTTAAATTCCAGTAAAATAAACTTCTTCTTTTTTTAAACTGAACACTGTGATCTCTGTCTTGCTAGAGTGTCTTTTCAAAAAGTTACCATTATTGGTCATGACTATGGTACACACGGACAGAGACACAGGAGATGTACCCACATATTTGATTTGGTGCATATTTTACACTGAATGCCCTTTCTCATGCATTTATCCAGGCTCAAGACCACCACTGGGAGCATGTACACTAGCTCGTGATGCCTTGAGGCTTTGTTTGTCTCCCCCTTTCTCAAATTGGGGAACTTCTTATGTAAACCACTATACACTGGAGTTACATTACCTGATTTACTTTTATTATCTAAGGCATAAAAATAAATTTTGCACTGAAACAAATGCTTGTAATTAAGCTGACAAAATCGGATTTAATGACGTGCAATTTTATATCGGCTGTTATAGTTTTTCTGTTTTAATTGGATTAGTACATACACCACTGCCCAATATATTTTGGGTAGGCTAAACAGTTGAAATGGAGACACAGAAAAGGGATTGCATCAGCAGCCATATTTGTTATGCTATAACTTCTTAATTAATAGCAGCATATTTTTAATTAGCTTATTGGTGGATGCAGGTTCAGTTTTTGTTTTTAACGTTGAAGACTTAATTAAGTGTGGCCAGAAGCTGGACAATCTAAAAGTGTGTTAAATGCTGCACCATTTTTGGTTGGTGTCATGTCTGATAAAAGACAAAGCTACTCTGTTCAAGTTTAAATACTGCGCAAGTAAACATAATTACCTGAATTGAGCCTGAATATGTTTTAGGATAGATAATAATGTCTTGTCATATGAATTTGCCATTTCCATTGAAACTGCAGGTTCAGTGGACAGTAATTACAGAACAAAGCTAAAAGAAAGCAAAATTAGACAAGTTATTTTTTTAATTAAACTGAATTTAGCTCAATTAAAAACAACAATACACTGTAAATAATCCATAAAAAAGTTGAGGTGTTTATGTGGTATTTTCACTGTCCTACCAGACACTCTATAATGAGCATCAGACATTTAAGGAAAGCCTTGGTTTTCCAAGAAAAAAATTCAACGGAAATGACAGAGTTTACACAAAGTTCAGCATGCACCTCATCATCGTGACTTGACAAATAACTGAGGCACAACAGGGGGTATGTCAGGAAGAAGTGCACAGAGGAATACAAAGCAGGCTCGGAGCAAAGATTTGTGAAAGGAAAGAGGTGGAAGGAAATCTACTTCAGTTACGCCGAGAAAGGTCAACTGTTGTGATGACAGATTGCTAAACATGCAATGAGAGAGAACATTATTAATAATCCATAGGCTGATAGACTGAACAGTCATGAACACTAATTGTTAAAAATAAAACATACTTTGTGATTTTATTATTTATTACATTATCTGTTCTTTCTAGGTGATTCGATTGCTATGAAATACAACACTACCAGTTATTTTGACTCAACTTGTTAGAAAGAAATAGGTTATTGCAGTATTTTATGGATGGGCTGGTTTGATATTATTCAGTGTGACCAGTACTTCCTCTCACTGGACTATGTAGTCTGCTCAAATTCATTCATTCACAGCTCTCTTAAATTCCCACCACAACATTTCAGTCAGGTTAAGGTAGGGATTTTGATGACTTTCGATGACTGAAACACATTGATTCTTTTCTTTTTCCACTATTCTGTGTGCTTGGGATCATTGTCCTTTTGCATGATCCAGTTTTGGCCACACTTTAGCTGTTGCAAAGATGTCCTCACATTTGACTCCAGAATATTTTGGTATACAGAGGAGTTTGTGATCAAGCCAATGACTGCAAGGCGCTCGAGCCCTGTGGCTGCAAAGCAAGGCCAAATTATCACCCCTTCACCACCTTGTGTAACAGCTGGTATAAGGTATTTGTGCTGATATGCTGTGTTTGGTTTTCACCAAACTGGTGCTGTGCATTATGGTCAGTGTTCTTTGTAGAGATAAGAGACTTTCTTCTGGCAACTCTTCCAAACAAGCCATGTCTGTTCAATCCTTTTCTAACTGTGCAGTTATAAACTTTAACATTTAAATGGTAACTGAGGCCTGTAGAGTCTGAGATGTAGCTCTTGGATTGGTTTGCAATTTCTCTGAGTATTGCAGTGTCAGATCATGGGGTAAATCTGCTGGGACATCCACTCCTGGGAAGACTGTGGCATTGTGTTTAAAAAACAACTGAATGCTCCAGACCTGCAAACTGCCAAAACTTTTGCTTTTAAATACGTGATAACATTAATCAAGTCCATTTGAATAATAGCAGTTGGCTGCATCTTACTCTCTTAATTCCTATGGAACAAATAAGGGAGTTTGTAGTTTTTCACAACATCTTTTTCACATGATTGTAGTTTTTTCTCAGTTTTGATTCTTTTCACTGCCACAACTGCACAACAAACTTTATACGGTTTTTTGCTGTTGATCTTTTTTAGTCATGTTGTTTTCTTTCCCCTATGATTCAATCGATCATATCCCTGGAGTATACTGACATCCAAAGCGTGTTAAATACCTCACATTTACACAAAGGGTTTACACTTACATAATTATATTTCAACTAACTTCAATCACTTTCTCTACTATGACACAAAAACCCACACAAATGCAAAGGAGTTACGGGCATCTGATGAATTTGTACATTTCAGATCATATTCCAATAAGCTGCTAATTAATTAGTCTCGTATGTCATATTATTGCTATGCTGTGGGACCAGGCAAAATCTTCACATTTGTTAATTAGTTTTGTTTGGAAGCATTTCTTGCAACAGTTTACAAAAAGGTTGGCTAATTGGAAGAAAAATGATGATATTGCTGTCTTTATCCCTGTCCTCATTCCTGCCTGGAGAACTGTGCATGTGAATTGTCAGTGATACCAATGGGTAGTTTTGTATTGTAAATATTGTAATATCTTCAGCTTAGCATCCCAAACTGCACAAGAATGCTAAAACAAACTGGAAACAATGATATCACAATTACCCACCTGGGTGATAATAGGTTAAACATTTAGGATGAAATGATGAACTGCAGTATTGATACATTTAACACATGAAAGTACATCTCAAGGGACTTTCATGCTTTGAAGTATGAACATGTATCTTAATGGTGACAGGATAGCTCTACTTCTTGGATGTCCCTTTGCGAATGAGCATGTGCAATAAAGATATATATATATATATATATATATATATATATATATATATATATATATATATATATTATATATATTTATGTGTGTGTGTGTGTGTGCATACCTTTCATTTTAAAAGTAGCCAAAGAGTGAGTAAACAGGCGAATGCTGCAGTTTTCTGGTGACTTTAGAAAGTACCACGTGGAGCTAAACTGTTAGCCTTAATTAGCTCTAGTTGTTATCAACTGCCTGAAAGTTTATCTCAATCTGCTTCCAGAAGTAAGAGCCCTGCATTTTCTGACCGAGAAACACCATACCATTGTCTTCGGCTGTGATGCACTGAGATTGGTCAGGTTTTTTTTGTATGCTGAATTGTTCCTGAGGTGGATTCCTCCAGTGAATTAGATGGCGAGCCTTCCCACCTGGACTTAGAGAAACTGAGATTCGCTTCTTTTCCACTTGATGATCTGCTGCACCTTGTGGTGTGGTAGGACTGTATCACTCACACTTTCACACACAGCTGGTTATACATAAGACCACTGACTGACATTCTCTCACCCCTATTTTCTTTCACACCCTGGGAATTTTTTGGACTTTACCCCTTGGATGTTTTATTTGGGACTTTGAATATTAAGCTGTTATGTAGAACATTCTCCACATGTGAAAGGAATGTGAGATTTTCATTTGAATGTACATTGGATTTGTGTGATCTGTTTCTATAAAAGTTAAGGAGTCAGGTTACTAGGGCGCACCCAGCAAGGAAACCCAACTTTGAAACCCAACATTGAAAACCAAAAGTAACACTTGGCCAAGTCATTATCTTAGTAGTTTATGTGTTTTACTTTTCTTTCATTTTTTGTAAGTTTCCTTTTCCACAGTTTTAAAGTGCCTTAACCTGTGCTTGTCAACCTTAAGGTTTATTTCTCTAAAGTCGGCTGGTTCTTTTGCGGTACATTCTTGTCTCTGTGTCTCATTTAAACACACCCCTGTGCTCCTATAGTCAAACCTATTGGCCCATTTATATATTCTTTTCAACAATTCCCCTTACTGTGTTACATGATGCAGTTTTGAGATGCATCCATAGAGTTACACTTGCATCAAAAACTGATGTGAAGCACTCAATAATTACCGTATAATCAGCACTTATGTAATCAGGTCAATATACAGTGGCCTACATATAAGGCTATGTGAAAAAAGTACACTCAGTCTTTAAACTAAGTACACTCTTATTGCTTCCATGGTAATTAAGAAGGCAAATGGCAGGCATCTGCTGCTAATCAAACGAACATGAATAATTGATCATCAGTAAGTGTGACAACCTCTATAAAAGCAGTTTCCTGGTCTTGAGTACAAGGCAAACAGAGAAAGAAAAACATTCATTCATTCAAATCACTCATAATACATGTCTTTGGTCTCTTGATTACACTCTGTTGTTAACATAGACACAGACAGCTGGAGACCTGATGGCTGAGTAGTCATTCGTTTATACTTTTTGACTTCTTTGATGTCCACTTGAAGTTCACCACTTGGCAGGCATGCATAGTTGGTGCATTAGAGCCTAAAGTAATTTTTCCACAAACAAGTCAATGTAGTCACAAGATAAGATTTATATTTTGAATATTTTATGAAAGTTTTAACACAATATATATTTTTTTTAATTATTAATTAGGATTTTGTTTTCATACGTACCTTTTTGGTACGATATGATTTGATATTATACCTTCTTGTCCAATAGTTATTTCAGTTCTTCTCTGTCATTGTCTTACAGGGTATTATGAGTAAAATAGCTTCAGAGTAAAATGTAAAGCAGTGGAATAGGTGTTAGTCTACAGCAGTGTTGGGTAAGTTACTTTAAAATAGTAACTTAGTTACATTACTAGTTACTTCTCTCAAAAGTAACTCAGTTACTTCAAGTTACTCGTTACTTTCAAAGTAACTAGTTACTAGGGAAAGTAACTTTGGTTTTACTCAGAATTCTCTTGTTAATGTGTTTCTTTCATAACTTTGCCAGTCTTCTAGCTTGCTTACTTGCCACAAGTGCACTGTGCCACCTACCAATAGAAAGGAAAAGATAATGTGCATATTTCCACGAGAGAAATCCCACGCCTGGACCGTCATTGACTGCTGCCATGATTCTAGCCTACGTCACAGCGTCATGTGCGCCTTTTACATCCAACACAAAAGCTGCAGTCGTGGTGCTTTCGATTGTACTCAGAACTCGGAAATTCTGCCTTCTGAATAGGAAGATGTAGGTAACACCAGACTGCAGATGAGCTGCATACAGGGCTGGACTGGGACAAAAAAATCCTCCCGGGCATTTTGACTAGAGACCGGCCCACCATTATAGGAAAAATCATAAAGCCTTTGAATGAAAATAAAAACTGTTGTGACAGTGATGTACACTGTTTTGATGGTATATATGCATCAATCTATCAATCGTTTGTTGAAAGATTCAGATAATTATTTTTTAAAAGCTAGACATTTTAAATGAGAATAAGAAAGAAAAGTATTTCTTTGTGCCCCCCTTTCCCTGTTAATGCCCTACCTGCCCCCCTGGCAACACTTTGCTAGACCCGCCCCTGCACAGTCACCAGCTGTCAGCTACCTAAAAAAGGATCCTGGGGTTATTTGTCTCTCAGAAACAGTTCATAACTTCCCTTCAACTCATTTATGTCACCCAAAAGGTAAACCTGTTTCTCCATCACCTGTTCAGCTGATGATTCAGTAAGGACATCTCCTGGTTTCATCTTCATGTTTCCCTCTCACCAGATAACCAAACCATATCATGACCAGCAGCTTTTTTGCAGCTGTGGCTCCAGAAAACATCAGCTGATACTAGAAATTAATATTAAATAAATTCTAACAACAGCTGATCAAGCTTAAACGTGCTGCTGTTGTTTAGCGCGACATCCGCTGGTTTCCTCTTTCTGGCGCAAAGTGGGCGATAAACAAACAAGAGAGCCGATCAGCTGATCATTGATCAGTTTCATGATTGAAGTAGAAACGGGAGAGGGAGGGAGAGAATGAAAGAAGAAGAGGCAGCTGTGCAGCAAAGACACAGGAAAACTCCAGCTTTGTGTCTTTTTCATTGTAGCTGATTTACAGGACAAACTGTTCCTTTTTATGGAACGCCAGGACTGCCATAATGAATTAATTAAATACACCATTAAATAATTAATTAAATGTGGCAATAATTAATTAAAATTGGAATTAATTAATTAAATAAATAGTTATGACACATGTAATTAATTAATTATTGACACATTAAATTAATTATTTATGTATTTCACATTTTAATTAATTATTGACACATTTAATTAATTATTTATGTATTTCACATTTTAATTAATTATTGACACATTTAATTAATTTATTATTGACACATTTAATTAATTATTTATGTATTTCACATTTTAATTAATTATTGACACATTTCATTAATTATTGACACATTTAATTAATTATTTAATGATATATTTACTTATTTCATTTTGGCAGTCCTGACGCCTGGCTCTCATCATGAAATAATTTTATCTGTCAGCCTCACCCATCAAACTCAGGGGGCGGGGTTAACGCTGATCGAGTCAAAACCATTGCTTTGGCCTGGTGGCCATTGTTTCTAGCACACAACAACCGGCATGTGGAAGCTAACAGAACTGAGCTTTGAAAAACCCTGTTTGTGTGTTACCAAATACCGTTTTAATATTTTTTTAGCCGAGAATGTAGTGGTTTAATCTTCATGTGTCTGGTCGGTTTGTCAAGATACAGCCTCTTTGCAAAAGTGTTTCGATGATTTCGGAGATGTCTGCCCAGTCTCACGGCAAAGCGTGGGATAGACCCGCTCGCCTCGCAAGCAATCCCACCGACAAAGCGCAGGCCCCGGTACACAGCTGTAGTAACCCCCGCTGACTTCTTTTACTGAGGTTATATTTATCGATGTTTTATTTCCTGATGTTCTTATGTGTCCTACGTGTTTCAGTCGCCAATTCTGAATTATAACTAACATTAAAAACATGTTTAAGGAGGAGAGAGAGCAAATAAATCTGTTTAACATCTGATCTTTGGGTTTTTGTTCAGTAATCAGCGTGACCTGTGTATAAACACATAAAAGAGATAACGTTGGTGTTTCCGTCATGTAGTAACTGCTGGCTTTAACTGTACAAAGGTTGTTCGACACTATGAAACACATACAGACTTCATGATGTTCGGCTAATATTTTTATTGTGAATATTAATCATGCTGACCTCGCTCTGTACACCACGCAGCGAGGTCAGCATATCCACGATATCCTCAGCTCCATGAGTTAACACAAAGTTTCCCAGCTGACTATCTAACTGCCAACTATTCCAGAGACGTGAAAATATACAGCATAAAGAAAAGTGTAAGAGACTCAGCAGCAGATTAGAATAACAGTTATACATTTAATAAATCACCAAATGAATCCAAGAAACGAGCAAACCTGTTCCGACAATTTGAATTTGTATTCCCTCAGCTGCAGACTCGCTGCTGTTTAAATGTTTGAAAAGGAAGATTAGATATAAAAAACGTCAAACATAGACTCAGTCTGCCTTCACATTTGATATGAGGCCAGCACGTATAGTGGCCTCAGCAGGCTATTACTGAAATACACGTGCTATATCATAAACTATGATATAAACAGGGAGGTCCTATTAACATGTTTAGTTTTAAAGGACACCTTCCTGCCTTTAGTCTCATTCATGAGCAGTATTAGTTTTCTTCTAACATCCAGAAGTCTGCACGATGTGTTTCATAGTTTGTAACAAGCCTTTGACAGGTAAACATAACATGACCGAAAAAGCAAAAAAAAAGCAAAAAAAAAAGAGAGAGAGTGTTGACATAAGAAGAGAAAATTCTCTCAATTATGGAGACAGACAAATGGTTCATTTATGTTTGATGTGTGTTTATTCCTCCCTAAATATCGTCGGTGAAGTTCGCCATGCATGTCAGATTTTCCTGCGCATTTTTATACCTCTGCCAACAGAGAGAGAAAAAAAATCACATTCTAACAGACAGCTGGTGCTTAGAATACAGTTGAATAACTATTAAAAAACAGATGATATTTAGATGATAGTTCAGTCTAACACATGTGCCAGTGAACCATTAAACGTCTGTGAAACTATGCAGTTATGAAACGTAACTTTAACCTCAGCCAAACCGATTTGCTCAGTTGTAAATAAAACAGCGAAGTAAACGTGACCCGAAAGACAGAACCTGAGTGAATGAAGTCCAGCGTTTAACCACTGAGAGCTAAAACTCAGCTGAGGTTTGAAAGCTGTGTGCTGGTGATTGGACATCAGCCGCTGATAAAGCTGTTCGCCTATAAAGTGCTCTGTAAGGAAACGAGCTCCAGCAGCTCTGCGCTCGGGGAAAACACTATATTTACTTATCTTGTGCAGAAAAATGCGCTGACATTGCGTTATATCGAGCACCGGCTGCCCAGTTAAACTGTGACTATCACCAGGTAACTAGGCGTGTTTCTTGAATTAGCAGCAGGTGTTAAACAGCTGACAGATGAGGAGGAGGATGCATGCAGGTAAACTGAGGGTCTGTTGAGCTGATCGCTGGTTTCGTGAGAAAAATGTCAGCTCGTTCTTTATGTTACAGAAGCACAGAGACACAAGACCAGGCGGAAAGAGACGATCGTTCGGTGAAAATGAGAATCTGCGAATGCAACATGTGGAACACGGAGAGTGGAATATGTAAACAAACCGGTTAACGTAACCCCCTCGGTGCACTCTGCATGCTAACTGTTAGCAGAGCTAGTGAAATCTCTGAAAACATCTGAGCACTTTTGCAAACATGTTCTATGTTGACAACCTGACCAGACATACGTCGCGACATTCGCGGCTAAAACACTGTTAAAAGTGTAGCTGGTGACAGAAAAACGGGGTATTTTAAAACTACACCACCACCATTGCTGCTTGTGATTTGATCTGCATTCTGGGATAACTGGCTGCCCCAAGTCTACACAAGCAATCGATTTTCTAGGATCGACCTGTTTTGACTTACTTTGCACGGCAACCAATCAAATGTTAGAGAAGCTGCATGGGCAGCGTTAACCCCGCCCCCTGAGTTTGATGGGTGAGGCTGACAGATAAAATTATTTCATGATGAGAGCCAGGCGTCAGGACTGCCAAAATGAAATAAATAAATATATCATTAAATAATTAATTAAATGTGTCAATAATTAATTAATTAAATGTGTCAATAATTAATTAAAATGTGAAATACATAAATAATTAATTAAATGTGTCAATAATTAATTAATTACATGTGTCATAACTATTTATTTAATTAATTAATTCCAATTTTAATTAATTATTGCCACATTTAATTAATTATTTAATGGTGTATTTAATTAATTCATTATGGCAGTCCTGGCGTTCCATACCTTTTCACCTCAATAAGAAACACGTAATATTTTCTCTGAATACCAGGCGGGACAGTTGGCAACTCTAATAACTTATGAACAAAATAAAGTTCAACATCAGTAACATAGCACCACCCAGCTGTATAGAAACTCTGTCATGCTAGTGTTACACTGTTGAAATGATGGGCCAACTCATCTCCCGTGCAACATATTTATTTTTACAGAAAACTGTAAAAACAGAAAAATAAGACAATCAGTTATCTTTGGCGCGCAGGCCGTATGCTGCCTCTTCATCACTGACACTACTTCTTCTAGTGTAGCTGACATTACTTTATACAAGTAACTTATACAGTTTCACATTCACATGCACCACCTTTGTAAACTGGTTAAATCACACAAATACATTTTACTATACACATGAATAACATAGTGAACTCTCATTACAGTTTTATCTTGTTTTTACTACTGTTTTAATCTATTTATGAACCTGTCTTCTTAACTGTATTTAATAAACTAGATCTCTTTCAAATAAATGTTTTTCTTAACATATTTACTAAACATAAAGCAATTCACATTTTCTCTTATTGTGCAAAATATATATCTTGTGGCTTTAACCCAAAAATACACCTGCACCGAGCTCACAGAGTTTCGGTACAGTCTAACACTTGGATCGGCACAGGCTAACAACTGGACCAACTTGGAAATTAGCTCTTTAGCTTAACATTCGCCACACACAAGACATTTATCATTAATCGCCACTGCTGTCTGTCACTTTTATAACATCTGTTTATATTATCAACCACCCAGCTTACCTGTAAAAACAGAAAAATAAGACAATCAGTTATCTTTGGCGCGCAGGCCGTATGCTGCCTCTTCATCACTGACAGTACTTCTTCTAGTGTAGCTAGGGTTGCCAACCGTCCCTTAAAATACGGAATCGTCCCGTATTTCGAAACAAAAGTACACGTCCCGTATTGAGCTAATAAGGGACGCACTTTGTCCCGTAATACAGTGAGAATCAAAAGTAGTCTATAAATGTTTATGGAATTAACGCTTTGTTTGAAAACATAATTCCCAGCCCCTCTCCTGCTTTGTGACCAATGAGCTGACAGCACACTTATGACAATTCGAGTATGACAATTCAGATTACCGCTCATCTCATTGGTCGAGGAAAGGTCGCTTACGGAGAAAATACCGGAAGACAACAGATGACCACAACAAGAAGCATGGCCAACAGGGAAACAAACGCCGTCACTGCGGTGCAAGTCTCGGACGACAGTACACCTAAAGCTGGGCAGACACTGTGCGATTTTTTCAGTCGCGTTATTCAGCTCCTGCTCAAACTGCACGATTGACTCGCAGGGGTTAGAAGTTGGTAGGTCACGATGCAGGTCTCACACTATACCGCCCGATGCTCTGATGCGACCTGAGTGCTCACACTGTGCGTCCATAAAATTAAGGTTATAACAGAAAATCTGTCGCTCGCTCTCTGTCTCTCACTCACACAGACACACCACCACCATCAACTTTGCTAAATTGCTAATGAAAAACATGATCAGGCAGCTGTGATTTAGCAGCGATGTAGATCCAACTATTTTCACGGTTGTTGTGGTCGTGATAATTTTGTGAGGCCACATCGAAAAGGCTCGGATGAGCTTTTCAAAGTTCTACAAGTTGTGCCTCCATCGCTTGTGTCCAGATCACACGCTGCACAGCCGTGCTGCTCCGTCTTTTTCACGGCGTTTACGTGTTTGCACGCGAGCAGTGTGAGCGGCTCACGAGCGATTGATAATCGGGAGCTGGTCGTGAGGTGTTAATCACTTCTCGTTACCCCACGTATACTACACGATGCACGATGAAGGCCAAAATCGGTCCGATCACTCAAAAATCGGCTCAAAATGGGCCTAAAACCGCACAGTGTGAGCCCAGCGTTAGAGCAGCAATGTTTGTTCCCCTCAGAGAAAGGGAAGAATGGGAAAAGGAAAACACCTGGCTGGAAAAAGTTAATATGGGCATGTGCAGTGAATATCAGCGCTATGTGGCCAGAAGTGTGATAATATAATTTATTTTGTGTAATAAACGACTGCAAGGATAGATGATTACAACAAATAGATGACTAATACATAAAAGTAATACATAGATGAATAATGATGATGAGTTAAGATGCGTAATCATGGGAACAAGCGGGTTTTCAAACGGGAGCAGCTGATTAGCATTAGAAAAGCTGAAATAATACCTCAGCTGAAGCCAATTGTACTAAATGCACTAAATGTGCACTGTTACAAGAATATTTTTCTTTCTATTGTTTTCTATTATTTTAAGTTAAGCAGGACAGAGTTCTTTTAAAGAAAGATTTACTTATATTCTCAAAAGTTAAGCATGACAGGCTTCTGTTTAAGAAAGAGACCTGTTTTATGTGTTAATGTTGTCATTTTGAGCTAAAAATAAATGGCTAAATGATCATTTGTTTCACATGTGTTCATATCACAAAGAATACACATCTACTTAAATCAAATTCAAGTCAAAGGGTTAAAAAAAATAATTTCACACACAAAAAAAGAGCTAGAAAATTCACCACACTGGGAAGGGTGAAGACAACTGGGTCGCCCGGCCCTGGCCACGAGGTGTCCCTTATTTATTTTTCAGGGAGTTGGCAACCCTAAGTGTAGCGTCAGCTACCGATGCGTACAGGACCGAGCGCCCTCTGCTGGCGGAACTTATGCAACAGTAAAACTTACATTGCAGTGGCCTTACTAAAAGAAAATGTCTGCCACACTAGCTAGCACGCAGTACGGAAAAAGTCAGAATAACGAAAATAAACTCCACCTAAACTTGGTTTATATCTGACCCAAAGAGACTGCAGGTCATAACTTCTTACCTGAAGTTCAGTTCACACTTGGACCGGCGGCCGCCTCGGGTCTCTTTTCCTTCTGCGTCCCTTTTCCTTCATCCACCTGCTGGCCTCCACCACTTGCTAATGTTACTGAATCTGTGGAAGCTCCGCGATAGCCACCACACGAAGTAACGAGTAATGACCCTATCTAAATCCCAGTAACGACTAACGCGTTCCTGATTTTGGCATAATAACTAGTTACCGTGCTCGTTACCGCAATAATAACGTAGTTACTGTAACGCGTTACTTAATAACGCGTTAGTCCCAACACTGGTCTACAGTGACAAAAGTTCTGTGAGCTAATAACTCATCTGCCATGTCGATGTCAGGAGGTTGATTAAAAATAGAGAAACTGTTGCCCAGAGAGATCAGTGAATGACATTCCAGAAGAAATCAAGGTAAATAACTGGATGAAGAGCATTAGAGCATTTATAGCGTATCTTTTTACTTTTAGGTGAATAACTAACATGTTGACATAGGCACAGATAAAATAAATGAATTGATAAAAATAAAACCACAGCAACAGAGACATGCTGTTACTGGCTAAAGGATGTCGACCTTAAAAAGTTTTTAAATGTGTTCTTCTTTCATGGTTGTGTTGCTTTGATCTTTGCTCTGACATTTTGCTTAATGCTCTATGTCATATTACCCTCAGGCAACAATTTGAAATGTGCCCCTTAAAATTGTTTTTTATTTATGCATTTTTTTGTTTATTTACTTTTTAAATTTCATATGACACATTTGGGATTCAAGCAAATAAGAAGTAGAAGAGGGTCTGACCTTTGACCTTGGAGTTCAGTAATTGTTTCAGTAACCAAAACTACACAGGCCACAGGGCCAATAACTGCTAAACATAAACTGACATAAATATATTAGCAAAATAAAAGTGCATGAATGTGTAAAAATGTAAAGATGATTTGGTCATTTAGACTGATTTTAATTTCTGGATGTAAGGTACCAGGAAACAACAGTATTCTAAATGTCAAATGACTCAAATGTAATATTCTCCTCTATTTCATGAAGTTCCACACAGAATAGTAAATGTCAGACACACACACAGAAACTAACTCGTGCATGTGCGAACACACACATATACATACTCCCACATGCAGTTATTTGCTTGTTGAACTTGATGTTTGTTAAAATAAAATTAAAACGTGAAATACATTTTTACTACTACAGGAGTATTTAGGCAAGGCAAGTTTATTTATATAGCACAATTCAACAACAAGGTGGTTCAAAGTGCTTTACAGAGACATTAAACACAAAAACAAATAAAAAGCATGATTTAAAATTGATTAAAAAAAACTGATAAAATCAGAACAGTAGATAAAATCAGTAGTTAAAATTTAAGTTTTGAAATTTAAGCTTAAAAGTGTGGATTTGGTGTTTTATTCAAATGCAGCTGAGAATAGGTGAGTCTTCAACCTGGATTTAAATAAACTGAGTGTTTCAGCTGATCTGAGGCTTTCTGGGAGTTTGTTCCAGATATAAGGAGCATAAAAGCTGAATGCAGCTTCTCCGTGTCTGGTTCTGACTCTGGGAACTGATAAAAAACTGGATCTAGATGACCTGAGGGATCTGGAAAGTTCATACTGGGTCAGGAGGTCACTGATGTATTTTGGTCCTAAACCATTCAGAGCTTTATAGACCAGCATCAAAACTTTAAAGTCTATCCTCTGACGGACAGGCAGCAGTGTAAAGACCTCAGAGCTGGACTGATGTGGTCCACTCTTTTGGTCTTAGTGAGGACTCGAGCAGCAGAGTTCTGAATGAGCTGTAGATGTCTGACTGATTTTTTAGGTAGACCTGTAAAGAGGCTGTTACAGTAATCAAGCCTACTAAAGATGAATGCATGGACTAGTTTTTCCAGGTCCTGTTGAGACATCAGATCTTTTATCCTTGAAATATTCTTGAGGTGATAGTAAGCTGATTTTGTTATTGTCTTAGTGTGTTTTTCTAAGTTTAGGTCTGCATCCATCACTACACCCACATTTCTCGCCTGGTTTGTGGTCTTTAGATGTATAGATTGAAGTTCTCTGGTGACCTGTAATCGTTTTTCTTTGGCACCAAAGACTATTACTTCAGTTTTGTTTCTGTTAAGCTGGAGAAAATTGTGGCACAACCAGTCATTAATTTCCTCAATGCATTTACCAAGAGCCTGTACAGGGCCTTGGTCTCCTGGTGACATTGTGATATATATTTGTGTGTCATCTGCATAGCTGTGGTAGTTTATTTTGTTGTTCTTTATAATCTGTGCCAGTGGGAGCATGTAGATGTTAAACAGAAGGGGTCCCAAGATGGAACCTTGGGGAACTCCACATGTGATACTTGTCTGCTCAGATGTGAATTTACCTATTGATACAAAGTATTTCCTGTTTTCTAAGTATGTTTTGAACCAGTTTAGTACAGTTTAACCAGACCTGCCCAATTCTCCAGTCGTTTGAGTAATATGTTGTGGTCAACTGTATCAAATGCTGCACTGAGATCCAGTAAAACTAAGACTGACATTTTTCCACTGTCTGTATTCAGACCTATTTCATTAAACACTTTGGTCAGAGCGGTTTCAGTGCTGTGGTTCTGTCTAAATTTACAGAAAACATTTTGGTACCTTTTAAGCACATTGTTGCCCTGAGGCAACAAACCAGTTTCTGGCACGGGGGGTCAAATTTCTTTACTGCTATATCAACTGGAACCCCCAATCACCCAAACACACACACACACACACACACACACACACACACACATATATATATATATATATATATATACTGATGAAACTGGTGAAAAAATTGTCAATTCAATTTTCTCAGATGAGAGGTGAAACGTCTTCAAGCAACTTAAAGAAGTCCAGACGCTTTTCTTTGCAAGCTCTTTTGACTACGATGACCTGGATGACTGAGAACCTTCACAGACATTTGTAGATCACCAGTTTCCGATACTCACACCAGCCCATCTGGCACCAACAAACATGCCCAGGTCAAAGCATCTGAAGCCACATTCCTTCCCCACTCTGATGCAGGTCAGATTGACCACGTTAGCATGTCTGCCATTTGATTGGATGATATGTTAACCTTGTGAGAGGAAGTCAAGACGAAACTGTCTTTGGAAGAATCAGAATCAGACAGCATACTCTATTAATTTGTGAGTATACATATATATATGGTATTCTGTAAGTGATTGTGTGCTCACAGATTTGTTTGTCAATCATGGCCAATAATAAACTGAACCTTGTTGAGAACCATTATTAATGACATTTAGTTAAAAATGTAATTTGATTCGTTTAGACGTTTTTCCCCTGGTTTATAACTGCGTTAATGAAGAGCCTGAGGTATAATAGCACCGGTATAATGATCACATTTATGATTATTAATTGCAATAATTCATAGTTGACTTTTTAAATTGCTTTGGAGAAATTGCTCCCATAAACCACAAATTTAAAAAAAATGCTTCAGAATTTTTTTTAAGGATTCAAATGGGTGACCTGAGCTCTGCAAAAAAAAAAAAAGGAAAAAAAATACCAAGTGCGCCCATCGAGTTCCCACAATCTGTTTACATATTATTTTGCGTTTGTTATTACTTTCATTATTTTTTATCATGAAATTAACTCTAAATTTAAGGAATAGCTGCTTTGACCCCTCCAAAAATGTAATATGTAGATTGATAGAATTGGAGGCAGTGGGTGCCATATTTTGATGAATGTCATTACACACTCTGCGCACTAATGAGAAAAACTACTCCCCCAATAGGATTCAACTGTCGTTTTGAAAACTGATAAGATTTTCCCTTTCCAGAGCTAGAAGTACTAACTTCATGCAGTGCTACAAGACCAAGTGAACTGTATCCAAGTCACAAGGTTTTCAAATAAATCATCCATCCATAAACAAACAAAATAAAAATAAAGACAAAAACACTATTTGAAATCTTTATAAATTATTTAACTGAAACCCACCTGCATTAATACTATTTTTATTTATATAGATTTCTTCCTTTAGATAGTGCAGTTTGTGAAATTAAAAATCCTGTTAGTGCAGTCTGATCCTCCAGGTCTGCATGGCCATGCAGCAAAACTGCAGCATTATGGGCTGTGCATTTTAAAGCCAAAAGGTTTGAGGCAGAAAGCTGGGGCTGGAAGCTGCTCAACTAGCTGCAAGCATCACATGCCAAAGACATCAGAAAGCCATTCACTACCACCGAGAGGTTCCACGGGAAGAAACAATAGTGGGCAAACAGACTCTCTTGCCCTCTGCTTTGTGCAAGATTTGTATAAGGCCAGCCTGCATGACTGCCAGAGTATTACTGGCCATTGGAAAGCTTTTTTTCCATCACTATCAGCTTTTGCAGAATCTGATTAAGAAGGATTTACATTTCTTCTACTGTGACCAGGAGTCATTCCCCTGGGTGCACCTGTACGCCTAAACCACAGACCCTCTGGTTTTGATGAAGGAAGACAGTACGTAACCTGGAAATAGGTCTTTGAGCACACAAACAAGCGCAGCATACCCAGCTCACATTTCCCCATTTTTTTGCTGGTTCACCTTTTTCTCTTTCCATTTCTGCACCCAAGTAAAGCATACTTTAAAATCAGGAAAAACTGTGTATATAGAAATGGTAGAACAAAATGTTAAACGTGTGAATGCTCTGTAAGCACTGGAAATTTAATAGTAATATGACTGAATGTTTTGGGATATCTGCACTGTATCATAGCTCTTCTGATGTGAAATCATTATCCATCCATTCATTTTCTTCTGTTTATCCGATTCAGGGTTGCAGTCTGGACTAGAGCCTTTTTCACGGGGAAGAGGCGGGGTAAACGCTGGACAGGTGACCAGTATATTGTACGGTTAACACAGAGACACAGAAAGACTTTCACACACACATTTACACCTAGAGCCAATTTAGAATTTGCATTTACCTAACAAGCATATCTTTGAACTGTGGGAGGAAGCAGGGGTACCTGAAGAGAGAACATAGTAACCCCACACAGAGAGGTGGATGTTCTTTCTGTCAGGTGACAGTGCTGACCACATATAACCAAACTTTTACACATTATCTATATTAGCATTATAATGGCAAGGTGAAGTCCATCATTCAAAGACTATTCGCAGATAGAAAATATTGAAGACAGTTGGCAATCATCACAGGAATGGCTATCCCAGCAAATTCGTCCAAGCACAGCAGCAAATCTACAACAAAATAACTGAAACGGAAAAGACTCATGGTTTTGCAGTGTCCCAGCCAAAGTCCAGACCTAAACCTGACTGAAATGCTGTGACAGGACCTTGAAAGAGCTGTGCATGAATAAATGCCAGCAAACGTCCCTGAAACGAAGCAACAATGTAAAGAAGTGTGAGCCAATCTTTCTCCACAGTGACATGAGAAATTGAAAGTCATACAGAAAATGGTCACTCCAAGTTATTGCTGCTAAAGGTGCTTCTACAAGCTACTGAATCATGGGCTCTACTTTTTTTTTTTACATACTACTTCTTTTTCGCAAAGTATAAAATGCTATTTGATGTTTATCTGAAGTTGGACCTGGTAAGGACATGGCGGTCGCGTCTGTCAGCCTGCCCCAGGGCAACTGTGGCTACAACCGTAGCTTGCCTCCACCAGTGTGTGAGTGTGCGCGAGAGTGAATGAATAGTCAAGTCAAGTCAAGTTTATTTATAAAGCACATTTAAAAACAACCGAGGCTGACCAAAGTGCTGTACAATAAAATACAAATATAAAATACAATAAAACACAAGTACATAAAACACCTCACTGATAAAACAATAAATTAAAACAATAAGTTAAACCTTGCTAAAAGCCAATGAGAAGAGATGCGTTTTAAGAGCAGTTTTAAAAGTTCCAAGGCTTGTGGAGAATCTGATGTGAGGAGGTAAACTGTTCCACAGTCTGGGTGCAGCCACAGCAAAAGCCCTCACTCCCCTAGTCTTTAGTCTGTACCTGGCAACATCTAAGAGCATCAGGTCTGCTGACCTCAAAGATCTCCTGGGGCGGTAAATGCTAAGAAGCTCTGTCAGGTAAGGAGGTGCAGTACCGTTAAGAACCTTAAAAACCAACAGTAAAATTTTAAAATCAATCCTAAAAGCAACTGGGAGCCAGTGGAGAGAGCAGAGGACCGGAGTGATGTGGTCTCTCTTTTTGGAGCCGGTCAGCATGCGAGCAGCAGCGTTCTGCACCAGTTGAAGGCGATGCAGGCAGGAACGATCTAAACCAGCATAAAGGGAGTTACAGTAGTCCAGCCGTGAAGTAATAAAAGCATGGACCACCCTTTCTAGATCGTTCCTGGACAGGTAGGACTTGACTTTAGCTAAAATCCGTAGATGATAAAAAGATCCCTTGACTACGGAGCTGATTTGTTTATCAAATTTAAAAGCACTGTCAAAAGTAACACCGAGGCTCTTAATGGAGGAAGTACATTCGGAAGTTAGGGGTCCCATAAAATCAAAGGAAAGGTCGGGGTCTTTAGGAAGCCCAAACACAATGACTTCAGTTTTACTTTCATTTAGATGTAGAAAGTTAAGAGCCATCAAAGTCTTAATGTCAGACAAACAGGAGAATAACGGCTGCAGAGAGTCCTTACAGTCTAACCTCAGAGGGAGGTAGATCTGAATGTCATCAGCAAAGGTGTGGAAGGACACATTATGTTTGCGCAGCACATCGCCCAGAGGGAGCAAATACAGAATAAACAGCAGGGGGCCTAGAATGGACCCCTGAGGTACACCACAATAGTGGCATTGTAAAGCGGTTTGGGTGCCTTGAAAAGCGCTATATAAATCCAATCCATTATTATTATTATTATTATTATTATTATTACATAAGACATTTAGCCGTTGGAATAGAGATGTGGTAGTTGTTGAGAATCCTCTCTTCACCTACATAGATTTTACATTAAAATTTTAATGAAATAAAAAATTGTCCTTTGCGTATTTTATCTATTTAGTGTTACAATAAGTAGAACAAATGTGTTTTTTCTTTTGAAAATAAGGATTTTTCAGAGTAACTGTTGTTCAGGCATTTGTGAACAATAAGCAAGAAAATTGAAAAGTTATCTTGAGTTTATTTTAAACAACTTCCAGTGTTCTCAGACGATTTTAGAGACTTCCTGCTGTTGACAGTCCATTAAATTTTTCACTGTAGAAGTGTAAAAATAACACAACTTAACCCTGTGAGGTTTTAGATGGTTTGCTACACAAACATAAAGCAAATATAAATGTTGACATTTAGTCCAGGCCACCCAGTTCTATAGTGATACTGTACAACATTTAGATATAGAGGAAGACAGATGCACTATGAGTTTAAATGGATTCTTAAAAAGAAAAACAATAACAGACTTGTTTGTAACTCCACTCAACTGTGAAATTAAGAGTAAGCACTCTAATGAAGGAGTTTTGTTTCCAAATTTAGATTATGGCTACAACATGTTTACCACAATGACTCCCTTCATCAACATCAGTTCTACCCAAAAAAACTAAACTTTCAACATAACACAATTTACCAGAACAGATGAGGATAGCCTTTGAAAGCTTTTTAATTACTTCTTGGGGTGTTATGTTTTACCTGCCATTTGCAAAAAATAAAATTAATCTGAGAAAAAATATATCCAGAGAAACTACTAGCGACTGTTTATATAGCGCCAGTCACAGCAGCCTTGTAGTATCAAGTGCCTCAAGGCACTTGATGCTCCAAGGTAAAGACCCTGCAGTATTCTGGAGAAAACCCCAAAAATCAGATGACCCGATGAGCTGACATTTTGCAATGGCAGGAAGAAAAACTCTCATTTAAGAGGAAGAAACCTCCTTCAGAACTGGGATCAGGGAATGACAGACATCTGTTACGACTGTTTGGGTGATGAGGGGAAAGAGAAACGGAGAAAAAAAGAGAGAGCATAGGGAGACAGGGCAAAAAAATAGACTAATTAAGAGAGAAGATAAAATTTAATGACATGATGCAATGGTGTATAAACAGTTCGGGGTTGAAAAGAGGTGAGTGGAGATGTCACGGTTCTGGGTCATTTTGACCGAGCATTTTGAGTTTTTTATGTTTTGGTTTATTTTCTGATGCTCTTGTGCTTTGTTGATTATTATTAGAATTCTATGTTTCTGTTTATTCGTGTTCAGGGATTAGTTCTTAGGTTTTGTGTATCATGTTTAGTGTAGGTTCAGTTCTGTGTCTAGTCTGCATCTTTGTGTAGTGGTTCTTGTTTCCTGTTTTATTGTGAAGGTCTGTGTCTCATGTGAGTGTATTCAGTTTACCTCCCTTGTCTTGTCTTGTTAATTACTTCCAGCTGTGTTTCCCACCTGTGTGTAATCTCCCTGTGTTCTTCTGCGTGTATTTAAGTCGTGTCTTCTTACGTTGTAGTCGCTGGTCCGTCTGGTAATCTCCTGTGGATCCATCGTGTGTGGTCCCTGCCGTCCGTCTTCGTATGCCTCCATTTATCCTCCGTGCTCAGGTTTGCTGTTCAGTAGTTTAGTTTGCCCCAGTATAGTTTAGCTTTTGTTCGGTTTTGCCGTTTTTCACCTTGTACTTTATTTTCAATAAACCTCCTTCACATCTCAGCGAGTGTCTGCATTTGGATCCTTCTTTATTTTTCCCCACACAGCTCCTCCCACTCGCCATGACAGGAGAAGACTTGCTCAGTGCATCACATGAAGTCCTCCGGCAGTCTGAGCCTACAGCAGCCTAACAAAGGGACGATTCAGGATCACCTGATCCTGCCTTAACTATCATAAAGCGAAGTTTAGACTCTAATCTTAAAACTAGAAATGGTGTCTGTCTTCTGAATGCAAGCTGGGAGCTGAGTTTATTCTCTAACAAAGACTTATACAGACGTCTTTAATATATCTAATTCAAAGACATCCAAGGTGGGTTTTTTTTCCTTACGTAAAAGCAACATAGAAATGGGAAACACGCTGAGAATGAATATCAATTCATTCTCTGTCCATTTCACAAAATGACCTAAAATGTCTTGGAGACAAATTGACAATTTGTCTCCACATCCAATGCCGACAGATAATGACGGTGGCCATTACATAATCTCACTTTGTGCCACGTGTTCAGTTGCACGTAGCAGCGCTTTTTCCATCAGTATATGTTTATCATGTGTTCTCATCTAAAAGTTGCTCTTTGGAAATTAAAAAAAAATGGCCCATGCATATTTTGGAGTCCTGGGGCTGATCCAGGACTTGCTGGAAAGATTATATATCTCATCTGACCTGGGACATAAGAAAAAGGAAGTCTGGAATACCCTGATTTGCTTGTTGCCACCAAGTCCCGATCATTGCAGGAAATGGATTTATTGGAATACTGGAAAAAAAACATCAGGGTAGCAAAATAACTGAGACATAAGAAGGTAAGGAAGAAAACAAAGCTTCGGGGATTTAAAAGGGCACCCAGTTAAGTTTTAGACCACTGGTTGCACCTGGTGTCACATTATTCCAGTTTATCATTATGGTGCTTTATTTTTAGGTAGTGCTTATGTGCCAAGAAAGAGCACTACGTGTGCAAAAACAGAGGCAACTGCTCACTCGTAAAACTGCTTACTGGGAAAATTGGCTTTGCAGGTGTATTTTAATAAGAAAGTACATTAATCATGTGTGTTAAAACCTTAAGTATACAAAATTTAATTTTGATAAATAGTAATGCATTTAAGTAAGCCTTTTTTTCTTTGCAAAGAAATTTGCTACGTGGTAACTTTAACAAAACAAAAAAAAGTTGTCATTTTGAGAAATCTGGTGACCAGCTCTGGACAAATAACCACATTAAAATCCAGTTAAGTCATACCACTTTAGCCACACGCAATTTAGTCCCCACAGTCACAGTTAGGCTAATTTCATGCTCCTGTGATTGTACAAAGTTGTGAAATGGTTTAACACGTGCAACAAAACCTCCAGTGAGATGACCATAATTACAAATCCAAAACAAGCCTGTCCCCACCTGTATCATATCTCCACCATAAGCTCCAATGAGCAATTCACGAACATCATGGAGAAAGGTTGCACAGACAAACAGTAACGCTGCATGAAAATAAATTAACTGTCATGTACTTATGTTAATTAACTACCAAAAGGGTACCCACAACACACAGCACAATAAACCTGCCCCACAGTGCTCCTGGCCGTGTAGTGGCCTGGGGAGTCCTTCCACTTCATAGTGTAAAGGTCATCCTGTCTCAGTCTCTCTGGGTGCAGTCACGCTGAAAAGGAAATGTCCCTGCATGATGTGACAATTAATCTGACAGCTGTTAACAAGGTTAATACATCATATGTGTGTGCATTCTTTCAGAAGGACCTCTCGTCTTCATCTTCTTTCTTCTTCCACTTCTACCTTCAGAGCATTTGCTGGTCTGGAGCTGCTCACCTACCTTTTCAAAGTCAATTATTTTGTTCATCAGAATGCAACGACGTGAGTTATTTTTTCCAGCTCCTTGTCGCAACATTCTCTCAAGATGTCTCTTTCACTAAACTTAATTGGAAGCGTAAATGCTTTTTAAGATGGCAGCACACTGTCAGAAAATTGGCAAACTCCAGTTTAGTGCTAAAGTGTCCATGAGTGTCTTTGCGTGTCTGTCGGGACAGCTATTTGACTGTCTGTGAGCGTCCAAACCTTTGACCTGCCAGTTCATACTTTTGTTTACCTCCCTTGACAAGATATCAGATTGAGTCTTACTTAGAAGGCGAAAAACAGTGTGAATAAAAATATTATATTATTTCAACGCCAGACAACATAGAGGAGTGCTTTGTTTTGCATCAGAATTAAAACAACTGTTGCCTTTTATTTTGATGAGAATGACTTTGACGATTCAAGTCTAGTGCACATAGGAAGAGAGAACAAATGAGCAAGGAGACAAACAGCCCAGCACAGTCAGTCCACAGGGGCGTTAGTAAAGCATATTGGTTTCTCTTATAGAATCTCAAACAGAGTTTGGGATGATTGGGAAAACTATCATTTGACTCTAGTTAAAGCAATGGCAAGTCCTCAAAACTAAAGTTTAATTCCGGGAGAAATTATACAACTTAAATTATTATTATTATTTTTAATCTTTGTATTATCATCATAATTGCTATGATTGTGGCTGTGCTTGATAAAAGATAATGATAAGTTTTCACATACCACCTCTGTTGTGCAGGTTAGAAAATTATACAGGTGTTTGTGGCTTCCAAATACACTTATCTTTTTGTCTGTACAAAGACCACAAAGGGATAAATGTGTTCATTACAGAGTAGTGTCTAGCACCACCTAACTCGGTTTCAAGCAATCCAGGAAAGATATCATATAGCTTGTTCCCACATATGCAGTAGTTCACTCCATAAACTGTAAACTGACAATGAAAACTGTGCATTTTGAAGGAAAAACCCGAGAACAGATGATAAAGAGAAAACATATTCATGACACAGATCTATTGCAAAATAGTAAAAGTAAACCCCTGAAGTGAATAGGACAAAATATTTTAACTCTAAAAGACATTACTGTGCAAAGGTCTTCAGCCACCCCTCATTCTATACTTGTGAAATATATTATGTGAAATAAGTACAGCCATTTATTAAAACATAAAAATAACAATTGAAATTCAGTATATAAGTAATAATGACCGAGAATATATACCCATATATTTGGCATGACTATCTTTATTCTTCAACACAGACAAAACTTTCTTAGACTAGTGTTCTTGTTCTTTCTCTAAGGAGCCTTCAGTTATACTTCTCCAGACTTCTAGAAGGTAACTCAGTGTCAATGTGTATGCCTAGAGACTCTAAAGAAAGGCCCAATAAAAAAGAAGTTAACATGTCTCAAGCTTTTATTGAACACAATGAGTGAAACATTTCTGGAAGGGACACTAGTTTGCTTGTGTGTTTGCTTGGAGGTCACAGGGGGGAGGGCAGGTAGGTGTTCTACTGAAGGTTTCCAATGAGAATGAACCAGTTCAGGTAGCATCTCCACCCAAATGTGGGACCATGCCTGCCCAAGCTAGCCTCAGACAGAAGTTACAGAAGCAGTGCAACTGAAGATCTATCTTGGATGTTCCCTGCCTTTTGTTCTGTTTTCTGTCAAGATGACACACTGCTTCATTAATGTTGATGGCCGGGGGACACCAATTCATGACTGATAGTGTGTGTGTTTGTTTGTGATCAAACTGGGATGATAGCCAGCTGCAGACCATTTCTGGGGCTTCAGTGAACAGTAGATGGATCAACTGAGGGGCCAGATGCAGCTCTTCGGTCCTGTCGTTCATTTCTTAAGGTCATGACTTTCAGATACTGTTCATCTGCAGTAGATTGGGCTTTTTAGGCTTGCCACTTTTGCCTTTCAGAATCAGAATCAGAATCAGAATGGGTTTATTGCCAGATGTTGAGGTTTACAACATTAGGAAATTGCTGCGGTGCTTCAGTGCAGACAATAAGAATTAAAGTGCTATGTAGAAAGAAAGATATGTGCATGAGATATACATGAGATATATACATGAGAATAAGAATTATTATCCCCCCACTATGACCAGTTTCCTCATATTTTTTTAAGATCACATAATTATTGTTATTATTTTATTTCATTTTGAAATATATTGTATTTTTATAACAGGTTGCTGGTAACAAAGCACCTAAAAATACAGTTACAAATTAGTTATTTGAAGAAAATGGTCAGGTACAAAGATTGAACTGATAATGAGTAAAGAAACAATTTCCTAAAAATAAAGGGAAAAAAGATGTGACTAAATGCTGCAAAAAAAAGAGTTTGAAATTTGTACTGATTCTAATATCAGCTGCATTTTTTAAACTTCCCTGTTCAGTGTATGAGTACAGTTACACAGTATAGACACGCTCTCTAAAGCTCTACCACATAAGAATAAAATAAGCATCCCACTGTTCTATAACTGTGTCTCGTTATAAAAAGAACATCCTCTTGTTATAATGAGTTGCTTTTATCACAAGACTATAAGCACTGGATCTCATAAGCCAGTGCTGAATGTTAGAAGAACAAAGATAGCGGAACATGCTGTCCCGTAAAGAATAGTGCAGCTCTCAAATTTCACTTTGCTCCTCTCTCTGATAGTCATTTGTAGTATCTGCATACAAATGACAATCCCATTAAAATTATATTGCTCAGAGAGAGCACAGTTTCTTTGTGTGCTAGGTCTGAAAGGGAGAAAAACCTGACTTGTTAATTAGTGTTCTCTTTCTGATTTGTGTTGAATTGTAATTGAACCTCATGGTAGAACTATAAAATGCAGCACACCATATGGGGGAAATGTGCCAGTCAGGCTTGTTGCCTGACTTAGTTGTTCCTTAAAAAAATCTGAATCTGTTAAAGTTAATTTAGCAAATACTTTTCATATGTTAACCTAAAGGGAAATGTTTCAACTCTACTGGAACACACCCATAAACTCAAAGACAGTCAACTAGCTTGAAAACAGCGCAGTCAAAGCAGACGCCACTATCCAGCCACTTTAATTTATATAGCACCATTTCACAACAACAGGTAACGCAAGCCACTTTGTATCACAAGGTAAAGAGCCTACGACATTAGAGAGAAAGCCCCACCAATAAGATTTTCCCTCATGAGAAGGACCTGGCGACAGTGGGAAGAAAGAACTCCCTTTTAATAGGAAGAGGCCAACCTCTGGTAGAACAAAGCTCAGTGAGGGGCAGCCATCTGCTGTGATTAGTTGGCGGTAAGGGGATAGAGAAAAAGGGGATATTTTATTCTTTATTATTCCTTTATTACTTTTTAGCACAACAGCTGCCAATTACCTTGTGTTATACTGAAGAGAAGGGAAGCATCACTATAACCAGCATCTCCAAAACTGGTCAACTCACACAAAATACAATTTAAAAATAATCTGGATGGATGAACATCACTACAGACCAGACGGAAATGTGTAAATTAGATTCAGGGGGTGTACTGTCTCTTTAATACCTTGTGTCATAATAGATGGTTACTCTGGTTAGAGTGCAGTGTGGTGTAAGTTGTTGTTTTTTTTTAAAAATGGTGACATAGATTCAACAGATTCAACAAATCTGCATGTTTTCTTTTACTATTCTATTTTTTGATGGGCAAATAACTGCTATTTTCTCTTACACCTTCTTAATAAAATCTATCTTGTAATGTAAAGTATGCACAGTTGGAAATGTTGGTCAAGCTTGCATTAGAAAGTCTTCTAATACACTTCTCATGTGATTGTAGGAGTGCGATCTCTAGTTTACAGGCTTGCCTTGTTCCCTGCTAATCTGAATATGTGAAAGTTTTTTAAGTCCTCTGCAAAAATCCCAACCCCACCAGAAACTATAAAAACTACCATAGGTCACTGAATTTGTAGCAGAAAAAGTGGTAATTTGGGTAAGATTTCATACAAAACGCCAGTTAACCTTCTGCTGTAGATCGTAAAATCTAAATGGTAAGACTTAGATGGTGCTGAAGGGTGATGGGTCTCAGTGTAGCTGTAGAAGTGTCAAAAATAAGGATGCTCTGCAGAGTGACTACTATAACATGTCAGTAAGCCTGCCTTCTGTCTCAACAAGGTGATGTGGATCCGTCATCTTGGAGAGAATGAAGCCATTGAGGTTGATACAATTAATGCATTGGTTGACATTTCACTGAGTGACCCAGCCCACACACATACATTTTCAGCCTTTAAAACATGCACAATGGTGGAAAAAAAGCATTTCCTGTAGTGATTTTACTAAACCCATATTCTAAGGCTGTTATTGGCAGACACAGGCAATGTGAAAAGGCTTTCAAGAATATTATTCATTTTGACTTATTTGATATAATCCTTCCACCTCAAGCTGTAGATTTGTAAATGTAACCCATTTATGGTAATGAGCATTAAATCCCCTTACAGTTATGTGTGCATACTCCATTTATTTTTGATTAAAATATCCCACATAATTTCTGCCTACTTCTTGACAAAATGGTAATTAAAGAATACAATTCCTTTTATAAAGGAAATTAATTCAGTCTATAGTTTTTGTGTATTGCCACAGAAACACACAAACGAGTGTTGGAGTGGACCTCAGCTGCGTGAGGCAGGAATAGGTATCCTATGACAATATTATAGAAAGTTCATTCTATTTAACACAAAAATAGGGCAGGGAACTGAAAAAGCTGTGTTTTGTTTTCGTCTTGAAATATACTGTACATCCAGTCACATAGGGCATTTTTGTAATTTATTACATAGAGGAGATGTGGATTTTGGGGCAATAAATATTTCCTAACACAAGAGGTGGCTGTGAAACTGGATCCAACAAAAAAAAGAGAGAGAGAGAGAGAGAGAGAGAGAGAGAGAAAATCACAGCCTCCTTTTCAATGTTGCTGCATGTTGCACACATCCTATAAATAATGTACTAACAAATATTGATTAATGTACCTCAAGAAGAACCACAAGGCCCAAAAGCCCCGATGTTTTGAGCTCTGCCTCTGACTGAATGTTTATGGCCTGAGGCGATGTGTGGTCCTTGCACTGTACTTTACTAATGGGGATTTCATTCTGGGCAATGAATTATGATTCTGCTTAGCTTCATTTCTTATTTAATTTGCAAATCTACCAACTGCAAATGCATCAGCATGTAAATGAATCCAGGCTACCATGGAATCAAACTTGAAAATGCGTGTTTTTGTTGAGTATCTGGCCAAAATAGACCCCTCTCATGTCAAAAGGTTGGTATGACTGATAGTTCTTGTTCCAGATATTCATGAAGGTCGTGCCTCGCAAGTGTCTTTGAGATGCGACAGCATGGTGGATAATATCACGATCCAGAAACCTGCGAGTGCATTATAGTAAACATGACAGTATCTCCACTGTTTATGGTCACATATGCGTAAATCATGTGGAGTGAGGCATAAGCCGTATATTTTCCACAGCAGGCATTAAAAGTTGTGCACCATTAAAGTGGGAAAAAAGGGGTGATTTTGAGCCAAATGACTGGTAATAACCTCATGTCAATAGCAATGTCATGCATTAGTCATAGTTTATTATAGAGTGTGGTATTGGATTAGAAGGAATTAGACTGGCTGTGGTTTAATTGGTCCATTTTCTTGTCACCCGTGCTCTGCCCACATGTTGGAAGCTATCTGGATCTATTTACTGCCTAATTCTTAAATCCGACCTGTGCATCTTAGTGAATCACCTAGTTTACAGTGAATTAGGTCATGAGCACCCCCAGGCATTGATAATTATGGTGTGACATGCCCTGCACAGCAACACGCTGACCGTCACTTTTACTTTATAGGCCCAACAACCAATATGCTATGACACTGTTGACATATCACACCAAATGAAGAAAAAAAAAGAAAAAGGGGAAAAACACAGTGTTTTACAGTATTCTTCCAAAACGACTCAAGAGGCTCTGATGGCCAAATGGAAGAAGAGGTGAAAACACTCTGCGATAAAGGTGCTAGAATTTGCTCTAAGGAAAGTTTGATCACCGTTCTTAGACACCCAATATATCCTTTAGACACTGTAAAGGATTTTCACTGTGCCTCCCAAAGGCTTGGATGTTATCTGAAAAGTGAATTACATTAGACAGTGCTTAAGGTGGAAACAGTGCACCAACCACAGTTGTGATGAATGAATGGTGACAGTTGTCTCCAGCCCTGTGTGTTGCATGAACTTGTACTGAATTTCGTCTGACAACTGCAGTCAGACACTAATGCATCAATAACACATTATTACTTTCCTGTCTGGCACAATCAGCAATAACCTACATTTCTCAGGTGTATTTATTCAACAAATGAGAGAAAGAGAGAGAGAGAGTGGGTGTCTGCAGGATGTCATGTAGGTACGATAAATCCAAATAGCATGAAAACCAATCTTAAGAGTCACCTGTTTGTCTACTTGGCTTCTTGATCTTAAAAAGCACGAGTAAACGGCTAAAAATATAGAATTAATCCATGCAGTGTCTCTCTCAATATCATACTTAAACAGGAAGTACTACAGACATCAACTACACGATGAAGGCAACCCAGTTTCGGCTCCATGTACAGTCTTTATACAGCTGTTTGCCCCAAATATGCTATACTCAGTCAGTTTCAGGACCATGGACAGGGCTTAGAGACATTAAAAGAGTATAATTTCAAAACGCATTCATCTTAATGTACCACTTTAGGACCATAGACAGAGATGAATTATATTAAGGACACTGCTGAATCTAATATCACTCATTCATTCACTCTGTCTATATATACCCTGTAGTCACTCAGAAGCCATCATTTGTGTCCGAATGTGCAATGCTTCACTATCCAGTTGACTATCCAAGAAAATATATACATTTTTTAAAATGATGCGAGATAATGGATTTGATTAGGATTTGTTCAAATTCTGTGTTTAATTTAAAAGTTAAAACCAACAATGAATTTCAGTTTCCGTTTCGGTGCAGCAGACATTTTTTTATTTTTCCTCAATATGTACTTGCTTTCAGCAACAGCAACATGGCTGCGTATTATTGAGACCATAGCCACAAATCATGTACTCTGTTTAGAAGACTTTCCATCATACACTGTGTCTATCTAAGAATTTCTTACTCTATATAGGGAGTGTGGTAAAACTGCTGTGCTGAGCTAAAAAAGCAGTATACAATCCATACTCTGTAACAAAGACCTGCTTTATTTTTTTAATATGGTTGGTGATGGTGTTGTGTGTTTGACAGTTGTCTTAGTCACAGTTCACGAGCATAGGCAGTCTAAACCAGGCTTTAGGCTACATAATGTATAAGATGACAAAATCATTGGAACGAGTACAAACACCATTGTTTTGCTTCACTATTTCTTTTGTGCTTAAGTTTCAGCAACACACACAAACACACACACACACGCACACACACACGGCTTGGAAAAAGGCTCGTCTATCATTTCTTTGTCCAAGAAGCGTTCCCTTTCTTATTTTCAATCACACAACCAGGGGTGTGCAATACTGAATGCACAGTTAAGGCTCTGTGCCATACTATACTTTAGTTGCATGCGTGATAAATTATACTTGCTATAATAAAGAAAAATTAATCTTGGTCACACGTGTTTTACCCCAATTCTCCAAAACGTAGAAACATCTATTTATCTATAGTAGTGCACAGCTGAAGATAATAAATGCTTTAAATTGGCTTAATATCTACAACACTCAAAGTTCCAGCACCGTGGACGGGTCTTGGTGATATTACAGTTCAAGTATAATGCATTATTTTTGTTTGCCGGTCCCGGGTGTATTACATCGTGCTGAGAACCAGGGACACATCTGCTCTCGCCAATTTCAGCACCATGGTCAGCGCTGGTTTCCCGTTAACGGTGTGTTGTTCGGTGTGCTGCACTTTCACAGTTTAAGCTCTGAGAACAGGGCTGCATGCTATTGCGATGCAGCTTTACGTTGACCCCCACCCCCCTCGCTGTAATAACACACACCCCTGTTCATTCTCCCCCAGTAAGAAAAACCGTGCTCTTTATCCCAGCCAGTGCTTGCAGTGAATGAAATGAAAGCATGCCTGGATCGTGACGTGGCGCTGACACCGCGTGAGCTCTGCATCTTTAAAACAGAAGGACAAAAAGCAGAAAAGAAGAAACCGAAAGAAAAACAGACAAGCTGCTCAGTCATAACTGTGGGATGATAAGGACTACCTCTTTTTACTTTTGGAGAGAGTCGAGCCGTTAGGAGAGCATTCAGCATCAGCTGTTCAACACTGGTCTCTCATTGCTGGAAGTCGGGGCTGAATCAGTCACATGACAGAACTGGAGGCAGAGATCTAGAGAAAAGGCACAGCATTTCGGCTAGCACCGCCATACTGTATTTTGAGCCATATCACATTTTTATTGCAACATTTTACTCCCGCTCGGTGAGTACATTTCCAATGGCTTTTTTGTAAGCATTTTTTGTCTTTTTAATTGCCCCCCCTTTTTTTGTTATTTTTCCTCCTTTTGCTGATGGTTGAATTGAGCATTGACATGGTGGTTTTGAGCGTTTTTCCACATCCAGGCTTCAAGTTTTTAGCATGCAGTTATTCTGATCGAGAGTGCCAAGAGGGTAAACGGGTGCGTTATCGGGATTGAGAAAGCCTTTACTTGCTTGCAGTTTTGTTTCGAGGGTCGAAACCAAGCAGGTTTTGTCAGTATTGAGATTTTTCGAACATTTATTGGTGGTTTTGAAACATTTTTAATTTTTTTCTCTTTTTTTTTCTTTTTTGTTTCTGTCGACTTTTGCTGTTGCTATGCTTTGGTTTGCATTTTGCAGTGTTGTTTGTTGCCTTCGAGTTTTGTGATTTTGATGTCTCGGTGAAATCACCACCGATCCGATCCTTGCTTTTACTTTGCTCCTCTTTTCTTTATGGAAAAAAAGAGGGGGAATCATTTTTAAAGCCCGATGACATTTTAACGTGCTACTTTTCTTGCAGCTGAGCTCACAGGTTTGTGGTTTTTGTTTTTGGTTTTTTGTGTTCCTCTCTTTTTCCGATTTCATTATACTTTTGCTGGTGGCAGTGTCAAGTATTTTTTGGATGTTATTTTTTTGACTAGATGATGCTGGGTGGACGAGGGGAGTTTTGATTCTTGGGGGAGTTCAATGCGTTCTTGTTTTCAACGAGGATGAACAGACATTTTCCCTCTTGCAGGTATATAACGTGAGCGGATGAGTGACACGCTTCTGTATTTACAATAAAGAATGAGGTGACAGAAATATGCACCTGTGGCTGACGTGTTATTTTGTAAGGGCTGCTCAAATTGTTGATTAGAAAAGGCATTCTTCATCAATGTTACCTGAAGGTTACCTGCTGTGATCGATCTGTACCTAATGCTTTATAAAATAAAATACAAAAAAAATCTAATGTCGTGGTCAATAATTCAAGAACACGGATTGGAAATCACACGCAGTTCGTTCGAACAGTGTTTTCTTTGTCGTGAGTTCAACAGTCTTCACGCCGTTCAAGCTGAAGACTAAATGTAAGTAGATACAGCCAAGGACGGATAGACTGCAATAAATGCAAGTATCGAAAGTCTATCCATATATCGATTTGGAGGAGCGGAAATAACAAAATTCCTTTACTGCAGCAGACGCTTCTTTAAACTGCAGCTGGCTACCAACTTGAGGGAAATAATTAGGTTACATTTTCCATTGCAGTATGTCATGGGCAAATATCTTCCCACACTTAAGTGCCCCTCTTAGTCCTTCACAAACTCAAATCCGCTTTTTGTGGGCCTGGATGCATAAATACTTTTTTTCTAATCTGATTTTGCAGGAAATGAACTAAAAGAGGACTTAGAGTGAAATAATCCTTTCAAGAGGCAGTTTAACCTCAGATTATTAGTGCTGCAGGAAATGCAAAAATAAAAGCGAAAACAGATATCATGGAGTCTTAGAAAAGAGCAAGGCTTGCAATCAGTTATTCGAATTATTTGCTCTGTGTGTGTGTGTGTGTGTGTGTGTGTGTGTTCATAGCCAAAAAGTCATGGTACTCAGCAGAAATCCACCATCTCTACTTGACTTACTCTTCACTTTTTCCCGGGCTGATCTAAATCATTTCTGCCTTTGGAGTTTCCATTTTTAAAGAAAGGAGTCAAGCTTGTGCATCAGATCTCATCAGTTTGCTCCATTTAACTCATATGTGTTCAGTTTAACAGAACAGAGGTTTCGTCGGCATAATACTGCAGGCCAATAAAACACAGGGGAGTGGACCATTAAGTCTGAGTGTAGACTGTTAAGTCCCGGTGTCATTAAACAGGCTTGCATAGTTGATCAGAATCCAAATAATTTAATGTGGTGAAATGAAACATTAATAACTACTGGATGAAAAATGCAGTTGGTAAACTAGGATTGTTAATAAGGCAAACTGACTAGAGCAATTAAGATTAAACATGTTGCAGAGAATTGAAAGGCTGTTATTAAGTATTGATTTCTCTGTCTTCAGTTAGATCTATGCAGACCATAAAGGAGATGTAGATAAAGAGCATGAGGAGATTTTAATGGGGTCCAATTTGTGAGCCAATTTAGAAACGGCTTTAAGAGTCTAGGAAGAGAGTAAGTGTTTGCTTGTAGACACATAGTAAATATATTATAGGCTATGGTGTTGGAGTAGGTGTGGATTTGCCACCGAGTCTGTCAGTGACTGAAAAAGAAGAATTACAATTGAATCCAACAATTAGATTCAGATACAAGTAATCAGTGTACCGTCAGTTCTTGCACTGCAGCCACAATTTAATTACATTTTCCTTCAAAAATTTCTAAAAGTCACTGAACTCATTTAAGCCATGAGCACATTAAACTCTTAAACCGAGTAATTCGGTGAAAGAATGACTTTAATTTTCAAGGCCTGTATTTTAGCCTGAAGCCAGGGCATTTCACATGTGTCTAGATAATATTTTCAGTAACTTCTTCAAGGTGTCACACTGTCCTCCAGTTTATCTATGCAGAATTACACACAATTTTTAGCTGCATAAAATAGCTGTCTTTTGTAAACGTTCCAAAGAAATTGTCTTCATTATCTTTGGTGCACAAAGGTTTTAATCAGCCCACTCCCTTAAAATCAATCCATCTGTTGGCTTTCAAACCTCAAACCACAACATCACAAGACATCAACATGTCTTCACGCCCTGAGTTGAGAGTTGTTTCTGCCACACCGCCACAGTGTGAGCTCCACAGACATCTCTCCTGCTAAGCATTATGATAGTTTCTATTACGTCCTGCAGTGTTGTGTCTGCGCTCCAGGCAGGTTTTCTGTTATCTGGGCCAAGCCAGAACCGCACAGGAGTCTCACAGAGAAGTATGATAGCTCATGTGTGGTTATATCTCTGCTACCATGAATAAAACATCACGCAAGAGTCAGCTATGTGCACTAAGCATGTGCTTAACTAGAAGATGCATGAAAGTGAATGCAGGTTTGGTGGTGGTGGTGGTGGTGGTGGTGGTGGTGGTGGTGGTGGTGTGTGTGTGTGTGTGTGTGTGTGTGTGTGTGTGTGTGCAGATATATGTTGCTTTAGTATCATCTTTCAAAAGAAGAAACAATAAGCAACATTAAAGGAGGACAAAACCTGAGCAGACTGAGACGTTTTGTTTTGCCCTTTAAAGTGTTGAAAAGGGACCATGAAACAAGTTTTATCATTTTCAAGAAGCAGCAGTAGCTCTTTACTTAAATTATGTTTTTTTAACCATAAAGGCACTCATATAGTATGACTTGCCACTGTCTGAAAATATGGCAGCTACAAAGCTGGTCTGAATTTTGCTCTCATCTTAACAATTTTTTTTGCCAGTCAGTGAAGCTCTCAATTAATCTCTGCATTGTTTTAATTGAATTTCCACATGTCATTACTCACATAGGAAAGAGTTTGGTTGCTGTTTTCCATCTTTATAAATCAATCTAGAAAATGAGCCTGACAGAAATAGTTATTGTCTTTCTGATAATTATTGTACTATAACAATAAATAATGATTTGCTCCATTCAAGTAGATACAAAAAATCCCGTTTCTCCTTCTTGACTAATAAGCATACGGCAAAGAGCACCACTCCTTACCGCATTAGTGTAATGTTATTTTGACAGAGTGATTAAGTGTGAGCAATACCTTAATTCTTCTTAGGCTTTACCACAAAGAAGAAAGGCCAGTTTTTATGTTACCTGAAAGAAAAAATGTCTGCAAGGCAAACTTGTGCAAGTCACAAGTTAGATTTTTTTTAGTAATCGCATGGTTGTAAAGGCAACTCGCAGAAGTGCATCCATATTATTATCAATTCAAAGCGTCTTTCATCTGCATTTTGGCAGCTAGTCAACCATATCAACATAACATGAAGTACCAAAGTAAAAAGAGTGTTTTACGATGTGTTTTATTTCTCTCAACGAGGCATTCGCTTCCTTCTCCCCTCCTTTTAACAGGTAAACAGCTTACCTTTGCCATGACTCATTCTACTGAGACTACTGTTAAGTACTTTACTGTCCTTTTCTGAGCTGTTAATTTGATAAGTGAGGGGATCTTGCACTTCATAGTCTGGGCAATTAAACCCATATCTGAAGAATAGGGTCAGGCTGAATGACTTTCTAGTGTCTATTATGGGAACCATCTGAGTTACTGTGCATCACTGAAATCAGACTTCTGCACCGACATGCTGAGACCTGATTGTAACTTTAAAATTTCGTATGAAAGCAAAGTTTTGTTTTAGTTACGTGCAACTGACATTCGGTCTTGAGGGCGTGCGCTCTTTTAACTTGATGCTTATGAAGACAATGGGATCAGTCACAAAACAGTGATTATTTTTTTCCTTTGATTAAATACACGAAACTAGACCTAGACTGAGACTTGGGATGTGTTTTGGATTTGTAAAGCGAATTGAATTTTTCTATTTTTAGGGAGGAAATAAGTTTAGAGCTGTGGGATTAGGACAAACCTCACAAAAGGACATGGAGCTAAGATGGTGTAAAGGTCAGTGTTTGGAAGATCCGCTCATGAGGAAAGTACAGTTTATACTGCTTTCCCAGCGCTGTCCAGTTGTTGATCCAGCCTACATGATAGCTTCCAGGTCACATGAGGTCAAGCTTAAAAATTCAGTACAATTTTCTAATTAGTATGTATTAAATTCCATTCGGCAGGAGTATCACGTAAGAGCAAAACATTCAAAATTAGGCTTTAAATTAGATATGGATGAAGCATTGCTGCTTCTAATATACATAAGTATTATGTCTTTAGACGAAAATGTCACAGAGTTTCCTGCAGCAGCATCTTCTCCCCCACCCCCTCCTAATTAAACTGTAATTTCAGAAAATTGTTGGTCTCATTGTAGATACATAAGCCTGTTTCATCACACTTAACTTTTTGGCATTTTAATACATGTTTTTCACATCAGTGTGCCAAACATCATCATTAAAATTTAACCCTCAGGCAGAAGGATGACCGAGCCAAAGATGATTAGTCTGTGCTTCTTTTCTGGAAATAACGGAAGGTCTCAGTTTGGATACATATAGAATTATGGAAATGTGGCTGGAATATTTTGGCAGGACACGAAAAAAAAGAACAATACACATGACCTCAATCTGCACATACACAAATGTAGACATACATTTGTAAAGAAAGAGCAGGAGAAGGAATCTGATACATAAAGTTTTACCTATTTTTTGGTCCTTTTAAGAGCAGGCAGTTTAAGAGGAGAAAGATTTTAGCTTCTATTTCTTGCTTGTATGCATTTATTATACTTTCATTATGCAGAAATTCTTCTCTTCAGCCCTCCTGATAACCTTCTTCCCCTGATCGGGCTAGCCAATCCACATTAAGTTGAGTAGTATCAAACTAGAACAGTGGCACAGGAAAAGACAAGCTGATCAAATATTTAGAAAATTTTCTTTACCTCTCTGAAACATAAAAAAAAAGCAGAAAACACTGCATATTAAATAAACATAAGACTCTCCCGAAATGCCACTATAAAATATTAAAAGCAGCATAAACACTGATAAACACAGAAATACCAGAGACTAAGGGCTCCCAGGTCAATTTATAGAGGTTAAAATCAAAATGCATAGTGAAATTCAAAGACTTGAGTTGCCATAGGCAACATCTAAGGCTCAACTAATTGATTTATCATTAGGATGCAAAAGCAAGTGCTTACTTGCAATCTAAAGATGACCTGGGCATGAAAATATTAAGCGTAGGAACATTATGCATGGGAAACATCTAATTGGGAAGAACTTTTTTTTCCTACTGTATAAGCAGTGGAGCATTGCCCACGGCGATGAATTCAAAGAACTGCATAGCTTACTGGTAAGAGTGAATCTTGGAAAAGCTGTTTCAGTTAAGAGACGAGGTTATAAAGTTGACAACTTGATCCATGAGTTCTGGCATGTCTAAGTGACTGTGTGCTCTTTGATGCTGAGTGCGTGACAGAAAAATAAACAAATGAAAAGCAACAAAAAAAAAAAAGAGGCAGAGGAGTGGTATGAACCCTTCCAAAGCAGGTGGCAGAGCCCTCCAGATGCTGCAGATAAGCAACGATGCAGATAATGTCTTGCCTAGATTACCTCAGGGACTCCGATTACAGTGGAGAGTCCTCATCTGGGTCAGCTCCGAGCTGGTTCTGCAGGGATCAGCTGTTCTCGCTGTTGTCCTGCTGGCCTCAGCTGTCTCTCACCTGCTTGTGACCAGTCACGGATGTATTGGCAGTCTAAACACAACAGAGTCGACATACATGATACGTTGCACTGTGCCGTACCTACACTGTCACGACAGGCTTATTTGCACTGAATATTATTTTGATAAGGTCTGCATGAAACTTGATCTAATTGAATTAATCAATTCACTGTTGTCATCTCTGGGAACTTTCAATTGTAAGGGAAAGATTTTACCATAACAGTGTAATAGTAGTAGAATAATAATAATAGTAGAATAGCTGGAAATAGGAGGGTGAAAAATCTCCCTCTTACAAAGAAGAAATCTCCAGGAGTGGGGATCTCAGGGACCAATTAGGGTAAGCAGAAAGTGAAGAGAGAAAAGAAGAGCATAGAGAGACAACAAAAAATGTAACGTATGCATGGATAAATTGGTGAACTGGCCTTCAGAGCACAATCCCTAGGGGCAAGCGGTCAGAGCTCTCCTGGGGCTAAAGTGTTGGTTTGAAGGAATTTTTCTTGGGATGTCAATCAAATAACTTTAAAGAGACTGAAAATGGACAAAAAATAATCGCAAATAACTGCAAAGAGGCATAAATCAACCATAAATAATCCAAAAAGACAGAAAGAAAATGCAAACCAACCTCAAAGAGACACAAAACAACCAAAGAGGAACAGAATTATAACAAAAAGACACAAACTGACCACGGAGACGCAAAACCACTACAAAGACAGACAAATTAACAGGAAAAAATTGGGCACATTGACAAGGGAGGGAGGGAGTTCCAAACAGGAGTCAGAGGTTTCAAATCTTTGAAGTTTAGATCCAAATATAGAATAGACAGCGAAAAACTGTGATCACTTTATACAACAGGCACTAAAGTGTAGAGAAAAATAAAATGATCATAAAGTGATTATACTTTTTCTGTGATTTGTTGCTCTGACGACAAATCTTCATCTTTGCTTTTGCAGCTTGTTTTTTAAATTTGGTCAGATACATTCAAAACTCTTGCACAGGGCGTAGCACAGCTCATACATTTAAACCATTTATTTTTTTTAATGTTTATCAAATTATTGGCTTATATATTCTAATATACTCATTTGTGTTTTTTGCAGACAATAATGAACAATGCATGTGTTTGGAAAAAAAAAAGGAATCTGTAGTTTTACATAAGTTGCTAATAGACTCTACAACCTATGTAGTTCAAGATTTTCAATTTAGAAATATAAATTTAAGGCTAGATAATTTTTAAGTGAGGCAATAATGCAGATCTACACAAGAGATGAAAGTCAGTTTTGAAAAATGGGTTGCAAATGCTCATGTACGGTTTACCCTTCAAATGTATGTATGCACAAATGTGTGTATGCCCTCTATAAGAGAAAGAATGTACACGGGAATTCCAGATAGATATTTTCAAGGAGATATAAACTGAAAAAGAGAAAAGAAAGAGAGATATTCCAACATAGAGGCATCTTGACTCACATAGTCGTGGGGATCATGACCTCAATTTTCAGTGTGTGCCACTAGGAAAGCACAGGTGCACTCAAGAAGAGATGGCTAGCTAGCTAGCTAGCTATTGAGTTTGTGTACCCCTGAGGGCAAAAACATGTCCACCGAGCAAACCTTTTATGTTTCTCTCAACAAACGGTTCAGTCAGAGGTATCAGGGGGGACTGCTGGTGATGGTGAAAATGTATGATTGCTCCACATTCAAAGTCTGATTCAGGCTGACAGATAATTCTTAACTGACAACAACACATGGACAGACTTGGGGCTTTTTACACGTAAGCACTCACATTGTTATTTAAATGATGTTAAGTTATGCAGAACTTTTACTAACTAGGAGAAACAAAAGGGAAAAAATGCAGAAATCAGCTTGGTTTCATTGCAAAGAATAGCTGTCATCGTGAGCCCCGCCCATGAGTGATAATCCCACGTGCACATGTCCCTGCAAATATGCATCCTGAACACAACTGCATCCTCTTCGGATTGAGGTTAACTAAAAAAAATAAAAAATAAAAAAACACACAAACACATCTGTCTTCCTAAAATGTTGCCCTATTCACTGATGGGTTTATGATTAAAAATAGAACTGCTGTCATTTAATTCCCCACTTAGCCACAAAAACAAAAAAAGCAATCATCTCCTGAAACATTAATGGCCCGTTGACATCTTGCAGCGAGCCACAGTCTATCAGGTGGCGTGTGTAAATAAGGCTTCATTCTTCATATTGATTTTCCCCCCAGGTTTTGACATCAGAGGAAATCAAGAAGCACATTGCTGTATGTTCTCTGCAATAACAGCAGTTATTATAGCCATTACTTCCTTTTCCATCCATTTTCTCTAATATACACCCAGCGCCTACATCCATCAGTGTGCAAAGATGTGGTTTGGATATTTGTCTTGATGGAAAGGTAAATGAAATCTTCAGTCGAATAGCCTGCTCTGGCATTATTAGTGGATATAAATGTGCTTACTTACAAATTCCGCTGTTTCGTAAGAGTAACACGATTCTCTGGATTATATTTACGTCCCATTTGCTGCCCAGTTAGTGTTTTACTGCACAGGAAACGATAGCATATAGCAATGTGGAAAAACCAAAAGAGAACACTTAAAGCCCCATCAAGAGACTTTAAAGTGCATTTGCATGTCCTGTAAGCCAGTGCTTCTCAACCTTTAAAGCAAAGTCTACTTGTGACACATCATCCATCCCTAATCAGCAAGATGCTTTAAAAATAATGCCTTGATTATACTCGGTTGTGAATACAGACATGGACAGCTGAAGACAGGATAACAGAATAGTCATTCTTGTTATAGTTTTTTGAAGTCTCCTTACCTGGGCCGCATGTGTAGTTGGTGCATTGTGATATAAATTCTTTGCAGACTGGTCCAAACAGTCAAAAAAGACAGGCAGGTATGTGGACTACTATTAAATTTACATTGCTGTGACCTGAGCGGACTCTAGCAGACTCTAGTGGACACGGTTTAAGTCATTCAAAAATTGTTTTAATCAAAGTTGATGCTGTCTGAATAACAGATAATAAAGAAATCAGGGATTTTAAGATCTATTTATTTTTAATTTTTTGTTGGGCAAGTGTATTTTCTTGGTTTGGTGCCCTGGATGCAGGGCTACCAGCACTAAATTCAGAATAACTGTCATAAACTACAGATATGTTTCCTTTTTTGTTCATAAGCACGGCCAGAAAACCCCACTCGTGAGGGCCTGTATAACATTTAAATTCTCTATAACACCGGGTCTGTCAGGGCTTGTCTGACAGACCCCATCGCCCCTGGCATTTTGCCCTGTACCAGCCCACCGCAATCGATAACATGCCACCCATGTTTGTGCTGCCCTGAATATGCATGCCGTCCAGGCCACCCTTTAAAAGCACTAAAGGTGTGTATTGAATAAGCGAAGACTAAGATTTAGATAAAGGAAATGTTTTTTGAAAGTGACTCTGCTAATACCTGTACAGTACTGAGAGAATTTTAAAAGAAGTAATGATCTGTCTGTAATAAACAGTTGATCAGATAATTGTTCTTTTCAGGTTGAAGTACAGTATGTTTCACTAACTCATAGCATTTCCTGCTTGGGTAAGTTCTTAAAAAGCAGGAAAAAAATAAAGTGAATAAACTGTCAACATAAAAGTAAAAAAAAAATGCGGGGGACTTGTTTGATAAATCCATAAAAAAGTGGTGCGATCATGTCAGAGAGGCGCAAAACAGTCACACTGACATGACAATGTATGTAAAGACAATGCACAAATAGTTGTTTAGGGAATAAATAAAGACAAGAATGTCTCAATTTTACTCCCCTATAATGTCCATCACTGCCACACAAAATCTTGCGTCCTAAGAGGTTTTTTCCATATCCCAAAACATCACTGGGAACAGCAAGCTGCCAGCTGGCCCACTGCTAATGCTGATAAATGGTGGTTAACAAAATTGTGGCATCCTTTTTACACTAGCAAGTGCTTACTAATTGTCTTAGCCACTTTGCACAGTGTGTTAGCTAGCATACTCTGACATCCACACAAACACATTATGACCAGAAAACTACTTATTTGCAAAAGTGGCAAGCTAGCCAAATTGAAGTTGTGGAGAGAGTGCATATTTGGTTGTACTGTTATGTAATTAACACAACTTTGCAAAAACCAGCCACTTCGTTCACCAATAGAGTTTAAGCTTAAATTTTCTGACACTCCAGACAAGTATCACCCTGCTAATCATCCTAATCTCATCTCTCCTGACATACAGTGTTGTTGATCCAGGCAGACAGCCCATTACCTTCTGCTTTACTTAACCCCCTCTAAGTTCTCCGTTTCTCTGTCCTTCTAACTGTGTACAGCACCACTGCCAGCACCTCCCTAGTCTTATCCATTTTGGCACTCTGACGTTTTTGTTGACAGCTGTGTTGGCCCGAAAAGTCACATTAGGCCCACTGGGGGAGTTCCAGTATGCCAGATGGCCAGTCAAGCACAGGTAAAAGGTGATAACAGAGAGTAAAAACAAGCCAGAATAATATTATGTCCTGTCCTTACTCCTCTGTCTTTCTTTTCTCTCTCCGCCTATCACAAATTGCAAATAGGTAAACTGTTTGACCGTATACTGGCTGTTCTAAGCTAGTAACAAACTGAATGTAGAATTATAGAAAAAAGAAAACAGCGTGTGCGTGACAAGTGGCTCGCTGCCACAACAGAAGCAGCGAGCAATGCAGATGCTTGCTGTTGAAAAATGGGTTAGGGTCTCGGGCCCTCAAACAGCAGGCTGCTTTTCTTAGTTTGTAATGCAGCCCTATCTTTTAGCATGGTTGTACTGTGGGAATACTGATCATTTAAATGGATAGCTTATCATCTTCTGAAATACTCTTGAAGTATGGGATGCAGACTTTGCTATTTTAGATTAAGATTATAAGTTCACCAGAATGCCGGCTCATTTCTCCATCAAATATAGGACCATGGTTCTCAGCTAGCTGCCAGTTAGCATTCTTTAGCATAGTTAGCATAAATACTAAAAATAGGTGATAAGAGTCACTCTAAAGCACTAACTAATTATATCGTTTGAGAACTAGGGGTTTACTGGGTGTTTTTAGCTGGGCTAACTTATGTTTATTCAGGGGTTAAAATGAGTGGGAGTTCCAGAACCTTTCAGTTGCTCAGTAATGAAACCTAATCCAAATTTTACAAAATTTTCCAAAATACATAATTTTATCAAGCAGCCTGGCTTTGCTTCCAGGTTAGGCCACAGAGAAATGAATATCACCCTTGGTCCTTTCCACATGTGCAGACGTCAGAAAAGTTGCCATGTTGTACTTCACTACCTACCGCTACAGTAAGCATAAACAAAGTTACCATTTCTGTGAATGGCAGATAATTTCAAACTCGACACACAAAACTGCATCTGTGCAGTTTGGATTATAGTCTGTCTGCTAGCTAAGTGTCCAGTCACTGTATTTCCTAAGAGGGGGAAAAATGTGTGAACGATCTAAAATAGACAGAACATTAAAGGAAAATGAGAGATAATGACTACTCGGCAAGTGACATTAGCTAGAGGGGGAAAACTTACATGTCATGTCCAAATAAATGTTACTTTATTATTAAAATATCAGATTCTGGATCTGCATGTAATAATTTGCTGAAGTTATTTGGTTATTTGTGAATTGTGTCTTTCACAACAAATTTAATTATATTTTTTGTTGGACTATTATACTAGTATGCAAATTCATGCTGAGCTAAGTAGCAGTATTATGGTACAATCTACAGTGCTGCATTGTGTTGCACTCGTGAAATAGTTCATATAACATACAACAATCTGACTGAAGAGCAGTAAACCTCTAAAGCAGCAGCATCTGGTCAAAGCCTGTCCATAAAGAAAATGGGACATCAATTTATTTTGTGACTTATTTCTAAGAGAGTCATTTCCCTGCACTGCACCCAATCTCAGCGCACTCAAGTAGCCAAATTCCACTTTATCCCCTGGGTGTTGTGATTTTGTGCTAAGCTAAGCGAAGTGTATGTGACAGACAAACATCAGCGGCATCAATCCTTTTTCTATTTAATGCAAAAAGAAAAATAAGAAGCAAATGTTGTTACCCCACAGAGATAACTCTTAATTTTAGAGTCCCCATGGAAGCGGGATTGCTTCTTGCAAAGTGGTGTTGAACATAGCCTGCTTGTAATTCAACTAAAATCTTTCAGATCATTTCAAGTCAAACCTTTCTCCCAAAAAAAATCCAGTGAACCGGCAAGTCAGATATTTACTTACTGGATGTTACATGACATGATTATTAGGAAGTCACAATATTAGCTGAAGACTAAAATGCCTTCTGCACTATCTTTCAGTTTTACTCCAAAACTGACACAGCGGCTTTTCAAAATGTTTGTGACCAGATGGCTAAACTAGAAGAAAGATGTTTTGTGTATTATTTTATCATCCCCCCCCCCCCATCCTTTTAGACCCATGGGGAGCTAACTGCAAGGAAAATCAATTTCTGTCATTCTCCAGCGAGTCTGCAGATGACAGTGAATAAATTTGTCGGGGGTAGATGCAAAGTTGTTGCAAGCCACAGGAACTCGACAGCTCTGTAATGCAGGTAGTTGCAGCTCCTGCTAAACTAGTTGAATGAAGTGGGACATCTGGATTTTGCATTATTTTTGCTATACTCTAAAGACACCTGTCAGTGACATCGTCAGGGAATACAAACATAATTAAGTAATCAAACAGACACATTACATATGTAAATTACATTAATTGCAGAAATGGGCTTAAAATATTCATTCAAATTAGCCCCATCATTTAGGCAGGGATCTCTTCCTGGTGAGTGTAATCATTGAACTAATTAGGTCAGTCAATGCAAGTTGAAACATTTCGAAAAGCAATTTCACTTTCCAATTAATTATAGGCTCAGAGATTGAAAGCAATATGGAAATCTGCGGAGCAATAGCAAGGATAGAAATAACCCTTCAGAAAATCATCATCATGAGACCAGACTTATAGAAACAGGCCGACAGACTGAGAAATTTCACTGTGCAGCTTGAGCTTGAACTGTTATTATTTTTCATGGTTTATGGGTCTGAATGTGTATTTGCCGAGATGACTTGTCTGTATGGATTTTGGAAGTATCTCAGCAAGACAATTCAGCGCTGTAGAGCTGAATAGCGTTAGATGAAAGTGGAACACTCATTCACCTTTCTAGTACAAAGCAAACCACTTTGGAGAGTTCATAACCGGCTGCAGAGTGTGTGGCTTTTTCAGAAACACACAAAACAAATATCCACCCTGGTCTGAACAGTTCCATCCGGCGGTCTTATTTGTTTTGTTATGGCACTTTTATTTAATTCAGAAGCAACAATATAATTGCACTCTATTCTAATTCTTTTTATAGTCCTGAGTGAAACAGCATTCATGGCAGCCATAAACACGAGGATTGCAGGGAATTGTTCTCCAATCTGCTCCTACAAACAGGGAGTGCATGACGCCGTGGACAAAAATATTGGTCCACCTACACATTACACCTACAGCAGCTGGCCAGCCATGGAGACCCAAAGGGTGATCTCCCATTGCACAGTTTTGGGTTGATGTTAATGCCAGAGGAGTTTCGGAGCTCAGCAGTTATTGAGTCAGGAGAGATTGGCGAGTGTTACGCACCACGTGCCTCAGCACTCGGCGACTCCACTGTGTAACTTTACTGGGTCTCACACTTTGCGGCTGACTTGCTGTGGTTACTAAACACTTCCATTTTGCAAGAGTATCACTTACAGTTTACGGTGGGATGTCTAGAAGGGAAGACATTTTTTCAGCTGACTTGTTGGGAATTCTTTCACAGTCACCATGTCACCATGTCCTTAATTTTATACAACTGTGCCAATGAAACTGAAAAAATCCCAAATTCAAAGATTAAGAAGCGTGGAATGTTTTTGTCCAAGCCTCAGAACAATGAAGACAACACAAAAGGTGCATAAGCTGTGATTTCTTTAGTGGATAATTGAGGTTAAAATCTCCCAATTAAAAGAATAAAATACATTTACAACCTGATTTTAAATAAATATATATATATATATATATATATATATATATATATATATATATATATATATATATATATATATATATATTAGTAGTAGTTTCCCCCTTAATAATTCCACCCAGTGACGTCTTTTACAACTCCTCCACTTGGATACAGGATTCAGTCGGTGTTGCCATATTTGAGCAGTGTAAATGAGGCTCTACAAAGGGAGTATGTTTTACTTCTTTTACTCAGAGAGGGTATGTTCATTATTGCTTAACCTTCATTAAGATACTAAAAAAGTGTTGTATAAAGGAAATGTTGCAAGTGTTAGTATGCCATAATGGAGCTGTAGTAACCCAGTGTTTCTTCTAGAGCTTTAAAAGTTTTCAGGTATTATTTACATTCTGTACAAGACTGGGCAGAATACACAAGGTTATACTATTTAAATCCCAAACTACATTTGCTACATTGTATGGAGTTTTATTTTGAAATCCCCTCATTAGTCATCATTAGTGAGTCTTTTGCCTTGTAAAGGTAGCAATAGTGTCAAAAAGCACATCGCCACGTGATTTTCTAAGCTGTGGTACAAAAATGTTTTCCATTTGTAGCATCAGCAGATGAGGATGCTAAACTTTTGCTTAAGACATGTTTGCATATGGCATGCAGCCTGTCTCTTTAAGGGTTGTATAATGATATAATATGAATATTTGACTTTTTAAGATCATTTTTTGAAACAAATCACCTGGAAACTTTAATAATTTACGCTCCTGGAGCTAAAGATCAAGATACTTCTAACTAGTTACATTCATTTTAGTCAGCAAACATGACAACAGTTGAAGAGATGAAAAGCTGGCTTGTTTGCGTTTGTGTGAAATTGAATAACCATTGTTTCAAGAAATAAAATATAAAATATTTTTGAGTGACAAATCTTTCACTATTACCTGGTGCGATGCTGAATTGAAAAGGCTGGCTTGCAAATCAATAGCGAGCAAATTTCTTTCTCTTTTTTTCTTCAAGATAAAAATATTGACATATGACTTTTTGCTATTTTGTAAAAATATAAGCTACATAACTTAGCTTTTTACGAGTGCCGCCCAAACTGTGTGCAGCTTGTTCTTGTACACCTAAAACAAGACAGATGATGAGACTACAGCATGTGATAGGACATGCCCTCGGAGGTCCCCTGCACCTCTTTTGCCCTTCGTTTCCTCACCTTTCCCATCACATTATCCTCAATCTTACTTTGCTCCTCCCCAAAATGCTGCCTCCCTTCCCATCCTCAGAGATCTCACCAGAAGCCTCCAGAAAGACAGATGCTTTGTCCATTCATTCAGTAATTACATTCCACTGCCAGGTCTTGCAGGCTGATTATTTAGCTGTCTGTCTCATCTACTGCCAAGCCACTTCTCCCATGTAAGCTCCGATTCAGGACCCCAGGACAGCATCCGCAGATAAGGCTCACCCTGACTGTGTTAAACAATGAGAAGAGTTCAAAATGATTAGCCTGCCAGATTTTAGGTTTATTTTAGGTCCCATTTATGAAGGGGGAATGAATGTAATGAACATGCAATAAAACAAAATGTAACAAATCTAGACAGTAACATACAGTATGGGAGATGCTTTTGGTGAATCTAACCAATGAATCAGCTTAAACTGCGATACGAATGTAAACAGCAAATTAGTTCTCAGAGAAATGAGAACGACTGCCTTTGGGCTCGCCTATGTTTTTTTCTTGCTCCCTTTTATATTAGAGCATCACCAGCTGTTATGGCAGATGGGCAAGGTAGCAACCAATTTAACTCCATCCATTTCTATGCAAGCACAGAAGAAACAATCTGTCTCTGTCACTGACTGTCTCACTCGCTCTCTCCTCTAAGCTTCTTTTTTTTCTGAAGGGATCCAGCTTTATCGCTCTCATTTTGACATACAGATTTTTACCAGCATCAACTAAAAAACTGTGATGGGATAATATAAACTGTACGTGCTTATGATTAAATGAGTATTTGCAATACTTTTACTTTAATTTTATATGTAAGCAAAAACAATAGATGAGCTTCCCATTGTCCTTGCCAATTCCTGAGAAAAACTAGGAAAGGTTTTCCAAGAAGTAGGCTGACAAGTTCATGATACAAATATTTTCTTTTTTCAATCCCAAAGGCACAAACTCTCACCAGCCACTTTATTAGGTACACCTTCCTAATGGTGTGTTAGAACCTTTTGCCCTCAAAACCTTGTTAATTCTTTGTGGCATTAAATCAATAAAAGGTGCTGAAAACATTCCTCAGAGATTTTGGTCAGTATTGACATGGGAGAATCACACAGTTGCTTGTCATGCCAATGTCTCCCTTCAACCACATCACAAAATGCTCTATTGGATTGAGATCTGGTCACTGTATAAGATATTCAAGAAACCCGAGCTTTGTCACACACACACTATCCTACAGGAAGCAGCCAGGCGATGAATATATTGTGGTCAAAAAGCGATGGACATACTCAAGTAGCCTTTGGCACTTAAATGGTGCTTAGTTAGTATAAAGGACCTAAAGTGAGTCAAGAAAGTATCTCTTACACCTTTACACCATGCTGATGATGCTTTCATGTTGGATAGCAGGGATCATTTGGCCCAACCATCACAGCAGAGATTGAGACTCAACAGACCAAAGAATGTTTTTTTCCAGTCTTCTACTCTCTACTTTTGTTGAGCTTGTGGGAAATTTAGCCTTAGTTTCCTGCTGTTAGCTGATAGGAGTGGTATCTGGATAAGAGCTGCTCTTCTGCATACTGTACCTTGATTGTAACAAGCAGTTATTTGAGCTACTGTTGTTTCCTGGAAGCTTGAAGCAATTTGTCCTGCTCTCCGGGGGTCTAAGTGTTAAAATCAGCAAGACATTTTCATCCAGAGAATGGACACTGGATATTTTGTCTTTTTTAGACCACTCTCTGCAAACCCTATAGATGGGTGTGCGGCTTAGATCCTTGAGATGAAGTGTATGCAGCTGATGTGTGTAGAAACACACGCCAGGATGTGCTCCTAAACTTACACTGGTCATTTTAATCATGGTACAATTACCATTGGTATTTTTTAGATTCAGCAGCAATCATAAGCAGATTTCTCCATACAACAATCGTTATTAGTTGAAGTGCTCTAAAATATAAAAACATAATTAAAAATTAACATAATCCATTTTATTCAATACCCTTAATACATTCAGAATATTTTCCTGATTCTAATTAAATTTTTATTGGAGTCTTATTTGAAAATGCAGGGCTTTTTAGGTGAAAGAGAATGTTTTTACAGTGTGATACAGTGTTCGTTAGTTTACTTAAGCAAAGGCTCCGAACTATTCGTCCACTATAAGTCTATTAACAAGCAGTGACACAAAGAGCAAAGAGGAGCAGTGAGGTTGAAAGATGCTATTAAAGCCATAACAAGAGTTAATGGCAGGGCAAAAAAAAAAAAAAAAAGTTGAAGGTAATGGTGCTGCGAGTCTCAAATTGTCCAGATCAATGTTTAAAGAGCACATGGTGCAATTAGTGAGTCTTTTGTGCTTCTAAAATCTTTTTTGCATATTCTATCAAAGAACGCATGGGCATTAAACACCCAATTGCCCAAGCAATAACTATAAAACAGCTGCACTACATCAGAAGGCTTGGGCATTAAATTGCATTGTTCTTTGCTTCTGCACTAATACAAGGATAGAAAAGCTGGCCAGAGATGAAAATTAAGCCCAGTAGTAGCAACACTCGTCTAAGTGGGGCATCTATTTGCTCTCAAAACCACCTGAACTATCAGTGTCACACAATCCACGAGACACTGTAAACATTCATCTGATCCATGCTGAAATAATTGCATCACATAATAATTCGTTCCCCAAATCCTCTGTTTGACAGCATGCCAAAGGTGGTGATTAAATTCAAATCTGAATACCGAGGAGGCCGTTGAAGTCCTCTATTCTCTTGTCATGTTCATGAAACCAGTCACCATAAGAAGATGGATAATTTGTGGCCTTAAAGCGATGCTTACAGCGAGTAATAATGCTTTCACAGAGTGACATACAAATGATAATGGATCAGTGTAAAAAGGAGAAGTCCATTTTAAAATTCACTCCAGTGTGCAGCTGAATGTTGCAGTGATCCGATCAGCTTACAAGTTCCCCCAGATTAGTCATTTCTCTAAATTCCCTGAGTGGAGGTCAAGAGTGCAAAATTTATATGACACCCAGAGACATAAGCAAGGTTAAAATAAAGCAGAATTCTAGCAAGAGCCCAAAGTCTGCCAAGAAACATCCCACACACCATTAAAACACCACCATCCTAGACTACTGAAACAAGGCATTTGGCTTCTAACCTGTGCGGGCTTTAGCTGTCCAGATTGGTGTACCAGGTGTACCAGAGCACCACCACATCTCACATTTCTCGTCTGACAGATGTGAAGCCCAGTATGATCTTAAAGCCCATCTTCCTCGAAGCTGGAGGTGTTGTTCATTCTGAGAGAGACAGTTGTAATAACTGGTATCTGTGGTACTTCTTACCTTCCTGTCAGCTCCAACCAGTATGGCCAGTCACCGCTGACCATCACACCGGATGTTTTTCTGTTTTTTGTATCATTCCGAGCAAAGCAACAGGTTTAGAAACGTTCTAGCCACACTTAGCTGTATCTGCATAGATTTATAAATTACACTGCTGGTGCATTTCATGATTGGTGATGCATGCTTCAACACCTTACTGACTACAGCTTCTTACTAGCAAAAAACCACACACACACACACACACACACACACACACACAAAGAGAAAACACTCCTAATCCAACAAAGTTGTTTTAATCAATTCCAGTTCAGAGCCACTGTGGGACACCTCCAAGCTGTCAGCTGATGGAAAGCTGTTGATTATGGTTTTAATAAGGAGCAGAAAGTGTGACCATGAAGACTACAGTGGTGCAAACTGCAGTACAATACAACAGTTCTTACAATGTGTAATGGATAATATTCTTCCTTTGCTTTTTTCACTCAAAGCAAAAGTGTAGCTCTTCTTTTAGACTTCATTTAAGGGGAGACTCGATAGATCTGTGATGAATGTCCAATTGTGTAGGTTTTTAGATCATTCATTTGTCATTCAGATGAATGTACTGCTTCAATTAGTGAATAAGAGCTGGAGATTGGATCTATTATCAGTGTTACACTTTTGTCTACTTCTTAGAGGTTTTTGAAGAAAAAAAATAACTTGAGGAAAAATATATTAACTTTCTTGCTGAATGTTTGATAAGACCGATATATGTTTGTCATGTTTGTACCGTTTAACTCTGTAACAACCAGATGTTATAACTTAACATAAACCAAAGAAGGACTTAGTTAGACATATGCGATGTGTCATTCTCACAAACGGGACATAAATGCTGCCATTCTTTTGGTTACCTTTGGCACACAACTTTTCCTTGTTTCACCTTTATTGTTGAACCTTTTAAGAGCAAGACACTGTGCATTAACAGGGAGGAAGGAGGGTATCATGAGTCATTAGTATGAGAGGGAGACCCTGGTTTATGTACCATTTTGCAGTGTTGTGTTTTCCACTTTATACTTTGTTTTGACTCACAGTTTATGCTTAGATGCTGAAAGTACTTGTTTAATATTTGAAAAACACTATATTTAGGTGATTAAGTTTTGAATGAGCTGCTCTGACTTCTGACTGTGCAGAAGTCTTGAGCTCCCCTCCACCATTTATTTATTTTTTGCTTCCAAGAAGCCAGACTGCCTTGCAATTTCAAACTATGTTCTTTGCACACTGGCTGTTTTTTTTCCTTGCACCTGACCATTTTCAGAGGAAGGCTTCTTTTTGAGTCACTTAACACTGACCTATGAACGATTCAAGCATAAAAAGATGTCAAAATCAAATCCATTCCATTTTAATTCTGTCCATTAAAAAAATGAGAAAATTGGACACTTGGTGAAAAAAGAGGGACGTGACCAAAGCCTCATCGGAAATGATCTCAGTGTGGCTACAAAGCCATTTTTAAGGATGGGAGGATGTCTGGAGGAGGACAGGGAAGAGGCCATGTCTAAAACATAGAGGTGGCTCTGTCATGGTTTGGGGCTGCGTTCTTGATACTGATGGAATTATGAAAAGTAGGAAAGTACTATAAGTACCATGGAAAGCATCTGTCTGGCAACTGCTTCGGCTTTCAGCATGACTATAAATGTAGCAAAAACATTCCTGGATAGTTAAAAAAAACAAAACAACAACAACAACAACAAAAACAACAAAACAGTGGAACACTATGAGTCATGGACTGGCCTCACCAGAGCCCTGTCCACCACATTATAGGAGCAGTGTGGAATCATCTTGACAGAGAATGGAACAAAAGACAGCTAACATCCAAAGAAGACTTGGATGTCCTTTAAGAAGCCTGGAGGACTATTCGTGAACACTACTTAAAGTACAGGAAAACTTGTTTACAAGGGTTCAGACTGTGTGGTCATACCAAATATTGACTTTCGAGCTCAATGAAAATGTATAGACTCAGTTTTTTTTTTCTTATGCACTGTATTTCCATGTATGTTTTCACATTTCACTGTAGCTATTTCCCGTTTTCCTAGCAAAAGACTTAGAATAGTGCATTCCCATAAAACCACGTTTTATTTTACAAATAAAAAATAACAGGAAGTTATTTAATAACCCTTTGAATTCTAAACTATCATATTAGTACTCTAATTTGATATTTTGGAAAAGAAAAATGTGAAAAGTCATTGATGTGTGCAAGGATGATTACTTTCACTGTTTGACAAGACTTGTGAGAAGTATTTTTTTTTAAAAGTTACATATTCTCAGAGGGCTAATTATGAGCTAAAGGTGCTTGTTGCTATATTTGATGATAGATGATAAGGTCTATTACAACACCTACAATATATTAGTTCCAGTGAGAAACCCTGACATATTACAGAGTTTTGTCTTGCTATGACAGTAATGCACTGAAGTGTAAAAAAACAGTACTGCAAATGAGACAGTAAGGGGTAAAGGTTAAAAGAGGCAGCTTTGTCAAGATGAACTTTTTTGACCAGTTTTATTAAGATGTGACAATAAAAATCAGCTTGAAAGCCCTTAAATGAAGAGCTTTGAAAGTTGAAGACTCAAGGAATACTTCACTTCAACATGGAGGGTCATTATAGTTTCTGAGTGGTGCGCTACAACCCAGAGGAGTGAAATATAGCCAAGAGCAGGTCTAACATGTGCCAGAGGGGTTACTGGGATTGGCCTTTCCTTCTAGATATCCATGGCTGAACCTCTGTGGCTCCAAATATTAAATTAGATAGGTATTCTGACCTTTTAAGCCAGTAAATTAGCAGAGAAGAACACATTTTAAAATAAAAATGGTCAATATATTTAATGATTTTTCTGGGGGGGTTTTGGTCTAAATCAGACAATCTGGACTGTGAAAGTATTGGTTTCCATTTATGTCTTGGCAAGCCTGGTAATGAGCCTATAAAATTAATTTTGTTTATCTTAATCACCTCATTCTTATAAAATCGAATGATTTTACCTCGGCTCATTTCTTATTTGATGCCTGGTGCAACTACATTGTTTTATTATGTTTATTATTTTATTATTTATTATGTTTTGTTTCTCTTGCACCCAGTTCTGGTTTGTCAAGTCAATGAAATTGTCAGGGCTCTGTGTGCAGGCAGGTGGAGATGTGGATCCAAGTGCAGGACTCTCAGACGGAAATATAACTGAAAACCACAGCTTTATTGCTGGCACCAACAAAACAGAAACCAAAACATGAAAACACTAACTGGAACACACAGGCAGGATCTGCAGGTACAACACGACACTGAGCATGGGAAAACACAGGGCTTATATACACAGGGTAGTAACGGGGGAATCGGCAACAGGAGGGAGACACAGCTGGGAGAGATCAGGGCTAATGAGACAGGGGGAACAAAGCTGCACACACTAACATAAGACAAAGACTTTCACAATAAAACAGGAAACATGAATCACAACTCAGAGACACGGACTCAACACAGAGAGACAGAAAATGCCACATGGAACTGAACTACACATGAAACCACAATTCCTAAAACATGGATAACAGAAACATGAAACTCTAATAATAATGATCACAACCACAACAAGAGAACAAGAAAACAATCCATGATGCTAAATTAAACCAAAACATAAACTCAAAATACTGGATCCAACGGACCCAGAACCGTGACAGAAATTATCTGCTGTTTCTATCAGACCTGTTCGGTATTGACTTAAAATTTTAAATTACAGCATGCACTGCATTTAGCTTTAAACTACAGAAAAACTTATAGCTGCAGTTAAATAAAATGCAATGAAATGGTGACAGTAGATGGTGTCAGAGGCATTTGGTGACAAGCATATCAATGGGTGTAAATTATAAAGGCTATATATAATATACAGGCTTTTGCACATTTTTTTCTTGCAGATTAAATTGAGAGATTGTGTCAGCAATTAACTGATTCATGACAATAACTATGCCAATTAACAAAGACAACATTTGATACAGGAAGTTGCTGTATGTCATTATTTATCGAATTATAAAAACTCTCTTTAGGAAAGGAAAATGTAAAAATGTGAGCTTTGGATCAGTATTCTCTCCCGGTGACAACACTATTCATGACAATTACAATAATGTAATTAGGATTTAAGACAACAACAACAACAACAATCTTTATTTATAGAGCACATTTAAAAGCCTTGGGCATACCAAAGTGCTTTACATAAAACAATAAAAAATAAAACAGTTCACACATTAACATCAAATACATAAAGGTAACGAATTATGTTCACAGATAAAAGCCACCAATAAGAGTAAACTGCAGCACATAGGTTATAGCAAGGTAAGACTGTACCACCATGATAAAAGACACCAATAATGGAAAGATAGCAGAGAATTTAATACAATAGGTCAATAGGTCACTGCAAGCAAGCCAGCATTTAACTGGTAGAAAAGGCAAGTTTAAAAAGATATGTTTTTAGCTGTGATTTAAAAGAATGAATAGAATCAGACGCCCGGATGCCAATCGGGAGATTGTTCCACAGCTCCGGTGCAACTAGAGCAAACGATCGATCACCTCTAGATTTCAGTCGAGATCTGGGCTGAACCAGCAGTAACTGTGAGGATGACCTTAAAGCCCTAGCAGGAGCATATGGGTTTAAAAGTTCCTTAAGATAGCTTGGTGCAGTGTTATTGGTAATTTTAAAAGTAAACAACAAAATTTTAAATTGAATACGATATTTGACAGGCAACCAGTGCAGATCAGCAAGGACAGGAGTAATGTGGGCAAACTTCTTGGTTTTAGTTAGAATGCGTGCTGCAGCATTCTGAACTGTCTGTAATCTATGTAAAAGGGAAGAGTGGAGACCACAATAAAGTGAATTACAGTAATCTAGCCTTGACGTTACAAAGGCGTGGATGAGCTTTTCTAGGTCTTTATACGGGATATAGTGCCTGGCCTTAGAAATAAGGCGAAGCTGGTAAAAACTAGATCTGACAACAGCAGACACTTGTTTATCAAGTGTAAATGAGCTGTCAAATAAGACACCCAGATTCCTAACAGTGTCAGAGAAAGAACTAGTGAGAAAACCAAAGGCATCCCGAAGTTTGGCACGAAGGGCATTACTACCAAAAATCATAATTTCGGTTTTCTTATCATTAAGGGTAAGAGTATTTGCCAAAAGCCATTTCTTGACCTCACACATGCATTCTCGGAAGCTATTCAAAGAAAGAGCAAGATCATCGTTTAGCTCAAAATAGATCTGGATATCATCCGCATAATAGTGAAAAGCAATGTGGTATTTCTCAAAGATAGCATTTAAAGGAAGCATGTACAATGAGAAAAGGGTAGGGCCTAACACAGATCCCTGGGGGACACCACAGCAAACAGGTACAGCCAGATGTACCGAAGAGAGCCGATTGGAGAGGTAGGATTTAAACCAATCCAAGGCAGCGCCCTTAATGCCTACAGTGTGCTCTAGTCTCGCCAATAGGATGTTATGGTCAACCATGTCAAATGCCGATGAAAGATCCAATAGCACTAGGACAGAGGGGCGTCCATTGTCAGCCATTAGTAAAAGATCATTGAAAACACGAAGCAGCGCTGATTCAGTGCTGTGATGTTGTTTGAAGGCCGATTGAAATTTATCATTTATATTATTCTCATCCAGGTAGGTCTGCAGTTGAAGCAGAACCACCTTCTCAAGAATTTTAGCCAGAAAGGGAAGCTTAGAAATCGGCCTATAGTTGGCAAAATCACTATGATCAAGGTTCCTTTTTTTTAGAACAGGTTGAATTATAGCATGTTTGAGAGCTGAAGGTACATAGCCAGAAAGCAAGGAAAGGTTCAATATGGACAATAAACAAGGCCCAATTGCATTAAAACAATCCTTGACTATACGGGATGGGAGAACATCATGTACAAAATTAGTATTGTTCAGTTTATCAATTAGACGCTTCAGAGTAGAGAGTGAAACGGGTTCAAATTGATAAAGAGTAGCAGAACAATCAGGAATAGACATACTATCAGTCACCAAAGGAAGAGTAGATTTAAGAGATAAAACTTTATCTAAAAAATAGTTTGAAAATTTTTCACAAAGACCCGGGGAGCACGGCAGTGGCATAGAGGGGCAGGGGTTCACCACAGAGTTAAAAATTTTAAATAGAATTCGAGGATTATCACCATTAGTGGTAATAATTTTAGAGAGAAAAGCCGCTTTAGCCATTCTGGCAGCAGCTTGGAACTTCGAGCGGCTAATACGTAAAATATCATATGATGACTGGAGTCTATCATTCCTCCACTTCCTCTCATCCCGCCGACATATACGTCGTAAAGCACGAACAGAATCATTTAACCAACATTGTGAGTAAGTTCTGGGGCGTTTCATTTTGATAGGTGCAACAATGTTAAGAATCAAGGAACAAGTAGTTAAAACAGTATTAGTAAAATTCTCAAGCGTGTGTGGAGTAAAACAATCCAGCATAATAAATGGGGAGTTCACAAAAGACGTAGAAAAGTTGACCACAGTATCAGCATTAATAGTACGCGTAGGGTGAGGAGCCTCTAAGTATTGTCCAGTGTTGCCCAGGTCAACATCGAAGATAACCGGGGAATGATCAGAAAGTCCAGTATTTCTAATTTCCTTAATGCAAATATCCACATTAAATGAAAAAACCAAATCAAGGGTGTGGCCTTTAACATGGGTAGGCTCATTCACCCACTGAATAAGATTAAAAGAGTCAGTCAGTGCAAGAAAATCTTTAGCCAATTGGTCATCCATACAGCAGACATGAATGTTAAAATCACCAGAAATAATAACAGAACCATATTTAAAAAGAATGGATCCCAAAAAGTCAGCAAATTCAGAGATAAACATCTTATGGTATTTAGGCGGACGATAAACCACAACACACAGAGTAGTCCGAGAGCCAGTCAATTCCAATAGCTGAGCTTCAAAGCTGGAATAGGTTGGGGAGGGTAGCAGCCGTGCTTCATGTTTATTTTTAAAAACTGAGGCTAAGCCACCATTAATCAACATTAAAAGCAACAGAAAATCTCCATGTAAACTCTCAAGATGGTTTTTCATGGCCTTGTTGTGCTTTCAAGTCTCGTCTGCCGCTTTGGATCGTTGCCAGTGTCATAGTAACGTGGCAGGATGTGTCATCGTCTCATCCAGGCAACACTTTTCAACAGAATATGTTAAGGGCTCCTTTTTTTCTGTGGGGCTGCTGGAGTGTGGCACAAACCATCAGGAGCCTGCTTATTTTTAGACAGTCCTCACGCTGATTGTATTGTGACTGATTTAATAAGTATCGAGAAATTTGAAGAAACTTTACTGGGTTAGAGACATCACTTTGGAAAGGTCAGCAGAAATTAGTGGAGTAGGAGGGAAACTTAACCTTTCCCTTGGGTTGACTGACAGAGAGACAGAAGTGGCTTGATTGCAGCCATTGTGTACTCTTGTGTTTGATGATAATTACATATCCTGTTGTTTGCTCGGATCCATAAATATTTCATGAGCTCCTGTCTTGGATTTCGAAAGACTAGAAGATTTCCACTATCCTATAGCGAAAAATGACTACAATAGTGATTCAAAAGGGTGTTACTAACTTATTATACAACACTAATGAATTCTCTCGGTGCTGATTTTTGTAGCTTTCTGTCCTGACACTTACCCATCTTTAAAAATTCTCTAAATGTTACTAAATTTTCATTACTGCACATACAGTTGATATTATGTCAAGTTCAATCTTTACAGTGTGTGGGAAATCATGCATTGCATATTTCTCATAAAAAGCTAAAGTTGAAGTGAATCTTTGCATAAAGGTTTAAAGACAGCACAAAGCTAATGAAGCATGGCTAGTTAATCATGTTGGTTTTTCAGTACAAAACAAAGATGTTTGATTAGAAATGATTAGTTGTATCAACAGCACCACATGCTGTATTTATTGCTATTATCAACAGCATGGTGCACTTACTTCCTGGAACACGCCTCGTTGCTTGGCAAGACTTAAGGAAAATCAAAGACAACCTTTATAGCACCAAATTCTCTGCAAGACCCCAACCTGTCAGTTTTATACTTTGGTCTGAATAGAGATTAGATAAATGAGCTCATTATAAGCTTTAGAGTTGCTAGCAGATTTGGACAAAGGCATCCTTGCTGTTTTCTCTTGTTTGTAATCTTTTAGTAAAAATTAATTAGCAAAAAAAAAAAAATAAGAAGAAAAAATATGAAAGCAACTTTAGCTTAATACACGAAAATGTATTTGTCCCAATCTTGTTTATTACATAAAGCTATTGTGTATGCATAGTTACATCTTAGGACCCTGAATGTTCTTATCTATATGGGATATTATGATGTCATCATGTTGCCCAGCGGCCACCTACCGATGGTGCCAATAACCAATAACCTTGCATTTAGACAACGGTACCAACTTATAAAGGTGTAGTATAATTTAATATATATGTAATATATTCATTTGTGATACATTTGATATTTCCAGATTGTGATATTTACTATGAATATGAATATTTATTGAATATTTATTTACATAATTTCACACATTAACTTACAAAGTCAGGTTTACTGTATTCAGAGAATTCAGGAAAACTTTAATATAAAAGCAATGGGATGTTGCGTCATGTGAATGAGTCCACCGTAAAGAAATCACCATTTTTCCAGGATGCCATTATATCCATTTTGTTGAGGTGCATGTTACTGACATGTATACATACATTATAACAACCATAATTAAAGTTACATTCTGAGATCCTCTTTTACTCTGAGGGTGCACATTCAAACAAACTCTTGCATTTTTTTTCTTATACACTTAACCGGGGTGGTAAGTGTCTGAATGATGAGTGTAGCAGTATATTTATTTTGTACAACAGATGGCTCACATATTCCCTTAATCATGCATAGAGCTAAATACATTTTCCTGCACAACCGCACAATGAGTCCCTTATTTATCTTTATTCATATAAACATTTACAACGTCTATATTTTCAGTTTTTTCACTCTTGGTAACGTGATTAAGTATATCTTTTTGCCAACAAAGCAACAAGCAGAGCAAACAATGCTACAGGATGAGCATGTACTTGTAAATTAAACAAGTAGCATGAGTGTATAATAACGCAAATAAACCTATGGGGTTTTAAAGATATACACTTAGTGCTATCAGTGGAAATGTCCACATGTAATTTCATAGTCATCAAGTGTTATATAATCTGATTATATGACATTATCATGTCATTCAACTGCATGCGTTTCCTCTGGACACAGGACAGATGTGGTACTTACAGAAACACAAAGCTGCGTACCAGCAGCAGTTTCTGTCTGCTTCGTGTTATTTTGAGAGAATTCTTTACGCCAGCAAATAGAGATCTGTGTCTGCCATACACTGCATGGTAAACATGACCCAGCAGCACAAACCAGCACACTTCAGCACTCATATTGATTACCAGCATAAGTGTAAAGATTGCGGCATCTGGAGACACAGTTGGGTGTTGATGAATATATCCCCTTTGGACACAAGCAAGAAAATCCAGCCGAATTTCAAGAATCTCTTTTGTGATTCCCTACACAGAACAAATGAAGTGTTTCAAAACATCCCCGTGAAGAAAAGGTTTCATTTTAATCCATTTGATATAAATAACCCACTTTGGCATTTTGTTTGACACAAAAAACAATTATGTCATTAACTATGTGTTTGATTTAAGTGTGATAGTCCAAAACATCTGTTTCACAGTCAGAATCCTGCAGACATGTGTAAAGTCATGGTAAAAAAGAAAGTACACCTCTTTTAAATTCTAATGTTTTATGTAAGAGAACATAACAAAAAAATAATCTATTCCTCTGCAGGACTTCAAATTAGGTAAATACAACCTCAGATGAATGACCAAATATCATATAATTTATTGTGTTATTTAATAAAAATTAAGCCAAAATATAAAAGCAGTATGTGAAACACCCTCCCTGCTTCTAGAGGAGTTAGCAGCAAGGCGCTGATAATCAAAATACACTGACTGATCATCAGCAAGTGTGAGCACCTCTACAAAAGCAGTTGTTTGGGGAGTTTGTTGGTCTGGGGCATTGATCGTGTGTTTTAATACAATGCAAAAGAGGAAAGATGTGCAGTTATCTTAGAGAAAGAGCTATTGCTATAATGCAGTTTGGCCTTGATGTTACTTTTTTAGTTAGTGCAATGTTAAAATAAGTTGTTTAAAAGGAAAAAAAATATTTATCAAGGCAATATGAGCAGAGAGTACAAATATGTTGAGGGAAAACAATGTTCACTAGCAGTCAAAAACTAATGTGTATGTCTGCATTTTTATTTTGTTGAATATGACCAAAATTATAGAAGAAGTGCTGCCATGTGTTTGACCAAAGGCTTCAGTTAGCATGTCTGATGTAAAGTGAGAAGTGTCTCCTTATACAGTACTTGAAATTTAAAAAAACAAAAAAAAAACAAAAAAAAAACACATCTTTGCTAATATTTGTGGGTGTTTTCTTGTTTATTTGTTTGGTTTTTTTGTACTATTTAAACACTAAAGTGGCCCACCAACGAGACAACGGTGGTCCACAGCTCATTTAAGTTTGAGACCCCTGAGTTATATGTTAAAGTTTGTAACAGTACACTGAAGACTGAACAGGCAGAGCCCTCTTCTCCTTTAGAAGAACATGGCAGTTTTGACTTAGCTTTATAAAGCTGGATGTGAACAAACCACATTACTGGAACCACGTCCTTTGGAGAGTTTAGAGCAAAGTGGAAATGTTTGGCCGTAATGCACAGCACAACATTTGGAGAAAACTAAACACAGCATATTACCACAAACATGTTATACCACTGAAAAAAAAAAAAAAAATTCATCCAAGTTCTTTTTCACTGCTGATAAGTGGCTCCAATAGTTATCAAATATATGCATTATTTCAGACATTGCTTCTGCATTTTGGCTTAGTTTTTGTTAAAAACATGACAACAGAGTTTAATATGGCATGTGTTGTTGTTCATCTGAGGTTGTATTTACTTTATTTTAAGACTTGATAAGAACATTTTTAGTATGTCGTAATATATAAAACCTTAGATCTGACAGAGGGCGCATTGCCATGACTTCACCTTGACTACTCATACATATTGTCAGTGACTATCTTTTTAAAAATTCATATAGGATGAGTATTGGCATACATGGCTATACCATTTAAAAAATCTGGTTATTGTAAGAATTTACCTTGTATTGATCTTACATTACATAAGTGTTAAAGGCAACATTATGCTGGAGTAACACACTTTTCTGAATCCATAAAAATCTTTTCAGTGAAATGAATAGCCATTATGCTTATTTGCCCACTTTCATTTACAATACAAAGACGCTGACATGAATACCATTTTACATCTGAACAAAGCGAGTCTTGATACTGAGGTGTTAACACGTTTGCATGTTTTAACTTCTGGTCCTTTTTTATGCAAACCTTCCATTACAAGAGGCCTTTATGGGCAAACTCAATAGCTAAAATGAAAAACAGAAGCACATAAAAGTTTAAAATATCTGGGCTACAAACAAGGTCAACAGGGGAAAAAAAACATATCCAAAATACAACTGGATAACACATCTGAAGCCACCCTTCCTTTATTTCTTTCCCCTAATTGGCTGGTGTGTTTTGAAACATATAAAGCTAAGTAAGGGGATTTGAAGAGTTCTCGAACCAAGCAACAAGGTATAACAATAAAGGCTGCATAATTTATCAACAGCCAGGCAGCGCTGCTTTTGTACTTAATATTGTGCAAGCAATTTGTCCCAGAGAGAAGTTAAATCTATTAGAACGGGACTCTGTGGAACCATTGGAAGAGTAAAAAAAAAAAGCACATTACAATGAAAACAATTTAGAAAAATGCTTAAGAGTCCATACTGTATGTCAAGCCTGAGGGTGAATGGGAGCTGCAACTGTAGTCTGCTGCTTACAAATCTGTTACAACTCTCACAACTGCCATAAAATCAATACCCTGGCATTTGGCCAACACCTATGCTGCCCTAGTTTGAGAGAATAGGGTAAGACTTGGAAATGGGACCCCACATGCAGAAAATGAGCAAGTGTCCTTCACTGCATCTTGAACAAGCAGGAGTTGTGGCCTCTTTAGGGAACTTCCCACCTGACATGAGATTATTTTTAACATGTATTTTGCTTGTCTATCCTCCATGCACTGACTAATTTCCCATCTGATATGATGCCACAGCAAATCTTTAAACTTCAAATTATTTTTATAAAAGGAAGGCAAGTCCAACACACCGTCAAGGTTTCTGATGAAATCTAACACTTATAACTTGCTTACCTTTTCTAATATGCTCACTGCCCTGTTTTGAGAGACCAGGCTATGACCTGGAAAGAGGCATCTCTTCTAGAGAGTGAGCAAGTCTCGTTCACTCCTTCTTAAGTTGGAAATATGACCTCTTTACAACTTCAACCTCTTCAGAGATTTTCCCACATGATAAGAAACTAAGCCATTTAGATGGAACTGTCCTACATAAGGACGTCCAGGGGATTGTTTCTCTTTGTTTTACATCCTTTTTTCATTGATGCCTGACTCCATTCTACCATAGCCAAACCTGTGGACCTGTCAACATGAAAAAGTTGGTGTTTGATTGAGTAGCTTGCCAACAAATAAGCCTAAAAAACTCTGTTTTTCATTTTACTGCAACCATTTATATTTGTTAGGTAATTTGAGTAGTGGTAGTTTTGGTGTACAGTGGTGTGCAGTTAACATACTGGGCACATTTGCTACACATGCAAACATTTTTTGTCTTGTATATTAATTCACAACAAGCACAGAATAAATACTGCAAATGAAGAAGCAAAATAGAAGCTCGAATAAAGGATGTGACAAATGTGATGTTTGATATTAATAATAAAAAAGCTGTGCAGTTGTCTGGTGGTAGGAAGGGCTTAGAACAGATAATAGATAAAGTAAAGCTGCAGGAGGAGGGTTGTTTTCAAGTTCTTGTGATTTTATGTGTGTGTTTGTGCCCACTACTGTTACTACTGGAGCTTTAAGCTATTAATTATGACTGCAGAAAGCTGCAGTGTGACCTAAGTGTCATCAGGTAAATTCTGTTTACCAGTGACTATTCATAACTCTGCAGTAATTGCTAATTTAGCAGCATAGGTTTTTTACTGCACTGTGAGAAAACGTGCCAGCAACTGAAATAAAAGCAGGCAAACGAAACCAATCATAGAGGAAGGGAAACATTTTTGTTATGTTTGTAATCTTGTGCAAATAAAAGTGACATTTAAGTACTTTTCATCATATTCTCTTTCATTGCTTGTCTATTACACCTGAATGCTCTTTCATCAATGCGCTTCTGGGTGAGTCATTACTAGGAGAAAGTTATTACATGCCTTCTGCATATAAATGTCGCCTTTGTTATTATAATGCTCATAACCAAGATTTACCATTGCCAAGTGTGTTGAGGGGGAAAAAAACACTTACAGTTATTGCTTCATAACCCAAATTATTATTATCAGTGAAGACTGCTGACAACCAGGCAGGATAGCAGAATTGGTGCTCACACTTTGTTTTGGACGACAGTCGACATCTTTTAGGTGGTAATCTGAACTGACAGTGGCGTCAAAAGCAGCATAGCCATATTTACAGCAATGCACAGCTGTTTTTATAACTTTGACAATATTGTTTTTGTGTTTCCAAGCTTTAATCATTCTAAATCATTCTTTTCTCTTGTTGGATTGCAGACAAAGTACCAGTTTATGAGGAGGGCTAGAACCAAAATTAATTTTCACAATATACCAAATTTAGATAAAGCAAAGGACCTTTTTTTTTTATTCATTCCCTAAGAGTCATTAGAAATGATTACAATTATTATATTTTGTTACAGGAAAGTTGCTGTTGTGAGTGGTTGACTTGAAAATATGTGACATGTAACTAACTTGGAAGACAGAGAATAAAACATATCTCAGGCCAGTTGTATTTTAAAATTAAGGGGTGCATAAATAATCAGCAGAGATTTTGTGTATCTTACTTGTAAAACCAAGAAAAGCAGTTCTAATATTTGCTTTCATAATATCACACCCATTCATCTCACTTCAAAGTAGCTTTTCTCTTCTTTGTGATTCAATAATTTGCTCACCAAAAATTAACTGAAGAACTCTCTGTAAGCCACGTGCCCAGGAGAGAACAGCAGACAGACACAACTGGTGGTTATCCAGCGAGCACAAGGGCATTTAGCAGCAAAAAGGACAGAAATGTCACTCAGCACTTGGATGAGGATAAAACAGGGATAAAAGGCTGCAAACATGTCTCCTAATGCATACAAATGGTGGGCCATTTCTGATGAGATTTTTAGCCTTGCTAATAGGTTCAAAAAATTAATTCCATCTTTGGCTAAAAATATATTCAAGTACACTTTTAAACAGTGTTTCATCCTCATTCAATAAGCTTGCAAAAATGATTCCTTCCTTAAAAAATTGCAATGCAGATTTTTAACTTCTATTTATTGAATTTCATATTTAAATTGTATATTATAATTTTCAGTGACCTAATAGTTGAGATTGTTGACAACGAGCTGTTTCTTTATACATAGCACCCATTGAGCGTAAATACTGATTTTATTTTTTGATGTCACTGATTTGGGAATCTATCGACTATCGTTTGATGATTCGTGGCGTGGCTTACTTTTTACCCACAGTGATAACAACTTTGGCATTTTAATGGCAATGATAGAAACTACCATACAACTTTAAGCTAGTGTAAGGGAAGTACAATAACAGTTGTCATGATAACTCAAATTACGGTAACGCTAGCAAGTTAAGATCAGCTGATTTTTTTTTCCATTAGCCACTAACATTATGTGTTGTGACTAATACATGTGGCTAATAAATGTTGCAACAAACATGGTCAAACGATGCAGCAACTTCTCATTTTTGCTTTCAGACAAAAACTACCATGGAATACAACCTTTATATACTCTATTTATATAGTGCAACTTCACAACAACAGTCATCAAGCATTGTAGGTAAACCTACTCAACCGCACATTAATGCAGTCACATGGCGCTAGCTCAGTGCATTTAAGCATGCAAACATGGTCAAGAAGTTCAAATTTAGCATCAGAATGGGAAAGAGAAATTATTTTTGTGAATCGGAATATGACATGAATGTTGGTACCAAAAAAGCTGGTCTGTGGACTTCTGAAACTACTGATGGGATTTACCAATAAATGATCCAAAAACAGAGAAAATATCCAGTGAGTGGCAGTTCTCTAAATAAAAATTCCCCATTGATGTCAGAGGTGAGAGGAAAATGGCTGCTTTAAGCAGCAGTAACTGCAGCAGAAAAAAATGCTAGATGCTGCTCCTGTCAACAAAGAATAGGTAACTGAAGGCTGGAATTCCAAAGGGCAAGTTTGATGCACACAACATGAAAGCGTGTATCCATCTTGCTTCATATCAGTGTTTGAAGTTGGCTGTCTTGGTGAGCATCATTTAAAATCCACAGACTACCTGAGGTTTTTTCTGATCATGCCTTTTCCATTTTCTTGAACATGTCAATGAGGTCACTCAAAAGACCTCTATAATTACAAGATCTCAATGCAATAGAGCACTTCTGGGATGTGTGGAATTGCACAAACCTACTACATCTGTATGTTGCTGTCATGTTAATATGGATCAAAATCTCAGAGCAATGCTTTTTAGCACCTTTTTTGAATCTATGCCAGTTCTGAAGGCAAACAGGGTTCAACCAGTGAGTACATATCACTGTATAAGATTTAAACCCTGCAATATTCAAGAAACAATTTAGTCTATGATTGCAAGGTTGCATTTTAGGAAACACTTCATACAATAAAAACACTTCTCAAACATAACTGGTTAAAACTACTTGAATTATAACTACACAAACCTAAACCAGCTTTTGTTGTTAAAAATATAGTCTTTTGCCTACACATTCTGCATGCTTATATGCAGATATCTTTACATAGAGATTATACAGACACTAAAGATTCCAAGATTTTATCTTATTGGTAAAGAAGTGCTACTGAGTTTATTCTTTTTTCCCCTTACATTAAGTCCATTACAGATATGGACTTTACTGAGCTGCACTCACATGTGTTCAGTCCTTAATAAAGCTTTCCGGACAAATCAGTTGAAGAGTTAGACCATCATTCAGCCTGGGCTGAATAAAAAATCTCACATGGTCAGCAGATTATTTCAAGATTATTAAAAATTCTTGCCCACAGGCAAGTTTTCTAACAGTGACTTTTATGGAAACCAAACTGTATCTAAGCTAAAGCATGTAGCATGTTTGCCACATGCTACATTTTATGAAGCACACCAGTCAGTTGGTGGTGCAGTCAGAAAGAGAGGCAGAGAATGAAGGAGGGGTGCAGTGCAGTAGGTATCAGGGATTTAACTGGAGAAGGAGCAAAGGTGATTGAGAGAAAAACATCAGGTCTGTCAATGCTGTACTTGGCGCTCCACTGAGAAATGTGAGGCAGTAAACACTAAGCCGCCTGCAGCTCTGTCATACATGTTATTAGGTTAGCTAAGGAAACCTAGGCCTAATCCCCTTCAGCTCTGCAAGGCAAAGTAGGGAATTATCGCACGGTGATTATCACATGACAGTGTTTATAGTATTTCTAAAGTATATCGAGAACTTTGCAACCAGGGAAATAATAACAGCGTGTGATAAGTAGGAGTTTGATTTTTAGGGTGATTCACTTCATCCTGATTACAGGATTGTAAAAAACACTTCAGGTGGCAAAAAATGAAAGCACATTGGGAAACCTATTATTGTGTAATACTTGTTATTACTCTCCCACCACCACAAATTAACAGGATTCACTCTTCCATGAAAAAGCTGTTTATCTATGTGGTTTAAGCGCTCCGGGCTTGGTGTTGCGAGGCAAAAAAGGACCCCATCTGTCATCCATTTCCCCTCAATTCTTTGATCATTTTGTGACCTCTTCCACCCTTTTGTAGCACAGCATTTTATTTGTATGACGATTCATCCGGCACTCTATCGGCAGTAATAATGCAATGTGACAGACATTGTTTAGGGCGTACGAGTTGTCTCTCACGGCAACAAACAAGTGACGAAAGGGACGATGTGATAAAGCATGAGAAGGTGACAGAGAGCACAATATCAAAGGTTTAGCAGTTTAATTCACCTTAACTTATGCGAGCGTTTTCTAAGTATTAAGTGTCAAATTTTCTTGGGTAAGATTCCATGCATCAACATTTTTCTCAGTGTGCACTGATTTCTGCTTTTGTTTTTTAATCCACTAATATATATATATATATATATATATATATATATATATATATATATATATATATATATATATATATATATTGCAGAAGTCATATAAGTAACCTTTGCTCTGTCTGAATATGGCGATGGATTTCATTTTGACAGTGGGAAATATTTGTCCCATGGGCCGATGACAGTTGAAAAACAGCCCCAGTGGTGTTTCCATTTAAAGGTGGCCCATCTCCCTCAAAGCAACGTTCCCCTCATAAGAACTTATGCCATTTCAGCGTCTCAGTTCATGTATTGCTGCTAAGAGGATGTGAGCGTTCATCCACAGCTAGAATGTCATTATGTGGCCAGGCTTTTGCACAGTGCTTTAAGGCTTACATGTCATCCAGTGTGCTGCTAAAAGGATCTGAAGTCTTTCAGTCACTACAAGTGCTTCAAAGGCTGTTTTACATGTAATTATTTCTAACGGGAGTGATACTTTGCTTAGATATAAATAAATCCTTAGACGGGAGTTTTTAAACCTTTTAGTAACATCTGAGCCTTTTTTGTGACAGCAGTCACTCTGAGCGAGTATAGGTGTCATTTTACCCCATGCATGACTGATGTCTTCCTTTGAAAAGAAACCCTTCAAATACATATGGCATTGCTGCTTTTTGAAGCGAGCTACTAAGATGGTAGTTTTTTTAATGTCTATTTTTGTGTATTGTTTATTTTGTCTGATGCAAGTGAAGTTTCTCATGCTCGTCGGCATTGTGCATAAAGGCATATGGTGCATTTTATTTCATTAATGCAAGAGGAGAAGAAGTGTTGAGGGCAGCAGCCAGACTCCATAAGCCTCCTCTGCTACACAAAAGACAGAATATGCTGTCAAACTGTCAAAACTTATACTTCGAGGCCTGTGATCGTCTTGCTGTGTGAGGCTCTCCGTTGCTTTTATGTCTGCGGTGTTTGTGTACAAGTGTGTGACTGACTTTATGCACGTGTGTCTGTGTATGCCCATGTCCTCGTGTTTGCGTACTATTTGGGGGTACACACATTTGAGAAAGCATGCATGATTGTGTGTGCATATTCAATATGTCTCCCTCTCTTTGAAAGCCTTTACACTCTGATCCATTTTGCTGAAGTGTGTGGCTCTTACACTGCGCATCAGTAGACGTGATAAATGGAAATATGCCGGAGCAAGACGAGAAAAGAAACTGCTACACCTCATGAAGCATGATGACGGCTTCATTGCCCGGGGAGGCCCTTAAGGGTTCCCTTGGGCTCCAAGTAACAAATGTTTTAAAAATCTGCATCTGTGGCTTCAGTTACTGGCTGGGGTAATTGAGCTGTCTGTTTCAGAGTAGAAAGAATTAAAAGCAAATTACTACCTGCTGAAACTGTGTTTGCATTGGCCATTTGTAAGAGACATTAATCTCTAAGTAAGGTATCACTGCCTTTATCTTATTGTCTTTGCAGTTCTTCTTTATTCTCAATTGTTTAGATAGCCAGTGAACTCTTAAAGACTATAGCTGTCAGCAAACACTGAGACGGTTTTAATTGTGCTTTACTGTTATGGTACAAATGCAGTACAGGCTTGTGGGGGTGTGATGAAGTGTCTAATTACAGATGGAGAGGGTGGGAGCCAATTTCAGTGGCGACACCACATGCAGCCAGCCAATTAAATATAGATGTTGAAGATTCAGTTTTCTCAATACATATCATTTGCTTTCTGTTTTTGTTTATGTTTGCTTGTTTTTGCTTTTGTCTGTGTTTACATGAGTGTTCTCTTTTTTATTTTCTTCTGCCATACACTCCTTTGCATTGCATTTAAATTCATTACAGGCATTAGTGAGTCTATGAAATGCATCATGTCAGTTGTAGTAGAAATGTGGCTTTTTGGGGACTCCTGGATTAGGTTCAGATTTAAATTCAGGATCTACTAAGTGTCCTTTGATTGAGGGTGGAGACGGTGTCTTTCACAAGAGGCCTCTCACTAAATGAGGCTACTTTGATGTGCATATTTTAGAATGACTTTGCAAATCATCTTTGCAAAAATGCACAAAGGTCCACATTTCTCAGGGCAGTGTTCCTAGATTTTGCTTGGTTTATGGAAACCTAATGGTGAATATACAAACATGTGATTTTCTAAACTCATTGTGAATATGTCCTCTGTTTCTGTGTGACGATCTTTGCATAACTTTGTTTGAAAGGATGATTGATGATAACTGCAATAAAGCATTGTATAGGAAAACAGCGTTAATGTTGCAGAGTGCATATTGCTCTGATGGAGAGCAATTTCATCAGAACTCACTGCACAGTGAGCTTCAATTTCCATGTATGAAACCCAAGTGGCAACCTCCAAGCCTTAAGTGGCCACTTCAGACGTTCTCCAAAAACAAGTCAGTCCCAGCAGACTCCCGTGTTAAAATGACTAAATTTACCACAGAAAAAATGTGTGTGTTCACAGCCGGCTACAAAACTAGCTAATTTACCCCTTCAGAAAACCTGCACAGGAGCTGGTTTTATATATAACTCATCTTTTTTAACTTTGGCAGCAGCAACTTGTTGTGTAACTTGTGTGAGCTTTTGAAGCATTTCTTTTATAGAATTATTTGATAAATAATTTGGTGTGCTATGTGGTACAGACAACTTTAGAAGTCTAAACTCATCCTTAATAGTCTTTCTGATATTCATGTTTAAACATGGCCTCCAATTTCAAAGTGTGACAAAAGCATGCTGAAAGTGGGTCGATGCTTCATTTTCCAATATATATCTTGAAAAGTGTTTGATATATGAGGGTAAAATTTCACAGCAGTCATTATATATTTCCAAATTTTGGACAATGACATTTTTAAGGAAATCAAAGGTGACTGAGCAGAAGGCCCATGCTGATTTGATATTAATAAATGACCCAAATGTTAACACTCCCACGTCAACATGTTGGTGACCTATGTGCTATGCAATGGGGCTTCACAAACCATTGTGTGACATTTTTGTGGCTACCTCTGTTTTTAATAAGCAGTCTGACAAAAACACATTTTTAATGTAATGTTACAAATCACAAACCCTTAAAGAGCTTTACAATCTACAGTATTAGTGAAAGAACTACCTCTCAGTTCACTAGCTTTTATACTGACTAATACTATTATGCAATGGTCATGGGGGGCTTACAGAAAAGTAGGCATGGATGTGACACCAACAAAAGACATATTTTGTCACAAAATGCACAAAACAGTGGCCTCTCATATGAGCAACTCATATGAACAGTTTGTTTTAAGGTGGGATGAGTCATCAAGACGTTATGGCATTTAACCATTTTTCTCATATTTACAGTCTTTTTATATGCACCAATTAGACACATGAGTGATTTTGTCTCGTCATGTGAAAGAAGCCTGCAAGGATGCAGTAATGAAATATTCTAGCTCTTACACCCAGGTTTTCTCTCCATTCTTCCATACTGTTACTGGCAATATTTCATTATTTTCACGATTCTGCCGCACAAAGACGAAATAGGAAGCCTGTGTGAGAATGAAGCAGTTGACACATGTGGTGTTAATTAGTAGGGGAATATTGATTTAACAGGTGCAGGTAGAGAGACTGTAGAAGTCCCTAATGAACATTTCCCTAAAGATGTGTCATTCAACAAGATTTTCATCCCAACTATTTCTTGAGATCTCTCTGACGCACAAGGTAGTAAAAAGATAACATAGATCTACTGTAAGCTCTCCAATGAACCTCTGGAATTACTAATAATTCCCTATTTTAGCTAAATGTCTGACTACGTTTGACTGATCTCAAGCAGCTGTAATTACCAAATGTCTGCAGCCAGAAGCTTTGTATTTCACACAGGCGAGGGACAGACTTTGTCTCAATTAGCTTCCGGCATTATCTCCTCTCCCTTTCTCTACACCTCACACCTCAGTGGCACTGACAAGGATGTTTGTACCTGCTATACACAGCGGCACTATCAGTTCAATCCTTGGCATGACTTTGAAGATTAGTCACCGAACCGTGAAGAAGCTTTTGAAGTGTTGGGGGGTTCTTTGAAGTTTGCGATACAAGTTTTTTTTTTCTTACTTTCTCGCTTTACCTTGTCAATGAGTTACACAAAGTTTCTGCTACCTTTGAACATTTAGCCTGGCAATGAGAGGATGGTGCCGGCGCAGGCATAAACATGACAACTATGAAGATTTGTATCATCAAAGTCCATCTGAGGAGTGTTTCAAACTGTCTTCAGTGTACATATCCTACAGGTCCCTTCATGCTGAACTGTCAGGGTTATTCTCACTGATTAGTATCTCCTTCTTTGGGAGACCACAGGAAATGGAACAATGTGACAACTTGCTCAGGCTGTATTTACTCATGTTCTCATTTCATGCATGTTAAAAGGTCCGATTTAACAAACAACTAGTTTAGCAAACTTTGGTTGTACCAATAGTTTTGAAATATTTATTCTTGCCATGCGGACAGTGATAAGTGACTAGAATAAACTTTGCATCCATTCTGCACTTGGCAGGCAGAGAGATTATGAATAAAAATGAAACTGACATTGGAAACAGTGAAGACATAAAACCTACCCGTTGAAGCTTGATGAACACATAAAGGAAAAACATGGCCAAATTTTCTTGGCCCAGTCCCCACGTCTAGGCTGAATGTCTCTGGCTGCTTACCTCAATACGAAACTAGTGAATTTCCGGTGATTTGATTGATTGTGTTGCTTGCGGTGTGAACGTACAGTTGAGCCAGCTGCACTTCACAGCCGATGGAGAGCAGGACTTTGCCTCTCAGTGCCTCCAAACCATCACACTCTGTTTACCGCCAGCAGAAATATGTAAACAAATCCAAGGCAGGACAACAGCCAAGCATCTTATTTATGCAACAGTTTCAGCACCAGGCGGTGCTATAGGGAAAGGCAGATGATACCAGAAAGGACCTGACACATCGGTCATAGCTAGATTGCAGATGGCTGACCAGCAGCTCTGTAGCACCACCGGAGAAGAGGCGATGCCAAATATATCTTCCTTATCACCCTTTGGAGTTTGGCTCAAGAACAGAGGACACTGTATATTCAAATGCAAGGCCAACAATGAGAGCAAAGTGCATAAAAGGTGAAAAATTTGCTTATTCTGATGACATTATACAGATAATATCCCTTCCTTTCTGCATAGTAATTCTGTAAATGAGACCTGTGAATTTTAAGGTCATTTAAATTCTACTGAGCTGTTGCCAAGCCTTTGAAGCTCAGAAATTGCCTGTCATCCTCTTACAATACCGACTATTGAGCTTGTGCAGTGCATAGGGACGCCTATAAATAAGAAATATCCTTCTGCAAACTGTTAATTGTAGCAAGTCAAGAACAAGATTCAGTGAACTACTCTCTTTCAGACAAAAAATACTGCTTTATGGCTACATGACTGCAGTACTAAAACCCAGGCTGCACTTTGTATTTTCATTACAGTCAAACCAAACACCTTTAAAAACTTAAGATTAATTCTGCTAATGAAGAGTTGGGACTTTGTTTTACTTCTCCTGCAGAGTAGATGTTAACAAATGCTAATTTGCCCCATTAAAAATTTGTCCCAGCTGCAGCGACAACCTGGAGAGCTAATGATGACACATCCAGATTTAATGAGGGAAACAGAATGGTCATCGGGCCAAATAGGTTAGATCCACCAAATCAAAGAGTAGCTTTACAATATTTGAGCATTTTTACACTCTCTGGGTTAATGTCAGTTGGAATTTTATTAGCTTACCCTTATGAATGTTAATGCAGTATAGCAATAGTTAAAATGCAGTTGCACATAAAAAGATAATTAGCAAAGCACAACCAACACAATAGTCGTTAAATGCCAATGTGTCTTCTCTACAGTAATTCCAAAGGAAGTGCTAAAGTGAAATGCAAATTTGAGCAGATTCCACGGTTTCTCTGTCAGCCCTTTCAGTACCCGTTAGTGTAAACCAGAAACAATCGTCTTTCTTGAATTAACATTGGATAATATCGTGGTTGCCTGCAGTGGTGAATTCACAGAGGAGTATCTCCAGAGCCTGCAGTTTCCCGCAGCTCTGCTGATTTTTATGTCATCCTCCAGTTGCAGGTTTTATGAGCCACAGCTTTATTGTTTTGGTTCACTTTCACATCTCTCATAGGAGACAGCGTTCTCATTTGAAAAATCTACTGTACAATACCTGTTCATATCAACAGCAAACATGCAAAGTTTGAGACAACAAAGAGCCGCATATTTCATTTGGTAAAGGAAAAAGTAGGAAATGTAAAAGGACAATACATATTGTACCCATTTTTCCCCAAAGCTGTGTGTACGGACAACTGTTTGTCTGAATTTCTTAAAGTTGATAATCAATTTAATTCAGCTCATTTCCATGTTTGTCCAAAAGTGGACAAAAGTCAGAGAACAGTTGGTGTTCACTGTGCTGAATGTTTGCTCCCTGCTTAACGTACTTAAGTGTACTTACGTACTGCACTGCTGTCTTTCTATTTCTGTTATGTAAAGCTTAACACTCCACTGCACCTAAAAGATAGAAATTTCCATTCACAAGCACATCAGACTTGATGAATTCTTCTGGTTTGTAAACAATAATGTATGTATGTATATGCAAGTAGTTAGTTCCACCTGTGATTGATTTCTTTTGTTATTTTGTTTCTTGTACTAAAGTGAATGATTTCGGCTCTTTCCCACCCCTTCTGAAACGTCTTGATTTTTGATGTTATTTTTCTGCTTGCCCATTTTGAGGAGGTGGAAACATCCAACTGCACTGTGGATAGAAAGCTTTTAGATATCCCGTGGAGCTATGTTCCATAGTGGAGAGGAAGCTTTCAAAACAATCATGCAGAGTGGGTTTTATATCACCCCGATGCTATTCTTACCAATCAGATTGGATTAAGAGCAGACAGAGATTGATCTATGCTGCGCTCGAGAGCTCACTGTGTTTGACCAGATTACTTTTAACACTCTGCAGCTGTATACTACCATGGAAAGAAATGAAATCTTGTCAGTGCAATTGAGGTGTTCCCCTGTCAGTCACAAACAGCAGACTCCCCCTGGATAATAAGAAATTCCTCTTGTATATCATCCAATGTTTGCTATTGGGAGTTTTTCCCATCATATTTTACCCATCACTTTCGTGCAGGTGAATGAGAGCCAACTGAGAAATGACTCCATTTGCATGTTAGCTAATTGTATCGTTCCTTCAGGCTTTCTAATAGTCAATGAATTTTCTGAGAACAGAGTTCAGGGGAATAAAAATGGTTGGCGCTGCGACGCATAGCCACTATTTGTAGTGAAATGAGGTTTGCTGCAGGTAAGAGGAAAAGGGGCCCAATGTGAAGGGTTGCGGTATTGAAGTAAGACAAGATGTATGAGGTACATAGTCTTTCTTCCAAGGCTATAACCACCCAAGAAAGAAAGAAATGCTCAAGCATAAACTGAACAAAAAAGTAATAAAAATTAGTAAGCACAGTCTGCTTTTTTTTTTTTTAAATAGCATGCTGTGCCACATAAATTACACACAGGAGTATTGTATCATTACTGTCATTGCTTGTACTTAAAACTCATTTCACAAGTAAAAGCACACTAGAGGAAAAGTTCAGTAATTTATTAAACAGGGGTTGCATAACAGACGTCATTATTGATGAAATTTTGTCCATGAGCAGAGAGCTAATTGATAGGTTTGTAGCTTGAACCCATCCGCTGGAACGTTGAAGACAATATAATTACACTGCAAAGCAAGACACAAGTAGGCAAGCTTCTTCATGTTTCTCGTGCACGGGAGAGAACCGGACAGGCACCGTTCCTTCGCTTGACCCCAGTTGCTCTCGTCCGTTCTCCCGTACCACTGTTCTTTTATTGAGGTTACATGAATATGCATAAGTTCATTAACATATGACGTCTACATACACACAAAGAGTACCTTGCCTGTGTGTGTGTGTGTGTGTGTGTGTGTGTGTGTGTGTGTGTGTGTGTGTGTGTGTGTGTGTGTGTGTGTGTGTGTGTGTGTGTGTGTGGACTGCTGATCAAAGGGTCAAACATCCTTGGTCAGGAAGAGGGTAGCCTCCCCCTCACCCTAGATGGTTCATCCTAGATGACACGGTGAGGAAGTCCTGCAGTTCATCTAAACAAAGAGCACTTAGACTAGAACAGACGCAACTACGTTAATCCTACCATAAAACAATAAGACACGGTATGACCTCTCATGCTCCCAAAGTGCTGTCTAATACACACAAAGTTTGCAGACTATCAAGGATCAAAACCTCTACCAATCTACAACTAATTACAAAACTCTAAGCATATATAAGTAAATATTTCTAAGCATAAATGACAATCAACAATACAAACCTAACACTAATGGATGCACTTCATCCATTAGAATGGGGTTCAATTAAGAGCTGTGATTTTTAGGCCATGTCTTGGGACTGTAACACCTATTTAACGTATTAGGAGGTGGTGAACGTGAGTAAAACAACAACGATCCTTTTAGCTCTGCTTTGGTCTCCACCACCTTCTCAGTGTCATGACAAACAGGTTTTGTCTCTGCGTTTTAAGCTTAATATTCTTTATTATTTAGATTCAGGAAATAGTTTATTCTTTCTTGTTATTAGTTCAAGCTTAATTTTGAGTCCTGCTTTTCTGTACCTTCAGAGATTTTCAGTTTCTTTTGAATTCTGCAACTCAATGCAACAATGTTACATTTCCTGGTTGCTTTATCTTTATGCTCCCAGTTTAGTCTTCTGGGATCCCTAGCCTTCAGCTCTCTGTCACTGGAAACCTAGCTCCTCTTTGTGTCTATAGTTTGTTATTTGTGTCTTGCTGTTCATATTTTGTTAGTGTCATACTGTGCTTCTGACCCTCTTCCCCAACTGCACCACCTGAAAGAGGTCTTTTGTGTCTGAAATTGACATAACATTGAGGGGAAAATCTGGTTGATGGGGTTAAGACAAGGCTAGGTGTTTTTTGTTTTGTTTTTTTACATCATCCTCCAATTTTAGTTAAAAAGCTAAGGGCAGCTTTGAAGATGAGATTATAATGATTATAATGATTTAGCAGCCTCTGAAAACAGTAATTAAATATTTAAAACCATAAATCCCATTCATGGTTTAGGTTAGCAGTCAAAAACATCTCTTACCTTAAGAGATGTTGCTCTCTTACCCCATGCAATTAACTGCTCAGAGAACAAAAAACAATGACTTGTGATAGTCATAAACAGTGAGGTTGTGTAAATGTCCCATTGAACAAAATTTATCTCACATTTATAGCACTTCAAACACCCTATGCCAGCAAAATTAGAATGGCTCCTCCTCCTCCTCCTTTTTATAGGTCCACTTTGCAGTGGTGTAGCAGAGTTGAAGCTGAGGCCGGCACTGTGTACCTTGACTCATAAAGCCAAAGGGCAGCAGCTGATTGAAAATGTGGAGAGAATTAGTTTTATGGCTTCCTATCTTGGAGACTGGAGTCCTTTTTTTTTAGATGCAAATAGAATAGTGGAAAGTGCTGTATAGCATTAAATGTGTTTACGGCCTTTATTCTGTTCATATTAAATTTAATTTCCGTAACTGTTCCTTCACCTTTAAATCAGGCGAAATGTTGGGAGTGCTGTTTCTCTTTGGATCACAATCGTTTCAGCCTCTGACCACACTTCACAAAAGTGCACATATTTATGGCTGGCTGCACGACTGAGATACTCTGCGGCCTATAATACAAATAGAGCTGTTGATTTACAAATAGGATTTTTTTTCACAGTTGTTGCTGTTGCTTTCACGGGCAGAAAGACACATTTTAAGTCAAGATATAAATGGAAGAAATCTTTGAAGCAATTATTCTAACTTTGCGGTACACGGTGGCAACGCTTTTGGAAAAGGTGTATCGGGTTACCTTTCTCTGTTCTGTTTCAGCGAGCAGCTTCTTCGGCCTTTCCTCAGCCCGTCGAGCTGCCTAGGCAACAATCAGAGCAGAGAGGCTGAGGCATCGTGAAGAGAAATGTACAGTGGTGGAGTGGTAGGAAATTACAAAAGGAATCAATTCAATGAGTTCCCTCCATGAAAAAAAATGTCTATAAATCAGGCAGAGCCAGAGCCAAACAACAACCTTTTAAGAGCCTGTCTACCGAGGTACAATGCATTACAGAGCAAGAGAGAGCTCAGTAATATGGCTACTTCTGCACGAAACCCTTTCTTTTTTCACTCAACCGCTAACCCAACACAGCAGTGCTGTCAACTACATAACCTTGATGCTTTTTCTACTGACCTTATTTGTATGTCTTTATCATTGCCATGATATTGGGCTTCTCTTACAAAACATATTAGAGGCAAAGCATGCTGCGCTTTTCTGTAATGCCAGAACATCAAAGTGTTTTTTTCCCCAAAGGAGACGTCCACCTTTTGAAAAATGTGGCACTTATTCTGACACGACCACGCCGGCATGAAAGTGAAAATGAAGACTTATCTGTCTTCACCTCTTAACTGTCAAAAGGCAGTACAGTTGAAGCTGTAATCATTTTTAAAGAGTGGGCTTTGAACACCAGGTCGTTACTTTTCCTCTAAAAGCAGTTTGCAGAGCACGTTTCTGTTTTTTTGATAACAAATATCAGGTCCTCTAAAACAATTCTTTTTCCAATTACATTCCTGGTTGAATATCACTTCCTGCGCTGTTTTCCTATGTTTCTCCCTGTGACGCTATCACCTCAGAGGACAAGAAGCTTAATGGAGGTTGTAAATATACTAAAAGGCAAGGTCAGCAGGAAAACCACTGATGGAATAAATTAGTGTCCCGTTCTAAAGAAAACAACAGAGAAGACAACATGAAATATAACAGTAAGAAGGGGTAAAGTGGTCCGAAGGCCAGTATCCACTCCTGATTTATTAAACTAGAGAGGCAACCTAACCCTTCTCCACTGATGTGTCATGTTCCCTGTGACCTGTCCATGAACATCCATATGGCAGGAGTGTCAGACTGGGGTTTTGAACTAGCATTAGGTGGTCACTGTGGTGCTCGTTTGAGTTAAGACATGCATATCTGTGTGCCTGCACCACATCAATTTTCAGTGTCTGCCACTGATAAATGACAAGGCCACTTGAGGGCTGGTGAGCAGGAGTTTATTCCCACATGTGGCAACGTGCAGAAACAGCACATCCATGCAACACTGTAAACCCGAGCTGCTGTGCGACCACAGTAGGTGCAAATAGTCAAAGAAATAACATGAGACGTTAGGTGATATAACACATAAAACATGTGTTGCCAAGTGAAAGAGTAGCGGTAGTGTGTGTTGCCTGATCCCAGACTCAGGTGTAATGGATGCATGACACAGAATATTTCCTCTGTAAATCGCACGGCTGTTCCACTTTACTGGTTGACTGGGCAGCTTTCTTCTTTATCTACTGTGGCTTCAGTGTGTGAATTGCATCCTTTTCAGAATTATTCTCCTGCCACATACAGCCAATTGCCGAACAAAGTTATTATGGGACAGCACATCACAATAAAACTACACTGTGTAATTGTGCAGAGATTGACGCTACGCAGTGGGCAATCAAAGCTGCCGCGCCGTAGGAGTCTACAGCCGTTTGCATTGGAAATTATGTTTGGTAAAGGGAAAGAGACTGCCAGTCAGAAATGTGTACGTGTGTGCGCTTGTGTGTTCGTGCACGATATTCCAAGAACATCAGCGTTACCTTGGTTACTAATCCTATTTACTGAGGATTGGATCCATTATTCAGGTTCTTCGTCTCAAAGCTGAATAGTTGTTATCACAGTGTGTCAGGGACAGAGACTCAGAGCAGGCAAATATTAAATATGCAGTGTTTTCTTCACAATATTTCACAGTATTTAATGGACTAACTGTAATCCATTTTGGAACATAAACTGTAATGAAAACCAGGATTTTTCCAGCTATAAAAAAAAAAAACGACATGCTTGCAGTGAAAAGAAAATCAAAGGAAAAACTGGTGGAAAAATTTGGGGGGATCAATTTACCTATCTGCTGTTTGATAACCGTAATTAAACATACAACAATGATCGCTCAATAGTGCATCCTTTCATTGGGTAGGCATAATTGCCCCGATGCTGCGACCAATCATCTTTCGTGAAAACTAACATTCAAGCCGTGAAAAGGTCATTTAGGAATAATTGCAGAGGAGGCCTACAAAAGCTGAGGCTAATGTACGTTGATAACTTGACAGCACAGAAAAGTCTGAATAAAACTGTAACACGAATTACAGCCCACGCTTTATGTGATCAGTGAAATGGCACACAAAGCATTAGGGATGCAACAATATGGGTATTGAGATAGCAAAGCTTTTTCACTGACAGCTACTGTATTTGGTTTCTCACAAAGCGGAGAGAACTGCTGTGACATTCACATATTGTTGCTTCTTCTTATGCTCCTCACAATCATCCAGTGGTAGCATTTCAACCATGAAAAATGTGGCTTAGGTAAGCAGTTGACTGGCCAGTGACATTGTCCTTTACATACAGAGAAGGAAACCTTCAACAACAACAACAACAACAACAGCCTTTTCAACAAAAAGGTGCATTAAAAAAGTAGAACCCAACTAGGAAAAAGGGTAAAAGTTTAAAAGTTTAGTAAGTTTTAAGAAAATGATATGTTGCTATCAAACAAGTCATTTATGTTTATCATTTACTAAAAACTAGCTATAATTTGAATTTAATATGATAACATTGGTACATATTAAAGGGCAGTAAAAGCAAAAGTAAACACAAAGTGAAAATGATTGTGTGTTATTGACTAATTACACACAGTCTAAGTCCATGTAGTTACAGCACGCACAGTTGTGTTATAATAGACAGCCAATTTGTGTTTATAGATGATCTATATAGTATTTATTAACCATTTGCAGAGCTTAGAAACATCAATCCAGCTCCACCTGTCAGAATGAATGTGGAATGGGTAAAGATCATGCATTCAGACTGATTCAGGCCCGGCTCCAATTCCTATCCTGTCATCTCCCAGCACTCTCTGCCCTGATCCACTCAGAGTGGCTTATTTTGTCCAACACAACCTGTGTTCCTCATTCAAAATTGCTCATCCTTCCAAAATTACACCGAAAGATCTAAAATCTAATTAAACAACATGTAGATAGTTCTGTAAAAGTTGACATGGTTGCCTTTACTTCACATTTATGAAAGAATTGGAAAGTTGCCCTACTTTTTTGAGTTAAACGTGAAGTACTTATAGTCACTTAACTCTAAATATTAACAGAGGCCGTCATTCATCAGTTACAGAACAATTATTATTAAAAGATGTGTAAGCATTAAATAATGGTGCAATTTCATTAACAGTAAAAGCTTTATTTTTATTAAAAATGAATTTTCCATTCATTAACTACGGTTAATATAAAGTATTACTGGAAAAAAGTAATTATCCTGCGTTTCATGGAGCTCCGGTGTGTAATATGAGTAAATAAATGTCAAATGACTCAAGTTAAATTGAAGTAATTTTAAGTGTATGTAAAATATCTGTTTCAAAATCTCCTTTCCAGAAGTTTGACTTTTACTTCATCTTTTTTTCTATCTAGTTATATTTCATGTCACATTTCGTGACAGTGGATTTGTCACCAGCCAATCACATGCCCCCAGCTGGGTCAGTAAAACATCCATTCACAGCAATGCTGTCAGTTGCTGGAGGAATCACAGAGAGACTCTGTGTGTGTGTTTTACTCTTTAAAGTAGTTGTCTGACTGAGAAACATAAAACCACGATGCCATGTTAGCCAAGGTCACAAACCAGCACACCGAGCTGGCTGGGTAAGTAAGTAAGAAGCACATGTATGTGATGAAGAAGCAATGATCATCATTCAGAATTGGCTAAATTTAGTGTTGTTGCAGCTCAAGAAAGGTCAGTTGTTAAACCGTTATATTTTTTCTTTCCTTTTTTTTAAACTTGCAGTGTTTTTGATTTCTCTAAGCAGCAGTTAGGTAACTGGTGACAACTCTGCAATCATGAAATGACTTCTTTAAGAGTATTATTGGATATTTTACTGATTCTGAATTAGTTCCTGAAGTTCTTCGAAAACGGTTCCATCTATAATTGTGCTTATTTATTTGACTATCTGTGTCATTATGTTATGTTAAAAAAAATAATATTAAACACTTCCTTTGGAGCAGAATTAGCTGGAGTTGGCCTGCCCGTCCTCTAAAGCTTTCCCCCTCCCCTCCCCCTCTGTCTGTGTCCCAGGAGGGCAACTGGAGGAGAATGACTGGTAAAACTCAGACCAGCAACGTGACCAACAAGAATGACCCTCGTTCCCTCAACTCCAGAGTCTTTATTGGCAACCTCAACACAGCCATCGTCAAGAAGACCGACATAGAGGTCATCTTCGCCAAGTATGGCAAGATAGTGGGTTGCTCTGTGCACAAGGGTTACGCCTTTGTACAATACATGAACGAAAGGAACGCCCGAGCAGCAGTGGCGGGGGAAAACGCCCGTATCATTGCTGGACAGCCTCTTGGTGAGTCTTTGCTTTGTTTTTGTTTTGTTCTTTTCCTCTTTGCTCTCAGGTATCTATCATTTGCTATGCAGATTTTATTAGTATGAAAGCCCAGTGAAATATAGCCTATACTGTACTTCACAAACACTTTCCTCTTGAAATACAGAGGCTTGATCTTTGCTGGAGGAATGGATTGTCTCTCTCGGGAACAAAAACTGCCTTAGGCATCTTTCAGGCTTTTAGTTTAGAGCCTCTCTTGGCTCCTAAATGCTGAAATGTCTGTGTTCGTTGTCATGCTGTTTTTGAGAAAATCCCTGCTGAATCATTTAACTGATCCACTAGTGGGTGTAAGCACAGTTTGATTTTAACATTTACTAAACATCAACTTGCAGAAAGTGTGTCAAAGTTCTTGTGACATACTACTTAGAGCGGAATGGAATTTATTATGTGGCATGGGATGCACCTCCAATATGCTGTGCAAGCACTGCTACTCTACTGTGCGTGCACTTTTTGTGTTTTATGTTGTTGTTGTTGTTGTTTGTGGATCGTGAGTGGGAAAACTTTTCATATTTGGAATTGTTTTGTTCCTGGCTGGCAGGCAAAATGTTTAAGCAATCAAAAGACGTGAGTCAAAAGTTAACTTTTTATACAAATGGAAACAAATTAGAAAAATACCGAAGAATCATTGTTATACGGTTTTGTGTGTCTTCACTCCAGAAGCAAACAAAGCTACGATTTAAGTTTCAGTGTTGAATTAAGTTTTGTCTCTGAAGGGCATTGTCTGGGGCCTTATCTTGTTAAAACATCTTTGCGAAGCCTAGGGGTGAATTGCAAAAATACAGCGGAGCACATTCCTAGACACTACTGCTATCAAACATAATTTTAAAATGATCATGACCAGATAATGCTGTGCATGCAGGCAGGCGAGCAAGAGACCTTTTGATTAAATTCTCTGCAGCAAGTTTAGTGTTTCAACTAGGGAGCCTGGGCTCTGCAGTGAGTGCAATGTGCAGGTTTTACTGAGTGTTAGTCATAATGCAATAACAGTAAAAAGAAATTAAACCTTCTTTCAGTGCTAAGGACCAAATTAACCATTTGGTCCTTAGCACATCTTAAAATTAACTAAATGCAATCTCAGATGAATTCCAAAACATGGTATATTACACTTTGTCATTATTTATATAACAAAAGTCAAACCAGATGCAGAAGCAGTTTGCAGAAAGCAAAATACATTCTTACAGCTTCCATAAGAGACTTTAAGAGACTAAGTAGCAGTCAGGTGCTGCTAATCAATGCACTTGATAATTACATCAGGAAGTGTGAGCACCTTATAAATGCAGACGTTTTAGTGGTTTGCAGGTCTGGAGCATTCTAGTGTGGGTTAAAACATTACCAAGGAGGAAAGACACCAGAAACGATCTTAAAGAAAGAATCGTTGGTGCCAGTCTGGTAAGGGAAGTGTTGCAGGACAATTTCCAAACAATTAGAAATGCTTCATTCTGCAGTGAGAAAGAATACTCACATGTGGAAAACATACCAATTACCAATCTTCCAGTGAATGTACCACCCCAAGGTCAGACTGTGTAGTCCTCAGACTGCTCAATGAGCTACATCTCAGGCTCTACAGGCCTCACTTAGCATGTTAAATGCTGAAGTTTATGACAGCACAATTAGTGAAAGATGGCGAAAGTATAGCTCATTTCAGGGCTGCCAGGAGAAAACCTGTCCTACTCTTGTGTCTAGAAAGAAATTAGCAGCATGGTTTGAAAAGTTGCAGCTGAATCAACTTTCTTGATGAATATCTTTTGGACAAAGTGGTGTTTGCCAAACATGATGCTGTCCATTATGGCCAAACACCAAATACTGCATTTCAGCACAAACACATCATACTAAGTGTTAAGCACAGTAATGGAGAGGTGATGATTCGGCTTGTTTTATATACCAAAGTAATCTAGAGTCAAATGTGAGGCCATCTAACCAACAGCCAAAGTTTGTACAAAATTGGGACAAATTAACAGGACAATGATCTCTCTCCTTCACTCAGACTCAGTGCATTGTACAGCTAATAACAATGAACTAAAAATGACTAGACAGGTATGGCGTGGCTGGAAGGGTTTCCAAGAGAAAGCCTCTTCTCTGTAAAATGACATATTTGTCATTAGGCTCTTATTCCATTGCAAAGAAACACGAGGCTCCCTACGGAAAGATTGAAGAGGTACGATAATAACTGAACCCATAAAAGAACATAGATACAAAACCAAGACATGGACATAATAGTGGATAATAAGGTAGACCTACATGATCACTTTGGTTACCTTGCAGTTTTGTGTCTTTATGATGTTGTATCATAAAGACACAAAACTTTTGGTTCCACCATGATTTTTCTGTGACTATGGAGTAAAGAAGGACACAGCTTGATTGTCAGCTTGGACTTGAAAGTGATCTTTCTAATCTTTTTGAAAAGGGAACATTTAATGAAAGAAAATGCAGAGCTCATTTAAAAGTTGTCTGTTCTGCATCAACCAGACAAGTTATTGATCTGCCTCCTTTCGACACAGCTTATATCTACCAAAAGTCTGACACCGGTAGTCTGACTTGACTCTCACACCCTCCTATAAAAGTCTACTCATGTGGTTCTTTCAGCTGCTTTTCTCTTGTTAAGATGTTGAGCTGTTCATGAAAGTGTTTCCTCTTTGCCAATTATTGGATATTTCCCCTGCACGCTTAACAAATGAGATGTTCCTCCTGAAAACTGATTGTGTGATTGGAGCTTTCTAAAACAAATAATAATAATAATAATAATAATAAGATTTTTTTTTTTAATTATACTATTTCTCTATCAAGATAAAACATCAGTATCAAGCACTGATGATCTCTCGTTGACTGGTTAATGTGAGCTAATGTGTTTTTGCTCTTGAGGATGTGCATTAGTTTGATATTTATTGTTATGGATGTTACAATCAGTGAATTAGCAGGAAAAAAAACTGTTATTAAAACCATTCACGAGAAGGTTGATCAGCCGACGGAGCCAAAACCATATGTGAGCAATCCACCGAAGGCCTAATAAGAGTTAAACTGATTCATTTGTGACTTTAATGCTAGACAGGTGACTCTTTTTCATGTGTGATTGCTTGTTTTTGGTTGAGAAAACAATAATAACTAAAAGTATTTTCATTACTACAGAGTTCATTTCACACGAAGCAAGACAATCCAGCCTTCACTGCTATCACTCAGTCTGCAAGTCATGTGGCGTAAGTAAGACTGGAAGATAGATCTTTAATTGACAATTTAGACCACCCTTCTTCTCATCCTGCCAAGCTGATGCTTTTTATATTAACATGGCAGAGAAATGAATCAGCCCCGTAATGATTTTGTGATGAAGGATGACCTCCCCAAAGCATCCGGCTTCCTGTGCAAAAACATTTCATTAAAGGGTTATTACCTGCAAGTTGATTGCACGTCAGCTTCACAGGTACGCTAACATTGCTCTGTTACTAAAGGACCGGCATTCATGTGTGTTGCTGTTTGAGCCACTGTTGACAATGTCTGTTGTTATCATTGACCGCCCGCGCAAGACGAATCAACAAATCTTTGTGTGGGGGGAGAGGAATGTTTGAAAAAGCACAGTTTTGAAGTGGGAAAAGAGGTCAGTGGAATAATCACATCATACTTCGACTGCACAGCTCCACTTCAGTTGTGCAGACCCAAGGCGATGACTAATCTGTGCACTCGCTGATACACAAGTGTCAGAGGTCATAGCCTGCTGCCACCACTGCAGATGAGACTGTTACTGTATATGTGCTATATGTTTGTGTGTGTGTGTGTGTGTGTGTGTGTGTGTGTGTGTGTGTGTGTGTGTGTGTGTGTGTGTGTATAGCTAAAAAACCGCAGATGAGCAAATGCAAAAATTCTAAAATTGCAAAGCTGGCAGCACCGTCCTCCCCTCGCCTGCAGAATGAAAAATGGATGCTCCATTACTCTATCAAATATGAGTAGGAGTTCGTGAGATCGTAGCTAGGATTCTGAGCACAGCAATCATTACCAAATAATAGTACGTGTGATGCTATTTTGAGTGGAGCGCTGTATCTCTGTGCAATTCGCAGATACAAGCTTGAAGAAATTTCTCGTTTTGCAGGAGCGCAGATGTTTAATATAGCATCACATCAGACACGAAGACGCTTTCCTCTGTTCCTCTGTTGGTGAAACATTGAAAAAAAAAAGCCCCAGTACATACTAGACAGTAAAGAAACCTCCCTTGCCACAGTGTTGGCAGTATTTAAAGCAAGGATTCTTGATTTGTGGATATCAAACGTGCAACAGTGGAGCTCTAATGCCAAAATCAAAAGTAGAAAATATACAGTGCAGTGAAAAAGTGTGCGTTTCCTTCCTGATTTCCTATTCTTTGACATATTTATCATTTACCCTATTTGAAAGTAAGTGACCACCCCCAAATCATGATTTTCCACACCCAGCCTTGATTACTGCCAGACTTGTTAAATCAAGAAACCACTTAAACAGAACCTGTCTGACAAAGTAAAGCAGGCTTTAATATCACAAAAAGCCACACATCATGCCACAATCTAAAGAAACAGCTGAGAAAGAAAGTTAATGAGATCTATCGGTTTGGAAAAGGTTGCAAAGACACTTCTACGGCTTTGGGAACCACAGTGAGAGCCATTATCCACACAAGGAAAAAACTTGAAACGGGGGTGAACGTGTCCTGGTTCTACAGTTTTTTTTAAAAACAAAACCGTGTTGGAGTGGTCTGTTCATAATCAGGACTTAAATCTGATCGAGATGCTTTGGCATGACCTTAAACAGGCCGTACGTGCTGAAAAACTCTCCAGTGTGGCTGAATTAAAAATTCCTCCACACTGAGTTGAAAGATTTATTGCCAATTATCACAAATGGTTGATTGCGGTTCTTATTGCCAAGGGTGGCGCAACCAGCTATTATGTTTAGGAGGCAATCACTTTTTCACACAGGTAGGTTTGAATGATAAAAGAACAATAAATAAAATCACCATTAAAAATACAGTTTTGTATTTACTCGGTTTATCTTTTGTCTAAAATCTGTCTAAAATGTGTTTGATCATCTGAAACATTAAAGAGTGATAAATGAAAAATATGCAAAAAAGAAAAAGAAAAAAGAAAAGAAAGACATTGTTTTTCAATTTATATATATCACAGTATCCTTGATTTGTTTTGCTTTGTGTGTCTCTCTCCATGGAGCTGAAACAATTAAACCTCGCAGTTTTTACCAAGCCAGTTGCTAGCTGTGCCTTTCTTCTTCCTGGCGCTGGCAATGGTAGTGTGCTGGAACTTTAACTGAATGCAAATGAGAATGAAGAGACTAAACAAAGCAATAAATTTGTTATCAAAGACTCAGTAGCACTCAAAACAACTGCGGGAAACTTGTCAGTATTAGCAGCTCCTTTTACAAAAACACATTTCATTTGTTGAATGCGTAACAGAAATGCTGAATTGTATGAACTCGGAACACTTTTCGCTCATTTTTCTGAAAGATGCAAACTATTCTCCGCGATGACAATAAAATCCCTCGTAGGACAATCGCTCAAGTATTTAGAGTTATCTGAGGTCAGCTGCTCTACATGTACTGTAAAGTACAAATGTCTCTTCCTTTCACTTCTGGTGCCTTCCCTGCCCTCTGGCTAAAAGTTGACTGGAAGAATTTCTTGTGGCTCAGTGACATGATGATTGCTGGCATCCATGAACCTCAAATGCATCTGAGCAGTTGCCTTCCTCACCCATTGAGAGGTATCAGCTCTATCTGTATGGCCTCCCTCTTCTCTGGGCTCAGGGGGCTGCCATGGAGACGACGAACGACAGATTTTTTTTCAGCATCCCCGGAGCCTCCACATCGTTGCAGTGCCGATTTTTAATACGGCACGCTGAAAATAACCCTTACGCTACCTTAACATTAAGTGGAAGGACTCGCAAGGAGTTAACATCAAACTTGGGTCTTTGAAACTTTTCAGAGATTTCATAAAAAAGCTGATTATATAAAACTCCTTTGAAGTATTCGCATCAAATGTTTGCGATGCATATCACACTTGCCCTTTATGTGGTAAGCTGAATATCTATCATTTCTTTTTTTTCTCATCTACAGAGGTGGTTGTTTCAACCGTGTCCTGACGTGGCACGGTGAGCTTAAGTGCGTGCCTGGAAGCAGCAGACGTGTGTGATTGGCAGGTGGTGATTGAAGCCCTGATGGAAAAAGGGCAATGAAAGAATAACATCCTATATTTTTCTAAGCAAGGCCATGTATGAAGATACAAGCTGCTGTGTGAGCTGGGAGCGGAGGAGTGGAGGAGAGAGAGGTAGATAGCGGAGAGAGGGCAGGCTAACAACATCTCTGGAGAGCCTGCCTGGTAGCGAGTACACCTGATAATCTTTCTTCTGTTGACTCCTGTTTTAAGTAGCTTGACCCTCCCTGAAGAGATTCGTATTCCACCTGGAAGTTTCATGTTGAAGGTCCATCCCATTACAATATTAATGACCAAAGTGAAGGATAATGTTTGATGGATCACCAATCATACCGCCTCCAAATGGCATTGGCAAGAGTTAGGCACATAAATAATAAAGTGATTTAGATGCAAAATCCATCCTAAGCGGATTACAAAAGCAGTGGCACTGCAATCAATCGTCATTTTGGGCCAACATGATGCATAGCAAGCAGCACCGGACACAGAGAGTAAACTACAGCAGGGAGAAGAGTGAGGAGGGACAGGTAGAAGGAGAACATGCAGGGAGTAGTGCTTACAGTGGCTACAGATACACTTACTGGAGCTGTACGTTGCTTTTTTCTGGGTTTATTTTTATACTTAGAGATTAATAGACAAATACAGGTGACGTTATTTTATTTTTGATTATTAGGAGTTCGTCTACAGGGGACTTCTTTTAAAGGCATTTTACAATGTATTATTTTAATCAAGGGGCGAGACTGCTGTGAGGTCAGAACAGGACACTGGTGGCCAGTTGAAAGCTCCTGACATTAATGATAAAAAGCATCAAAACTGCCTTTAAGTTAGAATTTGTTATGTGAGTGTAGCTATGAGACACATGCAGAAACAGACCAATTAAAATCCAACATGAGGCAGATAAGCATAACAGCAACATTTGAAATATTGGCATTACATCAAATACTATGTTTTTCACAATCAATTTTACAATGCTCTCCTTCATTATGCTTGACAGAGTGCAGCGGCTAAAGTTTTAGTAGTGTTACATTCCACAGAATAAAAACTATGGAAACATGAGATTGAATTGAATTAAGAATATACCAGGCTAAATTCAAACACACTGCCATTGAATTTTGCATTATAATGCAACTGTAGTGAGACTGCATTATTTACAGGGACACAGCATTAAATGTAAGAACATAAGTAGCCTAGGTAGTGTTTTCCCTGGAAGCTGTAAGTGAAAAGTAAAACAAAACTAAACTCGCTTCAAGCTAAAAGCCAAGGAGGCCTCCACATGATAAAATTTGATGATAAACATATTTTTTTTAACCTGGGATATTGTATCTACTGTAGGGCTGAGTTTTTTAACCAGTCGCTTAAAGCATTTCTACCATCTAAGCACATTAGTGATTTCCTGCAACATGGAATGCAACTAGCGATTGCTCCAGCCATACTCAGGTGAGTCATTTGTTTATTTTGGGGTTGCACATCAACAACTGCTCGTATCTCCTCTTTGCGAGCCCTTCGTGGCCTTGTTGCACTCAATGATATATTTTTGCTTCAAGTGGTGAAACAAGTTTGTTGCTTCCACCTTTAGCAGGAGTAGTTTCCTTGTATATTTTGGAGAGTACTGTGCTGTGAGTACTTCCCTTTATCCCTTTATAGGTATTAAATCGTCATTGGAGACTGACATGCATCTGTTGTTCACATATCTCGGGGTTTGTCTCATTGTCCTGCATACTTGCTGTAGCATGATGTGATGCTTTGAAATGGCAAAGCCCTAACAGACAGCAGAAGGATTTAACTTCATATCCATTTTATTTATTTACTTTTAGAACTCTTTTGCATTGATGTTACTGGTGCAGCCACGATGAAATTAATCTAGAACCGTGAACTAGCATGAATTTGGCTCACTTTTTCTTAGCCTTATTTGTATGTTGTGTTTAATGTTAATTAGCAAACTCTACTGTGTGTTGTGTTAATAAAAAAAATAAACATGCTTAAACGCTAACCCCCCCCCCGCAAAAAAAAACAATTAGCAATTGTAAACATTAGCATGTTAGCATGTTCACTGTTAGCATTTAAGGCCATCCATGCAAGAGCTAGCATGGTTAATGTTGCTTTTTTTATTTACACTTTAGCACTCACTTATCACACAGCACATGCTTTAAAACTGATTTAATACAGTCTACACTAATCTCATGCAGTTCACCTAAATTGGATTTGTTAGATTATTGCTCATCTGTAAGCAGCCTATTCAGTATTTGGTGTCTGTCCTCCAGCATTGAAATAGCTTTTCTCTTCACTCATTGTCTAACAGAGAGATTCAAAGCTGGCATACTACAAAACAAAAATGGGGGGGGGGAAGGAAATTTAATTAACACACAAAAGTAAAACTGATTAATTTAAAACATTTCAACACTTTTACACAAAATGCATGTGACCCCTTCATTGCGCTGCATATTACAGGCTTACCACTGTAAGTGAATCCAGGAGGGATTTCTTTTTCCTTTAATATCTATCCAAACCAATCCTGTATGTTATCCACCTGGCTGCTGTAATTCTTTCCATCATTCACTATTAGCATTCAGGAGGCTCAGTCTTGCTTTGAAATTTGCATAGATAATTCCAGCTATGTCTACAATAACTGCACAGTTCACTAACTTTATTTTGAGAGCCAGGTTTAGAAGCATGAACAGTCATGAGTGAGAGGCCCTTTGGGTATTGCAGTATGCAACGAGATGGGCCAATTTCTCCTGATCCACTGGACTGAGTCTTGCCAAATCAAACCCCATAAGGCATTTCCTGTATCCTTCATCTCCTTATGTTTGCTTCTGAGGCTGTAAGAATATTCAGTTCATGTGCATGTGTTAATATGTGAGTTATGTATGTGCTTGCAGATAGAAGCCATTCATCTGTGCTTCTTTCAGTAAAATGTTTGAATTTGAATATACCCATTTAACAGACATTGCAATATCAATGTAAAATCCATTTCTATCTCTTTCCTCTCGTAGCCCCTCTTGTAGCCCCTCTCTGCCTTTCTTTTTGGTATTTTTCCTTGTCCTTGTATGTGATTAGAATGCACCGCCGTCACCTGTCTCCTCTCTCATTAATCACGCACTGAGAGACTGGACCGGACATTGAATGCGCAGTTAGGCTGACCCAACGCTTGACAAAATACCAGGTACAAAGCGTACGGGCTCACATTCATACATTCATGTGAAATCAACAGCCTGGCCAGGCTCGCGGTTTATCCAAGCTGGAATGCAGTCAAAGTATAAGAAATTTAAAGTTTGTAATCGTGCACCTAATAGGCTTCTAATAAAGCCACCCAAGAAACGAGGAAATCGCATTTCCCCCAGCTGCCAGGATCTCTTTCTATCTATTTGTTTGTCCCCCCTTCTCCATCCCTTTCCCTCGTTCATACAGACTGACAAATGCTTTAGTGGGGCATGAGCCACAGTGTGGACAAAGTGAGATGGATTACTGTGTGGATTTTGGCAGAGGAAACTGCAGCTAATTCTCTGATTAGAAATCTGGGTTCAGAAGGCAGAGAAACACTGAGCTGTGAATCAGAGTGAGAGAATGGGGCTCAGTGGGCTTCAGCAAGCTGTGAGTGAGAATTTGTGTGTGGGAAAGTGTGTGTGTGGTCCAGGCACTTATTGACATATGTACAGGTTAGAAACCAGGCTAGTTTTAACACTTCTGCTTTGACTATTGTGGTCGTATTAATTTTATTGTTAATATGGGCAAAATTATTAATTTTTACTTTTGAAGTTTCATTCTTCTTCACCAGAGATCAGCGAACCAGCTCAGATATATACATACATATATATATATATATATATATAAAAAAAAAAACACCCAGCACGCCCCTGCGGGCGGTTTATCCTTCAAGCTCGGGTCCTCTACCAGAGGCCTGGGAGCTTGAGGGTCCTGCGCAGTATCTTAGCTGTTCCCAGGACTGCGCTCTTCTGGACAGAGATCTCCGATGTTATTCCCGGGATCTGCTGGAGCCACTCGCCTAGCTTGGGAGTCACCGCACCTAGTGCTCCGATTACCACGGGGACCACCGTTACCTTCACCCTCCACATCCTCTCGAGCTCTTCTCTGAGCCCTTGGTATTTCTCCAGCTTCTCGTGTTCCTTCTTCCTGATATTGCTGTCATTCGGAACCGCTACATCGATCACTACGGCCGTCTTCTTATATATATATATATATATATATATATATATATATATATATATATATATATATACATATATATATTGCACGATTACAATATATATAGGTGGTTCGCTGAGGTGGTTCGCTGATCTCTGGTGAAGAAAATTGAAACTTCTTCCAGTGGTGGTGTGCTGACAAGTTTGGGGTTTGGGTTTTCATTCTACACCCCATTTGTTAAAGTGCTCTTTAGCAAAACAAAGAGAACTGGTACCTCAGCACAAGTAGAACGCCCACAATGAAAAATGCAGTATGTGCTCAGCTATTCGCTAATTGCAAAACTGGCAAATATAACAAAAATCCTATTTTTAAAAAAGAAGATTAAAGAAAAATTAGAAATGACATTAAAGAAACTCCTGATCCACTAGGGTTTTCTAGCACAACCACCTCTGGGGTTTACAGAGAAGGGTCTAAAAAAGAGAAAATATCCGGTGAGCGGCAGTTCTCTGGGTGAAAATACCTTGTTGATGCCAGAGGTAAAGGGATAAAGGCTGGACTGTTTTGAGCTGATAGGAAGGGAGCAGTAACAAAATTAACCACTCATTACAACCAAAGTATGCAGAAGAGCATCTCTGAAAGCACAGCACATCGAATCTTGAAGCAAAAGCTTTGGCTTAGGCTACAGTAACAGAAGACCACACTGGTTGTAGTGTGGTCCTACTTCAATATGGACCAAAAGCACTGTGCAAAAGCATTAAGAATTCTGTCCAAAGTGCTGACTAATTTAAATACATGTAAATTTTCCATACAATTTTGTTAGATAAGTATAACGTACAATGTTGAAGTTGATGGATTATGGCCAAATAATCTCACCCCAAAGGGTCGCGGCACATGGCCGCCCCTCCCTGATTCTGCCAGAGGTTTCTTCCTGTTAAAATGGAGTTTTTCCTCCCCACTGTCACCAAAGTGCTTGCTCATAGGGAGTCATATGATTGTTGGGTTTTTCTCTGTATGTATTATTGTAGGGTCTACCTCACAATATGAAGCAACTAGAGGCGACTGTTGTTGTGATTTGACGCTGTATAAATAAAATTGAATTGAAACTGAAATGAAATTTAATGATTGGTATACATTCAGTTTATATCAAGCATATTTTCCTTAATGAATAATTATTGGAAAAGCTAAACCTTTGATTTTATATATTTACATTGCATTTCTCTCAAAATTACTGCTTCATGTTTATTAAGGGTTAAAGTTAACAGAATATTGGTATTCTGTATTTATTTTTTATATATTAAGCATTTTTATGGTGATTACAAACAAAATGAGACATATGAATAAAAATGCATCATATTAATTCAGCTTTGTTGTTAGAGAAATCTACCACTTAAGAAGAAGACTGACAATAAGAGAGCAAGTGTCAACAAAGCACAAGCATTGGAGAAACACTCCAGTGACCACTGGTCACGAGAGGCTCTGAAGTATACCCCCAATGTTGACATGAGTCAGTAGAAGGCACGTCAGTGTACATTTCTATCTTAATATCTTCCAGCTGACCAACCAGCCACCTTAGATTGTGACTCTCTATATCATCCTTCTGCTGGCTGGGGTTCTTTTAAGCATGTGTACTGGTAGCAGTTAGTAAATAAACCTCTGTGAGTTAATTCTGTTCCTTACTCCACAGAAGAGTGAAGAACAGGATTAACTTCAAGCCTAACAAGCATCCTGGATGCTTTCATTAATATTGCATCCATCTGCAGAGAACAAGAGAGAGAAGACAGCAAGGGGGAGTAGCTTTGGACCGAAGAAGAAAAAAAGCACTGTTGGGTAATTGTTTCCTATGCGTAATCAAAAATGCCCGTGTGCTGTTGAATTTGGGTTCACATTTAGGGCATGCCGATGCAGACAGGATGGTCATGAATGAACGAGTCATTGGCTGAAACTGAGTGCTGGAATTTCACGTAAGAACATAACGTAATAAAATGTAATTTTATAGGATTAGATGACATGTTTAGAAGAAACGTACTAATGTAAAGAGTCTTGACTTTACCCAGATAGCTACAGGAGTTTTAGCCATGTGCAATAAAAGCTGTGTTGTATGTGGGATTAGTGTTCTTACAGATGCTCTTTTTGCGAAAGCTGAGAGATAATACCTCAATAAGGCAAGTGCGTCCTTGCAGCAGGTCTTGCTGACAGAGACCACTGCAGTGCAACCTTTCCACAGAGCATCAGCTAAACAGACGGCTTCCCATAACAGATGTGACACAGACCCCAGGAATGGAAAATCTGCCCTTTAACACTTCATAATAATTGATCCAGTCAGTCATGTCTGTTTCTTAATTCATGCCTTAATTGTCAATGTGCACCTCGGGCGGAATGACAAAAGAGTAATCCAGGCGACAAAAAGGTGACGTATTGTGTGAGTAATGGTTCACGACTTGTGATTATACATGCAGTGATAATTACTGCGACCCCGGAGGGTTTCTGTGGTCCTGTGCTCACAGGACTCTGCAGCATGACCCCGCTGACTCCCCCTGCTTAGTGCATGAATTAAAAATCACACTGACAGACTTCCTGGGGACTTCGCCCCCTGAATGAAGATGGACAGTATAAACAAAATAACATTAAAAAACAGCCCAGAACCTCACCCCGAGCAATATCTTGCTCTCTCATGTGTTTACTTCTCCTCTCACATTTCCTTATTTGACTTAGCATTCATTCTCCCTCCATCTCCTCGCTCTCTCGCCCTTCCTTATTCCTTCATCCTAATTACACTGCAAAGCTGAGGGCCCGTGACTCATGGCATCCAGTTGTTAGCGTGGAATTCTTGCTCACAGCTGGAGGACGGGACCCAGCCTTGGGCTCCACTGTCCAGTAAAGGTCACACCGAGCATGATGGCGGTTAACTACGTCAAGTTTACAGCACTCAAAGCATCGCATTGGCTGCAGCCAGGAGTAACCTCTGACACCATCCAGCCACAGTTTACAGTCAGACCGCAACCACCCAAGGTACTCGGAGCCATTGTTCAGAGCAGTGGTGCTTAACAAAATCGGCCACTTGGCCTTCTCAGACCTGAACCCTGTGCTATTTTAAGGGGCACAGCTCGAAGGATTATTGTGCAACTGAGAGAGCTCAGATTTGTTCCCAACAAAAGATTCATTCACAAACATTTGTCTAATTCAATATACAGTGATCAACCAAAACATCTGGTACTTCCGTCTGGTATTTTTGAACCCCCCCCCCCTCCTTTTTGGTGTACAGCCTTACTTATCTTTAAGCTTTAACGTCTTTTCTCCAGCTCAGCTTCTTTTCCTTTATCGGTGCGTCCTCCTTTGTGACTGGTATGGATTTAATTAAGGAAATCAGTACGGGATAATGACTTCTACCTGAACTGACCTCTTTGTTAAAAGTGTCCTGAATATTTTGCATAATCACTGTAGATTGGATTAAGACGCTGAACGGCTTCCTCGCTCACTGAAACTCATTTCGGATAAGGGGTTCAGCTCCTGGAACCAAAGACATACTCATTAATAGTTGCACACTGCTCTGAGCTTACAGGATGACCAAACGTCTCTTCCATCTGTTGAGGGGGCGGAAGCATAACACCGAGATGTTTGCGCTGTGTCTCCAAGGAAAAATTGACAAACGCTTTATACACGCGATGGGGGGCAGGGCTGTTTTCAATAGATAGCAGCTGGTTTGAAGAGCAATCCTGACCTTGACTACTCCTTGTAGCTTGTTTACACATCCTTATTAGCCTGTAGCCTTGGTGGAAATGCAAGAAGTGGTGAAGTTACAAAGATAATGACTGCATGAAAGCAGGGACAGTTTTTAAAACTGAAAGGATATGATTATGCAGTGAATGTTCATGGGCAGGTTAGAATTCATATGTAATGCATGATCAGAGCATAAGAATGACTAAAAAGCAGCAGCTCTCATGTGCAAACTTCATGTAAAATCAAGTGTCTTTGTTTTCCCATTCAAGTATGCAAACATATTTAAGTGGGCCTTGTCACAGATGGGTTTTGGACTTGAGCTGTAAAGTGTGTCACTGTTTCCTCTGTAGCCTACCTGTGTGACAGAATTATTAATGAGCTGTGTCTGTATTTATGCACCTCATCTAACAGGGGAAGATGGGCTGCTTTCATTACTTTGAGTTGTGGGAGCCATCCTGTCAAATGAAATTTGAACGCTGGCCAAGATGAGCGCTTGTTATAAGAAAAAGGGGAAATTCATCAAGTGTTAATTTGGTTTGAAATGATGGGTCAGGACAGCGTCAGCCTCAACTCCTCGTATGTCGAGTACATGAAGAACATGGAATCAGGAGTATCTGTCTAAAAAGGCACGTTGTCAGTCTGTGGTCACTGAGCACCACACTGTGGAACTCGGCAGTTATTACCGTTTGGGACTAGCATCCTTATTTATAAAGATGCAATCTCGTCTCACGCATTGATCTACAGTGTCAACTTTTCTGTATGTTTAAGGTTTTATGTCATTATTATTTTAAATGTCATCATAATCAGAGGATTTTTTTAAATGGGTCTTCAAAATTTCACTGCACTCCTGTGGCGTTGTCAGATCAGCCTGACACTGAGTCAAACATCTGCGCACGTGAAGCGTATATAGTGATAAGCCACAACATTAAAATAATTGAAAAACACTGAGAATCTTGTGAGAATGTCATCATCTGCTGGGAGACTTTGGGGACTAATTTAATGCCAATGTTACTCTAACTAGTACCACGAAACACTGCTGCAGATCAGGATCCTGTACTGTAAAGCAACTTCACTGTACCCAGGATATCTTTCCATTATCTGGCCTCTCGTATCCTACCGCTGGAAATCGGGCTAAGCCGTCACACGAAGGCAGTGGATAGGTCCACTTGTAGAAGAGTAAGAAAGGTAAAACTAAAATATTTTTTAAAACAACAACAGGAAAGTAATCACATAGGAGGAGATACGCATTAAAAGCACTGTGAATATGTGTGCTTTTTAAGCACTTTGGTCAATAGGACTGTAAAAGATAGTAATAAATTTAGTGTGCTTGATATAGATATTATATAAAATTAATGTTTAGATGTGTTTAAGACTGTATAGCTTTTAATCTTTCAGCTGCACCTCCAGTGGTGTTTAGAGGTCTCAGAAAGGTGTAGAATAAAAATAAAAACAGAATAAAAACAGAGGCTTAACCTACTTGCAATTTAAAAATAGGGTCAAGAAATACAAATAGGTTCCCTAATTTTAAATGTAGAATCATAAAATCTAAGCATGAATATTATTTCCTAATATTCATCAGGGAAAGACAAAGAAGCATTTTTAAAACGTCCTAATATCTATGTACAGGGGTCCAAGAGATCTTCTAGGAATGGCATTTGAGTCACTGGTCAGTGGGTGTTGATTTTGTACCTGTTGATCTCTAATAGAGAATATAATTTGCTCTGGAGCAGGTTGGGTCTTCAGCTTGAGTTACCATGAACCACATTTATAATACTACAAACCCAGAGTTAAACCTGGAGTTTCTACAATTCCACTTTGTAGCACAGGCCTTTGTAAGCTCCAACATGGCAAGGGATGTCCCCAAAGAGCAGCAGTCTCCTCCAGCAGCATGACACACTCTGCAAAGGACAGGCTTCAGAGCCCAAAGTAGGAAAGGTGTTGACCTTAAAACCTCCCAGATCCAATCAGATTGAATCCACAAAAGCCTGACATCCCAACCCACAGGATTTGCTGCCAGTGTCCTGTGCCAAATGCCACAGGACAGCCCCATAGGGACCATGTCCATTACCAAAAGGTCAGAACTGAGTTGGTGGCACCAGCAAGACCAGCAAAATAGTTCTGATGTTTCAGTGTGGATAGTCATTGTAAGTATACAAATACCGAGGCATGTTTTTGTTGTATGTGTCTGTGTCAATGACAAAAAACCTAAACCATATATGTAGCCTCTTTTATGTATGTAGGTTACATCATTTATACAATAAACCACCTTTTTGGTATTTATTAGCATCTATTAATATTTAGGCTAAAACTATTGTTGCACTGTATTGAAGGAGTTGTAGTCATAAAGATTAATAATGCATATCTGCTCACAGATTTGTTATCATTTGAGATGCTTACTTTGTTATTTCAATTACCAAGATAATTTCAAGTTCATTATTATAGTTATGAATTGCATTTTTAGCGTACTTTATAGTTTTTACAAGGGCTGCAGTAATGACTACTTTGTATGAGTAGCTTTTCTTGTACTTATAATCAGTTTTTCTTAGTGAGCATTTTGAGAAATTAGATTTTTGCTGCCTTTCTTTGCATCATTCAGACTTAAGATTTTGTTTTTTGTTGACCACTGGGGAAAATAAAACAGAAACAACAAAGAAAACCATTTTTATTTGCCTCAGAAATTAAATTTTGAATTAATAGGTAAAAAAAAAAAAAAAAAGGTAATCATGCCAGGCAGTCTTAACTTCAGGTCACAATTGTTGTTGTTGTCACAGTTAGACACAGAAACAAACCAAGTCACAGCACCTGTGAGTACAGTTCATTGTACTCACAGTTTGAGTCTCATTTAAACAAGCGTAAGAGTAAGAATGACTAAATAGAGTGCACCTGTGTGTAATCTAATGTCAGTACAAATACAGCTGCTCTGTGACGGCCTCAGAGGTTGTCTAAGAGAATATTGGGAGCAACAACACCATGAAGTTCAAAAAACACAGCAGACAGGTCAGGGATAAAGTTACTGAGAAATTTAAAGCAGGCTTAGGCTGCAAAAAGATTTCCCAAGCCTTGAACATCCCACGGAGCAATTATTCAGAAATGGAAGGAGTATGGCACAACTGTAAACCTACCAAGTCAAGGCCGTCCACCTAAACTCACAGGCCGAGCTGGACAAGTTGCAGAGATCTACAGCTCAGGTGGGGGAATCTGTCCATAGGACAACTATTAGTCGTGCACTGCACAAAGTTGGCCTTTATGGAAGAGCAGCAAGAAGAAAGCGTGGTCAGAGTTGATGGGAAGATGGATGGAGCCAAATACAGGGCAATATTGGAAGAAAACCTCTTGGAGTCTGCAAAAGACTTGAGACTGGGGCGGAGCTTCACCTTCCAGCAGGACAACGACCCTAAACATAAAGCCATAAAGGGCAACAATGCAATGGTTTCAAACAAAACATATCCATGTGTTAGAATGGCCCAGTCAAAGTCCAGATCTAAATCCAATCGAGAATCTGTGGCAAGATCTGAAAACTGCTGTTCACAAACGCTGTCCATCTAATCTGACTGAGTTGCAGCTGTTTTACAAAGAAGAATTTTCGTTCCACTTCTCACGTGTACACCACTTTGTGTTGGTCTTTCACGTGGAATTCCAATAAAATTGATTCATGTCTGTGGCTCTAATGTGACAAAATGTAGAAAAGGTCAAGGGGGCCGAATACTTTTGCAAGCCACTGTGTGTGTGTGTGTGTATATATATATATATATATATATATATGACTGACATTGTGTATTTGAGATGTTCTACAGTTCTATCAGGGCATTAAACTACTGAGATGTTCTCATAAATTACTGTTTTATGTCATTGGATATATTTTTATTTTCACTGTATTCAATGTTATCACTTTGATTCCATTTTTTTTTATGTATTTCTTCATTTATTTATTAACACCCGCGGCAGTTTGTGAATATGCAGTCATGTGTCACCCCATGTTTCAGTAGCTTGTAGAATCACCTTTAGCAGCAAAAACTGAAGTAATTGTTTCCTCTATGACTTTATCAGTGTCTTGTATTATTCTGGAGGAATTTTGGTCATCTGTTCTTTACATTGTTGCTTCAGTTCATCAAGGCTGGCGGGCATTTGTTTATATACAGCATTTCAATAAAGAAATCAATTCTGACTGTGGCACTGTAGATTTGCAGCTTTGCTTTGGATCCCTTTTCACCGCATGACCCAGTTTAGGCCAAATGAGCAGTTGGACAGATGGCTTCCTATTTGACTCTAGAATACTTGAGTATACAAAGGAGTTGATTGTCAGCTCAATGGCTGCAAAGCAAGCCCAAATCAACACCCCTGTACAATGACAATAACAAGCTATTCTACTGTATTCAGTTGGTTTGAGGTATTTGTGCTGATATGCTTTGTTTGGTTTTCTCCAAATGTGACACTGTGCATTGTGACCAAACATCTCCACTCTGATCTTGTTTGTCCAAAGGACATTGTTCCAGAAGTTTTGTGGTTTGTTCAGATGCAAACCTAAGCTTTAGCGAGAAACAACTGTTCCAAACAAACCAGGCTTGTTCAGGCTTTTTCTTCTTCTACTGTCATAAACTTCAACTTTTAACATGCTTCAGTTTGCAGTTTCTCTGAGCGTTGCATGGTTTGTTCTTAGGTTGAATTTGTTGGAAAGCCCACTCCTGAGGAAATTGTAGCATTGTGTTTACACACACCTGAATGCCTCAGACCAGCAAACTGCCAAAATGTCTGGTTTTATAGATGTGCTCACACTTGCTGATGATTGGTTAATCCACTGCATTTGAATAGCAGCACCTGGCCAGTCTGGTTTTTGTTGTTGTGTCATGGTAACAGTTCATCTGCTTGTACAGTAAAAATGTTTTGACAAGTGCTGTCTGGGTAATTTTTTCCAATAACAGATCTGTGACAGTATTTTATTAGCAGTGACAATGGATGTGTTAACAAGAGCATTTACAGTTAGTCTTCTGAAAAGTTACGTTCCAGACGTAGCACACCTTCATACTTTCAGTTTCAGTTTGAGTCTACAAGTCCTAGAGCTCTTCTGAAGTGTACTTGTGAAGGTCTTTTACTAAAAAGCAAACCTGACAATCTGCCATTTATCATCCTTGGGACATTAATCACTCTATTCTTTACGAGCGCCACTTTCCAACTCATGTCAAAGAATTTACAGCCTTGTTAATCTCAGCTGCAGTAGGTAGAATAAGAAATGAAGTGAAATTCACCCCCTTCTACCCGCTTTGCCCAAAATAATTCTGTAGGCAATGGTTCAGACAGTTTTGGCTCCATTACATCCAGGAGACATTATTGTCTTTGTATTGGATTTTTCTAACCCTCTCCACCCTGTGGGGTTTGCATTATCTCCACTGACTGGGTGAATATCTGTGGCGCTGATAGCGTCAGAGCCGAATTAGATTTGGCAGTCTTTAATGCTTGTATGAATACCAATTGCAACTAGTTCAACATTTGAATACTTCTTAATGTGATTCTTTGCACTCTGCTGACCCTGACAGATGGAGAGAGAGAGAGCAGGAAGCAGGAAAAAAGAGACTTAACCGAGCGAGTGAGCGAGGGAGTGAGAATAAAAGCGAAGGGATCATGCAGATTAGAGCCTAAATAAAAGCCAAATGAGGTCTTACTTGAGAAGATGTAGGCTAGATAGATGTAAATCACATGAATAGATTAATCTATGTATGATTAAATGAAGGTAGATGAGAGCATGGGTGGAACAGTTTTGCTCTATAAAAGCCTCAACTTAGCAAATAATTTAATAAAACAGGGTGTTTAAATGTGCTTCTGTTGATGACTTAAAAGATTTACTCTCACTTAATCAAGTATTAGAATCAAATTCTTTGCAAATGAAATTAAGAAAAAATGTTTGTTGTACAAAAACTGTTTGGTTTCTTCTTTATTATTTTTAGTTATTAGTTACTGTCACCAAATGCAAGATTTCTTGGATATTTGTTGTTGGTTTTGACTTGAATATTTTCTCGTCTTACATTATTTGAATTTTCTTGAATTGATTGTATTATTCTGCCATACAGTGTTTGTATTAACTTTGGCTTGTGGTTTCCTGGGATAAAATCCAAACTCTGCATAATCCTTAATACAATAGGAAATAAAAGAATGGATGACTCGTATTTGTTCATTGTTTTAGCAATGTCATAATATTTAGCTCAGAATGGATTTTCAAATGTCATTATGTGCAAACAAAGACTATTATCACTAGTAAACTGAAAGAGCAAAATATCAGGTGAAAATCTGGTCCAAGGCATGCTGGGATAGTGTCCAGCACCCAGCCTGCTGTTACCCAGATTAAGAAAAAATCAAAAGTGAGCACATAAATGAATAAATTGTATTTTTAATCCAAGAAAGGCACCAATACTGAAAGCTACAGTACAGTGCAAAAGTTTTAAGCTTCAATTTTCTCCAAAACCACTGGCTGAAATGCAGCCGAAACCATGACAGCGCCGCCTCTATGCTTTACAGATGGCTGTAGACACTGCTATTCCTCTCTGCTCGACTTTTTTGAACTAACAATTTCAAATTTGGATGAATCGCTCTATGTGACCCATTGCCACTGATTTTCAGTATTTGGCATACCTCAGCATTTTCTCCCAGTAGATGTTATAATTCTTTATTTAAAAGGGACAGTGCAGTTTAACATAGTCCAAGTATAAAACGTGAAACTGATGTACTGCACAGAAGTTTATAGCTATTGCTAATTTCCAACTATTGTCCCTTGTTGGCCTTACATTCACAATACACAGAGTTAAAACATACATTTTCATGAAACCAAAATACACCATGAGTACTGCTACAATTAACAGACAATTTAAAAACAAACAAAAAGATTAATTAAAATGACTACAGCTCTGATTTCCCTTTAACCAACCTTTAACCTTCAATGTAAAGAAACTAATATCTATAATCAGTCAGATTTCAGTTGGAAGTGTGTTCCACAGATGGCGAGCCTTTATGGAAAACACTGATTGTCCAAATTTAGATCTGCGATATGATATTTTGCAGTTGCCGTTCACCATACTCCTAGTAATGCGATTACTATCTTGTCTTTGGATGTAGGTGTCAGGGTTCCTGGGTCGGTGACCCAGTGTTTTCAGTTTTGTTCACGTTCAGTTTATTTTGCCACTTCCATGTTCTCACTTCCTGCTTTTCCTGTGTCAGCTCGTCTCGTGTCATTAGCCAGTTTATGTTCAGCTGTGTACTCACCGGTCTCTCATTATCATCCTCATCAGTCTGTGTATTTAAGCCCTCTGTTTCTACTCGTTCACTGTCGTGTCATTGATGTTATGTTGTCGTTTCCGCCTGCGTTCAGCCATTCAGCCATTCAGCCATTCAGCCAGTCCTTCAGTCCTTCAGTCATTCGTCCAGCCAGCCATTTTCTACCTCTGTTCTGTTCATCCACTCCTTATAATAAACCTTCACCAGTCTTCACCTACCTGTGAGTCCTGCGTTTGGGTTCCTTCTTCCTCTCTTCCTCGCCTCCACACAACGCCTGACAGTAGGACTCTCTGGGATCAGCCTATTAATACACTTGTAGACTCGTTTAAGTAAACACAAATGATTAATACTCTTAAAACTAAGTAAATTATATTTCTTTAAAATGTGACAATGATGCAGTCGAACAGATTTTTTATCCATTATTTTCAAAGATTGATTATATAAGGATATCACATGCTGAATTGTTGATGGTGCTGCTTGAGTCCAATGTGTCACACAATATGAAAAATGAGAAAATATCATGAAATGCATGAATAACTGAGCTGTTGAAGTGGGTATGTGATGCCAAATTAACTTAAAGCAATTTAGATTAACCTTAACTGTCGTTGATGGATCAGCTGAAGGGCCAGATGCATTACTCAGGTCCTTTGTCAGATCTTTGCCTAATTTTTACCTCTTTCTTATGACACAACTTTTGGTTTTGGTCTAACACTTGTCCTTCACAGTTTCCTCAAACACACTGTACACCATGCAGAGGTATGCCACGTTTTTGTCTACATAGCTCCTTGGAAATCACTTTGTTGGAGCAAAGAACACTATTTTATGCCTGTCACACTGTTTTTATAGATCCAACTGAGAAGAGCAAAATAATGTGTTTTTCTGACAGGCTGCTAGTAGCATAGGTCCTAAAGATACCATTTAAAATTGTTTCTTGGTGACGTTGTCTGTTATGTGTAGACACAACGCAGGTTCATGCGTTCTTTTATGCTTGAGTGATTCATAGGTAAATGTTAAGTGACTTAATGAGCATAAAAAAATTAAAATAGAAAACATTGGGGTGTTTTTTAATATTAGGTATAAAGCAGCCAACACCCAAAGACAAACTTTGAAAGTCCTTCAGAAAGCCTGGAAAATTGATTTGGCTCCTTGAAAGCAAAATATGAAGAAATGAAGGGTGGCTCTTGACTTTTGCAGTCTTGTCTTTCCCCTAATAAAGAATAAACTATATCATACTGTTCAAATGATTTGGGTCAGTAATATTGTACAAATATAGATTTCTGTTTACTTAGACTGAAATTATAGGAAAGCAGAATTTGGCCATGGTGTGTGCCCATTAACACTGAGCGCCTAAGGACATGTTACTGAAGGCAGGTTTATTTGCATGTACCATAACCAAAAATGATACACGCTCATATTTACAAAATCATCACGATTGTGTGATCATTACTTTCATTACCAGATAAAAGCTGCCTGTTGATAACACTGGTCTGATACTCAGCTAAAGAATTTCCACAAAAATCCACACACAGTACAGAAACATATATGTCATTTCTATTTTTAACATGGAAATCTGTTTTTCCTTCAAATCTCTTTGTGAGAAGCAGCCATCGCTGTTATGCTGTGTATTCTCCACTAGAGTGTGCAATTTTCCTTCTCAGGTTTGGGTTACAATCAGCACTTGAACTGGAGGGATGCTCTCGTTTAGTTGAGACATTTTGTTCTTGTTTCTGCTTCTAAAGATATAACACAATATGTAGTATAGGATCCTGTTTCCTTATACAGTGAGTTTTAAAGTATATCTCACTGCAAATAATCCTCCATTAATCCTCCCAGTATAAATCCCCTTTGAGTATGTTGGCCCTTTGAGTAAAAGGAGGTTAATCTGCATGCCTAAACTTGGAGAAGGAAAGTTAGGATGTGTTGAAATGTATATAAAAGCACTGCTAACAATGCAGAAGTATAGCAGTCCTTTTTTTAATTGTAAATTTTCATTTTCATCTCTCCTGCCTTTTTTCGGGGGGTTTTGTCTGAGGGGTTTGTCGATCTGGACTGAATCCAAACAAGTGAGGTGTTCAAGCCATGCAAACACACTGTTAGCACAAAGAGATAATTTCTCGTCACAGACTGCTAGGCAGTTGCAGCAGTTGACACTCGATATACGTTTGCAATTACTCAGTAGTGCCAAAAGCAGTAGCTGTCTAATGAGCTAAGAGAGGTTGTAAGTCACAGGCCAATGAGATGTGATGGCTTGAGCAGATTTGTATCCATCATGTAGACAATCTCCCCCCTGGGCATCCTCCATCTCAGCCATAAATGAGGGTCATTTGTTAACAGGCGGTGTGCTTCAAATGCCAGCGGAGATTGTCTCAGAATCCAGAGCACTTTAGATTAGGTTGATGCATGTACATATTCTACTGAGCTCTTTGTGTCTTAAAAAGGGTAATGATGTGCTAAGTGCTATGAAGACTTTATGAGTTTCCTGCAAACGGGGTATATTCGTCTTCTTTAGGAAATCACCCAATTTCAGTTGCTGGTAATTGCATTTATCTTTCCCTTATATACAGAAATGTTATTAAATTAGTTTAACTGGATTCAAACTGCACTAAGGTGCAATATTGCTAACAGCGCTGCAGCTTAATATTTAAAAAGACAGATAGTCCCTATGAAAGGTTTGGCAGCTCTCTGGTCCTGTGTACAGATGTGTATATAATAAAGTTGTGTCCTTTTTCAGATAAAAAGTGTAATCCAGTTGCCTTGAATGGTGTTTTCTTTCTTCTTCTTCTTCTTCTTTGGCTTATTTAAACATGCAGCAAATAGGCTGCAAGGTGAACATCGTTTTTAAAAAGCTGGGGCGATATTCACTCTCCTAGTCCTTTTCAGTTGACCCTGAAATAAATATCTCATTCAGCCAGTTAATGCTCAGCTATATCCAGTTAAAAATGACCCTACAATTAAATTCAACTTGGTGGCTGAAAAACCGAAACAGTTAGAAAGACAATGAAAAAAATATAAAAGGCAACAGAAAGGACAGAAGCAGAAGATTTTATCTGAACTCCTTTCAGAAATACATTAGTTCCTTTGTTAATACATTATAGATCGGCGGCTTTGCGAACTTTATAGAAATCTTAGGCATTTTGTTTAAACCTTCTAAGGTCTTCAACTTGTTGAGCTTGCTATTCAAACTTTAGTTACTAAACAGGTTCAGAGTGCTGCAGTTTTGACGTATTCAACATAAAACTTCAAACATCAAATGTGAATGTTCATGACTGCTCTAAAAAGGGGAATGCTGCTGTTTTCAGCACTCACAAGGTTGCTGAAGTGTGCTTGACAAAGACGCATTTAATTAAAAAAAAAAAAAGGTATTTTGTAAAATAAAAAAACTAAAGAAAAGCATTAAATGTGGAATTTAGCCTTGCCCAGATATTTATCCTTCCTAAAGCTCGATGAAAAGACCTTGAGTCAAGTCGGAGTGCATTTCTAGTGCTTGCCTTGTGTATTTAAAAAAATCTAATTTTATTACCCATTTGATTAGCCGAGTTTTCAGGTTGTACTCTTGTTGTATTAATCCATCATGGACAGCAGATGTCCCCGCTGCCCTATCTGGTTCTCTCATCACTAGCTGCAGTTGAATGGAAATGGTTTATAATCTTATTTTTTTTAAACATTTTACCATAAAAAAGGTTCACAGGGCTGAAGGTTTCCCAACAAATGACTTTGACCTACAGCTCAGTGTGAACCACTAATCACAGCCTGTATTGATTTATTTGATTTGCCCATTTTCACAAGATCTACTTTGAGGGTCTTCATCATTTCTAGGTTTCAAAGTGAAAATATAAAGAAGACCATTTGTCACCGGGGCATGTTAGGGCAGCAGCAGTTTCAGAGTGGAGCAATATTGATTGAATTTCTGTTTCTTCCATGATCTTAGTTTTCAGAGTGATTTCTTTTTTGCTCTCTCTCACTGAACAATTCAGCCAAAAACGAGGGGGCACGTAGTGCTTTTTTACCCCACACAACAATAAAGTAATATATTGGAATAAATCACACAAAATCAACATCCATCCTGCTTCCTTCCCCTTGTCTCCTTAGCAACACAATCCCCTTTGCAAGTAAGATGAGATGCACCTTTTTCAAGCTTGCCTAGAGGCTGTGGAGGGAGTGTATTATTATTTTTATGCCAGTGTCAGTAAATGCACATGTGTAAGATAACTATCAGATTGAATATTACTTGTTGTGCTAAATCAAAAAGGATGTACCATGGCAACATTGTGCCCTTTGAATGAATGACAATCCAGTTATTTCCAGCATACGGACAAACCTGAAGCATTTTAAAGGCTCATAAGTTTGAGTAATGCCAGTAATGTGGACATCAATGTGAGTCTGTTACTTAGCCGGGTTAATGCCATAAGCTGATGAGCTCAAGAAGGCACATAAATGTACCTATCTCAGCAGATAAATAACATATGACGGCGGTCTAATCCCATGAATTAAGAAAAATGAATAAGCAAAGCTGCAAATATCCTCGATTCTCTCAACACAAATGCTAGACCTATACATCTACACAAAGCTAGCTGTTTACATGGCAGCTGTGTTACTTTAGTATTCTTCTGTACAGAAAAAAGACATGGTCTTCCCTAACCTCCAAGTCAGTGAAGTCGCCGTAAGTTGCAGCCCCTTTAGAGAGGCTGCAACTTACGGCGACTTCACTGACTTGGAGGAGTACACATCATCAGTGTCCAGCTATATCAACAAGTGCACCGATGACGTCACTGTCTCCAAGATCATCATCTCACGACCCAACCAGAAACCGTGGATTACTGCGGAAGTGCGTGCACTTCTAAGGACCCGAGACTCTGCCTTCAAAGAGGGAGATAAGGTGGCGCTTAGAAGAGCGAGGGCTGAACTTTCTCGGGCCATCAGAGAGGCGAAGCGCGCACACGCCCAGAGAATCCACAACCACTTTAAGGACAGCGGCGACACACGACGCATGTGGCAGGGCTTACAAGCCATCGCTAACTACAGGACGACACCACCTGCCTGTGACAGTGACGGCTCCCTCCCAGATGTGCTTAACAACTTCTATGCTCGGTTCGACAGGCAGAACGACGTGGCGGCGAGGAAGACCACCCCTCCTCCGAACGACCAGGTCCTGTGTCTCACTACAGCTGAGGTGAGGAAAACTCTACGCAGAGTCAATCCACGTAAAGCTGCTGGACCAGACAACATCCCAGGCAGAGTGCTCAGAGAATGTGCTGATCAGCTGGCAAATGTTCTCACCGACATCTTCAACATCTCTCTGAGCAGTGCCGTTGTCCCCACGTGCTTCAAGGCCACCACCATCGTCCCCGTGCCCAAGAAGTCTTCTGTGTCCTGTCTCAATGACTACCGCCCTATCGCACTTACACCCACCATCATGAAGTGCTTCGAACGGCTCGTCATGAGACACATCAAGACCCTGCTGCCCCCCTCACTGGACCCAATGCAATTTGCATACCGCCATAACCGCTCAACGGACGACGCCATCTCCACTGCACTCCATCTTGCCCTGACACACTTGGACAAGAAGGACTCACACGTCCGAATGCTGTACATAGATTTCAGCTCAGCATTTAACACGATCATCCCCCAACAACTGATCGGAAAGCTGAGCCTGTTAGGCCTGAACACCTCTCTCTGCAACTGGATCCTGGACTTTCTGACCGGAAGGCCTCAGTCAGTACGGATCGGGAACTGCACCTCCAGCACCACCACACTGAGCACTGGGGCCCCACAAGGCTGTGTGCTCAGTCCTCTGCTGTTCACACTGCTGACTCATGACTGTGTAGCAACACACAGTTCAAATCACATCATTAAATTCGCTGATGACACGACCGTGGTGGGTCTCATTAGCAAGAACGACGACCTCGGCTGGTCCCTCAACACCAGCTCCCTGCACAAGAAAGCCCAACAGCGTCTCTTCTTTCTGAGAAGACTGAGAAAGGCCCGGCTTCCACCACCGATCCTGACCACCTTCTATAGAGGAACTATTGAGAGCATCCTGAGCGGCTGCATCACTGTCTGGTTTGGGAGCTGTGCCATATCAGACCGCAAGACCCTACAGCGGATAGTGGGAACAGCAGAGAAGATCATCGGGGTCTCTCTACCCTCTATTGAGGACATCTACACCACACGCTGCATTCGCAAAGCCACCAGCATTGTGGCTGATCGGACACACCCCTCTCACACACTCTTTACACTCCTGCCATCTGGAAAAAGGTACCGAAGCATTCGGGCACGCACATCCAGACTGTGCAACAGCTTTTTTCCACAAGCCATCCGTCTCCTCAGCAAAAAGGGACTGACTGATAAACACGCACACACACACATACACTAACATTATCACTCAGCTTAACTCAAATACCTCAAAACATTGAGACTGGACTGACTAACCAACACAAAGCGCAAACACACTGACCTACACCACCAAACCATCGCACACACCAACCTGTAAATGCTCTTTTGCACAATATTATTACTAGATATATTATATTTTTTTTTTTTTTTTTTTTTGCACTAACTTGTCTTGTAGCACCTTGGTTCCTGGAGGAACGTTGTTTCGCCTCACTGTGTATTTTTAAACTGTATATGGTTGAAGTGACAATAAAGTTGAACTTGAACTTGAACTAGGCATCTTCAAATCCTGGAGCCATTCCCCTGATGCTCGCTGCACTGCCTTTTGAACTTCAAGTATTGGCAACACATAACAAACTCAGATCTGACTTCCTGAAGCTTTCCAAGTGTTCGACTACAGTTAGGACAAAGTGGTTACACTTGCTAAGCTACATCTGCTGGATGGATTGTGGCAGAACAGACAAGCTGGTCTTCAGCAAACTGGCAAAGGGACAAGGTCACGAGGACGCCCCAAAAAGTTTGACCAATAATGGTATAAATAGTAGCAGATCACAGTACTTCAGTCTGGTTAAAGGTCCATGGAAACATTAATTCTTGGCTCCCTTTATCTAAAACCTAAATAAGCACTTTGCTGATTAGTTTATGGCTTCACTGACTTTTTTAGTACAACATTATACTACTTTTGTAAATGATGGTCTCAGTTAAAGTGAAAAAGAGTACAGATGAATATACCTTTGATATGTTTTGGTTTCAAAACATCAGGATAGCAGTGGTGAACAAAGTCTTCATAGCAGCATTTAACTAACAGGGAGACGTCCTGGTAGCTAGGTACATACACAGTCTTTAGGTCCGCTTTTGGTCCTGACTGCAGTGAATTGCTATGAACATTTGTACAGGCACTTATGGCCCAGCACAATATCAGTTCCTAATCAGCAGATTTTCCCTGCATAGTGCCAATAGGAAAATTGTCTGGACATCTGTCAAATGGCTTACCATGAAATTGCCTCAGGGGAAATGTCCAGGACCTACAGTAGTGCCATCACGATGTCAAATCCAAAACAGAAGTGTTAAGCATACAGCCACTGCTAAAATATAATTTACCACATGGCCACAGTGCCCAAGTAGCTTCACCCCTACAGTTTTGCTAACATGACAGTTTTGATGAATCCTCCTCTATGGTGACAATAAAAAGGCTAGTTTGACACAATATCTGAAATATTCCCATCTCCAAATCTTTCAGTAATACATAGATAGCTTGAAAGAAACAAACAAAAAAAAAAAAACCCAAACAAACATTAGAAACAAAAGCTTAATATACTGGCAACAAATTATGTTCACATCTTCACAAAGAATTTATATATTAGTGTGGTATCTCTGTAGAACAGTTAATCTGAAAGCCCACCTGGAAACCTATCTTATTAAATCAGGTCTGCTACGTTCAGTCTTATCTTGGAAACTTTTGGAAAACTTACCAAAAATGTTAAAAATGTTCCCCCTAAGGAGGACACTTTCATTATTAAGGGATAATTAATAATGCTTTTAATTTTACATGCCTTTTGCCACAATATTTAAACTGGGTACCCAATATTGTGTACTGTGGGATCTCCTAAACCAGCTCTGCTCCAATGAGCAATGGACATAGTCTTGTTTGGGGGGGTTACCACCCACTGAGATTGTTATCAGTTTTAGTGGGATGCCTTGTCTTGCTGGTGAGGTTGCTGCTGTTGTCTTGGTGATCTGGCACGTCCCAGAATATCGTTCACACGAAATCAGCAGAACATTGCATTTTAAGGAGATACGCAGTGTTTTTCCCATTTGTTAGTGTTTTAATGTTATCTTATTGGCTGAACAGAGCAACGAAAAATACAGCTTGTATTACGTATATGTATGTATTATGCCAAATTTGAATTTTAAATGACTAAACAATAAACGATTTTATTTTTGTGACTCAAAAATCTAGTCAAAATACCGAAGACTCGGCACAACTGGAAGATTTACTTGCGTATTTAGTGAATCTAAAGGTTGCATTTCATTCTATAGCCATATAAACTAAAGGAGTTTATCATAATCTGTCTTCCCGGCTGTTTTCTCCTAATTTACTTTGTTTGACCGGCTCTGATGTCTGTATGGGGGAGAGTGCACTGTAGCCCGCTCCCCCCCTCCCGTCTCTAAGCATGGTATGGTCCTCGCTCTAGAAGTGCCTCCAATTCTCCGTCTGAAGGGCTAATTTATTTCCAGTCAGAAAGTATCGCAGCACGCTGAAGTCTTACGCCCTCTGCCTCTCAAGTATCTGAAAGAGCGCAAAGCTGGACCGGTACATAATGACCATGTACAAGGGGAAGCGTCGCAATCATCGATGTAAGTTTACACAGATCGTTCGGGCTTCGTGATACACCGAGGACATTTTCTTTATGATGATGTCGCTCTGTGCTTGGCATAAAAATACAAGTTGCAAATACTAAGCCGTGACTCGCGCATGCCAAGATGCAACCCGATCGCTTTAAAGCGAGCGCAGGGCCTTTTTTAAGTAGTTGAAATATGCGTGAAATGTAATCGTACATAGAAAATTTCAGATTTGTCAGCGAGCAATTATCGGCTCTGTAATATTGCATTCTGTTGTTGATCCTGTGATGATGAAGTGTTAAATCAAGTCACCTGCTGAGCCCTGGCTGCTTCTTTCAAAACCATCTTTGCACCTGCTCTGCTGCTCTGTCTGTTGAAATACAGCCTATTAATTCTGCTGAAGTTTGCTCACACTGCCAAGAAATGTGTTATCAAGGATATGAGCTTCGGCGGTTCATTTCCCATACAGTTATAATTATATACCAGTGAGTTATTGCAGTTGCAACAAACACCATTTGTGTTCCAGAGTGCACAAATTCATGTGAATTTTGTCTTGCTGGTGTTTTGCATATTAACACGCAGATTTCTGTTGTGCGCACGCAGTATGATCTCCGTTCATTTCTGCATCCGTGAGGTGAGAAAAGAAAATATTTGAGCTCATTCACAGTATGATGTCTAAACTCACTGAGTAATTTTGCTTCGGAATCAAGCTCTACTTATGGGCAAACAATTTACAAATGGAAAACTGTCTGGGTAATTAGGGGTTTGTCTTCTCTTCTCTTAGTCTTTTTTTATTTCAAGCAACAATGTCATTCATTATCCAGTGTGAGTTTTTTAATTACCTCAATTTGCTGCTTTTCTGTATCTCATGTGACAGTAGAGTGAATATCCGTGGGTCTCTGTGGGTCAGGGGAAAAGAAACATCCTGATTAGAGGATTAGACTGAATGGTTATCTGAGGAAATAATCAGCAGATTAAATAATAATTAGCGGCTGTTATTATGCTGTAACAGAATAATAGAGTTGGTATTATACATCCTGAAGCGAGGCTCTCCGAGCTGTGTGCGCACTCATACTCTGCCACAGAGCAACACTGCCTCAGTCAAGAAACTGGAAAGATGACTTAACAAGTAATTAAGTACAACGTGGCAAACCAGTGGTTCACTAATTACCAGTTGGCACTTCTTGACACAAGTGCACACAGTCAGTTATACCGTGATCCCCCCTCCCCCTTCCTTGTCTCCTAGACATCTGTGGAGTGCGATAAAGGTTTTAAAGTGCTGCTTTGTGGCTGGTGTGCACTGTATAGAAAGACCACGTTATGCTCTTTTTTTTTCCCTCTTCAACAGAGAAAATGGAAATGTATATTGTGCAGTGGCTGGAAATAGATCTCGCTGTATAACTTTCTAGATTTGCAGCTTGCATGTAGACAGTGTGGGAGGGAAGCCAAATTTGGACACAGAGCACAAAGGCGTAAGTGTCAAGAGACAGAACACACAAAGAAACCCAGGTGCACAAAGAGCAGGAGACAGTTAAGAAAAAAAAGACAGCGAGTCTATACGTGGGCTCATATTGTTAAAGAGCTTGTTTAAGGGCTCCGGACTGTATCTGCCAGCTATTAGGCCAGGGAGTCCGTGAGAGACTGCCAGCGGCTGTGGACTTACAGGATGGATTTTTTTTTTGTGCTGCTATATTTGAGTTTAGTCTTTGGAAAAGTCAGACAGAAGAAAAAGATGTTCTTATATGAGAAAAATGAGTTTTCTCAGGGAAAGGTAGTCCAGTATCCTTCCTTTTTTTGTTCAGTACCTGCAGCCTTATCAGACCTTTCTGCAGAAATGGGAACTCCAAAAACTGCAAATTCACACGCTCAGTGTTAGGGATGGGTATCGAAAACCGGTTCTTGTTGAGAACCGGTTCCCACTGTTTCAATTCCTTGGAATCGTTTGCCATTTTTGCAAACGATTCCCTTATCGATTCCAGTCGCCCCGAATGACGTCACCACGTTGCGGAGCGTCATTTACCTGGCAGGAAACATGGCGCCTAAGCGGCTCAAACGCTCAAAAGTTTGATTATACTTTATGAGAACCGATGACAACAGGGCAACTTGCAAAGTAGATATTTCATTTAAGGGAGGAAACACTACGAATATGCAAAAGCATTTGCTCACAAAACACGCGATGACACGCGTTTTTAATTCCGCTCCGGACTCGTGACTCTCAACCCAGCAGCAGCGCTAACGTTTGCACGTCCTCTCCCGTTAATGCGGCAGGTAAATAATCAACTAACAGTGCATATTATGTTAGCGCGATCTGCCTTATTACAAGACCTGCCATTACTGTACATGTAGGTGACCATGATGAGAGAGACAGACAGAGTCTGGCTGGCGCTCGCTGGCAGTTCTCGCTGCAGTCTACCGGTAGCGTCTCCTTTCAGGCCAGGATAGACTAATGTCACCGAGCAGTGTCTAAGTTTGTGGTCAAAGGCTTGCACCCATTTGCCACAGCAGATGCCCCCGATTTTTGGTAAGTGAATGTGTTTAATTGTAGGCAGGGACATTACTGGATATTCTTGTGTAATTGCCACAGAACAATTTATGTTATACTTTGTTATTGCTACAGAAGAATGTTGCAGCTTTAAGGCAGGGATGACTCCTGGAGTTGCTTTCTCACTGCATATGCTTTATTTCACAATCAGATCGATTCGATAACAAAAACATACAGCAGCTCCTCTCCTACTCCTAGCCCTTCGCTGCGGTGGAAAAAAGAACGACTTCAATCCCCTTCAAGGAACATACGTACAAAATAGTTTTCCTGATACACCAATGGGGCGTTCAATGCCATCTTGTAAATATGAGTACTCTGGCAGAGTAACAGTTCAAATGAAAAATACACCAGAACAAACAAGCAAACAAAAAAAGAAGTGTGGGGTACCTTTGAACCAATGAACAAAGTATAACAATTTATACTTTTTAACATAACCCGACCCCGTCAATATGTGATATGTCTCACAAGAATATTTATTTATTTTATTATTTTACATTTACAATTTTTTTTTCCTGGGGACCCTGTGACACCCCATTGAAGAGCCGTAGGCTGGATCTCTCAAGATCTCACTGTTGGGTTTGTAAGGCCATGTTACTCCTAAATTTCTATCTTGTTCAAAGAGAAGATATAAAACAAAGCTCTGAGCTAATCGACCTTAGTGTTCTCCTTTTTTAAAAAAAAAAAGAATCGATAAGAGAATCGATAAAGAATCGAATCGTTAAACAGAATCGAAAATGGAATCGGAATCGTTAAAATCTTATCAATACCCATCCCTACTCAGTGTGCTGAGCCGTGATCACTTGCAAGCACTAGTGGCTGAGAGAGATGATCAAAAAAATATACTGGAGGGCTGCTTTAACTTATTGATGCAGATGTGACTGTAAAAAGGATGTTGTGCATTTTTGTTATGATGTTTTTCTTCTAAAAAGCAACATATACCACAGATTCAGCAACAATGCAAGAGCGACTGGCACATAGCTGTGAAGTCGTGCAGATTTTGGAATGTGTTAGCTTGAAATTATAGCAGTTTATTATTTATTTATTGGCGTCAGCGGCTTTAATTTTGAAAATATAAAAGCTTTAAAAACAGGGATTTGTGTATTGATCATTTTATTAAAAAGACATCGTTCCTTTCTTTATCAAAAAGGGATCTCTGTGTCTGCGGTGTTGCCTATTGTCATTAATTTGATTAGGAATAGAAAGCATCTCAGGCCCTTTTTTGTGAGTGTGGGCAACAGCAGGGGTATTTGAGTTGGAGTCCATAAATATTTAAGGTCTTGCAGGCCAGGAATCTTTGGAGATCAAATGGGGTTTGAGCCCTCTAAACCTCGGGGATTTGTTTTCCGTGCGCTTGTATGTATTAAACATTTATTTTGGTACTATACGCTTCATAAAGGTAGTGGGAAACTTTGATATGTGATACATGGAAATGAATATTGATAAATACAAAAGCAAACTTCTTCTAGACTTTCCTCTCCTCCTTTTTTTTTATGTCTGGACTTGAGATGTTCTTGTGTTTGTTGCGATTTTTGAACATGACTCAAGGCTGAAGCGTACGACCAAGAAATGTGTTTTCATGTGCTCCAGATGTTACTCTGTTCCTTTATGCGTGTGCCGTGCTGCTGATGCTGAGGAGGAGGAGGGGGGACGAGTGAGGCAGGCTGTTACATCTTTTGTCAGATGTCCTCCATGTATCTCAAACCATGTGTCAAGGATAGCAGTTTTTTTTTCTACTTGTGCGTGTCAAGAGTTTGTGTGTGAGAGGGTCTTTTTTTTCCTGCCTTCCAGACTAGACTTCTTTTCAGTTTATCTCCATTTTACCCAGAATTTCAGCTTGCGTGTCCATGGGAAGGAATACAAATCATGCACAACCTTGGTGGGGCTGTTAAGCATCCACTGCTCTGCTTCTCTTGAATAAATCACAAGCAATTACAGAATATAATCCGTTCCAGATACTTTATTTGCTGCCTTGGATGCAAGTTTAAAAATTCACCAGCTGTGCCTCCACACCTTTCTTTATATATAGGAACCGCATCACACGGCGCTGTGCTGGAGATGTGATTTTATCTGTCAGAAAGGACCTAATGAGTCTCCTCTGTGGCTGATGAAATAATGTGACAGAGATGTCAAAAGATGTCACCCCCCCCCCCCACACACACACACACATACCCCAACCCCCCACCCCCGAGCCCTCATCTCTCTCACCAGCAGCACCACGCCTGTTTAGTGGAGGAAAGGCTGTTCGGACTGTTGCCAGGAAAAGCACCAATCAGTGTCACACAAAGACAAGCACGAGACATGTGCAAGAGTGCTGATGTACAGAGAAAACACCAACATTCACAAGAAAATCCTACTAATTATTGTCTATTCCTAATAGGCTCTGGAGGGGGGGGGGGGGGGGGGGTGCTGCCAAATGCCTCTATTTTTCTTAGTGTGAAGAAAACGACTTAGAAAAACACACTTTGATGAATGGTGTTTAATGAAGGGGCACTGTTAGTTTTCATTACTTTGTGTTATAAAGCACTGCAAAAAAATTTAAGCCACCCCTCATTTCTTTATATTTTGCCTACGAGGGGACTGTTTGTAACTTTTTAAAGTGGTGTTTAACAGTAATTCTTCAGGCTTTCGGAAGGTCTTCCAGAGTTTAGTCCCATCCTTGCACATGACCTTTTTCAGATGAATGTTTTTTCTTTATTTGTTAAGCCACTTAACACTGACCTATTAAGGATTCCGGCATAAGAAAAAGACTCTTGGCTCAAGGGGTGAACCAGTGTCGTGTCCACAAGTAACACCAAATTAGCAAAGATGCAGTTTTAAAGTGTAACTTTAGGCCTGTTGCAGAAAACACGTGATTTGGTCTCACTTCTTTACTTGAAACTGCAAAAAATGGCAAAGATAAAAGTTTGAAAGGCATAAAATATTATTATTGCACCAACATTTAATTCCTGAGAGTTATTAGTAGAAAACCTGGCATCGTGTGAAGTGTGTCCTTCAAAAACACTTGAGGAAACAAGTAAAGGATGAAGGAAGAAGTGGCAGATGAACAACATCTAAAAGTCATGTTCTTAAGAAATAGGGGAAAAAATCCAGCAAAGACCTGACACAGGACCTCTGACCTCCATCTGATCCTTCAGTTGATCCATTTACTGTTCACTGACGCCTCATCAGAAATGCTGGCTGTCAAGAAGCCACTCTTAACAAAAGGAAACAGGGAGAAAAGGGTGAGGTGCGCCAAAGTGCATACGAAAATCAGTGGCAACAGGTCTTAGAGAGCGATGAATCTCAATTTGCAATATTTGGTTTAAATCACCAAATCTGTATGTATGAAGAAGGACGTACGGTGAGTGTCTACAGCTACCTGTAAACCATGGTGGAGACTTCGTCATGGTTTGGAGCTACATTTCACAAAGTGATGTTGAGAATCCTGTCAAGATTAATGGAATTATGAACGCAAAAAAGGACCTTCAGATTTTTGATCCACCGTGCAATACAATCTGGAAAACATCTCATGGAGAACAGCTTCATTCTTCTGAATGTTTTTTTTCTATATCTCATTTTCCTGTAAAATTGTAACAAATGAGGGATGGCTAAAGACTTTTGCACAGTGCTGTACATATACTGTTACAATAGTGGATGTTTATTCAAAACATGGGCAAAGTTTCAATCAATGAGATCAGTAAATGTGCCGGTAACTCTGAATGAAAATAGCCTCTTAAACGTCTTTGCAAGGGCAACCAATCACAATAACTAGCAATTAGCTGAAAGGCTGCACCAAGGTCCAGCATAACAAAAGATTTTGAATCATGCAAAGCTACAGTAGTAGATGTCAGTGAATAATGTGCAGCTAGAAATGAGTGTCTCCCTGTTCAGGTCTATCGCATGCTACCTGCACAACGCATGTGCAAGTGCCTTTTTACCTTAAAGGTTTATAGTGGTCTTTACATTCTTTTGCCTCTCATCCACCCACTCGTGCTAGCACAAGAGCTGTTCAGCTGATGTATTGTAGTGAAACCCAGCAAGCAGAAGAAGAAGAATAAAAGAGCCAGAAAAAAATGATGGAGGAGAAAGTGTGCACAGTAGGTCCCATTTAATACTGGATCAAAAGTACAGTGACAGCTATGACTCCAGCCTGTATGTACCAGTGTGACGAATGGCGAAATTAATGTCTGTCAAGTGTCATTGCAAATGCTCTGAAGTAATTAGAGGACTCGCTCTCTGTCATCCATCGGCAGGGAGCGCTTGTAGTACCTATGCAGGGATGAGCAACATGGGTTTTGAAAATTACATCATATTTTCACGCCTGTAGGCCAGCAATGAGCCTGTCAAATTTCCCCAAATCAGTAATTCACTTTATTTCTTGGTTAAAAATGAAATATGAATGTCGTACTGGGAATTTGAAAGCAGCACCTCAAAGATTTCTGTTCTAGATTTAACACTAAAGAGCTAAAAGTCCCTATTTTTAGTCGCAGGGAAAGTCAGTGGCGATGTCCCGATTATTAACAGCTGTCGTGAATGTTGCTCAAAAGAAATACTTGTTCTGCTGTGAATATCAGCTTGGTGTTTGTTTTCATGCCTCGCTTTTCATCTCTAAGCTCCCTCGCTGTGCCATGTTCATGTATCCAGTAGCCTGGATCGTCCGCTTTTTGAAGTGTATCATTGTTGACTTGCATGAGACAGCTCACTAGGTTTACAGGTCACACAGAGGGATGTGATCTCAAACCAATGCCATGCCTTTATCTGTTCTGCGGGTGCCTCAAGGGGCTGGGGATTATGAGCTGATCTCCTCGGACTTTGGTCCATGCAGCAGCAGACACGGGCAGCGAGGCGGTGAAGCAGGCTGGAAGTCACACATGAGTTTACAGGAGAACAGATGCCTGCATTTGTAATGGGATGTCCACAAAAATCCTCTAACCAGTCATGATCAAATGAGCGTTTTGTGAATGGCAGCATGTATTATAAAAGGTAGAGGATGGAATGATTCCTGTTTGGATCTGTACTCACAAAATTCAAAGAAATGTAATCTGACCTAGGGCTGTTCGATATAACGATATACAGTGGGGCAAAAAAATTTTTAGTCAGCCACCGATTGTGCAAGTTCCCCCACTTAAAATGATGACAGAGGTCAGTAATTTGCACCAGAGGTACACTTCAACTGTGAGAGACAGAATGTGAAAAAAAAATCCATGAATTCACATGGTAGGATTTGTAAAGAATTTATTCGTAAATCAGGGTGGAAAATAAGTATTTGGTCACCTCAAACAAGGAAAACCTCTGGCTCTCACAGACCTGTAACGTCTTCTCTAAGAAGCTTTTCTGTCCCCCACTCGTTACCTGTATGAATGGCACTTGTTTGAACTCATCATCTGTATAAAAGACACCTGTCCACAGCCTCAAACAGTCAGACTCCAAACTCCGCCATGGCCAAGACCAAAGAGCTTTCGAAGGACACCAGGAAAAGTATTGTAGACCTGCACCAGACTGGGAAGAGTGAATCTACAATAGGCAAGCAGCTTGGTGTGAAAAAATCAACTGTGGGAGCAATCATCAGAAAATGGAAGACATACAAGACCACTGATAATCTCCCTCGATCTGGGGCTCCACGCAAGATCTCATCCCGTGGGGTCAAAATGATCATGAGAACGGTGAGCAAAGATCCCAGAACCACACGGGGGGACCTGGTGAATGACCTGCAGAGAGCTGGGACCAAAGTAACAAAGGTCACCATCAGTAACACACTACAACGGCAGGGAATCAAATCCCGCAGTGCCAGACGTGTTCCGCTGCTGAAGCCAGTGCATGTCCAGGCCCGTCTGAAGTTTGCCAGAGAGCACATGGATGATACAGCAGAGGATTGGGAGAATGTCATGTGGTCAGATGAAACCAAAGTAGAACTTTTTGGTATAAACTCCGCTCGTCGTGTTTGGAGGAAGGAGAATACTGAGTTGCATCCCAAGAACACCATACCTACTGTGAAGCATGGGGGTGGAAACATCATGCTATGGGGCTGTTTTTCTGCCAAGGGGACAGGACGACTGATCCGTGTTAAGGACAGAATGAATGGGGCCATGTATCGTGAGATTGTGAGCCAAAACCTCCTTCCATCAGTGAGAACTTTGAAGATGAAACGAGGCTGGGTCTTCCAACATGACAATGATCCAAAACACACCGCCCGGGCAACAAAGGAGTGGCTCCGTAAGAAGCATTTGAAAGTCCTGGAGTGGCCTAGCCAGTCTCCAGACCTCAACCCCATAGAAAATCTGTGGCGGGAGTTGAAAGTCCGTGTTGCTCGGCGACAGCCCCAAAACATCACTGCTCTCGAGAAGATCTGCATGGAGGAATGGGCCAAAATACCAGCTACTGTGTGTGCAAACCTGGTAAAGACCTATAGTAAACGTTTGACCTCTGTTATTGCCAACAAAGGTTATGTTACAAAGTATTGAGTTGTATTTTTGTTATTGACCAAATACTTATTTTCCACCCTGATTTACGAATAAATTCTTTACAAATCCTACCATGTGGATTCATGGATTTTTTTTTTTCACATTCTGTCTCTCACAGTTGAAGTGTACCTCTGGTGCAAATTACTGACCTCTGTCATCATTTTAAGTGGGGGAACTTGCACAATCGGTGGCTGACTAAATACTTTTTTGCCCCACTGTACATCGGATGACGATATAAAAACGTCTATCGTTTCATTTTACGCTATCGTTTGTTTCGTGGTGTCGCAAAGTAAACTGTTTACGGCAATATTTTTTCATCGTTTTGATGGTCACTGTAGTGGCTATATTAATTTCTTAAAGTTCTCTCTTTCTCTTATATTTAATATAACCACACTACGGACGGACAAGCGCCTGTTTTTATGCGTTTTGGTTAGCAACAATGACGGTAACACCATCACGTGTTCCACATAAACCTTTCACAAAAAAGCTCAAGATCCTGTTGAGCCTTTTCAAAATAAACTGAATGAGAAGTAAAAAAAAGTTAAAAAAAAAAACGTAAAAAAGAGCCGCCAGGTGCTAAAAAATAAACCTTAGACTCAAACGTTAGAACGGGCTTTTCCCCGCAGCACGCCGTGTAATAAATACTCACAAAGAAAACGGCGGCCGTTAAAACCTATGTCTAAAAATGTATAGTTTCATGCATCTGTTAAAACACTCAACTTCAGGTACATGAGGCGCAGCTTGAAACACTTCCCGCAAATCGAGCTGCCCGAGATTCACAGAATTTACAGAAAATGTTACATTTTTGTGATTTATATCGTTATCGGGACGACAAAATTCTTATATCGGGATATGAGATTTTGGTCATATCGCACAGCCCTAATCTGACCCTATTAGCAACAAAATAAGGGAGGGATTTTATGACTTGCTGGGTCATAAAATGAAGTAGAAACCTGGACAAAATTTTCACATTTTTTCTAATGAATTTCTAACAGTTTAATAATTTCTTACTTAAGTGTGGCTAAACAGAGGCATCACTAGAAATTTAATAACCAGCACTGATAGCAATAGAATCTCGATACCTAATGTGATGCTACAATTAAAAATAAAGAGAGAAAAAAATTAGGATGTGAACTGAAATGTTTTAGCCCACTAATGCTACTACTAGATATAACATTATTAAATTAGGTGAAGAAGCCATTCTTAAGGAAGTGAAACAGGGAGAAAAGGCTGAGGTATAGTTATTTTATTTTAATTTGTTAGTCATTTTTATTTTTTACATTACATTATTACATTAAGTTACATTACGTTAGCTTAAGCATTTATAGAGTTATTCACTGCAAACATTTTAGCCCGTGGTGCAGATTTGATTTGACAATAGCAGTAGTCTTCCATACCCAATTCTTTCTGCCGTTCTTATTGACGAGTCGGGGCGCAGCTATCGCGGCAGTGACACTATTCGCCATCTTCCATGTATAGTTTTTTCTTGAGCTTGTAGGCATTCTTCTTAAGCATGTAAGGATAGATGAGCACGTGCATAGGCATGCGCTGCCCCCATCAATCAATTCTGGACGAACTGCAGCCTCGGTGCATGCACTGTCAGAGGTACTGATGGCACTAAAGAAAATATTTAGTAAGTAACATTTTCTGAATTTTAGATTCAAAAGCAAAATTAAGCTCTGATTACCTCTCTGGGGCTAAATATGTACAATGAAGCCATTTATCAGGCAAGCAATCCACTTTAAACTTTAATGCAGTATGAATTTTAGCTTCTTTAGAGAATAAAATTTGTCTACTGGGAGAAAGACGGATTTCATCACTTTGCCCCTGTGATGAAGCTAGTGTCACATTAAAAGTTGTGAAGGAGCAATGGAAACTCAATTTCGCACTTTCCAATTCTTGCCATACATTAAAAAATTGCAAATTGAGATCCAGTCAGCAAGTTTTAACGCATGCTTGAAGGGGGGCAACTAATGAAACTTAAATCCTCTTTTGGTATGTGTGAATTACTATATTTAAATTACACGTGATAATTTATAAGAGTACAGTTTGCCAAATGCCAAATTCAAACAGAAAAATGTAGAGTCACATCACCTCACCTTGAACCTGGCTTCATGGTTCTCCTGAAGAGCCCTGCTCAGTGTTTGATCTTCAAAGGTTCCTAGAACAGCACCTTTGATATGCAGATTGTCCCTCAGTCTCCTCTCTACTCTTTTTTCCATGTAATTAGACAACACTACTGCCTGCTGTGTCTTTCTTTCTCCTGAGAGGTGTCTGTAAACATGTTTTTTTTTTATTTTTTATTTGCAGTTCTTAAAAGCTTCCCTGCCTAGAAAAAAAGGTAAAGGGTTATTTCCGTTTGAGGGGACGGCAGCATCTTGTGACCTTGATTGATGGATCCACGGGCAGCACAGAAAAATAAGAATGCGGCTAATATGTGAGAACTACAGTAAGATAAAGATATATGAGGTCTGTGTCTGAAAGGAGCTGCTAGACCTTTGTGAAAATCAAAGACTGTCAGGGCACATTGTTCATCCACTGCAGTGACAAATTTGACTGTAATTCACTCTGAAATTTTCTGGAAATCTTGTACCTGTAATGTGGCCTGTGTCAGTTCTTTCGTCTTTGCTCGTCTGAAAAACGTCCTTGGAGTATTTGTAGATTTATTATGCCTGCAACTGACAGGACCTCACCTACTGGTTACGGAGACACAGATTTGGTACTCAGTACAGCACTTTTATATCTCAGCCCTCCTGCCTTCCTTTCCTTTGAGTTAGACTCACTGAATAGTGAAGTTGGACCAAAGACAGCTAGATGTAATCTGCTGCAAACATGAATTTCCTACATCCCCACCTATTCCTTTTGCTTGTCCATCACCTGCTAAATTCAGCTCCCTCATTTTTGCCATTGTCTTTGTTTCTGTCTCTCCTGCCGAGACACAATTTGCATGATTAGTTACTTTGTTCAATTAATTGAGTCATTGGGGAGATAGGCGCCAGAGTTTCTTAATCCGTGAGAAGATGATCGGCAGCTCCTTCCGTGTCCTGCTCTCTCTTTTTTTTTTCTTTCTCGCCTCTGCCTTTAATTTTTATCTCATCAAATAGACAGTTGCCGTTGCAAGAAGAGGAAAGTGAAATAAAATAACTCACGAATGAGGGGGAAAAAAGGCCAGATGTGATGTAGAACCATCAGCCCTGGCATGCGGGGAATTTTATCATCAGTTTTTTTTGGGAAAGTCCACATTTCTCATTTCTTGTAGGTCCTTGCTGCTATGCGCGCATTGTATTCAGCCTGTGTTACACATCTGCGCTGTAACTCAAAGGGGACAGCAAAGGTTTTTTTTTGGTAATGAGAAGGAAAAAAGGCTTTTTTGTCCCTCAATGGCAGCAGGATGCTGGGTCAGAGAGAGCTCTACAATTTTAGCAAAACTGATTTGATCCTTGCAACAGAGCATAGTGACAAAGCACAATGATTTATATTTCGTGGCTTCTGCATAATCCTACAGATTTATGTTGTGGGCTTCGGTTTCTGTTTACTTCAACTTGGAGAAGTCACATTACTTCCATTAGTTTGCCATAGTCTTCATCTCTAAATGCTACACTGCCCAGAACACAGGGTAATCTCTTATTCACTATAATTTAATGCAAGTATTAGTTGTGCTGTTGTCACCAAATTGGCATCAGACATGAAGACTTTGAGCAAATTGCAGCCAGTTTTTACACCCATTAAATGTAGTTCTAAGACAATATTTGCAGAACTTGAACATTGTGTTTTTTAAAAAATCTTCAAAGACTGAACATTTGCATCAGACTCATATCTACTTTTTGGTGCTAATTGGGAAGTGATAGCATGCAGTGTGACTGAGATGGTAACTGAGCATGTAATCATTGTCATTGTGAGCCTGGCATTACCATTTAGCTCGAACATTAATCCCAAAATGCAACAGCACTGCTGTAATCTCTTAGTTTTCTTTCTTTGCTTTTGTTTGCAAAGCTCTTTTTTGGGCATTTTTAATAGAATGCTACTTTCATTTCCTCTGTTCTTCACTCTTCACACTTTGCTTGTACCAGCCATTGCTCAGGTAGAATTTAATGACAAATGCAGCCTTGGAGCATCGTTAATGCAGAAAGCCGACTTAATTTTGAATGCCTGATTTACAGCTGTAGTGACAGTATCTGAAGGTTCTTATGGGTAATGGCGCCAGTTGTTAGGACAAAAATTTATCAAGATGCTCTCTTGAAATTATATCTTGTCAAAAAAACAAAATAAGCAGCAGCTTTACTTGAACAGCTACTAAATAGGATGTTTGCGAATCTCTGAATCTCTGCCTGTTTATTTTCAGTCTTTGTATGGAAGAGTACACATGTAATGACTGCTTCATCAATTGTTGTTTTCTCAATTATAGCTTCTGTGCCGCACCACAGCAGGCGTCCAAACAGGTCATTTGCAGCTACGGAAACCGACAAAATCAGCTGTGTTTTGGTTGTTGGGTTTTCTCTTAGTGCTGAAAGGACATTTTGCCCAAGCACAAGGTAGTTTGACATGCAAATTACCACTTTGTTGCTGTGTTTGTGTGTGCGCGCTTTAAAAGGCATGACTCACTTCAAGTGTATTTTGGTCAAAGGAGCTTGTGCCATATTTCTGCTCTCATTAAGGCTGTAAGCTTAATGAGTAGCTGGAATGCAGGTTTATCTTAATTAGCACTGATCACACTGATGGATGTGACTAATCATATATGTAGACAATAGTAGTTACCCCCCATGTTTTAAAGAAAAACCTGTACCAAATGAGCTGTTGAAGGCTGGAGGGCTGAATCGTCACCATACCGATAGCACACAGAGACGGCTGATGGGAGCAGTACATCGCAAAAGGCAGTTTTCAGGAATCTGCCAATCTTCCAGCACTCTTCCCACAGTAATACAGAAAGGTTCTTTGGCTCACTAAGACAGACTCTTGTCTCTGCCTCTCCAAGACCTTGTGTTGACCCCTGCTACCCATGCCTGTTAGCTCTCCTCTTCCTGAAGCCTGAGGCTATTAGCTGGTTTTCTCCTCCCTAAGATCGAGAAAGGAGAAAAAACGGTACACTGTCTCATTTTTTACGACGCAACAGAAAGCTAGAGAGGCAGAGAGATTAAAGTCTGATTTGCTGGCTTCAACAGGACGAGCAGATTTTCGTCTGTTCCAGTAGTACATTCATATTCTTCTCCTTATGTTTTTTGGGTCTTGTCAGTTTTCGCAGGAGTGCTTTCTCATTCCCAGTCATTCCTGTACAATATGCTGCCATATGGCTTAGTTTATAGCTGTGATTTATTCAGCGTCTTGACTTCCATTGCTCTGCGCTTATTCATCCCTTGCTAATGAAAGAAGGGGAAGAAATAAGACTTGTGAAGCTTTCGTTGGCGGCACAGGTGTCAAATAGAAAGGGCCCCACAGGTGATGCTCAGCACTGAAATGTCTCATAATGAGCTTCCTCGCAGTGCGCAGAGACACAGGAAGAAATATGGGCTGTGAGAGAAAGTGACGGATGGCGAGGTGGGTTAGATATCATCTTGTGCGAGTTCGTGTGGAAGGAAAGGGAAGGTGATAGAGGGAGGGAAAGCGAGGGGGATGGGAACAGACGAACAGACACATTGAGTGATAGGGTGAGACCGAGGGCGGAACAGGAGGCATGAGCAAGAGTAGTCTGAGGGAGACAGAGATGTAAGGCAGCAAATGAGACCAATAAAACACATGGGCATGTTCCTTCAGGGAGTCACGGATCCTTGTTTTCTTGACAGAGGAACACAAGTCTGTCTTTGGCGATTACTTATGCTTCGTGCCTCTGTCTTTCCATTGCAGTTTACATCCAGAGCCCTGTTTTCCCCCCAATTCCTAGTCAGTAAAATTGTAGCATTAAATTGTTATTCATACCTGGGTTATGCTTGTTTTAGTATCTACAGACAGACAGGCACGCGCCGTCTCTTAGAGATAGAGAATTGGAGGCTAGCTTAAATATATCTACAATTAATTTCAGCACTGAAAGACTGAAATTGCATTATGTGTACATTTGCACAGCTGCAAGGTCAGACCCTTTTTTTTAAATTGTTGCCCAGGCTGAGCAGACCTTCTTTATAAGTCTTTCAGCATCACGGAGAGCTCCACCTCCAACCATGGATGACCAAGCTGCAGACTGAGCAAGTGAGCAACCCGAAACTAAGGAAAAGAGAAGAACAGAAAAAAAGCACTGAGCATCTCATTCATACTAAAATGACTTTTTAGTCCTACACAAACTCAAAGTGTTCTGCTAAAAGTGGATGATCTTGGCTCATGGATTGCAATCAGTTCCCTTCAAGTCCACTTCCCACATACAGAAGTGACGATGCAAACATGAAAATATGTCATTTTGCCTGCTTATAGGATCCCAACCGAAGCTTGAAACAGTGCTACAGCATTCTTACAAGATGCCAAAACAAATTCTGTCCTTAAAGCAAGACCACATTATTATATTTGAATAATCAAGATCTTTAATAAATTAGTGCAACTGGGCAACTGTGGCTAACAAGCAAGTTGTCAAACAAACGGAACGTCAAAGGTTTGTCATGTCTCAGATTTCCAGATCACTACAGAAATGTGCACACTAAGCTTAATTTTTCAATAAAAATGTCTGGCATTTTTTCCATGTCTTCCTCCCCTCACCCTAACTGGTCACAGTGTCTGCCCCTCCCTGAGCCTGGTTCTGCTGGAGGTTTCTTCCTGTTAAAAGGGAGCTTTTCCTTCCTACTGTTATCAAAGTGCTTGCTCATAGAAGTTCATAATATTGTTGGGATTTTCTCTGTCCTTCAGTGCACAGATTTGTTATACAATTTATAATTCAGCCTCTAAATTATTGCATTATTTATCAGTTTACACATAAAGAATTTCTCTTTACTTACCTAGTACTGATACTGCAAATAAAAACCCCAAAGTGGAAACTCATTGCAATAAACCCAAATACCATTGTTATCACAGACATCCATGTGAGAAAACCTGTGATCACTGAAATGCATTTGAGTGCACCAGTAATTTTTTTTATTTGCCCCACTGCATAACCGCAGTTATAAAATGAGCTGTGAATTGTCCACGAATGAAGGAATTGGCAGAGAAATTGAAGAATTGTTTTAATTCGTAAAGATTAAATTACAAAAAACACATGATGATTAAACAAAATAACTAAAAGTCAATTAAAACACAGCTGCAGCAGTACAAGGGCCTACAAATAACCTTTGAACTACTAATCAGGCGTCATCCTAGAATCTAGATGTGAAACACAGACAGGCAAGAGGAAACTTGGCACAAGGGTTATCAGTGAGAATCAGAGTTACTATGACAGTTTGAAAAGCAGAAAGGACATTGCATAACATCAACCATACTGGACAGCATCCAAGAAAAAAAATCCCTGGCTTGTTCTTTGGCACAAAACTATAAGATTAAACTTCAATTAAAGATTAAAGCCTGATAAATATTCTGAATCTCTGCTTTAGTCAGATCGGACTAAGATGAATTTCTGAGTCTCAGATGAGGTAGAACATGTTTGACGTAAATCTGGCCAAGGACTACTGCAGTGAATTCATAACCCTGATAGGCACAGAGGTGGGAGTGTGACCATACGGAGAACCATAAGGACAGAAGGTGCTTCTGAGATGGCATTTCCACATTGCACCATGAATGCCTGTGGATGTACCAAAGGTCTGGCTAACAAAATGACTTGGCAGAAGACGAATGCTCTAGCATAATAACCATCCAAAAACACAATGCCAAAACTACACCAGAGTTCACAATGAAGAAAAAAAGTGCGAAAAAAAGGGGAAAAAAAGAAATATGACCTACCAAGAATGTTGCTTTACTTGAACCCAATGAAACACATTTAAGGTATTTATAGTAGAAAAATACAACCTTCCAGCAAAAAGGAGCTGAAATTGTCTGAAATGTACAAGGTTGAGTTTATTGTCAAAAAACAAATGTGAACATTTCAAGTATTTGAAAAAATGAAACATATAAATGCTGGCAGAAGAAGGTGTATGGATCTTTGTTGAACTGCAGTGTTTAACACTGATATAATAATTCTGAGCCATTAACTGTTAACTCTACATATGAACAAATGCTTCAGTATTATTCAGTAAGTCAATAACATATCCCTAAGATGAAGAACAGATGGGATGTATGAAGATTTAGTTGGTTGCTATTTTCTTGAAAGAAGGTCCTGAACTTGATGAGATCCTAAAGAACATGGTTCTCTCACCGATACAGGTAGGTTTAATACTGGGAGAGTCATTGTCAGAATAACCGATTGTTGTGTTAATGAAACACCTGAATAGATGTACAAGTGTTTATATCTATTCCCAAACACGTCTTCAAATGCCATGTTTTGGTTCCACAAACAGTTCATATTAAAAAGATGTTAAATTCACTAAAAAATGTATTACATTCCAAAAGGTTGATTATAACAATGGTATTTATCCATGAAAAGAGCCTTAAAATGTTGAATCAAAGAGTGTGCAGTTTTTGTGTTAGTTAACAGTTGAGGTTTGAAAATGTGGTTTTGATTGCTCCACTGGACTCTGCTTGAACCACACATGTACTGACAGCTTCAGTCGAAATAGGCTAAGGCTCTTTTAGCCTTCAGCAGTGGCGATACCTGTCATGGACTGAACAGCATGGATTTGACTGTACTGCATATAAACCATGCTGAATCAAAAATAATGGCTCACAAAAACAGAGCTGTCAGAGATTTTTTTTTTTTATCACTTCAGGTTTTAGATGCCAATTATATTTAGTTGGGCTGTTGTGGGCTAATTAAAGGTTTGGACCTGATCTCTTTGTAAGTCAACCTTTCAGGTTGATGAGCAAAAGTGTAATTATCTCCAAAGGTTACCATCATGGTCAATCCTTGCATACTCTGTCAAGTATGCACACTCACACACACACTCACACTCATTTGGTCATGCAGCTTTCTGTAAAAAGTCTGTGTTTTAGCATGTCTAAGTAGGCAGCATACAAACAGACCAGGCTTTAATCCTATTTCTCATGAGAGCAGCCTCTGGGAGAAGGAGGCAAGAGTTTGCCAGCAGCTTATTTTCACCCCAGTGCAATTCCACTCCTGGGGATTGGGGTGCTTCCACTTGTTTGGTGTTGGGACGAAGGGGGGCAGAGCAGATGCATAAATTATTTAGGCAAATGTGTGTTGCTGGAGGGGACAAAGTGATAGTGAGAACACGGCCGCATGCAAAAAACAACAATTTGTCAGAAAGTGCCTTTAAAGTGATCTATGTACCTACAAGGCACTTAGCCAAGGCTCTTCACAATGGGGTGTGGGTTTATCCTCTCAAGGGCGTTTGCTGATTGGTGCATTGTTCCCAGTCGTAAACTTGTTGTGTCCTGCCAGTTAGGAAATGGCCTTTCTAATGCGTTGCTACTGCTGAGCATGCTGATGCTCATGAACAGTTGTGTGATATCAAGGACAATATTAAAAAAAAGCACTTGATGGGATTTTTTGTTCCGCCTTCGGTTAGACTATGGAAATTTTTTTCACTTTTCGCCTCAAGTGATCTATTTGCTTCACCCTCCTTTATGGTTTTTTATTCATTTTTAGAAGAATAATAACCTCAGAGTGGGATGAGATTCTGGAAAGCTACTTTTTATACTAGACCTCACATGAAAGTGTTACGTTAAGGTGTTGTAGGCTCCCTCACCTCAGAAATATCACCTCATATCTGCATCCATAAAGTTCCTGGACTGTTTTCCTCATTTTTCCGGTGTTTTACTTTGACCAACTGGCTCGTCTCCCAGAAGCCACTCAGACTTCACAAAATATGAGGACCTTGCAGCACCCTTGGCAATGCACAGATGGAAATGTCTGCATCACTGACTGGCTGGATCACAAAACCTCTACGCCTGATAGTAAAAAGAATTTTTTACGGAAAGCACGAACAGCCGGCTATAAATCAAAGCCCTCCTAACTTTCTGCTTTTGTTTTAGTTCTTCTTTTAATGTTTACTTATTTTTATTGTTTGTATGTTTTCAAGGATTTTCTTGTGCCTTGCAACGACAATTTTGTTTTGTAATCTTTCCAGTGCACGGCAGCAAGGTCTCCAGTCTTGCCTTTAGAAAATTGGCTCTCGCAGTGCACCTCGAATTTAGTGAGTCTACTCGACGGTACTGCAGCTTTTTCTAAATGTCGCATGAAAAGTTCAGTTTTGCAGCGGAAACAGCACAAAGCTTCCAAAGAGCTTAAATTGATTTTTTAAATCTCTGTATTATGAAGTACTTTTATGCTCCCTTGTGCTCAGCCATGGCTTTGAACTGTGTGCCACCATCACAAGCCGTTGCTCGATGTGAGGATGTTTGAAGAAAGGAAGTTATTTCACTTTCATGGGCACAGTTTTTGGCTTTTAAATTAGGTTACACCGCAGCGTAGGAAACACCGACACTGAATGAATCTCTGTGATATCCCGTATACTGCATGATAATATTCAGAAGCGAATATTGATTTATTCATACAGAGAGTAAGATAACTTCCTTTTCAACAGTTATGAGCAGATAGCAAAACTGACACAGTATAATTAAGTTGCCAGCAAGTATAAGCACAAAATTAAAGGTTTTCATAGAAGATAGTATCCCACCGAATACAGATACAGACATAATGGAGTAGTTGCTTTCTTAGGAGAGAAAGAAATCACACTTCTACCATTTGTGCTGTAATCTGGCCTTATGTCCTCTATGTTTTCATAGCTGGGCTTGCCACATAGAGACAGACTACAATTAAGTCTGGTCCACACCTGAGGGGAAGCAATACACAGCATTTCACTGACTTTGTGTTGTATGAAGGTGCCTGTTCATCTTTTCTGTCTGCAAGCAACAAACTGAAAAGTGCCTGAGATTTGCAGTGTAGTGGAATGCACTACCAAGAGGGTAAACAATCCAGAACTAAGTTTTTATGAACTGCTGAAACCACACAAACTTTTCTGGAGATTGGCGTATGGGGGGAAAATGTGGACTCCTGTCAGTATTCTTACTTGTGCTGCAAGCTATTGTCAAGTCAAAAACACCAATGCAAGTTTTAAGCTATTATTGTCAGGAATCGCTGTGCGGCAGGCAGGAGTTGGACCCAAAATGCAGGACTCACAGACTCGGGGAGGTGAACTCAAAACACAGCTTTATTTGCTGGGAGAACAAACATACAAACTAGACTAAACTGGGAAACCATAAACTAAGAACTCACAGGGAGATCCACACACAGCATGAGGGACGACGTCACGCCGAACAGAGGGAGACGCAGACAGAAATACACGGAGGGTAAACGAGGAAAGTGGGAACACACGGGGAACACAGGTGACACTGATAATCATAACGAGACAGGGCGGGGTGAACTGAACATGACATGTACGGGCGTGAGAGTCACAAAGTAAACAGGAAGTGCACAGAGGTTCAGACAGGAGGAGAGAGAGCACGGGGAAAACACAGACATAACGGGCTGGGGAAACATGAAACAACCACAAAGGGAGACGAGGGCTCATAAATACATAGAGGGCACACAGGGGGGAGAGAGAGCACGGGGAGAACTTGGACATAATGGGCAGGGGAAACATGGAATAAAACATAAGGAGAGACGAGGGCTCACAGATACACAGAGGGGCACACAGGGGGTAAAAGCCATGAAGGGAAAACACTTAGGGAACAACACAACAGGGCAACTCAGAAAACATGGTCTAAATAAGGAACAAAATACAAACATACAAGAAAACTAAGAACACTGGGCCAACATGGCCCAGGACCATGACAATTATATTGTTGTAAGTTAGGCTAAAGCATCTTATCTGTATTATATTGTGATTTTGATAAAGTCAGAAAGCTGTGAGCCACGCAGTTATTTTTGCTGTTGCTTTAGCTATAGCACAAAGCACAAAGCTCACTTTAGCACATAGCTAACTAGACATGTAGTGCTAAAGTAATCCCCTGATAGAATAAAACCTAATGTTTGTAGGTATTTTTTGTGCAGCTGTATTTCAGTTCGCATTGTTTTCAAAGTATGACATGTTACAACAGACCAGAGTGAACACAATAGCAAAAATGAAATCATGAGATTCTTTTGAGGTTTACAGGACATGTGCTCGCTAACCATGTGGCGTTAACTTGTTTGCCATTTTGGACGCGTGACAATCATGTTGGCAATTTCGGCCTAGACACTGGTTCATTACACTATGTCAACCATTAATTAAATGTTTGTTCCCCCACCGGTTGGTGAGTAGTTGCTGGAGGTTAATGGCAGTTGCTGGGAAATCAGTTGCAAAAGCACCATTCATACAGGCCATAGAGAGAAGTCAGCCACCACCTAGCAACCATCAGTCACTAGGAGAAAAATGTGCATATTTGCTAACTAGTTGGCAAAAACATCCTTGGATTTGCTTTAACTTTCAAAGTTTTATTGCGAGTCGGTTAGTAGTGATTGAGTATTTGCAGTGTGTGCACAATGTCATGCAAGAAATGTGTATAGTTAAGTTCTGTACAATCGGTCGAGACCCCAAATAACAGAGCTTTAAAACATTTTTATTTGATGTTGTTAATTAATTTGTTTGGTCGTGTTTCATTTAAGCTCAGTGTGAGAGTCTCTGCTGCTGTTTTGTTGTGTGTCCTCTGCTGCAGAGGAAGAGGACGAGGCAGCCCACACACAGCGTGTTCTGACCTAAAATTCCTGCAAAGAAAATTTGGACCACACATCGCCAGACAAAGAAACAGATGGATAGTTTTTTTTGGTTTTTTTTAAGAAAAATACTTAAAACTAAAATAAAAATACTTAAATTACACAGTTACAATAGGTGTTCTGTATGTTATTTTAATCCACAGTAAAAACACCCCTTTATGACTGATGACTGAAGACTTTCGCTTTGTCTTTTTACAGACATAAACATGGCCGGGGAGCCCAAGCCATACAGGCCCAAAGCAGGCTCCAAACGGCCGCTCTCAGCTGTCTACAGGTAAGATTTGCCCTTCTTCCAGCATGTTCCTCCTCTGGAAAAGTTTCTTATCATTAATATTAATCATCTTTCACATCCTGCTGCTCCAGCTGATGTAAATGTGCAGTAATATTAAAAATATGAGGATCCCTATTATGTTCGCTTTTTTCCCCCTCGTTCTAATTGAGTTTTAAAACGTCGACTGAAGTTTTTTCAGCACAAGTCTGTAAATCTCGAAGGAGAAACTGTTGTGTAAGCTTCATTAAGCATGACCCTGATTCTCTGCCCCGCACACATCTCCTGGTCACAAACAGATCAAAGCTGCGCTTGTTTACTGCAGACTAATGTGATAGAGGTTTAGGCATGTTTTTTCTGGGAAAGTGTCACTGGGACGCTTTCATTGGCAAAGCTTATACCTTACACTTTTGTGAATTGTTGGTTAGTTTGTTCTTTTTTTTACAGTATTATTACACTAATTTTATTAGTCTTTGCATTGTTTTATCATAGAACCTCATTTGCAATTTATATCTGCAGTAGAAATGAGTCGGGTGTAATATGGTAATTATGGAGCAGGATCCGGAGAAGCAAAAACCAACACTACACTGTTCTAAATCGAAATAGTAATGCATTAATCATTAATACATTAAAATTCCTACGAGAATAGCAGCATTTCAAAACAACTCCTTTTCATCGCTGCTTCTCTTTATTTTATTGCTCTCCCTGAATTCTAAATCAGTTGTCATCCTGAGCGTGCCACATCGATTTTCAGCTCTAGGGTCTTAAAAACTTTTTTTCTTTTTGACTCTGACTGTATTGGCTCTCTCAAACTTTTTGTTGATCTTTTCTCGATCTGTGGTCTTTGCATGTCAGCGTAGCTTAGGCTTACTGCTTAACCTGTGATGGGCTGTAGGCGTCAACTAGAGCATGTCCGTTTGAGTCGGAACAGTTTGTGTTTTATCTGCTTATTTTTGACAGGCTTGAAATGGCTCCTCTTATCATAATCCATCGCATTCTCTCTTTCTCTGTCTTTCTCTGTGCCTTCCTCCCCTTCTGTCTTTCTAATAGTGGTTATGAATTTGATTACGAGTACTACAGGGATGATTTCTACAGCAGGTAGGTACCATTCTTTTTTCTTCTTTTTTTTTTTACCAATATGTGATCAGATGTAACATTTCAGAACATTATACATCACATTATAATTTCTATAGACTCAGTTTAATTGTAACATCTGTCAAGCTTTGCATTCTCACATTAATGTGACATTAGAATGTCACATTAGCTGTGACATTCTCACTATTTTGATGTTGGTCTTTAGCTGTGCATGTTGGCTACACCACGAAAACTGCATTGCTCTGTTACATTGTAGAGGTATTTACAATTTCAGTTTGAAATGCATTCATTGGTCACCTTTAGGTACACCTGTTTAACTACTTATTAAAGCAACTTTCTGACCTGGGTTCAAGCTATGCTTTTCTTTCACCCTAAATACTGTATTATCAAATAAAGGCTAAAACTTCCAAAAATAAATCTTAAAAAAATTGTGTGGTTGTTGGTGCCAGATGGGCTGGTGCATGTAATCCCTGTAGAAATGCTGATCTCCTGGGATTTTCCCAAACAACTGACCCTCGGGTTTACGGAGAAGGGCCAGAAAAAGAGAAAATATCCAGTGAACAGAAATTCTCTGAAAATGCTTTGTTGTAAAAAGCAACAAAGCTTCAGGCTCACTGGAAGGCAACGTTAACTCAAATAAACCCTATTTACAACCAAGATATGCAGAAGAGCATCTCTGAATGTACAGCACATTGAACCTAGATGCAGGTGCACTACAGCAGCAGAAGACCACACTGGGTGCCACTCCTAAGATCAGGAAACTGAGGATATGGTTCTAACACACCCACAAAAACTGGGTTGTAGAAGATTGGAAAGTTGTTGCCTGGTCTGATGTCTTGATTTCTGCTGCAACATTTGAATAGTAGGGTTAGAATCTGGCATGAACAATGTTCAACCCATGAGTCCATCCTGCCTTTCTCGTCATACTTTAGGCCTGAGCATCACTTAAATGCCACAGCCTACTTGAGTATTGTTTATGACCATATAAATGTGTAGAATTCAAAGCTTTGCAGAGCTGTTTTTCTGTGATAATAATTACTATTCACATCTCTTCTGCGTCTTAGCAAATGGGTAGTAAAACAGACTTTGAGACACTTGTCCTGCCTATTAAATTCTATTCACGTTCCCAGACAGGTACACTGAAATAGTCGAGTTGTCGTGCAGACTGAACAGATCAACATGCTGATGAAGAAACACTTGTTTTGTCTCACATTTATCCACCAATGATCAGAGTGCTTATCTGCAGAGACAGTTTCTATTTTCTAAATGTCAAACTTCACATTGAGAGCTGTGACAATCTGGTGTCACCAGGAACAGTCAAAGCTGGCACTTTTATTTGACATTAAGCACCCTCTCAATTTCATCCTCTTATATATGTGAAGGGATTATTTCCATGCATGCAACACACCCTTTAGTGGAACAGAAATGGGGATCTCAGGAAAATTGAACTGGAACATCTGTCTTTTGTTTTACCTGTGCTGTTTGAGAGAAGGAAGTCGAGTGATCCATAGCAAATCTGCCTTCTGATTCAATACTGGAAATAGCGAGAGGGCTGTGGAAAGAAGCAGTGGTGAAATAAATCAAATAACCCTTTAGATGAACATTTGCTGACTGCTATAGGGCCTATGGAAAATGCGTAAGAAGTCAAGTGTAATATTATAGGTTTTTCTTCTCTTGAGGCTTTTTGACTACCACGGCAGAGTGGCCCCCCCACCCAGAGCTGTGATCCCGCTGAAACGCTCCAGGGTGCTCGCTCCCTCCTCCCGCCGTGGGAAGACCTCCTTCCCCATCAAAACATCCTCCTCCTCCTCGTCTTCATCCTCCAGACCTCCCACATCATCCTCCGCCGGAGTGAAATGTACGTAACAAAGGTGCTCTATTGCTCGTCTTGTGTTTACACTGGACCTGTCAGATTTTACTTTATTTTTTATTTTTTTATTTTTTTTACAGAGCACAGCCTAATTACGCTAATGGTATTCTGTCCCTTCTGAATCTGACGGCTTAATGCACATCTCAAAACCATGGCTCAGAGAATAAAGAGCAGTGGCATAATTCAGCTGTGCTCCTTGCGAAGCGCCTCTATAAACAGCTATTTAATTTCACTCTAGCAGCTCAGAGCGAGCCACGCTGCAATGTAGAGCAAAACGCAAATATAATCCCAGCTTTCCAAGCAGTACCCATTCAGCAAACAGTGCTATTCCTGTCACCCAGCATCCATCTGGATCCCGTTTGGTGCTCTGATTAACTGGTGATGCACTATAACGTCCTAAATGTAATTAAAGTGAGATTGGGGCCATCTCTGTGGAGCTGTGGTCAGCTGTGTTTCTCTAAACGTTTGTCTCTATCCGCAGCCTGTGTAATTGGTTACAGTGTTTGTTTCATTGTTGCCTGTCTAGCCAGTGTTATCAGCGAGAGCAGCTTGGTAAGGCCTGTCAGGAGGACCCAGCTGCAGTTGGTATTACAGAGAAGAGCAAAAAAAGAGCATCTCCCATCCTCTTTTTGGACAGAGTCAATGAATTCTCTTCTCTGTCTAAGCAGTGGTGCTGTATGTTTGGGAGACTAATTTGCCCCTGCCAGGACCATGAAAAATCACTGTTTGTATTGATTGTGGCCCAGATAGATTGGACAGAAAAATAAGGTTAGGCTGTCCTGGCAAAATGGTGGGCTAGTGTGGGCAGCTTGAACCACTTGGGCTACTTTACTCGGGGTGGGTTGGGGTGGGAGACAGTCATCAGATGACTGGATTATGAGGATACATGTGTTTTAGGGAGGTCTTTTCACACTTTTGGGTTAACTAATTCCATAACAGAAACCGCAATCTCAAGTGAAAAGTTAAGCTTTAAAATAGTTTGTATTTCCTACTTTAATAACTATTTAATTATTGGTATTTTTCTAGTATTTATTCAAAAAAATAATCCATTTAATTTTTTTGTTATTTTTCGTATTGAAAATGGCATTGATTATTTTTCTGGGTAGTGGTATTGAGTTTAAAATTATGTATAATAATAATCCTAGTTTGTGCAAATAAATCAAAATGAAATTTGTAAATCCTGATAATAAAAAACATGTAGCAGCCTGGTAGCTTTTAAAATAGTAACTGAAAAAAATAGTAAGCTTCAAATTTCAATCACGTATACCAAAGATCAAGAGAGTGGTGAATACCGTGATTTTGACTTTTCTACTTTTTGGATTTGAAGCTGGGGAAGCTCAAATCAAGCCGTTTATTTGTATACAGCCATGTTCACCACTGTCACAAGGTTTAGCAAAACAGTGTTGGACTGTTGGATGAGTGAAAATGACCACAAAAGGCACGGCGCTGCCCTGAAAACCTTGCGATTGCTTTTGTGATTGACAGATTTCCACTGTTGCCCGTAGTTTGCACAGAAGATGCCAACTTCTCTACAAACACTAGCTAATTACCCTGTTAGCAAAGTGAAATTTTAAATGGAAAGTGTTCAACTTCACAGTAAAAGTTGTGCCTTTCGTTTGCAACCAACACCTTTCAAACTACAGATAACCATGAGAATCTGCTAGTGACCAAAACAATCTTGCAATTGTACCTATTGACAGTCAGCAACCTTCAGAAACTACTCACCTGGTCTATAGACCTGTATGACTGAGGCATAAGAGGATAAGGCATGAGGTGAGAGGAATATTAAAGTGTCTGGATTTAAATTCTGTGTATATGCTCTTCAATTTTACAGTTAAAGGATGTAAAGAATCACTTATAGGTGTCTCACAGTAGGCTGTGTTGCTGGCAGAAGTACGACCCAAACGCGACGGGGTATACTAAAAGCTGGTTTTATTAAACTAAAACAAAGTACGAAATACAAGAATACCAAAACTAGGAAAATCAAACATTTGTTTCAGTGAGGGACACAACCACAAGAGACGACACAACAAAGAACAAAAGGATACTCCGACAATGTATACGCACCAGGTAATTAGAGAGATGGGAAACACCGGGGAACACAGATGAATGGAATCAGACTAACGAGACGAGGGGAAGCAAAACTTAACACAAGAGACAAGAGATGAAGGACTATCAAAATAAAACAGGAAGTAACAAACACTCAGACCAGGACTGAGACATGGGAACTTGACAGTGACAGGAGATAAACATGGAGACATTAAACACTGACTGAGGAGATAGAAAGGAAACACAAATGATGCTAACTAAAGGTTACACACCCTGATGAGGAATACAGACTGGAAACAAACAATCAGAATGAACGTAATCAGACAAGAAACATTGAACAATAAATCTAGATAACAAAACTCAGATGCACCACAGATTAAAAAAAAAACTCAATAGCAATGATACAAAAACCAAATGTTACAAAAATAACCTTGTTGTTAAGTGTTTGGAGTGTACTGATCAAAGCAGGCTAGTACAGCAACAATGTAATCAATACAAAAACTTCAGCAAATCCTGTTCACTACAAGTCACATTATCATTGCATTACATTGCGAGAGCACATTGCAGATTTTCTTAACATCCCATAGACACATGAACCAAATAATCTAACATTTTAAACTATATTCCTGCTGTTTCATTTTTTTATCACAATGCGTTTTGCACAAACAAATCCCCAAGAAACTGGAGCTGCTGTCACTGGAGGAAATCGTGTAATCACTATAATAAACCTTATGTTGTCATGTAGCGCGTGTTGTCTGCGTTAAGAAGATATTTATAATATTTAATAGGCACAGACATTTGAAGGATTAAGGCTTGATTGGCTGTGCTGGCGACAACTTGAATGAATGAAGCCTTTGGATTCTGTACTGTGTTCATCTTCCACTCTCAGCCCTCTCTTCTAAAGCCACTCTTTCTTTCACTGAATCCAGCTCCTCCAATGGGAAAAATTTCATGTTTTCCTACCCTTTTATAAGAACACACTAAAAATCTTTGGGTTTCAGACTGTCGTTCTGCCTGAGCAAGACATTTCAGAATGTCACCGCAGTTTCTAGTATCAGGGTTTTTAATTAATTCTTCTTTGTGTTCTATTTTGCATGTAAAACTAAGGTTAAAAAAACAGCTAGTCTAAGAGTGACAGTGGGAACTTACACTGCCGAGAACAGCCAAAATTGTGACACTTTCAAACTGAACACTTTGGGTGAGGATTTAACTGGATACCATCCTAAATAATTAAACAAACCAAGCACCAAGTCCATGTGGGAATGTACATTAGTGAGTCAAAGGAGCTTGCAAAGAAAAGCGTCTGGACTTCTTTAAGTTACTTGAAGACGTTTCATCTCTAGTGAAACACTACACTAGTGAGCTTACTTCAGTTTTACTGAATACTTACAAATATGTGGTTAAAAAGAGGTACATGTGTTCCAGAAAAATCACTGTTTTCCAGTATTAAAACTAACGGATTATGTCCTAAAACCCAGTAAATGACATCAGCATCACCAACCCTAAAACTCTTTGTCCAGTTTAATCTTCATAGACCAGTGATTCAAGAGAGTCTCACTATCCCCAAGATAAAACGTCTGCCGTTCATCATGAGGTCCTAAAATTAGACCCATTACTCATTCCCTAAATCTTTCCTGATGCTTATTAAATAACAATGGCTTTTTTCCCCAGCCTTTTCCTTTAACTCCAGCTATCTAAAGATGCTGCGCTGATGATACAATGTTGGATTAGGACGGGCATGTTTTCTCTCTGCAGCTTATGCGCCTGATAGCACAAAAGGAAAAAAGGCCTGGAGGCCGCGATAAATTAGAAACTGTTCCACATTTTCTTATCATCAAAGGACGACGAGAAAGCTGCCCAGAGTGAGCTCAGATAACGTTGGAATAGGGAAGTGGGTGGTATATGTGTGTCTAGTCATCGATGTTGGTTTGCACAAATGGAAGGAGGTAAAGCCGAGAAGGAGATAGAGATACCTCAGTTTGTGCCCTGTAGAGATATGATTGCGTATCTACTGTTCCCCCTTTTTTTTACATTCAGAAAGATCAATTTTCTGCTCTTTCACAGATTTTAGGTTGCTTTACAAAACAAGATGAGAATAGGTGTTGGGATTTCCTGACACATTACTTATTTAATGCTTCCAATGTGTCACCATGGGCTCTCACTCTTTTTCATGGACACATTAATCATACCGCGTCGATTCAAAGAAAGCACACAATGACAAATATTGTGTAGTGTGAATTGGATCCTACTGGAGGGAGAGTTGTAGTGTTTGTTTTTCAGCACGAATTCTGGTGACAGATTAAAAAGTCTTTTTTGGGGGGAATCTAGTTTACCACGAGGTAAAATGTCAGGATTTTGTATTTTTTGTTATTATCACGCACTGACATCTTCTCTAAGTGTAGGTGTTTATGTTTTATGCATTAGTTCAGATCGTTCAAAGTAGCTGGTAGACTGGATGGGCTTTGCGTTGTGATGGCATGTGGGCGTAAATGTACATCACAGGAGCCAACTTAAAGAGCCACATGCAGACAATGATAACCAGACAAGCTACTTTTTGATTTAGCGTGCCTCTCCTGTCTCTGGTTTTTCCATTTGAAGCTTTACAGGAATTCGTGGGTGTGTTTACAGAGCGCTCATCCGTCCTCTTTCCAGCCCTGACAGAATCTGATAGGTGTCAAAAAGAATTTTATGTTTTCTTCTCAACTTCTGGTGTCTGTTTTTTCCCCCCCCTCCTCTCAAAAGATGACACATTTCAGCTTCAGAGGGGTAAGGAATGAGATTATCTTATTACTGTTTGGTCTAAATTCTTTAATCTGCTCAGTTCAAGCTGCTGAGGAGTACACCCTCATTTCAGCAGCCGTGAGACGGACCAGATTGAATTGGTTATGACGTTGAGTTTTTATTTATTTATTTTTATTCTGCAGTTGTTATTTCCATATGACATATCAAGGTTGAGACTCAAACTTTGACATGATAGAGTTACACTTCATTTACTCCAACGTCAGCTGTGTATTGTGGAGAGAACACTTAGACCCCGGGCGAAGCAGGTAGGGGAGAGCAATTATTTATAAGGCAGTAAACAGAAGCTGTGGGAGGGAAAATTGTGCCGCCTGTTTCTCATGCGGCTCTATAAGTGAAGCAACGATCACGCAACTGTGAGTGTGTGAAATGCAAAAGTGGCTTTGAAACACACTGATATCGTTTGAAGGCTTTTTTGTTTGTTTACCTTACGAGCAGAAGTATTCATTTTAGCCTACTTAATTCAAAAGTACCGTTTCGTGTTATGACACAGGCCTCTGACTGTTTATGAAATAATGTGAAGTTGTGCGCATGCATAAACTAAACTTGTATGGATTCAACTGTGAATAAGTTGCAGTTTTACTAATGAATCTGTAGTAAGATAAAATACATGAATGCATGTCAGGGAAAAGAGGGACCCAGGCGCGGTTCTTGCTCACAGAAACACAGTGCGTTTATTTACAGTGAAACAGACAAGTCCAACAATCCATTCAAAAGTGCAATTTTCCAATCGTGCTCGTCCCTTGCTCCCAGTGCGTTCCGTGTAGTAACTCCCTTAGTGTGTGTGCTCCCCAACTCGCTTCTCCGCTCGCCCCTCCTGGAGGAAGAAGGAAAATCCAGCGTTAGCCACACGCTAGCCGAATAACACACTCACACTGCTCGCACAGACTATACCAGTTCGGAGTAATAATCCCACGTCGACTGTCGCCGTGAGTCCAGGTTAAATACCCCTTTCTAGCCTGGAGGAATGATTACCAACCACTGGTCAGGTAATCAGCTGCAGGTGGGCCGGCAACAGTGAAGAGGGACTCCCAATGACGACAGTCGCCAGGACACGCCTCTCCCACGGCACGCACTTCCGTAAACAACCCCGAGGGCCAGGGAGGGAGAAGCAAATACATATACAGAAAACATAAACACAAGCAGGGTCGTCCGGAAAGGGCCGTCCAACCGTGACAGTACCCCCCCTCTAATGGGAGCCTCCGGGCGACCTGGCAAACTTGTCCGGATGCCGGCGGCGGAATTCTCTCACCATGCGATGATCGAGAATGGCAGACCGCGGCACCCAAGAACGTTCTTCCGGACCGTACCCCTCCCAATCCACCAAAAACTGAAAGCCCCTACCGCGGCGCCGGGCATCCATTATGCGAGTAATGGAATACGCCGGGGCGCCGTCGATAATCCGGGTGGGTGGCGGGGGCCCAGGGGGCGGGCACAAAGGGCTGGTCCGGACGGGCCTAACCTGAGAAACATGGAAGACGTTATGTACCTTCATAGCAGGCGGAAGGGCCAGCCGGACCGTCACCGGGTTCAGGACCTCCTGGATGGCAAAGGGGCCAAGAGACCGAGGGGCCAATTTCTTGGACTCAGTCCAAAGAGGGATGTGCTTGCTGGAGAGCCACACCCGCTGGCCGACCTGATAATCCGGAGCAGGAGTGCGGCGGCGATCCGCCAATGCCTTGTTCCGCTCGGCCGTTCTCAGGAGTGCTGCGCGCGTGGCCCGCCAGACCCGACGACAGCGCCTAAGGTGGTGCTGGACCGAGGGAACCGCCAGCTCTCCCTCAGAGATGGAGAGGAGAGGGGGTTGATACCCCAGCGACGCCTCGAAGGGCGAGAGTCCAGTCGCTGATGACGTGCTGGCGTTGTGGGCATACTCCACCCAGGCCAACTGCTCGCTCCAGGTCGCTTGGTTCGATGATGCGACGCAACGCAACATGGCCTCCAGCTCCTGATTGGCCCTTTCGGTCTGACCATTAGTTTGGGGGTGGAACCCGGAGGACAAACTGACCTGAGCTCCCAATTCTGCACAGAACTCCTTCCAAACCCGCGAGGTGAACTGAGGGCCACGGTCGGAAACGATGTCCTGGGGTATGCCGTGGAGCCGAAACACATGCTGCGTCAGTAACTGGGCTGTCTCCAAGGCAGAAGGGAGCTTGGGCAGAGCAATGAAGTGGGCAGCCTTGGAAAAACGGTCAATAATGGTTAGAATGGAGGTGTTACCTGCAGAGGGAGGCAAGCCGGTGACGAAGTCCAGGGCGATGTGCGACCATGGGCGTTTTGGAGTGGGTAACAGTCGCAGGAGGCCAGAAGCAGGCGAGTTGGTGGTTTTGTTCCGTGCGCACACCGGGCATGCCGCAACATAGTTCTGGACATCGAGAACAAGAGAGGGCCACCAAAACAAACGTCGTAGAAAGGAGACAGTGCGATTTTTACCTGGGTGGCACGAAAACTTGGCAGTATGTGCCCAGTGAATGACCTGACTACGCGCTGTGGCCGGAACATATAGTCTCCCTTTCGGGCCCGTGCCAGGGTCGGGCTCCTGTCGCTGGGCGTCCCTGACCACCTTTTCAATCTCCCATGTTAGTGCACCCACAATGCAGGTGGGGGGCAGGATGGGTTTTTCCTTCTCGTCCTCATCGGTCACGGGTGCGAACTGGCGCGACAACGCGTCTGGCTTAGTGTTCCTAGAACCGGGCCTGTAAGTAATGGAGAAGTGAAAACGAGTAAAAAATAAGGCCCACCTGGCTTGTCGGGCGTTGAGGCGCTTGGCTGCCTGGAGATACGCCAGATTTTTGTGGTCCGTCCACACCACGAAAGGCTGCTCAGTGCCCTCCAGCCAATGTCGCCATTCCTCAAGGGCCCACTTGATGGCGAGCAACTCCCGGTCGCACACGTCGTAATTTCTCTCGGCCTGAGACAACCTGCGGGAGAAGAACGCACAGGGATGCAACTTGCCGTCGATCCGTTGGGAGAGAACCGCCCCCACGCCCGAATCGGACGCGTCCACCTCGACGACGAAAGGCCGGCCGTGGTCCGCCTGGACGAGGACCGGAGCCGAGGAAAACAGGTGCTTGAGCCGATCAAACGCTTGCTGGGCTGCGGAGGACCACTGGAAAGACAACTTAGGAGAAGTTAGGTTGGTTAGAGGAAGGGCTACCTTGCTGAAATCCCTGATAAAGCGGCGGTAGAAATTGGCGAAGCCCAGGAACCTCTGCACCTCCTTGCGGGTCTTGGGAATAGGCCATTCCACTACGGCTTTGACTTTGGCCGGGTCAGCTCGCAAACGCCCCTGTTCCACAATGAAACCCAGAAAAGAAACAGTTTCCACATGGAACTCACATTTCTCCGCTTTCACAAAAAGGCGGTTCTCCAATAGGCGCCGTAGAACCAGACGTACATGGTTGATGTGCTCAGTCTGCGACCTGGAAAAAATCAGAATGTCATCCAGATACACGAAGACAAAATGGTTAATAAAGTCCCTGAGCACATCATTAATCAGGGCCTGGAAGACCGCAGGGGCGTTAGTGAGACCGAAGGGCATCACTAAGTATTCGAAGTGCCCCAGGTGGGTGTTGAAAGCCGTCTTCCACTCGTCACCCTTGCGGATGCGAACCAGATGATAGGCACTCCGAAGATCCAGTTTGGTGAACAGGACTGCCCCCTGTAATAGTTCGAATGCCGAGGCCAGCAGGGGGAGTGGATATTTATTCCTAACAGTGATCTTGTTCAGCCCTCAAAAGTCAATGCAGGGACGCAGGCTCTTATCTTTCTTCTTTACAAAGAAGAATCCTGCTGCTAAAGGCGAAGTAGATGGGCGAATAATACCTGCGACCAGAGACTCCGTTATGTAGCATTCCATGGCCTCGCGTTCCGGTTTAGACAGACTGTAGAGCCGACTTGCTGGCAGGGGAGCGCCTGGGAGTAGGTCGATTCCACAGTCGTAAGGCCGATGTGGAGGCAAAGACAACGCCTTACTTTTGCTGAATACCTGGCCGAGGTCGTGGTAGTCGGCGGGCACCAAGGAAAGGTCGGGGGGTGAGGAGCTTTTCGCAGAGGCGGTCCCAGGATTGTCCGGGACAGCGGCAAGTAAACATTGTTCATGACACCGCGTGCTCCAGCCAGTTACACACCCTTTGGCCCAGTCGATTTGGGGGTTGTGATGTTGGAGCCAAGGAAATCCCAGTACCAGTGGGGTGTGGGGGGCTTTGAATACCAACAAACTGATTTTCTCAGAGTGATTTCCCGAAATAATGAGTGTAACCTCCTGAGTGCGATGTGTGACGGAGGCTAGATGGCCGCCATTTAAGGCTGAGACCTTCAGGACCTCTGGAAGGGGAAGTAGGGGCAGGCCTAAGATGTTGGCTAACTCCTCGTCTAGGAAATTTTGTTCAGAACCAGAGTCAATGAGTGCGCAGCAGGAGTGAGTGAGGGAGTGAGACATTAATTTAGCAGGGCAGCTGAGGTGAGGGAACACTTTTGTTGTGGCGCCCGCCAGTATCCCCACAATTACTGACGGGCCGACTCTTTTACTCGGTCTGGGCAGGAGTCAACAAAATGTCCTCTTTTTCCACAAAGAAAGCACTCACCAGTCCGTTGTTTGCGCCCCAGTCTAGAGGAGGAAAGCTTGGCTCCGCCGAGCTGCATGGGTTGCTCTTCATCCCCGTGTTGCTCCTCCTCACTTCTCCACATCAGAGTAGGAAGGTCCCTAGATGTACCCGTGCCCCCAGCAGGCCGCCGACCATCCCCGGCTCTTCTGCCGAACTCCCGCATGTGGTCGTCTAAGTTAATACACATATTGATTAGAGCAGACAAAGCTTTAGGCAGTTCCTTGGTTGCTAACTCACGCTTAATATTCTCATTAAGGCTGTTGAGGAAGGCTCCACGGAGTGCTTTCTCCTCCCAGCCCGACTCCTCCGCCAGGATCCAGAACTCCACGGAAAAGTCAGCAACACTCCTCCTACCTTGCTTCAGAGAAAACATGCGATGACCTGCAGCATCCGAGCTAGCGCCTTTATCAAACACACAGCGAAACTTGCTGAGAAAGACGTCATATGACACAGAGGGCTGGGTATTTAAAACTGCCTGAGCCCATTGAAGCGCCCGCCCAGTCATAAGTTGCACCAAATAAGCGATTTTAGCAGAATCAGAGGCAAAGGCACAAGGTTGCTGTCTAAACACAAGAGAGCATTGCGTCAAAAAACCCCGGCTCCTCCCCAACTCGCCGTCAAATTTTTCGGGTGCGGGGAGTGAGTACTCCCGCTGCCGCGGTGGAGGTGAAGGAGGAAGCGGCCAGGCTGCCGCGGCTTCCAGCGAAGGGGCGGGCTGCGTTGGAGCCGTATTAGGTGAGGAAATCAACATACCTTTAAGCTCTGTCATGGCTTGCAGAAGCGCGGTTTGTTCCTTTGAAACGTGCTTCAGCATTTCCTCGTGTCGCTCCAAAACCTCCGCTTGGATAGACAGCTGGCGTGAAGCAGAATCCGCTGGGTCCATGGTGGTGGGATTATTCTGTCAGGGAAAAGAGGGACCCAGGCGCGGTTCTTGCTCACAGAAACACAGTGCGTTTATTTACAGTGAAACAGACAAGTCCAACAATCCATTCAAAAGTGCAATTTTCCAATCGTGCTCGTCCCTTGCTCCCAGTGCGTTCCGTGTAGTAACTCCCTTAGTGTGTGTGCTCCCCAACTCGCTTCTCCGCTCGCCCCTCCTGGAGGAAGAAGGAAAATCCAGCGTTAGCCACACGCTAGCCGAATAACACACTCACACTGCTCGCACAGACTATACCAGTTCGGAGTAATAATCCCACGTCGACTGTCGCCGTGAGTCCAGGTTAAATACCCCTTTCTAGCCTGGAGGAATGATTACCAACCACTGGTCAGGTAATCAGCTGCAGGTGGGCCGGCAACAGCGAAGAGGGACTCCCAATGACGACAGTCGCCAGGACACGCCTCTCCCACGGCGCGCACTTCCGTAAACAACCCCGAGGGCCAGGGAGGGAGAAGCAAACACATATACAGAAAACATAAACACAAGCAGGGTCGTCCGGAAAGGGCCGTCCAACCGTGACAATGCAATTATTCTAGTGTTCCAACTTTGGGATCATTTACACAACTCTAAGCTACATTTTTACTGGGAAGGTAAAATCTTTTTCTTTTCATCTATTCTCTATTCCTCTGTTGGAAGCTGTTAATGCTTAATGTGAATGAGGTACAAAGTCTCAGTTGATTGGGTTGAGTTAGATTTGTTGAATTTATAAGAACTGTCGATTTTCAGTACTTTCCTGGAAAGAGAGACAGAGAATTTAATTAAATGTGTTTAATATTCTTGACACGCTTAGCTGCTAATGGATGTCTAAGAGTTGTTGTAGAAACAGTGCGATGCGTCTCAGCTCGTGGCCTTCATCGGGGTCGTTGATGGCTCCTTTTTTGTCTCCGAATTTTTCTCACTCTTTGAAAAGCAATTAGTCTATCTGTTATAGACATGCAGTCAGCTCCTTAAATGTTTGGGCAATTACTTGATTTTTGTGATTTCACGTCTGTTACACCACCATAGTGGATTGAAACTCAAAGAGTCAAGAAATGCAAACTTTTAGCTTCAATTCAAAGGGTTTAATAAAAGTATTACATTACCTTTTTTCTCAGGCTCAAAAGTAATTTGACAGTAGACTGACAAACGGTTTTATTGCCAGGTGAGGTCTGTTCCCTTGTCGTTCAGCAATAAAAATAGGCTGATAAACAACCTAGAGTTTATTCAAAGTGTTGAATTTGCTTTTGGTAGCTGTTCACTGGAGCTCTCAATATGAGGTACAAAGGGTTGTCAGTCAAAGTGAAGGAGGCCATCATCAGACTAACAAACACAAACCAATCACAGTGACAGCAAAAACGTTAGCAGTGGCCAAAAGCACTAGCCAGCTCATCAACACCAAAGCTCCTCAAGTACAAGAATGGAAATGTGTCTTTGATTGCCATGAGGGGTCCAATCCTTGTGTGAGAAAATTACTTCGCTTGATCCTCAGTAATTATTTTCCTTAAGAGTTTATGGTATCAATATGTCTAGGGATGGCTATTGATAAGATTTTCACGATTCCGATTCCATTTTCGATTCTGTTTAATGATTAGATTCTTTATCAATTCTCTTATCGATTCTTTTTTTTTTTAAAAAAAGGAGAACACTAAGTTCGATTAGCTTAGAACTTTGTTTTATATCTTCTCTTTGAACAAGATAGAAATATAGGAGTAACATGGCCTTACAAACCCAACAGTGAGATCTTAAGAGATCCACAGCTTCTTCAATGGGGTGTCACAGGGTCCACAGGAAAAAAAATTGTAAATGTAAAACAATAAAATAAATATTCTTCTGTAGCAATAACAAAGTATAACATAAATTATTCTGTAACAATTACACAAGAATATCCAGTAATGTCCCTGCCTACAATTAAACACATTCACTTACCGAAAATCGGGGCATCTGCTGTGGCAAATGGGTTCAAGCCTTTTACCACAAACTTAGTCACTGCTCGTGACATTCGTCTATCCTGGCCTGAAAGGAGACGCTACCGGTAGACTGCAGCGAGAACTGCCAGCATCTGAGCCAGCCAGACTCTGTCTGTCTCTCTCATCATAATCACCTAAATGCACAGTAATGGCAGGTTTTGTAATAAGGCAGATCGTACATAATAACATAATATGCACTGTTAGTTGATTATTTACCTGCCGCATTAACGGGAGAGGACGTGCAAACGTTACCGCTGCTGCTGGGTTGAGATTCACGAGTCCGGAGCGGAATTAAAAACACGACATTCATTTAAGGTCATCGCGTGTTTTGTGAGCAAATGCTTTTGCATATTCGTAGTGTTTCCTCCCTTAAATGAAATATCTACTTTGCAAGTATTGCAACAAGAACCGGATTTGGGGATTGGGGAGATGTGGATAAAACACAGAGAGAAACATGGGAACAGGTGAGGGAGATAAAACACAGAGACATGACTAAGAGAAACAGAGAGACACAAAGAGAAAGAGGGACACAGAGGGAGTGAGACGTGGAGAGAGGGGGAGCGACACAGGGGGGTACAGACAAAAAACTGAGGACAAGATAGAGAAGGAAAAGCTGAAGGAAACTCATCAACTTAAAATAAACCTTAATCACCAGGGATAAACAACATAATCAGAAACACATAAGCACAAGAAAACTAAACCAGGAAACATAACCCACTATTCATGATCAAAATAATAATAAACAAACAGGAATCACAAGCCCAGAACATAAAACACTGGGTCAAAGACCAAATACCGTGACTACCACAGTTAAAAGACATGCTAATTGGATGGATGGATGGATGGATGGATGGATGGATGGATGGATGGATGGATGGATGGACGGACGGATGGATCTATTTCTTTGTGACAAGACTTCTAGTTGTCATGGCTGCAAAACAGCCTGGTTGGTACTGGTAGTGTCCATCTTTCATTTACAGTCTATGCTAACAGCATAGATACAAATACAGCCCATTTGGCTGCTTCATGCTGTGAACACTTAAGCCATTTCAAACAGCAGGAAATGATGAATTTTCAATATCACTAACCAAATGTACAATATGCACTCAGAGAAGCAGGTACAGCCCTAAGGTGCACGCCATCTCCATGCTCAATAACATGATCTAATATCTACTGAGCAATCACACACAGTTTGTTCAGATATTGGCACTGCTGAGTAAAACTCGAGCAGCGCTGCACAGCATGGTGGGCGTAAGCCGTGCACTAATCTTCAAATTGAAAGCAGCAGGTCCATAGTCTTAGCAGGGTAGCTTTCAGTTGGCCAGATTGAGATGTTCTTCCCTGAGGAAAGTGTGAGTCAGATGATGTTATGACATCCAAAACTCGAGACTAAGAGTATTAATATGATGGAGGCAGGCAATCTGTGTATCATTACAATGAGTATGCAAATTAAATCATTTTTGTATTTCTGTGCCTCAGTAGTGAAAACGGACCAACTTCAGACCATTAAACGAGAGCTCACTCAGATCAAGATGAAGATTGACTCTTTGCTGGGACGCCTGGAGAAGATTGAGAAGCAGCAGAGAGCTGAAACCGGTGAGAAGCAGACGGCAGAATCTGAGCTAGACGGGAACAAAAGGGAAAAGGGACACCACCCACTAAGGGAGGGAAATTAAGAGCATAGACTGGTCATAAGTCTTAGTGACATTGTGGGAGATAAGAGCAGCGGAGCTCTCTGTCATAACCGCAGACAGGTGTCAACACCATGCTGACTCAGTTTATATGAGAGGTCTTCACCAGTGCCCTTCACTACAGGACAGCCTCAGAGTGCAGCCCAGTGTGAAGGTCATTTAAATTACATGCCATAAAGTGCATGTTGCACATTTGTCACCATGTGTGGCTTGTTTTCAACTTCTCTCTTATACTTCCACGGCACTTGAAGACCGAGTAAATCAACCCGGCTCCCGGCTGTGTTCTAGGCAAACTGCTGTGGAGCTTGTTAGCAGTGAGAATGAAAAATTAATGCGGATAAATGAAAAACCGGAGGCAATTTACTACAAAATGTACCCATCTTTTTTGCTATAAAATAGCCTTAATTTTTTATTACAGATCATCTTTTGTCTGTCTCACTTGTTCTGTTTTTGAATAGAAGTTCAGACTGCCTCAATTAAGGTTTTAAAAGATTTTATAATGAATTCAAAAAGCAACAGGTAGCCAGTCTTAAAAAGGATATCAAGAAGTCACGGCTCGCCAAGTTCTTTTTCTTAAGGTGACAAAAAACTGGCTGCAGTCAGAGACAACACACGGATGTTGATTTCTCTGTGCTCTCCAGGAATAAAGTTCTGCAGTTAACATCAAGATTAAAAGTCATAAAGCATAATAAACTGTGACATGAGGAGAATATTGGGGCTGTGGTCTTAAAACATTTGTGTAAAACGTTTTAAACTAGGCTGCACAGACATTTTGACTATTCAGTATAAAGCAGCGTACATAAATAAAGCTACTTCGGATTGATCCCTTATTCATAAAGGGCCGCTTACTCACAGCGGACAGCTCTGCATGTTGGATCTGGCAAACTCTTTGCACTGGATGTGCTTCCCGACTTAATCCTGATCTGTGTCTCCTCCCAGGATCAAACCAGGGATCTCTGATTTGTTCAGGAAAAGTGTTAACCACTACACTGAAGAGCCATTATGATTTTTTAACATAAAAATAAATCAAAATAAGATGTATCTGTGAAAACACATTTTATATCTTGAAAAAAAAAATACAATTTGTGTAATAAATAATCCTAATGTTAAGTGGCCTGGATAATTTAATGCAGACATGTGACACTGTAACCTAAATATGCACATATAGCGGGGCTTTAAATGAACTGGCTTCATAAAGAAAGAAAAGATGAAAATGGAGGCAAATAGTAGGAAGCCTAAGCTATATGCAAATCCAGGGGTTGACACATCTGTTGGTAGCTAGCTAGCAAAAGTGGATTTTGTATATTTGAGCTTGTTTTAAATAACGCAAACTATACAAAATTTAAATCTAAATCCTTTTCCATCTAAATGCAAATCAGGTGTGCTGTCTCAGTGCAGTTACATCCCTTAAATTTAATATGATCTCTTTAAGAAGCTATTTATGGAGTACCAACACCTTGTCTGAACCCTTGCACAATAAAAAACATGTTACCAGCAGTGCCTTTCAGCATGTAGAGTACTAAACAGATTAATTGTGACATCACCCAGTTTAAGGGGAATCCCACAGTTGTTCTAAATTAACAGTTTCTGTAATTACCAAAACTCTTTTTTTTGTGTCTCTGTAATCATTAATCCACGTGTATATGCGAGATCTTTACTCAAAATGATATTTTTAATGTTAAAATTATATTATTATTTTTAGATTCATAAATTTTTCCAATATAGTAAAAAAAAATAGTAAAGCACTTGTAAAGCTTTTGTTTGTTTTTTTAAGTTTTGAAATGATTTACATTCCTGAGCAGATATAATTTGAGTGGTTTAACGTTACTCTTGATTCATTTCTGACTTCTCAGAGAAGTCCAGTGTTCAAATAGAAATGTGAATTCAATTTGCTGTTAAAAATGATAAAAGTGATATAATTTTTTAACAGTTTTTGAAAAATTTGTTGTCAAAACGTACGTGCATTCCTGCTTTTTTATTAATGTAACAGGAGGTCTTGTAAATTTGCTAAGAACTGTACACACGTGTGTTAATTGGGGGAAAAAAGTGAAACATGTCACGCTTGTAAAAGAATAAACACAGTAAAATGCTAGAATTTTGATCCTAATTTGATGCTTTGCTACTTCAAATAAAAAAAGTAGTGTTAGTCACCCGGTTGCTTGCTGAGGACAAACTACTTCACTCCAGTTGAGTGTAAGGAGAACCATGGCCTGTTTCTGCACAACTGGGAAAACAGCAAAAAAGCAGCCTACTACTATTATTATCAAAGAAAAATACAGGCCCTGCTTACACTCTCACTTCATTCACTGTGGCCTCCTTTCTCTCTCTCAGAGGCTCAGAGAAAATATGAGGACAACTGTGACTCCCTGCATGAGGAGTCTGTGTCAGAGACGGCAGAAAACTCTGGAGAGGAGGCCGGCGAGGGGGCGCTGGACGTAGAGGCGGGAGAGATGACCGATGGAGGCGAGGATGACTATGACGAGGAGGGTAGCCACCATCTGGTAAGAGAAACGGTTGACAGGCCTGACAGGGGGGAAGAAACCAAGGCACTTTGGGAGATCTCAAGTGGGCAGACAGTCTTCGCCTTCTGAAAGTTAATTTTCCAGAATTATTCATGGCCACAGATCTAAGAGAGCGGTTGCTTCACATGAGTGAATGGTGAGGGCGTCCGGACTGACAGTTTCTCCCTGTCGACCCTGGCTGAAACAGTGGAAGTAAGCCTCTTCTCAGGCCCACACACAGGCACAGGCTCACACACATACACATGCTTGCAGGCTATAATTAAAGCAGTGGGTTCAATACACATAGAAGAGCTTTTAAGACAGACTTGACATGAAGTGATGTGGGTCCAACCGTGAAGTGAAGGTTCAGTTCGGAGGTTTTCTTTCACAAGGTCAGTAGAAGCAGCCAATAAAAGATGATCCCTCAAAGAGATTCAATTATTAGGATTATTTAAAAATAATAATAATTTAGTGGAAAATGTCAAATTCTCAGCTGGGTTCATATAAAAACATGAATTTATTTGACTAAAGAGAACTTATTACTTTTATCAGTTTTGTATAATTATATATTACACTATGTGTTATACTATATAGATGTATATAGATTTCTGCTTGTTAACACAGTAAAACAGCCAATAATCAGTGCATTTAGGCATGTAGAAATAGTCAAGACCACCTGCTGAAGTAAAGACCGAAAGTCAAAATTGGGAAAGAAAGGTGATTAGAGGTGGGCAGATCAGTTCAAATACCAATAGTACTGACACCAGCATTGGTATCAGTAATGGATCAATCCTTTGTTTCTATCCTCGTAGTTCAGTATGTAGCCCATTTAAACAACAGAAGCTGTCCCAAAGTCCATTAGAGACATTTTAGGTCTCAAAAAATCATTTCAAAATAGGTGAAAAGCTGAAAAGTGTGTTTTGTTGTCTATATTCTCTAATGTACAGTGTACATTGTTGCATTAATCATTGTAGAAAGCAAAAATCACAGTGATTTGGAGGTCATTCAAATGTGTGATTTTCAGACTGATGACGATTAATCTCAGAAGTCATCGCACACTGTTCTCCTCTACATAAACTGCCTTTATAAGTTTAAAGTGTCAATATCGATGTTGGTATCAGCAGTTCACTAAAAGTGATGTTAGTGAGTCTGAATGTGATATGGTTGTTGTTGCCAGACTTTTGAGTATTGTACACTGTTTATCTACTGGGATTTTCCCACACAACCATCACTAGGGTTTACAGAGAATGATCTGAAAAATAGAAAATATCAGCAGAGTGTCAGTTCTCTTGGTGAAAATAGCTTGTTGATGCAAGACTGCTTCAAGCTGATAGGAAACAGATAACAGATAACCACTTTGAAAACCAAGGTATGAAGAAGAGCATCTCTGAATGTACAACAAATCGAACCTAGACGTAGACATATGTAGTCTGTTGAGCAAAATTATTTTCACCTTCATTTTAATGCACTGCTTAAATACTTGACATTAGCCAGTGACGGCGTAATTTAGTTATCAGCCTAACAGAAGGATTACTTAATGAAACAATACAGTACATCTTTTGTGTAGTTACAGCAATCTTTTCATTAAAATATCATAAAAACACCATAACTGGTCAAAACCCCTAGAACCAGTGAGGAAGGTGGTGGAAAGTAAGGAAGGCATTTATATGTTTATGTTTCAAACTACCAACAATTCAAAAAGATTACTATTTCCAATCAAGGAAAATCTAAAACTGAAACTAATCAGTCTTTCCGCTGACGCGATAGTTCCCACAATGCTTATATTGATTGTATTCACTCAGCCAGTTGATCTCAGTCAGCTGTGGCTTAGACGCACATTTATTACGCCAGTGATTTCAGCTGAAAAATAGACTGCTGTTAAGTAAAAGAGACTGATGTATGGTGAAGGTCCCGGGGAACAAAACCAAAATGCATGTTGGCTTCACCTATTCAAAACATCCTCAATACTTCAACGTTTTAAATATGTTTTCCATTTCACAATCGTCAAGTTCAAGTAGTGGCATGGAAACAGTTGATACTGGTTTTATCTGTATTTCACTGGCCTTGTTTTCTTTATTATGCTTTATTTTAGGGCTGAACGATTATGGAAAATAATATAATTGCGATTTTTTTGCCCCAATATTGCGATTGCGATGCGATATGCGATTATTTTTTAAGGTCTTTGTCTTCTGTATTATTAAACAAAGACAAGCAATACATCATATAGTATGGCCAATACTATATTACATTAATTTTAAACTGTTCTTTCCTGGAAGACAGACCTCTGTTATGATGACATGAGGTGATGCATGAATTGATGACTGACATTTTTATTTAACTTCTTCAATCACAACAGTATATTTGAACATACACAATAGTTTATTTTTAGCTTACAAACATCTGAGCATAAAGTGCTGACAAGGAACCCTGGTGTAAACATTAAAATGAAAGTCAGTACAATGTGCAGATTGCAGAAATATACATAAAAAAAATCAGTGGCTTTACCACACTCAGTTTTTCGACATCTGTGAACTACTAGACAGTCATTCAATTAAAAAATAATATTAAATAAATAAAACTAATAAATAAAAAATACACACATCTTACTGATCTCTGCAGTCAGTAACATTACACATAAAGTGCAAACATAATAGCAATTGTATAAACACACACACAAACACGCCTTTAAAATTTAAAGGCGTGAAATTGGACGGTCTAGCCTTCTGATTAGCGTCACCGCTGTCTCGGTGGAGTTTAATAAACTCGGCCGTCTGCTTCTTGCTATCTAAAATATAACCAGACACTGGTGTAAATTCTCGACTGTCTCATACTTCTGTTTAATAAGTTTTCTGTTTGACGTTTAGTCAGCTGTGTGAAAACCAAGGAGGAACCCACCCGGGGGATTAATAAAGTTTTATTTTATCTAATCTAATAACTTTAATCTCAGCCAAACCGATTTACTCACGAACAAACAAAACACTGAAAAAAGCCCAACAATAACATTTTTAGGTTGTCTAAGTGACTTATATATTACGTTTAACCCGAGCAGCGAAACTCCGCGGTGATCTGAAAATGATGTGCCGGGAGTTGTGCCGCTCTCGGCCGCATCAGTAACCCTCGAGCTCCCGGCTAGCTGTCGAGCTGGTGGGTAGCAGACGCCTCTGAAAACGTCGAAGCACTTTTACAAATATGGGATATCTTGATAAACCGAGCAGATATTTGATGTTTACACAGCTACTTTCTCGCCTGAAAATATGTTAAAAGTTTATTTTGTGACCCAGAAAGATTAGTATGAGTAATTTTAAAACTTAGTAGCGGCCGCCATTGCTGGAAACTGGAGTTTGGCTGGGCCGCGCTATGAATTCTGGGATATGGTAGTAATTTGGACAGCCTTCGGCACGTCGCTGTGACGTAATCGGTCTACAAATGCGGTCTCAGGAGGATGCAGCCCATGAATTTGGACATGTCCAGAGTATAATCGCAGCCTTTGCGGTTAGAAAATTGCACTTGATCATGTCGCGATATTATCGCAAATGCGATATATCGTTCAGCCCTACTTTATTTATTAGCCATTACCCAGCAGGTGAACATGGCCATGCTATCCTAGATGAAAGCTCCGTGTCCTCACTAATGGAAGAGATTATTTTTCAGAGGCATGGTGGAAGAGATTTATTTGTTTCCTGAAGGTCACATTGATCACACTTTGTGATAATGTGCTACAAAGACTGTTCTGCGGGTTGGCATGGCTGCTCTTGTTGAGCGTATATCACCAGTGACCTTTAGAAAAGATTAAATACAACCTCTGTGTTCAGTTAAAAAGGCTGTATCATGTCTGTGATGTTAACCTCCTCTATGTGCTCTCCTTTACAGATAGAAAACCACGTATCGGATATTGACAACTGAGATCAGGTAAGAGCTTTAGATTTGTATTTGATCTAAGCATCCATTATAGCGGCTGTGAAGTCGTAATAAAAGACTGCAAAAGGTTCTGGGGGGGTCTTGCAGCCTGGCCTCATTAAAGACCTTACATCCAGTCCTCATTAGAAACCGTAGCTGCTGAACTGTGTCTTGAGCTTCTCTAAACATTCGTTAATCATCTCCTAAGTCATAAGCTCCGTGACATTTGGAAGACCAGCTTCACTGAAGGGCATCTAATACCGAATTCGACAGACGGAGCAATAATGACATTCCAATGGGCCAGAACTGCCCATAAACAACATTCATCTAATTGAATTTTGTGAAAGGGGATATGAATGGTGAGGCCTAAGGTAAAGAGTTCCCTGCTTCTCGCCTCTCAGGGTGTGGGTAACGATGCAGCCACACCATCAGTTGGCTTGGTGCTGGCTAGCTCTTCACAGCATGCGTGCGCGGCAGTGTTTACGAGTAGCTCAGTGTAGACGTAGCACTGAGTTAAACTCTGTTAGTCTTCTGTTGGTGTTGGATGACTTAAGGCAAACTCACTTCATTAGAGGCTGCAGAGCTCTGTTGGTTTTTGTACCCAATTTTGATCTATTCGTTGTAAAATTAGATCATTTTGTACGTAGCATAAGCCTACATTTGAATTTTCGATTTAATCTTTAGAGTAATCCCAGCTACCGCTACCAAGGGCTGCAGCTGAAAGAATATAAACTATAACGGTCTTATGAACATTTAAATATTGATTTAGTGGAATAATAGATGGTGTGATTCGTCCATGTCTTAATGACAGAGCACTGATACCCTGTTACTCTAACATAGCTGGGGTTTTTGACAGAGGACCTGTCCATGTTTCTGATGGTCACATGCTGCCAAAGCTTCAGCTTTCATGTAAACTAGCTCATAGCTAGATTGTTAAACCTCCGGTTGAGCTGATAGCCACTTTTGTGTGACCGCATAGCATGATTGCTGATGTTAGGGTAGATGAAACCAGATAACAGAGGGACATGCCGCATAGGCTGGACTTGCTTTGTAGCACAGTGCTGTTTGTGATTCTGTTGTTATTTTAGTCTCACCGGTGTTTTTCTTCTCGCTTGTTGTCTTCACCTGCCATTGACTCTTTTTACCTTATTCACTTATATCTGCCATTGTTTAATTAGCTCCCACTGTATTCATAGCCCGCCTCCTCTTTGAGATACCTGTTTATATTCCCTGTTGTTATGCTGCATGTGTTCCTGGTTTTCTGACTTTTTACTAGTGCTGTCAGCATTAATCTCGTTAAGATGACGTTAACGCCATAACCGCATTAACGCGGCAAATCTCCGTTAGCGAGCTAGTGCGGATCGCCCCGTGTGTGTGGCTGCACGGAGCTAATGCATTAATGAGCTTACCGCGCTAACGTGTTGACGGCGTGCAGCGGTTATGGCGTCAACGTCATTTTAACAAGATTAATGCTGACAGCACTACTTTTTACCTTTCCAGACTTTGTGCTTGCATGAGCTTATATCATTTGCCAATAAAGGCCCCTTGATTCCTCTCATTGCCATTTATGACAAGACTAGCTATTTCCCTCTGTTCTCCATCTTTATGCTCAATGAAGCTAATCATTTGTGTGGGATTTTGTACAAAATGAGCATATGCTATGTGGTTGCTATGTAGCTACAGTTTCTTAATGTACAGGCAAAAATGTTCAGTTTAGGCAACAGCTTATTCCCCCCTCCACCTCTTATGAAACCACGTTACACTTGAGTTTTCCATTTTCTTTCTGCCTTTTTGAAATTCCATCAGTGGCCAATTCACCGAACCCCCTCACAGCACATACATTTAAAAACCTGAAAATCCCACTCGAGGATCGAGAGAATATATGAATGTGTAGCTTGCAGGCCCACCAAGGATTGAAAATCACAGTGAGAAGAACCTCAATAAGTCATGTCCAGAAGGATTAGCGAGGCAGCTCCAGCTACCAGAAAATATTTCTGCACTTCCCGAGATATTTCTGAGGCCATTCAGAATGGACAAGCCTTAAAATTCAGCTTAATCCTCATCAGATTTACAGCATTATAAGCATTCACCATGTTTGAGGAGGAGACGCAGTTCTGTAATGTATTTTCATAAGTTTTCTCCTTTATCTCTTCAGGGTGAGGAAGCAGACGCTCCTGGTCGGTGGTATTAGAATTCATCGTCACCTTCAAGAGACAGGAAATGATCTGTAAGGGATCAAGACACCCATTCAGGACTGTAAGTTGTGTATGAGAGACCCCGAATCACATTTAGATGCCTGACTGTGCAGCTCAAACAAAATGTGATGTGATGATCTCTAAAGAAAATATATTCAAGACCCATTTTAATTCAGTGGCCCGAGTTTACTTCATGTGCAACTTATATTTCATTGGAAGAACTCGCACTCTTATCCTGAAACTGAAAAAAATCAAACCGAAGTCAAAGGAATAAAAGGATTTATTTGGATTTCTAAATGAAATTATGTTCAAAGATGGAAATGTTTTTGATCTATTGTTATTGCTCTTCTGAAATGTCCTTGTGCTGTAATTTCTGTTTTTCAAAGAATTTTTGTTTATGCTCAAATATCAAATGAATAAATGACAGAACAATCTGTGACCGTGGTAGGAAATTCAGCAAAAGAATGAAACATCGCTGCCGTCTGCTTCGGATTTGACTCATACATAAGCCAATAGCTGTGAGCATAACTTTATCCAGCTTTATCCATTTATCACACAAATGCCCTGTGGGGCTGTTCCATCATATATTCCAACTCCTGCCAAGTTTCAGAAGCAGAAAGGGCTTCCTGTGGTAGAGAGCCAACACTGGCACAGGCCTCCTGCCAGGGAGCAGTGCCCTAACGTCTCAGTGCACTCCTCCCCGCTCAGCTTGTGCATCCAAACATGGACTGCTGCTGTTCTCCTTCACCCTCTCCTTCTGCATCCTGCATTGATTCCATTTTATCTAGTTGAGCCAGCAAAGTAAGGTTTTTTGAAATGGTGGAACTTGTTATGATTTTAAATTAAACATTGGCAGGCTTTGATACTATCTCAGGATGAGATCTTTGATTCAGAACCCCGAAATTTCTGGAATAATCAAACTTGAAATAAAGCGTAGTGCTTTATTAAAGCAACTTCACTAGGCACTGAGATCATTTGACCGTTCACTCGGTGCAGCTTACGAACAGTAAAAAAGAAAACATTGGAATTTCTTCAACTGTTTATGTGCATTGCATAACAATCTAGTTTCAGCTTTAGCTGAGCAATTATAATTTACCTGATTATACATAAACTGTTGCAAATTGAATTACGTTGCAAGTGAATGGATGTCAGCGCGTTCAACGTGTTCGTTATTCAAATCAAATTTACTCTGGTATTTTTCCACCACTCAAATTTAACCACCGCAGTGTTAATTCAAACAATAAGAAGCTGATGCTGTTCCAAGCCTGCTGAGAGGAGGTTGTTGTTGGGACCCAGGTGTCTCGGCTCATCGCTGTGTAGCATTGATGAAGATGCATATCGGCTAAAATTCTGTTCACGCCTTCATTACAGTAAAAACTGTCAGTGTTTTAGTGTTTGACTGAAAAGTTTCACCATTTGTGTTTTTGTAATTGGAGTCGATTACCTGTGTCTGAAGGGGAAATCACGAGACAGAGAATATTACACATATTAATTTTACCATTAATATTCTCGTAAATGTCGTGTTTTAAATGGATGATTGTCGTTATTCTATGAACATTACATTACAGCAGTACTAAATATTCTAACTGGCCTCAGAGTATATAGGACCACTGTGATACATTCATTATTTTCATGGGGAAAGAAAACAACTCCCACACCTCTGTTTGGTTTCATAAATCACACCCTGACTCCAGGTTTCAAAATACTGTAGTTTAAATTATAAAAATATTAAAGCCTCAAACTGGAATTTGGATACCGACAAGTTCTTGCTACGCATCGCAACACAAACAACAGAATGATGGGATAACACAATCTTTCCATTCTTCTTCCTCATGTTGTATTGTTGGCATCCCTATTTTTTTTTCTCATTAAGGTTTAGCTTTCATCTTATAAAAACTTTGTGGGACCTTTTGCATGCTGGGAGGATATCCGACCCACAGGAGCTTTTATTTTGCAGTTTATTTTTGCTAGCAGACACAATTAACAGTCCTTGGTGAGTCCACTGAATTAAAAGTACATTTTTTTGTGAGTTCATGAAAACTTTGTTTTTTTAGAATTACAGGACAGCATGGGCAGTGAACTGCCAGAACCTCTTCTTTATACATTTATGATGTAGTTTCACTGGTCCAGCCCAATTCAGGTGTATGTGGCCCGCAATGTAAAATACGTTTAAAACCCAGAATTAAACCGTCTGATTGGTGCTGAACCTCTGAATTATCAAAGGTATTAATAAGAACTTCCCTATTCTTAGATATGTTTATGATATAGTTAATGTTAGTAAGAAGGAAACAGGCCAGTTTCATCCCCCTGTATTTATATTAAATGGTATGTTATATACATATTTGAGATTGTTGAAGTTCTTATTAGTAGTTGAACTATAATAACTAACAATGCCATGTAGCTAGTTAGCACCATCTTGCTCCATCAGCTGATTGATGCAACAAAATAATCAGCTGGTATGTATTCTTTTAAAGCTATTAGCATAGTTTAAAGGTTCCCTAATGAAGAAGGATTATTGTTTCGAGTAACGCTACTAAAAAGGTGCATCCTGGATACATAAGAAGGCTATATAAGACATGTTTAATTATGTGATTCAGTCTCGATGAAAGTTTCACAGGTTGTTTCACTCAAAATACCAAATTAGAAACTGGTTATAAATAATTCATATTGTTAATAATACAAAAGACTTTCTCAATAATTTCCTGATAAAGCTGAGACCCTGTTTTTAAGTTGTTGTTCCTTGAATTGCTAAAGGTTTGATCCACCCTGGTGTAACCAAGATAAAATATAAATTCATCATTCGGCATTCTTTTGAAAAACAGTGTCGTAATTGATCTAAAAAATACACTCATCTGTGGTGTTTTTTAAATTGTTTTTTGACTGTGGAGAAAATAATTGCTCTCAAAAACTATGAATACCAGTTAATGTGTTGGTTGTATTCGAATCTATTCTAATTGTTCAGTGATTTGAAAAGCATAAACAAAAATTATTGTAGCTTGAAAGTACCAAACCAAGGCTGTCAAAATTCCATGCCACCAAGAGTAGGTAAGCAAATATTTCTTTGTGATTTGGTTGAATAAACTCCCTTCAGCAGAAGATTTCGAAAATGGAAAGTCACTTTGCACAATATTATAAATACACTACTCAGTCCTGGCAGGGCTACTTGGGGAAAAACATGCATAAAATCAAAAAACGATTATCCTGAAGCTCATTCAAAATAAGCATCTGGTGAATGATGATAATGTGTAATATTTAGCACTATTTTTGTATCCCGAACATGTTTAAAGGAAATGGCTTTGCAACATGTTTATCTTTTTTGGTTTGTTTGTTTTGGGGGAGGGGTTTTTGTCTGGGTTCTTTTCTAAATGTACTTGTATATTGTTCACATGTTGAAATAAATTACCAATCAATCAATCATCAATCAATCAATCTTTTTTTGCTGGTGGCCTGTTTTTTGATGGACAGTATGGTGACGTGTCAAATATTCTGCAAAAACACAGAAAAAAAACCCCTCATTGCTTTTAACTGTTGTAATTTATCTGGGTCACTTTAGAACACTTTTGGCTCAACTCGATTTTCTTTCCGCTGTAAATAGCCCTTACCATGTTTATTTCAAAAAGGCTAGATGAATTTTAAAAGTTAAAAATAATAAAAAATAATACACTGACAGTTTGTTGGAGTACTTGCAGGTTTAAACCAGAATCGTGGGACTTGTAGAGATGTGTAACTGATAACTGTTGTATAGAAATGTACATTTTTTTGTAAAAATATTTTTATCAAAAGGCATGTTTACTGTAACTTTGTATTTTCAGTTCATGTATAAAACGTTATATTATAACTGTTGTATGAATAGAAACTTCATTGTCATTGTAGATAAAAATTTGTGTTATCAAACAATAAAAAAAACTGTTTGTGTCATTTAACTAGTCAAATGTTTCAATGAGCACCTGTTTCCTTTTACAAATAAATATGAACTTAAGGACAAAGAAAGCTTTTGCGTTTATTGTAAACAGATGTGATAATTACTTGCAGATGGTTTACAGATGTCTGTAAATATTTGGTGCATCATTAAGATGTGTCTCTTTCATATTCCTTCTCTGCGTTCATTACTGTGTCCTTCTCCATTTCAGACTTCTCATTTAATCGTGATTTGTGGTTGATTATGCAGCGTATGTGCCGCACTTGTCACCACAATGACATTTTAACAAGTCATACAGCACACTGTTTGAATGCATGTCAAATTAATGTCAGTCAACAGAAAACTGGACACTATTATGGCAGTTTGTCATCTTGTATTTCACTAATGGCACCGGTCTTGCTGGCTGCCAGTTCAAATTACTTTGTGCCTTCAACTGGGAGCTTTTTACAAATACAATTTAACTGTGGCTCCATGTTCCTTGCTGGCAGGTCATTTGAATTCTGGCGCAGAGGGCTTAAAAACAGGTGACGATAAGGGTGTAAGACCCGTGTCAAATTAATTTCCGATCTAAAATTTTAGTTCAGAATTAAATATAAACTTGATTCACATTTAAACTGAACTATGTTTTGGATTCCCTAACTCTAGAGATGTCTCACAGGCAGGTTTCCAAAATGCCAAATGCATTTGCATTAGTATAGAACTGGTAAAAATGAATGGTGATGAAGCATGTACTACAGGCATGTGAACGGAAATGCTTTTTTTATAGGACTCTTTGCAGGAAGACTGTGGCCCTACTGACGCAGTCTTCCTGAGCCTGCATAGACTGGCATTCAAGCAAATTCACCCCAAAGTCAGGACATGCAATACACAGAGAAAATGCAAAAAATCCATGAACTGCATCTTCTACTCAACAAGCCTCAGTTAGCACGTTAAATGGCACAATCAGAAAAAGACTGAACAAGTATGGCTTGTTTGGAAGGGTTGCAAGGAGAGAACATATTTTCTCTACAAAGAACGGCACAGCTTACATTAAGTTTGCAAAGTTGCATCTGAACAAACCACAAGACTTATGGAACAAGGCAGATGAGACCAAAGTTGAGATGTTTTGACACAATGTGGAAGAAAATATCAGGTAAAAACGAAATCAGATATATCAGCACAATTGCCAACTCTGAAGCACGATAGTGGAGTAGTGATGGTTTTGGCTTGTTTTGCAGCCACAGGACTAGAGCATCAAGACTAGAGATGGACCGATCCGATATTACGTATCGGTATCGGTCCGATACTGACCTAAATTACTGGATCGGATATCGGAGAAAAATAAAAAATGTAATCCGATCCATTAAATATCACGAAAGCACCTCACAAAACTTGCAACACGCCTTAACTCACCTCAGAACGTTAGCACGTCGGAGCAGTATGCATCACGTGATAGAGCGGCTGTGGCATGCGGGACCTGTCGGTGGTCTGGATAGCATTTGGAGCTTCGCTAGCAACCTGGCATTTCATCTCCGACAAAGTTATCCCCGAGAGAAGTAAAGCAAGTGTGTAAGTCCATCTCTGAATGTTTGTAAAGCATTCCTGCGTTAAGCTTAACGAGCGACTGGCTGCTACTTCAATCGTGAAACTGCTTAAATGATCAGCTGATCGGCTTTTCTGTCGCGAGTCCGTCTTTGTTTTTGGCCCACTTTGCACCAGAAAGAGGAAACCAGCGGCTGAACAACAGCAGCACGTTTAAGCTTGATAAGCTGTTGTTAGAATTTATTTAATATTACTTTCTACACCAGGATCTTTTTCTAGGTAGCTGACGGCTGGTAACTGTGCAGGGGCGGATCTAGCAAAGTTTAGCCAGGGGGGCCGATAGGGCATTAACTGGGAAAAGGGGGCACAAAGACATACTTTTCTTTCTTATTCTCATTTAAAATGTCTAGCTTTTAATAAATAATTATCTGACACACAAAGTTTTAATTTGATGTAAAATGAATAGAAGTCAATTACTGTATATAGTGACTATTAAGTCTAATATATATACCCTAGTAAGCTATAGTACTTTTTACTTTGGGAAGGTACCATCTGTGCAGTCTGCAATTTTGTTGAAGAAAGATGTTGAATCTATTTAATATTTCTTGAAAAATAATTGATTTCTGTGCATTTTTTTTCACACTGCATCAAATTAAGGTTGATTACGTCGATTAAGCATCATGAGGTGGCGCGTGAGGGGTGGTTCCCTATTTTTTATTTATTTATTTTTGTTGTTGCTGGGAGTTGGAACCCTATTAGTTAGGTTGCTTAATATTTACGCTAAGTACTCTTTAAAATACCAGAATAGGGAGGATGGTGTAGGTTTAAGTTTATTAGATTGATCAGTATTGCTGAACTATGAAATATTTTTTTTGTATACAGGTATAACAGAATAGCTTTAGTATAGTTGTTGTTTTAAACTTGAGTATGAACTTGCAGACTTGCAAAATGCAGCAAGATATTTTAAAAAACAGTTTTGTTGATTAAAAAACACTATATCGGATTCATATCGGTATCGGCAGATATCCAAATTTATGATATCGGTATCGGTATCGGACATAAAAAAGTGGTATCGTGCCATCTCTAATCAAGACAACCATCAACTCCTCCATATACCAAAAATATTCTAGTGTCAAATCTGAGGCTCTCTGTCTGGCAGAAAACAGGTCAATGATCCTGAGCACAGAAGCAAATCTGCAACAGAATGACTAAACATGAAAAGAATTACAAGATGTTGTAATGGCCAAACTTGGCCGAGCTCAGTGAACTGAAACAATGTTATAAGTGGTGGAGAGTGGGGCAAAATTCTTTCAGTGACTAAAACAGAAAATGATTACTTCACGTTATTGCTGCTAAATGTGGTTCAGCGAGCTACCAAAGGGTCCTGAGGAAATTCTTTTTATTCCACATAACTGTATATGGGTGTGAAAAAAAAAAAACACCTGCTCATAGCTGAATAAAAACCATACATATGTTACATATTGATGCTTGCTGATTTTGATACTTGGACATGGATGGGTAACTAAAATGGGGAGTTTTTTTTTTTTTTAAAGAACTAAAAAGTTATCTGACATTTGGGAAATGATGGAGATGTATTCAGGATCTGTAAAGTAAAGGATGAATTTATGAGATAGGGAATATATGTCTTTGTTTAGGAAAATGTTTTTAGCTCAGAGTTCAGGGAAACAGAAAAAAGGGTTTCTAGAGGTGCTGAAAAATCCCATCCAATCTCAAGGACACTTCAGCTGGGCATACGAGACTTAAACTTGTGTCCTGCGGTCGAGCAGCAGTCTCCAAACTCATTACACTTGCCCTCACTCAGATTAATAAACAGTCCAGTTCTTGGGGTTCACTTGGGAACATACAACGTGATTCCAAGGCTGATTATGACCCTGATTTGGCCTTGTTTTTAACAAGAGTCAACACTGTGTGACTGCAGAACTCAGCAGGGCAAAACAGAAAACTGGCTGACATTATCACATTGCTCATCCTCCAACTGTGAAAAGTCATAGCCGGAATACACTTTCTTATTTTTTCTTATTTTTCTTTGGAGGAAACAGCAGCGTCTACTAAAATCTATAGGTTCCGCAAGACAACCTTTTCACAGTTGAATAAGGTTTTTAGTCCATATGGAGTTTCTTCTTTGATTGTGCCTACTCCCCCAAATCATTTTTTCCCATCCCTTGTGTTGCTCAAATCAAACCAGCAACAGTCATGCTGCATTCATCACCTCACAAGGGACGTCTCTCTAAAAATAAGCCTTACAATTAGTAAAAAATCAACATCTGCTGCAATAAAAGCAAATTCTTCCATAAGGGAGCAATGTGAGATAAAAGATGTTAAGAATCAACCAGCTTGAGCTCTGCAGGGTTGTTGTGTCTGATTAAAGCTCCCTTCCTTGTTAGTCTACAACACTAATGTCCTTGAAAGGTTTGGGTATGTCACTTCCACTCTGGCGAGGTAGCTGGGCAGCAACAGATGGCTGATTTAAAGCCCTCCATTTATCCACAGTAAAAGGTAATGCAGTAAGGTTAATGAGGGCCAGCTTCAATGCCACACACAATTACCCCGCTGTACCAAGTCTACAGCACCAGCGGTTGGCATGAATACACACAGCTGTTTCTGTTTAACCTAAATATGAGAAAACCTTTCACCCCAGCTTAATGCACTAGAGTTTATTCATTTATACACAAACGACAGCAGTGTCTGCCGTGGAGAGAAAGGCGATATTCAGCTATGATAGTGAGCCTTGGGATAAAACTGACTACACAGTTTTAATTCCAGTGGAGCTGTTAAGCTTCTGCAATATTGAATTTTTTATTTTCACAGCTGGGGAAATAAAAAATAGATTAAAATTAATGGTGGTGGTGTTGCTGCTGCTGGAGAGTTGCCTGTTAGGCATCTCTGGAAATGTGTGTGTGTGGTACATGCATATATATTTTTAAGTTAAACAAATCTGTTACCGAGTCCGGTTTAACCGTCAGCTCACGTGTATTCATAGCTGCCGACAGATTAATTTCACTTGTTCAAACTGGTCGCTCGCTGTTTGGGAAGAAAGCAGCTGACCAGCTCACTTCAGTATAAAATTCAATCTTTAAATTATCTCAGCTGCCAAAGTGATTACTGCACTGGAAGAAGGGCCTGTTTAGAAGCAGCACTTCACTGATAACTCGTGCTCCATCCTAATTATATATTTTCATTTGTCTAAATGTGTTTTCTCAGTTAGTGTACTGTAAATGTACAGCACAGAAGAAGCCAATACTGTATTGCATTTCAAAAGTTGGAGAGCATTTGCTTTATTCCAAATATCCATTTTCTCAGCTCACTGCACAAATCTCAATTAACATTTATATTATGTTAGCTTAGAGGGGGGAATGACGAGCATATTTTCACTTTTTGATTCAGAAAACATTTAAATTAATCTGCGTGCGTTGCCAATAATGTGTCAGGCTGCAAAGGCAGAATGAAGAGTCCCAGTTTTAATCTCTGCAGGGGCTTTAATGAAATCAGTAAAAGTTATGACAGCAGTGACAGATGAGGTGTTGCAAAGTCATTAGGTTCAGTTAGAGGGTAGAAAGATAACCAGGCCAGCCTGAGCGGGGGATTAATGTCTGCCATTTTGACAGTGTACACAATTAACCCTTTCCTCCTAGCTGATTCATCAAAGCCAGATCATTTTTTTAATGGTTGCCAAGCAATTCTACTTCCCTTATGTGTGAACAGGCATTTACCACATGTAGATGTAGCACCGCTGTCAAGATTAGAAGCATTTCAGGGCTACAATATGTCTTTCCAAACTGTTTTATTACCATTGCAATTTTAAGCCTATTGGATGAAATTACATTGATTCAATAACAAAGAACACCAATCATTCCTCCCAGCCTTGAACGGAAAAGTCATCAAGTTCTTTAGATGAAATCAATCACGGAGTAATTTAAGACAGAAAACATGACAAGGTGATGCATTGTGAGAGAATATTGCAGAGCAAGTTGAATTGTAATGGTCAGGGTAAGACAGCCGTGTTAGAGAATACACTTCATGTCTAGGCTGGAGTTGCAGTTTCAGCAGGCACAATTGTTGCATGAGAACAGGAAGTCAAAGATGAAATAAAAAGCTCATTTGAATCAACACAGATATAACAATTTATGTAAAAATGCTTTGTAGATTTGTGATTTACTTCAGTGATATAGACAACATATATCATTCATATTTGGACTTTATTTCTGTTAGATCACATTTTATGAATAAACTGCAATTTGTTTTTTGCCATTAAAATCATATGACATGGATGGAAAATCTTTTTTACCTTGAACAAATAGAAATTAAAGTTTTTCACCATAAATGATGTTTATTTCTTTGAACTGTCTTCCTTGGCAAGAAGACCTTTCAATTTGACCATTGCTGGCATCAATATGTATTTCTCTGCAATATGCAGCTGAGATAGAGTGTGAGGAAACTATGGAATGGTTCTTGCAAGATGGAGGGTAAATGTAAACAGTACTACAATTTCCACACTTATTACCCCGAGTGGACCCAAACACCACACATGTAATGTAAATATGTAGGCGAGTGGGTGGCTACGGTGTGCATTCATTGAAAATGTGTTTTTGTCACGTTCTTCACAGAAAGTGAGCCAAGGCCGATGAAACTGATGGTGAAAAACTGACTAAATGAGTCATGTAGATTCATTTTCAATTTTCACTAAAATACAAGGGTTAAGAACTTTGATAAAATAAACTTAATAAACTTTAATCACAGTGAAACTTTAGATGCATCTACTCACCATTAACTAAGAGCTAATAAATATGAATGTATGTTAATTGCAGCTACTTGGCTGAGTGGTTTTCCCTTAAAAGTCTTGTAATTACTGCTTTTTGACAGTGAGTAGGAAAGCCATCTGTGAATTTTAACCTAATATGTTTTGCACAACATGGGGCCTCATGGCATGGTAGTACCACAAGAATGGGAACTATTTAACTGTCTTCCAGAAGCTAATTCATCAGGTAACACACTCATGTTGGACAAAAAGGCCTGGCTTGCAGTCTCCACTGTGATACATCCCAAAGGTGTTCTTTCAGGTTCAGGTCAGGATTCTGTGCAGGCGAGTCAAGTTCTTCCACACCAAACTCATCCATGTCTTTATGGACCTTGCTTTGTTGGAACAAGAAGAAGCAAACCCTGCAATCACAAAATTGGAAGCAAATAATTAAGAGTTACCGTCACTTGAAGTAAGGGGGCAAGTCCAACTCCTGAAAAACAATCACACTTTGCACTTGGCACAAAGCAGTCAGACAAGTACCATCCTTCAGGCAACTCCCAAACCCAGACTCCTCTATGGGATTCCCAGATGAAGAAGCATGATTCATCACTCTAGAGAACACATCTCTGCTACTGCTCTATAGTCCACTGGCAGTATGCTTTAGACCAGGCAACTCCAGGCCTCAAGTGCTGGTGTCCTGCAGGTTTTAGATGTGTCCTTGATCCAACACAGCTGGTTCAAATGGCTAAATTACCTCCTCAACATGTCTTGAAGGAGTCCAGAGTCCTGATAATGAACTAATCGTTTGATTAAGGTGTGTTCATCCAGGGTGATATCTAAAACCTGCAGGACCCCAGCACTCAAGGCCTGTAGTTGCCTACCCCTGCTTTAGACCATTGCCCTTGGTGATGTAGGCCTTTGATGCAGGTGCTTGGCCATGGACACTCATCCCATGAAGCTCCTTTACACAACTGCCTTGACCTAATCTGAAGGCCACATAAAGTTTGGACATCATTCTTTTACAGATGTTTGCAGAAGCTGTCTGCATGCCTAGGTGCTTGATTTTATACACCTGTGGTCATGGAAGTGACTGGAACACCAGAATTCAATGATATAGACGAGTATGTGAGTATTTGAAGTCTCACAACATGCAGTAAAAGCAAATCTTTGTGAAAGTGGAAATGGAACTTAATCATCACAACACTGGTATGATCCGGAACATAATCAAGCCTGCATGGAAGATAATTAATGGACATAACTATAATAGTTATTGACAAAACCTTATTCTAGAAAGGAGAAATATTTATTTAGGAATATAAAACAGGAGACTTGAGGTAGAAGTCAGTATAAGTCATTCACATAGTTTGTAGATATATGTGCTAAAAGGGTTATATCTAAGGAGATTATTGAGCAGAGTTTTGATGTTGATTTGATGTTAATTGTGCACCTTTACTATTTTTGAGGCTGCAGGCTTGAAGTTTATACCCTGTGAGCTTAAAAGGTGCCCCAAGGTATTATTTATTTATTTATTTATTTTCTCTTAAAAATTTATAAGCCAAGTTATTTTAATATTTAAGATGTTTGTATTGTATCTGTTTCTGTTTACTTAGTGGCAGGCCTCTTTTTCTCTGCTGTTGATGTCTACATTTATCACCGCTAAATGTAGACCAACAGAAGGGCATAAAAAATTAGCAACTGATGTGAATTGCACACAATATCACTGGGAGCAGAGGGGCTGCAAACGCAAGTAGGTCATCTTTAGGTTATAAAGACTGTCTGGCCTACATTGCACCTGTATGAGAGACCCTTTTAACAAAACATCCCTATTAAACTTTCTCAAACTGCTAACTACTCGAGTATGTACTGTTATGAATCGCATATCTATCTTTGTGGCTTTTGTCATTTCTTTTTCTTTCTTATCATATTTGTGTTGGTTGGTTTTGTTGTTATGATTTTTTTTCTGTCTAAGACACCTGTTACACAACTGGCCACAGAAGAGCAGAAGAGCCACAGAAGAGCAGTTGGCAACTGCCTGATAACCACCCATTGCTAGGGAAAAATAGGAAAAAATGAGAGCTGGCAATGATGTGTCAATGTGAAGTCAGTGAAATCATGCAGTTCCTGAGCTTGTTGAGTGATCCTTGGTTCCACCAGTCACCAGGGAAATGTATATATTTCTGCCCCGGTTGACAAGTGGTTGCAGGAGTTTGCTTGCTGTTGTGTTTAATGTGATGACTGTGCTCAGTCTAATAAAGCTTTCAGCAATTTTGGGCACACATGTTATTTTCAGCTCTCTCTTTCTCTCTACCACAACAGACTAATGCAGCACCCGCATCAAAGCAGCCACAGCCCCAGTCCATCTGTCAATCTCCCGCTCCCTTCTCCTCTCACTCATAAAAAAGACCCCGAGATAGTTAAACTCTTGCAGCATGAGCTCATCCCTAACCCAGAGTAGGCACCCCACCCTTTTCTGGTCTGGATAGTGACAAAAAGAAGGAGATTGCAGATGCAATCGGTGGAAATTAGCTTTTTCTGAAGAGTTCAGCCATCAAAGAGACGCTCAGAGTAGCACTGTTAGTCTTCCACATCGAAAGGAGCCAGTGAACTGGTTCGGGCATCTCCATCTCAAAAACCCTCCAATGTGGCTGAATTACAAGAATTCTGCAAAGGGGCCAGAATTCCTCCACTGTGCCGTAAAAGACTCATTACAAGTTATTGCTAACACTTGATGGGAGTTGTTGCTGTTAGGTTTAGGGGCCATTAATAATAAACACTTTCATTTTGAAACTGCAGTTTGTGTCTAATATTTAAATTTGTTTGATGATCTGAAACATTTATGTGTGACAAACATACAAAAAATAAGAAATCGAGAAGTGGCAAACACTTTACTCTATATATATATTTTTAAAACATCACTGTTCCCACATCAACTGTTTGTACCCACTCATATCTGTGTAAAGTTAGTGTTTTTGCATGCATTTATGCGTTCAGCCAACACAGAAAAATATCTTCTTTGTTTATGACCTTTTGCTTGAGGTATAGTAAGAGTGTAAAAAGCAGTGAAAATATGGGCTTTAAAAGCAAACAGAATTAGCTGAAAGACTCTAAAAGGGGAACTGCAGGCTCAGGTATTACCCCATGTGACTTTGCCATTATAAACATCGCTATATGCATTTAGTCAGTGTAAATACCATTTATACATCTAAACAAAGAATGGCAACATTAATTTTGTTACTCTGTGTTTCTATGTTTTAAGTAGTTGATGCCAGTATGTAAATTCAATGCAGAATACTAAATAAGTAAAACAAGCGATAAAAAGTGAAAAAATGGCAACCAGCCAGTGTAGAGAGTGGAAAAAGGGCTAAAACACATCTCTCAATGCAGTGAACATATCTGACTGCTGGAAACAAGAAGGGAGTAATCCTCATTACCTATGCAGCTGTGTGGGCTGAGTTATCCCTTCGGTTCTGCACTAATTGCTCTGAATCAATAAAACTGTTTAATCCAAAGGAAAGGTTCCCTGTCACATTCAGGGTACGATGACCTTGGGAGCCCTTTGCGTCTGAGAGATGAGACACACGTGTTTTTTCCTCCTTTTTTTATTCTATAGGAATCACTGACTTGAGAGAGACAGGGGTGAGACAGGAAGACAGACAGGAGATAAAGAGGGAGGATACATTTTAAGTGATCTCCTTCGAAGCAGCATGCTTTTGTTACATGCCTCAAGGTGTCACTTCATAATTGAATCCACCCTTTTGTTCTGTGGCGAGGCCGAGGAGGCTCGAGGACAGCCTGAGGAGGAAGACGTGAACACCTCAAACGCCTGCAGGCCATGGTTTTCTCCCCACTGATAACTCTGTATATGAGCAATATCAGCCCCAGATAACTCTCCACGGAGACAGGCTCCTAATGGAAACAAGTTAATATGCATCTCAATGGGAAAATTATAACATAGTAGAGAGAATTGTCACATTATAATTATGAGCAGTGAATGGGTAGAAAAGGAACCCTTCAGGTTTCGTGACTGAATCCGCTCCTGCTCCAATTACATTCTCGACAGGCTGCTGTCCATTCATGCACAACCACAAATTATTGTCATTTTAGTCCCAACTGCTATAATTATAATTCACATTGTGACAAAACTTTAAAATAGGATGAGACAGGCAGTGATGGTGTTTCCAAAGAGAGCGAGAAATGTGGACTGAACACATAATTATTTGTTTGTATATAGAAGGGAAAATCAATACCAGTGTTAAAGAACTGCATTAAAATTCTTACTTAGGGAAGGAAACACAACTGTTTCCGGTAAAATGTATGTAAAGTATTAGAAGTGAAAGGGGGGGAAAAGAGAAACCCGAGTCATCTGAGAGCATTAATGAGTTCTGGGAACAAGGATCTGTATTAGTTGCTGTTTCTTTATATGAAACATTGGCTACTTTTAACTCTTTTGGGCTGAGAGAAAGAAAAAACGTAGAATTGAACATGCTGTTATCGGCTTGGCCAGCTGTATGGAGGCAATGCTGTATGCAGGATTTACACCCATCTCTCAAGCTCTTTATTCATTTACGACAACTGTTACAATTTCTGCCTGAATTATGTCCTTCAGGAGAAACCTGATAGCTTGAGAGAGCTGAAAATTTCTGATCCTCGAAACAACCATTACATGCTGTGCCTCTGTGTATCAACCAGTTTTACATTATGGCACAACATCGTGGACAAAAATGATACTATTGATAAGCTGGATGAGGCTATATCCCTCGTGAAGCCAGCTACTGATTTGACCAATGAGACGCTGATAGGCCTGCTGGACGCCACCATGCCGAGTTATCGATTAGCATACACCTATTAGCTTGGCTTGTCATTGGAATGATAATAGCTAATTATATTAAGTAAAAAAGTAAAGGGTGCTCTTCTTGTCTTGTGTTCTACTGGCACATTAAAGCCAATACGCTACCACCAGCTGTGCCTTATGTTTCTATGGAAACTCATTTGCTCTCTTTTCATTCTCCTTCTTGGGGTTTTCTTTTAATATTGTAGGGTCTATATAAAATTGGAAGTCCATGAGATGAACCTGAAGAAGATGGAAAATAATAAATGTAAACTAAAAAAAATGAGATCACAAAGAAGGTTTGTTTCAGATGGAAAAAGAGTGTGATTTTATAAAAATGCAAAATGAATTTTTTTCAAGTAAGCTCAAAAAATAACATTAAATACACTACTTGAGTAAATGTATTCAGTTACTTTCCAGGCTTAACTTTTGCATTGCTTTTGGTGAAAATGAGCAAATCTGGATTCAGTAAAGGCAACAAAAGAAAACAGAAGAAACATACTCTATGTATTAAAATCCTTGTCATTTTCTTGGCACATTATATATGCCACATACAAAAACCTCAGATCAAAAATTCAGTCTTGACTTTGCTTTCAAGGTTATCCGTACTCAAACAGATGAATGATTCACTTCTTTACTGTACAGGTCGTGAATATTCGTCATATTTTACCCGACTTCTCCAGAGTAAAAAAGGGGATAAGAAAATGAATTTTCCTTGATCCAGTCCAGCCTCATTCCAAGGCCAAATTGGCTATTGATCTCCGTCTCTTTGTCTATTAAGGGAAAGCCTTGCATGCCAAAATTGGTCACCACCGTGACGGCTGCCCATATCTCAGTGCTGATTGATTCTGTGCAGGCTGTGGCTGGCCGAGCCAAACCAAGGTTGATGGGAGAGGGGATGAGGTTGATGGGAGAGGGGATGAGGATGATTGTCTGCGGTTACTGTCAGCCTGGCACTCAGTGCACATGATCAGTAGAGCGGGAATCCACACAGACCAATCCTTTTGCCTAGTTTCCTTGGCCCAGCGTTCCCCACACCCTCTGTGTTTCTGCCATCAGTTTAAAGGAAATGGATACAGAGAGGAAGGTTATTCCATTCATTCTTTTGGAGGGACTTGATGCAATCAATAGTGTCAGAGTGGAATGATGGCGCAGTGACTAAGGCAGTGCAAGGACTTAGGCTGTGGTATTGTATAAGGAGGCAGAAGAAAAGAAAATCCCCCACTGTGAGTCAGTAAGAGACCAACAGTCACTATGATTGCTCTTTTCTTTGAAAACTCTTCATCTGTGCCTTGTGGCTTTCACTGGTTTGAATAAGAGGTGATTGATCTCAAAATCCCTCTGAACTTAAAGCTATTTCACACAAGACCTGCATTTTTATCTGAGTTCTGACATGCAGGTGTCTTCCAGGACCCTGTATCGCACTGCTTTTTGGATTTGGTGATCGGTAACTGCAAAGCACGCCCACCAAGGAAGCTGGGTGTGCCAAGAGATATAATGGGATTAAAACATTTTAGCTCATGTTTCTACGATATGCCTAATGATGTTGAATAACATCAGATCTCAATTTAACTTAAAATGTGATATGGTTTTTGTTTTATGTTTTTGGTTAATGCAACATGACTCGATTATTAAGTCTGTTATGGAAAATCCATTTGGGAATGTGACTAACCAGGCACATTGTTTCAAGTAAAATCCTGAGATGCTTTTTATTTTATTTCTACAGTCTCTTACATCATTTTAGAGCAATTTTTGTCTGCTCTTCTTTACTTCAATGACTTTAATGACTTGAGTTCATTGAGGTTTGAATGTACTCATTTACCCACAGCTCTCTTAAGATTTTGCAAAAGCTTTTCAACGTGGTTAAAGTCTAGACTTTGAAAAAGGCTCACTTATCCATTCTGCTGTATATTTGCTTGAGATCATTGTCCTATTTAATAACCCAGTTTCAGACAAGCTTTGGCTGTGACAGATCGCATTACTTCTGACTCTAAAAAACTTTGGTATACAGAGGAGTTCATGACTGACTCATTGACTACAAGGTGCCCAGGTCCTCTGGCTCTAAAATAAACCCAAATCATAACCCCCCCATCACCGTGCTTGACAGTTGGTATGAATGTACCTTCACTGACATTAACATTTGACATTAACATATGATAAATGGGGCCTTTAAATGTTACATTTTTGATTAAAACGGTAGAATGATGGATTTGAAATGGTTTGGAAATTACCTTATGAAAAGCAATGAGCACCAAGAGTTCTTTGTCGAAGACTTCTGCAGTCTTTCCTCATCAGCATTGCGTTAACAAACACCTGAATGCCCCAGACCTACAAACTGTCAAAACTTCTGCTTTTATAGAGGTTTTATTAGCAGCACCTGGCAGGTGCCTTCCATTTAAATTATTTTTAAGCATTAAGGATGTACTTAGTTGTTTACATTCTGCTTCTGCATTTTGACTTATCTTTGGTTAAATAATGACACAATGTGATGTCACATGTTACTGTTCATCTTACATTTAAAGGCTATATGCTTTTGTATTATGTTCTGATACTTTAAACCCCAATGATACAAATCGCATTAGGAAACAATTGATAATAATAAATATAAAATATTAGCTGAGTTACAAGATTCTAAAAGTAATTAATTACTTGAAAAGTAACTATTGCGTTACTTTAAAAAAAAATGTTTAACCCTCTGGGATCCAGGGTATAATTGGCCATTTTTGACTACTTTTGATTTGTCCTCTGCATTTCGCCTTTAAAAACTATTTACTTGCCTTGTTTAGTATCATTCTTTTCAGCACAACCTCACATGTTTGAATTTACAGTTACGTTTTCATTTTGACATATTGTATTAATGCAATTGATCTAAAATCAGCCAAAAAACATAAAATCCTTGCAGAAAAAGTTATATTTTTTACTATTTCAACCACAAACTTGTTTATTGAATCATATTTCATAACTTTGTTTGCACATTGTTTTGTGTGACTTCTCCTTTCCAGGAGATAAACCAGAGTTGCAGTTTAAATGGTGATCTTGATTGACTACAACTGACAGTTTAAAAAAAAAAAAGCCCAAAATTGTCATGACATTCATGCCCATGATGAGTGTATGTAAACTAATCACCACAACTATGCATGTGGTGTGCAGATAGTATGCAGCATGCTTGTCTCTGCTGCTGGAAACAATGCAGGTGAGAGTGAAATGGAAATTAAAGTGGGTCTATTATGTTCAACTAAATCACCATATGTTTGTACTACTACCACTGTGGTAGCTTTGCATGATTCATTTGTTCAATAATAATCCTTCTTTTTCTTATACTAGGACTCAGTGCAGCTCTTTGGTTAAACCATTTCTGCTCTTCTCCCTTTAAGAAACCCCCCATTTACAGCCAACTTCTAATATGCTGCTACTGGGTTTCCTGACCATATTAAGGATACCTTTGCATATTCTTACATATTTAGAAGACAGAATTAGTTTAATTCTTTACTTTCCATTTTTTATTGGGTTGTCCAAAAGTGTTTTCAATAGAAAACTTCACTGTCAAATTATAGGTGTAGCCTTACTAACAAGTAATACTACTTCATTGACTGGCTACCCTCCTAGTAAATTCTTGCACTATTTTATTTAATTTATAAAGAACGTTAGTCATGAAATATCATTAAATGACTTAACTGTCATGGAAAACCAACGAACCACATAATGTTTGGGGTTTTAGGTTTAGTTCAGAGAAAATTAATTCTGTCATTTGGTGATGGCGTGCCTGTCAAGGCAAATGGTCTGTTTCTGAAATGTCAAATGAAACACTGCAACCTTTTGAAAGGTTAGGCATAACAAGGGAAGCCTTACTGTACAACCCCCCAAATGTCTGACAAACAGTTTGGTTCCAACACAAGATTAACCTCCCTGCAGACTGAAGGGCATATAATAAAGACATCAAAATGGGTGCAGATCATAAACCAAGTCAGATGAGTCTTAATCACAACTACAATATTAATGCCTGCTCCTAGGTATCAATAAATCACGGGTAACAGTGATGGTGGCTGCTGAATTTAAATGATATCTCTGTGCATAATTTGATTTTCCCAAACAGCTGCTCAGGGTAATGTGGAGGACTTTGTGGGAAGGTGATGGAGTGAGCTCTGGAGAATCCAGCAGCGGAGGAGAAGGCATCCATGAGATGGCCTACAGCTTTATGAGAATGACTAGAATACTGGTCTGATTTAATAACTTTTTTGAATTAGGGGATGTGGTATAATCAATTTGGGCTCCATGTGAGATGGCTTCTTTTGTTTTGATGGAAAAGGGGAGCTTTAAATGAGATGAGATTAAGACTGTGTAGCTGGAATTACTGTGTACTGCAGGTCAAATCCTCACATTACCCTCCCCATCTCACGAAAACAAACACACCTGCAGTCGCTTTGCAGTGTCACGGGGCATAATGAGGTTTGTTTTCAACTTCCATCTCTGCGGTGCCGTGTTTGCAAAACATCTAGTGGAAAAAATCAATTGATGAGGTTGGTTCTAAAGTGAGATGATCTCTCATTAAAAAACAAATCATGGATTTCTCCAAAATGAAGGTAGGCTTAGGCTTATTTTGTGTGTATATATATATATATATATATATATATATCTCACCGTCAAAGAGAAAGGCCTGGCTCCTGCTGCCACCGCCCAGAAAACCCCTTCCAGGCTGTCCAACTACTACACTATTTGTAGGTATAATATATATATATATATATATATATATATATATATATATATATATATATATATATTATATGACAGCTGCTTTAAAGCTACACTGAACACTAAACATTGGGGTGGATAAATTCTGTATTGCTAATGGAAAATGAGTCACTCATAACCAGTCAACACTGAGGTGATAGTGACAATGGCTGAAGCTGTTGTGGTTATAAGGACAGCCAGAGGGGATGCTGTTTTGCTTTCCACTAGTGGTCCAAAAGTACAAACCAAAAAGTACAGATCACATATCAGCTTTATATAAGAAAAAGACAATGAACATTTAAAAACAACAACAACACAAAAACAAAACATGGCTACGACATTCAGAGACAGTGCTTTACAAATTTAATAGACCACCAATCCTAAAATGTAAACATCCATCCATCCATCCATTTTCATCCGCTTTGTCCGGGGCCGGGTCGCGGGGGCAGCAGCCTAAGCAAAGAGGCCCAGACCTCCCTCTCCCCAGCCACCTCCTCCAGCTTATCCGGGGGAATACCAAGGCGTTCCCAGGCCAGCCGAGAGATATAATCTCTCCAGCGTGTCCTGGGTCTGCCCCGGGGCCTCCTCCCGGTGGGACATGCCTGGAACACCTCACCCAGGAGGCGCCCAGGGGGCATCCTTGTCAGATGCCCGAACCACCTCAGCTGGCTCCTTTCGATGTGGAGCAGCAGCTGCTCTACTCTGAGCCCCTCCCGGATGGCCGAACTTCTCACCCTATCTCTAAGGGAGAGGCCAGCCACCCTTCGGAGGAAGCTCATTTCTGCCGCTTGTATCCGCGATCTCGTTCTTTCGGTCACTACCCACAGCTCGTGGCCATAGGTGAGGGTAGGGACGTAGATCGACCGGTAAATTGAGAGCTTCGCTTTTACACTCAGCTCCCTCTTCACCACGACGGACCGGTGCAGCGTCCGCATTACTGCAGCTGCAGCCCCAATCCGTCTGTCGATCTCCGGCTCCCTTCTCCCATCACTCGCGAACAAGACCCCGAGATACTTGAACTCCTCCACTTGGGGCAGGAACTCATCCCCGACCCGGAGTGGGCACTCCACCCTTTTCCGGCTGAGAACCATGGCCTCAGATTTGGAGGTGCTGATCCTCATTCCCGCTGCTTCACACTCGGCTGCGAACCGCTCCAGTGCGAGCTGGAGGCCCTCACCCGATGAAGCCAACAGAACCACATCATCTGCAAAAATCAGAGATGAGATTCTGAGGCCACCAAAGCGAAAGCCCTCCGCCACTTGGCTGCGCCTAGAAATCCTGTCCATAAAAATTATGAACAGAACCGGAGACAAAGGGCAGCCCTGGCGGAGCCCATCACCCACCGGGAACGAGTCCGACTTATTGCCGGCAATGCGAACCAAGCTCTTGCAACGGTTGTATAGGGATCGAATGGCCCGTAGCAATGGGCCAGACACCCCATATTCCCGCAACACCTCCCACAGGACACCCCGAGGGACACGGTCGAATGCCTTCTCCAAGTCCACAAAACACATGTAGACTGGTTGGGCAAACTCCCATGCACCCTCAAGTATCCTGGAGAGGATAAAGAGCTGGTCCAGTGTTCCGCGACCAGGACGAAAACCGCATTGTTCCTCCTGTATCCGAGGTTCGACTAACGGACGAACTCTCCTTTCCAGCACCCTGGCATAGACTTTCCCAGGGAGGCTGAGGAGTGTGATCCCCCTGTAGTTGGAACACACCCTCCGGTCCCCTTTCTTGAAGATGGGGACCACCACCCCGGTCTGCCAGTCCACAGGTACTGCCCCTGATCTCCACGCAACATTGCAGAGGCGTGTCAACCAGGACAGCCCTACAACGTCCAGAGCCTTCAGGAACTCGGGGCGGACCTCATCAACACCAGGGGCTCTGCCACCAAGGAGTTGTTTAACTGCCTCAGTGACCTCGCCCCCGGAAATTGGCGGGTCATTCCCCTCATCCCCAGACTCTGCTTCCTCCTCGGAAGACGTGTCAGTGGGATTAAGGAGGTCCTCGAAGTATTCCTTCCACCGCCTGACAATTTTCTCAGTCGACGTCAGCAGCGCTCCGCCAGCACTATACACAGTGCAGGTAGAGCACCGCTTTCCCCTCCTGAGACGTCTGACGGTTTGCCAGAATCTCTTCGAGGCAGTCCGAAAGTCTTTATAATGTAAACAATCAGTTTGAAACCATAAATAGTATTTTTGCTTTTTATTAGGCAAATAACAAACTGAATTTTAAACATTTTTATCCCCAAATTTGAGCTAACACACTGAACTTCTCTGAGAAGCCAGAAATTCATCAAGAATAGTTTCCAACCGGTAAACTACATTTTCTCTTCGGTTTCTGTTATAGTATGTCTTTTATGTCCTCTGTCCTATTGTCCCTTTCACTTAAAATATTAATTTTAAGCATGATGGCTGATTAGTTCAGTATGAAATGTAGTGCTATGAAAAGGATTTTTTGAGTGTGATCCCACCTTATGATATAACTCAAATTTACAAGTTTTGTATTTTTCTCTCCAATATCCACGCAGCACTTTCTATAACAGAGTGATTCAGCTCTGCTAGCACAAGGACAGATATAGGAAAGCTTTCATAACACATGCAGTGATTCTTTGCAACACAATGGAGCCGCTTGGCAGAGCCTCATAAGCTCTTTAATTTGAAAAATTCTGCTTTGTTGATTTCAAAATATTCAGTTTTACTTGCTGTATATCATTATCGTCATTGCTGTAACAAAAGCTTATCCTACCTTCAATGGTAAACTACCTCCCTGATGTAGGTGTACTGCAAAGCAAGTTCAATATATCAGGTGTTCCTTGAATCAGCTGGCTTAAAGACAGTCAGAGATAACAGATGTTATATGTCAAAGTATCCCTGAACCCTTAGTTGGCCCTGATCCATCCATTGGGATGTGAGTGTGTGAATCACATGTATCAATGTGTATGTGAATGAGGCTTAGAAAAGCACTTTAAGCGGTCAAATCAAGTAGAAAAGCACAATTTAGATACAATTTATTCTAAAATGAGCTCTGAATCTTTCAACTTAAGTATTAATTAACATGGTGATCTAGCCAAATAAATGGAAAGCCACCATTGTGACACTTTATTTAAGGAAAGCACAGCTCTAGAACTTTCTGCATGCACAATCATCCAGGTATAGAAATCTTAAATTGGACTAGTGACAAAGCATTTCTCCCACATCTTGGACATTGGCACAAGATATTTTTTCAAATATGGCTTGAATGAATGTCACAGCAATGGTCATTCATTGTCCAAATGTTTGTTGGCTAGTTAAAAGCTGTTATCACCTAAATCTGCAGTCTCTGTATACAGTGGTGTTCTTGAATCTTAAAGCTCATTTTTGTTTGTTTGGTTTGTTTGTGGGGGTTTGTAGACAATGCTAACATGCTAAACACATATTTAAAGCATCAGTCTGTTTCTGGTTTATCAAATAGCTGAGTGAAATGTACATTTCACTGTCTGCAAAGCACCAAATGTTGCCAGACAGATGGCAGACAGTGAAGTTTGAGCTTTTTCAAATCAAATGCTAAAATCAAATACTGAAAACTGGAGTTATCTTCATTGAGTGGAAGAAAACACTACACCAAATAAATGGTCATGTTCTTTTGTTTGTGTCAGATGTTTGAAAAAAATAGAGAAAAAAATACCATGACAATTTTATAAGTGTTTATGTTTTTTCTGCCTCAATACACAGTTTAAAAAAACAAAACAAACACTGCTTTTTGCCAATTATATTTCTATTATATATCTATATCTATCTATATCTATATCTATCTATATATCTATATCTCTCTATCTATATCTATCTCTATATCTATCTCTATATCTATATCTATATATCTATATATCTATATCTATATCTATATATCTATCTATATATATATATATTATTTTGTCATTTCTTCAACAAAAATAATTATCCTATAACAGCTCTGGGCGCTTAGTTTGAGATACACAAAATCTTAATTATGTTTTTTCTTCTTTGCATGAAGAATTGATTATCTGCCTTCATTAAAGATCAAATTTAACTGTATCACCTCACTCGATCCAGTTGGAGATAAACAGATCAATAACAAGCAGTTGACTCTGGATCATTTTCAGCAGCCTCAACATATTTAGTGTGCTTCACTAACATACCCACAGCCATGTTTTAGTTTCTTTTAGAATTGAGTTTCTTTATGAAGCACTCTTTACTTTACAAGCTGTGGTTGTAACTATTGCTGCTAATACCACACTGCTATAAAAAACAAACAAATAAAACAGCTTTGCCGCCTCTACAAAAAGGCATAATTTCTGAAAATAATTTTACGCCTTGGATCTTTTATTTTTTGACGATATCATCTTGAAAACCTCTTTTTTTCCGCTGGGAAATGTAGCTATTTAAAACACATTTTTGCTTTAAGAACTAATGATTTCATTGTTTTTCAGTCTTTTCATTGTGTGTGAAAAATGGCTTCTAAATGTCCTGTTCATGAAGATATTACGCCGCACTCAACTTTATTCCAAATCCAATCTCGTGATTCAACATATCGATAAGTTTTGTGTGCTGCTGCGGAAAGATGCAACAAAGCAAATCACATTGCATACAAACATGTCTGCAAGATCATTAATAGCACTGCAGATGCGCCAAATTGAAAATGGAATACAGATGGGTTTTCGCACAGTTCATTACTTAGATTGCCTTCTGAGAGCAGAATTGTGGAAATACAGTCTGCGTGCATTGATGAAACTTGTACTGTACGGCCAAAAGAAACTACCTTCTGCTGTGGCTCTGAGGACCACAGATGGGGCTGAGAGGCAGTGTAATGTAGAGGTTCTTTTTCTTATTGTTGCATGTTCATAGATTAATTTACATGGTTAAAGAAATGAGTTATGTTTGTTGTGATTCTATGTTAGATATCCCTCTAATCCGTGGAGTGTTGATCAGTAACTACTGTATATAGCATTTATACCGAAAATCAAAAATGCATTACAGTATGCACTGTATGCACTGTAATGAAAGTTAGCAAAAGCAACACAGAATACATCTGTCTGAATCACAGGGAGATAAAACTGAAGATGCAAGAATTGAAGTAAAGGTAGCGAATAAGAGGAGGGTACTGATGATTTTCACTGGTACGGACCAGAATGGCCATGATTAGAATTAAGTACATCTGAGGAGACAGCTCACATGTGAATGTAAATGGTAAATGGCCTGCATTTGTATAGCGCTTTACTCAGTCCCTAAGGACCCCAAAGCGCTTTACACTACATTCAGTCATTCACCCATTCACACACACATTCACACACTGGTGACAGCAAGCTACATTGTAGCCACAGCTGCCCTGGGGCGCACTGACAGAGGCGAGGCTGCCGGACACTGGCGCCACCGGGCCCTCTGACCACCACCAGTAGGCAAACACGGGGTTAGTATCTTGCCCAAGGATATTTGGCATGCAGCCAGGAGGCAGCCTGGGATCGAACCACCGACCTTCTGGTTAGTGACTGACCTGCTCTGCCACCTGAGCTGTAGCTCAGGTGGCAGAGCTGTAGCTGTAGCTCAGGAGGTGTAGTGGGTATATCGCAGAGGATGCTGAAAACGTTCATGGATTTAATGAAGGAGGACATGCAGAGGGTTGGTGTGGCAGAGGAAATTGCTAGAAAAAGGTTCAGATAAATGCAGGTATGACACCAATACTGAACAGAGAGTGCCACATAACGGAAATAGTCTAAAATACGGAAAGAAATCATAGAGTAAAGCTTTTAGTATCAGGAGCTTCTCACAAAACTATCAATTTTTATAATTAGTGCAAACTTCCATTTACAGAATAAAGAGAAAATTAATTTATCACAGCCAGTTTAAATTTCTTGGATAATGTTGAAAATTAGGTTGACACTTCAGTCTCTTCAGTGGGGCTCTAAGTTTTGTATCATCCTTTGCAGGGAGAAGGTAAAGTCAAGCACCTTAATGCTTTCACACTGCATGTAACAAATTATCTTCTGTTACCTAATGATCAGTGTCCATTTACATATGAGTGCAACTTACACACTAAGCACATTTGTTTTTGGAAACTGAACTGCTCATTCAGAACTGAACTGTTGAACATCAGCTTTAAGAAGATTCACATTTCTTCTGAGTGAGAAGCTGCCATTCATAAGACATTAAACAGCAAACTGAATTGAGTTTATTTCACTCGTCGCGCACGTTTCCTTTTTATCAAAATGTAAGTCACAGGAATCATCGCGTTACACCTCCGACCCTGAATCGAAGTAAAGAGCACTACTGAGCCTGGTGTCACAGTACGGCTGTGTGCAGGCAAAAGTAGGACCCAAAAGCAAACTCACAGAGACAAAAGGTAAACTCAAAAAACACAGCTTTATTGCTGGCGTGGAGTGGGACACGAAAAACAATACAAAATAAACTAAACTGGGAAAACTAAAGCACAAGGAGCCACAGGGAAAAATCACACAGCTATGATGGAGACTACGACACTGACAAAGAGAAACACAGGGCTTAAATACACAGAGGGATAACGAGGGAATGAGACACAGAAGGAGGGCACAGCTGGGAGAAATCAGGACTGGACGAGACAGAGACGCAAAACTAGAAACACTCACATGAGGCATGGACCTTCAAAGTAAAACAGGAAGTATCACACAGAGACGCGAACTAGACACAGTGGAGACAGCAACTAAGAAACAGAGACAAACCATAAGGCAGAGGTCTAAGAACCAAAATACACAGAGGGAAATACTCAGCTTTGAACACAAGAGACTAGACTAGAGGGAGTAACAAAAGACCAACCATGAGAACATAATGCACAATGCAGGGTGACAGAAAACAAGAAACTCAAACATGCAAAGACACACCATAAACAGAACAGAGGGGGCACAGAGAGACATGAAGGGCAGGGGAGACTTAACATGGGTTGAAACACAAGGGGGAACTAATAAGCAAATCAACATAGGAGGCCTAATGAGCTAAACATACTATAAACATCAAAATGAACTAAAACTCAAAACACTGGGTCCTAAGACCCAGGATCGTGACACCTGGCTTTACTTGTCTTTTTTTTTTTTTTATTCAAATATTTTATGTACAAATTACATGACACTGCAATTCATGTTCTTTGTAAATGAAGTCTGTTATTCTCCAGCTGCTGTTTGAATAAATGGATCAGAAAAAAAAACATCCGGTTGGAGTCTGCGGTCATATACCTGGTCCAGCCAGTTGAGAACCAGCCTACATGTGTTGCTTGTTGTTGTTGTTTTCGTATTTAACTTAAAGTAGTTAAATGTGGGTTAAATTTCAAAGGGGAAATAAATCATGTGATCTGCAATTAAAAGTCATCAGTGGACTTCTTGCTGTGGCAGTGACATCAGTGTTTCAGCTTTTACACCAGCAATTTTGTGGCACCACTCCTTAAATGAGTATATCAGAGGGAAGAGCTCAGCTTGAGGGGTTTGAGCATGTGCAGAGGAGGGATAGTGGATATACTGGCCAAACAATATTGAGCACTGAGCTGCATGGCAGGAGGAAAAGAGCAGAGTCCAAAGAAAATAAAACAGCATCGCTTAGAGAAGTCCTCTACTCTGATTATGATGATGCATCTCATCAATATTAGGTCTGCTGTTTTCTGTGTTTTAATATCTCTAACATTTATATGCTTCACCTGGAAGATCAACCTCAAGTCTACTCATCAATCACTGACTATAAAGTTTGCAGTAAATAATAGTTACACTTAGCTGAGCTGTGCATCAACTTTGAATGTTGCGCCTCCAGCGTGTTATGGGATGACATTTTCTCCTTTCCCTTCTTAAAGGATGGCCCAACGTATCTGCTACAGGAATGAAAAGGAACCCACTAGAGTGTATTTCCTCAGCATTTCACTCAGTGAGGAACTTCCTTTAATAGCAAAATGTCTCTCTGGTTCTCCTACAGCCAAAACCATTACTTTACATTATGAGCTTGTTAAATGGATAAAAGGGTCTTCTGATGTTTAATGAAGCACTGTCCTTCAACCAAAGAGTGAGTGCACTTTACAAAATAAATATTTATCTGCCTTTACTGCTGTAGAATACTTCCTTTGACTGGCACTCTGGTTTGAGTCATAAATAAAGCCATAATGTCATAAAACTGCGCTCGGTGAGTACAAACCTAACTTTGGAGGAAAAGTCTTATTAAAGTGCATTTGGAGACAAAGTCACCAAACTTTTATATGAATGCTTTTATCAACTCTGTGTGCTATCTTGTGCCCCAGTGACCACTGAGTAGGTTATGGCTTTCTCCCAATTTACTTAAGCTGGGGAATGTGTTTTTAGCCCAGAATGGCTGCCATAAGGGATGCCAAGAACTAAGACTTACTTCCAAAAGGACCTCATTAATAAGGTGTTGTTTAAGTTGTTGTTTTGGTTTTTGGTTTTTCATTCATACCAACACTGATTTAGAACCACAGATTCTATATATGTTTTAGATTGTGAGAGGGAAACAGAGTACATGAAGAGAACATGCAAACCTTACACTGAAAGGCCACAGTCAGCATGTGGATTGAAGCCCAGAACCATCTTGCTGTGAAGTTGCAGAGCTCAGTGCACCACCATGCTTGCTTTCTTTGTCCATTTAAAGCTAATGGCTGGATGTATGGTGTACATTTAGCTAATCAGTAATGCAATGTTTTAGATTAATTTGAGATGCTATTTTATTATCTTGTTTGGCTTAAGTGGGGGCAGTTCTGATGTTCAATTTCCTTGATACTTAAAAGTGTAAATTATCAATATCACATATCAATTTATCTGATTGAGTTAATTGGCCACCACCATCGCTAAGCAGCATAACAAAGACATTACATTCGTGGAAATAAATTGTACGCTGTGTGGCCAAATGGTTGTGCCATTTGGACATGTTTCCCATCTTTGTTGTGATTAGTGTTGGGGTCGATACTTAAAAAAAAAAAAGTCATTATTACACACATTACACAGAACACTTTCCTTAAAGTATTGTAGCTGTTTATTTAATTATGACCAGAAAAAAGTAATTTATTATACTACTTGTTACATTACTTTCGCATTTCTCCGTAAAATGACCTGAAAATGTATTGTCTCATAATTACCACCTAAGGATTAAAAAAAAAAACAGATTACAGTCCCACACACTAACACAAGTCCCTATCCTAATGAAGACACAGATATGAGTTTTCTCTTAGTTTTTAAGTAAGAACACAAAGCTGACAAAGATGAAAACCAGCACAAAGAGACTTTAAAGTGATCGTTGCAGTGAGTTTACTGTAGAAACATGAACAGGTAGAAATGGAGGCTCCAACCTAACTTTTCATCGGTTTGTTACTATTCACTCAGCTCTAACGTCACTCTGGATTCTTAGCTAGCTTAATGTTAGCATGCACCATAGCAAAGTTAGCATGCTGTTTGTGAAGCTGCTTTCGAAGAGCCAAAGTTGTGATGGCAGGAACTGAACTACTGGAAACCAGGTAACTATAAGTACCAGTTCTTAATTCCCATCCTATGTGCAACACTCCGTACATTCTTCAGAGTCTTGGAAGTGAGGAGGAAAAAAATATATACAAATAATTCAGACATGGTAAAAATTATGTAAATGTTTTAATTCAAAAAAGACTTTTAGGTTCAAGTTGTTTTACATTATCATTGATAACCTCGGGGGAAATATTACCACTGTGTATGTCAGCAGTAAACAAACAACTGGAATCATGTTAGTTTTCAAAAGAAGTTGAAAGTTTACATCGTACTTTTGTGTAGGAGCTCTGTAACGGTCAGTGGAAATTATCAAGCTAGTCTTATATGGTGGAAACCATTTACAATACATACACTATTTGATCACAGCAGGAAATTGTTTCCGACAAAATAACCTTGAATAATACACTCTGCACAGCACCTGCTGAGCACCAAATAATGGATATCGCTCTCAAGAGCTCGTCGAGGAGAAGAACACAGAGTTTAAAAGGATAGATGAAGCTACTTTCAGCTGCTCCTTTGTCCCGAGGAGTCATCAGCAGCAGAGCGTCCTGCACATTTGACTTGGCAGTTTTACATCAGATGGCCTCTTGCATCCAAGAGGGATTTGTGAATCTTACTGAAACTAAACCAGCTACCTTTGGCTTGCCAAGTAAATGTGTAAACCACTACACTTTGAGGCGCACACATACTTTAAAAGGATGAAATTAAATATTTGATTTCCATATATCGACAGACTGGCGAACATATTTGAATCATCATAAAGATGAATGCAACAATACCTGTGCGCTCAGGGTTGTTGCATTTTTATGTATAAATATGACACTTTATTGCTTTATATTCTATGTTCAACCTAAATGTTTATCTCCTATTTTCATCGTTCAATACCTCTATTCTTCTTCTCTCTGCTGACAACCAGTATTGATCTTTAGACTTTCTCCACCTGTGCCTCCCATTTTGTCTTGCAGTGTTTACCACTGTGTGCCTTCGCTTTCCTCCATTTTGGTCCTCTCGGTGCACAGCCGTGTTCCTAAAATCCATTTCTTCACAACACCTCTGGGCTACTCACCTCCCTGGGGTGAGGTGAGCCCTGCTGTCATCATCCTCTCTCTACTTGTAATGCGGCTGAAAACTTCCCTCTCTTATCGGCAGGGTCTGAAGAGGCCTAAACACCAGGCAGAAAGATGGGATTTTAAATCGCACTCATTGAGGCATTCATCCAACACAGATTTACCACTCGGTGTACAAGTGCCTGCCTTCGTCTGGCAGCCCTGTAAAACAGTGGTAGCAACATATGTGCTAAAATCATGCCAGTTACAAGCCTAAAGCCTTTAAGACAGGAGATTCCTATTTATAACATTTATTTTGGTGACAACTTGGTCTCAAAGCAGCCAAGTAATCCATTTTCAGGTATTGCCTGTCAGTCAAATGGTGTGTGCAATGCTTTGCAATCTTCCCTCAGTTTTTCTGTCACTCAACGATTTTTTAGGTTGCTATGACTGCTCGTGCTTCTCTTCCATTTATTCCATATAAACAATGCTTCTGCTTCTGATAACATAAAAAGAAATTCTTTCTGTGAGCCAGGAGGATGTTTTTTTCCCTTTTTAAACAGAAAAGATCTCTCTAGCAGTAAATATAAAGGCTTTCATGTAGTGCCTCTAGCAGACAAGCTCTGTCCATAGATTTATTAATCAGAAATATGATAGATTTTTATTTCAAGAACAATGTTTAGCACTATTCCCAAATGAGATTAGTTTACAATGGCATTTTTCATTTAGTGCAAAATTAGAGTTTGGGGGTTTGTTATAGATGTAATGCAGTTTCTTCACATTGGCTGTTTACTTATCTTTTGGGGAAATTGTTATTCTTGTGGAACGCAAGGATTTTTTTTTTACAGCTAAATAATTTCAATCAAGCAGTTCACTGCTGTGGCTTATTAAAGATAAAGATATTTTTATTTTCCTTATTTTCTGTCGTGTTTATACTGCTGTGATGGTGGATTCTCGTATTAAACAAAGCCAATGTTTCAGATATTGATGCTAGCATATGTATTCTTGCTATGAGCAGCAATACTGCCAAGAGAGTGGTGTGATGCTCATAGCAACAGATTATTGTGTTGACTGTTTGATGTCAGTGAGCTCTCGTAACCTTTACAGTCACAGGAGTACTGTGAAAACTTTAAGAACAACCTATAGCAGCAATAAGTGGAAGTAACTGTTCTCTGTATGACTTTATCAGTGTCTCACATCATTGTGGAGAACCTAAATCATGCTGCCATGTTCTTTTTAGAAAGAAGAGCCTTTGTCCTGGAAGCCCTTCCACACAAACCCTACAAGTTCAGTGTATTTCTAATTTTACTGTCATGAACTTTGACATTTAAAGTTTTTTGACCTAAGTCCTGTAGAATCTGTGATATAGTTTTTTTTTTGTTGTTCCCTTTAGCAGTGCATTCTCTGAGGGTTCAAAATGTATAATGACAGACCCTCGTCATTCCTGTAGAAATGGTAGGTGTATTTGGTAATGTGCAAAAATATGAAAAATGACTGTATATGGTCATCACAGCTTAGACTGTCAACATGGAATCTTCTTTCTGTTTGCTGTTCAAACCGTCTGCACAAGGAGCAGCCAGTCAGAACAAAGATGGCTTCAAGTGTTTAAGCACCTCGTTTCAAACAATGAACTATGAATCGTCATAAAACTGTATTATTGCCAGGATCTTTACCTTATAATATAAAACACCTTGAGGCCACTGTTGTTGGGATTTAGTGCTATATAAATAAAATTGAATTGAATAATGCAAAGCTATTCTAGTAGAGGCCAAGAATAAAAACACTGAGCTGAAAATTAGCGAAATAACTTCCCTTTAAAACCAGCAGTTTCTTGCAGACATTGTTTTATGTTCAAAGCACTGGCCTTCATTTCAGTAACACTGCACTAAATAAACTTGAGCACTGTGCCACCAAAGTTTGTTACTTAACAAATGTAAGAGTTTTAACAAATACTAGCTTCAGATGAACTTTAATGATCTGTTTGGATCTGGACAACCTCTGAGTGGCTACCAATTTATTTGAAGCTAAAAAAAAATGAAATTGAGGACAACTACAGTGATCCAATCTTATTTCCTTGTGGGGAACCTTTGTGGCCTGGCGGTTGAAAAGCAACCTGTGTGCAAGACATTCTTGGTTTGATGCCAACTGGAGAATTTTGTTGAACATTATTTCACCTCTCTTTCCTCATTTTCTATTACCTCTGTTCAGCCTTGGAACAAAATGCTCTCAAAGACACTCCTGAAATACCACAAGTACACATGGTTATGCCAAGAAGCTGTAGCTAATTCAACAAAGATTTTGATTAACTCTTAGCCTTTCTTTTTTTTTTAACCCTTTAAAGCCGGTCAGAGCTGGCACGCTCTGTTTTGCCTAACTATTTTTAAATCCCAGTAGCACTGCAACCACATAAGCTAGCGCAATAATTATTTTTACATATGAAACCACAGGAGTTGTACTTACATCTTATGCCATCAGCTTGTCCTAGGTCACGGTTTCCTTCCATATATAGCTTTGCAAAAACTTAATAAAAAGCACTTGCAGCAACAAAAACACAATATTCCAGAAACACACTTTGCCGATCTGATCAGCTGTTCGTAACACTTCCTAGTTGGAATAGACGTCAGCGCGAACTATCGCATGTCCGCCATTACCTGCCCAAAACAGGAAGTGACGTCATTTCGCGGATATGTAGTTTTTTACCTTATATATGCCTATACAAGCATATACTGTTGTTTTTAAAGGTTATGTTTGACTTTATGACTTTCTGTGTCGTTTCTGGGATGCTTAGAAGTCAAATTGCACTGCTGGAAATAGTTTGTTTTGATGCATATGCTGCTTTTTTGCAAATTTGCATTATAATATTTATTTTTGTTTTTCCTGCAGTATATAAAAATTGGTGTATTTAAAAAATAAAACTATGAAGACACTCAAAATAAATTTCCTGTGATGGGAAACTGTTTTGTGCAACTTTTTTGTGTTTATAGTTTTGAGGGATAAGCCTCTTAAATTTCTCTAACTAGAAATATATGTTAAAAAAACAAAAACGATTTTAAATGTTTTTGTAGTTTATTGCACTTTTTTGCAATTTATGTAATTACTATGCACTTAATGCAGACATATTATTAAAATTTGGGCTATAATGGTTGTATTGATGTATAGCAACTTGAAATGCTCCCAAAAATGGCTCCACAGCATGTAAAAATATAATATAAGCTCTGGCGGACTTGGTTCTATGGTAGGTCTTAAAGGGTTAATATATATTCTATTGTTTTGTTTTCAAGCAGTACAACATATTTGTTGTTCTGCACTAAGATCCAAGAAAATATTTAAAATAGTACAAACTAAGAAAAGCCAATAAAGTTTGTTACCAGTTAGAATTTACATAAAGTTTAAACATCTAGCTTCTGCACCTGCCATTTTCAAAAAAGGAGAGAAGAATGCTTTCCTGAAAAAAATGTCTCTTAGAAACTGAATGATTCAGCAAATGCTGCAAAAATGTCAGTGAGTCCATATTCCTTTATCTTCATATTTCCACCTCATTGTTCACGATATTGGAATATGAGCAAAAAGGCAACATAAAATAAATCAGTACAGTTTAAAAGCTTAAAGCAGCACCGCATCACCTGCTGGCTACAGCCCAGGTTTGTTGCTGCTTGTCATCCCCACGGATCCTAAAGAGCCTCAGCTCCTGCACCTTCCATCCAGTATGATCCATCCACTGATCTGCTCACCCCAATCCTGACAGCAGGGTGTCCCCTCCTACCAGCAGAGTTTAAAGTGGGCCAGAACAATCCAGAACCTTCTCTTAATGAGCATTTAAATATGATAAGCAGATTAACGCATATTACTGTCAAATTAGTTATGTTTTTGCCTGCTGCAGCCTGGCAGTTGCTTCCAATGACAGCATGGAGATACTTGCTCAGTAACAAGAATCTAATGAAAACATCCTACAGCCCACTCACACCCTTTTTTTCTTCTCATCCCTGTGATGCATTCATGGTGCAGATGCAAATAAAATGGCTCGCAGTACTTCAGCATTTAGCTAGCGTCACATAAGAGGAGCAAGCGTAAGCTGAGTAAAGAGGTTTTTTTTTAGAGCCAGGTCATTTCTGATTCTGCTCAGTTTAGCACAAAATGAGTGTGTGAGCTCCATGTAAAGTCTATTTCTCAGAGAGAGAGAAAAAAATTAATGTGACAAAATCAGAAATGAGAAAGATGTAGGTAAGAGAGGACAGAAGAGGAAGATGAAAGATGATTTTCAAAGGTAAGGAGTGCTCTGCAAGTGAAATTGGCTAAACTGGAATTTTAAATCTTACATGTAACATCCTGTGTTACATGTAAGGGATAGGTTAATTGGATAATCCAAATTGTCACTAGGTGTGAATGTGCGAATGAATGTGAGTGCGAATGGTTGTCTGTCCCTGTGTGTTGGCCCTGCGACAGACTGGCGACCTGTCCAGGGTGTACCCTGCCTCTCGCCCTATGACAGCTGGGATAGGCTCCAGCGCCCCCCGCGACCCTAAAAAGGATAAGCGGAAGCGAATGGATGGATGGATGTATGGACATGTAACATCCTCGTTTGAGAGGTTTTAAATCAGATGTTGGCGCTATACATGATGAGTAGCTGAATACGTTTGTGAAACTTCCTTGCAAAACAAACTGAATTATACTAATTTTGTATTATTTTAAGGTTAACATACCAGGCTGTTCAGTGCAGGCTCCACTGGTTAGATCACAGTGCTGTGGTGAAGTTCACAGTGATTCATTATGCTGGGCTGGTACAGAGCAGGCTATTCATGGTCACTGTTAGGTTACATCAATTAATTGAAGCAATGATTTTAATTAGATTGAGATGAGACATTATATCTTGCTGAGTTAATTTGGAGCCTTAAACCCACAAAGAGCAGTGAATACTGGAGAAGCAGCAAAGGTTGGGTCATCGCTGCTTGTACAAAGGAGAAAAATCAGCTGGACCTCACAAAGCAGATTACTGTGTGACTTCTTTCTGAGTAATTACTTTGCCCATGTTGATCTTAGTGTGACCCTACCTGCTAAATCCCACCTTAACGCCTGCCTAGAACTCAGACCTCCTCTCATAAACAAGAACTTCAAATCTGTCTTTTTCTCTGCTGCTGACTTCCAGTCACCCTCGCCTGATGGGCTGAATCTTGTTTCTTCCCTGTTACAGAAATGTATCATTAGGATGTTGCTTATCATTGCTCTTATTATAAATTCTTAATCATCCTATAACTACAGTTGACTAATTGTGCTTTTATCTGCAACTTGAAATATGAAGTTAAGGAGTTCTGCTCCTTTTCTTTGTAAGCACCTCCGGCCTGTTTGGAATTTTGTTTGGAATTTCAAGTCTGACTTCAAATATCTACTTCAAAATACCCTGCAAAAAGATAGCAGATAGTATGAGAGTGATTGTTTTTGAATAGTGTATCAGAAACTGATAAAAAGAATTTTAAAAATCAGAAGGACTTTTCATATGAACACTCTTCTTCAGCATATTCACATTCACATGCTTATGTTGTATTTGTATATTGCCCAGGGTGCTAGCTGCTTACTGCCAGTGAAAAGATCTGCCAGCTCCAACTTTCATGACATTTGCCAGCAGTGTTGGTCAAGTTACTTGAAAAAAGTAATCAGTAACTAATTACTGATTACGACCCCAAAAAAGTAATCCCGTTACTTTACTGATTACTTATTTTCAAAAGTAATTAATTACTTAGTTACTTAGTTACTTTTTTAAAACACGATTTACAACCTGAAGAGGTGATAAAGCGATAGATTTCTCAGCCCAATTCTACTTTTTCTACATAATCCATCATACAAAATGTAATCAAATGGAAAAGTCCCTTTTTAAAACTTGTTTTATTAGTTTTAATCTTTTAACTTTATGCATCAAGCAAAAATGTAATTATATGCAACATTCACTGACTGGAAGAAATTTGTTTAATATTTAAACCTATTTTCTGCACATTCCAGCACATAAATCTTTTTTTTGTGTGTGTGTTTACACTCAGTCTTTCAAAAAGATGCAAGTAAAACACAGCAGAAAATAAATAAAGTCAAAGACTAGCGGTCCTTTTGCTCTATTTTCACCTGTAAAGCAGGAGCAGGGTAGGCGGAGGTTTACCCTGGTGCAGGTGTGCCGCAGCGGTCAGTGGAAGGATATGGCAGCTCTGTGAATTTCCCATTACGTCATTGCGCACTCGGTGCTTGCGTGGAAGTTTAGGGGGTTTTTTCGCTGTAAAAAGAAGTTTTCTTCCCACGCACAACGGACGCTAATGTTTTTGTCACTTTTTATGGAATCAAACTCAAAGTAAGGTCAGTACTTCCACGCTTTAAACGCTGCACGCTCATACTCTCTCCCGCACTCGATATATGATCCATTGTTGATCTGCACACAGCTGCTGTCACAAACGTCGCACTTGCTTACGTCACTGTCATGAGACATTCTCGCAAAAAAAATCACGGTTTTAGTAACGCAGTAACGCAGCGTTCCTACGGGAAAGTAACGGTAATCTAATTACCGTTTTGCCATAGTAATCCCTTACTTTACTCGTTACTCGAAAAAAGTAATCGGATTACAGTAACGCGTTACAAGTAACGCGTTACTGCCCATCTCTGTTTGCCAGTTTGATTTCCTCCCTTCCAAAAACTGAGCAAACTGACTATAACTTGTTTATGAATAGTACCAAACAGAAAATCTTTTTAGATAAAAAAAAACAAACAAAAACATTTCACTAAAAGTTTAAGTTTTCAGGTGGGGAAGGGAGGAGTCGGGGGTGGGGGGTCATTTTATTAGCTGATTAAAACCGATGATGTGGCAGCGGTTTAGCCAGATTTGGCTCACAACTGAGGCAACATGAGGCAAGGACAAGCACAGAGCTGCAAAGACATCCTAAAAAAATTGTATTTTTTTGGTTGAAGACTGCGTGACCTTGTGTGTTTTCAGGGCGCTTAAATTAAAAATTTCAAACTCCAAACGAGATTTATTTATTTTATTTTTTTGAGAATTTCAAAAGCAATGGTGAAGGACCATGAACATTTTGCTCTCGAAACTATAGCTGAAAGCTGCTTGTACATACACTCAACAAAAATATAAACGCAACACCTTTGTTACTGCTCCCATTCCCCATGGGATGGACGTAGAGACCTAAAATTCATTCCAGATACACAATATAACCATCCCTCCCAAACAGTGGTCACAAATCAGTCCAAATGTGTGGTAGTGGGCACATCTGCCATATTGAGATAATCCATCCCACCTCACAGGTGTGCCACATCAGGATGCTGATCTGACATCATGAGTAGTGCACAGGTGTACCTCAGACTGCCCACAACAAAAGGCCACCCTGGAATGTGCAGTTTTTTGCGCTATTGGGGGTCTGGGGACCCAGAACCGGTCAGTATCTGGTGTGACCACCATTTGCCTCATGCAGTGCAACACATCGTCGCATGGAGTCTATCAGATTGTCAATTGTGGCCTGTGGAATGTTGGTCCACTCCACTTCAATGGCTGTGCGAGGTTGTTGGATATTCGTGGGAACTGGTACACGCTGTCGTATACGCCGGTCAAGCACATCCCGAACATGCTCAATGGGTGACATGTCCGGTGAGTATGCTGGCCATGCAAGAACTGGGACATTCTCAGCTGCCATCTGCCCTGAACAATGTGAACCATGATTCATCCGTGAAGCGCACACCTCTCCAACGTGCCAGACGCCATCGAATGTGAGCATTTGCCCACACAAGTCTGTTACGGCGACGAGCTGGAGTCAGGTCAAGACCCCGATGAGGATGACGGGCATGCAGTTGAGCGTCCCTGAGACGGTTTCTGACAGTTTGTGCAGAAATTGTTTGGTTGTGCAAACCAATTGTTCCAGCAGCTGTCTGGGTGGCTGGTCTCAGACGATCTTGGAGGTGAACCTGCTGGATGTGGAGGTCCTGGGCTGGTGTGGTTACACGAGGTCTGCGGTTGTGAGGCCGGTTGGATGTGCTGCCATATTCTCTGAAACGCCTGTGGAGACGGCTTATGGTTGAGAAATGAACATTCAATGCACGGGCGACAGATCTGGTTGACATTCCTGCTGTCAGCATGCCAATTGCACGCTCCCTCATTGCTTGTGGCATCTGTGGCATTTTGCTGTGAGACAAAACTGCACATTCCAGGGTGGCCTTTTGTTGTGGGCAGTCTGAGGTACACCTGTGCACTACTCATGATGTCAGATCAGCATCCTGATGTGGCACACCTGTGAGGTGGGATGGATTATCTCAATATGGCAGATGTGCCCACTACCACACATTTGGACTGATTTGTGACCACTGTTTGGGAGGGATGGTTATATTGTGTATCTGGAATGAATTTTAGGTCTCTACGTCCATCCCATGGGGAATGGGAGCAGTAACAAAGGTGTTGCGTTTATATTTTTGTTGAGTGTATGTAGCACCCTTTAGACGCATACAAATGAAGTTAAGCTTTTAAAAACTACAAAGTAAAAATACACTGAACTATGAAATGTGATGAATTGGTGCAAAAATTGTGCAACTAAAGTTACAATAACCTCTTTATTTTGAGTGTGTGGTAAAGCAGTTTAATTCTAAGTTAATTTTTACAGCCTTAATTTAGCCGTAGAATAAAATTGCTGCTTTGAGTGGCTTACATTAAAAAACAAGTTTAAAGCATTTTTAGAAAACAGTTACGTTATATGATAAGAGTTCTCAGAGATCTCAGTTTTTGTGCCCCATACACAATACAGTTGGAGGAACACCAGTTTTATTAACAACTGAGAACATAAACACTTACTGGGAGTCCTTAATTTGCTACACAAGGCTCAGACATGGTGACCTGCTAAAAGCTAAACCTTAACGCCGAATTTTAACTTAAACATTACTAGTCACTGAAGTCCTTGTGGACTATTCTGTACATGTAGGCAAAAAGTAGAGCTTTAATAAATCAGTATAATTTAAGATCTTTTAAGTTAAATGTTCATCTTCTTCTCTCAGAAGAAGATGCTACAGGTTGCTCTAGCATCCTCTTCTGTTACACCCTCTGCATGTCCTTTGCTACATCCATGACCCTCCTCTAAGGTGTTCCTCTGGACTGACAATGCCATATTCAGCATCCTTTGCCTAATATAGCCACTATCTCTCCTCTGCACATGTTCAAACCATCAGCCTTGCTTTTCTAACCTTGACTCCAAACAACTAAACCTGTGCTGTGCATCTGATATATTCATTTCTAATCTTATCCATCCTGGTTACTCCCACTGAACACATTTTTTTGTCAGTGTCACCCTTTCTAAACCTTACACGGCATATATCAATACCACCTTGTAAACCCTTCCTTTCACTCTTGCTGCTATTCTTCTGTCACACCTGTCTCCACCCACCCCACCCTGCCATCAATGTCTTCTTTATCTCTCTTTTCTACTATCTATTGCTTTAAATGGTTTACTACTTGTACTCCTCGCCTACTCTTCACCTTTCCACCTGTCTTCCACTCAGTCAAACACATAATCGGTGTTGCTTCCACTGACTTTCATTCGTTTTCTCTATAGTGCATACCTCCACCGTTCCAGGCTCTCTTAGACCTGCTACTACTACTCTCACCACAGTTCAGTGTTATCTGCAAATATCATAGTCCACAGAGACTCCTCCCCCATTTCATCCGTCAATATTTAATCAATAATGAATGCAATCATTTTAATTAAATGAGGGCTCTGCCTGTATTCACATAGTGAAACAGAAAATGAACTGGTATTTTTCCAGTGATTTTCTTGTCTTATAGACCTCCAAAAGCAGCTTTTATACTATAACCCACATTTACATATTATGTGTACTATTTATCACACACACTCATAAGGACAAACTGGGGGACTGCGACTCAGCACATTGCAAAGAACATCAAGAGGAAAACTGGTAAAATGATCCAATTACACAAAACAACACTGTTTTTCACCAGTTGTAAATGGGACTATAAATTGGATATATAATTCTGTATGTACCCTTAACTTCTATATTCTCAACCAAGTACTGTATTTCAAACTCTGACAACAAATTCTCTTTTTACACTAATAAGCTGTAGGGAGGTTTACAGTAAACAGTAAATTGGACATTTTAAACCCAAACAAATCTGAGGGTGAAGACAATTTAGATTCCTCCCTCCTATTCTTGAGTGCTGATCTAATCGTTGCTTCTGCAGCTCATATTTTTAATTTATAGCTTGCTTCAGGTAAAATTTCAAAAATCTGGAAGGCTGCACAGGTTCTCCCACAGCATAAAGCTGGTCACCCAGGTGAATTAAATAATTACCATCCCAACTCAAAATTGTCTTGCAAAAACCGTAAAGTGCCTAGTAAACGTTCCACTGACACTGTGTCTTGAGTCAAATAACATTTTACAGTCAGAGCAGTCAGGATTTAGATCATGCATCAGCGCAACATCAGCAGCAATTTGTCTTTAATATTATAAAATATTAATATTATATCTCCTTTGCCCTCAGTACATGTGTTCCTCGGGGATCCATTCTTGGGCCTCTTTTAATTCCCCAATAAAAGTAAATATCATCTTTGCATTTTTATGCAGATTACAATAGTTTATATCCCATTGGCTGTTCCATTGATCTGGCCATTGCAAATTTCAGTGTTCTTTAGTTACATTTCAGAATAAAAGAGACTTTCGGCTGCTCACTTATTCACAAGGGGTCGCCACAGCAGGCTTGACCTAACAGATTTTTTAAATCCGTTGCCGTCCTTGATGCAACTCCAAAGCATTGGTGTTGTTGTTGGCTTGTTTTAAACTCTGATACAATTAAGTACATGGTATTTGCAAGGTCACCTAAAAGTATTCATTGTATGCAAACATATGTTCATCATAAAAGATTTCAAAACTGAAACTGTATATTAAACACCTATATTAAACAGAAAATTCAGCTTCTCATTCTATAGTCTTACATTTTGCAGCTACACCCTCTGATTTCACTAGCACACATATATATATATATAATATATATATATACACATACATATACATATATACACATATATATCCCTCAGAACAGCAGCTGAGAGGGATAAGGGAGGGATTTGGACAGCGATAGCTAAAATCTATAATGCTGGTATTGTATTTTACAGGCTGTGTTTGCATTGTGGCATTTCTGCTCTAAACCCATTTGCATCTCTTCCTCTTTGTCTGTGTATGTATGTGTGTGTGCGCTCATATTTGTGTGAAAAAACAAAGAGGCAGTGTGACAGAGGCTGGCAGAAATAAGTGTGCTGTGTTTTCAGAAAGCCCTGTTTTTAGACTGTGACATCTGACGAAGGAGGAGGGGATGAACAGATGTACTTTGCTCATGCGTCTGACAGGTGTACCAGAAAGCTCTCTCCCCTCTCCTGACAAGCAAAGCTTGCATTCCTTTTTCCAGATCTCCTCTCTCTTTCCTTTCCTGTCCCTCAGACACAGACCGGCCCACAGTACCTGCAGGTGGGACCTCACTGGTGACTTGAGCAACGTGCCTGGGATCCTATTAAAAAAAGCAACTCAGTGCGCTGTGTTCTCTCAAGTGTAAAGCCTATTTCATTCCCTATGAGCCAAACAGCTTGCAGTCGCTTGACGCTCTGGTGGTTTGTTGCAGATGGAAAATAGAACTGCAGAAGCCTGGGCTTGTTTGTTTTTGCCATTTGGTTGTGATCGAGATACAGTTTGTGGCATGGAGTTGACTTGGCTAAGAACCAAGGCTTTGCACCCTATAAGCTTTTTGTGGACACGCCCAAACTTTGGACAGACCAAATTTAAGAGTTTTATCAATTTAGGAGTAATTTATGCAGTTTTTTAAAATTTAAAAGCTTACTCTAGCAAAACTTTGTTTCTCCATTTCAAAATTCTCCCAAATGGCTCACAACTGAGAATCAAAGGTTGCATATTTTGGCCTTGGAGTCTTTCAGCTGTACTGATCCAATTTTGGGATGTTTTTCTGAATTTAAACCTCTCTCTGGAAAAAAAAACAACCTTGGGTTTTATTGTGTATTTAAATGCTCTTTGATAATCACACTTTGTTTGTATTTTGGAAAAGTCATTTGAACAAAACTGCCCAGAAAGTCAATGAAACTTTTTGGTTCAAAAGTACTCTTGACACACACAAAACAAGAAACAAGAGCTGAAGGTAAACATTTATCTGAATGAAGTTTTGCTTAAGGGTGCAAATTCATGTACTGCATTTTCCTATTAAAAACCCCCACTTCATTTCCAGTTTGGTATTGGGTTGCAATTAAACCATCAATGGATCTATCTGTTATCCTCACATTCTGAATAACTTCGCAGCTTCTGGAATGGGACTATCTGACCAGAACATAAATGTGGGATGCAGAGTGAGACCCTGTCCGCATAAAAATGATAAAATAATCGGCAACTGCTGCTGTAAACACGCCAAGTTCTGGTTTCCCACTCCATCACGTTTCAGTCAGCAGTAACTCAACATCTACCAATTCCTCCAACTGGTTGTCGCCTCAGCTGCTTGCCTCAAAGTTCAGATTCATGTAAGTGGGCTACTTGTTTGTTCCCTGTCATTGCTACAATTAACAATTACAATTAATGCTAAACTGCTACATCACTTTTCTCATAAAATTAATATTTTTTTCTTTTTTTTAAATCCTATTTGTTTATTTATCAGGGCCAGTCAATATTAATGGATATGAGACTATAATATATGATGCAAATAGCCAGATTCTAGCGAAAGTCACCCATATGGAAAAGATATATATAAATCTTATAAAGTTTTTATCTGTCTTGTGTGAAACTTGTATGAAAAGCATACAAGAGTGAAAACAGATATAAGATCCCTTGAAAAATTATATAAATGAAACTTGTATGTTTTGGATACTTACTAAAACAATATATGTAATGAGAAAGTGACACTTTCATGAGTAAATCATATGAGTCTTATATGATTCACTATATGAAGTAGGCCACATCTTATGCAAGTCTTTTATAAGTTTTTACTATTTCTTTTCCATTCGAATAGGTAACATAAAATTATACAAAGCACAACTGAGAGTATATACAACAGGACACATAATAAAATACAATTACAATGATGTATACAGAGGATGTACCATAATGACTCTATTTCCTTTGCCTTAAAAGAAATGAGAAGTTATTCCAATATTTATTTCCCTTTAGTCACAGCACAATTTGTTCAAAAGTAGTTTCACCTGTGACGAATGTCACAATTTCTTTTAGTGATGGCGCCAGTACCAATCCCACTGACAGTCCTTTGGCAGGGCAACCCTATATATAAAACAAAAATACCATGTTTACAAATCTCAGATCTCTAAAGGTGTTTTTAATCAAAATATGGCTGTCTTCAAAAGTGATTCTGTTGTATTGATTATTGTTCGATCTGTTAATGACCAGGTAGTACAACAATCATCAATGTGCTTCATGAAAAGATTCAGACAGAATTGGCTATCAGAAATAATAATTTGCTTGAAATGTAGCCATTTAAATGTTTAAACCGTGTGGCAGGAATTAAAGAGAATTATTTAATTGACGTTAGCTCAATGATTTAAGGGTTAGAACTGGAACATCAAGAAGGTTTTAATCCGGTGGCTGCAGACTCTCTACATGGAGTTTGCATGCTTTCTGTGCATGCGTGGGTTGTTCCAGCTTTTTCCCCACAGTCCAAATACATGCTCATTAGCTTAATTGCTAATCCTAAATCAACCGTACATGGTAACCTAACAGCCTAAGATCAATAAGCAGCTGAGAAAATTGATGGATGATTTTCATAAATTGATTCTTCAAATCTGCACAACAATCAACACTAGAGATTGCTAACATATAACCAGTCAAAATCATCATCAGCATACATAAAACAGTACATCTTCAATCTATGAACTTTTTCTCTTGTTTTATAAAGGCAATGACCTGTCAGGAAGTGGGCTTGGATCTGTATAATGTTAAAAATTCCCTTTCTTCCCTGACCTTGATGCAAAGGCTTTGTTCTTTATATATATTTCTACAGAAGGAACTGCAGAATGCCAATTTATTTCTGTGTGTCTAAGTTTTAAGGAGGCGGTACAAAACAGCAGGCTAAATGGACTTTCCTAAAAGAAAATTAAGACCATTAATTTAGTCACAGCTAATACTTTATACTTTGATTAACACAGTGAGAAATCCTTTTAATAAAGACTTCAAATATACCCAAGGCGATACGGAAAACACGAGGAATTTAAATCACAACTGTTCCATGAAGTTTTTGCAAAGCCTTCTTCGGTCCTTGAAGAAATCGAATACAAGCTAAATTCAGCATCCCCAAGACAATGTTAGTCGGATACTCAAGTTAAAACACGGCAAAGGCATTTGTCCATTAATCAAACGTATCTTTCCTTCTCTTCTCTTTATTGATTAATGAAAGATCCAACATGAATGAAATCACAGTACCGGCTCTATCTTTATCATATCTGTCAGTGATGGTAGTGGTGTATCTGCGGCATGGGTTTAATCTTTCCTTTGGAGGCACAGACTCTCGATCAAACAGCAAATCACACTGAGGGCACAGCAGCAGCCCCAAATCCCTGACTTCAACACTGAAAAACGAGGCAAAATATACAGATTCACATGAGATAAGTCTGCAAGCACGAGTGCATGATGGGAATATTTAGTTACTGTGAGGACACAGTAGAGACATTGCTCTGCCCTGGTCTGAATAGCAAACTTTAATCATTATGTGAATCTTGGCTGTCGAACTTGCTGGCAAAATGCCGTTAAAGACATTAAAGGGAGATTCAAACAACCGAGTAAAGGGATTAGTTTCTGAAGGGTAGTCAATGACAAACTGCTCTTCATTAATGGAAATTTCTTGGGTAAATATACATTTTAGAAAAAGTGTGGCTCATTACATTGGCCTAATAGACGTGTCAGATATATATTTTTATAATTTCATCGTGACTAATGTTTTAATTTGACTGGCATTTTGACCTTTCGAGTAACATAATTGTTCCTGTTTCATATTTCAGAGTTGATTGCTTTGCTTTAAATAGCTCGCTGTGTTCTCTTTAAAGAGACCGAATCAGTCCAATTATTTTAAAAGCATATTTCATATGGCCATCAGAGCTTACAATGTGCAGCACATCCTTGATGCATTTATTCTTTTTAAAAGTGGAATTAGAAAGAAATTAAAAGCAAAGTGTATCCGCCATCATGGCTTTGGAAGACTGATGCCTGGGTTGTGGCAACCGCTGCGATCCGAAAATGGCTGTGAAAAGCAAATCTGCATAGGCAAACACAAGCAGAGAACACAGACACACACACCGAGTCTGTCTCTCTCTTGAACAGACAAACACGATGATTCTTATTTCTCTCACAGGGAGAAGTCCAGGTGCTGTAACCTTTTGCTGCTAGTCCTGTCAGAGTGAAAAACCCAGCTGTGTGCTGGGAATGACATACTGCAAATAGGCCTTCAGCTTCTTATTGGCATTCAGCGAGCCCAACACTTCTCTTTTTCTCTTTCTCGATCTCTGTGTCCCCGACTCTCCTCTCTCTCACACACACACACACACACCTACAGATCCACTTCCCCGCTTGTCACTGTGCATAATGATAAGCCCATCCAGAGCACCATCTTGTGGACATCTCCAACTCTGGTGGTTGTCTAAAACGTCCCTTTTGATTACATTCAATTAAGCAACTGACTAATCAGCTTCAATCAAACGTCTCCAGGTGCTCTTTCTTTAATGGCACAATAGGAGTACCTCAAGAAAAGCAAAAGCTTGTTTAATTTTAACTTTAACACATACCATCATTAGCACTGTCTTTCACAGGGTTCACCGAGACAGACGGAGACGAGGTCTTACATAAATAGATGGTTTTAAAGTTTTAAAGTTACATCAAAGGAATAAGTTTTCAAGCAAGAGCAGAACTCTGCAGGACTTTTTGCATGACTAGCAGCACTAAACGTGACTAACAACACACTGTGCCATGACAAACAGAGCTCTGGTCCTCTCACCCACAGATCCAGCTACCCCCCACCAGTGCATATAAATTAAAAAAAAAAATCCAATGAGTGTACGTATGTGTGCGCTGCTATGATCTCTGTCCCCAGGGTGTGTAGCGGCGCAAACCCCACTGCCTGTGCTCTGGTGCAGCCATCTGGATCACAGTGGGAAGCACCTGCTCGCAGGCTAACACTTTAACACTGCATCTGCTATGCTCCCCTCGCCAATCATTTCCACCTGAAAACCTTTGCCTCTGTATTAGGAATAAATGTTTTCCCCCAAAAGGCATCAAGTGAATGGATTTCAGAGCAAATGTGTCCTACTTGTTAAGCTTTTCCCCAGATTTTGCTGTCACTTTAATTCAGTTGAAGAAAAAAGGGAGAAGACTTCCTGCTCCTACTCAGTTTTACAAATATAATTCTTTAAAGCTGACCTTAATCGATACTTCTAGATAGAAAGTGGATCAAAATAATTAGCATAATATGAAAGGGGTCAATCATGGTGCCAATTCGTTCACTGTGACCAGTCTTGCTTTTAGGGAGGTAGCTGTATTGATCAGAGGCCTATATCATATCAAACAACTAGCTATGAAAACAGTGAAGACTGAAGTTGCTAAAAAAGACATATTTTACCCAGTAGAGACCAAAACAAGAATTAAAACCAGTGAATTGTAATGTTATTGTCATTTCCATGTGAAAACAAGAACAAGTCATTGTTCAAAACCTTGCCATATCAACTCAAGAAGTGAGGTCAGTATTTATAGCTTCTTTCTGTTGCCCCCATGTGGCCAAAAATCTCATTGCAACCTTTTCCAAATACTTCCACTCTTATCTATTCATTTCAACTCAATTCTATTTTATTCATTTTGTTTTTTAAATCAAATCACAAAAGCAGTCAAGGCACTCAAGGCACTTTATAAAGCCCCTACAATATTACAATGACAAAACAACAATCACACAACCTTCTTTGGGCAAGGACTTGGTGACAGTGGGAAGAAAAAACTCCTTTTTAATAGGAAGAAACCTTTGGCAGAACCAGGCTCGTGGAGGGGCAGCCATCTCCTGCCATCAGCTGAGATGGCTGGGAGCTACCCAACTTCATCATAGGTAGTGAAAGCCATCACTCAGGCCAGTATTTCTATCATGTCATCTTCACCTTGAAAATCTAATCTGCCAGGTTATTTATGTCAACACAGCCAAGTGCAGATTTGTTTACCAGCCTCACTTGTGCTCTTACCTCACCCCAAATTTATTGACCAACTAACTCAGTCAGAGGTTGCCACCGAGACAAGCAATCAGCTTGGTGCTCGTACACCCGTGACCTCTGATGTCAAGTTGCTACAGCGGGATGCAGCAGCAGAATACTGATAACGGCTCTCTGCTTGCAGGTGGAGGCAAAAAATCTATAATTCATTTTCAGCTGCCCTTCTGATAGAAATGACGGTGTGAGGCCAACAAATAGAGTTTGTACATTATTAGCTGATGAAATCGCACAGGCGCCAAACAACATAATGCAGTCCACAGAAACAGCAAAACCCAGCTTGATACGACTTGACAAAAATATCACTGTATTCTTTCACTGCAGAACGTTTGGAAAATAAGTAACGGACCGGTGTGTTTGCCTTAGTGGCATGTAGCAATGAGATTGCAATTGCAGCTAACTGATTCTCTCCAGGTGTGTACCTAGGTTGCCAGTAATACCTCTTTACCACCGATGTTCTGCCAGTTCCTAATCTAGAATCAATTTCATGTTTTTCCACCTAACAATATCTGGTGCTGGTGCCGACACAGCATCAGAACCACTATGGGTTTCCAGAAGTTGAGCAATAATTTCCACTCAGTAATATTAGGTTATAAATTCTAATGGCACTATAACTGGCTTGGATGGATGGATGGATGGTTTTAATATATCAAAAGCATACGTAATGCTACCAGTTCATTTTTATAAGTATAGTTTGGTCCATATGAAAGTCAAATCAATAGAAGTCAACAAGTTGTCATGCTAATATAAATTTAATCAAGTACTGGTAGGAGTTAGAAGTTACTGAAATACCTGCAAGCACACATGGGAATACAGTATATAAGGGAGGAAATTGAGTTTGTAGTTCAAACAAACTTAAAAGTTAATATTTGGTTTGGTAACCTTTATTCTCCAACACAGCCTGAACTCTTTTAAGGCAAGCTTTTCTGTAATTTCTTGAAGTAATCTTCAGGAATAGTTCTTTGGGATTTTTGAAGGACAATCCAAAATTCTTTGAATGTTGGCTGCCTTTTGTTCTGTTCTGTCAAGATGATCCCAGACTGCTTCAATGATGGTGAGGTCCAAGCTCCAAAGCAAAAACTCTGAAAGACGTTCAGAAACCCTGGAGTACTGCTCAAGACCATTTTACAAACAGTTACAAGAAAATCTGGCTGCCTAGAACCAAAACATCAAGAAATAATCAGAAAAGTCTCCAGATTCTTCCACAGTACTGTATTTCTTAAAAGTTTGAAAATTAAAACTAAAGGACTATAGGGAATGCAAGTTTTGATAATGTACATCACTCTCACCTTCCAACGTGAGATAAAATAAAACTTTCGAATTGGTTTTTTCAGTTTTTCATCTAATTCGATATAAGATATAAAAATGTTTTTCAAGGGCAGCAAAAGCACAAATATTCTTATTGTTAGGTCATTCTAAACGAATAAAAACGCATAGGCCTTACTCGCACTGGAGCACTAAATTTGGCAGGTCACATTTTATATAAGAACCACTCGTACCGAAACTCAGAGGCGAGCATTTCCATCTTCACAAATAGAAGTCACAGTGATCTCCTCTGTGTCTTCATTTGTTCTAAATGAGACACCAAAACATGTCAAAGGGGGGTGAAACCTTGAACTACAAAGAAAAACAAAAATCAAAGAGGGCAGGATGAAATTCGTGTAGTTGGGAGAATTCTTTTGAAAAGTTTATTGAAAAATGACTACAAGGTACACAAAGAGTTTTAAAGAGAATCGGTTAATGAAAAGATGAGTCATCTGACATATCAACACTTTATTTTGTTTCATTTAACTTATTGTTCGTGCCATATATAACATTACAGTTTGAATCTGCTCTAACGTAAGCATTTTCTGAGAATCAATAATGACAACGTGTATAAGTCTAAAAGATATTAATAAAATACACAAAGGTGCATAATCTGAAAGAACGTTACAATTGACAGTGTTCAACTCTGTAATTGGATTTGATTTCTTTGTGCACATAATATGCAAAAACCTTGAGTTGCACATGAGATTTCACTCCCATATCAATGCAGCAGGTTCTTGGCAGCTCATCTGTAGTCCTCATTTCGAAGAGAAATGACAAAATGCTGTGAGAGCATATTCAGTCCATCATCTTTGTTCGTGGTAATCACTTATTTTTATACCATTATAGCTGAGAGAAGAGTTGAGCGGCATTGTCGATATTTACAGATTCCTTTGGTGGCTCTCTGACAACCTAAGAAATTTAAAAGTATATATGATGATAGCAATAGAATTGTTTTAAAAACACAGGTAAAAGAATGTTAAAAGTCCATGATTTCCTCCTTTACCTGTATTTGTTTCTTTGGTTCAGGAGCGACTGACTTTGAAATGCTCTTAACATCCCTCTGGACTTCTGTGAAGATTTGATTTAGACTCTCCACTTTCTCCTTTTTCACTGTATTGATCTGTGATACCGCAATCATGTTAGAGCAGATGCAACAAACACCACGAACAAGGGAGGATACATAATACATGTACAAAAACAAAACCCAATAAGCCAAAAAAAAACAAAACCGGGAGTAAGAGATGAAAGAGATCTTACATGTTTGAGTGTTGTTGTGACGGGTTTCACTTTGGTCTTGTTCTTCAAGTGCTTGTTTGCCACTTGAAAGACGTTCTTCTGTTTTTTCCCCTTTTGTTTATTCTTTGCCATTTCACCTGTGGAAAGAACGGCAATCAGCATGGATGCATTTGTGGAAATTATTTACTTTCTCTATCATGTTCTTCCTCCAGTGATTCCCTGTGTTTGTCTGGCAGTCTCTGCGCTGATCACACACTCACAGATTCATAGATTTCTCCTGATTCTAGACGTGCCTGGAAAGCCACCTGATTATCAACACCTCTTTTTACCCCAAAAAGCTCAGTTATGGCCATGGGCCTTAAAACAGTGGTCAAAAAGGTGTAGATGATATCAGAAAATGCTGTAAGTCAAATGAAAACGCACTAATTCAGTCAAGTTTTATAGTGTTATAACTTTTTATATTAACATTTTCCTGCACAACCTGCTCAAAAAACAAAAAAAGCCCTCTCAGTACACAGAGGGCTGATGTTGGAGTTTGATTTATAAACTACATAAATTCACAAATTCTTCCTGCCCAGTGAAGGTGACACACACAACTGCAGATTCTACAAGAGGCATAATAAGCAATAAACACAGCACAACTGAAATCTGCAAAAGGTAAAGACAACAGCAAAAGTATAACCTCCAGGGGGGAAAATATATTGCTTTGTCATTTACATTTTTTTATTTTAACCTTATTTGGGGACAATGATTTCACCCAATTTAACTGGTGAGTCTGTACATGCAGATTTCATGGTCTGGTGAAAAATGGAATCAAAGTGGATAAGGAGTCATAATGTGGCTGAAGAGCTGGGTGAAAAAAAACAAGCATATCTGTAGCTAAAGGCCTTTGCTGATATTATATGCGTTTTATTTATTTGTTGTTTTTTGTTTTACTTTTCTGGTAGCATATTTAGCCTTCATTTTTGACAGGACAGTAGAGTAAGGCGGTGGTATCGACTTGAGCATGGGCCCCCACAGTAGCATTTCAGCATTTGTATCACCTGCTCAAACCATCTCTTCATATATTCAGACTCTGGGAGGCAGCCAGAATACCTGAAGTAAACCTGCAGGCACATGCTAAGGAGAGGGGAACCAGCTTTATGCTGTGAGGCTACAGAGCTAACCACTACATTACCCAGTCGCTCCAACCTCATCCTTTTTATTGCCTGCACTTCTGGATATACAGCTTATCTGAGTTTGAGTCACGGGGGCAGCAATCTAAGCAGAGAAGCCCAAGCCACCTCTTCCAGCTCATTCTAGGGGGACACCTAGTCCCTCCCAAGCCAGGGGACAGCTACAGCCTCCACAGTGAGTCCTGGGTCTCCCCCATGTCCAAAACATCTCGCCTAGGAGGCATCCAGGAGGTATCCAAGTCAGATGCCGGAATGACTTTAATCAACCTATTATCTGGGTCTCTGGTGGAAATATGGAACTGCAAAATCTTTATCTTGTGTACATGGGCACAAACTAGCACGTTTGAGACCAGCCAGGGAAAAAACAAAGATCTTGCTCAGGAACATAAAAACGCTTCCATTTAGCTGGGCTCGGGACTGGCACTGGGAGTGCACTAGTCTGTGACCTGTGGTAACGTTATAGGAATTTCCAAAGAAACGGTAAAGCTTAAAGACTAAAATTTATCATCAGTGTGTTGCATTTACACGGAAGGACAGCAAATAGACAACGTGAGAGGGAGACATTGTAAAAACCTGATACACATACAGCAGTGCATAGAAAAGAGTTAAGACAAACAGCCAAGTAGAATACCATCAGAAATATAATAATAACAATAATAATAATATGTATTACGGTCTTTAACGACATGTAATAATATTTCAGGCAAACTGAAATCCAGTGCGGTAACCAGCTAGTTAGCTGAGTGCCTCACATGTTAGCCTGTGTTATAGTACACATAACGACGATGAAACTAAGCGACTTATTTGAGGTTATTTATGTTGGTATAACAGTTCGTAAGTGTACGGCTGTAAGATGTTTATACGCCACTTACCGAACTTCTTCGAAGAGTGCGTTAAAATCCTCGTGCTACTTGAAAACACCACCGTGCCTTCTTGGTGACGTCATTTGACTGCGACAGAAACGTAACGTTAACGCCCCTGTCACCTGTTTCGAGAGAGTAGCTGACTTTCTTTCTAGGACAAATGAGATAAACGATTATTTAATTTCTTTATATTGTACTGTGAATTAGATAACTAATTCACAGAAACTAAACTTATATATTTATACTCACACCACCATAACTTCTTTTTGCCTGAGATGCATTTCTTCTTTTTTGCTCGCTTTTAGGAACTCCACAGCAGAATATCGGCATCCCCCGTCACACCAACCCACTGCATGTTCTACATGTCTTCTCTAAGATCTTCCTCTTTTCCTCCTGCTGGTAGCTCCATCTTTCAATATATCCGTATTCTGATTTAAAAAAAAACAAAAAACATCCCAGCCTTGCTTTTTTTTTTACCTAATCTGTCCCTCTGATGTACTCATTTCCCATTCTGGTCATTCCCAATGAAACTTTTAACATCTCAATTTCCGCCTCCTGTCTTTTTGTTAGTCCCGCCATCTCCAAACCATACATCATAGCAGGTCTCACTACCATCTTGTAAATCTTCCCTTCACTCTTGGTGCTATACTGCTGTCACAAATCACCCCTGACCCTCGTCTCCAACCGCTTCATCCCGCCTGCACGCCCTTCTTCACGTCTCTTGTGCAGTGACCATTTTTTATTTTGGTTTGTGCAGTCTATTATTATGTCCTCTTGCACAGTCGCGTTTTCGTTTTTTCCTTTGGACCAGTTCATACGCACCTGTTCATTATCGGTGAATACTGTCTCATTTGACTTTGATTTGTAGGCTAAATATTTATATGTATTATAGTCTGAAATAATAATAGAGCAAACTGGCCTTTAGTCCCTGTTTTGCGCCTTGATGAACTGTGCATATCAGATATATGTCCTATCATTTCTTGCTCCTGAGGCAGAAGGAGCGAGATAATCAGTGAAGCAGAGGTTAAGCCAGTCGCCCCAACCACTGAGCAAACTCATCAGTTCGTTTTAAAGCTTCACGGATCAGGTCCCTGTACCGGTAACACGTTGCTGTGCTGCCTGGGAAGCAACAGCAGGTGGCACCATAATACCATCGCAGCGCTTATCATTACCTGCATGTTTTTTGTTTTTTTGTTGTTGGGGTTTTTTTTTTCTGAAAAACCTTATTATGTCATTGTACTCTGAGTTGCAACGGGAAAGCAAGCGTTTATTGAAGATTATGAAGGAAGACGTAACACCCCCCCCCCCCCCCCCCATCATCACTGACAGCCATCATGCAAATCATGCAGCAAATTGACCTATTAGTTTTTACTTTGTTTTTTATGAAAATCTTACCAGACAAGCTCTAAAGTTCATATTCCAGACGATTGCTTTGTGCGTTTGCAGACATTTGTACTAACTGGTGTTTGCGACAACTTTTTGTGTAATTATTCGAAATCCATCTACCTCTCTATCGATATCTGGTGATTGTTTGCGCGTTACTGCCGCAATATCTCCACTGTCATGACTGTAGTCCACTGTCCGTCTGAATGTGTCACTGGGCTACGTGTCTTCTTCACTTCCTCACATGACAGACGCGTAAAATCCGTTAGATGAAAGGTGAGCACGCGCTCGTCGCGCTCGAGAGATAGGCTATTAAAGCTTCATAGCTGCTGGCCGATGAAACGTTTAAACCACCGCAGATTCAGTGAGAGAGAGAAAGACAGAGAGAGAGAGCGAGAGAGAGATCCATTGATCCGACGTGTTGCAGCGTTGCGGTGCATCTAAACTCCTCCCGGGCTGCCGGACGGACACGCCGCACACTGGGACCCTATATAAGCTCTGCAGCTGTCAGGTGGAGGACACTAGCTGCTCTGCACTGGGGAACAAGTCGCTTTAGCTTTAGGGGATTACAGCTCTGCCTGCTCGCTCATACATCCAAACTGTCACCATGTCTTGGGGATACAAACCAAACAATGGTGAGCCGCTGATTGCACTATATATATATATATATATATATATATATATATATATATATATATATATATATTACCAGTCCTACCAGCAAGCGGGCTGCTAAATGAACGAAGGACAGTGCATTCACGGATCACTGCGGAGATTTTTAAATTTTAAAAGAATATATTTATAGATTGATATTAAATACAATGTTATTATTATTATGTAATTTCCAGGACCTCAGAAATGGGTTGAAAATTTCCCTATTGCCGATGGAGTCCGTCAGTCTCCTATTGACATCGTACCGGGCCAAGCATCATATGACGCGGGGCTGAAGCCGCTCACCCTGAAGTACGACCCGTCCACCTGCCTCGATATTCTCAACAACGGGCACTCCGTCCAAGTGACCTTCGCGGACGACACCGACAGCTCAAGTGAGTGTTAAAACTACCCGCACTAATAAATTTACAACCGTCCAGGTACTGATTGAGATTTCTCGGAGAAACACATTCTCTTACATTCATATTACTCACAGTAACCGAGAAGCTATAAGATTCTTGGATCCAGGTTTGCGGACAATAAAAATCCGGCTCCTGAGGATGATTTATACAATGCAGTCATCTGCACAGCTGCCACAGACTCAAGCTTTAGACTAGAAAGACATTAATACTGTGCTTATAATATAGATGCGCCCCAGATTCCTTAACACCACGCCATTAGCGATGGCACAGATTTTATGTTGTTTTTGAAAAATGAAATATGTCGTTTTTACAATGAATACATTTGCTTAAGGTGCAGAGGTCTCGTTGAAAAGGCAAGCACAAAGCGCGATTGAATTGGTAATCTAACCCTTGGTAAACCTTTCCCACGCCAGCTCTGCTAACAGTGAGGTCAAAAGCACAAAAAAAGGGAAGGTTACTCATACATGAGCTTTGTTAATTATTAATGTCCCCATGTGTGCACAGAAACAGTTACTATGAAATTAATGCTAATATCTTTCTCTTTCAGTAAAACATTATTTGTTTGTTTATTTATTTTATGTGTGTTTCCATTCTGGTCATATTAAAACTTTTAAAAGATAAACAAAACATAAAAAAGGACATGTCCTCCACTTTTGTTTAGGATTCCTTAGGATTTCAGAGTGATGAGTGTTTTCTTTTGTTTTTCTTTAGTAGCTCTGATAGGGGATAATCGAGACTATGGTTGCATAATCAACTTAATCACAGGGATAAAATCTCTACTGCTCACACAAAGTGGTTTCTTATGTTTTCTTAGAATCTTACAGTACCTGTTTTAGGCCCGGCACTTCTAAGAAAGGTGTCTGTGTAACACATTCATGTTATACTCCACTAATTCTTCATTTTTCATGTAGACACAGATTACTTTTTTATCATTCAAGACCAATAGCTGCCAAATAAATATCCTGTTTTGGGAGGCTCCATATGATGTTGCACCAGAAATAGAACAATATACAGGATTAATTGCTGCTGTTTGAACTACTTTGTATTCTTTAAATAGATACATTACACAACAGTGGAAAGAGGTCTGGTGTTTACAATACCTGGACATTACTTTGAACTGAATATCTCTAGCTGGGTTTACACAACAGGAACTGAGACTGCTTCCATGGAAGTGTGTCACAGTCACAGTGTCTACATGTGTGTATCACATCTTATTCCATTTCCTTTTGTTCGCAAATACAGCGCTTTTGAAGTGTTTTTCCTGCAGGTCAGATCTTTTTATGTCAGTGCTGAACAGTGAAGCACTTTTATCCACATTCTGCCATTTTTCTCTCTTTCTGCAGGTTTAACGGATGGACCAATCTCAGGGTTATACAGACTCAAGCAGTTTCATTTCCACTGGGGAGCTTCTGATAGCAAGGGATCTGAACATACTGTGGCTGGGACCAAATATCCCGCCGAGGTAGGGAATCTCTGGATCATTATGATAATACCGAGATAGCTGATTAATGTTGATGTACAGCAACAAAGAGATTGGGGCTGGGGGGGGGGGGGGGGGGGAGACAAATTAGAGGCCATTAAAATTTGTCTAAAACAGAAATCAGATCGAAGAAGAAAGGCCGCCTGGGAGGAAAATATGAGCAATTAGGGAGCTGGCCTCTTTTCCCATCATGTTTGGCAGCATGTGTGGTTGCAATTTGATGTGTTTTGCCACAAATAGTTGCCTTTTCCTTATCTACTGTTTGCTCACCCAGCCATTGCTTAACCTCAAAGAAGCATATGATTGCACTCCCTAAACAGAACTTTAATTGCGTGCGGGGGGGGGCATTTAGAGACTCCAGGCCTGTTAATCCATGATTTAGGTGGTTTGGTCAAATAGTATCCATGGACACTAGCTAGCTAGCTGGCTAATTAACCAAGCTATGCAGCGGAAGGAGGCTGTTGAAAAAAGTGAATCCCCTTATGGCAGAGTGACGTGATGTTTTTTGTATGTATCCGTGTTTGTTGGCGCAGAAATAAATAGTATAGATGTACTTTTTAATGATGTAATGCAAGATTATTATTAGTTTACTACTTTCCTTGCAGACCTCTTGGGGTCACTGGACCTCATCTGGAGTATTATTGCCTTAATTTTCCCAACATCTGCTTTACGTTATCAAAAATAGAAATAATTAAACTATTGTTTCATCTACAGTTTAGGAATAAAGTTTCCTGTAAGGATTTTTTTTTAATGTAAATATAATTTTATTTCTAGCTTCATCTGGTGCATTGGAACACCAAATATACAAGTTTCAGCGAGGCTGCTAGCAAGCCCGATGGACTCGCTGTGGTTGGAGTTTTCCTGAAGGTGAGCAGAAATGATTAAAGTATCATTATATGCAGTATTACAATAAAACATGATAAACATTTAACCGCAGTGCATCATTTGTTCTTTTTCAGATTGGTGGTGAAAATCCAAATCTCCAGAAGCTTCTTGATGCCTTTGACACCATCAAGTCCAAAGTGTGTTTCTGTAAAAATAAGAGATTTTTTTTTTTTTGATTTGTTTCCTGATAGTTTTCTTACAATGTTCTTCTCTCCCTGTGTTTTTTAAAGGGCAAGCAGACCTCTTTTGAAAATTTCGACCCCTCTACTTTGCTCCCTGGTTGCCTAGACTACTGGACTTATGATGGCTCTCTGACCACACCCCCTCTGTATGAGAGCGTTACCTGGATTGTCTGCAAAGAACCAATCAGCACCAGCTCTGCACAGGTATGTTTGCTGCAAACAGAGCCCATTCAGCTACAGCAGAAGGATTGGCTTTATGCCCACGGTCTAGAATAGCTCTGTCTGCAAATCCTCTCTTGTACTACAATCTAAATAAAGGGCTTAATTGTTCAGATTAACTGTGGGGTGAAACAAGAAGAAGAAACCTCTGTAGCAGACAGAAATGCAATACAGCAGACACTTGGCCAACTGGGGCAATGAGTAAGAACAAGAGTTCACACAGATGCTAGGCGCTTTACCACAGCGTTATCACCATGTGGGCAGTCAACAGGAAATATTCATCCCGCAAATGCAGCACATTTTGTAGGTGAAACACTATTACTGTGTTGTGTTTGTAATTTCAGCTACCTAAACACATCTTACCTAGATTTATGCTTATTTGTAAAATTACAGCTGGTGCTATCACTGAAATGAGTATTTGCCTCTTAACCACCCATTCCTCTAAACTAACAGCCCCCCGGCTGGTTTGTCCCAGTGAATGGAGCCTTGAGTCCATGTGAAGGTTAAGTCTTCGTGGTCACGTGATTATTTCACGGTGGTGAGAATGTATCTCAGGGGTAAACATATGAGTTGTGTGGATATAACCTTCATATGAAGGGTTATATATAGCTGGTTCTGCAGATAATAACACAGAACTTATTTATCAGCTAATTATAAGAGGGTGCACCCACCAGATGAAATGGTTTGTCTTAGTAGTGAAGAAACACACTGTGTTCATTATCCTATGTTAATAAATCAAAAGCAATCATATGTTACTATGACGTAACCACTCACTTGGTTTTTTTTTTAGTCTCATGTTCATACAAAATATTTTAGCCAAGAGCTGAGATTGATTATGCCCCTCTCACATATGTACTGCATGAAAGCTAATGCCTGTAGCTTTTAGCTTAGCTTAGACCAAGTATTGGCAATCGATTTTTCCAAGGGACCACTTGAGAAACTGGGACTGTTGTGAAGGGTTGAACCAAAAGGCTGAATTCAGTTCTGCTCAGTATTAGTTTAATCACTTTATAAGCTCATTTGTGCAGCCGTCCACAACTGTCCCAGTTTCTCATGTGGCCCTTTGGGAAAATGGCACAAGCAAGCCCAGGCTCCACCAGTCAAGCTGACCATTCAACCTTTTACACAATAGCCAAAATCACTTCTTTTTACCAAGGGGTGCAAAAGATGTATTTATATTCATGCATACTTTATATTTTATTCTGGTAGTCAATATTTATTTTGAAAGACATTACTGAAAACTGCTCTTTCTTTGTTTTTGCTGGCTTGACTTGACCAGGTAGCAGCTAATATATGCTTAGTACAAAGACAAGATGCTGTAGCATTGACCCCTCTTTTATGAAAAACCCACCAAACATTTTAATTTTTAAGCATCTCATGTGCTCAAATGGGGAATTTGTGTTGTATGTGTTACCTCAGGCTTCTGCTCTATGCTAAGCCAAGCTGACAACAGCTGGCTGTAGCATCACATTTATACTTTCAAACATGGGAATGCTATAAAGTTTCTCATGTCATGTAACTAGGAGCAAGGAAGTAAATAAGCATATAAGAAATGTCAACAATAACATAACTGCTAAGCTCAGTTCCCCAGTGAAAAGCTCTCAGTGACTGAGCAGGGGGAAGCCAGTGTTTTGTGAGTGACAGTCACTGCAGGAATGATTAACGCTACGACCGTCGTCTCCTTTTTCACAGATGGCCAAATTCCGCACCCTGCTCTTCTCCGCCGATGGGGCGGCTCAGGACTGCATGGTGGACAACTACCGCCCACCCCAGCCAATCAAGGGTCGCACCGTCCGTGCTTCCTTCAAGTAGTAACCCCTCCCCCTGTTGTGACCTTTTCTGCCCTCTTGCCCTTTCCCTTCCCCTCCCCTTCAGCCTGACACCCAGAAATACCCCTCTTGTAGTAAGCCGCGAAGCACACATATCTCTCTCAATCCAGTTTCAGAAGGATGTTAAATTTCTGTGGCCCATGGCTTTCCGTGCTCGACAGTCTAACTGTGAAATGGAGCACTAGAAGGATTTGGATCTCTGTTTCTATATGCAGAACAAGCAAGCATAATTGATTTTAAAGGACAAACATTTAACAGTGGTTGCAACATATTTACAAGGCTTCTACATTTGCTCTTGCTGTTTTTTAGAAGCATTACACAAGAATGTGCAGGTCTCTTTTTATTTTACCCTCAGAAAGCCACAAGGGTGAAAAATGAAGATGAATTACTATCGAAATGGTGCTCTTCCTTTAGCAGGAAGCAGAAAGGACAAGCTAGTTTCAGCATGGCAAAGGGAGGAAATGTGAGGAGCATGAGGTGCACATACAAGACCTGGCACACAGGACCGTGCTGCTCCTGGTCTGTCTGTAATCTCTGACAGACTGCCAGCCTCTGCATCACAGCGGCTTAGTGTGACGATGCAGCCTCCTCCATCACATCCTATTGACTCAGAAAAATCACCCTCTGGCACAAATACACACACATCACTGGCGCAGTCTCTGCAGACATGATGCCCATAACTCTGACCTGCTTATCAATCTGAATTGTAGAACAGCATGCAGCAACAAAGGGCACGACAGCACAAAGCTGCTAGGGTCGGCTAAATTGAACACCATAGCAGTGATTTATTTCTCTGCTTTTACATCCAGCTCTGCAAGTCTTTCATGTCTGTGTCATCCCAAGATGTGTGAGTTTTTTGAGCCTGAGAGCTTATGCAAAATGAGTCTTTACTGATTCCTAAATTTATATTTATAACCAAAAAGCCTCTTTCCTCTTGATGCCCTCATAACACCGCAATAGACAAATATATTGCTTCTTTTAAAAATGAAATGAAATCCCCTTGTGTGTATTTTTCATTCTTTTTTTAAATTTTATTTCTTCAATTCTCATTGTGTAGAGTGCTAATGCTTAAAACGCACAGTAATGTTCGGTCGTCCTGTGGGCAATGTCACAGTGGCAAACGCACAACGCCAAGGAAGAAATTATCCTAAAGCCAAGAAAGAGGAAAACCTGCCAACAGACAAGACTATAGTGTCAGCCTGGGGGTCAAGCCCTGTGTAGGAGAACAACTAGCAAACGGGTATTTATTCTCAAAAGCCTCCTTTAGACCAGTGTACATTTCTGAAGCACTGCAGATGTTTGACTAAGCCAGAAAAGAGATGCCAGAAAAATTGTAATTACTGTAGGAAAACAAGCCTTATGCCAATAATTTGTAGGGCCTTCCTGGAAGTTTGTGCTATTACCATTCTATTTTGGAAGTGGATATTTTAATAGTGAAATAAATGTATATTTACAACTTAAATGTGCTTTTTGATTTGTGTGTTTATTTATTTCATCATTATTAATGTTAATGTCTCTTCTTATTCACTCATGCAGCATAGGCTAGCAACATGACAGCTAATATCATAATTGTGAACATGCAGCTTTAGTGAACTTTGCTGTTTATACAAATGGAAAGCAATGTGTGACGGCAAAAACTGAGATTTAATCAAACTCCCTACATATGTGCAATACGCAGTGTAAAGTGTGCAAGTGTTAAATTAAGTATTCTATCTAACACATCAAGCTTCAGGCTAAAATCCTACCTGAAGAAAAATCACCAAATTTATTCAGTAACAGCAGCAAAACTTTGATCCCCAAAAAAAGAACAGGGGTTTTCATGAACAGGAGACTCTTGAAAGACATTTGAAATACAAAATCATCAAACTACTGTTTACTCTCAGACCTACAAATTCTTCCCTGAAGATCTGCTAAAATTTGATATGCTATATTTTCCTACCTTTGTTCTGTTTTTACACCAGATACTGCCTGTTTTTTTTTTTTTAAATCAAGACTTAAAAACCCAACAAAGAACCACATCATACTAAATAATGAGAAATAAAGATATGTAGTCAGTCAAAGGTACACCCTCTTTACTTTTGAGGGTTTATGTATTATGACATAATAAAAAGTCATTGGTCCTTTACCAGATGAGCTATAGTATATGATGTATGACACTGTGAATTTAGTGAACATTAAGCCAAAATGTAAATTGCTTCCACTGGAAATAAGAATTCTTAATTAAAAGAGTAAAGAGAAGTCAGCTGCTGCAAATCAAAAGCATCTCATTAACTTGATTAAATGGTTGGCAAATGTGAGCTCATCGACAAAAGCAGACGTTTTGTCATTTTGCTGGTGTGAAGCATTCAGTTGTGTCAGCACAACGCCAAAGAGGAAAGACGTCTGCAATGATCTTACAGAAACAGTTACTGCTGCCTGTAAATCTGGGAAGGGTTACAAAGCCATTTCTAAACAATCTGAAATCCATCATTCTACAGTGAAAAAGTTTATTCACAAGTGAAAAGCATTCAAGACTGCAGTCAGCCTTCCCATCTGTGGACTCCCAGCAAATTCACACCAACCCGTGCAATGCTCAGAGAAATTAAATGTTAGGGTTATGACCCTACAGTTAGAAAAAGGCTGAACAAGTATGTCCTGTTTGGTAGGGCTTCCAGGAGAACGCTTCTTCTTTCTAAAAGGAACATAGGTTTGCAAAGTTGCATCTCTTTAAACCACAAGACTTTGGGCCAAAGCCACAAAATGTCAGTCTTTTAATACTAAACTACTGCACAGCACTTATTCCTTTCACATGCATTCATGTTGCTGCTTTGTCCGCAGCCGTCTGGATTCTGTTTAACTTCTTTGCATTTTCCTAATATTACATTTTCTCTTTTTTTCTAAAATCGGTCGCTTTGTTAGAAGAGGATCTCTCCATGTTTGTAGTTGGTCACATGAGGGGAGACCCCACGTTAACTTCGCGAGTTGATAACCAGGTTTGTGTGAGCATTTATCTTTGCCAATGTCAGAGTGAATCCAAATAATGGAATAGTACCGTGAGTATGAAGAACTCATTTTGTAATCTAGAGTCAACCTGAATTTACTGATCTTTTTTCGTCAGCATGGGTATGTTCCAGGGTGACAATGCTATTATTCATTGCACTCAGACTGTGAAAGAGTGGTTCATGGAGTTTCGTTTTACACATCGGTTGGCCATTTCAGAGTTTAGACCTTTGTATACAATTTATTTATGCAGTGGAACATTATATTGCATTATCCAACCATATTTTATGAGCTAATGTTACAAAGAGAACCAGAGAGGGTGTGGTAGAGAGGCCAGGACTGCTGGCTTAGTGAAGTAGAACCGATCAAATCTCGCTGTGGTGGCAGCTTTACACTCGGTATGACCCAGGTTGATAGAGGGTGCCCAGTCTGGATCACATTCCAGCATTTTGTAGGCTGGTTTTCCTACAAAACACAACAAACATTAGCCCGCAAAGCCGCAGTGAACAAAGCAGCGTAGCGCACCGAATTCAATTCAAATCAATATAAGACTTATTTGTAACCTACATCAATAATTATGTTATGATAAATTACGTAATAAATTCAAATTCAAATTTTATTTGTCACGTACACAGTCATACACAGTACGATATGTAGTGAAATGCTTGGACAACTGCTCGTGACCTAAAGAAAACAAAAAAGGAAAAGGCTATGAATAAGATAGGAAATAAATATGAAAAATTAAAAAGGGTAAATTTAACTAGGAAGGAATAAAATATAAATTAAGGTTAAAAATGAAATAACTGTACAACACAAATTAGAATGAAGGGTAAATTTAACTGGGAGAATAAGATAAAATATATAAATTAAAGTTGAAAATAAAATAACTGTACAACAAAATACACAATATAGAACTATATAAGAATGTATGAAGAAATATAAATAAATATATACACAATAACAGCAGCATATACACAATAACAGCAGCGTGATTTAAGTAATGAAGTGAAACAATGTCCAGAATGTCCAGTGTGTGTAAGAACTGTATGTGTGGGTCAGTATTGTGTGGTGGTGTGATTGAGAGACCGTATCGCCTGCGGGAAGAAGCTCCTCCTCAGTCTCTCTGTGTTGGTCTTCAGGGAGCGGAATCGCTTTCCTGACCTCAACAGAGAGAACAGTCTGTTGTTGGGATGGCTGAGGTCCTTCACGATCTTCCTGGCCTTGGTCCGGCACCGCCTGCTGAGATTGAGTGCAGGTCAGGGAGCTCGGAGCGGATGGTGCGCTCAGCTGACCGCACAACCCTCTGTAGAGCTCGTCTGTCCTGCATGGTGCTGTTCCCGAACCAGGTTAAGATGTTTCCCGTCAGGATGCTCTCTATGGTGCAGGAGTAAAAGTTCCTGAGCACCTTGGAGGGCAGTTGGAAGTCTCTCAAGCGTCTGAGGTGGTAGAGACGCTGACGGGCCTTTTTCACCACGGTGTTGATGTGACAGGACCATGACAGGTCCTGCGTGATGTGAACTCCGAGGTATTTGAAGCTGTCCACTCTCTCCACTGGGCACTCGTTGATGACAGGGGTCTGGTAGTTCCTCTCCTGCTTAGTGCTGAAGTCCACTATCAGCTCCTTTGTCTTACTGACGTTTAGAAGGAGGTTGTTCCTCTGGCACCAGTTCTCCAGATTCCTAATCTCCTTCAGGTAGGCCGTCTCGTTGTTATCAGAGATCAGGCCCACCACGACGGTGTCGTCAGCAAACTTGATGATGGTGGTGGAGCTGGTAGTGGCCACACAGTCATATGTGTACAAAGAGTACAGCAGGGGGCTCAGAACACACCCCTGGGGGGCTCCAGTGCTGAGAGTGGTGGAGGCTGAGACATGTCCGCCCATCCTTACTGCCTGTGGTCTGCCAGTTAGGAAGTTGGAGATCCACAGACACATAGATGAGCTGAGTCCCAGATGCTCCAGCTTGGTGGTGAGTGTGGAGGGAATTATGGTGTTAAATGCAGAGCTGTAGTCTATGAAGAGCATTTTAACATAATTCCCCCTTCTAGTGTCCAAGTGAGTGAGTGATGTGTGGAGGAGATGAGAGATGGCATCGTCTGTGGAACGATTTGGACGGTAAGCAAACTGTAGTGGGTCCAGTGTGTCTGGTAGTGAAGAAATGATGAAGTCTCTGACCAGGCGTTCAAAGCACTTCATCACTACTGAGGTGAGGGCTACAGGGCGATAGTCATTGAGAGAAGCAGGGTGGGGTTTCTTCGGGACAGGAACAATGATGGACTCTTTGAAGCATGTGGGGATCACCGACTGAGATAGAGAGATGTTGAATATCTCAGTGAACACAGGAGCTAGCTGGTATGCGCAGTCTCTTAGGATACGACCTGGGATGCCGTCTGGTCCTGCTGCTTTCCTGGTGTTCACTCTCTTGAAGGCTCTCCTTACTTCATGCTCGGAGATGACGAGCACGTTTCCGGTGCTGGCAGTATCTTCCTGTCTGCAGCCGTTAGCGCCGCTAACACTAGCATTGTTGGAGTCCTTAGCTGCAGCCTCGAAGCGAGCATAGAAAGTGTTCAGCTCGTCTGCCAGAGTCACGGCCGCGTTCGTCATACCGGTTGTTGGTGCTTTATAGTCCGTTATTGTCCTTAGTCCCCGCCACAGGCTCCTAGAGTCACTCTGTTGGAGTTGTGACTCTAGTTTCCTCCCATAGCGCTGCTTCGCCTCTTTCACCGCCCTCCGCACGTTATATGACGCGGCTTTGTACGGGTCCATGTCCCCCGTCATGAGTCCCGTGTTGTAGGCAGCGGTGCGGGATCTCAGAGCGTCGCGGATGGTTTTATCCACCCACGGCTTCTGGTTGGGAAACATTGTGATAGTCTTTGTCTCCACGGTATCATCCGCTAGTTTCCCGATGAATCCCACAACCGCTTCCGTAAACACGTTGACATCATCATCTGAGCTGTTTCTGAACATGCCCCAGTCTGCGTCATCGAGTGCGTCCTGTAACGCGGCCACCGATTGATCCGTCCAGCGCGCGACCTTCCTCTGAACCGGAACTTCCTGTTTCAGCCTTTGTTTGTAACTACAAAAGAAGACTTTGTGGAAATGCTTGGAGCAGACTAATATGTAAGCTGGAGTGTTCTGGAACGTTATATTTGGTCTTGGAATGGCTGCAATCCAGGTCATCCGTCGGCTCTTTGTTACTTCGTAAACATGGCTTAAACGATTTCTCCTCCACGACGTAATCCGATAACAGCCGATCTCTTTACCCGTAGGCTTCCTGTGGCTGTCATGCAACCGGCTACTGCAGTTAATATTAATACAACAGCTTCTTGCCATTTTTTGTGTTTCTTTTTATCGCTGTGTGACTGTTTTCATTTGAAAGCCTGCGTGCGCTAGTACCGTTTGCAACTCGTTCCCAGAATCCTTTGTGGTTTTACCCCTGAATGACATCACATTTTCAGTCTCTATCCTGTCGTTAAGTCTGACGTCACTAGCCGTGTCTGGGCCTAAACTCCGCTGCAGGTTCATATATCAAACGATCACTATGGCATTACTGAGAGTTGAAAAATTGTCTAAAGTCTTTCATCTTTAATAAAATGATCAGCATTGCTGCTCTCCCAGGTGTAACAATTGAGTTTAACATCCAGGCATCCATGAAAACAGAATTTATGACATTTAACGGAGTTAGAAGTTAGCAGGAAGTTAGCTCGCTAGCTTCTATCTAAATACAATATAGCATGTCCTGACTGCGGGGTTTTGGAAACAAATTAAAATGTACAGCTCTGTTATCACTTCCAACATAAATGAAGACAGAAAACTAAACAGCAGTGACGTTTGTAGGGTTACTGAAGTTTGGCTAGCTGGTATATAATGATGTGCTACGTGACCACTAGCGACACAGCTATGTTAGCATAATATAAACAAGCTAACTTTTTTTCTACTCGATAAAAGTTAACGTGAGTGTTCTCGGTGATCAGGAACAAATGTAATCGTATGGCAGGATGCTGTAAAAGGACCAAACTTCAGCCAGGAGAACAACAGAGATAATCCATCCACAATACGAGGTTAGTCATTCATATACTGCTGCATGGGATGGGCTGTAGTTACATCCTAAGGTTTTAAAAACTGAGCTTAAATAAATGATTAGCGGTAATAAAAGCCGAGGGAGGTCAACAGTGATCACTGACTGTTTTAGGAGCTTTTTGAGATTAAATAGAAGAAAATACAAAACATTAAACATGTTAACAACACAAAAGCCATATTAAACGCAGACTACTTTAGGCCCAGAAGTAGGATTCGTCACGTCATCACTTAACGACCGGATTGGAGAAAAGAAAACCAGTAGCTGTGGTTGAGTATAACCTGTTTTATTGTGAAAGGGGGTTCTGAAACAGGAAGTAAACAATAAAGGTCGGCGTTTGAGTGCTCTACAAGGTGTCGCTTGAATCCTTGCCTAAAACCACGACAGTAGCCTGTCTATTGTCCATAAGTGTTGGTCAGCTTCCACGCTGCAGTGCACTGTTTCAATCAGTAATGGAATTTCACCCTCTGTGGAAATGTGAGAAACTCCTACCTCCTCACAGCTCTTACAAACCCTCAGCAGGAAAATGTGACAGACTACTGTGAGCCGAGCTCTTCTGCCAAGCCTTTCTCAGCTCTTCTTGAGGCTCCAGGAAAAAGTAAGCCCGTGTAACATGTACAGAAAAAAATGAGCTTGACCACACAGAGTTTTGCATAGAGCTGGACTTGTAAACATTATACGTGCAGTCCACAGTATGTTCTTAGTGACCCCAGTGTAGCATGTGTCTGCCATAAAAATCAATTTAAAAGAGTGACTGCTGAAAAGTCTTTCTCACTAACACACACACAGACTGAATGATAAATCAGGGAATAACAAAACAAATCTTTGGCACAAACCTAAATTGTAAAGTATCTTTAGGACCATGAGTGAAAACTTTTATACACTGTCATCTGCAGGAGTGATATTCTAGTTCAGCGAGTGATATCCAGAGATAATCGGATTCAAGTTTTTATCTTGAAGCAGTGAAGAGCATGTCTGTTTTGTTATGCCATGATTGTGAGGTATGTGGAGCTGCCATAGGTTCTCTTGGATTTTGGCTTTTTTTCCTGGTACTGGGTGTCTACTTCTGTTCCCATTGTTATTGCACCCGTTAAGAAGGGTTTTTAAAAGTGATGGTTGTAAAGTCATTTAAAACAGCAATTCATTTCCTAAAAAAAGGTTGGATAATGCATCATTATGATTCTGGTTACCAATTATGTTTACAGTCCTGTGAAAAACTAGGTTCACACCATGATTCAGTAACTCGCAGAACCACCTTTAGCAGCAATACATCAAAGTAAACTTTTTCTTTATGACTTTAACAGTCCCTCACATAATCACTGAGGTCTGGACGTTGACAGGGCTTTTGGGATGATTTGTTTTTCAGCCATTCTGTTGTAGATTTGCGGCTGTGCTTCTGATCACTGTCCTAGAGTTGCATGACCTAGCTTTAGCTGTCAGATGGCTTCACATTTGAGTTTGTTATACAGAAGAGTTCATGATTGACTTAATGAACTGGCATGAGGTGTCTGTTCTGTCCAAAGAAAATGTTTGAGAAGTTTTGTGGTGTGTTCAGATGCAGTTTTGCAAAGTTAACTTGTACTGCCATGTTCTTTTTATTCTCTTGTATTGTGAATTTTTTTCCTGGAATTGGAATTTCCATGATTAGACAACCTGTCAAACAAAAGGTTGTAATTCAAAGTAATTTTTAAAACAGCTGTTCCTCTTCTAATAGAAATAGGTAAAGCAACAATACAAATTAATTAACTAGTAATTTTGCTGATAATATATTTCTCTTTTTACATGTTTCAGTCATTTTTCCCAACAATAGCTAGCTAGCTTGTTTAGCTAGCAGCAGAAAAATTTTAATATTAAAAAATAAATTTAAAATAAAAATAAATAAATAAATAAAAAGACACACAAACTGCATAAAGGATCAGATAAACACTACAAATTCTCCACTTAGTCAGCTGTTTTCTTACTCAACTAACGTTAACTGCTGCAAACTGTTTGTTTTCACTGGTTTCAACCACCAACACAAACCATAAACCTAAAAACAAATACAGTCATGTGAGAATGAAAGTTTTACAGCCGTACTTATAGCCCTATGAAAAACTATTAACTTTGACTGGACTCACATTTGACTTTGGTTATCTAGACATTGTTCCAGAAGCCTTGTGACTTGTTCAGATTTGGTTCTGTTCATCTGGATGTAGTGTTTTCAGTGGGAGAAACCTTTCATCACTCATCCAGCTGACTTCTTCAGTAACTGACCTGACAGCCCGTTGTTCGTCAGTGGTGCTAGTTTCACTCATTGTGCAAATGTACTGTTTATAAGGTTGTTTAAACCTGCAGTCAGCTGAGACTCAAGAAGTCCCTTGGATAAGTGACAAAACATTTCCCCCACTGAAAACACTACGTCCAGATGAACACAATCAACTTTTTGGGATTTCATATCTGGATGATTGGTAATTATCAAGACATAACTCATGTATCATTTTCATTTTAGAGAAAATAGCCTTTCTCCTGGCAACCCTTCCAAATGAGACCTACCTGTTTAGTCTTCTTCTAATTGTACAGTAATGAGCTTTAACATTTAACGTGCTTACTGAGGCATGTAAAAGCTGTGATGTAGCTCTGGGGGTTTCGCAGTTTCTCTGAATATTGCATTTTTTGACCTTGGGGCAAACTTGCTAAATCACCCACTCCTGGGAAGATTGTGCCATTGTGTTAAAACACACCTGAATGCATCAGACCAGCAAACTGGTCTGATAAATTCAAGCTTTGACTGCCCCTCTGTTAAAAGCCAACTGTACTGGATAGAATCCTATGAAAACTTCCTTTTTCACATGACTGAAATAAAGGTTAATATAGCTGATAACTCTATGTGTATGGCTCTCCTGTACTAGCAGGAAAGTCATACATGCTAGAAAATGTGGCTCACACTTTTAGAAAGCTTAACCTGTTAAAATCACTTGGAAAACCATATTATCAAAGCTTAATTATCTTTTGAGCTACACCCCACAAAATATCCGAACCCATTCTATGAATGAAACTAGAGTATTTCCATCCGTCTTGCTATATATAAATAATATGCACGATCACCTCAATCCTTCTCTTTCTTTACAGCTTCCTTTTTCCTTGTTCCTCCACCAGCTCTCCTTTTGTGTTGCTTCTTTTCATCTCACTTAGTATTGTGACAGCTGGGCGAGAGGAAAAGTCCTGCTGTGTGCCATCATGCAGTACAGATGTTACCACACTTATTTGTTTGCCTCCTTCAACACATACCTTCATAAACTGATGAGACTTGAACACAAGGCCTGATCACTGAGTGTGCAACATGAGTGGCTGTGAAGGTCAGAAACTCCAATGTCATAACAGATTTCCATTACTTACACTGGCTTGAGCGCTGTTAAATGGATGAGACCATGATAGCGTACTGGGGTTTAAATAGATTTTATTGAATTTGTAAGGTGGGGAAAAACAAATTAAGGCTAATTCTTTATGGTCAGTGAATACCGTAGATTTGGCACATGCCACTGTCAGCATGTCACTCTTTTCCCTTCCAGGTTTCTGACAAGTGGTGCAGGTTGTTGCATAATCAAGTATAGCAGGCGGGTGACATACATTAAGTACGCAGGATATAAATAGTCATGCATAATCTCTGAGAAGAGAGGATAAGAGCTTCCAAGGAGAAAGATCTGTAAATGAACAATACTGCAGTCAAGTCAGTAGATCCGACGTAGCACTTCTGCGTGATTGTCATTTCAATTTCACTTGATTTTATTCAGTCAGGGGTCGTAAACAAGACCCAACCTTTTCTGGTTTAATTTAATCTGGTTGTCCTTGATTTCACAGTATTGTAGCATCTGCCAGATGGCAGGAGTGTGAACAGTGTGTGCTGTGTTTTGGGTGCGGTCCTTGATGATGTTGTGTGCCCCTTTTCTGACCCGAGTGTTGTAAATATCCTGTAGTGGTGGGAAGGGTACTCCGTAGATGAATTGTGCTGTTTTAATGACACGCTGGATAGCCTTCCTATCCTGAGTGGTGCTTTTCCCCTACCACACTCTGATGGAGTTTGTCAGAATATTCTCCACTGTGCATCTGTAAAAGTTGCTGAGCAGTTTGGAGGTTAATCCAAATTTAACAACTTGAAAATGTCTGTCTGTAAACAACTCAGCCAGCTCTGAAGGGCGGACTCTCAAAGCACGGCCGGGGATGTTGTCAGGGCCGGCTGCTTTTCGGGGTTAGTCCTCCTCAGACCCTTGCATACCTCAGTTGACGTCACAGTGAGTGAAGAACTCTGTGCTGCCTGTGCTGGTAGAATCCCTCTGTGTTGGTTGGTGTTGAGGTTGTCAAAGCTAGCGTAGAACTCATTCAGCTCGTCTGGTAGCGCGTTGCAGCTGACTGTGACCCTGCTGCTAATCTGCTGGAAATCAGTGATGTGTTGCAAGCCTTGCCACATGCATTGAGAATCTGAGTTGTTGTAGTATCCTTCCAGTTTCAATCTGTGCTGCCTCTTGACTTCCCTGATGGATCAACGTAGGGCAAATCTTGCTTTTTGTAGTCCTCTGCGTCATCAGAGGCAAATGCAGTGGAGCGTGCATGCAGCATGGAACGCACCTCACAGTTCAACCATGGTTTCTGATTTGGATATGTTTTATAGGACTTGGTGGGGACAATATTGTCAATGGAGGCGCTGATGTAACTGGTAACCACTGATGCATATTCCTCTAAATCCACAGAGCAGTCATCTCTCAAGGCAGCAGTCTAAAACACACCCCAGTTTGTAGCATCAAAGGAAGCACTGAATCATTTTCTTCACTTGAAACTTTAATAATAATTCTAACTGGGAAGGAATGTTTGACAAACTGCCTGCATGCTGGATAGAGGAACACAGAAATGTGGTCAGACTGTCCAAAATGGGGGTGGGGCAATGCCTTGTATGCGCCCCTTACGTTGCTGTAGATGTGTTCCAGGATGTTGTTATTCCTTGTTGGAAAGCTGATGAAACTTTGGGAGCACAGTCCCGAGGTTACAGTCATTCAAATCCCTGGCATAAAGGCACAGCTTTAGGAATTTATTTAAAATTCTAGCAATTCCTTCATATTAAGGTGTCTGCAGCAAGTTTCATCTCTTGAAGTTGTGATGGGTGAATTGTTTTCCTTTATGAAGTCCTCAGTGTTCAGAGACAGTATCTCGTCTGGGGCTCTCCTCAGCTCTTCCCAGGAGGGTGGCACAGATGCCCCTCCGGTGGTCCTCCTTGGGCTCTCACACTCTGGGGCCTCTGGATGTCTGGAGCCTGGATCTCCTCCATGCCTGCTTCATGCCCTGGGGGACGGGGCTATGGCTCTCTACACCCTCTTGCAGACCGTTACATGGGGAAACCTTTTGAATACAAGCGCGCTGATCCACACAGGTGTGTACATGGGTGTTCACTGTTCATCGACATAAACTACACCTTTCTTGGCTGTGACTTCAAAGCGCATTATGCGCTGTCGGTTCTGCGTGCTGCACAACAACATTCAATATTTAGTATTTACTGCTATTTACACTTAGCTAGATTAATGCGATGGCGTTGTGTTTAGTATGTTGCTCTGTTTTGGGTTTTTTTTTTTTGCTTGTTTTTGCTTCTTTTTCTCTCAACAGGTGATCCAGGAGATTTTTTTTCTTCTTTCTCTTTTTAAGTGCCCTTTCTCACTGTCCCTCTTCCCTTCTGTTTTTCTTTTCCTTCATCTTTCTTTCTCCCTTTCCTATCCCTCAGTCATGTCTGTCCCATCTGTAACAACTGAAAATAAAATAAATAATAACAACAAAGGTCAATCAAATGGACCAATACGGCAAGGCCGCGATGATCCATTTGGCAAAGTAAATCCATTGGGTATCCTTGTTGGTCTTCAGACAACAATTCTGACGGCTAAAGAGGGACAGGCGAAAAAAGAAAAAAAGAAAAAGAAAAGAAAGAAAAAAAGAGACAATATCGATTGATTATCCAGAAAAAAATAATTTTAAAAAATTCAAGTTTTTGGGGGGTTTTTTCAAAATAACCACAGGTCTCTGCAATATATAAGTATGTATTGTCACTACAATGAAAATTGGATTAGGTCAGATAACGTTTAGGGAAAGGTTATAGTTAGTTTTTTCATTGTGTGCTCACTATTGTAGTGCAAGTGCAGAAGGGAGAGAAGAAAGAAAAGTTTCAAAATGAAAGTCCTTACAACATGGTTAGTGTTGGAAGCTGTTCCGTTTTGAGCAATTACAGTGGGGCAAAAAAGTATTTAGTCAGCCACCGATTGTGCAAGTTCCCCCACCTAAAATGATGACAGAGGTCAGTAATTTGCACCAGAGGTACACTTCAACTGTGAGAGACAGAATGTGAAAAAAAATCCATGAATCCACATGGTAGGATTTGTAAAGAATTTATTCGTAAATCAGGGTGGAAAATAAGTATTTGGTCAATAACAAAAATACAACTCAATACTTTGTAACATAACCTTTGTTGGCAATAACAGAGGTCAAACGTTTACTATAGGTCTTTACCAGGTTTGCACACACAGTAGCTGGTATTGTGGCCCATTCCTCCATGCAGATCTTCTCGAGAGCAGTGATGTTTTGGGGCTGTCGCCGAGCAACACGGACTTTCAACTCCCGCCACAGATTTTCTATGGGGTTGAGGTCTGGAGACTGGCTAGGCCACTCCAGGACTTTCAAATGCTTCTTACGGAGCCACTCCTTTGTTGCCCGGGCGGTGTGTTTTGGATCATTGTCATGTTGGAAGACCCAGCCTCGTTTCATCTTCAAAGTTCTCACTGATGGAAGGAGGTTTTGGCTCAAAATCTCACGATACATGGCCCCATTCATTCTGTCCTTAACACGGATCAGTCGTCCTGTCCCCTTGGCAGAAAAACAGCCCCATAGCATGATGTTTCCACCCCCATGCTTCACAGTAGGTATGGTGTTCTTGGGATGCAACTCAGTATTCTTCTTCCTCCAAACACGACGAGTTGAGTTTATACCAAAAAGTTCTACTTTGGTTTCATCTGACCACCTGACATTCTCCCAATCCTCTGCTGTATCATCCATGTGCTCTCTGGCAAACTTCAGACGGGCCTGGACATGCACTGGCTTCAGCAGCGGAACACGTCTGGCACTGCGGGATTTGATTCCCTGCCGTTGTAGTGTGTTACTGATGGTGACCTTTGTTACTTTGGTCCCAGCTCTCTGCAGGTCATTCACCAGGTCCCCCCGTGTGGTTCTGGGATCTTTGCTCACCGTTCTCATGATCATTTTGACCCCACGGGATGAGATCTTGCGTGGAGCCCCAGATCGAGGGAGATTATCAGTGGTCTTGTATGTCTTCCATTTTCTGATGATTGCTCCCACAGTTGATTTTTTCACACCAAGCTGCTTGCCTATTGTAGATTCACTCTTCCCAGTCTGGTGCAGGTCTACAATACTTTTCCTGGTGTCCTTCGAAAGCTCTTTGGTCTTGGCCATGGCGGAGTTTGGAGTCTGACTGTTTGAGGCTGTGGACAGGTGTCTTTTATACAGATGATGAGTTCAAACAGGTGCCATTCATACAGGTAACGAGTGGGGGACAGAAAAGCGTCTTACAGAAGACATTACAGGTCTGTGAGAGCCAGAGATTTTCCTTGTTTGAGGTGACTAAATACTTATTTTCCACCCTAATTTACGAATAAATTCTTTACAAATCCTACCATGTGGATTCATGGATTTTTTTTTCACATTCTGTCTCTCACAGTTGAAGTGTACCTCTGGTGCAAATTACTGACCTCTGTCATCATTTTGAGTGGAGGAACTTGCACAATCGGTGGCTGACTAAATACTTTTTTGCCCCACTGTAAGTCATGAATTCAGGAAAGACTCATCGTTTTAGTGTTTTTCAAGTGCGTTATTTATTTTTATGAACACCACAATTCAATTTATTTCAATTTTAATCAAGACCACGTTTCACAGCAAGCCACATGAAAATGCATGTTTGACATCCTAAGATTCCCTCAAATCAGGATTAAGAGGTTTGTTAGATGTATAAAAATTGAAGTCATAGTGTAGCGTTGTTTTCGAAACTAAACTTTTTTACACATTTTAATGAATTGCCTTCACGTGCCTGTCTAAATTCTTGTTTCTTCCTGTTATATGCAGCTATTACTTTTGCTCCTTTCAAAGTGGCAACACAAAAGTGGTAATACAGAAAAGTAGCACGGCTGGCATGTTGATTTTATATGTGCTTCTGAACTGACTTCATACTCACTTGTGGAGAATCTGGATGCCATCAGTTCACAGACAGCCTTTAGGAAGCTATCCACTTAGCTTAGCATTTTTTTAAAGTGTCAATAACAATGATGGAGTCTAAAGATTCCAGCAGCAAATTTCCTCTGCAATTTCCTGCCTGCAGTCTTCAGTGTTGTTTTATATAAACAGCCACTTTTCAAGATATGCACTTCTCTGACATATCCGGATTTTTTTTTCCTGTTTAAAGGATCTGAGTTCTAAATATATTAAATGTATTAAAATAAAAACATAACTTGTTCAGCATGACAAATAAACTGAATTCACCACACTCTGACTCCAATCAAGTTGTAGAAACATCTGCAAGATCATCTTTGGAAACACAATGCACCTGAGCGCAATTTTAAAGGTCGTGACATATTTTATAATGTTTCATATTTTTGTTTTTTATTTACCCCACCACCCCATAATGACAAAGTGAAAAAGGTTATCTTGACATCCCTGCAAATTTATTAAAAATATAAATGTTTAAATTTCAAGCTAACTTTTTTTTCGCTTTATCATTATGGGGTATTTTGTGTAGAATTTTGAATCCATGTGGAGTAAGGTTATAACATGACAAAACGTGGAACAAGTTACTTTTTGGATAGTGTGTAAATAGTTAGGACTCTTGGATGCTAGACTCACTTTTGAAAACCATGTGGAATACCTATCAAGAGACAAAGACTGGAGTCTTATATAGAAAAAAAATCTTGTTTCTCATTCAGAAGTTGTAAGATCAATGTACAGTGCACAGTTTTGTCTACATTTGATTATTGAGATATCGAAGATATGGGCCTGTTTCTTCATCAACCTTGAAGCTTCTGGATCCTGTGTATTAGAGTGCGCACCGATTTACCAGATTACATGGTGATTCTTTTCTTGCTCACGTTGCCTCTTATATGAGAAAGTAGGGCCGTCCTCCCAGCAAGCGCAGCGTTGTATGGTGTAATAGTCTGCGACTACTCTTGCACATGTTTTTTGTTTGTTTGTTTTTAAATTAGTGATCATGGATAGAGTGTCTGTTAATATGTGGATGTCTCAGTTTATATATCGTTGTGCGTCTTTCTTAAGAAAAAACCCCTCAATCTCTTTTTTTTTTTTTTTTTTTTTTTTGTGTGTCCCATGGAGAAACCTTTGGAATACAAGCATGCTGATCCACACAGGTGTGCACACAGGTGTTCACAGACGCGGACTACAGCTTTCTTGGCTGCTGCCTCAAAGCACATTGTGCGCTGTCTATCTTGTGTGCTGCACAATATCGTTTAATTTTTAGTATCTACTGTTATCTACTGCTAGCTAGTTTATTGTGATGGTGCTGTTTTTTTTATTATGTTGCTCTTTGTTGTTTGCTTTCTCTTCTGTTTTTTTTTCTCCATACAGGTGATCCAGGTGTTTTGTTTGTTTGTTTGTTTTCTTTCTTCCCCCCTTCTCACCGTCTCTTCTCTCCTTTGGTTTTCTTTCTCTCCCTCTCTTTCTTTCATTCTTTCTCCCTGTCCTATCCCCCAGTCATTTCTGTCCCGTTTGTAGCAACCGAAAATAAAATAAATTCATAATTATAATAAAGGTCAATCAAATGGACCAATATGGCAAGGCCATGATGATCCACTTGGTAAAATAAATCCGCTTGGCATCTTTCTTGGCCTTAAGACAACAATTCTGATGGCTAAAAACCCTCAATCTCACTGAGATCATGTAATTTAATAAAGGATTGTATCAATTTATCTGGATTCCATGGTGACAAGAAGCCATATTGTTTGACCAGGAATAAATATTCCAGCACTTCGACCTTTAACCGGGCTGTGCAATTTCTAATATAAATAAATGCGTCACATCTCAGTCCCTAAGCGACTGTGAAAAGCACACGTGTTTACTTTAGTTCTAAGACATGCCAAGTGTAATTATTAGCAAACACTCACCCTGCAAATGACGTGAAATGTCATTGGAGAAAGCATGAGAGTGAAATTTACTCAGTAAGTTGAACCTAAATGAAAATAATTTTCCAGTAAAATGCTATAAATTGTCAGGCAGCGCAATTTATAATTGAAACAAATGTGTCACATCACATCTCAATAGTTAAGCACTGAGTAAAGCACATATGTTTACTTTATTACTAAGTAATAAAGGTTGTTACTATTAGCAAACACACACCCCTTGTGTGATCTGAAATCTCCCCATGCACTGAGTGAGTTTGTAATTCATTCAGTAATTTGAAATGAAATGAAACTTTTTTTAAACAAAGTGCCATGTATTGTTGATATTGTGAATTATTAAGAAAATTTAATAACATAATCACAAATAGATCCTATAAATAGAACATTTGCTGCTCGAGCTGCATCCAAAACAAGCTGGGACAACAAGATATTTGCCTCCTACATCAGCGGCAATGTTTTCACATGTTAATCCATGGGGACCAGAAAACATGCTCACTGCCAATAAACAAAAGGGAGAAAATACAAATATTTGTGAAGTGGAACGTCTGTCTTTAGTTTCTCATGAGGAAAAGCAAATAAACACAAACTGAACCTTAATATGAAGCTGAACATATGGTCTCTCCTGTGGGCCTGACTGACTTCAACCACCAAACAAGCAGTTAAAGGTATGCTTCCCACCAGCTTCCGCAGGGGCTTGTTGTTGCATCTCCAGCCAGCAAGCAAACCTGTCTCCAACTAGTTTTGTGTGATGTAAACTTAATTTTTTTACCAACAATTTTTATTCAGTCCTGTGCCCCAGGGTATCATTCTGTTATTTGCCTTACCTTACTCTAAGATTATCAATCATGATAAGCTGTCACATGAATGTCGTTATCAATTTGATAAGTCAACCCAGGGGTCAATGCAGCTATGAGTGTGGTCATATGAAAGGGGTGGAATCTGGCCAATCACACACAATGACAGGTCTACAGGGAGCAAAGCGGATGATCTTACACAGGAAGATAAAATAATTTAATTTTATCAGTATTACATTATAATACGTGTAATTAAGACATTGGTGAATTGATATTGTATTAACGTAAAAGATCAGATCAGGGATGTCACATTCATTTTACACTGAGGGTCACACACACCTCATTTTGAGCTCAAGTGGACAGGACAAGTGAAACTCCCATTTCTCTCAGTCTAAAGAAAGTTTAAATACACATTTCATTTGATGGATGTCTTAAAATAAGAAAAAGATGTGCTATTTCACAACTATTTGGGCTTAAATCGTGAGAAATGAATGTGGAAAATTACAAAAAAAAAGACTCTGGGGTGTAATTATGACGTAGACAGCTTTTGTCTGTCTACGTCATAATTGTCTTTTTTACTGTGGAACCACTGTGAAAAAATCTGATATTTCATTGGTTGATTGTAAAAAAAATAATAATAATAATTCAGTTAATTAATCTATTACTTAATCAATATGGCATAGTATGCGTAGTCACGGGGAAAGTCGTTATCAGTAAGAAAAGTTATGAAACTTATGAGAACACAGTTAAAAGACCAAAATTCATGCCCTCCTTCACATTTTCCAAAGCCTTCCAGTGAACCTGATTGGAGTCTTTCCCTGGCTGAAGGAGTTTAGACTAAAAAAAGCAGTATTTAGATCCATGAGGGATATTCAAGGATCAATGATGCTATTTGGTGATTGGTTATTAGGTGGTGATTTCATACCTTTCAATCTCTTATCTCATACATAACCTTCTCCAGATCACAATAAGTCAATAGCACACATTAGCATGTAGATGAACCCTGAAGTTAACTGGAAATACCCAAATCCTGCTTTTTGAAGTTAAAAGCTAAATAAAACTTGTAAAATGGTCAAAACGATTGTTATTGTTTTTATTGGGGAGCCTGGGAATTCCACGGTGTACTAGGGCCTCCCCCAGTAATCAAGGAATTATGAAAACGTTTGATAGTGTATGAGACGTCCACGTACAGCAGCTCTATCTTTAATGAGATCATGGGATAATGCTGGTTAAATGCAGGGTCAGGCTCCTGCTGAGCCAAACTATCTCCAGTGATTACACTGCAGTTCATTACAAACTGTTGTGACGTTAAAACCATCCACTCACACACAGCTGTTTACATTTCATTAGCTAACTATTCCCGTCATGGTCAGGCTGAATAACAATGATGGTGCACTTGGTGTGTACTCACTGCATCTGTAATGTGTCTGTGGTGAAACAGTAATCCCCAGGATGCTTATTCATTTTGATGAGCGAGAGCTTTAAACGGATTATCTCACCTGAGTTGCTAGTTTGTAGAAACATTTGTCTACCCAAAATTTAGATATTTTAAGAATTACAATATCTTTGTAATATGTCCATCACACTTAAATATTAATGAGAAAATAAAATAATTCTTCTTTCAGCTGCTCCCTTTAGGGGTCACCACTGCAGATCATTTGCCTCAATCTCACCCTCCGCTTCCTGTACTGTCACATCAACTTCCTGCATGTTATCTTTCACCACATACATGATCTTTCCATGTGGTTTTCTGCTCTTCCTGCTCCTTGGAAGCGCCATATTTAAAATCCTTTACCCATTTCGTCCACTGTCCCTCCTCTTGACATGTCAAAACCATCTAAGACCTGCCTCTCTGACTTTATCTCCAAACTCCTCAACTTGAGCTATCCATCAGCACTAGGGCTGCATGAGGAGGAGGGAAAGAGTTTCAGTGATGTCGTGAAGGAGGACATTCAGATGGTTGATGTGACAGTCTGGAATTGTCTGGAACTTTTAAACACACTTTGCAATAATAATGCAATAATAATAATAATGACGATGCATTGAGGGCAACTCCTGGTGGGTATCCCAGAGTTCCCAAGGATACCTTGACATGTAGACTGGAGAAGCCTGTGATTGGTAGATGTCCCACGCCACCACCTGACTCTTACTTTTGGCATTATGTGGAAAACATGTAGCAGCACATTAATTTAATGGATATTTGAGTGGCGTTACGATAAGTGAAGCCCGATAAGGAAATGATATCCTGGGTATATAAACTTGTTTCTTGCAATAAAATCAATGCAGGCCTTTGTAGTTGTAACTCCGCTACTGCGACCAGTAAGAACTGTTTGAATGGACAATAGTCCCTTATGTGAAACCCATTGGAGATGAATGAGGCTTTGTGAAGGCAAACAATAGGTGCACAGAATTTGTGGGATCTCCTTCAAAAGCATTTAAAAGCTCCAAATAATTTTGGTTTTGAGGCCATAAAAAAGGAATCTAAAATTTGAAACACCTCTTTTTTTCACTATTACAGTATTATACATGCACTCTAAAAGGTTTTGTGCCTTCTGCAATAATCTACAACATAAAAGTACTATAAACCTTTGAGTAACAATCCAGACTTTTGCCTAGTACTATATGTGATTCAATTGTTTTGTGGTTGTTGTTTTTATTTTGTTTTTTAACTTTGGATAATATAGTATGCGGGTGCACAAGCATCTAGTTCAAACTTGTAAGGGAAGAGTTAGCCTGACATTTTCTGAGAATATCAGCTTCTCTGAAATGACATTTTATGTCTAGTGGTGGCTACGGGTTATATAGTGACACATTGTCTGAACAAGTTACAAAATATTTGTATTGCTCACGCCAGAGAAAAAGAGGCCTGAAAGTTTGGTATACCATTAGCAACAGGGAAGTGAAATGACAAATGTTTGTAGATGCAGTTTTTACTGGTTGAACAAAATAAAACAAAATTATTGAGAAAAAATTTCTGTCTTTAAATTTATGAATGCATGCCACAAAAAAATGTTCTCTTTGAGTGTAATGTAAATTCATTATTGACGCTAGATAGGTCGATGATTGTTATAAGCATACAGCAGTGCACTCTAGTATACAAAGCGCCGAGGGAAGCCACTCATGTGCATGCACTTTACACTTTTTGAGTCAATCCTCTTTTTGGCAGTTGGTAAATATTCTAAGAAAACTGCAAAGAACATTTTGCAATGATTATCTTGAAATCGAATGCAACTGGCTTCGATGGTTTTTCTTGTTTGCTCAGTATGCCACAAGTGGTGCCCTGCAGGGTGTGAAATATAGACTGCTCGCTTAATTGACAGGTCAGATCTAGATGTGTTATTTCATGAGAACAAAATGACGAAACAGCAGTCAGTAGAAACTAAAGCAATGAAATGTTTTATGAGTGGATTTAAAGTCGCACCAAAGCTCATAGTAAAACATTGAAATCACTGGTTGAGAGCTTAATAATGAACTCCAAAAAACTGGGGGAATTAGTGTGTAGCACCTATGTGTAACATCCCAGAGGTTATTGGACTCAGATCTCGAGAACGTGACAACCGGTCAGGAACATCATTGCCTTCATGATCCTGTGTACACACTGGCCACATATGAAATATTAGAGGTAGTGTTCCTCTTGCTTCTCCACACACAAAGGAGCAAATAGGCCTTGCTGCTGGGCAGATGCCCTTCTAAGCCCTTTGTCCAGCTCTCCTTTTGTAATATAGTATCTGTTCCACGTTCTTGAGACTGTGCAGGGAGACGCAGCAAACTTTCTTGTGACTGAACCTGTGAATATGCCATTAGGTCTATGTTGTAGTGCTAAACCTAAAATAAGCAGGCCAAAGTCTACTGATGCTGGGCGAATGGAGAAAAACCAAGAGAGTCAGCTGTCAAATGCTCCCGGAGTGTGCTCAGGCACTCCCACTAATTAGGTTTTCTGAAAAAGATGTTTTGTTGTTGCCTCCCTAGTGCAACTGTTGTCACTTGCGTGAAACAGGGTGACGTTCTGGGAATGCAAATGTCCTTGTTGTGCTGCGTGTTCAGGATTTTAGTGTGGGATTATAAACATAGCAGCAGAAATAAACCATGCAAAAGCCACCTTACGTAACCTGCAGTATTGATTATGGTCTGTTTTTAGCCCTACGTTTCCATGCTGATGTCTCCGGATTTACGTGTCAGTATTCACTGATAACCGTGAGAAGGAGGTTTGATATTAACAGGTGTATCACCTTTGTAGTCCACTCCACTGCTCTCATACAGCACAGCAATGGCCTTATCTAGGCCACCTACACCGAACCTCCCTCAGTGCCTCCACCTCCTCCTCTTGTTTGAGTGGCCAGGCTGATAAATGAATGAAGTTATCAGGCTGGAAATTTGCTTAGTGAGTGTGCCAAACCTGTACCAAAGCCAGCCATTTCTTTGTCCTTTCTTCTTCATGATTTGACTTGCTTTCTTTCACCTTTTGTCTGCTACGATCTCTCACATGTTTAAGAAGGCTGACTCCTTCAGGTGGAGAGAAGTTTTTTATTTAGGTATGGACCGGATTTCTGTCCATGCTTCTGTACTCTGTGTCGGTGGTTTGCTGGCTAGTATTACCCATGGGAATAAGGTTTCTCGTACAACTGCCAAAGCTCAAGTCTATCATATTACCACCTGTTTGCTTGAGCATGTAATGGCAGAAAAGGGCAGCAGTGGGTCTGTTGTTTATGTACCCGTAAAGAAAGGTTTTTCAATACATAGATTAAAAGAGAAAGTATTTTCATCCATGAGAGTTATTTTAAGGGCAAGAGAGCCTGGCAAAACCATCTTTTTTCATGTATTGGACAGTTTTTGAGGTTTAAGGGCATTTTCAGTGTGTAGCTTGTCTCATTCTGACAAGTGGAAAGAAACTGTACAAAATGCCCAACATCGCCAACAAGTTTGAACTCTTTGAGCTCAGGTTTGCCTGGGAAAAACATCCTAACAAGGAATGGTGAGCTGACGCTGAGTGGAATAAGGGAGAGGACTGGATACAGTTTGAAGTCTGTGGAAAGCTTCACAGTTCTGTGACTGTGTACATAAAAAGCAAAATCAAAGACGTGGTTTCCATCTTCAAAGCAGCCATTTCAAGAGCAATGAGATCACAAGTTAACTGCGCAAGGTCGCAGTAATTCTGATTGTACCACCCTTTAACATAAGATTTCCCTGCTTAAAAGCAATTAAAAGGTTAAAAATTAACAACAAATTCAAATAGAATTTGCTAGAGGCAAGCTAACATAAAAGGAGACAAACAAGACAAACTGTCACAGAAGTGTATGGGTTTGAGATAAAATCAGTGTAAGATTCAGCGTGTAATCAATGTCATCTTTGATAGGTGATTTTTTGTTTGGTTGGGGTTTTTTGTTTTGCTAAAACACTGCCGGAGTGTATTTATCTGGACTGCAAAATCTTTGTTTATTCACAGTACCAGTGCAATAACTTACAGACAGACACTTTGTGGCTCAGTGACGCCAGCTATGAGGAAGTTGAGCATTTGTTTTCTCAGGCATGTGGGCATGTGGGCATGTGGGCACAGAAGGTTTCACTATGAGAAGTGCAAAAGAGAGATTTTGCTGTAGATGCAATGACACTGACAGTTACACTGACATTTTCCCACAGCTTGTCCAGTTGCTAAATCTTCACCCACTAATAGACCTACCAGAAAGCCTCCAATGTAGCTGCACTACTATTATTACCTAATGTCTTCACAGCGAATCTATATGACAGAATATGTTCATAAATCCATGCACGCAACTGCTGTTATAAGCAAACAATGTATCACTTCCTGCTTAATGCTTTTGTTTAGTCATGTTAATGGTTTACCATCTTATCAGTGTTGATATCACGGATAAAAAGTTAATAAGTAAATGTAAAACGTCTACAGGTTGACCTCTAATCAAAAACTGAGATTTATAACTAGAGAGCCTTCAGTTTGCTTTCAAAGCTGTGTACATGCTGCGTCACACAGTATCTGGTACAGCGCAAGGCGTGGTTTGCTTTTTTCATTCCACACTTCTGGCACCTTATTGGCCATTCTCTGATAATATACAGTTAATCCAATAACATACTTTCTGTTCATTTTGAGGTGATTGTAACAGGAAAAATATACGCCCATGTCTACAGGGATGTAAACATGAAATATTTAAGGTCAAGTTGCTTTACTTTTTGTTTTATTTATTGGCGTGAAAATTGTTATATTAGCAGAGCTGCATGACTTTTACTCTGGCTTGTGGTCTTTGGACCTCATAAACAATTAACCTCTTAAGCTGCAAGCCTGACTGATCTCCTGCCTTTTGCCCCGTATCAAGGGGCGTTGGGGCTTAAGAGGTTAAAACAATCTAAGAAGCATTTTTCAAAATACACTGAGCACAAAGTCCTTTTGCAAATCTTCTGTATGCAATATTGTAGGGACTACCTTATAATATAAAGCGCCTTGAGGCGATTGATGTTGTGATTTGGCGCCACATAAATGAAAGTGAATTTAATTGAAATTCTGGTGCTTTAAATTTTAAACTAAAGCGAGTCTTAATTAATGGGAATTCTAACACCTGCAATTCTGTCACATCTGGCCAGACTGTGAGATACAGTCAAAAGTAGTGTTACACTCGTTCAATAGCGCTGTAGTGAACGCATACGTATTCCATCACCGTTATTGCTGATTTTGCAAGTATGTCTCAATTTTAATACATTCTTCACAAGAGAAGCAAATATCCATACTCGATCATGCTCCAAACATTTCCCCTGTATTAGTGGCGATACTGCAGCATGTCTGTGCAGTCCAGCACAAACTGAACGCAGCTGAAGAGTCATCTCCCACAGTCCCAGGCCTGCAGGCCCTGCACAAGATTATAAGAAGTGACAGCATCACTGTAAATTTGACAAATAGCACAACACAGGGAAGACCTCAGGGGTCAGGGCTGTGACTGCGCAGGATGTTGATGTTAGCTAGCTTGTGTGTGTGTGTGAATGAGAATGAAAGTGTGGACAGAGATGCAGAGATGTGTAAACAAAGATTGCTCACAAAGTATTCATGAAATCCTTCCAATAAGATTCAGCTGTTATCATCAAATGGATATAACCTCTCTGCCTCTCATTGAATGGGTGTCGTGTAAATCCTCTACTCTGAGATGCTAATAACATTTCTAGATTCATTCCTGACATATTATTAGAAAATTCATCAAGTGCTGAACTCTGTTGTGCAGTCTCCAAATGAGCTTTTAACAGTTTGCTAAATGCTAATGCTCATTTTAAGATACAGATACTACTATCAAATTGCTATCTTTCTTTATCCGATCATTCATGGTGTCCTTGAATTATGCAGTCTTGTCCCATAGTTAGTTTCTGTTAACAGTGACAGTGTGTGCCATCTCAACACTTGCATTCACACCCAAATGAGAGAAGCACATAATGGGGTGAGACCCGGTTGAGTAACGCATTGAAGTGATTAAAGACGTTGAAAATACAATACAAAGCTGTCAGTCTTAAATGCAATATTATGCATTTTAGTGCCAAAATCTTATCAGTAAATAGAAAAGCCTGTTCTATTTTATCTCTAATGAAATAAAATGCAATGATGATAATAAAAAACTCAAAGGTCAGCAAAATGTAGGAACGTGGAAAAGAGCAATGCAGCATCAAAAGATACAGACAAGATGGCAAAAAATATATATATTTGTGTGATTACACTGACAGTTCGGCTTTGATTATTATAAGACAGAACAGGCAGCGTTGTCTGATTTTAAATAAACCACATAATTATACAGAAAAAGTTATGTATGATTGCACTGACGTTTAGGTGTAAAAACATGCTGGTGTTAAGCGTTATATACACGTCTATATTAAGGAGTCAAACATACATCAGCTACATAGACTATAGGCTCTCTGATTCTTCATATTCAACATTGTTCAGGGTTTTTACAAGCAATGTAATGTTTTACGGCATGATGATTGCTTGGCACGTTTAATCAAAATTGGCTGTGCAGAAAACTCACTCTAGCCATAAAGAAAAAAGATGTTAGGGGCATCAAAAGTTATCTAACTGGGGAACTCTGTGTTTCCCTCCTGCTGCTTTGATGCTTTGTTGCCTTTACAGATAAAACTGATTGCAGCTGATTGCCACATTAATACACAGAGTCATCAGGAAACAGGGTTTTAGGGGCAGGTGGTGGGGTGTTGTTTTCTTTTTGATGTATTTGTAAAGCCATTTAGATATAAATTTGGATGGAGCAACAATCATTAAATAATGCTATTGTGGAAAAAAGAAAAAGCATCAGATCAGGGCCACATATTACAAAATATTGTTCAGAGTATGCTGCAGTTATATTCTAATAACATTACCCCAACTTTAGATTAACTTCAGGGTTGTAATGTTGCAGAAAATCTCTGGTTATTTTGCAGCCATGCAGCAGTGTTGTAACAGGTACAGCTGGTTGAGATTTACTGATGAAGACATCCCAAAGGTTTTAAAGAATCCAGATCATATCCTCTTCTCTGTGCACCTTTGTAGCTGAAGAATTGAGGTGAAGGGTCTTTACATTACAATATAAAGTACCTTAAGACAGCGAGAAAATTCAAGATCAAGATTTAAAAACAAAAAAATCAAACTGAATTGAATTAAATTCATCTGAACTGCCAGAAACCTCTGCTCTGTTTCTGCAGTGTTGCAACTTACTTAACTACATATTTGCTCTTTGGCATTATGTAATATGTTTGGAGGGCAGTTGTGCGTGACATTTCTGAAACCTGCTACAGCAGCAGGCTAAATCACCTAGCTCAAAAGTCTGATGCTAACTGTGTCTCTGTGTTGGCAAAGCAAACACTAATAGTTGTGATAAAAACAGACAGAGTAGGCCAATTTTTCCACAGTGAGCTTCAGGATGAGTATCAGAGAGGTCATCGGGTCATCATAATCTCTCTTTGACCCACATACAGACGGGAAAATAATTATTTGATCCCTGGCTGAAGAAGTAAACAGTCTCTAATTTTTATCATAGGTTTATTTGAACGGAGAGACAGAATATCAACTAAAATTAAAAAAACAAAAACATGTTACATAAAAGTTATAAATTGATTTGGATGTCGTTGAGTGTAATATGGATTTGATCCCCAGCCAGAAATCTGGTTCTCACAGATTGGTAGTCTGCTACATGGGCATGCAGCCCAGTACATTACAATCAGTCAGTCAATTACAGATACTCCTGATCTCAGCTCGTTCTGTTCTAAAATACATCTGCCCACAGAATTGATTTAAGCATGAACAGGTTTGCAATAGCAGGTTTATTAAAAACATGGTAAATTAAAATTAGAGATCAATAAAAGCCTGCTTTCAATGATGATGGCTAACTGTGTGTCTGTACATAAGAGTTCACGGGATGCAGAAACATTTACAAATAGCTTTTCAATAGCTTGAAAAGCATTCAGTGTTTAGATTTAATTATAGCAAATTATATTTTCTCTCTACTTTTAACCGCGCCTTGTAATTTATGACCTTATACCAAACAACATATACTGTTGTACTCTTATTTCCTTCAGCATGTCAGTAAAGATGCATAAACATAATCCGCATGCAATAAATAAGGGACTTGTTTTTACCCCTAACAAGCTAAATAGCTGCTAATATTTTGCGTCAAAACAAAACTTTGTTTCGGGTTTACTGTGATTACATTCTTACACTGAAAACAACAGGATTTCTCTTAAGACGATTATGAACAAACAAAGGTTTGCATTTGTCAATGATTAAGGCAGCTTAAATTGGGTTAACTCAGTGGTGGTTTACACCTGAGGCTTATTTATGGCTCTGATTCATTGCAGCACTCCTTTCTTTAACCTACTAAGACCCGAACTCTTCCACAGCATGTATTTTTAATTCCTCTTTGATATTTGGGCTGATTGGGACCTGATGAATGTAAAAACAAAGAATTACCAATTTTTTTTTTACCTGATTTTTGTTTTTAAGAAAAATAAGAGCCACATATGAGAATATTCGTTTAAAATTTCGATAGAACAGTAGCAGTATAATGTCCTCGTAAGTGAATATCAGGCCCTTGTAGACCCAAATTGAGTATTTTGGTCTAAATAACCCAAAATGTGATGTCCACATATGTGGACGCCAGGTCCTTAGGTGGTTAAGGAACAATGAAATAAACTGTGATAAGAAGATGTGATGGTGAGTATCCCACCCTCAGGTTTGTGTCAAAGTCATTTTAAATGTCCATTCTCAGAATCTAGATCTCGTTATCTGAATATAGAGCAGAACCATGTTAATCCAAAGCCCTAGTACACACACACACACACACACACACACACATTGTAATTATTAGGGTGCCAACTCACTAACCAATAAACATCTGACACACACTGTTCCAAAAAATAGTAATGTCAAAGTATCTTACTGTATATTTTACAGTTTTGTACTGTCTTCCTAGAATATCATTAAAGTTACATAAATAGACTGATTTCACATTTCAAATGTAAATTAACGTTAAATCACTGTAATGTAATAAAACATAATTGTCATGATTATTAAATATTTCTGTCTGTACATATGCATATTTAGATTGTTAAAATACATTCACAAATATGTCTGTGAAGGTTCTCAGTCATCCAGGTCATCGTAGTCAAAGGAGCTTGCAAAGAAAAGCGTCTGGACTTCTTTAACTTGCTTGAAGACGTTTCACCTCTCATCCGAGAAGCTTCTTCAGTTCTAAGGTCAAATGGTGGAGAGTCCCAGATATAAACCTAGTGGGAGTAACCCCCCCACAGAGGGACAAAAGGACCCCCTGATGATCCTCTAATCGCCTGAGCCAAGGTGGGAAACTGGGCGTGGGTCCCAATCAGCCAGAGTTTCGGGTGAGTTCATTGTGAAACCTGGCCCCACCTTATCATGCGAATTCCTGAGGTCAGATGGCCCAGGATGTGAGTGGGCGTTAAGGCGTCTGGGAAGGGATCTCAAAACTGGATTATAGATGGCAGAGAGTTGGTGTCGTAAACCACCGCCTCTGTTCAAAGATGGTCGCTCACAGTGGACATAGATGGCTTCTTTCACTCCTCTTTCAAACCATCTGTTCTCTCTGTCCAAAATGTGAACATTGGCATCCTCGAAAGAGTGTCCTTTATCCTTAAGATGCAGATGGACTGCTGAGTCTTGTCCTGTGGAGGTGGCTCTTCTGTGTTGTGCCATGCGCTGGTGAAGTGGCTGTTTGGTCTCTCCAATGTAGAGGTCTGAGCATTCCTCGCTGCACTGTACAGCATACACCACATTGTTAAGTTTGTGTTTTGGGGTTTTGTCTTTCGGGTGAACCAGTTTCTGTCTGAGCGTGTTGCTGGGTCTGAAATGCACCGGGATGTCATGCTTGGACTCTCCACCATTTGACCTTAGAACTGAAGAAGCTTCTCGGATGAGAGGTGAAACGTCTTCAAGCAACTTAAAGAAGTCCAGACGCTTTTCTTTGCAAGCTCCTTTGACTACATTCACAAATGTATCATGATCTCACAAATATCTGTCCGTTATTTGAAAGATCGAACTGTTGAATTCAAATGTAATGCTATGGAAAAGTATACAACATGATTCCTATAAGCTTGTGTTACATCACATAAGTATTATTGTCATTGCTATTTAGGGCGATCGTAGCTCAAGACTTGGCAGTTCAGAAGGTTGCCGGTTCGAGCCCCAGCTCGGACACCCTCGGTATTGTGTTCGTGGTCAAGACTCTTCACCTACTGGTGATGGCCGGAGGGGCCGATGGTGCGATATGGCAGCCTCGCCTCTGTCAGTCTGTCCCAGGGCATGCAATCCATTATTATTTAAACCAACTGTTAACTGTATATTTCTGTACATTTACGTATTATGATTCATATTGCCATATTCATTGACCTTGTTTATAGGTAATTTCATTGTTTGATCACGTTAAAATGTTCCTAATTTAATGTCTAAACGCACTTGGAAAAGGCAGAATCCCATGTAAAATTAGCGCAACAAACTGTATTGTCATTACTGGAAATAACCGTATTTTTATGAGGAAGTTATTTTCTGTTATTTTACGGTAGTGTTTTGGCGCCCCAGCTGCCGGAATATTACCATTTTTTTAAGATGTTTTTTTTAACAGTGCAGGTTGGTTTAATGAGATTTCACTTTCCACCTATTACTATGGGCTTGAGTCTGCAGACAGAACACTCTGTTTTCCATGACCTCTCTCATCAAGCCTCTCTCTGGACAGACATTACTTAATCATGCTTTGCATGCCAGTGTGGTTTTCTGGGTCTCCGGTTTCCTCCCACAGTCAAAAGACATGCAAATGAGGTTATAACTGATTATTTAAAATAAGCCATAGGTGTGAATGTGTAAGTGTGTGGCTATTTGACCTTTAATTTCCTGCTTCTAAATTCAGACAAGTTTAAGTTTTTTGTACTCTGACCTACAACACGATGTTGAATCAATTGCTTACTCTGGATGACATTACTTTGGCTTCCAGTGATGCTGCGTCGTTTATGACCAGGATATGTCCTTCAATGTGCAAATTAAACAAATCTGAAGTACTGCCTTCCTGTATTTGAACAACATCTCTAAATTTAGAAACATCCCATCTCAGAATGATGCTGAAAAACTAGTTCATGCATTTATTACTTCTAGGCATTTTTCTATTATCCGAATGTTGTAAAAACTACCTGAAAAGCTTTGAGCTGATCCAAAATGCTGCAGCAAGAATACTGACAGAAACCAGAAGGAGAGATCATATTTCTTTCATACTGGATTTTCATTGTTTCCTTGTTAAGTCCAGAATTGAATTTAAAATCCTTCTCCTCACATACAAGGTCTACAATAATCAGGTTCCATCTTACCTTAATGTCCTCACAGTACCATGTTATTCTAACTTCACTCTCAGACTGCAGGTTTACTTGTAGGTCCTAGCTCTCACGTTCACCTCCCACCCCTTACTTTAGCGTTCCAAGTCAAAATTGGCTGGTCTGTTTTGACAGCTCTTAAATTAGCATAACATAAACATAAACATTTTTCACCACCAAATTCAGTTCAGTGGGTCGTTCAGTGGTCGACCAGAATGTGACAGGAAGGCCTAGGGTATTTAAAAGTAAAAAAAAGAGGCAGAGGCTTTCAGGCACCTTTTCTATGGAACCACCTTCCAGTTAGGATTCAGGGCACAGACACCCTCTCTTCTTTTAAGATTAGTCTTAAAACTTTCCTTTTTGATAAATCATATAGTTAGGGTTGGATCAGGTGACCCTGAATCCTCCCCTATTTATGCTCTAATAGGTCTAGCCTGCTGGCGCCTCCCATGATGCACTGAGTGTTTCATCTTCACTCACCTTTTTCACTCACTGTGTTTATACACCACTTTGCATTTAATCATTAGTTGGTATTCATCTTTGCTTTTTCATTAGTGTGTCTTTTGTCCTGTCTTCCTCCCCTCATCCGTAACCGCTCATGGCAGATGGCCGCTCCACCGTGAGCCTGGTTCTGCTGGAGGTTTCTTCCAGTTGAAAAAAATATTATTTCCCACTGGTTTATGTTTCTGTTGTTTCTGTTCATGTGGAACCACCAGCTTTCTGATTAGTAGATGACATGATCTACCTCCTGAGCTACAGCCACCCCAAGGTGGAGACAAATAGATATCAGATCTTTAGACGCCACTTCTCAGGTTTGTTTAAGTTTTGCAGCTGAAGTCCAAATTAGCTGCTACTGGCTAATAACAACAAACATTTTGGGTTGCAGGTAATGTATTTGCCAGGATACTTTTCCTCCATTTTTGGTTTACTGTTAATAATGAGTCCTTAATGTCATTTAAATCAGTATTGATTTAGCAATACAGTAATGCTAAATCAATAGTCTATACTTCAGTGGCTGGGATACGATGTCAGGATTTTATTTGCTCCCTTTCAGCCTCATGGTCTCTCTATGAGGTTGAAGCTTAAATGCAGTGTTTTTAAATACATCAAAAGGATATATAAGCATATTAAAGCAATGCAAAGTTCAGCAGCAACCTTATGTATTTGCAACAGTTTGATGTATTATAGTTCCACCAAGCAGGTTATATTCGTGAAAATGCCTCTTTTGCCACATCATGCTGATGCTGGTTGCAGGTAAAAAACCAAGCCGAGTGAAGATAAGATATGATGCAGTGTTTTTGGTCTATGACAGGAAATGAAAACACTGCAGCAGTAAGGGCTGAGAAAGCAGGCAATAAAGAGAGAATAAATGGTAAGCATAGAAACTAATGCTTAGGAAAAGCAGAGCCTGAGAGGCCTGGGATGTTTATCTGGGTTTGCTTTACATTATCTTTTCTTGTCACTGCCAAAACAAACTGGTCTGCAGGTAAGTCGTATCCCACCCAAACATCACTGACTGTGAAGCTTTTTCTAATGGCTTTTGAATGATTTCAGGGTTTAAATCATGAACCACGATGCAGTTGTATGATCATAAGATCATTATTGCAGTCTGATCATTGTGCTGATTATGTAAATTGGGACTATTTTAATACAGTAGCTGGATCCAAACAAAGGGATAATCCATCACTGAATAAGCTGACAATCCTAAAATGGGATGGTCCATGTTCTTCCTTTCTGTTCATTTATTCAAACTATCATTTATCAGCAGTCCCTGAAAAATTAATGCATTGTGGGTATAGTGCTCTTTCGCAGTTTAAGCACTCAAGACGCTTACTACAATGCTTTCTCATTCACCCAATCACACAAGCATTCATACAGTGCTTTTTTACCTAAACCTGAGAATTGTTAGCTAGCAGTCACACACTATGATAATTCAGGGCGACTCAGGTTTCAGTATCTTGACACTTGTACAAATGTATTGTAGGAGGCAGGGACCAATCCACTGACCTTCCACTTGGTAGACCACCCACTCTATCACCTGAGCTGCAGCTGAAGGAGCACATAAGAGGAGAGACGTGTAACTGGAAGCCAGAAATAACTTCTCTGGGGGGATTCAGCATACACATTGCACATGCCAAGTCTTCCCTCAAATAACAGTGCTGTACAGCATATAACTGTGAGGCTTAGAAACAAGGCCAGCTCTCTACTGTGTGCATCCTAGCAAAGGAAAGCATGGAAGACGCCTGCAGCGACACTCAGTCCACTCAGCTTCTCTCTGCTTGCTGTGTTTGATAACAAGATATGAGTATGGCACATAGCAGTCCAGAGCCTTCTCTGTGCATGTCGTCAGCTGGCCTCATCATTTCAGCACCTTTTCCTTTTAGCTCTTCATCATCACCTTCATTCATTAGCCACCAAATATGAGTCAACTAAACCAGCAATAAAACAAAAAATCCTGAACCATATAAATGCATTTCAATGATCTGCACATGGCTTCTTTAAGGACAGTCAAAGTTCTTCTGTGGATATAGTTTTTGCTTCAATAATGCTGAGGTCCGGCCGTGGTGAGGCCATGACTATGACATAGGGCGATCGTGGCTCAAGAGTTGGGAGTTCGCCTTGTAATCGGAAGGTTGCCGGTTCGAGCCCCGGCTTGGACAGTCTCGGTCGTTGTGTCCTTGGGCAAGACACTTCACCCGTTGCCTACTGGTGGTGGTCAGAGGGCCCGGTGGCACCAGTGTCCGGCAGCCTCGCCTCTGTCAGTACGCCCCAGGGTGGCTGTGGCTACAATGTAGCTTGCCATCACCAGTGTGTGAATGTGTGTGTGAATGGGTGGATGACAGGTTGTGTAAAGCGCTTTGGGGTCCTTAGGGACTAGAAAAGCGCTATACAAATACAGGCCATTTACCATGACTAATATTGTTCCAGTTATGCTTTTACTGCATCGGCAGTGTGTTTGGGATTCCTCTCATACTGAAAATTGTGCTGCCATTCACACACGTTTGACATGGTATTGCATGGTTGTTAAAAATCTAATGGTGCTTTTTTGTTTTCGTAATTAAAATCAGTGCTCCAAAACCATGACAGAGCCTCTGCTGTGCTTCCATGGATTTTCCTTGTCTTTCTATCTGCATTGAATTTATTTAACATTTGATTTTTCTGAGAATCTGACATTGCCACAAAAAAGTTGGCCATGATCCAAAATAAATATTTGTGTTTTTACAAGAGCTTTGGAAATTTCAGTAATAACATTTGTGTGCAACAGCAAATAAATGCAGGATTTCTATGACAAAATGTGTATGAGCAGGATTTTATAAGACAAAGAAAAAAATAGCAGCCATACTGTAGTTTTCAAGGACACAGACTTGGGGATATGAATGGAATATCAATGGCCTTTGGTCAGACTTTTCACTCCTTTTCTCTCTCTGGATTAAAAAAGAAGCACCAAGGATCCCTGCTGAAATCCTGTTTGTTACACTCTCATTCAGATGCACATCAGGCCACTGAGTTTCTTTTCAGTCCACTTTTGTGTCACCCTGGCCCCGCAGCTCATTTTCTGTGAATGTGTTCAGTGACTACCAAACAGCTCCCCTCCCTCCTTTTGCTCTGGACCACTTCTCCCTTTCACAGTGACAAAAATGTGCAGAGGATACATGCTGTGCATGGCAACACTGAGGCACATGATGCAGTACAATCGATACACACATACATAAATGTTCTATACACATTTATGTGTGATGATTTTTTGCTCTCTTTGCATGATTATTATTTGCTTGTATGACTTGCATTGTGGTGCAGTGTTTAGCATAACTCCTACTGGGTTCACTGCTGTGAACTAATATGGTAAATTTCCAGGGATCATATGAGACTGCAGAAAGAACAAGAACAGTGCTGAACTCAGCAGGTTTCCGGTTCTTCACAAATCTTCAGCATACCTTTATTTAAAAAATGAATGGACATAAAAGTTGAGAAAATTGAAGGGAAAAATGTGTTTGCTATTGTGTGTTTAGGAGTCTGCTTGCCTGTGAAGAAAGAGTTGATTTAGGGTGCTGTAACTCAGTAATTCATTTGTGTTTATGGCTCTGTGTCCGTGTGCTCTTTTAATCCACGGGATCAGTGCTGAAATCTAGTTGAAACTCAAATTTGGATTATGCGAGATCTTACATAATGTAATCCCTGAAAAGAAAACAGACAAAATCTAATCTATGTCCTGGCAGAGTACATTGGAATTTTACTTAACCCACAGTGGGAGTCTCACAGTGGGTTTCAAGTAACATCTGTGCAACACCACCATTATTTACCCTGACCTGCTGTCAGGCACAGCTCACCAGCTGTATACTTTGATGTATATCTTCTACATATCTAGTTGCTAGATTGTTTCCTGAAGTATATACAACAGAATACAAGAAAGAAAACCAAACACTGGTGATTCACAATATTATTCGTCATTAGAATTTTTTGAAGTGCTAATTGAAGTCCAAAGATTCGTTGCATACTGTTTGACTTTACATCATCAATGACCAACTTTGGCAATTATATTTCATTGGTTTGTCTCAAATGTCCCAAAAGAATAAAGCAAGTCGGCAACTGAGATCTGTGCCTTGTCATCTTGTGCACTTGTAAAGTAACCCACAGAAATTACATAAAACTGTGTCCTCAATCCAGTTGCTCATAATGAATCATCTGGACTCGGCTGGTATATTTTTGGATCCAGTCTGCTTGACAAGCCTGTTGGACACACAAAGAGGACAGAAGAGGTCAAATGGGGTTTTTTTCTTTTGCTTTAGTGGAAAGGAGCTGCACTGTTATTATTCTACCCTTCAGATGTTTCTTTCTCCCACTCATTCATCACGTTCTGGCGTAAGCCCAAGTGTGTGTTTGTGAGCCTTCTTGCCTCTGTAAAAAGAATAACCAAAGGCACAATAAGTACTTTCCATTGCTATACTGTATATGTGATGTGATGCAGTTGTTATTAGCTATGATTACCTAGTGTGTTTTACTTACTGTAGTGTCTTTAAAATGTGCCAGATTAGTAAGCAAACAAAAATGCACATAGCCTGTAAGAACATAAACCAAAGTAGTCACTTAAAGAAATAATTTTACTAAAACAGCAAGCTTTGTTTTTTAACCTGGTCAGCGTGTACATGTAATAGCAAAGCAGTGGTGTCGTGAAATACACTTACTAGTCTTATAAGCTTCTAAGTCAAACCAAAAAAATTGCTAATTAAAGTTATAATTGGTTCAAATATAACTATAATTATACCTCCAACCTGAGTGTTAGCTAAAAACCGTTTCCTTCTGCAGCTACTTCTTATCTCAGCTTGTAACACAGTGCTTTACATTTACATGACATTTCAGTTTCAGTTGTATCCTATGGCGGTTTGTGACAGGCTGCTAATAATAAAAGCATGTCATTTGTTCCCATTTCTTTAGGTGAATCCACAAAAATGCCAAAGATAGTAGAGTTTGAAAGGAATATAATAGTGTGTTTGCCTTATAATTCCCAAAGAGATTTTAGCTGAAAACTTGACATATCTCAGCATGGTTTGCAGTCTGTCTTTAAAAAATCTGAGTAAACTTGACAATTGGAGGGAAAAAAGATGAAGTAGCCGACCTAATAAACTAACCACAGCACATATCTGCAAGTCATCTACCTGAGAGAAAATTGAGCAAAGACCCAACACAGGACTTCAGAAATGTGTCTTATCCTTCAGGTGACTCATTTACTGTTTGGCTTACATCAAAAATGTAAGAGGTCAGGAAAGAGGCAAAAGTAGGACTTCAACATCATTGAAGCAGCGTTATCATCTTGACAGGGAACAGGAAGGAAAGGCAGCTAACATCTATCATGTACTAGGCTTAAACATGTTTATTTCTACTGTGAAGTTTCTCATGTTCACACAACACAGACTGACTCAACTCATCTCAAATGGCTATTTTTTTTTTTTTTGCTCAATTTTTAGGCTCAGAAGCTAAAACACATTTATGTACAGGCAGGTATACAATTAAAACTGCACAATACTTCAGGTCATGTGTTAGCCGTGTTAATCTGATTACCTTTCAAGGGTATATTCTACCCACAAAGCCCAATTCCAAAGCAATGTCACCACGTATTTGATTAGTGGTCACTCCTCAAGGTCATGCAAATTCATCCAAACCAGCAGAGCAAAACAACAGATAATAATTTGTGTATTGAAATGTGATGGTCATCATTTAAAAGCCTTTTTGATTTGCTATCAACTGGGTCATGGAGAAAGCATCTTAGCAGGAATCCGCAGACATTCTTTAGAAAGTCCACAAGGTTGAACAAAGGTTGAAAACTTTAGGTGGACATGGAAATGCGAGACATGAAAGTTCCTCACAATTCATCTATTCTGTGGATGAATTGCTGACCATAAATGTCAAACTGTGTGCGGGGGTGGCATGGGAACAATGAAAAGAACAAACAACAAGTGTCTCTCTCATAGATTCCCCTACATTTAAAGGTTTGTAAATGCTACATTGTGTACACCTTATGGCTTTAGCTAAGACTAAAGCAGTAAACAGCTATATATCCAAAGCCTTAGAATTAAGATAAGAAGATAAGAATGAAACATAAAAAGTTAAATGAAACAAATAAAAAAGAACATGATTACCTCCAACAACGCTTTGATGTTAGACAAGCAATCTGGAGGAGGAAGAAATCGTTTTTTAGACTTTTTAAAAGTTGAAAGTTGTGTCACATTAACTTTTCATATTTCTTTATTTGTTCTTCTAGCAAACTGAATACCAGCAATGTAGCCAGGAACTCTAAATTAAGCATGTTTTTATTCCAAATATCAGATGTGCAGCATGCCCAGCATGCCTGTAACCAAGATTACATAATGTCTGAGAGTATAGTGTATAATAGACATACAAAAATCTTTGTTTTTAAGTAGAATAGTCTATTTTCATCTCGACTCCAGTGACTGTATGAAGTTATTCTGAATCCTTCATTCATTTATGAATTGGCTGTTGTTACACGCCAACCTGTGGTCACTGGGGTCTGGTGCCTCCACATACCAGACAGAAAGGGAAATCTTGCCAAGGTCACTGGTGCATCAAAGGGATCGGATGATAGACCTTTTAAATTTCTTACTCGGGCTTTGGCAAAAACTAGTTGCACAACTGCCGAGGGACTGAGTGTGATGTATCGCTGTTGATGTGCAGTAGCAGCTAGGATGACATGCTGTATAAATGTGTCATAAGCTAAGACCATGCAAAGACAGCACAAGCTCTGCTTCTGTTTATCTGTGAAAGAGCTCAGAAATGCTTTTTTTCACCCACACAGTGGTGGGATCATAGCAGAAATACATCAACCAAGTAGAAGTCACCGAAAGTCTAAGGAACGACGAGATTTCTATCTGTATTTGGTGATTTGGAGCACATTGTTTTAGACTGTGTGCCAACATTGTGGAATTCTGAATGCTCCCAATGCTGCATGACCTACTTGCAGCTTCAGCAGCTTAAAGATGAGGGGCAATGTTATGAGCTGACATCTTTCTTCTTTTTGCTTATGTTCTAAAATGGGAATGTCAGCAATGTGGGAATATTTCAGTTCCCTCTAGAGGTTAGTTGAAGTTCAGCTGGCTATAAAGCATGCTGTATGTTGAGGAGAAAAGACTTTAAAACATCATCATCTCTGCAATAGAATCCACTAAATATTAAAAAAAAAAATGTCTGAAAATACTTGCAGACTTTCACCTGCCTAATATGCTGTGTCTCTCGCTAGTATAAATCTTTCGAAGTATCCATGAAAACATGACACCCTTGTCCCCAGATGAGCTCACTTATGTAGCTCTGCAGTACACTACTGGCTCCTTGAGACAACTCTATAAATAGCACTGCACGCCTGTTTCCTGGGGCTCCTGGCAGAGCCCTAATGACTGTCTGCTCACCTTCAAAGGGAAACGCAACATAAATTCCCAACTGTGCCATCTCCCATCTTGCACTTATCTTAAATTGTGTCACTGATGAACACAGCAGAAGACACTGACGACACTAGGTTCATGTTGGAACACCATGATCTCCGTCGCCTAGGTTTGTGCCACAGAGTGAGGCTTTGCTGTGATGATGCAGGCTGCCATGAAGATGAAAAGGCAAATGATCAAAAGGGAAAAGCGATTAGTACAGCCGTTCTTGCATCTGCAGACATAAGAAACGGGTATGCTAGATAGCAGGGGGAGGGGAAGCATATTACTCGATGTATTCACTCACCCATCAAAATCATATTATTCAAGTGTTTCAATCAGTTCCGTGGCTACAGGTGAAAAAAAAAAAGGCCAGCCATGAAATTTTCTCCTACTAAATATTCCACAGTTAACTGACAGTGGTATTATAACAAAGTGGAAGTGATTGGGAATGACAGCAACTCAGTCGCAAAGTGGTAGGTCATGTAAAGTCACAGAACGGGGTCAGCAGATTCTGAGGCACATAGTGTGCAGAGGTTTCTAACTTTCTGCAGAGTCACTCAGAGCTGCAAACCTCATGTGGCCTTCAGATTAGCTTATGAACAGTGCTTAGAGATCTTCATGCAATGGGTTTTCATGACAGAGCAGCTGGATCCAATCCTCACATCACCAAACACAATGCAAAGTGTTGGATGCAGTGGTGTAAAGCACACTGCCACCGGACTCTAAAGCAGCAGAGACAAGTTCTCTGGAGTGACAAATCACGCTTCTCCATCGGGCAGTCCAATGGATGAGTCTCGGTTTGGCCGTTGCCAGGGGAACAGTACTTGTCTGACTGCTTTGTGCCATGTCTATCTGACGGGGGATTACAGTGTGGGGTTGTTTTTCAGTAGTTGGACTCGGCCACTTAGTCCCAGTGAAAGGAACTCTAAATGCTTTAGCGTGTCAAGACATTTTGGACAATTTCATGCTCCTAACTTTGTAGGAACAGTTTGGGGATGACCTCTTAATGCTCCAACATGACCGTACACCGATGCACAAAGACATGGATGAGCAAGTTTGGTGTGGAATAACTTGACTGGCCTGCACAGAGTCCTGACCTAAACCCGATAGAACACCTTTGGGATGAATTAGACTGTGAGCCAGCCTTTCATGTCCAACATCAGTGTCTGACCTTACAAATGCACTCCTGGAAAAATAGTGAGAAATTCCCATAAACACTCCTAAACCTTGTGGAAAGTTCTTCCCAGAAGAGCTGAAACTGTTATAAGTGCAAAGGCTGGGTTAGCACAATATTAAAGTATTAACAGTGGGATGTCACTCAAGTTCCTATGTGTGTGAAGGCAATATAGCGTATTTTGAATGTTGCAGACAAAGAATGAAACATGTTTGTTTGCGTTTGTGTTATCTGTTAGTCTAAAAGTTACACTTCACAGTGACGCTACTGACTGTGATAGGATGTTGAGTCATTTTGAGTCATTGTGTGGAAATCACCCGCATACACCCGCTATTTATATTTAAAAACAAGTGTAGTCAGTTACGAAGAAAACACCTCCAATGTTGGCATTTCCGTTTTCAGCAGAACCTAATCATTATAATAGATCTCAATTTATTCATATGAAAAAAATAGTTGACCTTTACCTTTAAATTTGGAAGAACAAAAAGCAGACTGGCCTCAGGCTGAAGATGAATTGTACAATCACTACTCAAGTCCACAAGTTTTATGTAAATAATACACTTTAGCAAATAACAAAGTTTGTTTGCAACCACAGCGCTCACCATCTGGTGACCTTCAGGTAGAATTCAGCTTTAAGGCACTTTTCATAAGCATAGAGTTAGTGTTGGGGTCATCACCAAGGACAACATAGACGTGACATGGTTCATTTCAAAAACCGCATTTAGGCCTAGACGGCTGGTGGTGTTTTATTTTATTTTTTTTAAATTTCCTTATGTCTTCCCACAGACATGTTGTATCAATTAGGCCCATGGTGCAGGAAACAGTTTACATTCTTTAAAGGACCAAAGAGCAGAATGACCCTCAGTTGGCCTTACAGTTTGACTTCTCAAGAGATTAAAAAAAAACCCACAAGAAAAAAAAATGCAGGAGCTGCATTATCACGGAAACTGGTTTGGTGGAGCTAAAAGGCTTTGGTGTGTTTCAGTCAACAGCCCAGCAGCGGTGACATAAAGGGAATCTAACATCAAGATCCCTGTTATGACATAAAAGAAAGACTGATTAGGAAGGCGTAGATTGGTATCTCAACAAAATTGCACAGCAAGAAACCATAACAACTTGGAGATTTGGATCAGTTGGGAGGAATGATTTGAGCTTGTGGATGGCACAGTTTAAGACGTTGCATAACATATGAAGAGGTGAGGGAGGCTGAGGCAGTGCGAAAGTCAATACAGAGGCATCGTGGCGGGTGCAGACAAAAAAAGAGCTAAATTAAACTGCGTGAGTGATAGGTGAACCAGTAAAGGTGGTGGCAGGCGACGGGGAGACTTGAAGATATAAACGTTCCCACTGCTTCAGATAATTTGAAGTTTTGTAGATGAGAACGGTGTTTAGGCCAGACTGCTAGCCGCCTATGTGGGTGTGTCGGGGGAGCCAACGAGATGTGATCTTGTAAAGATATTGTTATAATATAAACATTAGGGTTGTGGCTCTGCCAGCTTTGCGTCTGGTAGTTTTTTTTCCATAGTCATGAAAAGTCACTGTGTTTAGACTGAGTATAGCCATCTGTCACAATCTGGGGTTTGACTGTGGATTATAGCTTTACTTTTCTTTGTAGGATCTCCTCTGTCATGTTTGTTAATGTTTAGCTTTTTTCCCCTGTTATCTGAACTTTCTTCTACGTGTCTGCATGTGCTTTTTAAACCTCTCATTGCCATTTTTATTTTCTTGTGCAATAAGGTGGAATAATGTGTTTGCAATTTTCTAGAGATATCTTTTCACTGGTCAGTTAGTGTTTGGGATATAAAAGGGATCAAGTTAACATTTTGTCCTCAAAGTTGATGCGACAGAAGGAGGATAAATGTGCAAGGGTGAGGATTTGAGTGCCTTTGATGAGGGCTAAATTGTCAAGGCCGATTGACTGGGTCCGAGCATCTCCAAAACTGCAGCTCTGGTGGGGTGTTCCCAGTCTCCAGTGGTCAGTGTATCTACCAAAAGTGGTCCAAGGAAGGAATGGTGGTGAACCATGTGCTGCTGGTTCTGATAGAAAGGTGCCAGAATACAGAGTGCATCACAGTTTGGTGCATATGGGGCTGCATACCAGCAGACCAGTCAGAGTGACCATGGAAGAAGGTGGCCAGGTCTGAGGAATCATGCTTTTCCTTGGAAGGCCAGGTGTGTGTGTGTTGCTTACCGGGAGAATACCTGGCGCCAGGGTATAATATGGGAAGCAGGCAAGCTCTCTGAGGCAGTGGGATGCTCTGCTTGGAATCCTTGTTTCCACATGGACCCTACTTTGACATGTTCTACCAACCTAAGCATTGTTGCAGACCACGTGCACTCTTACAAGGTTTCCCCTGATGGTTGTGACTTCTTTCAGCAGAATAATGCGCTCTGGCACAAAGCAAAAATTGGTCAGGAATGATTTGAGGAGTACAACAATTAGTTTGAGGTGTTGGCTTGCCATCCAAATTCCCCAGATTTCAATTCAATTGAGCATCTGTGGCATGTGCTGGAGAAACAAGGATCTGTTGCTAACATCTTGGTGCCAGATACCACAGCACATCTTCAAGGCTCTAGTGGAGTCCATGCCTCGATGGGTCAGGCCTGTTTTGGTAGCAAAAGTAATTTGATGCTTGGTTTGTGTTTTTTATGTTTTTGAACTTATGTTAATCTTTTGAGTTAGCTCTAAGCTGTGTATCGTATTTACTCAGTTACAGATAGATGACAGATACATATACAGCTGTGCATTTAATGTCTGCCTCCATGTGTCTCCATGATTTTGTCTTCAGCTTTCACAATTTAACAACTTGGAGGGATATCATTAAGGGACAGGTAGGTTGGGATTGATGAAATCATCATTTAAAAGCTATGTATTTACGCAGGATATATTTTTCGGATATTAAAATTTGCGTGATCATCTGAAACATAATGCCACAGCAGCAGTCTCATTATATCTTGACAGTTTTGATATTGAAATTAATATTCATAATGTAATTGTTGCTCAAACTCATCAGTAGGACATATAAATCACACTTATTTCTAGATTTTTGTCCTGTGGATAAAAATAAAAGTCTTCATCCTTTTGCTTTCCATCTGCCAAAGTAAAGTTAATAGTCCCATTATAGTTAATGGATTGTTCTCATAGTTTATCCAGGGCATCCTTTTGCCTCTCCATTGTCTTTGGTTTCTGGGAAGCTGCTAATGGGACGCCAGCAAAGGATTAGGTAAACTGTTATGACTAAAAACAAAAGAGTGTCCTGTTAACAACAACAGCAAACAGACAGGAGAAGAATGACAAGGAAAGAATAAACAAATAAGCACAGACATTTTCACTTTGTCACAAAAATGTAATACAAAGAATGAAAGTTTGAAGAATAGAATCTGATATGTATTTTTCAAACTTTGTGTTTTAAGTTATTTAGGTATTACAAAACGGGGTGATTAAATGCAACGCGAATAAATCTGTTATGCAGTAAATGCAAAACTAATCAGCTGCTGCTAACAGCCACTTTACTGCCTTACCTTAAAGGAGGGTGTAATCAGTGTAAGTGCAAGCAAAGTGGATTTGGACTCCCAAGTGCTTTCTAATCAGCCTAGATCAAGTTCGCATGAACATATGATTGAATGCTTTTGTTGCACACGTTCTTTCCTAACCACAGACACGCTGCCGCACCTGAGCCCAAGTGAAAAAACCTTCCCCATTAGATTCAACTATTTTTAATACTTGCTTTTTGTTGCAAAAGCAATACACTGTTCAATGGTTAAAACAGATTTGTTTTCAACATGATATATGGATATAATGGATAACACACATGCATGCGCTTTGCTGACTGATCCTGCAGAGAAACAGGAAGGAAATGTTTGCTTATGCACAATCAGCTGATGACCGCAACAATGTTTCCTGTTCTAATGACCTTCTGACTGTACTGCAGGTCCACTGTCAGGCTGCAGTAACGTCTGTAGTGTATGAATGAGCCATTCATAGTGGCTTGCTGGAAAATGAGGATATCCACAGATGATTTATCAGAAGAAAGCAAGCTCAGCCAAGGGCATGATTTACCCAAATACCAGTCTGTTAATCTGTCTGCAGCCATAACACACCAACACAGAGCCGTCAAAGTATAGCGGTCTCAGTTTGAGGGTGACAGATGGTCACATGCTGCCATCAGCTGGTCAAAACATATACAGCACTTTTGCTGGTTGTATAAAAATGACTACTTACTGCAGTCATCCGTAAATAAGTCAGTGTTAATGGGTTAAAAATCTTTTTAAAGGCTACGCAATTAGCTTGAACACTAAGTAACTTGAGGGATATTTCTCCAGGCTTCTCGAAGAGCATTCAAAGCTCTTCTTTGGATGTTGGCTGCCTTTTACTCTGTTTTCTGTCCAGATGATCCTACACTGCTTTAGTAATGCTAAGGTCCGAGCTCTGGAGAGGCCAGTCCATCACTGATAGTGTTCCAATGTTCAGCATTGGTAGAGTGTTACGGATCATTGTCATGCTGAAAAATGCCAAACACCTTCCAGATGGTATTGCATGATGGATCAAAATCTGATTGTACTTTAATGCATTTACAGTTTTATCAGTTTTGACAAGATCCCCAACACCACTGGCTGAAATGCAGCCCCAAACCATGACAAAGTCTCCACCGTGTTTTACACATCGCTATGAATAACTGTTCGTATTAATCACTAAACCTGATGGTTCATTATTTTTGCTCTAGTTCTTGTGTAAATTGGCATACGTCATTCTTTTCTCTTTAATTCCTTGATTAAGAAAGGCTTCCTGACAGCCATCTTTCCACTGAGACCATTTCTGGTGTGTTGACAGGGCGCACACAGCTAAAGGGGAGGACAAAACAAAGACGAGGGTGACACTACACACAACATAACAAGGGGATATGACGCTCGAAACAGCCGTTTCGACACTGTGCTGAACTTCTTAAGCGGGGATGTTTCCAAACGCTTCTCCGAAGCGTGAGTCAAAACACCCAGATCACGTGACCACGCCTAGGATTTGGTGATCCAGTTCCTGCTTCTAGACATATCCAAGCGCAAACTCCCATTTTTTATTAACCAGAATCATTTGGACTTGTAATTACTGAATCAATGTTTTTTGAAGCGACAATTTTAATTAAATATGCGCATGCGTAAAAGAAAACAATACTCTATTTCATGGATTGTGAAAACTAGACAGAAGATTCTAGACTATCTAGAACACTATATAAGTATACAAAACCTATGTAATTTATATATCACAATATATAAATATCTTTTTTGAATGATTACTAGAATATAGATTGAAGAAAGCAAGAAGGAAAGAGACTGGTGGGTGAGCTCCATTCACTCCTATAAGCAGAAAGAGAGAGAGTTGCACACTTTCAACAGAAAATGTCATTTGTGGCATTAAGTGACTCCTCAATATATTTTTTTTTTTTTGGGGGGGGGCTTTAAAAAAAAAAAAATTCTCAAAAACAACTGGAGTTATGCAGGTTCACTATAACCAAAACTCCAGGCTCACACTGAGTAAAACACAGTGTTACAATATGGAAAATCCATAGCAGTGTAAAGTTCGGGAAAGCTCCCTCATGGTTAGAGGTTGCTAAGCAGAGGATGAGTTAAACATGCCTGAAATGTATTTTTCCGATTGGTCAGAAAATGTGATCGACGTTAACTCCCAGAAAACTCAAACAAATATATCCAAAGTTTGAGGGCTGTGAGCAAAAAAACGAAGACAGCTGAACCCAAAACAGCTGTAATCCTGTGTGACTATTACAGTAAATACGGCAGTGTTTTCCCTCTGTTTTACTTAATGAATAGATTTATGGTGAAGAACGCGAACGTTAACAGATGGAGAATTTTGCTGATGACTACAGTCACAGATTGCGGTGTTTAACAGTCTCAGATTTTTTTTTCCTTGTTTTGGGGGAGATTTCTCCAAAACGTGATGATCAATTACTGACGGTTTGGTATAATAAGTAGCTTTGTTTGGAATCGTGCAGGGTTTGCCTGCGTCGTTGTTTCACAGAAAAATATCGAGATGTGGCGATAGCAAAGTGGGCCAGCAGGTGTCACTGTTGAGATGGAGTTCAGTGTTTCACGAAGCCTTGCTTTGCCCATCACTAGGGATGGGAAACAGGTGGGAACACAGATGTCAACAATCAAGAGAGACAAGACAGGACAAGAAGTTGAATCACAGACAGATAAAAAAACTACAGACAAGGCATGAGAAGACAGAGGAAGCATGAAAACTAAAACGAGGGACAGAATACAAAACAGCCTTAACTGAGAACAGGTCAGTAAAAATAAGAAGACCTCAAGCTAGAAACACAAAACACAGAGAGAAAACTAATGAGAACCAGAACTACAGGCTAATCACTGAGGAATTACAACTAACTTGACACAAAGGGATATGAGACAAGAGACAAAAATGGCACTAGACCAGTCATGGAAATTCAAGGGATACAAGGATCAGAAATAAACTAAAACCCCAGATCTAGATGTGAAACAAACCCTTTGAATATCAATATACAGAAGAAATCCTGAAAATTAACAAAACTGAAAACACTGCATCCTAAACAGAGGGATCCTAACATCAACAAACTGGGATTAATTGATTTCATCTCAGGTTCCGTGTCAGTGTTTTGGTGGGTTAAACAGCCTTACATACTTTAACATGATAAACTAATTATTTTTTTCCACAAGAGCTTGGTCTATACATTTAATTTTTAAGCAACATAAGGAACACTACACTGTTTTGGGGTTTGTTTGTTTTGTTTTGTTTTTAGTTAGTGTTATCATTTTATTGCCATTATCGAGGCACTGCAGGCCCATAGAAGTACAAGGCACTGTAGTTGATGTGTTTTCTTTTTTTACGTTTGCGCTCTTATGTCTTCCACTTGTTCAGTTTCCTCAACTTTTTTGAGGAAACACTGAACAGCATGCCGAAATCTGCCAGATTATCTGCTAAAAACTCTTTGGGAATAACCATTTGTGGCTAATAATAATATTAATATTTTATACCAGTGGAACTGTCTCTCATGGCATTTTTTTTTTTTTGGCAAATTCAAACACAAATTATGTGTTCAAGCTACAGGCCGCTATTAACAAAGTGCTTAAAGATGCAACTAAAAACGGTTTCTTTGCTAAACTGATGTCATGTGTGGACACAACACCCTTGAGTTAGGTGCCTGATTCATAGGTCTGTGTCAAGTTGTTCAACCAATCAGGACTGGACTGAAAACAAGTGACAAAAAACTTCGAGTGTCTGGCTACGTCGAAGCAAACTGTATATAAATGAGGTAGGCTAAATGCTTTTTCATATATTATTCAGAAAATAACCTATGAAAGCCTATGTAGAGAAGTAAAATATAAAGCTATAAAAGACTGCTGTTATCGTTATTGTTGTTGTTGTTATTATTATTAGTGGTAGTACGCCTTTGTCACCAAGATTGCGCAAGAACTGACCGAATATCGCAGCACTAGGAGGAGTGAATAAACTGAGATCTTTTTAGAGCCTCGAGAAAAGAATAAAAGAAAAACCTGTTTCAATTTCCTTCCTCGGACCTGCCCACCCGTGCCTGCAGCCCACCTTCGCGAATCGAGCACACCTATTAGGGGATGAGACTCAAACTTCCACGTTAACCAATCAGCTTTCTCGTTCACCGACGGCCTAGCAGTTGATTGGTTGAAAATCCAGCTTGTCAAGTCTGACTGCACTTGGACATTTCCGCCTTGTTATGTTTTTTTTTTTTTTTAACTACAGGGGCTTCCTATGAACATTGTGGGCTTCGTGTGGAGGTGAATCAGTGATCAGTAACTAATTTCGGGTTTTGATGAGGTACTTGAGTCTCGGTGACTTCTGAAATCCAGAGACATGTCGTCTTTAAGGTAAGCAGACTTTACATAAACCTCAAAATCCCTCAGTCTGAAAGTTTTTGAGTTTGTGTTAAGGCTGCATGATCGATAAATAAATAAAATTACGTCGGGTTATTTATTAATACGTTACGTTAGACTAGATTGTTGTTGATAATATTTTCTTTGCTGCGGGTTGTTGGAAGTTGAAAGAGTTTTCTGTTAAGTTACAGTTGTGTAATTGCGTGTTTTGCCATATCACTCCTGTGTTGCTGATTGTGACATTAAGTCTGCTTTCTCAACATCCCAGAAATGTCTTCCGGCGCAGCTGGTCTTGTGATGAAAAGCTGGAGGGAAAAGTTGTTGTCATCACTGGAGCAAACACTGGCATCGGCAAAGAAACTGCCATTGATCTGGCAAAGAGAGGTTCGTCTGACTGAAATCATGAAATTTTAAGCCTTTCTTAACTCTCAACTGTTTTTTTTTTTTTTTAAAGTGGGGATTATTTGTGTTACGTATCAGGATATGGAATTAGGAGGAAAAGGGAAATATTAGCAGGAAATGTTGACTTTTAGATGCACAGATAAAAGACTACAATGAAGTAAACCTTGGAGGAAACTCGTTCAAACCCCACATAGAAAGGCCTCACCTGACCAGCAGGTTCAAGGTCAGGACCTTCTTGCTGTGAGGCCACATTTGGATCCACTGCACACTCTGCTGCCTCTAAATTGGTTGCAGGTGCGGACGTGAATTTGGTTAAGATAGATGGATGGATGTTTCTGGCCATCCGTTGAGTATAAATCCATCCAGGGCATGGCGTGCCTCTCACCCTGTTCCCCCATAACCCTGAAGTGGATCAGCAATGGGGATCATAGTTACACACAAGATTTTGATAGTCCTAAAAGTTGGGAAATAATTTTTTTTACTGCTGACAGTGTGTGCTTGTGTTAGATGCCTGTCCAGGGTTTACCCCGCCCTATGTCAGTTTGGACAGTCTCAATAGCAGTTGCCTCTGCCACCATGAGTCCTCCCTAGTTATTGCTAAGCTCCAATATAACCGCGCCGTGCCATCAAGAAAATGATTACGATAAAAACTGTTTATTTAAACACAGATCTGCCAGTATTGATTCTCCTGTAGATAAATTATAAGGAAGGCTAACACAAGTTCTATTGTTCTGTGTAAATTCTGAGCATGACTCAGGCGTGGCAATCCTCCACTCCCATGATGTTGGTATCATTGTCGTGCAACATGTGGCTGTCAGGAAAAGTAGCTGAGTAATGGAACAATTTGGAACCAGTTCCTGATTTAGATCTTTAGGCACAGTTCTTGTTTGATATAGTAAAATACAAGGACAAAATGAACTCAGACACAGAGCATGAAGCAATGTGTTAGTGTGTCTTAATTAGAAGAAAAAATGAATAGTCGTGGACAATTATTCAACATTAAGAAGCTGAATTTTTGCACCTACCTTAGTGGGTCTTCTTACAGTCATTTTATGAAATTGTCTTGTTTTGTCAGAACAAAAAAATTAGTTACACACAGCCATTCACTCTTATAATGAAAAGGCTGTTTTCAGTGGTCACTTTAGTAGCTACACCTGTTCAAGTGCTTTTTCAAGCAAATATCTAATAAGCCAGTAACATGGCAGACAGCAGTATTAATGTTAATTAATATTTTAAAAAGTATTTTTGTATGTGCACATGGCTGAAAAGGCCAACTTTGGTATGTGGTGTAACAGGAGAATTACACAATTAAGGTTCTGCCCAGAAATTAGCAATTGTGTGCTTTTCATTTCGACAACAACAATACGAAGTCCCTTATTTTATACTGAGAAAGATTATTAAAAAATATTCAGGACAGTTGCCAATTTTCTCAGGAGTGGATGTCCCAGAAAATTAGCACCAAGGTCATGCAAAGCTCAGAGAAATTGCAAAAAACCCAAGAGCTACATCTTCAACTCTACAAGCCTCAGTTGAATGTTAAAGTTAAGAAAAAGACTGAACAATTGCCTGGAAGGGTTGTGTGGTTAGAGAAAAAGTATCTGAAGAAACAAGATTAGGACAAAAGTTGACCAGTGGTTGGCAATAATGCATAATGCCACGTTTGGTGAAAACCAAATACAGGAAACTATCACCTACACCTCATGCCAACTGTAAAGCAAGGTGGTGGAGGTGTGATTATTTGGGTTTTGCAGCCACAGGACCTGGGCACATTGTAGTCGACTATGAACTCATCTAGTGAACCCAAAATATTCTAAAGTCAAATGTGAGACTGTTTGTCTGACAGCTCAAACTTGGCCAAAAGTGTGTCATGCAGCAGAACAACTCTAGCAGAATGGCTGCAAAAGAAAAGAATCTATGTGTTGCACTTGTCCAGTCAAATTCCGGACATCAACCTGATTGAAACGCTGTGCATGAATAAATGCATGCAAACCTCAATGACCTAAAGTAATATTGTAAAGAAAAGTGCACCAACATGTGTCCGCAACAATGTGAGAGACTGATACTTGAAAAGTTATTCCTGCTAAATGTGGCGCTACAAGCTGTCAAATTATGGACTTTTCCCGCAGTACTTTTTGTTAAATAATGACACAGTGTAATATGGCACGTGTTGTTCAATCTGAATAATCGAATATATTTAAATAATTGTAAGACCTGGTAAGGACCAACTTTTTTTATAATTGACTGAGGGTGTAAAGTTGGCTCTAGAATTCTTTGGGCACAAGTTTTGTAGTTTGTGGATTATTTAAAAAAAGAAAATGTGGAGAAATCCTTTTGCAGTCAACGGTTAGTCAAGTCTGACTCTGCCTGACTCCGAAACCCATAGATATCATTATACGATGTGTTTCTTTGCTAGACATGCTGTGGTGCTGCTTGTTTGTCGGTCTTTCTGCCTGTTACTTTAAAAAAAAAAAAAACAACAATCTTGCTTTTGCAGTGCACTATATGTACTGCAAAAGCATACGTGACTATATGTGCCTTTGGGTATCTCAGACAGATTAGTTTCAGTTTTTTTTGTGTGTTTGTCTTTTCCGAGAAATGTGGTTGTTTCTGATATCTTAAGTGATTGGTCTTTCTTACTGTCCCCATTAAAAGCTTCGCAAGTTATGAAAAATGTAATGTGCACATTTTGTCATGAGAGGGCACTCTCCACCCACTGAGCTACACCTTGCTTTTATGTATTTTCGCCATGCATTCAGTGCATGTGCTGTTTTAACTCCCGTCTTTTATTTTTCTTTGTAGGGGCAGAAAAGGTGATCATAGCATGCAGGGACATGGAGAAAGCAAACGCAGCCGTGAAAGACATCATCGAAAGCTCAGGCAATGAACATGTCGTTTGCATGAAACTTGATTTGTCAGACAGCAAGTCTATACGAGAATTTGCTGAAGCCATCAACAAAGGTAAAATGATTTTCTGGCTAAAGAAACATCCATGTGAACACACATGAAAAGTTGCATATTTTTAAACCCCCCCCCCCTTATTTTTTTTTTTTTTTCACTTTTTTCTACAGACGAGCCAAAGCTGAACATCCTCATCAACAATGCAGGTGTGATGGTCTGTCCCTTTGGGAAAACAGCTGATGGTTTTGAGATGCAGATCGGTGTCAATCACCTGGGTAAATAAAATCAGGCCTCAGTCACACCTGGCCTGACTTATACATTAGTACCGACTAATCCTTCTCCAGACTTTTTGATTTGGGGGGAGAGATTTGACAAATGAAGTTGTACCCAAAACAATTAGCACGTCCCAGGACATTTCCAAGATTTCTTTAAATGGGGTGAAAGAAATCAGAAAATAATATCTCAGGTAAAACTCAAACGGAAGCACACAAAACTGGTTGAAAATTCTTTAAAAGGTTTTTAATAGAGTTAATAAATTACAGTCTGCTTATGACAGGAAATATTTAATTTTACTCAGTGGTACAAGTAAATAACAGTGCCTCACATCCTAAATGACTCGAGGAGTGGTAGGCAGTGGCTTCAAACCACTCTGACCCACAGTGCTATGCAAAAGTCTTAACCCACACCTTCCACTTCCACTCCCTTCTATATATTCTTCTCCCAAGGAAGCAGACTTTTGTATTTTTATTATTATTATTTTGGACCTATAAATCATTCAAATATAAAAACTGACTCAACTTAACAAAGAGCCACTTTCAAATAGTATCTTTTGCCACTTTTATTTTGCAAACAGTCTGTCACAGTAACACATAATTTCTTCCCATTTGTTAGCTCTATCTGCAACAAAATGCCAAAGATGACACAATTTGACAGGCATAAAATTATATTTGTGTACCAACAAGGTGATTCCCAAACATTTAAAAGTCAAAAACTTACTATGAGCATTGGCCCAAGACGTTTTTTTTTTTTAATGGTATCGTATGAACTTGAGTGCAATTTCCATCCGTGGCTGCATTAACATGTCAACACAATTTTGAGGGTTGCGTTCAAATTTCAGGTTGGAGTAGTCCCACCCCTTTTGACTTGCCCCTCCCATCAGCTGTCAAATCCTTCAAAAGGTCACAAATGCATAGAATTTTTCAATACTCATTTCGTGATGTTGAAGTTGGATCTGACGCTTAAGCCTAAATGCAACACTTCTTTCATAATCAGCATTTTTATGACTTTACTGCAGAACAGTAAAGTTTAAGCACATGCTTTAGATATGACAGACAGACATGAAGTAAAAGGTCATCTTCCTGCGACAATATGTCCTGATTCCAGCTTTTGGAATCAACTGATTCCGGAACCACTGATCATCAGTTGAAATGTTGTTTCCAACATGAATTTGTGTTAACTGACCATTAACATAATGCAACACTGGACAAACATGAGATGTCTCACCAAAATTTTACACATCACAGGTGTCCTCGTGGTTATTATAGAAATGTAGTTTTTAAAAAAGGGTTTTGCCCTTTTAATTATATTTAGGAAAATAACTTCACACATCATAAGTCTGATAAACATGCCCCACCAAAAGAAACAGACTCAAAACTTTTAACTGACATCTCGCACTTTTTAATTTGATGTTTTTGTGCAGAATTAGTGCAGCAGGATAGCATTCCTCTTGAAATAACAGGAGCCCCTTGTGTTGTTTGTTATTTAGTTTAACGTAATTAAAATATAAGCTGTGGGTGGTCTTTGTAACACATTCTGTCTTATGGTATTTATTTGATGTAGTACATTTATTGTGAAAGTCTTTACCAAGTTAAGGTAAGTATTTTGGTAAGTACAGTATTTCGTAATTAGTGAAGTGTCACTATTTCCAAATACCTTACCCTCACTCTGTTTTCTGAAACTGAAAATTGGATTTTTAAGTCATATTTCCTCCTCCTCCAGGTCACTTCCTGTTGACATATTTGTTGCTTGACCTGATTAAAAAGTCGGCACCAGCTAGGATTATCAATGTATCTTCCATGGCTCACTCCTGGGGCTCCATAAATCTAGAGGACCTCAACAGTGAGAAGCATTACAACAAGAATAAAGCCTATGCTCAAAGCAAGCTAGCCAACGTCCTCTTCACCCGATCACTGGCTAAACGATTAGAAGGTAAATAATGCACCTTACACGCTGTCATTTCTTTCTTTTAATTTGCCAGTTTTCTGTTCAAATCAAATGCATGACTAGTAGCTTTACTGTTGGTGATTTCATTCACTTTTTCCTTACTTTTAGGCACAGGAGTGACGACCTACTCTCTCCATCCTGGAGTTGTTCAGACTGAGTTAATTCGTCATCTGAATGGTGTCCAGCAATTCTTCATGAAGATGGTCAGTCCTTTTACCAAAAACTCTGTCCAGGGAGCGCAGACAACAATTTACTGTGCTGTTGACCCATCATTAGAGAAGGAGAGTGGCGGATACTACAGGTACACTTTTTGCTGTAACACACAGAAATTATATTGCAGCTTGTTACACATAATCTAGTAGCATATTAATACAGTGGCTTTCAACACTTAGTAGTTTTAAACCAATGAAAGGTAAACATGATGTTTAACTCATCAGCTCAGAGTAAAGAGTACTTTCTCAGATTTTGCAATCTGGAAACTAAATCAGATGAACAGTAAAGATATTTGCCATGAAGCAGTTATTTAAAGGTGTGAAATATGAAGAGAGATAAATGTCCAGTTAAAGTCAGAGTTTTCTGTGTCCCAAAAGTGTCTCTCTTTTAACCTGGACAAATCACTGTGATGACTTAAGCTGAAAACATGTTCAAGGTTTTAGTGAAAAATGTAATGCATTTAATACCATGTTTTAAATGCAATATAGATTCCCTGGTAGGTGAATACATGTCATATGTGGAACTTAGACGTGAATTACTAACATCACAAATGAAGCTAAGCTGCAACGTTACAGCAGTGTAAACTGTGCAGATATTGTCACCTGAATGTGCTTCAATTCATTTGGCAATGCAGAAAACGTATGCATGTTTGTATACTTGATTCAAATCTGCTGCAAAGTCTCATTTTACACTCCTGGCAAAGCAGCTCCTAGAACACAGAATAGAATAGGATTTCCTCATTGTTACAGTAACATTTGCAACAAAATTAAGTGCAATCTCAAGAGTGTAAAGATCATTAACAGCAGTCTATAAACTTTAAACTATAAACTGTAAAAAAAAAAAAACTATGTAAGATAAATAATACAAAAGCAACCTGTCTCTATTCTCTCAAATTGCACAACCCCTAATTACACCAATCACATTCAAGTGGACATTGTAGCATTTTAATGCTTTTTATAGCTCTGAGAAAAAAACTGCTATTCAGTCCTTCTGTCCTTTCTCTAACTGCACTGTCTGGCAGATGGTAAGAGTTCAGCAAGTAGGTGACCAGGGTGAGATGTATCCATTATGAAATTTTTAGAATGAGAATCACTTTTATTGCCAAGTTTGTACACAGTGTCATGGTGCAAAAAATATTGTTAAGGTTCAAATATTAAGGAAGGAGAGTACAAACAACCATGGTCCAGAAGAGCTTGGTCAAACAATTGATTTTAATGAAATACACGCGTGGGAAGATCACTCCGTACGCAGACAGCAATTGATCTTCGACTAATCAAAGCATAAGCAGATATTTTATACCATCAGGGTTTGAATTTAATGACGCCCCCTCATGCGTCATCAGATACAATATATGCATACGTCAATTCAAAACCACAATGACTTTTAACACAGTTTGAAAAGAACATTGTCTCCGTCTTCATGGCAGATGTTTCCTGTCAACCTTTTGACTGCCGCTTCTCCAAACCCGCAGTTACAAGCAAACATGCTTAACCTCTCACCTATCAATGATTCTCTCTCTCTCTCTCTGTCTCTGTGTGTGCGTGCGTGCGTGCGTGCGTGTGCGTGTGTGTGTGTGTGTGTGTGTGTGTGCGTGCCTTACATGCTCTCTCATCTCACCCGTTGCACTTCTGACCTTTTACCAGAACAGAGGCTCATCCTTATGTGTAATAACCTAACTAAAACTATATGTACTATGTTGAATAAATGTTATAATCAAGAACCTCTACTAAAAGCTTAATAAAAGAATATAAAAGTATAACAGACAATTTGAATAACCTAGTTATTCACATAGCCTCGTCCAAACAGCTCCTCAGAATAACCTGCACTTAGACTCTGCTTTCGGTTTCACTTCTGCAAAAGGCACACTCTGCAAACCTGCAATTTCCTGTCAACTTAGTCTTTCTGAAACACACACACTGTTTAAACATCTGAATGCAATATCAATGCTGTAGATAATATTATTAATGCAATGGTAATGATGATGATTATTAACAATAGCAGTAAAATTTCCCTGATCTCCACAATATATATAATATATACAACTTTATATAAATATTACAAATAAGTACACAGAAAAGGAGTGTATACAAACTACCTACAGATATAAATATTATAATGTATTAGATATTATAACTATAATGTTTAATATTTAAAGGAGAGCACACATTTGTTAAGATTAAAATGTCCATTCTGCCACACTAGATCTCAAGTTCAGCAGTTTTTTGTGGCAATTTAGATTGATCATTTAACCTATCCCCACCAACTGCATGTCTTTGGACTGTGGGAGGAAGCTGGAGTACCCAGAGAGAACCCACGCAAACATGGGGACAACATGCAAACTCCAGACAGAAAGACCCCGGCCTGATGGTGGAATTGAACTTAGGACCTTCTTGCTGTGCGGCAACAGTGCTAACCCACAATTTTCAGGCAAAATATATGAAATAACAGCTTCTCTCCATTAAAGAAAGTCGGAAGCAAAATGAATTATTCAAATGCAACGCAGAACAGAAAGTATTTAAAAACTGCAGGATTGTATTTTTTGATTTTGTTAAATAAATAAAAAAGTGTAGATTATTCTACATTATTTGGTTACAACTGAATATTAAATTCCTAAAACATTTTTAATGGCAAACTTTTGATTCATTGGATGTTCTTCATGCTTGCTAGTGTACAAATTTAGAAAAAGAAGCCACTGTTAATGTTGACTTATAGTCTTTAAGCAACAGTGGCTGACAAGCAGAGTGTTATTTGCTCATAAAATGTTCGTGTTACACAAGTGAACAAAGTGCTCACGTGATACATCCTTGCTTACAGTGACTGTGCTCCTGCTAACTGTTCTGCGGCTGCCAAAGATGACAACGTGGCGGAGAAGCTGTGGGAGCTGAGCTGTAGTTTGCTCTCTTTAACGTGGGACTGAGACATTCAGAACTGAAAATAAAATCCTGGCAGTGTATTCTGTTTCTTTATTACCTGATGATTTCATTATAATGTAGGCCACGACAATCTTTAAACACTTCATTTTTATCTCAACAACACAGCTGTAAAACTTTATTCTGCACGCTGCACAGTTCTGACGTTTTATTTGTTCCTTGGAAAGAATTTATTATGGTCACATTTGCCTTTGACTCACACAGTGAAACTGGTAACTACACTGTAATTCTGTGAATAGCAAGTGTAAGATCAGGGGAAAGCTTATAATACTGATTTATAAAAATTAAAAGAAGCTTAAATATTTGGCTTATCAATGTTTAATACAAGGTGTGTAATTAATTGGATAATATCTGCATGATAATTCATAATAGACTGCAGTCTTGTCTACATTGTTTACAAAAACTTTTCTTTTTACTTTCTGACATTAAACAGACTTATGGAGAGCATTCATTTGTTTCTGTCTGCTTTCAAAAAATGTTTAGGTTAATTGTGTTATCGCCAGTATTATATTAGTCAACTGGATCAATATCACCTAAATTTTTACGGCCTCATTAATCCATAAAAGAATTTATAGTCTAGTTTTTTGCAATAAACAGATCTTATAATTGGTAGCTACACACAGTTGTTAATGTAATTTTCTTTACAGTAAGCTTACTGTAAATAACAGTTACTTCACTGTAGATAGACAAACACACAGCAAAAATAAATAAATGTGCAGTAACTACTGTAAATGTAAATTTCTGTGAAATCCCGTCAAAGCAAATTTATAGAAAATGCTGTTTCAGCAGGATGTAAAAAGTGCTTACAAAGACGATTCCTGTGAATCCTTTTACAGCTAATTACTTGCATCCATCTGGCAGTAAATTGCTGTAAAATTTACAGCAACCTGTTTACAGTGTGTGACGCTTTCATGATGCTAAAAGTTTAATGGTTATATGTGGCTACAAAAAATTTGTTTTTTCACTTTCAATAAAATAAATTTTAATCAGTATGGCTGTTATGCTTTCATGTCTGATATTGTGTGACAATAAATGTTTTTCTCCAAAAATGAGTGTTCATTTCATTAACCAATAATTGTCATTTTTTTTCTGACGAAAACAGGATAACTATGATCACATGTATTGACAGTTTTGTCAACGAATAAAAATGAGGTCGAATCAGAACTAATTGAGCTGTGTAGAAAATCGGGGCGAGTTTGGAAGTGATCAAATCAGAAGTAATTTCCTTGTTCAGAAAGGTTAGACAGGTGTTGTGCCAAACAGTGATCATCTGCAAGAAAGTGATTGCCACCCACGGGAGCGCGCACAGCTGCTTAAAGCTGTAGCGCCCAGATTACTTACAACTACTTCCGTGCAACTGATATAAGGTGCGGTAAGCTGAACACAGCTTCAACTGTCTGTTTGTTGAAAAATAGTAACGCGACCGCACCGCATTTTCTTGTTAGTAAGGGTAACAGCGTTGTAATGATAGGAATAGTAATTAGTTAGATTACTTGTTACTGTAAAAAGTAATGCCATTAGTAACACCGTTACTTGTAACGCTGTCATTCCCATCACTGGTACCAAGACATTGCCAGCGTTAGACAGTAGTAGCGGGTTATTTGGACTTTCAGTATAATACTGTACAATAGTTAAAAAGCTACTGTCTGTGAACTGCGTGTGCACCAATCATTTTTTTTTTGTTTTTTGTTTTTACCTGTGAATCATTCAAATATAAAAACTGACTCAACAAAGAACAACTTTTAAATAGTATCTTAGGCACTTTTTTTGCAAGCAGCCTGTCACAGTAACACATGAGGGGGAGTGCAATTAAAATGGATGGATTTCTAGTGTGGTTCCCCAGCTGCACCAAGGCCGATCAGCAAGCACTCCAGCGGGTGGTGAAAGAAGCTGGCAGAATTATTGGAACAAGTCTGCCAGAGATCAGTAATATCTTCCCCACTCGCTGTCTGAGGAGGGTGCACAGTATCCTGCGGGACCAACATCACCCTGCGCGCCACCTTTTCCATCTGCTGCCCTCAGGGAGAAGGTACAGGTCTATACAGGCCAGAACATCCAGACTGGCCAACAGCCTGTAACCACAGGCTGTGAGGCTCCTGAACTCTCTGCCCCCCTCTCACGGACAATAACCATATCCAACTTCTTAATAGCAATGAACTGGTCTGCATTGGTGCATCATATCTTTATTCTCTTCCCCCTCCTGCCCCCCCCCTCTCTTTCTTAAATAGATAACTATCATATCTGATATATCTCACAGTACAATAATATTGAATGGGTTGCATTGTTGTATTTTGTCATGTTTCTCAGGTCTTTGTCTGAATTTCTACGAACATTATTGCTAAGGATTGTCTTATTGCATTGGAGTCACACTGGGTTAAATATGTACACTTGGGTTTTAAGGGGTATTTATTATTTTTTTCTTCTTTTTTTTGGGTTGTATGGAAGCCCCAAACGCAATTTCATTGTTCTTGACAATGACAATAAATAAATAAATACTTAAATAAATACTTAAATAAAATGTTGTTTCCAACATTTCCAACCGCAGACAATGAATCCCTGTTAACTGACCATCAACATAATGCAACACTGGACAAACATGAGATGTGTCATCAAAATTTTACACATCACAGGTATGCTCATAGTCCATCCATCCATTTTCTTCCGCTTATCCGGGGCCAGGTCGCGGAGGCAGCAGCCCAAGGAGAGAAGCCCAGACCTCCCTCTCCCCAGCCACCTCCTCCAGCTTGTCCGGGGGCAGCCGAGAGATATAATCTCTCCAGCGAATGGCCGAACTTCTCACCCTATCTCTAAGGGAGAGGCCCATTTCCGCCACTTGTATCCGCGATCTCGTTCTTTCGGTCACTACCCACAGCTCGTGACCATAGGTGAGGGTAGGGACGTAGATCGACCAGTAAATTGAGAGCTTCGCTTTTACACTCAGCTCCCTCTTCACCACAACAGACCGGTACAGCGTCCGCGTCACTGCGGCCGCAGCACCAATCCATCTGTCAATCTCCCGCTCCTTTCTCCCGTCACTCATGAACAAGACCCCAAGATACTTAAACTCTCTTAAACTCTCACTTGGGGCAGGAACTCGTCCCTGACCTGGAGTGGTCACTCCACCCTTTTCGGGCTGAGGACCATGGCCTCAGAATTGGAGGTGCTGATTCTCATTCCCACTGCTTCACACTCGGCTGTGAAACGTTCTAAGGCGAGCTGGAGGCCATTACCCATTAAGCTAACAGAACCACATCATCCGCAAAAAGCAGAGATAAAATCCTGAGACCACCCACGTGAAAGCCTTCCGCCACTTGGCTACACCTAGAAATTCTGTTCATAAAAATCATGATCAGAATCGGTGGCAAAGGGCAGCCCTGGTGGAGCCCATCACCCACAAGGAATGAGTCAGACTTATTGCCGGCTATGCAGACCAAGCTCTTGCAATGGTTGTATAGGGACTTAATGGCCCATAGCATTGGGTCAGACACCCCATACTCCTGGAGCACCCCCCACAGGACCCCCCGAGGGACACAATCAAATGCGTTCTCCAAGTCCACAAAACACATGTAGACTGGTTGGGCAAACTCTCATGCACCCTCAAGTATCCTTGAGAGGATGAAGAGCTCATCCAGTGTTCCATGACCAGGACGAAAACCGCATTGTTCCTCCTGTATCCAAGGTTCGACTAACGGACGAACTGTCCTCTCCAGCACCCTGGTATAGACTTTCCCTGGGAGGCTGAGGAGTGTGATTCCCCTGTAGTTGGAACACACCCTCCAACCCCCCTCCCCACCCCCCACCCCCCACCCCCTTCTTAAAGATGAGAACCACCACCGTGGTCTGCCCCTGATCTCCACGCTACATTGTAGAGGCATGTCAACCAAGACAGCCCTACAAGATCCAGAGCCTTCAGGAACTCGGGGCGGACCTCATCCACCCCAGGGGCTATGCCACCAAGGAGTTGTTTAACTGCCTCAGTGACCTTGCCCCCAGAGACTGGCGGGTTATCCCCTTCGTTCCCAGACTCTGCTTTCTCCAAGGAAGACGTGCCAGTGGGATTAAGGAGGTAAGTATTTCTTCCACCGCTCGACAATTTTCTCAGTCGAAGTCGAAGTCCGCAGCGCTCCGCCCACACTATACATAGTGCAGGTAGAACACCGCTTTTGGGACAATCCATGTCCCAATTGCCAGTCTTGGTAGCCGGGGATCGGTCCGCCAGGACCTCGCTCCTGGCTGCTGCCTGGCTCACAATGCACCCGCTCATGGTTATTATAGAAATGTAGTTTTTAAAAAAGGATTTTGCCCTTTCAATTGTATTTAGGGAAATAACTTCACACATCATAAGTCTGATAAACATGCCCCACCAAAAGAAACAGACTCAAAACTTTTAACTGACATCTCGCACTTTTTAATTTGATGTTTTTGTGCAGAATTAGTGCAGCAGGATAGCATTCCTCTTGAACGTAATTAAATCATAAGGTGTGGGTGGTCTTTGTAACACATTTTCTCTTTTGGTATTTATTTGATGTAGTACATTTATTGTAAAAGTCTTTAACAAGTTTGGGATACAGTATTTCGTATTTAGTAAATTGTTACTATTTCCAGATACATTAACTTCACTCTATTTTCTGAAACTGAAAATTGACAATTTTAAAGTCATATTTCCTCCTTCTCCATTTACTTCCTGTTGACATATTTGTTGCTTGACCTGATTAAAAAGTCAGCACCAGCTAGGATTATCAATGTATCTTCCATGGCTCACTCCTGAGGTTCCATAAATCTAGAGGACCTCAACAGTGAGAAGCATTACAACAAGAATAAAGCCTATGCTCAAAGCAAGCTAGCCAATGTCCTCTTCACCCGATCACTGGTTAAACGATTAGAAGGTAAATAATGCACCTTACACGCTGTCATTTCTTTCTTTTAATTTGCCAGTTTTCTGTTCAAATCAAATCCATGACTAGTAGCTCTACCGTTGGTGATTTCATTCACTTTTTCCTTACTTTTAGGCACAGGAGTGACAACCTACTCTCTCCATCCTGGAGTTGTTCAGACTGAGTTATGTTGTTATCTGAATGGTGCCCAGCAATTCTCCATGAAGATGATCAGTCCTTTTACCAAAAACTCAATTTAAAACACAATTTACTGTGCTGTTGACCCATCATTGAAGAAGGAGAGGGGCGAATACTACAGGTACACTTTTGGTGTAACACATGGAAATAATATTGTTACTTGTCATTACCTAGTAGCATATTAGTACAGTGGCTTTCACCATTTGTGGTTTTGAAAGTTAAACATGATGTTTTGCAGCAGCTTATTGGCTTAGAGTAAAGGATACTTTCTCAGATTATGCAATTCAATATGAAGCAAGATAAGTGTCCTGTTAAAGTAGATTTTTCTGTGTCACAAAAGTGTCCCTCTTTCAACCTAGCTGTGGAGCAGGGAAATTATTTTACTGCTATTGTTAAATAATTGTCATCATTACCATTGCATTTTTTGAGATGAGTTATTGAAGTTATTGAAGGATTGCACGCTTACAGACACACTAACCTTCCGATCAGTAGGTGACCTGCTCTACCTCCTGAGCTACAGCCACACAGTGGTAAACATGAGTAAACCGTCACTAGGTTTTGGATAAAGTGTACACTCACAAACCTGTCAACTCTGCATTTGAAACGTTGGCCACCATAGCAGTATAGTATTGCAACATGGCATTTGGGTCTTCTAACTAAAATACATAAATAGTGCCATCATTGCCAGACCTGGCCCATATCTGGTTGACATACACCCTGCCATGACACCAGTCAGTCAGAAGTGCCAGCTTGATGCCAGATCTGGACCAGACCTATTTTCTATGAGCCTGGGCCACGTACACCAAACCACAATCGGACCAGATGTGGCATGCCATCACTAGACAGTGCCATCTATGCCAGGCCTGGCCCATATCTGGATGACATATGTCTTATCATGCCAGAAGTCAGCCAGGAATGCTGGCTTGATCCCGGATCCGGGCCAGACCTGCTTGCTATGTGGGTACTGTGGTATGCACATTGTAATATTGATAACACTTATGGCTTACTTATTACTTACTTGTCTTATTAATTAATATGAGTTAGTGTAAAATGTCTTTTATAACCATTTCCAGTTGTTTCCAGGATTTTAAACATGATAATTAGTTAAACTGAAACTGTGATAGGGCCATGCTATTATATAATATATTGACTTGCCCATTAAACGTGGTCTAATCATTTGCGAGGCACCATAAATGTGTGCACTGAAGTCCTTCATCTCCATGGCCACGTATAGCATGAATCATTAATGTTTGATAAAGAAAAGAAGCTGGCTATAAGAACGGCAAGTCCGGCAGTGATACCATCAGTGAGGGAAACTGCCAACGGGATGGATGTAAGGATACAGTGTTGCATGACTAAACTGGACTAACTACACTGTTTCACTCAATAACTCGCTCCACTTTTTTTTTTTGATCTGCTGCCATGGTGATTGCATGCTAACACACTAAAGATTTCTGGTTTTTTTATTTTTTTATTTTTCAGTGATTTTCTGTCACAATGGAAGAAACTGAAGACAGCATTGCAGTGGTGGGAATTGGATGCAATTTTCCAGGCGGTGAGGACACTTTAGGAAGTTTCTGTTTTGTGTCTTTGATATTATTTTACTACCTAATTTGATTGTTGTGCGTCACATGGTGTATAGTCAGATCCAGAAGTATTTAAACATGGACATTTTTGTGTTTTTGCATCTGTGCACCACCACAGTGGATTTGAAATCAGTCAAGATAATGAAAGTGCAGACTTTCAGCTTTGATTAAAGGGGTTTGACAAAAGTATTAGATGAATTGTTTAGGAACTGCAGTCATTTTCAGAGGCTCAAAAGTAATTTGACAGGTTGTTACAAAAAACTTGATAGCTGTCCACTGGAACACCCAAAAGATTTGTTCCTGAGGTGAAGGAGGCATTGCTAGGCTTAATCTAGTAGATTCTTAAAAAGACACAAATGGTGGTATACAGAGGCAAAAACTGTACCATTCCCCAAATAGTATATTAGGAACAGTGAAAAATCTTTCACTATAGTTACATAAAGTGTAAAAAGTAAGTGTTTTATATGTATCTTCTCCCAAAAACAGGAGAGGGGCTTGACAATTTCTGGAAGGTTCTGGTGAACGGGAGAAACTGCTCTGTGCCAATTCCCAAAGAGAGATTTGACTTAAGCAGCTGGTATGATCCTGATGACAACAAGCCGGGTAAATCCCGCACAGCCAAGGCTGCTCTCATTGACGGGTATGGCCCCTTATCTCATTTAGATCTGCTTATCTGTTTCACAAATGTGCGCCTATCAGTACAGTCATATTAACTTTTGTTTGGCAATTTCACACAATGAAGTGTTGATTAATGAAATCACACTGCTGCTCCTAATTTGTATTAAAACAGAGATGTACTATTTTGACGCTTTTCCAAAGACGGTTTAGTTTTTTCCCCTTTTGAAAATAAAACAAGTGCTCCAAACACTGGACTACTCAAATATGGCCTCTTAACATGATAAACCTCCATCAGTTAGCACAATGTTCCATGGAAATGAGTCTGTTTACATATGTCTAGATGTCCTATTAATACTCAAATCAAATCAAATCAAATCACTTTTTATTGTCACATCACATGTGCAGGCACACTGGCACAGCACATGCGAGTGAAATTCTTGTGTGCGAGCCCCACAAGCAACAGAGATGTGCAAACACAACAACACAAACGAGCAAAATACAAGAATGGCCAACCTGAAACTAATAAATATATGTACAATATATAATAGTGTATGCATTTCTGGATGTGTATACTAAATATTTTCCTACGTGTGTGTGTGTGTGTGTGTGTGTGTGTGTGTATACACATTTTTACAAATTAAATAGTAAAAAAATAAAATAAAATAATAATAATAATAATAATAATAAAATATATAAAATATACAGAGTTGAATATGTGCAAAACAAGTGGCATTTATATACAGTGTGGAGTGCATAATGTTGAAGTTCCAGTAGTGAAGCTGAGGTGTCTATGACGTGTTCAGCAGTCTGATGGCCTGATGGAAAAAGCTGTCTCTCAGTCTGCTGGTACGGGACCGGATGCTGCAGAACCTCCTTCCTGATGGAAGCAGTCTGAACAGTTTATGGCTGGGGTGACTGGAGTCCTTGATGATCCTCCCCGCTTTCCTCAGGCACCGCTTCCTGTAGATGTCTTGGAGGGAGGGAAGCTCACCTCCAATTATCCGTTCAGAGCACCGCACTACTCGCTGGAGAGCTTTGCAGTTGTAGGCGGTGCTGTTGCCATACCAGGTGGTGATGCATCCAGTGAGGATGCTCTCAATGGCACAGTGATAGAAGGTCCTGAGGATGCGGGGGCTCATGCCGAATCTTTTCAGTCTCCTGAGAAAGAAGAGGCGCTGCTGGGCCTTCTTCACTGTTTTGTTTGTGTGTACTGACCACGTAAGATCCTCAGCCAGGTGTACGCCAAGGAACCGGAAGCTGCTCACTCTCTCCACAGCAGCGCCGTTGATGGTGATGGGGGTGTGTACTTCTCTGCACCTCCGGAAGTCCACTATCAACTCCTTTGTCTTTGCGACGTTGAGGGTGAGATGGTTGTCTTGACACCAGTGGGTCAGGGCGCTGACCTCCTCCCTGTAAGCCGTCTCATCACCGTTGGTGATAAGACCCACCACTGTAGTGTCGTCCGCAAACTTCACAATGATGTTGGAGCTGTTAGTGGCTGTGCAGTCGTAGGTGTAGAGTGAGTACAGGAGAGGGCTCAGTACACACCCCTGTGGAGCACCAGTGTTCAGTGTGATGGGGGATGAGGTGATGCTGCCCAGTCTGACCACCTGGCGTCTGTCAGACAGGAAGCTAAGGATCCAGCTGCAGAGGGAGCTGCTCAGTCCTAGATCCTGCAGTTTCCTGTCCAGCTTCGAGGGAACGATGGTATTGAATGCTGAGCTGTAATCTACAAACAGCATCCTCACATACGTGTCTCTCTTCTCCAGGTGTGACAGGGCAGTGTGTAGTGTCAGGGCTACGGCATCATCAGTGGACCTGTTGTGGCGGTATGCAAACTGTAGAGGGTCCAGTGAGTCGGGTAGTGCAGAGCAGATGAAGTCCCTGACCAGCTTCTCGAAGCATTTGCTTACGATGGGGGTCAGGGCTACAAGTCGCCAGTCGTTCAATGAGGAGATGGTGGAGGATTTGGGTACAGGGACGATGGTGGCCATTTTGAAGCAGGCTGGGACTACAGACAGAGAGAGGGAAAGGTTGAAGATGTGCGTGAACACTCCAGCCAGCTGAGCCGCGCATGACCTGAGGACGCGGCCGGGAATCCCGTCCGGACCAGTAGCTTTGCGTGCGTTCACCTTCCTGAAGCACTTCCGCACATCCTCCTCAGACACAGTGTGCGCACTGACGTCATCCGCAGTGCGCACACTGTCCGGTCTCATGGTGTTCGCTGTGTCGAATCTAGCGTAGAATACGTTTAGATCCTCACACAGAGAGGCCGTGGTCTGCGGTGTGCTGGTTTTCCCTCTAAAGTCTGTGATCGTGTTTAGTCCCTGCCACATACTCCGAGGGTTGTCAAACTGTTGTTCCACCCTGTCCCTGTACTCACGTTTGGCTGCTTTGATCGTCTTCCGGAGTTGGTAATGTGCGTGTTTGTAGTCCAATGTGTTCGCGGAGGCAAAGGCGGTGTTCCGTGCCGCCAGTGCTGCGCGAACATCTCCGTTAATCCAGGGTTTTTGATTTGGGAAGTAAATAATTTAAGATGCATGGTTCAATTTAATCCATTAACTGTCACTGAAGGTTTTTCTTGTCAAGTCCATGTTATATTACATAACAACAACCCTGCTTTATCTTCAAACATAGGGCCATTTCAGAGTGACTACAAAAATTATGAAAAGCACTTCATTTCTTAACTTTAGGCACCATTTTAGATTACTTTAACCTACCTCTGTGCAGGGAGGCAAATCTGCCAGTTGATTCAGGTGGTGTTGTTCCTGCTGGAAAACTGCAGAATTCACTCGGTTTAGGCCTTTCCTGCTGAATGTTCTCAATCAGATTCCTTGGGATCTTACAGTCAAACTCCACAAAAACGTTTTCACCCTGGGAGACCAATTCATGGAGCATAAGTGCTCATAATAGGACTTTCGGGGAATGGTAATAAAATATCAGTTGTGCTGTAATCCACCTGCATGGAAGATGGCCTAATCCAGCGGTCCCCAACCCCCGGACCTCGGACCGGTAGCGGTCCGTGAGTCGTTTGGTACCGGGCCGCGAGAGTTGAGGTTCAGGTGTGAAATGTATGGTTTTCAGGGTTTTTATCGGTTTTCAGCGTTATTTTGTTATCATTTTGATCGTTAACTCGGTTTTCCTCGGTCTTTTACGTGTGTTATGAATAAATCTTCTTTTTTTCGGTACCAGTACTAGTTTTATTTTGTTGTATTTATCCGCGACACCTTAAAGGACGGTCCGTGAAAATATTGTCGGGCATAAACCGGTCCGTGGCGCAAAAAAGGTTGGGGACCGCTGGCCTAATGGTTTTAGTGTGTTGTATATACATTGCTGGTGATGTCACAGACTGAACATCACCTATCCGGTCGTTAAGTGATGACGTGACGAATCCTACTTCTGGGCCTAAAGTAGTCTGCGTTTAATATGGCTTTTGTGTTGTTGACATTTTTAATGTTTTGTATTTTCTTCTATTTAATCTCAAAAAGCTCATAAAACAGTCAGTGATCACTGTTGATCTCCCTCGGCTTTTATTACCACTAATCATTTATTTAAGCTCAGTTTTTAAAACCTTAGGATGTAACTACAGCCCAGCCCATGCAGCAGTATATGAATGACTAACCTTGTATTGTGGATGGATTATCTCAGTTGTTCTCCTGGCTGAAGTTTGGTCCTTTTACAGCATCCTGCCATGCGATTACATTTGTTCCTGACCACCGAGAACACTCACGTTAACTTTTATCGAGTGGAAAAAAGTTAGCTTGTTTATATTATGCTAACATAGCTGTGTCGCTAGTGGTCACGTAGCACATCATTATATACCAGCTAGCCAAACTTCAGTAACCTTACAAACGTCACTGCTGTTTAGTTTTCTGTCTTCATTTATGTTGGAAGTGATAACAGAGCTGTACATTTTAATTTGTTTCCAAAACCCCGCAGTCAGGACATGCTATATTGTATTTAGATAGAAGCTAGCGAGCTAACTTCCTGCTAACTTCTAACTCCGTTAAATGTCATAAATTCCATTTTCATGGATGCTTGGATGTTAAACTCAATTGTTATACCTGGTAGAGCAGAACGCTGATCATTTTAAAGATGAAAGACTTTAGACAGTTTTTCAACTCTCAGTAATGCCATAGTGATCGTTTGATATATGGACCTGCAGCGGAGTTTAGGCCCAGACACGGCTAGTGACGTCAGACTTAACGACCGGATTGGCTGTATATAACTGTGAAATACAAATAACAAGATAACCCACTTACAGTGAACTCACTGAACTGCTTGTTGAACGCTGACAAAGAACAACTGTCTCATATGTTAATCATAAAATATAAGCAATTTAGTGCTCAGTTACCTTCGGTCATAAATGTAGCACATGATCATTAAGGCAGTAAAATGAGACAGCGCTGATGGATACAGTTGTGTTAAGAAAAAAGTTTTGAGGTTTTACATATCAGGATGTAATAAAAATCATCCAGTTCTATCAGGTCTTAAATTTGGGCAAGTACAACCTCAGATGAACTACAAAACGTGACATATTACGCTGTGTTATTATGGGTTTAATTCAAATTGAGCCAAAATGCAGAAGCAGTGTGTGAAAACCTGAGGACCCCATAATTCAGTAGCTTATAGAATCAACTTTAGCAGCAATAACTTAAAGTTTTCTGCATGACTTTATCAGGCAGGCACTTCACTGTGGAGGAATTTTGTCCAACTCATCTTTGCAATGTTGTTTCAGTTTATTGAGGTTTGCCTCAACACATCATTTCAGTCTGTTTGAGGTCTGGACTTTGAGGCATTCCAACACCTTGATTATTTTCATTTTAGCTGTTCTGTTGTAGATTTGCTGGGATCATTTTCCTTTTGCATGACACAAATTGGGCCAAGCTTTAGCTGTTAGACAGATTGCTGCACATTTGACTCTAGAATACTTCGGTAAACAGAAGAGTTTGTGGCTGACTTAATGACTACAAGGTTCTCAGATCTTGTGACTATAAAACAAGTCCAAACCATCACCCTGATATGTGTTTACTGTGTGTTATGGCCAAACATCTCCACTTTGGTCTCATCTGTCCAAACGAGTCCTGTGGATTGTCCAGATGCAACTTGGCAAACCTAAGCAGTGCTGAAATGTTCTTTTTAGAGAGAAGAGGCTGGTAAACCTTTTCAAACACGCCATAAATGTCTGAACTTGAACATTTAATGTTCTAACTGAGGCCTGCAGAGTCTAAGATTGCATTTCACAGGCTGACCTTGAGGTAAATTTGCTGGGTCTTCCACTCCTGGGACAATGAAAAACTGTCTTGAAAGTTTTCCACTTGCTTATAATAATTACCACTAGTCATTGCTGTCTTACCTCTCTGACATTGTGTTATCACAAACCCGAATACTCCAGACTAACAAACCACCAAAATATAACTGATCAAGAAGTGTGAGGTGCTCAAACTTTCGGATCAGTAAATCAAGTTTGTTTGATTTACAGGGCTTGGCTGCTAGTTAACCAGTTAATTTCTATGGAAGTAGTGAAGATCTACTTAGTTTTTTTAAGTTTTTCACACATCGCTTCTGCATTTTGGCTTAGTTTGTTTGTTTGTTTGTTTGTTTGTTTGTTTTAATAAATAAAAGCATGGTGTAATATGTCATGTGTTTTAATTCACTTTAGGTTGTATTGACCTATCTTTGTGACCTGGACCAAATTATATTTGTCATGTCCAGATATGTAAAACTTCCAAATAGAAAGAGAATGTACCTTATTTTTACCATGTTTTAGGTTTGTTCTTTCATTGTGTTTTACCAAACTGCAGTGTTTTGTCCTTAGCTCTTTGGATTTAAGCAAATCTGCCTTTCATTTGCATTAATTTCCTTTCTTTTGGTGGAGTATTGCACTGAAATTGTGGACAAACCAAAAATAGAAACTGATTATAGGTTTGTACAATAGAAACAGCTTTACAGCTTTAGAGTCTGTACATGCATTACACTGTAAATGCAACACATGTATGAGAAATAATCTAAGAAGGAAGAATTTAAACCATAATTAGAAAATCCCATTGCCTGAATCTGACCTTGTTATTTTTTTGGTATTTTCAGGTTTAATGAATTCGACCACAGGTTTTTCGGCATCAGTGACAGTGAAGTGGAACAAATGGATCCTCAGCAAAAACAGCTCCTTCAGTGTGTCTACAGGGCTTTAGAAAATGCTGGAATTCCAATGGAAAAAGCCAGTGGGACCAGAACAGGAGTGTTTTTTGGTAAGGTACTAAAAGCTTACTTGTGTTTTGTGTTTTTATTGTTTTGTGTTACAATAATGGGTGCTTGATCCAAAACAAAGCTACTTTTTATACCAGAATTACCATCAAAATTTACATCCATTCAAATGAATAATGTTAAAATGATAAGTGCATGACCCCTGTGTTTTATGTATCTCTGTAGGAATAATGAACAGAGATTATGAAACAAATGCTGCACATGTGCACCCAAATGTGATCAACCACTGGACTGGCACAGGACTTGCCATGAGTATTGCAGCAAACAGAGTCTCCTATGTCTTCAACTTCACCGGACCTTCGCTGTCCTTAGACTCCGCCTGTTCTTCATCCCTTGTGGCTCTTCATCTTGCCTGTCAATCAATAAAACAAGGTCTGTCCAGCATAGATAACTTCAGGTTAATTAGCAATAGAGGAAATCATTCTGTAGTGTCGTATTTATTTAGAAAGCGGCGTTAGCTTTTAATTAGTTGGGATGATATGGTGTCCTTTATCTTATCAGGGGATTGTGAAATGGCTGTCTGTGGAGGGGTCAGCTGCATCCTTGAGCCAAGAGTTTTTGTTGCGCTGAGCAAAGCCAAGATGATCTCACCTGATGGAACCAGCAAACCTTTTTCCAGTAGAGCAGATGGATACGGCAGAGGGGACGGATGCGGAGTAGTTCTCCTAAAACCACTGAAAAAGGTCAGCATATGCAGATTAATTATAAGAAAATGTCAAATACTTCAGGAATTTAAACATTAAATGGGCAGTTTGCCAAAGTGCCAAACCCGGACGTTGGCAATGTAGTAGCTCAACCAGCTGATGATCCATCACAATTCATAGATTACTATAATACATGAAGTACAGAAGGGGAGTTATCAGTTTTCTTGTACAAAGTAATGGCTCTGTTGCACAAACTAATGATAATTAAAATCCACTGAGAAGTACAGCAGGATCACAAACTGTCATATTCATTACAGTTAATCTAGTTTAGCTAAAATCTGAGAAATATTCTAGGGGGAGTTGCAAACCTTGTGAATTATGGAGGGACAGACAGATGGGCGATGAACACCTCGCCATTTCATAGACCTGTTGGTCCTTCGGGAGGATGAGCTAAAAACACAACAATGACTCCCTTTTTTTTCATATTCAGTGATCAATTGCAATTAACTGCAGTGACCAACTGTACACTTTCCATCAAACGTGATTGACCTGCTCGCCTAGCCTATAAAAATTGTCTCCAACAGATTGGTTTAGCATTTCATTTTCATTTTTGCACACTTAGTTTAGTTCTAATTAACCAGCTTGAACAGAGGATATTTTCAAATGTATTTTCTGTAGCTGTACAAGTGGCTCCATAGTGCAGTGGTTAAAATGTTTGCCTAAAATGTCAGGAGAAACATGGGTGATTGCACTGAAAGGGCAAAATATTTTTGCCAAATCAAAAATATGGATCCATCCACTGTGTCAATTCGTTGTGAAAAGGGAAACAGTTAAAAGAAGGGTTTCTTTTTTTATACCTTTACGCAAAATATAGAACATTCCGTTTGATTTAAGACAAAGTGGAAATCTCTGCAGTATTTATCCTTCAGCTGAGTAACTCACATCAGTGCAATCTAGTTTATATATTTATAACTATAAGCTAAAGTTCAAATATGTCATGTAATATGTTTGACTCTGGTGTTAGATGTTCTTTATCAATACACACTTTTATTCATGTTTCATTTTGATCTTTTTGTTGCTTGACAGGCTCTTCAAGACCATGACTATATCTGGGGTACAATCAGCAAAACTGCTGTAAACCAAGATGGCCGCTCTGTTACTCCAATCACCAAACCATCCATGACACAACAAGAGGAGCTTCTCCGCAGAATCTATTCAGAGTCTGACCTGGCAAATGTCCAGTACATAGAGGCACATGGGACTGGAACCCCAGCTGGAGACCCAACAGAGGCAAGAAGCATTTCCAACGTCATTGCTAAATCTAGACCTCCCGGTTCAAAGACACTCTGGATTGGCTCTGTAAAGAGCAATATTGGACACACGGAATCTGCTGCTGGAGTCGCTGGACTCATTAAGGTTCTCCTGATGATGAAGCATGAGACCATTGTTCCTTCGGTGTTCTACACTGATAAGGCTTCCAGTGTAGATACCACAGCACTAAACATTAAAATTCCTAAGGAACCAGAAAAATGGGAATGCTCTAGTGCAAGAGTTGCAGGAGTTAACAACTTTGGTTTTGGGGGAACAAATGCACACGCCATTGTCACACAGCACATCCAGCCATATTCTAAGCAAAGGCATGATGAGAAGCAAGTCAAGTATTTTGTCATATCTGCAAATTCTTCAAAATCACTTAACATGATGATGGAAGATACCATCAGTCAGCTACAGGCAGAAAACCAGTTTGATCTAGATTCTTTGCTCTACACGTCAGCTTGCAGAAGAACCCACCAAAAACATAAATACAGAAAAGCCATCACAGTGTCTTCTGTAGTTAATCTAAAAGAGAAGCTAATTGCTACTGTTGGCAAAAATATCAGTGTTGCCTTCTCAGATCCAAGGTTAGTGTTTGTCTTCTGTGGAAATGGTGTCACCTACCATGGTATGTGCATGCAGCTACTAAAAAACGAGCCTATATTCAGAGAAAAGATCAAAGAAATTAAGGACCTTTTCCAAAAGCTCAGTCCTCTGGACATACTGGATACTCTTGAGAGCGAATTTGAGAGCAGCGACTTCAGAAACCCAGACGTTGTCCAACCCCTCCTCTTTGCTATTCAGGTTGGGATTACTACCTTGCTCAGGCACTGGGGAGTCAAAGCTGATGCAATTCTTGGACACTCTGTTGGTGAAGTGGCAGCCGCTCACTGCTCTGGTCTCTTGTCTCTGGAGGATGCAGTAAAAGTCATATATTTCCGCAGCACTCTCCAGAGAAAAGTCACCGGGGGAAAGATGCTCGTGATCAGCAACATGGCTGTATCAGAGGTATCTTCACTGCTCCCTCCTTACTCTGGTAAAATTTGCCTTGCTGCATATAACAGCCCACAGTCCTGCACCCTTTCAGGTGAGGCAGACGCAATTGAGCGCTTCCATAAGGAGCTAAGCACCTCAGCCAATAGTCAGAATCTGTTCCTTCGTGTGCTGGATGTCCCTGCTGCTTATCACAGCCACATGATGGACCCAATTCTACCAGAAATTGTGGAAAAAATTGGCATCTTACAGGCAAATGATCTTGACACAGAGTTGTTCTCAACAGTGACAGGGAAGGAAGTCCAGCAGGGAGATTTCTGCACAGGTGAATACTGGGCTAGAAACATTCGTGAGCCGGTTGCTTTTGAGCAGGCAGTACAGTCAGCAACTAGAGGAAAGAAGCACACTGTGTTTGTTGAGATAGGTCCAAGAAGGGCACTGCAGAGAAACATTATGGAATCTCTGGGAAATGACACAGCTGTCCTTGCCTCTGTGCAGCCAGAAAGAGATCAAGAATCAGTCATGTCTGTTGTCTCTAAACTGTTTGAACTCGGCGTTCAAGTAGATTGGAACACCTTCTATAAAGGCTTTGAGACAGTACCTCTGCCTTTTCCTAAATATCAATTTGACTGCTCAGACAAGGATGTTATCATTGGGGCAGCACAGAATAACACAGCAAGCAATCATCCTGTGCTGTGTCAGACGGGAAGTGAAAGCAACATTTTCACTTGTGATCTAAAGTCTGACTCTTCTTTCTACTTGAAAGAGCACAAGCATAATGATGTACCCATCATCCCTGGTGCTTTCTATGCTGAGCTGGGTTTAGCTGCGTGCATGGCCAGTGCTAAACCAAAAGTACCTCTCAGTTCACTGCAGCTCAGTGTCAATTTTCACAGACCATTTGTTTTAACACAGAATCCACCTGAAATGAAAGTGCAACTAGAACAAACAGAGAGGGAAACCAGATTCACCGTTCTCTCCTCATCTGTAGTTTATGCATCAGGCACTGTGGTTTCAAAGAAAGAGAGGCTGATTGAGGAGCAGCGCATTTCACTAAGCTCCATCAACAAACGATGCACATCTGTAGTGAGCTTTCAGGAGTTTTATGGGTATCTCTCTCAAGGAGGCTTTCAGTATGGAGACATCTTCCAGAATAAGAAGGATGTGCACTATGGAGATGATCTGAAAGAGGCTTTTGCAAAAGTCTCAGTTCCAGAAGAACTTCAGCCTCATTTGCATGACTACTGCATTCATCCTGTCTTGCTGGATTATCTGATGCAGCTTCTCCCAGTTGCAGTAGAGCACATCTTTGCTGGCAGGCCAGGATTTCCTGCCAAAATAGGAAGTCTTACAGTCTTTGAACCTTTGCAAAATGAGATGACTATTTATCTGAGAGCAACTGATGTGGGCACTGATCACTTTGGGGTTTGTGGGTGCTTTGCAGACAAGGAAGGCAGAGTGTTGGTTGAGGTCAAAAATGTCATAATCAAGTACCTAGGCAGTCGTTCTCATGTGGTAGATGAGTACTTCTACCACAATGCCTTCGATGTTGTCCCAAATGATCACATTGCTACTCCTCCTCCAAAGGCGTTGGTGTTCTGTGATACTTTAGGGATTTCTGATGGTCTAAAGAAACATTTGGACTCAGCATCTAATTACATTCCCATCACATATGCAAAGGACATCTTGGGCAATGGTTTCCCTTCTCTTCTGGCAAATCTTAAAATCAGAGATATTAGAGAAAACTTTGATGAGGTCTTATTTTTGTGGGGCAATGAAGACTTCACATCACGGCCAGCTGAAATCATCCTGCAGAGTCTAGCTGACTGCTGTGAGATTTTCCGCCAAATAGTTGTTGAGCTAAAGCGAATTCACTTCCCAAAATCAATTAGAGCCATAACCTACCGTTCATCTGATATCACAGTAGATCATGTAAGTCCAGGTTTTGCTCTTGTTGGTATGACACGATCGTTCGCTGCTGAGATACCAGATCTTTCTTTTCAGCTGATTGATATGAGCGGGATCTCTCCTGAGGACATTGCAGCTCTGTCTGATGCCCTAAGGTCATACCCATGCAGCAAGCACCCAGAACTGGTGGTAAAAGATGGACAGGTCTTGAAACCTTCCATTGTGCGCACCCCACTAGAAATCACTGACAATAAGATTGGCACTTATACATCTACAGTGTCTGAACCTTGTATTTTTCTGACAGCTGATCCACATGAAATTACGAAACTGAGTGCCATTCGCTCTGACGAGGAGGCTGAGCCGATCAGTGATACATTCATTGAAATCCAGCCCAGTAAGATATGTGTTCACTCATCAGACTATTTCCCAGTCAGCTCTTCAAATCTAAAATTCGGCAAAACACTGTATTGGAACAAGCACTCATCTCAGAAACACAAGCTGCTCGCGCTTGACTTCAGCGGTACTGTCATTGCAGTTGGAAAACATGTAAGGAAATTCAAAGTGGGAGAACATGTTGCTTCCTGTTATCCTGTGGTGGCAGCAAGTAAGATCAGAGTACCACAGGAAGTGTGCTACAGCACCAAAAGGTTCCCAGTCCTCAGAAAAACACCTTGTGTTTCCTACTTTGTGCTAGCATGGGAAATCCTTCATCGAGCCTTGCTCGGAGCCAAGCGTAATATAACAATCATATGCTCTGTGCCTGATTCTGCACTATTGAAAGTCTTGGCACTTAGCGCTTGCAAATCAGGCTGGAATGTGAATGTTGAAACGCAGTGCAATGGGACTTTTGTAGGTGCCAGTCAGTTGGGTGCAGTTGTCATTCTGCCTCCATTTGATGAATCCCTAACTGCTCAAATTTGCAACTTTCCAGGGTTACAACATGTTGTAATCGTATGTGAATCTCCGAAGCAGGATGTAGTCATTGAGGAAGTGTTCCAAAGTGCAAAGGAAGGTGTTCGTGTACAGATAATTCAGATGCCAGTCATTTTCCAAAAGGGATCCCTGAGAATACACAGGCCATACCTTTATCACTGGCTTAAGTCCTTAAATTTTAATGGGAAATTGGCTCTTGAAAGCTTTACCTTTCAGAGTGCAAAATCTGAACGAAAAAGCATTGATTCAGCAAAACCAGACTCATATTTCAGCTCCAAGAAATTGGCTGTCGTAGCTCTAGAAAATGATGTTGGCAGCACACTGTCTGAGATTCCACTTCTCCCAACAAAAAAACGGCTTTTTCAAAAGAGGTCTGTGTATGTAGTGGCAGGTGGTCTTTCTGGTCTGGGCTTTGAGACTGTTAAGTTCATCTCACAAAGAGGTGGTGAGTACATTGTCATTCTCTCCAGAAGCAAGCCCACACCAGAAGTACAGCAGGAAATCAACAATGTGGAGAAACAGTGTGGAAACAGCATCACCAGCATGGAGTGTGACGTATCTGTTTATGAGAATATGCACAAAGTCATCAATGCCATTGGCAAGAAGTTCCCTGGTTTTCCGATCAGAGGTGTGTTTCACAGTGCAGTAGTCTTGCATGATGGACTGATTGAGACCCTTAACAGATCTCTGTACGAGAAGGTTTTCAGGCCAAAAATAAACGGTGTCCTGAATTTGCACTATGCAACAAAGCACTGTCCGTTGGATTACTTTGTATGTTACTCCTCCATCTCCGCTTTCCTGGGAAACGCATCGCAAACAAACTACGCAGCAGCCAATACATTTCTCGATCTGTTCTGTCAATACAGGCGCAAACTCAGCTTGCCTGCACAGTCTATCAACTGGGGAGCTCTGAACCTTGGTCTGCTCTTGAACAAAGAACATTTCCAGCGTTTTCTGGAAGCAAAGGGAATAATGATTTTAGATGTGGCTGAGATTTATCAAAGCTTGGAGCAATGCCTTGTGCTCAACCGACCCCAGCAAGCTGTTTGCAGGTTTCACTTCAGAAACATCAGATACAATATCCTCTCCCAAAATAACACCTTGACTATGCGCCTTTCTGCATTAGTTGAGGCAGCCTTCCAAAAATCTAGAGAGACTTACTCTGAAACTAAACAAGATGTCTGCGTCTCTCCAAAGGACTATGTTGTTTCTCTACTTAGTGAGACTATTGGCATGGAGCAGAGTGAGCTGAAAGATGATTTACTACTTTCATCCTTAGGCATTGACTCTATGCAGGCTATGACTCTGCAGAATTTGATCTTTCAGGGGAGAGGTGTGAATGTGCCTTTGGTGAAACTGTTGGATCCCAATGCAACTATTGCAACAATGGCAGCTCTACTGAGTGAAGGAGCTGAAGGCGAAAGTGTCAGTGAGAACCCAGAGTCTCTACCAGATGAAGCTGAAGTTTCTACCAGATTGTGAAAAACTCAAATGGAGATATTACTTTATGAATACAATCAGCCATCAACCGTCAGAACACTACAATAATGGATTCAATATATTTTTTCCACTGAGATTCAGTTAAAAAATAAATAAATAAAATGGCCATTGCAATAAAAGAAAGTTCTGATATTAATGCTACTTGTTTACAGAACTTTTCATCCTTTTTGGCACTCATTTTTAGATTTTGGTTGATTTTGTTTTTTGTAATGCGTTTTTTTTAAACAAATGGCATGTATTGTACTAACTGGAAGTTTTTAAAAGATATTTTATGTCATTCTTTTACTCACCAATATGGTACAGAAAAAAAGCAGATTGCAACTAAACATGTAAGTCTGTATAAATGCGTTTACTGCTAAATTATGTAAAGTAAGTGCCTTATCTTGTATTATTTTTTTAAAATTGAAATAAATGTTTTATCTTTATAATTGGTCTTGCTGCATCTGTCACTGGGTTCTCTCCTTCTACTATCTACTATCAGTGCTTATCACTGTTAACTGATTAATTCTGAGTGTTTATCAACTTTATGACACTAATGGAAAAAAGCTTTATGAATGATCATTTGGCAGCACACATGATTTCTGAACCTTCTGCTGAGCACAAAATTATCATATCGTATGGAAAGGTCAATTTGGTCCCAGAGAGATGAATATGTGATAAAATAAAATAAAAAATATCATAGAGCAATTTAATATCCACTGCACTTTAGTTTTAAAATTTGAAAAGGTTTCACCTAAGCTATCATGATGTATCATGTCTTTATTATAATTCTTTCTTTTTTGACACAGAAAAATCAAACTTGATAACATTGTTTTCTTCTTCTTTTTTTATTTATTTTTAAAAAAGGTACATAATACATGAACCATTTCTAACTGGCATAGTCATTTCAATATGCAAAGCTTTCAATGGCAAAAGTCATCTATTTTGTACACTTAGACACAAATACCCTACGTTTCAAAGCTGAATTAAAAGAGATTTAAGCTTATTTTGTTTTTTAATTTATTTATGTACATACATCATAGATCATAGGCATAACTTGTGTAACTCACTGCTTTATAATCAATGCTATGCAGACTTAAAATAATATTACAATGGAGCTATGACAAAGGGCATAACAGTTTTAGAGTACTAGACACAAACTTCGTCAAGCTTTTAATACACATCACCAAATAATGAAGCAATGTTTTCAAAGGAGGATTATTAATTTCTTGAAAATACAAATTAAAGTAAAATAAAATAAGTAATTAAAAAGTAATTAAATTATGATCTGAAACTAATTAAAGAAATTTGTAATCACAACAAATAGTCGAGGTTCTCATAACAAGTCTTGTACAGAGCGCTTATAAGGTGACTGTAATACTCATGGGATAAAGAATTATTATGTTTTGTTTTGTCATTATTTTTTATTATATTTTGGTTTCAAGCAAACAAGCAGCAGAAGAGTTTTTAGCAGAAGCTATCTAAGAGTGCTCACTTATGATAAACACAACTAGCTGCTTCTTAACTACGTCTACATGTTCAAAAGTATTTTTAAAATGGGGATTTTTCCACTTTTATGTTTAAACATGTCCGTCCACATAAAACAAAAAAACGTGTCATATACTGCCAGTACTATGCCAAAGTTAATCAGCAAACCGGAAGCTTGCAAAGAATAACACAGCACAAAGTGTGACGTCCAAAAATGGGGCATAAAAACGCAAGAAGACAAAATCTTAATTTTTCCTTGTCCACACTTAAGCAGAGTTTCTGAAAGGAGGGTTTTGAAAGCTCAGTTTTCAGTGACCTAAAATTCCATTTACATGTGGACAAAAGGCCAAAACATAAAGAAAAGCCTGTGCCATGGGGACAGGATGTACTGTACTAAACCATTAGATAACAAAATAGCGTGCATTAGCAGGATGTTAGCAATGTATGTACGACATTTACTCCCCTGGAACCCAAATTAATGGACTTTAGCATCATTTAAAATCTATACATACAATCAATACAATAAATGTAGAAAAGTAAAATGAAATGGAATTTAGGGTTTGTTTAGAAGCTGGGTAAATATTTATTTTAGCTAATTAGCTCCAACTATCTTTGAAAACACTGCCTGGGGTTTATTTAAGAAGTTAGACAAATGTAACTGTTTAGTTAAAATGTCATCAGTAGTAATAGAATAGCAATTAATTATTCACTCTTTAACACATTAGTTACTAAACTGGTAAGTGTACTGTTTGGGTCCAGTATTACAACCAAAGGTATATTTACGCCTGTCTCCTGGAAAATCTTGTTCTGCAGAGTCATTGCTAACATCGAGTCAATCCCCAAAGCACACAGATTGGAGTCATGATCCAGTTCCTCTGCACTTACATTGATTATTTCACTCACAATATTCCTCACATGTTCATATGTGGAAGAACTTGGGATTTTGGGTTTGTTATGTACTTCATCTTTGAGCTCCATTTCTACCAAAGGTAACAATCGCTTTCTGAGAGACCCATTTTGCGAAAGGACATGGATACTGAGATTTTTAAAGCTGAATTTGCATATTACCTGTTGGGGTCTGTTCATCAAAAGACTCTTTTTAAGTGTCTCGTGAACCTCACAAACATCCATTATCATCATCCCCTTTGCCTCTAGAAACTTTTGTAAATGATCTTTGTTCAGCAGGAGACCAAGGTTCAAAGGACCCCAGTTGATGGACTGTGCAGATAGGCCGAGATTTCGTCGATAATGGCAGAACAGGTCGAGGAAAGAATTGGCTGCACCATAGTTACATTGTGAGGCATTGCCAATGACTGATGAGATGGAAGAATAGCACACAAAAAAGTCCAGTTTGTTGTGCAGTGTTGCATAATGAAGATTTAGAGCACCACAAACTTTGGGCTGCAGCACCTTTCTGAAGAGAGACTCATCAAGAGATTCAATCAATGCATCGTGCAACACTGCAGCACTGTGAAACACTCCTTTGATAGGGCAACAAGGGAATGTTTCACCAATTTTTGAAATTGCATCAACTACCTGCATCATAACAGAAACATCACACTGGATGTTTATGATAGCAACCCTGTATCTTTTCTGGAGGAGATCCATTTCAAACTGTGTTTTATCAGAAGGTCTTCTTCTTGACAGAGTTGCAATACAAGCTCCACCATTGTGGGCCAAAAACTTAACTGTCTCAAGACCCAAACCAGACAGCCCACCGGTTACGATATAAGTACAACTTTGTTTAAAGAGTTGTCTAGGCATTGCAAACATAGGGATTTCAGATGCCAGGCTACACGATTCTTCATGGCCTAAAACTATTTGCTGCACTGTCTCTGTTGTGAAATAGGACTCAGGTTTTGTACGGGACCAGGACACTTTTGAGTCTGAATACAGATACAACTCCCTTCTTAGAGGTAGAGATCCTGTATCAAAGCCTAATGATTTTAACCAGTTGCAGATATTCCTGCTTCGTGCTTGTAGATAAGCTTTCTGGAGAACATAATCCACATCGAGTTTATGCACATGAATGTGTTCGCTCTTTGGAGTAAACAATCTGTCTGAGACTGAGGGTGGCATATGACTGCTAAACACGAAAATCATGTGTTTTTCAAGAGCCCCATTGTCATACATCTCCTGCCAAGTGGCATCAAATGGTGGCAAAAGAACGAATGCGTGACTCTCATCAAAACATGGAGGTTCTCCAGTGAAATGTGACTGAGAGGAAACACTCCAGCCTGACCTGGTTGCTGTGAGAGCCAGAACCTTCGTCAGAGCAGAGCCTGATTTCGGGGAAACAATAGTCAACTTTCTGTGCTGCTTTTTATCTTCAAACAGTATGCTCTGCAAGATCTCCCATGCCAGTATGAAATAAGACACACATGGAGTCTCTTTTAGAAATGGAAATGTCTTAATGTTGTAGCACACTGCTTCAGGAATTACAATTTTTGAGGTGGCATGAACTGGGTAACATGACGCAATATGGTCTCCAACTCTCAGATTATTGACATTTTTCCCCACAGCTGTGACAATGCCACTGAAATCTAGAGCCAGAAGTCTGTGATTCAGTGATGTATGCTTGTTCCAGTACATTGCCTTACCAAAGATCAGTTGAGAAGTGGTCACAGGGAAGTAATCTGATGAATGCAGGCAAACACTGATTAGCTGAATTTCAGCTGTCTTCTCTTGGAGAGCTTTTCCATTAGTGTCACAGTGGGTGGCAGACAAATGGGCTATACTGTATGGATCAGTACTGTGTAGAACAAAGTCTCTTGGATTCACTGAATGTGTTTCACCATCAAACAAAGCTTTATCTGTCAATCTGGTCCGTGCCATTTTTGTTACTGCTGCCTTCCCTTTACTGATCCAAACCTCTTGGTGTCTGCAGGTGTTTATTACCTGAGCAAGTGTTTGTATGTTTTCACTGGTCACAGAAGCAAGGTCAATCAGCTGAAAAGAAAGATCTGCCAACTCTGCTGCACAAGCCCTTATCATACCAGAAAGTGCAAAACCAGGGCTGATATGATCCACACACATTTCTGATGATCTGTAAGTAATGACATGGACAGAGCATGAGCGTTTGCTCTCTTTTACAGCCAGAACAATATGGTGAAAAATCTCACAACAAGTCATCAAGCAGTCCAGCATCTTTTCAGATGAAAGATGAGTGAGGTTATCAACACCCCAAAGGAAGAGAATATTTTCCACATCCACTCTGCTGGTGAGACACTGGAGCACTAAATTTCGAACTTGGTATGCCTTCAAGTGCTCTTTGCTCTCCACAGTGATTGATTCTGGGTGCAAATATGGCTCAAGTCCTTTAGCAATACAGAGGTTATCTTCAAAAACAATTGCTCTTATTTTGCCATTTTGCAATTCTTCTTCAACAGCAACTGCTTCATTTTGGAAGAACAGTGACTGGGAAACATTTGAGCTGCAGCCCACGAATGAAATCCTGACCCCCTTAAGTTCCACTAATACGTTGCCCTCTCTTGTGGAAAAGCAACCGCACACATCAGTATAGTCAGGAGTTTCTTGAGTTGCTCGCAAGTACATAATCATTTCTTCCTGCAGTGGTGCTGATATGACTATATCTGTAATACCTGAAGGGAATCCCTGCTTGACTGTTAGCTGTCCCATTGCTAACATAGCAGTCATTTGCAGAAAATAGTCAAGCAGCACAGGATGAATAAAATAGTCATGAAGATGTTTCAGAAGATCACCAGGGACTTGAATTTCCATCACAGCTTCCTTGAATTCATCCCCAAAATGCACATCATCAAGCTGTTTGAAAAGAGGGCCATACTCAAATCCTGCTTGAGAAAGAATTGAATAGATCTCATTTCTCGTCCAAACCAACTTGCACCGTTGGAAGATCATTCGAGGACAAATGTTTGATTCCTCTAACAATGGCTTGATATCTTGATATGTGTACCTTCCAGAGGCATGCGTTGCATTAGAGGACTGTATTGCAAATGAGCCCTCCTTCTCTCCATGTTCTACTCTCACTTTCAGTTGTTGAGAGTGTGAGTTGAGTGTTAACACACTTTCAAATCTAACACTGAGATGGAGCTGGGTAATAGTTTTACGTGGCTTAAAACTTGCCATCACAGAGGCAAAAGCTAGTTCGACATAAAATGAACCCGGCACAATGGAAATGCTGTTGTTTTTATGCTCCCAAAGGTATGGCACGGTCTCTGAAGAGAGGTTGCTCATGAACTCTTTGTTATCCCTCTTTATCTGGGACATGAGTGTATGGGGAGTAAAGGAAGAATGCTCATCACCTTTCCGCACGGATTCAAAATTCAGGTCTTTCTTTGTGGTGTCAAACTGATAGACTGGAAGAGCTGTGGGCAATGTCTCCAAACCCCTGTGTAGCTTATGCCAGTCCACGTTCATGCCAAGTTCAAATAGCTTTGCCACTGTTGAGAGGATTGTGCCATAATCCTTATCAGGGTTTGCGGTGGGAAGAACTACGGTATCATTGCCCAGGGTCTCACATATGTTCCTGTGGAGAGCCCTACGAGGTCCAATCTCCACAAAGACCACATTTCCCCTCGTCGACTTGTCTTTGATGGCAGCACGGAGCGTTTGTTCAAATAAAACAGGCTCTCGGATGTTCTTGGCCCAGTATGTGCCTGAGCTGAAATCACCATCTGAACATTTGTCTCCAGTCACTGTTGAAAACAGTTTGCACTCTATGTTGTTGGTATCTAAAACATCTATTCTTCTCTTAATGTCCTCTAATACTGGATCCATCATATGGCTATGGTAGGCTGCTGGAACATCTAAGACATGAAGGAAGAGAGTTTCATCTTTAAAGATGCTCTTCAGCCTCTCATGGAGGGTGTCTATGGCATCAGCATCTCCTGACAGAGTGCAGGACTGAGGGCTGTTAAAAGCAGCTACACTAATTTTCCCAGTAAAGTTCGGAAGAATTTTTAATACCTTATCTACAGCCACATTGCCAACCACGAGCATTTTCCCTCCTTTGACTTTGCCCTGGAGAGTACTACGGTGGTACAACACCTTGACAGCATTGTCCAGAGACAAGAGACCTGAGCAGTGAGCAGCAGCAACCTCTCCAACTGAGTGGCCAAGCACGGCATCAGGTTTAATACCCCAGTGTTTCAAAAGAGTAGCAATGCTGACCTGAATCGCAAATAGAAGAGGTTGCACAACATTTGGCTCATTGAAATCATTGTTATCATGCTCACTAGAAAGCCATCTACTCATGCTGAAAGATCCATGACTCTGGAAGAGAGTCTCAATTTCTCTCACCTTATCACTGAAAACAGGAAGCTTACTCATTAGCTGCCTGCACATCCCCTTGTAGGCAATCCCATTTCCACAGAACACAAAGACTACATGGATGTTAGACCTTACTGCCTGAACCTTAGCCTTCAGTGCAGACATTAACTGGTGTTCTAAATCTGAGAGAGAAGATATTAGGAAGGCCTTCCTATATTTGTGTTTGTAATGACTTCTTCTGCACGCTGAGGTGTATGAGAGTGCCTGCAAATCAACTGACTGGTTCCTGCAAAGTCTTTCATGGGTGTCACTGATGGACAGGCTTAATGATTTCTCAGACGCTGCAGATATGACAAAGACTTTTGTACAGTCTTTCGGTGTTGGAGAGGGAACTGTAGCATTTGTATACTGTCTTACAATTACATGTGCATTTGTACCTCCAAACCCAAAGCTGTTGATCCCAGCCACCCTTCCCATTGGCCCATTTGTCTCCCACCTAACAGATTTAGTTGGAATACTCAGATTCAAGGCTTTTACATCTATACTTGAACTATCTTCAGAGTAGAAAACTGAGGGAACAATAGTGCTGTACTTCATCATTAGCAGTACCTTAATGAGTCCAGCAACTCCAGCTGCAGATTCTGTGTGTCCAATGTTGCCCTTTAGAGACCCAATCAGAAGTGTCTCAGAACGAGTGGGTTTAGCAATGACATTCGAGATGCTTCCCGCTTCTATTGGGTCTCCAACAAGGGTTCCTGTCCCATGTGCCTCTATATATTGAACGTTCATGATGTCGGAGTTAGAGTAGATTCTTCTCAGCAGCTCCTCTTGCTGAACCATGGAGGGTTTGGTGATTGGAGTGACGGAGTGCCCATCTTGATTGACTGCTGTCTTGCTGATAACACCCCATATTTTGTTGCAGTCTCTTAAAGCCTTGACAAAGAAAGTCACATCATTAGAAGACTGGATAGTATCTCAATTATATAAAACTACTTGACACTAAAGATCAAATCATCAACCTACATGTTTCAAATGCTTGAGAAGTACTACACCACAGCCCTCTCCCCTGCCATAGCCATCTGCATGGGCGGAAAAAGGTTTGCTTGTTCCTTCAGGTGAGATCATGCTTGCCTGTTTGAGGGCAACAAATACCTTCGGCTCAATTATACAGCTAACTCCTCCACATAGTGCCATTTCACAGTCTCCTGGTTGAAAGAAAGGTCGTTAAATAATTAATTTGTATACATCATCCAATAGTTTATTTTTTTGGCAGCCAAGCATAAGTATATTACCATGCTTTATAGCCTGGCTGGCTACATGAAGAGCCACCAAAGATGATGAGCAGGCGCTGTCGATGGCAAAAGAAGGGCCAGTCAGATTGAAGGTGAAGGAAATCCTGTTGGCTGCAAGACTCATGGCCGTCCCAGTGCCATTGTAGTGGGTTATTGTGCCAGGGCTATTATTTCTGAGCATCTCATAATCCCTGTTCATAAGACCTGCAGCAGCACAGTCACAATCAAAACAGACTTAAAATTGCTGGATTTTTAAAATTGCTAAGGATTTTTAATGTATCATAGATGGTAGCAAGAGTACCTATGTAGACACCAGTTCTGGTTCCACTGATGCTTTCCATAGCTATTCCTGCATCTTCTAATGCCCTGTAGGTACACTGCAGCAGAAGTTTCTGCTGAGGGTCCATGAAGTCAGCCTCCGATTCAGTAATACCAAAAAACTTGTAATCAAACTCATTAAACCTAGAATATAAAATAAGTAGATCCATCATAATTCAAAAATTTCAAAGAAAAAAATAACTTAATTAAACTTTTATATCTTGTAGGTAACAAAGAAATAATACAGTTTACTAATCACTGGTCATTTGTAATTTATGTCACTTTGTTAGTAGTTTGTGTTATACACAATACTTTACAAATCCTGTATTGTGTCATAGCTAACAACAGACACTTCCATTTACATTCTGATGCAAAGCTGTTGTTGCATACAAATTTTATTAATGTTACTGTATTATGTTTTTGTTGACCTTTACCAAACATTTTTGTCATTGTGTTAAACCAAAAACAAAACAAGTCAAAAACAGGCCATTACTAACTTCAACTGTATCCACTTTTTTTTGTCCTGAAAGGCTTAGATTAAGCCTATTTCTGTCCTTTACTCTGAGGGCTGTGCACCACACAGCAGCTTTTAAGTGTGTTAATTGTTAACTAGCAGGCAAGGAGGCACTCAGGTCATACAAACTCAAAGGACAACCATGAGTTGTTTCCCATCCAGAAAATACAAAGTTTTACACCCACCAGGTTAAACTTCATAATTGTCCTTTAAGGTTTACAAATTGTAATCAATAAATTTGGTACATTTAACAATTTAACGATGTATCATAACTATAAGCTGCAGCTTTATAATCTCATCTAAACATAATATAACAATATAAGATAAAAGCACAATAAAAAATATATAAAATATATGAATAAAATAATATAATCTTTATAATGCTTGTTATGAATTATTATATTATGAACATTGTAAATATGAATATAAACATAACACATAACATTTTAAATTACAAGCCAACTAGCCATTAGTTTACAACGTAAACTCATAAATGTTACATCAAAGCTTACAAATGATTAGTAATTAACCAATTAATTGTGAATAAAGTCTAATAATTTTATTACATTGTAATTACTGACTGCCAACAAACTAAAAGCAACAACATCAATAAGAATACTAACATTTCAGTTTCAATTATTTTTTTTCCGTTAACAACTTAATAACAAATTAACAATGAGTTTGCCATTTATTAAGAGTGGTTAAAACATTTTTAAACTCACCCTTCTATTAGAGCTGCTTTGGTTGTCTGTATCTTCCCAGGTTTGTTACCTTCTGCATCATACCAAAGAGTGGTGTCAAACCTTTCAGCTGGAATATCCACCACACAGCTCTTTCCCTCCAACAGAACCCTCCAGAAACTGTCCACCCCCTCACCTACAATATAAAGTATCACAACAACCTGAGTATACATTATCTTAGAATTTCGACCTTTGGAGAAAAAAAAATGCAGATATTCAGTATTGCTTTAAATGGTGTCAAAATGAGGTTGTACCTCCGGGAAAATTGCATCCAATCCCAATAACAGCTATGTCATCATCAGCGTCCTCCATTGTTCCTTTGGGGCAATCATAAGATTGCTCTGAGAGCTTTTTTGAAAACACAAAATGAAATTTCAAGTTTCTTCATAGTAAATGTTTCGCACTGGTTGCTGCTTTTGGTCAGAACTAGTAGTGTTGCACCAGCCTTTTTAAATAGATGAAACAATAGGACAGTGTCTTAGTCTCTTAGCCTCTCCCCCAGAGTCACCTGGAACTTAAGACACTAATGGCAGGTTGAAGGTAATTTAACCGCAGCCATAATTAAGCCTTTGCTCCTGTTAACTGGCCAACAGAAGATGCAATGTTAGAAATGTGCCACTCAGTAGATTAAATAATCTGATTTGTCATTTTGTCTGCATTTCCAAAAGCATGATGTTCTTTGACACTGTGTAACATTAGAAAATACACTCATCAGCCACTTTAGTCTAGATTCAACAAGGTGCTGTAAACATTTGTCAATTTCACTGTGATATCACACATACTTAATGGTTTAAAGCACTATTTAAAATCTATAAACCATCACTAATATTGACCTGAAATTCCCATCAGTTCTTTGGAGTACTTTACAGTCTTTCAGCTGATTGGTTTAGTATTCTAGCTCTTATGAATATTTTGATTGAGGTTAATTTCCAGTTTTCAGCTATGACAGATAACAGTGGAAAAGGCTTCAATAAACTCTGCTACCTGAATTATATTGAATTCTAAGCAATGTAGAGACATATATTAGATATTATTTGTTGTATATATTAATAATTAACTAAGGCCTTTTTATCAGTTTTATAAGGTGATGATGTGTTAATGCTACAACTTGTTTTGAGAACCACAAAACAAACAAACAAACCCCAAAAGAAGAATCAGGGCTGATTTGTAAGAGGAATCTTTATTTGAGCTTTATGAAGGCTTTAATCTAAAGACACAAACAGAAGCACCAATGCATTTCTTTTACAAGCTTACAGTATATACACAACTTCTCATTTATCAGCTACAGCTGGTCTTACCTTTGGGCACTTCAATAAATAAGAACAAAGGAAAATAGATATGTATATGGTAAATGCAAGCATATTAAAAAAAAAAAAAGAAAAAAAAAAAAAAAAAAGAAAACCTCTAACCTGAAGAGTTCAACAATGAACAGCAGTAGCACCTGTGCCTGGTCATAGCCAAAAGGTACTTTCCAGCTTAAGGTACTTTAAGGTCCCATTGTGATCACTGGTTAGTACAAATATGTGAGAAAAATCTGACGGCAAACAAATTCATATGAGACGAAATATGACCTTGGTGCATAAACCGCTGCTGAGGTTTTGTTTTTCTCTCCCTGTGAGAGCTGAGAAAGGAAAAAAAATGCCCTGAATGAAACCATCTTTGTGACTTTTTGGGGAGAACAAATAGTTATTTTCACACAGTTAAACTGAGATGATTTACAAATCACTGAAGGAAAGTAAATGATGAGACGTATCAAAGCGTTGATGATTGTTTCAGTGTCATCTTCACATTGACAATAAAAGGGATACAAACAAAACAAGGCCTCCCAAAGGCCTGTGCTTGATTGCACAGTTGTGCATATATATGTATGAGTCTACAACGCCTGCTGCTGCTGCTGAGGTCTATAGTGGTCCAGTGATTTGCCCTCCAGCACCATCTGGATCTCTTTGGCGTCCAGAGTTTCATATGTTAGGAGGGCATCAGCCAGCTTCTTGTGCTCCTTACTGTAAGTCTTGAGGATATCCTTAGCACGTTCATATGAGTCCTAAATAAAAGAGAGAGAAAAAACATTTTGAGAAATAGAATAGAAAAAAATTCTAATTATTATTTTTAAATGACACATATTTTGCTCACCTTTAGTAAAGCTCTGACTTCCTGCTCAATGGCTGCTTGTGTTTCGGGGCTTTGCTTTGAAATGTCTCCATAGGTCATGACACCTAGCTGTAACAAACACATAACCAAGATGAATGAACAATGGGTCTACTCATGCATCGACCACTTGTAGCTAGTGATTACTGTAAAGCGAGTTACAAAGGGCTTTTCACTGAGCTGTGTGTAATTACACCCAATGACACAGTAATGTTAGAGACTGCAGTTTTTAGGTCCACTCCCCTCTTCTTCTTCTATTACAGATTTGTATTAACTTCAAGATTAATTCATTCAATACAGTAGCTGTAGATGTGCTACTGTGTTTGCTTTTAATATAACAAAGTTTGGCTGACATAAATTGACTGAGGACAATTGTTGTGTATGGCTTCATAACTTGTATCTTACTGTAAATAAAGACGTACGTCTGCAGCAGTATGTACAGTTAAAGCCCAGATCAGCACTGCTAAGTCCTTAAATGCTGATTGGAACAAAAAACAGACAACAAAACAAAAAAAAAACAAAACAAAAAAAAAAAACCCCACAGGGATCATCTGCCACACAAGTCTAAATTCTCACCTTGTCACTCATGCCGAATCTGGTCACCATCAATTTTGCGATTTTGGTTGCACCATCAAAGTCGCTGGAGGCACCTGAAATGGTTAACGTTTTTTTGTCATCTTCCAAACAATCAGAGCGTAAGTCTAGAGACTAGTAATTTATAAGAACTTCTTCAAACCACACAAATTTATTTTCTTATGTTGATAAAAGCACACAAATAAGTGTATTTATACTTGGAAAAAAGAAAAATCCCAGGGTGTTAAATGGTAAATGGCCTGTATTTGTATAGCGCTTTACTTAATCCCCATGGACCCCAAAGCGCTTTACACTACATTCAGTCATCCAACCATTCACACACACATTCACGCACTGGCGATGGCAAGCTACATTGTAGCCACAGCTGCCCTGGGGCGCACTGACAGAGGCGAGGCTGCAGGACACTGGCGCCACCGGGCCCTCTGACCAAAAATCAGGTGTTAACCTGATAAACCTTTAAATGTTATAATCATAAAATACTATTCATAGCTCAAGCATTTTATATTTATGAATCATGTCCTACCAATCAGTCCCTCTGTGTTTCGTACCTGTGGTGATGTTATCGTTCCCAAAGATGAGCTCCTCTGCTACTCGGCCGCCCATGCTGACGTCCATCTGAGCCAGCAGCTGGGCTCGTGTCTCGCTCCAGCGGTCATTCTCTGGAAGCATCGACACCTAAAACACGGCACGGTTTATCAAAAAAACCCCAAAAAACCCCCAGCAGAAATACGTACAATACTGCAAAACTGTAACAAAAGCTCACATGGCCCAGAGTTGGTCCTCGAGGCATGATAGTAGCCTTATTGATGGGCATTGCATCTTTGGTGTAATAGGCAACAATGGCATGGCCGGACTCGTGGTATGCGGTAATGGTCTTATTCTTCTTGTCAATTTCAACACTCCGCCTCTCAGGGCCTGAAATGTGAAATGGAAACATAAAGAAATAATCATGATGGTGTTCCTGTCTCCTCACTTAATAATGTACAGGTGATCAGTGTAATGTGAAATGTAGTGCTGTGGGCTGCACCGTGATCACTCATTTACCCATGAGGATCTTGTCCTTAGCGAACTCCAGGTCCTTCATTGTGACCATCTCTTTCCCGTCCACTGCTGCCTTCAGGGCTGCCTGGTTGACCAGGTTCTCAAGCTCTGCCCCCGAGAAGCCCACTGTGCCTCGGGCAATAATCTCTGCATCAATGGCTGGGAAAGAACAAACAGTGTTTGTAAAGGTGATCAAAGACAATGGCGTCATTTAGAAAAATGGCAAACACAGGTTTCCTCTCAGGCTTAGCTCCAGCAGAGAAGGACAATAGGAGAAAAAAAGGATGAGATCTAAAGGTAGTTGGAGATATCCTTAATATTGTTGAATACTTTACACCCAGACCTACCTGGGTCTACTTTGATCTTGGAGAGGTACCAGTTGAGAATCTCTGTGCGGCCTTTCACATCAGGGCGAGGGACCGTCACCTGCATGTCAAACCTTCCTGGTCGAACCAGAGCGCTAAAGAGTGATGCAAAGCAGCAATAATTAGTACACAGAAGTTTATTCTGTTGAAGTTTTATTTAGGAGAACAAATACTACTTAAAACGATCGCAAAATGACACTCAAAACGTCTTACTAATATCTGTAAAACGAATGTGTTTCATCAGAAGCTGCATAACTGCACAATAACTACCTCTGATAGTAAATGCTAAAAAATGGTTTAATTTTACTGTCACTTTACAAAAAACTTAACATGTTTATGGCATACATAAAAAGCATTTCATCCTAAATGTTTACATACTTATCCAACGCTTCAGCAAAGTTTGTAGCACCAATAACAATGACTCCTTCATTTGGTTTAAATCTGTAAAAGAGCAAAACGAAACATTAGCAACTGTAAATTTAAGGTATCTACACCACTTATCACTCTATTCAGTTTAACTAACACTGACCCATCCATTTCAGCCAGCAGCTGGTTGATGGTTTGTCTGGAGTAAGGATGCATAGGGGACTCTATTCTCTTTCCACCTACGCTGTCCAGCTCATCAATGAAGATGACACAAGGAGCATTGGCTTTTGCCTCTTCTGCAAAACACAAAAATAGAGGTTATATTCGTTTTTAAAATACAATTTTAAGTGTAACTAAAATTTCTCACATCCAGTAAGCTTACTGAAAAGGTTCCTGATTCGGCTCGCACCAACGCCCACAAACATCTCATCAAACTCCGATCCGGAGGCGTAGTAAAAAGGAACATCGGCCTCTCCGGCCACGGCTCGTGCCAACAGAGTCTTTCCTGTGCCTGGGGGACCAACAAGCAGGATCCCTGAGGAGACCCAAACAGAAACGCATAAGAAAAAAAACAAAAACAAAAAAACCCCACCCTATTCAATTCACTGAATTTTCTTAATGATCAGTAAAAAGTGATGAAAAGAATTAGCAGCATCGATACCTTTTGGCAGCTTTCCACCCAAAACGGTAAATTTCTGTGGGTTTTTCAGAAACTCAACAACATCTTGCAGTTCGCTCTTTGCCTCCTCCACTCCTTTGACATGCTCAAATGTCACATTCTTCATCTGGATGGGGTCGACTGCAGAGTCAAGACCGGATGTGGTGCGGAACCTCACTACGAGATCCCCAAAATAATCAGTTCAATAAATACATATTTGCAATGTCTGACAGAAACAGCTGCTTCCTGCAGCACACATTTATTTTCTACCAGTTATTCATAAAGCACGAACACAGTAATGAAATAAAAAATAGTTTGTATAGATATTTATATGTTAAAGCACAGTATCATGCACTAAAATAATCTGTCAAACCCTACATGCGCACTAGTACATTATTGTAATAAATACATAAATATATATATGAATATTTAAGCTGAAAATCTGGTGAACATTAAGTGAAACACTTCTTTTCTAATGCTTTTGCACCCTTGGAAGGTGTAAATCAGCAGGCAGTGTGCGTATAGGATTACGATTTAATTTGAAAGCTTAAAGAATGAAGACTGAAACAAACCAGCATCAGAAAAGGGGCCTTTACCGGAGAGAAACGGGGTTCTTGAGAGGCCATAAATACCAATGAGGAGGAGGACCAAGAGGATCAACCTGGTTCTCCTCAGCGAGTCTGTAAAACATAACAGACAAAAAAACAAATCAGCCAATCTTCATCTTTGTACTCAGCTCAGCACTGCCACCAACTGTTATAATGAAAAACAGGTAACTGTGTCTTTGTCTGGACCACATGCCTTGTGTTCTCTGAGTCAAAGCTTGAGACCTCATGAACCCCTCAGTGAAACCCGTCTTGAAAGCCTCCTGCTGGTTTTCTGGAAGGTTTTTTTGTTGTATCACTTGGTCCAAAGACTGCGCCTCGACTCCTTTTTCTTTCAAGAGCAATCCCTGAGAGGGAAAAAAGTAGACATGTAAATCTGCTTTCCCCCCTCTTTTAAATGTGTGCTTCAAATAGCAACTCAAAATCTGCAACGACTTGGTCAAGTTGTAGAACGAGCTAAAGGGTCAAAGTGCCGTAAATCCCGGACTACAGAGTGCACCTGATTAAAAGCCGCATGCTCTAATTTTAGAAAGAAAATCAATTTTGTACTTGTACAGGCCGCACCGGATTTTAAGCCGTATGCGTTGCACTTGTAATATGAGATATTTACACAGAAATATTACACGTGAGGATTTTTAACGTTTAATTTATTCCATAAGGTAACATAGACGTTATGATAACATACAAAAATACATACTGCAAATGCTTTTTTTCCTCGAACAGCGCCTGTAACATGGCTAATTTTAAGTATACGTACGTATCGGTAACACACAAATTACGTTGCTTATGTTTTTTTTTACAGAACAGTGCAAAAACAACATTACAACGTCTCTTAACAACCGGTAAAAATAAATACCGTATATATACTACTTATCAATTTTATTGGTCTACTGTTACCAGGCAAAATATTTTTGGCCGCATGAAAGAAAATATGCATTAGCCGCACGTCAGTATAAGCCGCAGTGTTCACAGTGTGGGGAAAAAGTAGCAGCTTATGACCCGAAAACTACGGTATGTTGTTCATTCTAACTGCATAACTAACTGTGCAGTGTCCGAGAAATAATGCTTATTCAGTAAATACAGAATTTATGTTGGATTAACCAACAGTCTGTATTCATAACAGTGTAACAGATACATCAGTCGTGTGGTGGCATACCTTCATGAAGCCTGGAGTGTAGGCTTCAGATTCCACGGGACCGTCATAACCAGACTCCGCCCGTCTGGTCCTTGATCGAAGTGTCTTGAAACCGCGACTTTGGACCCATACTACACAGACAGAAAACATGTGACTATATGTCAAGTATCTTTAACCTTTTTCAGACATGGGGTATATAAGATTTCTGGCTTCTTCAGTCTGTTAAAATGACAGCTGTTTATCATAAGTAAGTCTAGCTGTGCTCTAATCGCATGTAACTACACTTTTGAAAATGTAATCATTGCCAGTGTCTTTAGCTCAGGCCCTGCTGTGAAGACCAACTCATAACAAACAGAACCTGTTTGTTGTAAAGTGAAACTGAGTGTTAAGGACAGTGAAAGCCATCCAGTGGAGCCATTGATAGCCCCAAATTGCTTTTTCCGTCTTACTGCTATTGAAGGCCTAAACCAAGACTGCTTTTTGAGAGCTAAGCAACGTAACGAAGAGCATATACAGAACATATATATTGGACCTGTATAAATTGTAAGATTGTGTTTTGACTTTTCACTCAGGCATGAGGCCAAAAAAGCTCAGGTGCCTTCAGATAAATGGAAAGGAGTGCATGCCTGAAAGGGGCTTTAATGCCACTAAGTTTGTATAACGTCAGCTTCTTACCAGACAAAAACTGTAGTTCTGAGCAAGCTTGTCTTAGTGGGCTGTGGTATTGTCTGTGGAATAATCGTGAGCCAAAAAGCCCCAAATTCCTGTGTGAGAACCCTGTGAGACAAATCGTACAAAAAGAGAAAAAAATCTCAAGGTCTGTTTCACATTAAAACATCTGGTTAAATAAATAAAGCTCGACTGAGCTGCTCACCGTGCTTGTTGTGAAAGAAGCTGTCTGCAGAAACGTGGCTCGTTCTCCATATCGAAGGAACAGCGGGAGGCTCTTCTGGTCCCGGTGTAGGCAGTAACCTGCTGACGAGCTCGTCCAGCTGACTCGCCCTGAGCTCGGACAGACCCAGATCCTTCAGACTCACACTGGGCTTTAAGTGAAGGACAGCAAAGGTAGGTCATCTACAACTCTAAGGTAGGGCTGGGCCATATCATACTGTTCACGGTAATACCAGTATAATGTTAGGCAATAATAAGAAAATGAAATATCGCGATAGAATATGGGTAAACGCAGGTGCGCAGTGCCTTTGTTCACATATTATGGTCGTGTCCAAATTCATGAGCTGCATCCTCCTGAGGCCGCATTTGTAGACAGATTACGTCACAGCGACGCGCCGAAGGCTGTCCAAATTCGTAGACTCCTCCGAATGCAGCCGACAAATGAGTCCTCCTTTTCCCCGAATTTGAAGGATGGGTTGGGTGTGTCCTTCATGGCCTACCATATCCCAGAATTCATAGCGCGGCCCAGCCAAACTCCAGTTTCCAACAATGGCGGCCGCTACTAAGTTTTAAAATTACTCTTACTAATCTTTCTGGGTCACAAAATAAACTTTTAACATATTTTCAGGCGAGAAAGTAGCTGTGTAAACATAAAATATCTGCTCGGTTTATCAAGATATCGCATATTTGCAAAAGTGCTTCGACGTTTTCGGAGACGTCTGCTACCCACCAGCTCGACAGCTAGCCGGGAGCTCGAGGGTTACTGATGCGGCCGAGAGCGGCACAACTCCCGGCACATCATTTTCAGATCACCGCGGACTTTCGCTGCTCGGGTTAAACGTAATATATAAGTCACTTAGACAACCTAAAAATGTTATTGTTGGGCTTTTTTCAGTGTTTTGTTTGTTCGTGAGTAAATCGGTTTGGCTGAGATTAAAGTTATTAGATTAGATAAAATAAAACTTTATTAATCCCCTGGGTGGGTTCCTCCTTGGTTTTTACACAGCTGACTAAACGTCAAACAGAAAACTGATTAAACAGAAGTATGAGACAGTCGAGAATTTACGCCAGTGTCCTGTTATATTTTAGATAGCAAGAAGCAGATGGCCGAGTTTATTAAACTCCACCGAGACAGCGGTGACGCAGATCTGAAGGCTGGACCGTCCAATTTCACGGCCGTTTACTTCCGGCCTACCCGACCTTCTGAGGACCTGGCCCACGTAGACTGCGAAGGACGGGTCCTCAGGAGGATGCAGCCCATGAATTTGGACACGACATATATTATCATATCGTGATAAATACTTTTGGCCATATTGCCCTGCCCTACTCTATGGAGCAACTGATCACCTAAAAGTAAGTAAGTACATAAGTAAAGTTGACACAGAAAAATAAATAAAAATGAGAAATAGTCACAATAAAAATGCAATAGCCTCCAGTCTTCAATCTCACCTGAGGAACAACCAACAAATTCTGAGCCTAGGATCTCAGACTGTGAGCAAGAGCGTGTTTAAGAAGAAGTTTAGATAGTGCTCTTTATTCTAAAATAAACTGAGAACAAATGTAAGGAGTATAAAACAGGAGTAACACAAGCTTGCTTACTAGGATATATCAGTCATAACATTTTCTCAAGTTCATCTGAGAAAACTATACCTTGCAATTTAGAAATACTCCTTAAATTGAAAAAACAAAACAGGTACGTCAAAGTAGATGTTGCATGTGAGTCAAAGCCCAGAGAGGAATCAAATATAACACCAAGATTATGAAGACTGGACTTAGCAGATAAGCAACACAATGAACTATAATCACAGCCTCTGTGTTTTTGGAATACATAGCAAAGTAATTACTGGAGATCCAGTAACTTATCCGGATAAACATTCAGTTAGGTTGGACAATCTATCCAGCTGATAAGGCTTGAAATTCAGCTGTATATGCATTTTACTGGCATGAAAATGATGAAGGTTTTCAGAAAAAAACAAATCTAATAATGCCAGCTAAAGGAAGAATGTAGAACGAAAGGCAATAATGGACCCAGGATTAAGCCTTGCAGCTCACAGGTTAGAGAAACAGTGTTAAAGGAGAAGAATATATTCAACCTAACAGAGAAAGCCCAGTCAGATAAATATGAGGAAAACCTGTCTAATGCAGAGCCAGAGAAGAGTCCCAAACAGGTAAAATCTCTAACGAGGATGATGAGGGTTTTCTTTTTCCAATTTTGGTAACCAAGACTTTTAGTGTTAAGAGTAGTTCAATAGTTTACTCATAAACATACTTCCATAAAGTCGCCATCAACAGATCTGTGGTTTACCTCAGATAGTCCACTTTAACAAAACATGTACTATGTCACCATCAGCTACTATCCTCAGGAGATGGAGCTCACCTCTCTCAGAAATGAACTGTGCTCTGGACTGAAGTCTTTGTGAAGAGCCTGGATTGAAGCTGTGGCTGAATTCTTCAGAGAGTGGAGGGCATTGATGAGCTGGCTGAGAGGCACTATCATCTGGGAAGACACAAGAACAGCAGTAGCTTAAAACACTCTCATAGCACCTCACATTTTCTGCATGTACATTTAACGTTTCCCATTCTACTTGTTTTTTGTTTTTAAATGAGACTTCCAGGCGGAGACAGCGTGGTCAGGACTGTTATGTCAGTTTTATTCTGCACATAGAGTGGTTTGGCCCACATACGGCAGACGAGTTACGTAACCTCTACTCTTTGAATGATTTTTTTCAAATACTTTGTTTAAATTAACCTAAATTTTCCTTCACGTATCTCTGGGTAAAGTCACGACCGAAACCTCACATATCACGCTCGTCTCCGCACCGACACAGGGTGACAGCGTGACGTAAGCATAGGCTTATTCTAGAGTAATGTTCTTGCTAACACTAGGCGAGCTAAAGGGGAAAAGGGGGTCAAATAAGCAACAGGCAGCAGAGCTACATGTCGATATAACTCCCATAACAGTCCTAAAATAAACACTAACTTACAACTAAAGACTAAATTCACTCCGAGAAGAACACACATGAGCTAGCCAAGTCAATAAACCGCTATCTAGTCGGCTTACCTGCTGTGGTTGAAATGACGAAGACAGCGAAAACATTTTTGCCGATGGATGCTACAAAAACGGACTTTGGAGGGCTGGTTTGTAAGGACAGACCCTCTATATAACCCAAATGAATGCGTCCTCCCGAAAGGGGCGTCCTTTTGGTTTTCCTTGTTACACAACTTTCAACAGTTACACAACTTTTTTTTCAGCTAACAACGCCAAATGGATCCCCCGGCATCTGAGGTCAAACGGACTACAAAATGACGTAAAGAAGAACTACTACCGGGTGATGCTTGCATCATTGCGATTGTTTCATTGAACTCATTAAAATTAATTTATAATGCATAGAAATGACAAAATAAATCTTCACTTGCATCAGGTGCCTTACAGTAAAAAAAAAAAGCGTAGCAGTTATTATTAATTTTTCTATTTAATTTTCACGTTCTTCTCATTTTGGTCTGTTCGTGAGTGCCTGATCAAAATTTAAAAACAGTTTCCAAAATAATGGATTTCTGGTAAATAATTGTTTTAATTGTAATTAGACGGCCAAAATTAACTAGCGTCTAATTACACTACACAGGTTGTTCAAGTACAGGTTGTTCTTTTTCACGCAGGCGCTTTCTTGGACAACTAAGTGGGGTCCCCGTGAAAGATCTGCGGAATTCAAAATTTCAAAACAAACCAGAGAATCCGTTCTTTTGCAAGTGCGTGTTGTTTACTTTGAGCTGGCTGGCTTACACAGACGTAACCCTCATTTTAAAGCAGTTAAATAATGGACGCAGAGGAAGAGCATCGCTCGTGCGCCGACGTGAAATCTGTAGGTCATCACCCTAAACCGCCGTCTATCAACGATTTCGTCGTGCTGAAGCCCATCAGCCGCGGGGCTTTTGGCAAGGTCTACCTTGCACGTAAGAACTGCAACGCACGCTTATATGCCATTAAGGTTAGTGGGTTTTTAACCTGTGCTTATTCTAAATCATTAAAGGGAGATCTAGCCTACTTAAATGCACATTTCTTCTGCCTCATAGGTGATGAAGAAAGCCGATATGGTGGATAAAAACATGACAAACCAGCTGAAGGCAGAGCGAGATGCCCTCGCTTTGAGCAAAAGTCCCTTCGTGGTTCACCTGTTTTACTCCCTTCAAACAGCCACCAAGATCTATCTGGTAACGCCCAGAGATGAAAAAATAGACTCGCGTTAAACATGTTAATGACCCCGTTTATTAAGTCATTGTTTATGCTTACAGGTAATGGAATACCTCATTGGTGGAGATGTCAAATCTCTCCTTCATATCTATGGCTATTTTGACCAGGATATGGCTGTAAAATACATCTCAGAGGTCGCACTGGCTTTAGACTATCTCCATCGTCATGGTATAATTCACAGGTACTTTTACTGTGCATGCAAATCTTGCACTTTCATTCAATTTGATCGACGTCAATATGCATTTTTGAACTGTAACAATTTTTTTCCCAGAGATCTGAAGCCAGACAACATGCTCATATCCAACGAAGGCCACATTAAACTAACAGATTTTGGCCTTTCTAAAGTCAAGCTGGACAGAGGTTTGACTTCCCAGCAGCTTTTGCACATTGTAACCATCACCTTTAGAAATATTATTAATAGTTCCTTTACCTCTGTGCTTTCTATATTAGAGCTGAGTCTTATGGATATCCTCACTACCCCATCTTTGGCTAAACCCAAGAAGGATTATTCCCGCACGCCAGGCCAAGTCCTCTCTTTAATCAGCTCCCTTGGATTTGTAAGTGAATTCAAATCACTTCACATGCAGGAAAACAATCAGATGTGTTGTTTTGTGTGTGTGTGTGTGTGTTACATAATTCCTATTTTTTCCTTTATTCTGTTAAACACAGAATACACCAGCAGCAGAAGGCAAGCGTCACTGCAGCGCTACTGTGGTGTCCAGTCCCATGTCGTGCGGCAAAATAAAACCAAGGAATAAATCTCTTGATTCTCCTGTAATGAAGAAAATAGATCGCCTGTCTTCACCTGCTCGCTACCCTTGGAAACTGAGTATGTCATCAAGGACATTTTATTTTGGGGGGTTGATTTATTTATTTTCTTTTTGCCTACATTATGTTAGAAATTTTACTAAAAAGGGGAAATATTAAGGGTTCCCGTTAAATACATGCTTTAAAGTTGGTAACAAAATGGTTATCAATATACCATGAAGTTACAACATGAAAGCATATGATGCAGATTTTTAAGTGATAGGTCATTATTAGCTGATGCTGTCAGGCTGTAGTAGACAGCCAAGAGCTATCCTCTTGGCATTTTGTCATTCTTTGTTCACGTGGAAAGACGAGTTATGCAGATAATGAAAATGTATGCTAATTTCGCCTTTATTCAGTTTTTTTCTTCTAAATTTTATCTGATAGGACCAAAGAGCAGCGTGTTTAGTCCTCATAATTTGACAAAAAATCTGACTCCCACATTGATGAAGACCAGGAGCAGGTTTCAGACGATGAGTGCAGGCAGCACTACTGACACTGACGGTGGCACCAGTCCACTGTGGGAGTGTGAGGAGGTAAGTGGATTTTCTTAATTCTTATTTTTATCCATGTGTAATTAAAGACCAATAAAGTTTTTTGGCTTGGAGTTTCCTGTTCATAAAGTGTCTCACTCACATTTCATTCCATATTGTGACTTTTTTTTTCTTCAGAAAGAGAATGAACACATGAATGACCAGAACGGGAGAGGGCGATCTGAGTTGAAGGTGCCCAAAGAGGACAGTCCGCCCACAAAACGGGACACTTTTTGCTTTTCTGATAAGGCCTCTTGCAGTCAATCAAAAAAGTCAAATGAAGCTCATCTTGTAGAAAATAAATCCCATACGAACAACCAGGAGTCTGTCTCCACAGCTCAGGAGAATGTTTGTCAATTAGCAGTTCCCTCATCTGTGAAGAGAACATTTTCAGATTTACAAAGAAGTCCAGGGACGCCAGAGATCCGAGCCAAAAAGAGAAACACAGACTACAAGAGGTTCTATGAGATTCCTGTGGAGACTGAGAGGTTTCACACTGGCTTGACTGGAACATTTTCCACCATCAAAATAGGCGACTTCATGGTCTCCACTGAAGGGATCGAGGCAACTGAAGAGCGGGTGCCGAAGCGCTCCAGTCCCGTTGCTGTAGCCAAAAGTCTGTTTTATGAACTGGAAGAGCCGGTGGAGGATATATTTGAAGGTGGAGCCAAAGACCTGTCACACACGAGTTTCACGTCACCACTTCCTGGGACAAGTGACATTTGTAGGAACCTGAGCATGGACTCTGACGGGTCTATGCACGAAATGTCTTTCACTATAGACAGCCATCCATCCCTCCAGCCAACCGAGCCTGTCAAACACAGGAATTCATTATCACCAGAGGAGGACAAAGAAAGTAAAGACTCCTTCTATACTGCATCACTACCAAAAACTCCTGTGGCCACTGTTGAAACACCTAAACTTGGTCATTTTCTGGAGAGAGATGAATCTCGCTGTTTCTTTGCGAACCGACTTCCCGAGCTCGCTTGCAGTGATGCGGAGTCCCCTTTATTCCTCAAGCCGCGAAATGTCGTGGCCTTCCGTAGTTATTGTAGCTCCATTAATCGGTCCAACGTGTCCGGGGTGTCCCGACTTAGCATTGGATCTGTGGAAGCTATGGACGTGTCCACAACGGCTTCTTATAACGTCGCATCTGGAGCTGCAACACCAGTGCAGAAGAGACCCAGCTCCAGTGGTTCTCTCTATCAGGTAGGCACGGAAGGATGAGGAATACAGCCCGTCTGCATAGCCCCAGAAACGCAACCTGACGCTCTCATTGTTAAGACAGTACTTTTATTTTTGTGCTCAACTAGAGTAATTTTGCTTGTCTCACAATTTAAATCAATTGCTTTTTTATCTTATCAACTTCCTGTCCTCTGACTTTAAGTTGACTTTCTTCTAATTGGTTGCCCCTCTTTAACTGAAGTTCAAAGATCTTCTACATATCTGACAATGACAACCACTTTAATAAAGTTTGGCAGTCACAGGTTACATTTATGATTCAATAAATTATGTACATATTAATGAAATTAATGCTTTTGTTTCCTCAGACTCCTCAGCCCATGTCGACCTCTCATACCCCTTACAGGACTCCAAAGAGTGTCCGAAGGGGAGCACTGCCTGTTGAGAGAGTACCAATTTTAGGAACCCCTGACTATTTGGCTCCAGAGCTTCTTCTGGGAAAACCACATGGTAAGAGAGAGAAATCTTCAAAAGTTCTGTAACGATGACAAAGTCAGTCAGTCTCAGTCTTGTTTTAACTGAATAGTTTTCTTGACATTGTAGCTCTTGTGACAGGCACTCTCTTTTAGTTTCAGGAAGTGGTCAGTGTGGTAAGTTTTTAACATTAATGTCTCTTTGCAAGCGAGCTTGCATGTTCCCCGTCCTGCTAATACGCTGTAGGAAGTGAGCGGATTCCTGCCCCGTTTCCCTTTCCCCGCTGTTTCTGCCCTTTGGATCGGTGAACAAACTGTGGGCCTAATTAAAGGGGAAAGGGATGGTGGTTCAAGTGTGTGATTCTAAAGGTTAAAGCATTGGGTCTTTCAAGTCTCTTTTAACACCATTGTGCCAGCAGGGGAATCAGATTAGCTGTGGCTGATGTGCTTTTAATTTGGCAAAAAAAGATTTTCTTCTTTTTGTTCTTATAAATCTATAGAATTTGAGCAATTCTGACACACTGTCAATGCACAGTGGCACTGGCATCACACAAAATGTCATCTAATAATAACTTATTGATCTGCCATGCTGTTATTAATTCAAATGTTAACACATTGAGGGCAGTGTCGCCTGGCAGTTGCACAATGCCATTTTGTAGCTTGATCGCTGCTATTTGACTTCTGTGACATGGATTTATTTATCTATTGTCTTATTCGCTCAGTAGTAGAGACTTATAACTGTAATCATGGTTTTAAGTCTGTGCAGCTATCGAGAACTAAAAAATAAGTCTTGAGAAGCACAACGTTTGCAGGCACCCTGTTTGTTTTACCCTCAATTAACTCTGCCTGTTTTAATTGACTTCAAATTTTAATACGAACCAATCCTAATGATTTGTTTTTAGGTTTTTGTATGTGAGAATGAAAGAACGTTTTCTTCCCCAGTACTCAGTATCTAACGTAGTCCCTGCTTTTGCCACTGCGGTGCAGTTAGTGTGCACTCTAACAGAAATCACAGGGAAAAGTGAGGCGTTTGAGGCCCACGGCTGTACAAAAATGTGACTATTCCTTCTTCTTTTGTTGTTGTTGTCGTTGTCGTCTACCCGGGCAGACTTCATGGTGGATTGGTGGGCGCTTGGTGTGTGTCTTTTCGAGTTCCTCACAGGTGTGCCGCCATTCAATGACGAGACGCCCCAGCTGGTCTTCCAGAATATTCTGAACAGAGGTGGGTTTGCTCTTCTCTTCCAACCCTCAAACACAAAACCATCTAAAATATGTAACTCATTAAGCTTCTTCTCGATTACCAACACGCCTACGTTACTATCAACTATTGTAGATATACCCTGGCCTGAGGGGGAGGAGGAGTTATCTGTAGACTCCAGGAATGCCATTGAAATCCTGCTGACCATGGACATGACAAAGCGCGCTGGCTTAAAAGGTAGAGACCACCTTTCAAAATAAAAGACCAAAAGAGAAAGAAACAACTGGCTTTATAAATAACTATCCCATGAAGTGAAAATTTCAACAGTATTTGTCATCCAAACAGAAATAAAGACATCAATAAAAATACAAATTATTATATTTTTTAAACATGAATAAATAAGGAAAAATGTAATATAAATACAGAAAATTCACCCCATTTTAGAACTGATTAACTTAACATAAAATACTTATACCGACTTTAGAAGTTGGAAGTTAATTTGGACCTATGTTCTCAAAAACAAAAGAAGAAGAAGAAATGGGCTGTTGTGTGTTTTGCTGTTTGTCATTTGCCTATATTTTCCATTAGAACTGAAGTGCCACCCCCTGTTTCACGGCCTGGACTGGGACAACCTGCAGAACCAGCCGATGCCTTTCATACCTCAACCAGACGACGAAACCGACACCTCTTACTTTGATGCGAGAAACAATGCTCAGCACATTGCCGTGTCCGGCTTCAGTCTTTAGAAGTTGTTCTCTCGCTCGACTGTATGATGCGAGAGTGATTTTTAAACACTTCAGACCATTACCTTGGATTTCTGCAAGTAAATGCGAGGTGAAGATGTGGATTAGGGTGGCTTTTCCGTTCGCTGTTGTAATATTGTTTTTAAAGAAAACATTTTACATTTGCGCAATCAAAAAGGGCCACTTAGCTACAAGAAATATCTTTTTAATGTTAGCACTACTGCGTTGCATTACTCTACTAGCAAGGCATCCCTTTATCTGCTGCTTGATTTTGTTGTGATGAGGATGTTAAAGTTAATATGCTCCATTTTCTGCTGTACTGGTACAAATGTCATGTTTCAGTGTTGAAGAAAAACATATTCATAAATAATGTCTTATATACTGTGTAAATTTAGTGTAGCGTTGTTTCAAGACAAGACTGTTACTTTATCCCAGCAGGACTTCTTTTATGTAATGTTTCTAATTTTGATTGTTGTATCCGCTCAGTTTTCCACACTACTGGTTAATTCTTGCTACATGCACAATTTTATCTTAATTCTGAGGAAAAAAGAAAAAAGAAATAAAACCTGTTTGTAACGAGATGTGTGCTTTGAGTATTTTTGCAGAATTTTATTTGGAGAAAAATCTCAACTATACACTTCTTAAAGAAATTAAATGTGAAGGGAATACCAGGAGATGAGCAGTTACACAAGGTGGGCTGGACCAGGCCATAAAGTGGTATAAACCCAGCAACAGGACTGGTATCTGCTGCCTTTTGTGAGGTGGTCTGCCACCCTACTGCTCATCTACATGTACACTCAGAACTAAAAGATCCGTCACTTGCACCCTGTTCTCTTCACAGATGAGAGCAGGGTCACACTGACTATATTTGACAGATGTTGAAGAGTCAGGTGAACGTTAATCATCTAACATGACCAGTTCAGTGATGGTCTGGGGAGGCCCATCCAAAGCTCGACCTGCGAACCACTTGTACTCCGAGTGCTCTTAGGTATTTGGGATGAAATCCTCAGGCCCACAACTGCTGCTGGTGTAGTGGGCACAGTGTGTAGGCAGTTGTTGCTGGCTATAGTAGATTTATTGTGAGGTCTCAAGTAACCACTTATTTGAAATAAAGTGGACAAACCTGCTTTGTGAAAACTTTATTTCAGGCTGAGATTATCACATGCAAACACCACTCTATCCACAGGCAGAGAGGGTGAGAAAGCCTTAGTACATTTCAGTAGAAAGGTAAACTATTGCATTTTTTTTCTTTAATTAAAACATAATAGCGCTGGAAAGATCAGTGCTAATGCAGATGCCATACTTTGTAAATATGGCATCATATTACACACAGATGCAATTAAAATATTGCATTTTTGTTTGGACTGTACAGCTATTGTATACAATTTATATGGAGCTCGCTGCTCTGCAAACAATTCACGATTACTATCATCCCAATGCAATTCTTCACACATTAAAATGAAACAACACAGAAAACAAAAATGCATAAACGACACAGACGGTGACAAACATTATGCATTAGATATCGGATATCAGATTGGAAGATTTCTGCTAATTCATGGCTCACTAAGTAGTACAATTAGTCTGAATTTGGTCCAGAAATGCAAGGGTTATGCTACAATAAGAGAATGTAAGAAATCATAATGCCTACAGTACAAAATACCTTGTAATGCTGAGGCACTTCTTCTATTTAGAAACTGAAGTACAAAACAATCTGAAGTGATGTGCAGACTGATATGTAGCAAAACCGTTGATGAAAACATCCTGAACCTGGTCTGACCTACACACAAACATTCACTTCAACAGAAATCTCACTTTTACAGCTGAAAGCTGGCCAGCAATGTCTTCATTGCAACTGTTGCTAAAAGCAATAAATATTAACTTAGAATTAAAAAGAATCTCACATTTCAGTACATTAATACATTTATTCCTCATTTCTACAGTAATTACAATATTTTACTATAGCAGCATTACCTGGGCAACTAATGAAAGGGAATTGGGGACATTTCTAGTAACATCAAATGAAACCTTAAGCTGAAAACGCCGATTTGTGTGCAATAATATCTCAGTTACGGAAATAATTGAGAAGCTACTCTACAGCTGGACTCAGACCATTTCTTACAGAGAAAAAAATCCAATACAGTAGATTCATCTTGAAACAGTTGGATAATCACAGACAGCAAGCCCATACTTTCATCTTCCTTTGTGACTCCACATCTACGCTGCAACGCGCCTGAGAGACTGCTTCCTCGCTCTCGTTAGTTTTAGGGGCTTTCTTCATAGTGCAAGAGCTAATTACTGGGCCATGGGTCTAAGCAGGGGAAGAGTTACAGCCATTAGCAACCCATCCATAATATTTTGGGGATTTGTTATTGTCGTGCCCACGGTGATTTAAGGTGTCACTGGGTTCAGTTGATTCGTCTTTTGGAGAAAAAGAAAAAGGAAAAAATGAAATTAGTTAATATCAGAAATACCTGAAAAGTGTGGGACACTTTACAAAAGCAAAGACTTTTTTTTTTTTTTTTAAACCTTCTTAAAGTCAGACAATCTTTTAAGCACTTTATAGCAAAACCAATGTAGCCAAAGAAATGGAGTGAACCTCATATGAGTCAATACGATTTTAGTAAGATTAAAAAACAAACCAAAAAACTTCCACTCACTCATCTTTATTGTTAACGACCGAGGAAAAGTCTGTTAAGTGCAGGTTGTGAATTTTCACCTAATTTTGGACTATGTGTGTTGTCCATATATTTCTTACCTTCTCCTCCTCTGCAAGTATAGGCGGATAAGCCACTGTACCACAAATGGCCATATAAGAGCAAAGGCCAAACTGGTTGGTGAAATGTCAAAAGGCCACCAGGACGGTTTCTAGGAGGACAAAAAATATACATTGCTATTACAAATGAAACTTGTTAACTTCTAATAATGAACACATGGTTTAAATTAATTGAATCAGCTGGAAATTCAGTAGATTGTTTTCAAAAATTTAATGAAGACTGCAACCGTTTACCTGACTCCTATTATTCACTGGGGGAGATGCATAAGTAGGAGACAGAGCCACTGATCTTGCCTGCCAAAAGAAAGAGTTCATAATCTGTCATTATGGGTACATTTAAAAAGAAAGAACTTATATTTATTTTATTAGTGATTTATTAAGCAATTCATTTAACCTTTATGAGATTTAATTTAAGAAACTATTTTATTGAGCTAGTCTGTTTTTTTTATATTTGTTTGCTGTCAAAGTGATTTCCCAGCTTTTGGGATAACTGAAGTATATCTTATCTTAAATTTCTAAAGCCACATAGAAATCTATATATTATATATTTTTGATATTGGTTTTTTTTGCAAAAATTTTACTTCCTTTTTGTAAATGTTATTAAGCGGAGCAGTTAGCGGATTCCAACAAGCTAACTTTTAAATGAATGTCTTTTGCAAACTCCTTCTGGGTAAACAGTAAGCATCAACAGAAGCTGAAGGTTCTTTGTGTCCAAGGTCTGGACCGTGGCTAAAAAAATATATATTTATTTGCTTTATACACACAGAACTCATCCTGTGCTACATCCTGAATATGATACAAACTTCTGTTTGTTTTCTTAGAGTCATCTCTCCCAGTAACTATTATTTCAGCTGCTTTTCCACTTCGTCTACAAATCTGCAACATCTCTTTCTCAGAAACCATTTCTTGTGAGTTACTGGCCTTATCCACTTGCAAGTAGCCTTTAAGTCCTTATTATTCCATGTCCTTTTCCACTGGCACCAAAAGATGGTGACAGGTTAACCTGCAGTTTTGGATGAAAAGTGTCTGTCAGGCCATGTTAACTTTTTAATATTAGAGTAAATCAAAATATGGTACATTATCTAAATGTGTGAGACAGGATGGAAATGAATGATATTCAGTCCCACCTGAAGTGGGATACCTGATCGTCCTAATGAATTCAATACAGCAAAATATGGCCAGATGCATTTCATCTACCTCACATCAACGGCGAATTACAAATGACTGATTAACTGAACATGTCTGTTTTTGGACTGTGGGAGGAAGCAGCAATACAAAGAGGAAACCCGCGGAGGCACACGGAGATCCTGCAAACTCCACACAACAAGTGCTAACCACTGCACTGCTGTTTTATGTCAATAGTCTTATTAAGACAAGGTTCTTGGTTCTTGAAACAAAGACCAGTTCTTATATATAATTTATATAAAAAAAATCCATGTAGTTTAGCATAATTCACCACTACGTGCATCATATTTGAATTCAGCTCTTCAAACTGTTGCCTTTCACTTGTTTTATTTATGACACTATGACCACCTGTGTTTCCCTTCTCTGTCCTAATGTCACTGTGTATAAAGTGTAACCACTGCTGTTTGAACTGCAGCCAATTTTGGACAGGAGACTCTTGCACAATCCCAGCTTCCTGTTAAAATGAAATACACATAAAAATAAACCTGTAGCATTATGATAAGAAAGCACCTACTGTATAGAGAGGTTACTTAGTTAGCTTCAAGTTTTGTTTACTTTGTCTTCTTCAATATTTTACAGTAAGTTATTATCCTGTCACTAGCCAGCTGTCCAGTCCTGTAGCTGATGCTACTTTATTTAATAGATCACTGAAGATAATTAAAATTGCCTAAACATTATAAAATGAGTAGTACAATCAAATTCCATTGCCAGCTCATTTTACTCACCATAGATAGCTTAACATTGCTGTCAGCCTTGCAGTCTAAACCGCAGAAAGCCACCACGAGTAGTTTAATCATTTGCTGTATAGTTCTAAGTTTACATATAGTGTAATTATGACAGGAAATTTTGATTTAGATTTAGTCATAGTTTTTTGACTAAAATGTCATAAGATTATGTGTGTGTGTGTGTGATTATTGTCGCTTAAATCTAAAGCTGATTTAGTTAAATAAAACAAAAAGTTGTAAAAGTTTGCCGTGTTTTTACAGAGGAGAGCTTCACATGACTTACAAAGTTTTTTTCCTGACATCAAATGTGAAATGTGTCCGTATGCCTAGTCGAGTCAAATATGCATGTCTGTCCTTACTGCACTAGATTAATTTTCAAAGAATTATTATTTTTAAATAAATTGTAAATAAATATAAATGATGAATAAAATAAAAATAAAATAATACTGACATTTTTAAAAAAGGCAAAAAATAAAAAAAGAGAAGGTGAGCTTACTCTTTTTTTTTTTTCTACACAACTTACTTAGCTCTGATTGGCTGTCACCTCGCCAGACTATTTTCATCTCATTGTTATACGCTGACAAAAGTGTATGTGCACTTTATCATAGTTTTCTCTTTATGCATTAATTTTTATTTAGCCATTACCTTGTTTACATCAGGAAAAAAAAAAAATAAATAAATAAAAGGTTGTTATTTTACTGATCAACGATCAATGACATTGACACAGCTATGTTTATATTTAAAAAAATAGTGTTATATTTAACTTGCTTATAAAGACCAGAAAGTATTCACACAGAGTGGAAAGATGTAGATAACACTTGATGTTATCTATTATTTTTTCTTAGTTAAGCCTCAAAGAAGCCACATTGTATTTTTTGTTTCGAGTCACTTTCATTGAATATCATCAGACCTGGCTTGCAGTTAGAGCCTCCAGTGTGTGCAGTCTCTCCAGGACGCTCTGCATGTCCTCCTGCAGTCTGGCCAGCGCCACGATGATCTGCTCATTCAGGTTCGCTCCAGGTGTTCCTGCACCTCCCCAGTGGCCCCCGTCTCCATCTCCAGCACTGTGCATGGGCATCTGAGAACCAGGGCGAAGGCCTGGAGACCTGGAGCCTAAAAATAGAACGGAATTTGAATAACTGACACATGCTCGGGTGTCAGCGCATACAATGGAATGACAGTCTTTGTGACACTGAAAGGCCACTAAATGGAAAAACAAAAGCCACACAGAGCTGCCGGCTCCACAGAATCATGCTGTCATCCTTGTGATTGCATTTCATAACATTTAAATGTGAGTGTAAAACCCTGTGAATGCAGCCTTACCCCTTCCTCTTCTGACTGAAGAGCCACCAGGCACAGTCACATTCAGCCTCTGTGACATTGCTCCACCTGCCTCTCCATCTTCTCCTCCACATCTGACAACCTGCAATGGACCCTGTACATCCTCCTGAGTCTCCCGTCTCTCCTCCAGAGGCGGCTGGAGGTGGTTCTCTTCTTCATCCAAATCATCCAGAGAGCGGTTATGCTCCGAGTTCTTCAAAAAAACAACAAGATGAGTAAAAAACAGTCCAGTTGGCTAAACCCAGCTGATATTTCTGTGATGTTTAAGTTTTTACTTGCCTCTTCCTGTCCGAACTGGTCCACAGAGTCACAGTACACCTCGCTGTCTGAGTCGCTGGTCAGGTGACTGGGTGCAGACGCAGCTACACTTGGATCTAATGTCATTACAAAGAGGGCAAAAGGGCACACAAAACTCAAGACTTGTTCTCCATTATGATGACTAGTCTGCACTGTAATTACCAGAGTGACAAAGAGGAAGTTCACTGAATTAGGGGCTTTTTCCTCAGTTTCTACAGAACCATTAATTTTCTCCATTAAGCCTGTCCCAGGAGCAGCGGATGTGTTAAGTGTTGAGATTCAATGTGTGCTGCAGCTCTGGGAATGAAGCTTAGCAGATTATCTGATCACATGGTGCTCAGACAGCTTGAGTGTTGGTGAGTCCTCAATGACTGTTTTGGACCGCTGTAGGGATGTACTGTGGGCTGAAACAGAGCCCTATGTTGGAATATCGGTTTTCCTACCTGGATTGTGTCCGTTGAGCAGAGGCTCGCCAAGTGAACCCTCCTGGGACTTGTCGCTGTTCAGAGCAGCTCTGGAATGACTGCCATTGGTCAGATGGGTGGCCCCGTTAGCGACTTTACCGTTTGACAGCGGAGCTTTTTGTCTCCTAGCTAAAGTTTTCTTCTTTGGTTGTGATGGTCCAGATTTTTTGTCTGTGGAAAAAATATAGAAGATAGAGGAAATCTGCATCTAACATGTAATAATGTCATTTCAGATATTCATACTCAAAAGGAGCAACTTTGTTACCTTTTCTGACCTCCCTTGTCACCATTTCTTCTTCTTCTTCTTCCTCCTCCTCTTCATCCTCCTCATCGTCATCTTCCTCCTCCTCCTCCTCATCATCATCATCCTGCAGCGCATCTTCCTCTGACCTCACTTCCTTCTGTTTAAGCCTTGCAGGCCGTGTCTCCAGAGTGCCGTTCATTTCCATGTTTCTAACAATGCTCTTTGCGACACTTTTTGATGCCATTGAATTCATCATTGTGCCAAACCCTACAGACACACACACACACAAACAGAAAGAATTTTATAAGCTCACGAATACTTGCTTAAGATGTTAACATATTAAAATGAAATGTGTCCATTTCTGATTGTAAGGGGAACCTTAACTGTGGTAAGCTACAAGCAAGCTTTCTATGACTGCTAATAAGGACTCAAAGCATCTGAGCTACAACACCAGACAGGAAGTAAAGTATATCAACAGACCCGTGTGTTTACACAGTAATGTACTTGCCTTCCAGTTGCCTAGCAAACTGAGTCAAACGGGCTGAGCGTATAACAAGAGGCAAAAAAAGAGGTTAAACTCCACATCACAAAGTAAAACGTGTGGGCAATCCACCTGGCGAGGAAACACCAACCTGTGCTCAGGTCTGATATCTGCGCGATCTTTTTCTTTTCGTCCACCAGCTCGTAGAACGGGCCGAGGACCTTTAACAGCTCCTCCACCTCGTCAGTCATGGGCATCCCCTCTAGGATCTGAAAACCAAATCCAGAGCGAGCACAATGAGAATATTATCCCACAGTCACAAACAACCAGGAAGTGCTTTAAATTCAAAGTACCGGTATTGCGGCATAAATTATTTGGTGTAACAGGGTTATTCCTGATTCAGATGACTGTAAAGGCAATGTATCTGTGTTACTCTTCACATGGCTTGTGTCATTTGATTACACACAAGGACATGAAACACGGACAGATTAAAAAGGTGCTTCAAGAGGTGGGAGATGGACGGCAAACGTACCAGTTTCATTTCATCAACATAGGATGCCATTGCTTCTTCTTTGGACATTTCTCCAAGAGAATTCCAGGCATCCCTATCACAATAAATACATAAATAAAATAAATAAAAGCAAGCGAAAGAAGAAAACATGCACTGTTATATAATTTTATAAGGTGGAACACACAGAAGAGAATGTCATGTGTCAGCAAAAGTGTGTTTGAAGGCCTTTGTGCCAGTTCCAGTTTTCAGCTGAGTCAATATGGAAAGACTATTTGAGGACACAAACTAATTTACTAACTTTGGATCACAGTCTGACAGACACTTAAACATTCATTAGAAACTGTACCTACCCATGAAACGTGTTCATTTAGCCTTTATTTAACCACGAAAATATCATGTTTAAGATTAAAAATAACTTTTTCAAGGGTGTCCTGGGCAGAACAGGCAGCGGTGCAATCAGCAGCTGCGTAGAAACCAGGCCAAAAACAGGGCAGGAGAGTTCAAGCAACTGCCTCAAAGTCCTTTAAAATTCATTTATGAGACCAGATGCTTAACAGGTACAAACAAATTGACCTTTTTGGTATTAATCAAGTTATCTGAATCTAAACATTTAAATGACTACAGAAGGAATAAGTCTTGAGACCAAAAACAGTAACATCCCGCACTTCTTTTGACCAACCTAGTAGATCAAAAACTGCCTTGCAAATAAGAATATAGCTATATCTGAGTCTACAGAAGGACAAAGCAGATCATGGTGAGCAAGGGCTTCAAGGTTTGTGATCAAACTCAATGCTTAATGACAGACAGTATCCAGCATGTGTAAGGACTGAGAAAACACACAGGTACAAGCCCCTCCTTGAGAGAAACTGTCCAGCTTTGTGGGTAAGAGGTAACTGATATATTTTAATGAGTCCAGAGATCACCTGACACAGCCTGAGCTTAACAGAGTGAGATTTTCATTTCTGAATATCACAAGCTGTCTTGATGTGATCATCAGAGAATAATAAAATATGATAAAACATTACAGCAACAGGGTTTGTGTCTGGGGGACTATTCTTAAAAGTACACTGATCCACATAGATTTAAAACAAGGCGCGTGGGGAAGTGCATGCATCTTCCTGTTACACCATTAGTGCAGGAGAAATAGAGTAGAATAGACTTTATTACACACATCGAGGGAAAATTGTCTTTGGTTCACCAAGCCATAAACAAATCAAACAAATCATAGCAACACAGCATCTCATTATTTAGTATACTGATTGCTCTTGGCACAAATTATTCCTTTTATACCCTGAAATCAAATTTTTTTCCCCATAGAATTGAGTTCTGAAGGAATCCTAAGCGCACAACCACCACCGCCCCCTAACTTACCATTTCGCCTTTCCAACTACATCCCAGAAGCCAGGTCGGGGTATGCTGCATGGTCCCACAGTGGCCTGTTTATAGTAGCTGTAGAACTTGAGCATCATGTCATTGGAGGGCTGAAAGGGACCTGAGGAAAAGAAAACTCTCATCACATAAAAAAGCCTTACCCTCCACGTGCAGAGTTGTGGCTGATTTCTATTTCTTTCAAATCTGTGATGGCTTGGGGACAAAGTGGATTATTTAAAGCGCACAAGCTGCTGCACCGCACCTGCCCGGGGGTAGCTGAGCTGGTTGAACTGGCCTGTGTGTGTATATATGTGTGTCTGTGTGTGAGAGAGAAAGAGAGCTTCGAGTGAGGTGTTCACTCACCATTCGGGGGTAAACTCTTGATCACCTTCACGGCGGCATCAAACCTCATCTGGGTCAGGCGCCCTTCATCTTCCACGCGGACGCTCTCCACCTCCATCGTGTCACTCGCAGACAGCACAACAACAACACCTGCAAGCAGTAAACAAACTCACGACAACTGCAAAAACAAAACGTTAAAAGCGTTTGTTTATAGCATTTATGCTAGCTCGGAGCAGCAGTTTGGTTTGTTTTCGTCTGCAAACGAGCAGACTTTTGCGACGCTAATGCGACCAGCTATACTTGAAAGTTAACTGTCTACAATATGTTACGACCACCAGTAGGAGGAGGCTGAGCCAGTTGGATATCTAGGACACAACGTTTAACGTGTGGCACAGCTTTAGCGACACTGTCGTTCCCGCTAAACGGTATCTACGCTGACACACTTTCGAGGAAAAAAAACCGCTTAAAACCGTCGTTACTTACCGTTAAAATCACGGGCCTATCTGTTTGTCAGAAGGCGACTTGTCATTAGCCCTTGACCAGACGCCATGAACAGCACACACTGTGGGAATTGTAGTCTTATTGTTGCATATCGACGGCGCCTACAAACTCCACAATCCTCTGCGTCCACATGAAGAAAACAAACAAAACAAACTGTGAAAATATGGTTTGGATATAAAAACAACATATTAAAGTCAAACGAGTGAGAAAGCTGATGAGAAGTGAAATATATAATGTTATTTCGCTCTTATGGCTGAAAACACAAACTCATGTCGCGACAGTTCGACACGCAAAACTACATATCCCAACATGCTCTAGACAGATCCATGTTTTTTCTTTCCCCCTCCCTCTTCGTTGGAAAACTGATAGGTCGATAGCAGAAAAAAGCTAGAGCTCTCACTTTGTCCTTAGATCCTTTATCTTATCTGTCTGAAACACGCCTTCTTCCCTAAAGCTGCGACACTGAACGCGATCCTACAATAACTGCATGCAATATTCTTCTACCTAATTCCTCGTCCACACCTCGCGACATACATTCTGATGTAAAGTGGACTTACATTACATATACACATTACATATAAATACCCTGCTAATATATATTCCCACATCTGTATAGGTATGTATCTTTCTGTATCTGTGGTTCAGTATGAACTCAGGGCTAGAGGTATGCTTAAAACATATATAAAATAAATATTTTCTTCAAATCAAATCAAAATTCTTTATATTTTGCTTTCAAGTAGCCAGATGTTCTTGTATTATTATTTTTAAGTGCTCTTGAGCAAAAGTTCCCCAGGCTTTCTGAATTCTTTCTAAGTTTTTCTTTGGGTATGGGCTGCTGAGGATTTTTTTTCCTGTTCATTAAACCCCTTATAAAACTGACCTGTGCATCATTTAAGCATAAGGAAAGAAGCCCAACTCAAGAGAGGACCCACTGTTGTATCTATGCATAACTTTTTGTGCACTTTATGTTCAATATATGTATTTTTGTTGTGCCTGAAATGAACAAATAAATGAATGAATGAAATGAAAATGAATGAATAACAGACAAACCGGTAAAGAACCAATTTTTAAATTTAAATAGTGTCTTTAGGCACTTGTTTTACTTTTAGTCTCATCTAAAAAATCCCAAAGATAACACAGTTTGACAGGCATAAATAGAATTTTTGAACCAAAAACCTAAAAACTCAGCACAGTGTGCAGTGCACCCTTAAAAATTGAGGACAAGTGGAAGACAAAAGAAGAGGTGCTAGGCCTAAAAAGCGATCAACAGCAGATAAACAGTGTCTGGAAGTCTTGTCCTTAAAAAAAAGAAAGAAGATAAAACCCCGAAAGAGACTGGACTCATCAAAAAGACATTCAAAAGAAGACAATCAAGCGTATTATAATTGTACAAACTGGTTCTGTCTTTCATGCTATATTTCGCATGTATGTTCGCTCATGTTTCAATAACATGTTTGACATTTTCCAGGAAAAATATCTAGAAATGAAGGCTGGGTCAAAATTTTGCTCAGTACTGTCACAACAATGAATTTAAAATGTCTAAAAATGTTCTATTAATTTTAAAAATGTAGCATTTTCTCTGTTGTTATAAAAATGCTGCCATTTAGAATATTGTAGAATATACTGCAGTAAGATAACGTTTTATTCTGCACCATTTCCTTCAAAAAATAAAATAATATCTCACCTAAAATTACTTTCTTTATTCCAAAATTACCATTTTCATCCAAAGTGAATTAAAATTTCTAAGTAAAACTGGTCAAATACATATATTCACTGTAAATTATCAATTTGGCTTTTTTTTCTACAAATGTTTTCCTAATATATCTCAAATACTCTCAAATACACTTGTTTCTCCTGTTCCTTGTGCTGAATGAAAATGAAATAAAATCGAGAGTAAAATGTTCGTACACAATATTGCGGATGTAGTGATCCTCCTCATTAGTACACACGATCTTCGCTTTGACGTTAAGCCAAAGCGAGGGCAGGCAGGAATCCCACAATAGCAGGCAAAGGTTTTTTTTTTTTTTTTTTTTTGAGGCAGAGCTGGGCTGGTGGCTGTTTCAATCAAAGGAAAGGCAGAGAGGGAAGGGAGGCTCTGCGGAGAGATGTTAAGATGGCAGAGCTACAAATGTTGTTAGAGGAAGAGATTCCGGCCGGTAAAAGAGCGCTCGTGGAGAGTTACCAAAACCTGACGAGAGTAGCAGACTACTGCGAGAACAATTATGTCCAGGTAAGTGAGTGAGCCACAGGGTTGTTGTATCTGTGGTCCGCCTTTTGTCGCGGAAAGCTCCGGACTGAATGGTTGTTGGGACAGGAAACGTGGATAAAGAAGTGGACTGGCTCGTCAAATGATCCCTAAAAGCTCGGAGCTGTGATAACACTTTACCCACGGGGCTTTTACGGCCGTGGGACGTTTTAAAGAGCCCCCGTCTGCCCCGCACCATTGATCACATTCATTCCGTTTACACAGAGGGTGTGTCTACTTTTTCTTTTTTAACAAAAAAATTAGTAGTACACTGGCTCGCTTCTAAACTGCCTCCACTGTCACTGCTGATAAGGAAGGCCCGTGTGTGTGTGTGTGTTTTTAAGGCAGGCCATTGATTATGTTACACCCTATCCTAAAAAATAGTTTTATTTCGAGGACAAAGTTACACCAGTTTCGTTGCTTTAGTAGTGAGTTGGGTTTACGTGCGTTAAAGCCACAGTATAACTACAAGTCCACATGAACGTAGCAGCCCTTTACATTCCTTAAGGTCAATAAACTCACCATTTAATACCACAAAAACAGTTTAAGCCCCCCACTGGTATACTTCAGGGACGTTAAAGTGATGCTATACTGTCTACATTATGGACTTGCGAGCACTTAGTGCAAATGCTCTGATGTTTATTGTTGCTGCATTACTTCTAAACTGTTAAATGTACTGTAAAATCATAGAATGTGCAGAAAGCAGCTTGTTCAGGATAATATAGTTGGCTTGGAGCTGGGTTGTGAAGCAGAGAAGACTATAAAGTCCTTGTTAGTTGGTCAATAAAGGTTGGCAGTATTGATTTTTTTTTTTTTTTTGAAATCCCTCATTCAGATTATTCATGCTTTAATTTCTGCTAGGTTTCTTTTTCATAACAAGGCAGCTAATTTACTGTAACCTAATACAGGGAGTATTACTGTGTCTGCGTGCTGTTTTTTCTAGAATAAATGTGGGCCAGGATGTGATGTGACGTGATTACCATGCTGCAACTTCATTACAAAGTCTAATAACCACCAATGGCTTTGCTTTTTTTAGGGCACTAGCAAATGTGGTGAGCCGCTGCTAAAAAAGACAGAGCACCAATGTGACAGGCAAACATTTGCAGTGAAAAGAGAGCCCACATTTTTTTTTCTCAGCAGGAAGACAACCCACCCATATCAGCTAAAGAGGGTGTGTCCTCTCCAGCTGTACTCCCCAAGGACTCCCTGTAATTTTGTTTTCTTCCTTGTCCTCGCAAGATTAGGCAACTTTGCCCTGCGGCAGGGTGCCTGCACAAATGCTGCAGGGCAAAGCTTTGACTACTTTGTCTCATTTTTGAGGCCGTCAAGCAGCTTTTCTTGCCACTTTTGCCATAAAGTTGAGAGTTTTCGTTTTCTTTGTTTCCTGTGAAAAGCAGTGCTGTGGAACTAAACGTGGGAATTTCCTTGTTATGGGATTTTCTGTGCTACAGCCAGTTGTAGAACGAGAGGTCTCAATGTGATTTCCCACAGTGAAGCAATACTGACAAACTTTAAAATTAAAATAGTCACTTAAATCATAGTTTGTCTGCTGTAAGTTCATTTTTATCAGCATGCCTCGTTTTAAACGCTCGCACTCAGATCTTGTGGTCGAGATGGGTTTGCTTTTTTGTGTTGAGCTCTGAAGTTATTTAAGCTGGTGCGACACAGATAAATTTATATCTGTATGTAGAAAAAGAAACTCGACGATCAGCTGATTCTCATATAAGCAAGCGTTTGGCAACTGTGGGGAGGAAGAACTCCCTTTTAACAGGAAGCCTTAGGCTCATGAAGAGTGCACAACTGGTAGAGGGGTTAGGAGAAACTATTTAAAACTTTTTAATCGTAACAATATTGATTACTAATTTCCAGTTTTTGCCCCTTCCTTCCTTCCTTCCTTCCTTCCTTTATTTATTCTTTTCCGTCGTTTTTGCTGCCTTAAATGAATTGCTCAGTTTGTTTGTGCTTTGTCCAAAGTGACTTGCAGTTAGTGCATTTGGGGACTAGAACCAGGCCGATTTCATCAGATTTCATCACATTAAAACTAGTAAAATAGGCTTTTCTTCTTCTACTTTCTCAAAAATTACTTGTAGATTGAGCTTGATATCGCATGCTTTTTTTTTTTTTTTGCCGTGTAGATCTTTAGAAGATGCTCCCGAAATGGTGTCATAGGACTCAACCCCCTCCAAACTAATGAGCTGAAAACTCGCAAGAACATTTCAGCGGCTGCCTTCTGATGTCTTTATGTGTGCGTGGCTGTACATAAAAGGTGCAGCAGGAGTGGATGATGCTGACGGGCCGCAGCTCAGTATTTGATGTAAATTTAGTTCAGACTTTAACTAAACTGTACAAAAAGTTCTGCGGCGTGCGTCTGATCCTGCCTCTGTATTTTAGTCGAGCACCTTGTTTGAAGCGCTGACGTCAAAAAAAAAAGAGGGATTTTTAAGCTTTTCAGCACACGTCGCCAGCTCTCTGTGAAGCGAGTGCACTTTTCATAAGCCCTTTCTGTCTGCTGCAGACACTCTCTCCTGCTCTCTGTGTCTGATAGAAACGCACACACTCGAAAACACGCGCATATCAACATGCCTCAGCTTGAATCGGCCCGTCTTTTCTGCACTCCTCCTTCACATTTCCATCCCTGCTTCTTTCTCTCTGTGCTTGTGTCATCGGGACTTTGGGGTTATGCGGACTATAGTGCAGCTCAGCGGGCTGAAGCAGATGGTGAGAGCTCTGTTTAACCAAGGACAGATCTCTGCCCCACTTTTCCAACTTGATAGTGACTTTTGTTGGTCTGAGAGCGCGTTTCGAGCTGTGCGTGCGTGGCATATGACACACTGATGGGTCAGAGTTATGCTTCCTGTTTGCCCTGCTGACTCTGAAGACCGACTCCCTGGAAATGCCTTTTCTGTGTGTCAGGAAGTGCCTCTAAAAACAAGACAAGATTCGCATTAACATACCTCAGTTCAGTTTATTCTGATTGATCTTTTGATTAGAAAACTTGGAATATTTAGCTGTTTTCAAAACCCTTTTTCATTCATGCAAATCAGAGCCATGTTTGTGTAACCTCTGCGACAAGGACGCAGAGGTTACAAAGTGGGCCACCGTATGCAAAGTGGGCCACCTGGCCATGTTGGCTAGAGGACGCACTGAGAGGGTTGTCAGCACAGTAATGACACAATTCAGGCTTTAATAGTCATGCTTAGGCTGTATTTGTTATCTATAGAGCTCAGGAAACAACATCATAAAAATGAATTAGTCAGCTGAGTTATTTTTCAAGCAACAAAAGCCAAACATGCTCTGATTTCATCTTTTCAGATAAATGTATTTAGGAATTTCTAATAAAGGTTATTAAAAAGAAGCTAAAAACTAAAAGTATGTGTAAAGAAAATAAAAACAGCTGGACTGATGAAAAAGACTAAAACTAGCTGAAACAATTTTTTACTTGAACAAGAATTATTATTATTTTTACTTTTCGACGGTGTGTTTAAATTTGCCAAACCAACAAGGATCAGGAAGCTAAGATTCCTCTACAGCATGAGGAGATATATTTGTATTGTAATGTCTATTTTCCACTGACAAACACCACCCACATCATGGTGATTTAAAACCAAAACTAAACGGAAATGACCAAAACCCACTTTGGAAACTAACCGAATGGAAACTAAACTGAAATTAGAGCTAATAACTATAATTGATCGGTTTCTTATGTGTATATCATGGTTAACAGGATCTTGGGGAGCACTACTGCATATACATTTAATGCTATTTGTGGCCCTAAAGGCAGCTGCTTACTGTCTGGATAATTCTGCTGAAAGCTAAAAATGTAAAACTAAAGCTTATCTAAACTTAATAAATATTTAATCTTTAAACTAATAGTGACAAAGTGGTTAAAACCAATAAAGGTTTTCAAGCAAACATGAGTACCACCCAGATTGTGGTAAAAACGTTAACAGCAGCTTATCCTTGTTCCTTTTTTCTTGGTCTTTGGGCAGGTATCCATCAAATGTCTTAAGAGTTCGTCCAACGAAAGTTCAGAGTTTTTTGTTGTTGTTTTTTTTCAGCATAAAATATTGTGCCCGTCAGTTTTTTTTACTTAAGGATAAAATCCACTTTTGTTTGTCAAATGTTCAAAAAGTGCAGTAAAACCGACAGATTTCTGTTAAGTAAGGTAACACAGACTCTGTGTTAACTGTATGTGAACAAGTCATGCTTATGTGCATAGTCACTGTTTAAAGGCCTTCTTTAAGCCAGATCTCAGCTGTCATAGGGCAAAAGGAGTGGTACACCAGGACAGATAGTCAGTCCTGCCGATCATATTTAACTCTCTCATCATTTAATCTCTACATTTATAGTCAATAAATCTTTAAAATTTTCAGCGGTCATTGTGCACGATCATTGTCCAGTCATTTCCAAACAAGGAAAGGTGTTTGTGGCACTTAATGTATTTTGAATGGATGCTTTTCTGACACTCCTGAAGCCACCATACAGGGCCATTGTGTATTGTATGTATGGTCGGCAAGGTCAGTCTCTCAATTGCCCCTCGAGGATAAATAAAGTCTTCTGAATCTGAATGTTTCCACTATCTGAATACCAGCCTTTACTACACTGATAATTGGGAATTCGTTAGAAAGGTCTTGCCTGCAACTTGGTCCAAATTCCTGATGAAATCACAGCGATGTGTGGCAGCGCTGTATAGTGAGATGTTTACAACGGAAAAAAAGAAAAAAGGGGAAATGGAAGTGTTATGTAGAAAACCAGGAGGTCATAAGTCAGAGTAAATTCTGTCTTGCAAGAAAGTGTTTTTTTTTTTTTTTTTTTTGTTTTTTTTTTTGTGCTGAGGCAGCACGATGCCCACTTTTTCTTTAAAAAAGGAAAAAAGGAAGTGCGGGCTGCTCCTGAATGAGTTGTTTTAAAATATGAGCTTGTGATCGATGCTGGCAGCATCACATGTAAGAGGCGAGGCCTGGCCATCGATCAGTAGTTTGACAATCCCGGTCATATAACCTTGGTGTACCTGTCCTGTGCTGCTTTTCCCAGGAGAATTCGTGAAAGTTTTTCTCTTGGAAGAGGGCCAGTCTTGCCTAAAGGTGATAAATATAGGTTTGTGTTTTGTTTTTGTTTTTTAACATAGCTTTGCCTCTCTGGGTTACTTTGAGTCCTCATTTCCTGTCCTTTCTCTCTGCCTCTCCCTCTCTCCTGCTCTCTGTGGAGTGGCCTGGTTTTTCTTGCAGCACGGAGAGGCCTAGCGGCTCTGAGCCTACCAGCCAGACCCATTCATCCTTTTGACCACCTGTCACTCCTCCCCCTCAGCTGATGGGGTTGGTTTGATCCAGACTGTTGAACTGATCTGTTACAGTGTGGGAGTTTTGGACAGTTGGATTCATTCTGATGGTACTGTTTCAGCTTACAGTTGGATTCATAAGGAGTAAAGCCTTTCCCAACTTGTAGTGTTTTTTTTTTTTTTTTTTGCTTGTTTATCAGTTAAGCACTTTGTGCTTTCTGCCAGATGAAGCAATTACCAAGTCTCTCAATAAAGGTTAATGAGTTTCCTTCATGTGCAAACTTCCCCTTTGTGTCTCTTCCCTGACACACTGAAGGAATTTCTAATAGCGTGCTGGCAGATTTTCAAGGTCAGGTAGACCTTATGGCCTTTCAGTCAGCCTCCATCTGCCCCTTTGAGGGAGGAGAAGGAATTATGAATTCACTTATCGTGCTGCAGTGTTATTTATTTTTTAATTTTTAATTTTAGAGAGCCGAGACCTTGTAAAAGGAGGGACTGAAGTTGTTTCATGTGCAGGTTTTCTTTATTCCTCACACGTTCCAGAGTCACTTTCACCATCCTCTCTCGGCAGGTAGGTCGTTCTTAGTTTAATCATCTCAAGGAGTGGATATAATAATGTATACGGAAAATTGTTAATTCAACACTTAGCACCTTCTTAAACATTTAGGCTTTATAAAACAAAGTAAAGCTTCAACAGTTCTGTGATAAACTGACTTATTAATTGGCACAGATTTAAGCAGAGAGCATTTAGAAATCGACGTTTTCCCATAAACATGTTTTTATAGGAGTATGGAGAATCTGTAGGCAAGGGACAAGATTTGTGGTTCTGGTATCTTTCTGGTTTCTGTTTGTAGTCCGTTTGTAGTTCTGTTGACCGATCGTGTTTGGTTGCATACAGGTGTACAGTCATTCTATTAATTTATCTTTTTATTATCTCTTTTAAAAAAAAAAAGGTCTTCATTTGTAAACCAATGGGAATAACAGATGGAACAGGACATCTTGCTTGGGTAACTTTTGAAAACCCCAAGAAATTAGCTGTTCCTCTGAGAGGCTAAAATAGGAGATCAGTTGATGGGCTCCCAGACTGATACTTGATCATTTCTGAAGTCAGTTTTTAAAGGACAAATACCCCAAAGTTAGTGGTAGCAGCCTCTCCAATATAAATATCTGATGGGTTTTCTTAGAGGTGTATGGTAGCGAATTGAACGCCCTATGAAGTTTGGATTTTCTCATTCGTAACTGGTAAATTGGGAATAATAATAACTTGGAGATATATTGATTAACTGTTAGCGTTGTCCACACAGAAAGCAATTTGCAGCAATGTGGCAACAAGATACCATCGAAAAATTTTAGCCAAGCAACTGAAGCAACTACCAACCACAGGGAAGAATACTGTCGATTGACATATGAGGGGGTGGTAAATACATTGGCAGTAACCAGCACCCAGAGCAGTAAATGTCAACTAGGGAAGAAAGTGACCAGCAAATTGTTTCCAATGTAACCTTAGAACAAGGAAGTCAAACAGAAAACCTAGTCAGTTCAAGAAAATCTCACATTTGTCAGCCGGGGTTTTAGTTCAGAGTGAAGTCCTTTCATGGTTGTGTCAGATACCTGCTGCACCGAAAGTACCTTTATTTCCATCATATGTAAAGCAACGACTGTAATTGCCTTGAAATGCATGTTACTAGACTGGTAAGAAGCAGAAAGCAAGGTATTGTCTTAAGCTAGCTGCAAAGTAAAGCTCAACCACAGTTCAGCCATATCAGCTGATCTACTTAGCAAATATGATGGAAGCGTGGGGAAGTCCCAGTACAGACGGACACCACCAAAGATAAATCACAGCAGAAGCAAACTGGAAACGACAGTCTTCCTTTAACTTTAGTGGTACTGACATAGTTACATTCGGTCTCAGATTGCTATCACAGTTTTGCCTTCCGTTTGAGCTGTAATATATCGCTGCACGATGGCAGAGGGAACTAATTGATCAGGTAATAGCTTTGGTAACACGTGGTCAGATCTTAAACGTGTCTCTCGTTCATGGGCTCCACCTTCCGCACATCAATACAACGGCTCACTAACTCTCGGCTGCCTCACTTATCTTGCCCCGTCCAGTCTGCTGTAATCAGCGGTCGATACATCACTGGGCAGCAAAGTGCCATGTGAGCTCTACAACCTTCCAGCTGGATATAGGCTCATTCTTTCAGCTCAGCACAGTACTGCTTTGGGAAGAGGATTGATCCCTGCTAAGGTTTTCTTCCTTTAGACAAAGTTGCAGGAGTTGTCAGGCCTAATATCTAGGATTAGTTTTTCCTCATGTTCAGTCTGAAGATTATAGATAAGGAAAAAAAAGCTCTGTACTTCTGTCCCATTGTGTTTGTTTTTGGCTTCTGCGAGCTCATCCCCCACACTTGTGGTTCATGGCGAAACCCCTCAGCAGCTCTTGAGGATGTATGATATGTTGCGGAATTCCAAACATTCCTGAAAGTGTGTGGGATTTATTTTTTTGTGTGTGTGTGTGCTGAGCACACTTGTGAACAAGTGAGAGCGCATTAACCCAGATGGGTTTGTCAGCTGTGTAAATCAAAAGAAGCAGAAATGTTTATGCAAGTTCTAGCATTTGCTGCAACACCAACAAATGTATCCCACCACTGAACCCTTTGTGGGTTGTTTTTTTTGTTTGTTTTTTGTCATGTTCCTAATTTCTGGATGATTCAGTGAAACAGACATTTGGTCTCAGTTCCTTGAGTCCTCTTTTAGTCGTGTTAGATCATCAGGAGGAATACTCATTTTGTCCATTTCCTACTTCTGCTACTGCTTTTGGGCGGAACGGAAGCAGGAACCCATCTGACCCCGAGGAGTTTTTCCTTTTTACGGCACTTAATGCAGCCAGCAGAGCCTGACATGGAGGCGTCTTGTTTAAGAAAAAAAAACCAGAAACTCGATTGCGCTTCAGTGGCCGTTATCTTGCCAGACTGGATGGGTGAGATGAAGAGTGTCTATCCTTCCAAGAGCTTCAAAAAACCCTGCAGAAAACAGGAAAGCCTTTCTTGTGACTGCCACTCCTTTATCTTTTTGTGAGTTTTTTCAGCTTGAGTACGTGCAGCATTCAATTATTTTGGGTTTTTGAAGAATTGTCACTCTGTGTGTTTGTGTTTTATGCTGTCAGGGTGGTGGTTGATTATCTCGCTTGCCCCAGCTCCCAGCTACATATTTATTGTGCGTAGTCAGCCCGCGCATTCCTCTCTACTCCCCTTATAAACCCAGCTCAGGTGCTGACAGCCTGTCTGCTGCTGCCTGGATATTCCATAGTCTCTTTCACTCAGTCATTACTCAGCTCAGAAATATGAGATAAAGTGCCCCAGGAGCGCTAAAGCTCTCTCAGAGCCCACCTCATTCTCTGCATCTCCCTGCCGTGGAAGAGTGTACTCAGCTTGCCGGTGCTGTTGTTTTGAGCTGATTGTGCACACCCTTTGTTCCTTGTCTGCTAAAGCGCTGTTTGTTCTAATTTTTTAGGATCTACTACATCTCTCCCATTGTCTTTTTTTTGAAGAAATGTGCAGATTGCTGGGTAATTGGACAACAAATCTGGTTGGTTTTGAGGATTTGATGCGTGAACCAGCAAAGGGACTAGGGATGCCAGGGATGTAACTAGAGCAGGAGGATCTAAGATTGCCGCCAGTGGCGATGCAATCAAGTGTTGCATCTGTCCTCCCGGCACCCACCGCTGACCTCATATCACGGCTCTGGCAGCTAATGCAGAGTGAATCATTCTGTTCAGAAAAAGAAGAATAGAGGGCAAAGAGGGATCTGTTATTTAACTATTTGGGAAATATATAGTGAAATAGCTGAAAAGCGGGCTGTGCAGCTCACTGAGAGTGTCAGTTTTTGATTAATGTGCAGGTAAAACATTTACCTTCGTGTAAACCAGGAAAGATCAGCCTGGCCTATTTGCTTCGTCATGCCAGCTTTCTTGACGCACAAGTCGTTGTAGCGGCTGCGTCTCAAAGGAGAGGAAACAGCAGCGAAGGGCAGCCTGTGGTGCACTAATTTTAAGTCCTGGCCTTGCACCTTCAATTTCAAAGTGATACAGACTGGTTAATTTGTGCTGTCATCAGCTTACATGTTCTGTATTTAACACCGCGGGAAACTTTGAGTCAGCAGGACGGGCGATCGTGCATGTTTTGGAGCGTTTTGCACTGCAGCCGTTCGAGAATGCAGCCCAAACAGCATCACGTTGTTTTCTTTTCTTTGGATTTAAGCTTTGGCAACCTTGAATGAATTTGTATGTCTGACAGAAATGGAGACAGTAGAGTTTACACATCACACTTGAGCGTTTGTGATCCGAAACATCAATGGGCCTGGTTGTCTGTGCTGTTCACAGCTGCAGTGCATTAACAAAAACAACATAATCATGCAGTTTTTTTAGTTATAACAGCATTGCAAACAACATATTTGCATTTGCAGTCTGTATATCTATAATGAATGGATCTTGCACAACGTCTCTTCGGGGCCGTGTTTATTTATTTTAAACTAACTTGTGGCGTGATATGTAGGCCAGCAGTTCTGCACAGCTAAGCACGAGCTGTTCACTAATCTGTTTATACAGCAAAAATCTGCATCCTCTTGCAATTTGGAAATTGCTATCATGGATGTAAAGGCTGGTTTGTTTGTTTGTTTGTTTGTTTGTTTGCGGTTGTTGTTTCATCTGTTTCCCTCCAGCTGTTAATCCACGCACCACATTGCATATTGCGGCGTCAGTGGTAGGTGTCTGCGTGCACGCATGAACGAGTGTGTGATTTCAACAGATGGCCTTTTGCACTGAACCCTCTGGAGGAATCTTTCCTGCTTCCTGAGGCTGTTATCGCCCAACACATCTGCCGCTTTGATTCCCGCTAAAAGAAACACCGGCTGTGGAAAAGCCGGCGCTGCAGCTCTCCTGGTCAGGAGCTTTTAGCCAGCCATATGGACAGTTTGTGTATTAGTTGCGTTGATCGTTTGTTTTCTTTTGCACTGTCACCTCTCTTGTCTTCATATGGTCAAATTTTTTCCCCCCTGTTTTGCCCCCTTAATGCTACCATTAGCTATCATCACCTCACCCACTGCTGCCACCACCTGTCTTCTATTACAGCACCCTGTTATCAAAGCCCAGCGTTTACCCTCCAGGCAGTGCTCTTTGGACTTGGTGACTGAGAGCAGTGTAGGGAAGAGCCCACAGAGATCAAACACAACAGCTCATCAGCTTGGAGCTATGCCCGTCTGAAGGGAGGTGGCTGAACAACATGTCGTTAAATTGTTACTGAATACATTGCTGCATACATGTAAATGTTTAGCTTCATATATGTCGAGTGGGCCGGTTATAGGCCACACAGACATGCTTGATTATACCAAAAAATATGATACTAGGTGTTTTTTGACATGATGATATATAAAAATGTACTTTAATTGTGTAGCACCTTTTTAAAAAAGTGATTGGATAGATAAAAAGAAGAGTATTCATGTTGTAAATTCACATGGAGAGCCAAACAGAATAATTGGAAAGCTTTTTAAAAGGGTGCAAACAAAAAAATATAAAAAGGAAAAACTAGATTAATAGAAACAAGAGAAGACAGAAGGGGACAATAAAACTGCACGTAAGATAACGTTGCAAAGTTTCCTACTTAAACTAGATGTGAATTAGCAGAGGTGTGGCTGTTATCTGATCTTGAACTGTTGCTATCAACGCTGTGCTTTATTATTGATAATACGAATGAATTATTGTGTTGAATCTGTCAGGTTCAGTTCTGTGAAGCAGTTTAGAAAAGCGGATATTTTGCTCTTGAATGGTGGCTTCAGGATCCGTTACAGTGTGGTATCTCAGAACTGAGAGTTGGAGAGAAAATGGTCTTTGCAGTGTTTTTGGCCTGAAGCCAGCACAAACCTGACTTGTAGATGAGGTTAAAAGGTGGATGTTATGTCAATTTTAATAGTAACTGACATTTTTATTTCTGTGCACAGGCCCAGGACAAGAGGAAAGCTCTGGAGGAAACCAAAGCCTACACCACCCAGTCCCTGGCTAGCGTGGCCTACCAGATTAATGCCTTAGCCAACAATGTGCTGCAGCTGCTGGACATCCAGGCCTCGCAGCTGCGGCGCATGGAGTCTTCCATCAACCACATCTCTCAGGTCAGAAATACACACAGAAACTCCTGGCCACAGACCAAGCAGCTGTGAAGATCGCTGCCCCACGCTTTCCACTTCTCCTCTCACTTTCACACAGACTCGGTTATTTTAAGTCACAGCATGAAACGGTAGCATCCATGGTTCCCTTTATTGGTTTATCAGTCTTACTCAAGTCCTGACTGGTGGTCTGCTTGTTTTTATTTTATGTCAGCGTGGTTGAGAAGCATAAAAATGATGAAACAGTTCCCCCAACAGCCATCGACATCCTCAAAACACAGGGTTAGATTTGTCATAGCTGGTTGTAATCCATTCATCCACAGCATATTACTTTTGTTTTTTTAAATAAATAAGCTAAAATAACAGCATTTGAAAGCTTTATTCTGTCGCCTATTTAAAGAAAAACTTTTCTGTCAGTCACAAACTGTCAGAAGTCTATTTAATGCTGTTTACTTTATTTGTTTTTTAGATTTTAGCTTGTGTAGAAACGGGCATGTTGCAAGAAACAAAGCCACACATCACGCTGTTTATTGCCCAAGCAAAATGAATCCTGTCCTAGATGTGCTTTTTAAAGTACGCAAAACTTTGCATCACATACTTTACAGCTGAAATGTAAAAGTTTGAAAACAAATGTTCTCCGTCCTCTTCGGTTTCTTTACTACTTAGCAAGTCGTTTGCAAGTGTTTGCAGACAAGCCGGTGTCTTCCACACAAAGAGCCGGTGACTGCACTTTACTCGCCAAAGAAATGCCAGCAACGTACCCACAACCACTCACCAACATGTTGAGCAATACATGTTTTTCCCTAGTGGTTACCAGTGGGTCATTGGCAGATCTGTAGGTCAGAGCAAGTTTGGCTTGAGCAAGCAATTTCACAGCAACTGCCAGCAACCTACAACTGATGGCAAATACTCAGTTTTAGCAACCGATGGTTGCCAGGCGATTGCAGCCTCTAGGCCTGTGCGACCGGAGCCTTCGATACGAAGCCCCTGGTCACTTTTGTTCAGTGCCAGTTCCAATAAAGCTTTTGCAAACACGAGGTTTGTATCCTCAGGTCTGACATGAGGGGAAAAAAGAGATGATGGAAGTTTTTCTCTGGGAAAATATCAACCTGAAATTGCATTATGTAGTTCATTATGAATGTGGTTCAATTGATCAGAGACTTTTAAAATTATATTGATTTTATACTTGAGAGTAAGTAGCTCACTCTTTTACTTATTGATAGTGTTCAGTATTTTAGCAGCCTAACTGTTAAACGCTTTTGTTAAATGACTTTAACCACATTGCTAACACATACAGTAGCTCACTCCTGTAGCCGTTCCTCTCTGCAGGGTGAGGGTTTTGCCATGTGCAGGTAAATCCAGCCGCTCATCCAATGAAGGCATTAAGAGCTCAGACAAATCAAACAAAGAACTCCAGCCATGTGGCATCTCATAGATTAGAACTGGGAGAGATTCACCACACCCTGAGCACGCCAAAATTTGTGTTAAAATGACTATACTTGGAGTGGTTGGATGACGACTGGAGGCTCTAGTTCCTTTGATTTAGTTTTCCCTGCTTTTTCTTGATAACAAGACGTCCTGAAGGTCACATTTTTAGTCTGGTGGTGGAAAAGATCATTTGCGACGCCGGAGGGTTTGTGAGGGAAAGGAACAGACGATGACTGATGATGAGCAAAGAAAGCGGAGAGAGACTCCCAAAAAGACAAATTTACTTTTACTAAGTTTTGAGTCAGTATCCTGACAAACAGCCTTCAGCTGATACCAAGGTCACTGTGACACCACTGCCTGCCTCAGTCTCCATGACAACCCCCTGAGCTACATCTAAAAAATATTTGAAAGACAGCTCGACACGTTGTTTCAGATCAGCAAAGAAGGCCGTGCACTAAACACTCCGCTTAGTTTACACTATTTGACTTTGTTTCCATGGTCTCGTATCTTGTCGTGGGAAATTCCAGACTTCCTTTGCTATATTTAAACTCAATGTTGTGCACAGTGTGTAGCCATGGAGAAGCCTCTAAGATGACTAAATAGTGTCACTTTAGGTCAGCTGACAGCCAGGTTTCCCCTCATTATGCTTATCTTTATATTTATCTTTATCTTTATATCTTTATCATTTATTTTAAAAATAATAATAATAATAATGGATTGGATTTATATAGCGCTTTTCAAGGCACCCAAAGCGCTTTACAATGCCACTATTCATTCACTCTCACATTCATACACTGGTGGAGGCAAGCTACGGTTGTAGCCACAGCTGCCCTGGGGCAGACTGACAGAAGCGAGGCTGCCATATCGCGCCATCGGCCCCTCTGGCCAGCACCAGTAGGCAAGTAGGGTAAAGTGTCTTGCCCAAGGACACAACGACCAGGACAGAGAGCCCAGGGATCGAACCGGCGACCTTCCGGTTACAGATACGCTTCCCAACCCCCTGAGCCACGGTCGCCCAAAAAAAAATTATAATAATAAAGCAAGAGCACCAAAAGAGCATTGATGCACCAAATGCCACTTTCCTTGGCTGATTCTGATTTTGCTTTCTAAGAAATATAAATTTGCATTGTTTATAAAAAATTGAACAATAAAAATATTTTCCACAGCTACACCTGATTATACCTTTTTTTTCATTTAATCACACACTTGGATAGATGTTGGAATAAAGTGCTCCATGTTACTGGACAGAATTCACATTGTAAATGTGACTTACCCAACATGTTGTACCTTCTTGTAAAGCTTCTAATTTTAAAGGAACTTATTTCCTAATCACTTGAATTTGAGAATAAATGTCAGACTAACGCCTACATCCAGTGTCGAAGAAAATGGCCAACTCTGACCACAGTGGTAGAAATCAAAGGTGTGTACTCAAAAGCAACGTAAAACCATTTAATATCACATTGTTATGTAAATGAAATTGATTTTAAATGGCAGATAGATGCATTGCACTTATTCCAAAAGCTAAATTAATTTGATGAGTGTGGCTTATGTTAGCCAGTTGGCATGTTTTACAGTACTCTGGTCAGGTGGTTATGCTTGTTTCTGCAGCCTTCATGGAGCCATCTATTTTTGGTAGTGCTAGTAGTGCTACTGGTAGTGCTATTTTTGCTCTTTTTGTCAAACTCTTGAACGACACACTGCACATCATACCAAGATTTGATGTTTTAGCTAATAGCTCTTTGGGAATCTCCCTGTTGAAAAACCTTAAGAAAGCCCGGGGAACTGTTGCTCAAAATCATTGAGCAATAAAGTTTCACAAAAGCGTGACTCTTTGGAAGCAAAATAAGAGATGATCAGCAGGCCAAAGTTTTTACACAGTACTCTATTATTATGATAGGAAGGCTGGTCAGAGGTCAAGGCTAATTAGCTGAAAAGCCAGTGACCAGTTGGTGCATATCTACTTCAAACTATTATTTTCCCCAGCTGACAGCCTTTGTAGCTACAGGAATAACACTCTGCTGCCTTTTTTTTTTTTTAAATATATATATATATATATATATATAATTGGTCTCTGGAAATGTAAAGGATTTAGCAGCTTTGTCTTGTTGCCAAACATACGCCACAGTGCTTAATATCCTTTTCATTCATTACGCCTTCTTCTCTGCCTGGTTGTTTTTATGAATAAGTGAGAGCAGAGGTCTTAATGAGTTGGCCATTATGAAGCGTATCTCTGTTTTTAATAACAAAAAGGGAGGGCTGTGTGAGCTCTGCACGCTGTGGGTTTGTTATAGCTCTCTGCTGTCGTGTTCAGAGGTGGATCATTATCGTGATGCCCTCACAGCTCATGGATATGAGATTAGCGGAAGCCCTAAAGGCCACTGTTGCATTCTGCTGAATGGTTAATGGAGAGGAAAGCCTGTAACTTGCGGGGGAAATTTCCTCATTTGCCTCTGAAATATGATGAACACGCTGTTGCGTGCGCTGGATGAGTCCTATAATTCTCCCTATAATCAATTTTTGTCAGTATCATAAGCCTGTACCAGTTCCTGCTCAAAGCTAGAGATGCCTCAGAGTACAGTCAGTGCCTGTGGTGAGACGTGTGCTGGCGTCATGGCAGCTTTCTTTGGTTTGCCCACAGTTAGGAGGGATTCACTCTGGTCAGGGTGTGTCTGCTTTGTGATGGCATCTCTCCGTCTGGAATATAGCACATTCATGTTGTTTACCTTTGTGCTGGGGTGCATACGAGTGACTAATGGGTTCTGTTTTGCCAAATTAGAAAACTGTAGGGTGCTCCGTATGGCACATGAAAGTTCTTTTATGTGTTGTAAAAATTTCCACCATGTGTTTGTGATGTCGTACAATAGGAGTCCAAAGAAGAAATCAGGCAATCCCTGCTTCATTTTTCCCGTTTCTTTCTTTTTCCAAACTCGAGACAGCTGTCTGTGCCCTTATCTGTTGGCCTTCTTGTTTCCAGTACTTGGTCCCTTCTTCATCATAAGTCTTGAGAAATGCCAAGCTATGACTGGCCAGCGACCAACTTGTAGTTTGTGCTGTCTCTGCCAAGGCACAGCAAGAAATTATGACTTGTTTTTGACTCAATCGACAGTGTGACCATCCTGTCAGACAAAATATTGTGCTTTCTGCAGGCTCGATATGAAGCAGGTGGACACAGAAGATGAAGCTCGGCTCATTTGTAGCGGATCAGAAAACATAAATGTGATGTCTTTATATTTACAACATTTTGTAATAATTTAGTCTCTGCTACATTTGATCGTACCCAAATTACTTGTTGTTATTCAGTGGATATCAGTGTCCTGCTGCAGTACAACTTACATAAATGTTTCAATGTGTTCCTCTGGGTGTTTGTTGGCGTGTCACCTTCCCTGCTGTCATTGCCATTTACAATCTCTTTGCAGTATTCAGGCGGAAGGTCTAAAGGGAGAATAGAGTAGCTAGCGGGGCTTCCACCTTGTGCTGCGTGTGAAGTGGCTGCTAAGAGGCTGCGAACAGGGAGTGCTTTGTTTGTCCGGTGGAAGAAAGCGGTGCCTCGCATTGAGAACCTCTCTGTGATACCCCGAATAGAGAGGGAGGACAGGAAGAAAGGGTGTATGTGTTTTTGGATGCGTTCTCCTTAAATTCAGTCTCCATTGCATAATTTGATTTCACGCAATTCACCCAGAGGCACTGAAAATACAGCAAGAGAGAGTAAAGCCTCTCTCATTTACCTGCGATAGATGTCTGATTCAATCATAGTTACATCAAGTTTTTCATGAGTAAGTGTTAGATATGGAAAGATGGGACATGATGGAAAAACAAAGTAATTTATCAAGAAAGACACCTGAAGAAACTCAAAGATGGCTCTTGGCTACTATTTTGGTCAACACTTTCTATTAGAGGTGATGACGTACCTCTCCTCTGCTTGCATGGTGAAACAGAGAGCAGAGGAGAGAAACTTGACCAAATAAAGATATTAACTTTTACGTATTTCATTTAAAGGCAAAATTGATGAGCCATAGAATTACTGGAAGAGTTACAGGTCAGAGAAAGGGGAGAAAGCACCTAGTGAATATAATAATGTATCTTAAAGCTTCCAGGGTAAGTAGATGTTACATAAACGCTTTTATGTATGCCAATACTTTTGGGTGGTGGTGAGTCTGCAGTGTCATTATCAACTCAGTGACATGGCTTCCTGTTCTTTGCTGCTCTGCTCACAGTGAAACAAAGAGCAGAGGAGAGAAACCAGCGCAAATAATCAGCACATGATGCAGCAGAGACAAACTGAGCTTAAATGAAAGAAAATATATTAGATTATTACGATGAATATGTGATTTTTGTGATTCTTTATTTTTGTTTCAGCTCTGCTCTCATTATTTTCACAATGGTGGATTTTTTTATTTATTTTTTTGTTTGTTTGAAGAAAACTACACAGTATTCACATTTTCTTTAATGGGAGTGAATTAAACCAACATTTATAGCTGTTCTAATTGGCTACATTTTGGTGAAAAAGACTATTAAATAACAAAAGACATTTGTTAACCGATGTACAACATAAGGAGTTAAAGATTTTGAACGTCTGCAGTATGAGCAAAATGTTGACGGTAATCTTCTTATCTTTTTAAATAAAATGACTAATCTTTTGTAATGCTTACATTTGCTAAACGAAGACGAGAACGAAGCAAAGGTAATGTCGGTAAATTGAGCATGAAAATATGCCACACTGAAAAAGACGGGCACATACTTAAACTCACATTCTGACCTATAAATAAAGACCTGGTGATTTGTGTGTATATATGTGGTTATGACCATTTTTAGTGGCACAGTCTTAAGTTCTCGTGACTCTTGACTGATCGCATCGGGGAAGAAACTCAATCTTAGGCCACAAATGGAGGAAACTGTGATCGTTAAGACCTTTTAAGATGGTGCAAATGCAGCATCAATACAGCACAACAGAGTAAAATGATATCAAAATAAAAGGAAAAGTGCAAGTAATTAAAGCCTGTAAACTATTTTGATGAATTTAACTTTTTAGCATTTATCCTGTGAAACTGTAGATTGCACTTGCATTATAGCACAAATCGATCTGTCAGTGTTGACTAATCTAATGAAAATGATCCTTTGACAGTGTTGTAATAAATCATGCCGTTTGTTTTGCCAGCTCATATTTATTTGTAGTGATTTCAACCGCTCTGTCTTACATTTGGAACTGGCTTGTGTGCAGACTGAACTCGGTGAACGCAGTGAATGCAGAAAGCAGCTGATGCGCGCACACACACAATGAAAACTCAGTTTGTTCCCACAGCTGTGAGGTTCACTCAGATGGTGTTTCTACAGTTACACAATATTCTTATCTGATCACATGAGCCAGCCCATGTTTGTGTTCAGAGTCGGATTCGGTTTGTGTTTATGAGGCCAGGTTGGCACACTTACTGTTTCAGTTATTTGTCATTTCAATCGTCATTCCTCGCATGAGCAGTTGCATGCCTTTACAGTCCACTGCTTGTGTGTGTAAAAGGCTGTGATAAGAGAGCATGCATGCTAGGAATTAAGGTTGTGTCTGTGCTGCAGTGCGGACTTGCTGACCTCCTGTTGAGGAAGAAATGGCTTCGCTCCAAACAGGAACTGGAACCTTCTCGTTCTGTCTGCGTTTCTGTGTGCTTCTTGTTTCCTGCTGATCCCTCTGCTCGCTCTCTCCTTTCTCTCGCCTGGTGGTCTACTTTCCACTCTTAGATATTTACACGTTTTTCTACATGACTGTTCAGTGGATTATAGTGATGTGGCAGGATCGGCGGTCAGATCCTTGTGTGGTCTCTTGCCTCTTAACAGCAGTTATTTAAAATATGGGGTTTGTATTGGAAGGTTTGGATTCATGAAAAAAAAAAAGGGGGGGGGGGTTAGAAAATGATTCTGTGGAAAGAAATTTACAAATCTGTGACGTCTAAATGAAGTTAGACCTTTTTTTGTAATTCTATTGATTAAATCACATTGACATCTTTTACATGTCTCTACAGATTCACAAGCATATAACCAGTAATTGAGTGTCTTTGTCCAGTAATTCAGCAATATTTCTGAAGCCTTTGTTAGTCATTATGTTTAGCAAAATGCAATGTGATTGCATTGGAGATTTCAATGTGTCTTTGATAGATTTATTGACTGTACATGCTCACTTTTAAGGATCTCTGAGTGGACTTTGGAAACTATTGTGCTATTTTTCTTGGCATTCCTTTACACTGCAGTTTGTGGGATGTTTTTTGATGGCTGAATAAGTTAATTGTGTTGCTTTGTGACACAGACGCAACTCCACATCATTTGCACTAAAGTTTCCAAACAGTGGATAATGACGATCAGCTTGTAGGGATCACCTTCTGTTTTGCCAGACATTTGGTTTGTGCTTCTCTAACCTTTTATCTGTTGTGTATATATTCGTCTTTTGACTTGAATACATCCTGTATATGTAAAGCTGCAGGGTGCCGGGAACGGCTGTAACTGCCACTCACAGGCATGACATCCAGCAGTGATTTAGGGAGCGCTTAATTTGCTCATGCTTGTGTGTCATTGGCAGAGCTTTTTAAATATCGGTCAGTTGTGTTCATTTAATTCTGGTTGGACAAAATTAATTATGATTCTTACAACCCAGTTGGAATCTTCTCACATTCTCATGGATCATATCTTGAGTTAATGTGATTTGACTCATAAAAATAACATTTATAAAAACGTATAAACAAGTCTGACCTGAAAACAGACTTTTACTTTTGCTTACGTAAGAGCAAGCATTAAAAAGAAAAAAAATGGATGATCTACAAAAAAATTTGTAAAACACAAAATGTAGCAAATTTTAAAATCAATTTTGTTGATCAGCTCATCAAACCTGTAAGAAAGGAGACCAACAGATCCTGTTTTTTGTTTTGCTTTAAAAGAAATCTAACTGCCCCTTTGGGAATAAAGTGAAACTTTTCATTCTGTTTGGCAGTTATTAAATTTTCCCCTTTTTAATTGAAACATGTTTGTTCTATAAAATATTTAAAAACAAATCTTTGCATTTGAGAACCTCAAGAAATAATTGTTTGTCATTCTCGCTAAATAAACAATTTCAGCGTTTAATGATTTTTCTGTTAATCTCATATTTTCTGTTGTCGCATTTTTCTCGTCCTTGTAGCGTTTGTAGCTTGAATGCAACGTGCGACTCTGTCCTGCATGGATGGATGTTAAAGGGTGGATGTGTGATGATGTGAAATAACTGGTGACTGAGGTTGTTTAGTGATTCATCAGCTTCTCTGCTCTGTGGTTACTCCTCCTTCCTCACTAGCAGAGTGCCTTCTCATTATTACCAGTGCATTCTTTCCCAGCCAACAACTGTCCAGTTGCATCTAATCATTGCACCTTTGTTCGGCACCACAAGAGCAGTGTAGGGAATTGTTTGACACCTTTGCATCAACACGGCCGATTGGGAAATGCTTTTCCTTCACTTTTCCTTTCATTTTGCAGCTGAGTCTCAGTTTTAGGTGTTTGTTCGTCTCAATTTTGTCTACCTCTTAGTCTGGGAATGGTAAATACTTGCTCTCAGCTTTCAGTTTGTATGTAAACTTCAGCTCTCAGTCAGAATGCTGCCTTGGCTGCCGCCCAAGTGAGACTGCAAAGGCCAGCTGAGGTGTTTCCATATGTGCTGTGTTAGCAAACACCGCGTCGACCTTGGCATGCTTTCCCGGCTCATTTTAAGTGTTTTTCTCTCTCTCCGTGTCTCTGAGAGCCTTTCTTCGAGGTTTAACACTTGTCCAATCCTGGCTCAGTCGTGTCACACGTGGGTTGTTAGATTCACCAGAGGGATCGGATTTTTGAGGGATGTTTAACCGAAGCTGCCAAACTGAGAACTCCCCACAGTGCAGTTGACCTCCCATTTTGGCTCGGAGTGCACGTGGAAGCTCTGGCATGCTCTGTGTCGCTTTAACCGCTCAGAGAAGCGGCCTCGCTGCAGGGCCGTTTTGGACAAATGTTAGACTCTACAGATGACGGGATTCAGATGTGCTGGCTGTAATCACGCTGAGAAACGCATTGGACAAAGGCATTTGCTCTTGTTCAGCAGCCGTTTTGCCTCACTGTGGATTTGGGAGTGTTGGATGGAGCTTCTCTTACAGATGAGGCTGGACACAGTTAGTGGGAAGCTACAGCTACAACGCACAAACAGAGTTAAGAGGTTCAAATCTAGGGCAAAGTCCTCAGGGCCACTGGTTCGCGATACTGATAACAAAGCAGAAAAATATAATACATATTTCTCAAGGAAATCAGAATATTTCCTCTGTTTTCCCCCCAGTGTTGGCTTTATCTTGTGAAATACTGACAACTTTCACATTTTCAAGCTCCTACGCTCTATTAAAATGCAGACTTTATTAACAAATAAAGCTGTTTCTGCACCAAAACAGCACTTTCTTTAACATCCTACTTTGAGGAAAGCGAATGCCCGTACAAACCATTTGTACTATGTTGCAAAAGATAAAAAAAAAAAAAAAAACCCAAACAAACAAACTTGTCTTACATTTAAAGGAAAAGTTTGCATTATGGGACATTTATTTGTTTAGTTTCACAGGGGTTTTATATGACTGTAATGTGGCCTAAATTAACCCATACATGCATGAAGGTAGCCTGCACACATCTGATTCCAAATTAGACAAAATTAGGATTTAGATTAGGAACTTTTTAGACAGTTAATAAGTGGAATGATCATGAATCTGACAAACTTTTGTCATTATTTCACAAAACTAACTGCTACACAAAATGCCGGGCCTTATTAAAGCCACCAATGATGTTCATTTTGAACTACAATGTTAAAACAATCAAAATAATCCTTATTTGTGTTGTACAGTTGCATGGCACTGCAGGAAACAAGCCCTTTAAACTCCTCTGCCTTTAAGGACGCTGTATTCTGATTGGCTCCCTTGTAAACATCTGCTCTCATTGACATCATAGGGAGCCAAAAGTAGAAAAAACTGTCGGAAACCTGAGCGTTTGGCCCACGGGCATTGCTTGCACGTACACTGACCTTGTTATTTGAAGGCTTGGCCATGTTTAATATGGGCATCAGCAATGAAAGTTTGCATATGTGACTGAAAACAAGGAAAAGCATAACAGTTCCACTTGAATGTGAAGCAGTGTTTTGTACACAATTTTTAAGCTTTTAAGAGATCGCTCACTTAACACAAACTCTTTGTTTTGCTTTCATTTGTTCCATCTTTATGTAAATGTCTAATAGTGTCACTGGCAACAGGTTAGATTGACTCGGGTAGAATTACACATCGCACAATTAAAAACCCAAGCCCAAGTTTGTTTGTTTTTTCTTTCAGCTTTACGTGCCAATGTTGTGAGATTGATGAAATAATCCTTTTAAATGATGTATCAAGTTTTTTCATTGGCTTGCGTCCTGCTACTTCTCATATGCACGACTGCAGAGGTCGCTGATGAAACGCACTGCGTTATGCAATAAATATGGACTCCTGGCAGGCAGTTTTATATTGATCAATATGAATGAATATATTCATATTCACAGTCATTTTCTCAAATATAAATCACATCAAACCAGTTTCTGCATTTCATTACTTGTGGAACATTCACTTGTGTAGCAAAGTCAAACTTTAATGCCAGGCCTGCGTCATTAAAGAAGGAAAGGATTATGCAAAGATGAGAAAGCACATCGACTTATACATGAGTAAATAACAGTTCTTCATCTGACACGATGGCTTCTCCTTTTAAAGCCACGCCTTATGCCTGATGCTGAAGTACACAGAATGGTTTATGGTTATCCATCTTGTGGCATCTGTAAGAAGTTATAGTTGATCACAGAAAAAGCTTGTAGAGCCTCCTCTGTTAGAACCACACTACAAACTAAAAGCAGTCATTTGCCTTGAGATCAACAAGTAATGCTGCCTTATATGGATTCTTTGGGAATTGTTTTGTTCTTATTTTAGGACACCGAGGTTTGGATTTTTAAGAGATCCTTGTGGTTTTGTGCCTTTTTAATAAAAAAAAAAGTTGTTTTTATTTATTTTTTCTTCCATTGAACAGTCAGTCTCTCCAGCCAAGATGAGCCTAATTATATAATTGTGAAACACAACCACAAGATGTCTTAATAGTACGTCTGAACTCTAGATCCTTTGTGAGCTAGTGTTTCCACGTTTCACAATAGCAACATTTTCAGGACTCTTCTGTCATGAAGTTATTTTGGGAAGTGTAGGAAATGGCCTAGGTCTGTGGAAGCAGACCTAGAAGCAGGAAAACACTTCATCATGAGATAGCTGCTTGAAGACACCGAGCATTGCAAATTGTTCAAATCTGCTCTTTGTAGGCGGGGAAAAGTGCTTTGCTGAGAGAGTGTATTTGAACATGGTCAAGATTTACTGGAGATGTAAGGCTGAAAAGAAGAGATGGCCTGATTAGGCTGTCTTCACCTCACTCCTTAATCTGCAGCAAGGCTGAAATTGAGGTTCAGATGTTTGAGTGAACGGCGTAATCGCACAGTACAACAAGGACCTCCAATGTCTGGACATCATCATCATGTAGTCCTGATTTATGGTGGGTAAAAATAGCTCTCATGGACTTAAGAACATAGATATTCTCTTCTCTCATCAGTTTACTGAATCATTTTATTCAGATCTTATAATTATCTGTAGCTGAAGTCTGTTATTAACTATTGACACATTTGTCTGGTCTGGCAAGCCACACACAGAAACATCGGTATGTAGGGTGTGTTTGTCTAGCTGTAGGTTTTTCCCCATGCTGAGTGTAAGTGCCCAGCTCATCCTTACTACGCCTACAGTACACGCTGGGAAGCTTTTTGTTTGTCCGTGCGTTTGTGCATAGTTGGCGTTTTACCGAGGATATCATCCTGCGGCCAGTCTGCCAAAGTGCTGAAAAGGCTGTTTTCTTCTCTTTCCAGTACGTGTCAAAGGGAAAGCAACTGTCTCAATTCCAGATAAAGTGTACTCGTTTTTAGTTCTTTTCTTTTAAGTCGCTGCTCAAGTCGCTCGCCAAAACACTGTGTGCTTGTCTGGTGGGAAGTTGTCAAGTTCCATTTGTTCAAGATTTTGAAATTCCAACCCTAGACCTCTGCTTGGCCGTTCCCACTTCACTCAGAGATTTATGCCCCTTCTGCTGATCTCGTGTGGATACATTCTGTCAATGTATGACCTCCTTTCCCAAGTAGTCCAGCCTTCCCCCTTATCTGAGCAGTGGGCTGCACTGGCCTGAAAGAGGCAATAAGCATTCATTGAAAGTGGGGGTCGACTTAGATTTGAAGACCAGAAAGCGATGCGTTCTCAAAGTTGGGTATTGTTTTTAAATTAGAGGAAGAGTCCTCTACAGTGGGTGCTTAAATTATGGGGCCTCGGGTTTTATTAGTAGACTTATAATTTTTGTGTCAGTTGTTGACCAGTTGCTAAGTGAAATTGGACATAAAGATTGTACTACATCAAAAACCTCTGTGCAATTGCTTTGGTTACTAGCAGATTGCCATGGGCGTCCATAGTTTGCATGGAAGGACTGACTTGTCTGCAAACACTTACCAACTGCTCACCAAATGGTCATGAAGCTGTAAATGTGCGATGTAAACTGGAAATGGAAACCCTTGGCCTTTCTAAGTAAAAATTGTGCCTTAACACTGCAATCGATACGTCTCAAAGGTCACAGCTATCCATATACCTCTTTGCGACCAATTTCACCTATCAACTGGCATCAATCACTGGTGAGCAGGCTGGGAGGGACATTGATCCAAAGCGATCTGTTGTTATTGGGTGGGCTACACTGACAGTTACAATAAGTTGTTTGCAAAGTTTTTTTGGCTTTTGTTGACGTTGTGTTGTATGTGTTTTTGTTTGTTTGTTTTTTGGGGTTTTTTTTATGCAACCTACAGTGAAAGTTGAGTACACTGCATAATGCGAACATTAGCAAAGTAATGTTGATGAACCCAAATATTTTCTTTTGACGAAGCACTTGGCAACATTATGTCCATATTTCTGTATGGACATATTGCAAATCAATTTCCCATTAGGGACAATAAAGTTACCATTGACCAACAGTGGGGATGCTGCTTAGCAATGAAAACCAGGCACAGCCTCTACCCAAACGGTAACAATCTGGCTTCAAAATAAATAAATCCTAAATATTTAGCCACTGGTTGCTACTAACAACACAACAAGAATTTCTCATTGTGGCAAGCACTGCACCGACTCCCTCATATTCCAAAATGGGGAAAAAGTCTCCAAGTCTAACGCATTCTTGACTGAATGTGGATGACACTGATGATGTTGGCAGTAGTTCCAATTTATGACCTAAATCCCTGCACTAGTCATAGATGGGTGACTCCTCTGGGTGTGGGAAGAACTACAGGGTTAAAAAAGAGAGGGGAAAAAAATAAAAGGATGCCAAAAAAAGAGGACTTCAAGGTGACAAATGAAAAGAGCAGTTCAATAAAAGCAGACAACGAAGTGGGGGGCACTTTAAAGTCCTAAAAGCCCTTAGATGATGGATAAGCCAAACACCAACTGCTCAGTGTTTTGGGAAAACAGCCGTAGGCCTGAGACATATGTGTGGCAGTGGTTGAGAGCACATGTGAATCATGCACCTTTCAGTTTGGCAAGACGTTTTCCACCCAGCAGATGGACCATTGGGATCGAGTAAACACCTTTTTAGTGCCAGTTGAAAAGTCAGGGAAAGCGTTTCACCGCTCAGTCGAGGGAAGAGATGGGCTGTTAAGTCGCAGTTGCTCAGATTTGGGTTCCCTGCTGGGTGAGTCCGATGGGGTGAAGCCAGAATGCACTGTCATACTTAGACCTTTTTGTCAGATCCATTTAATGTTCTTTGGACAGTGGATTAGCAATGTGATATCCACGGGGTGCTCCTGCTCGCTGTGTGGAAGTTTGCTAAACAAGGTGGTTTCAGATTTACCCTTCTGTCAACACTTGTGTTACATCAGGGCTCCTCACTGCTGCAGCAGGGCTTGTACAGGATGGAGATGAACTGTTACGCTGCTTCTAACCTCCTGCCCCTGCCAGCTGCGATGACGTTTGTCCGAACGCTGTTCTCTAATATGGGGAGTATGTACAGCCAAGAACAGATGCTTTCCCAGTTTAGCTGCTGCATTTCAACAACTGTTCTCTTTCCAGTTTCAAGTGAACTTTTCATGTTTTGTCTACTTCCTCATAGAAACTTATGGCAGTGTGCAACGCCTATGACTTCAGTTTTCTTTAGAATCAGTGGTGAAATGTGAGCAAAGCTGTTTTCGAAGTAAAACCAGGTCTAGATTGACTGAGCCCATCCCTCGTCCTCCTTCTCCCCTCTTTCTGCCTTGTTCCATCTCAGCCGATCACTGAGCTCCATCACATCCCCTGCAAATGGAAGCCAAATGGGCTGATTTGATTTTGGCCCAGTTGCTTTCAGATGATCATGATATATGACAATTTGGGAGTTATCTCTGAGCTGCATGTGGAGTCAAAGCTATTGGCTCAAATCCCATCATAATGGGGCTCTTATCCACTAAATTGTGCATTGGTTTGTTCGCAGCACAGGGAAGATATTGTCACTACAGTTCGTTTTTATGTCAAGAGCCTCTTGTATCCTGGCAGCTTGTCTCAGGTTAAAAAAGATGACTGTAATCAGCACTCTGTCATATCTCTTAATTCAAATAGACACAACAGGGCACTGGAACAGAACGGACGCTCCTTCTTTGCATGGGAAGTCTCTTAGGGAGCAATTATGCAAGAATATCTTTGGCTCTTATAAAATATTGATTGCTCCTTTCTGCAATTTTGAACAATCCGCTTTTTTAATACCCCTGCATGTCCTGCAGGAACCTGCTATGCGTCAGTCTTAATAGATATTCGAGTTTGTTGCCAGTTCTCAGGCGAATATCTCATTAGTGTCATAGTTTAAAATTAGATTTGATGTTACCCAGAGAGAGGGGAAAAAGAGAGATGTTGTTGGCGTGATTGTGCTGTGCTGAGCTACATATAAGCCATCCTGAGTGTTACTAATTCCCTCAACTCTGGGATGAATGATACTTGAGGGCTAAGTCTGTACATACAGTGGAGCAGTGCAGAATAAAGAGACAAAGCTCAGTCCAGCCTCAGATCACTTTGGCATGAAAGGAATCCTCTGTTGGCGCTGGTTTCTGACTCCTTCCCCTCCACGAGAGACCACCGTTTTCCTGGTCTGGCCTCTGCAGACATTGCGGCCTTTCATCTCCCATTGCAACAGCAGCAGCTGCTCCTGGGCTCCTTTTGGCTTGATGGGAGGCGTTCAATGTTTGGTTGTGTAGTGAGTACTTGTGAGGTTATAGCCGTGTGGATAAACATTAAAGGCCACAAAACAAACACCAAAAAATACACAAATGTGTCATAGACAAGCACAGATTATATTAAGGTTTGTGAAGCCCTGTTTGAAGCACCATTGTTAGACACAGCTACCTTCTACATAGTGCTAAGTAACAATCAAGTAAAACACTAGAACTGGACTCGCAAAAACTGGAACAAATGCTTTTATGGATGAGCTGTTAAGCAAACCTTGTTATTTGTTAGATCACTGCATTATCAGTGATCACAAACACAGTAAAAGGCGACTTAGCCCTGTTTCAGCCTCTAATTTTAAACCTAAATAAAGTTTTGAGTGTCTGAGGAATTATAAAATGAATAAAGCGCTGGTGTATAGCTATAATGATGTGGTCTCATCTTTCCAAGCTGTTGCATCATCTCCCTCTGTATAATCTGTGAATCTGCACTGATACATCATCAGTACAGAAACTCAGTCTTCAACAAATCTGCATAAATCTTGGGTTCGTTGGCATCTAACATACCCTTGATATTCCTTATTTATGATGCTTGGAAAGAATAGAATATGACCAGAAATAAGTGAGCGGGCCCATAAACTCATTAAGAAAGTGTTTACAAAGGTCATCACTCAGGGCTGTTTTCCAGTAGACGTCTAAAGGACCAGAAGCCTTTTTCTGCAACCACAGGTGCCACCAGCTGCTACTGGCACCTCTGTGTTGTCATTTTCCATAGAAGAGAGAAAAAACAGATCTGAACTCCTGACAATGTCATTTCTGACTCTCTGAAAGTCTAGTTCTGGAAGTTGGTGCTTGTCTCGTGTGCACAAGCGATAGTCATCTGCCCAAATTTAGTAATACATGATCAAGTGTATTAAGAAATCCAAATTTGTCATGTCATTTGGAAACAGCCGTATAGGAGTGTGACCAATAAATGAAACAATGGGTCAGTTTCAGGAGAAAAGCAGCCACCAGAGGCATAAATGAAGCATATTGGAAGGACACGCTTCTCTGAAAAAGTGAAATTGTGAAAACAGGATTTAAATATATAGTAAATTTCAGTTTATTCTTCTTTTGAGAGATTTGTGCGATCGCTCCAACAGCTCTTGCAACCGTAAGTCATCTTTGCTTAGTGTCTGCGTGCTTTTACCTCGCTAATATGCTGAATTGCCGTGTTAGATTTAGATTAAGGCCCCACTGATGAAAAGCACAGCCTCATGATTTAATTAAGCCTTGTTAAGTTTTCTGTGTGACACACATCTTCACTTCTCTCATTTACAGACGGTGGACATCCATAAAGAGAAGGTGGCCAGGCGAGAGATCGGGATCCTGACCACTAACAAGAACACAGCAAGGACTCATAAGATCATAGCGCCGGCCAATATGGAGCGGCCAGTCAGGTACATCAGGAAGCCAATTGACTACACTCTACTGGATGATGTCGGCCACGGCGTTAAGGTGAGCAGATTTTTCTTGTTTTGTGTGTATGTGGCACTAATTTTCTGCTCGCATATAATATTTCCCTCTGCTCAGTCCATTAGTTTTCCCATCTTTTTTCTCTCCCTTCCCCCTCTTTGCTTTCTCGCCAGAGGTACTCCTATCTCCCTCTGTCTCCTCTCCCACTTTGTCTGTTTTTCTCGCTCAAACGGCGTCTCTTGTGCTTTCTCTTTCATCTTCAGAAAACACCCCTCTCTGACCCTGCAGGAATATGTTGCAGTGTGTGTTAGTGGGAACTGGTTCGGGAGGGTGGAGATGGAGATAAACTTAAAAAAAAAGCAATTACGTCATGTAGCTTTCAGAAAACAGCTCTGTTCTTGGATTGTTGTGATCAGAGACACATTTGTGGGACCTTTTTTTTTTTTTTTTTTCTTTTCTTTTTTTTAAAGGCACTTTAGCCGCTCTCATAATCTCATTATGGCGATGTTATGGTTCGATTTGTAGTTTATCTAACTTCAGTGTGAAAGGTAGCAAAGAAGCTTTTTGATGTGATAAACTCTTCAAAACAGAGACTCACCCGCAGCTCCCAGCCATTAGGGCTCGCTCTAGGGGTCGCTCGGTGACATCATTTCCTGACAGCTGCAGGCAGTTTTTCTATTTATTTATTTTTTTTGGAGATCTCCATTCTCCCTCATGAGCGTCCTCTGCGCCATCAGTCAGCCAATCAATCTCAGCTGTCAGACAGATTGGATTAAAGACCCCGCCATTAGTGTCCCATAGTGTTACAGGCATTGATAAGACCAGATAAAAGCCATTGTGCCACTCTCAATTTTCTGTGTGGGGAGTTGCATTGAAGCCCTCTGTCACGGTTAATGGGATGTGAAACATTTTGTTAGGGTGTGTTTCACCCTAGACTTTCCAGACTTTCACCAGTAATTATGACTATTGGGCCGTAAATGTGAGGCTATTTACAGTTTCAGGAATAATAAAAGCAGGAGTCTTTCTTCCTGTGAGTAAGATTCAGAGAAAATGAAATAATTGGCAGATACAGTTTACAAAAACAGATAGTGATAGTGGATTTGGAGTGGCGATACAGATTTTTAGTTTTGGGTCCAGACCGAAACTACCACAGAAAATATCACACAATCACAAACTCCAGAGGTGTGGCTGAGCGATAGAGCCAGAAATAACAGATTTCAACAGACTGACAGTCCAGCCTCTTAAGTCTTTCTTTTTTTTCACAGCAGTGGATTGATGTGTCACATTTACAGTGGTTAGCCACAATGTAGAAAAACGTTGCAGTCTTATGGCTTCACTGCTATGCTACTCTGCTACATGTGGTACAGACGGCCCTGAAAGTATTGTAAGCTGGACAAACTGTGATGATGCTATTTCTTAATTATTCCAACTATCTTTTTTTTGCAAGAAGTCTTTGTTTTATTTTTTGTGCTTATCAAACATCTTTCCCTACATTGCTTAAAGAGGGGAAAAAAAAGTAATACTTGCAAACTTTGAGGTGAGGTTGTTGTGTCCACTGTTTCCATCTAGTAATGTTCATATCTAATTAAAACCAGGATCACCAGGCATAACCGTGCAATAAGGTCCATTTTAATCATCCCCAGTTCTGTACCTACTCTTTACTCTAAAAGAGACGCTCAAAATTAGGCCTCGTCGGCTGCTTTAAAACCGTTTGAGTCTATTTTAGGATTATCACGTAGTACTCTGAGCCTAATCTCTGTGGATTTTCTGCCTTAAACGTCTTTGTCTATGCCGCGTTTAGCCTGTGAATGTGGGGAGCGCACACCCGCACATCCGGCAGCCCTACATCACTCACCTCCTCTCATCTATGCATGTCGAGAGCCAGAGAGCGATCGATACGCAACATCAATACTCCACATTAATTCATAGCGCATGCTGCAATGGCAGCTGTCAAAAGTCTGAACGTCTGTAGCCGCGTTTTATTTACTGACCAGAATCGATACCTTAATAAGAGTTCAGATCGTGAATATTGGCTCCAGTTTGCTTTCAGACTTGCTGTGTCTGCCTGAGGGTTAGCTTTGGCCTAAATGTTGAGTTGGCTTTACGACCTTACAAAAAGTTGGTGTTAGACACCTGCGGAGAGGAAAATAAAATTTGATTTGCTAACATACATTATTGAAGAAAAGTTTTTCTATAAAAGGGAGGTGGAAAAAAAAAAAAGAAGGAAGATGAAATTCATGTGGTATAAACAAACCGAACACAGCAGTAATCACTGCAGTCTCACAACTGACAGATCAGGATGCTCCTGCAGGCTTTCTGACAGCAACATGATGCTTTTTAGCTTTAATACGAAAGATGAGATTTATTCTTCCAGTCAGATGATGCTTAATCTAGTCAGCGAGGCTTTCAGGAATGCACCAGGCACGTCGGCTGTTTGAAGTCAGATTTCAGTCCTTTGATATTCTGTCCTGTGTCAGTTAAGAGTTTACAAGATTACTAAAGGGGATGGTTCAAGTTCTTCATGACAAAGACGGCGGCTGCTGTTGTTCCTCTGTATCGGGGATGTTTCTGGTAACTCGTTTCCTAGTTGAGTAAAAATCTGACTAATCCACTGCTGTGAGTGTATGAAAAAAGTGAGCACAATTCTAATCTTACACATTGTCTGTAAACATATTTACGCTATATGAAAGAATCAGTCTAGCATACATCAGGCTAACATACATATGACATTTGTGGTGTAGCCAGGCACGGCTGTACGATCGTATTTGTTTGTACCGCCAGTTTAATGATTTATCACTGATATATCATTAAACTGATGGTTCATAATGGCCCCGTTAGAACCAACAGTTAAGTGGTGTTGCGTTCCAACCAGAGACTGTATAAAACATGGACATTACACGGTAGTTTTGGCCTCCACCAACACTTCGAGCCTTAACATTGGTCAGATAAATTCAATGAAATGCAACAACGGCACAAACATGGTAGAGAGCTCTAGTTCAAAGACGTGAATTAGTTGAGGTGAGGCCTATCAGACCCATTCAGCTGCCTCTGCAACTCAAACCTATCATGTGTTTTTGGAGCAAGCCTGAAGAAGGCGAACTGCAATTTTTGGCGGATCATCTTTAGATTAATTATTTATTTATTTCTTAAGCACCGCAGATTGCTCCCTTGGTGACTGCTAGTTAGGGCAGCAATGGTTAATTCTTCAGTTCTGGCAGATGTGATAACACCCGACAGGCTACTGATACAAGACCTTTACCCTTAGCAGCTGCAGGCATGTTCAGATTTCACACAAAGGCAGGCGAGAGCGCTGCAACTTTAACTGGTTACAGTTGCTAAGTTTTGCCTTAAAAACCTTAAATGAGCATTTTCCAGCTGCTTTTTTAAAAAGCTCAGTCACATTAAACTCCAGTGGCAGCGGCTGCTTCACAAGAAGGGCTGCACCACATTAAATAAGTTCAACGCTTTTAAAGGGAAGCGGCAGTTAACACAGGTTTAATAAGATGTAAGATATATTAACCGGACCTCCTCCAAGGAGAGTGAAATCTGAACATGAAGTTAGCCTTTCGCAGCTGCACTGAAGCCGTTTCCTGTTTTTAAGCGTGCAAAGGTCGGCTCCTGTTGACCTGTGCTATGAATTTACTCTTGATTTCATCCGTTCTTTCTGTTGTGGTCCTGTGACGCTACAGTGCTTTCTGCAAAGGCCACTGGGGAAGCTGCATTATAGATGAGCCACTTGACTCTGTAGTTGTCAAACTGCAGATCAACCCCGCTGCTATGCTGGCTCTGTTTTCAGACAGAAAGCTACACAAGTATGAGTTTTGAATTCATTTTCTAGGGGTGCCAGTGAAGCGATGATCTGAAATTATACAGTTCACATCATAGAAAATGCATAAAAGGTTACCAAAGGTTGGAGTGGTTCTCTGCAACCTTTTCTTATGTCATTTTGTCGATGCACAAAAATAAATTCTTCAGTTTCTTTTGCCATTCGATCCCTGAAAAATCTTTGCTGTCTGGCTCTTGCTCTGGGTGTGGTGCTGGAGTCAAGGGCACAAGTCAGGAAAAAGTGTTTTTCTATAAATGGCATGATTTTTACTACTGACCTTCTGAGGTCTTTCTACGAGTTAACAGTGTAAATACAAGGAATCATTTTTCTGCTGCTCACTTAACTTGGACTGATCCATTTACATGTGGCTGTTTTGACATGCCCTCTTTCTGTCTCTTTCTCCTGTGTTTTTTTTCTTTTTCTTTTTTCCTTCGCCCACACTAAGTGGCTAAAAGCCAAGGTAAGTCTGCTTTGTCACATGACCCATTTTGCTCCGATGTATTATTGATAGATTTGTTCAACTCCCTTCCACGGCAGACTCATCCTCGTGTGATTACTGTTATCATCTCCCATGTTACTTCACATTAACTGACCTGTAGTCCTCCCACAGATGAGCGTAGTCTTTGTCACACTCCCTTGTCTGTTTACCAACCATGTATGTGTTGTTATTTACTTTCATGTTGTGTACTCGTCCCTTAATGTCACGTAGTTTGTTTAATGCTTACGGGTTTCCCAGATAACTGCTGCTGCTCCAAAATTCCATCAGAGTGTAAACTGCACACCCTGGGGGAGGGATTACATCTCCCCTCAAATATTACGCTGTGTCATCTGGGCAGCCTGTAAGAGTAGATTGTGATCACATTAGTAATATTCACCCACTGTGACTGGAGGAATGTGTGCATAAAACAAGCTTCTTCTGGGGTTTCTTTCCAACCACAGCAACATGGAAACAATCAGTCGATCAGAGGAGGAACACTATCGAGGACCAATCCGCCGACGCAAAAGCCGCCCAGTCCGCCGATGTCTGGGCGTGGCACGCTTGGGTAAGATTTCCATCAGAGTCACCAGAAAAGGAAACCCAGTCCTTTAATTATGAATAATTTAAGCACGTCACTTGTCTTTATTTTTTTGCTTTATAAGTCCAAGAGATAAAAACACAGGGCACATTTGCTGAGGAGTGAACTTGATGGATCAGTGGTCACTTTTGCTGGAAAAGAAGCTGATAAGTGGCAGGATCCAGAAAAAGGAACATGCAGGGTTGTTGTAGTGCGTCCTGCCCCGATGCACAAACACAGACGCTGATCAGATATTAATTCCAGGGATAAACAGCGATGTTTAGCGCGCCTCATCCAGCTGGGTAAACTGATAGGATTTACAACGCTTTAGTGGACACACCCATAACGTTCAGATAGTAGGTTTTACGCTCAGTGATGATCATTCTTTTCTTTGATTTTATCATAATTTGTTTATCGCTTTTCATTTTTGGGCCACTCCAGACGCAACACGCCCTACAAGACCCTGGAGCCAGTGAAGCCGCCCACGGTTCCCAATGACTACATGACCAGCCCCGCCCGACTAGGCAGCCAGCACGGACAGCAGCAGAGCCCCGGGCGCACGGCGTCGCTCAGCCAGAGGCAACGCACGCACAGGTAGATGAGGAAAGAGGGAAAAATCAGTGCATGCAGCTATGCAGGAGCTTCTGTTGCTTTTCTGTATATATTACTGTAACCAGAATATTATATTATAACAAGTTAGGACAGCAAGCCGTTTCCATAAACTGTGCAGTGATGCAGAGACCTACTAATACCAACTAAGTAACACACAAATAAACAACTACACTTCGACACTGAAGAAAAACTCAGGACAAACTATTTAAGGACTTGTAGTACAATTAACCACATTTAAAATTCCAATACGGACGTAAAGAGGCTGAAGCAGTTATAAGAAGTGTGGTAGTAGCACGTGAGAGGAATACAATCCGAATATATGACCAAAAACTGACCAAATATTGATGCTAGAAGAGGATAAGAGAGTCACAGAAAAATACTTTCATGCAGAGTGCAGTTTAAAATCTGCAATGCTAATCAGGCAACAGGCACGTAACACTTTTTTTTTTTTCTTCAAAAATTTTGGGAGGTTGAAGTGGAATTGGGTGTTCCAGCTACACCACTAAAACTGCTCACTGAATATAAACCTAGGGTTTGAGTAATGTGTGTAAAGCATCTATCCAAAAACACCGGTCCCCTCTATGTCGGCTAGTTCTAATCTCTTCATTCAGTTCAGCGGCTTAGAGCACTTTCACACCTCTTCCTCTCCACTACACTAAATCCAGCATTTGTCTGACAAGGATTGGAGGGCTTCTGAATCACTCTGATATTAATATCTGTAAAAGCCTTTGAAATAAAGTGCTGTTAAAAAAAGAAAAAAAGTCCGCCACAGCGTGGAACCCCTTGAACATTACTCTCAAGGATTGTTCCCCAGAAATCTCCAGGAGCTTTCATCAAATTTGAGTTACGAGTGAGTGAAGTCTCCTCATTAGCTAAAAAGCCTGTAATGCTGGCTGTGATGCTCGTAAATATTACGTATTTATGAGCAAATTTTATTTATTTTTAAACCCTCTTTGTCCAACTTCCCTTTTAGTTTCATGCTTGTTGCTTCTTTCCTACAGCTGTTCTGCCTCATCTGTTAAAACGTATTTGAATGTGCACAGTTTTAGGTTCTTTGGCGTCACCGTTGCCGATCTGCTCTGATGTCCCCTTAACAAACCGAATGCTGTCCTCAGAGTCCCAAACTCCCTGCTGCAGCTAATATTGCTGTGGCATCGCTATTTGATTACACTGCCTGGAAGTAAGCTGTGCTTGTTCAGCTCAACAGTCTCTGTCATCTTCAGCTGAGGTCTGAATTCAATATAGGCTCCCGTGTGCTGCTACACGTTCCCTGCTATTATCTAATTTCTTTGTATAGGAGCGATTACACTCTTGCGTGCAGGGAACGTTTTATTTTAGGAGCCGTGCTAATTTTAGTCACCGCAGAATGCTTGGAGTAAAAATTTGCTCCAATCTAGCATTACAGGTTTGGATATCTGGGCAGAGTCTGTATGTTAAAGATGGTGTTTGGCTTTGTGGACACAGCATGTACCAAAACACAAATGTTAAACATAGTTCCTGCAGAACTATCAACTTCTTCTTTAACTGCTATACCCATATTCTTTATGTCATTATAAAGCAATTCAAAAGTGCAAATGGATGGTTTGCTATCTTTCTGTTACATGGTACCCTAAAAGTACACCCCAAAAAATGTTTGCTGTGCAAATCATACAAAACATTTTGTGCCATGTGAAGGAAATCAGCTGTTCTTATGGTTAGATTATGGTTCCATACACAGATGCATAAAATGAGTCACAAATGCACAACTGTGGAAGCACAGATTAAAGGCTTTAAACTCACTACCGCATCAGGTCAGGTTTGGTGTTGCTTCTGCAACTTTACAAGTGGGAAGTCCGACCGTTCTGGTGTTGTGCCAAAAAATAATTGCTGGTATTTAAACTGTTAGGCTGTCAAACATATCTGTCAAAAATGATGTCAAGCCTTTTTGAACCAGGAAAAAAAACCTTTCCATCAGAGAGACACTGCAATCAGCTTTTGGAAAAGTGTCTTTACATATCCGTATTTATTCTTTATATCCCATATTTATAGGATATATCCTATATCATATCCAGATCTGGCTGAGCTGGGGAAGCAGAAATAGCAGCAAATATGACATCACAGGTCTGAAATTGGGCAGCGATAGCTCAGTAGGTACAGTGGTGGCCCCATGATCAGAAGGTCGGCGGTTTGAATCCACTGAACAGCGACCCTGAGGTACCCCTGAGCAAGGTACCGTCCCTACACACTGCTCCCCGAGTGCTAGATTGGTGGCTGCCCGCTGCTTCACTGAGTGAATTGGTTAAATGCGGAGAGGGGGATCAATCAAGTATACATTAGAAAGGTATTTTTAATTGACCAAAAGGACAGGATTGGATGTAATGCAACAACAACAACAACAAACTTTATTTATATAGCACATTTAAAACCAGTGGAATACCAAAGTGCTTAACATACGAGAGGGTCAAACGTAAGTAGTAGAGAAAAATGATGGCCATGGCAAAGTACCAAACATGCTAGCAGGTTGATGGCACTAAAAACACAGAGACAAAAGAAATGCATATAAAAGCGTAATAGAAAAATATGTGTAAAAGACAAGAGTCAATAAAAATTTAAAATAATTAAAAGTAGTTAAAAAGAGAACGAAAGTAGCAACAAACATTAAACTAACTAACAAACGAGCATTAACTGGTATAAAAGGCGACGTTAAATAAATGGGTTTTTAACCACGATTTGAAAGATTGAAACTGGGAAGATGATCTTAGATTATACACCCCTGCTAGAGCACTAAGTAGTTCAGTGAGGTAACTTGGCACTATATTGTTAATAATTCTAAAGGTGAGCAGCATGATTTTGAATTGAATACGATACTTAACGGGGAGCCAGTGCAGGTCAGCGAGGACAGGGGTGATAGAAACACGCCGCCCAGTACCAGTAAGAAAACCAGCCGCCTCATTCAGAACAATTTGCAGTGTATGGAGAAGAGTAGAGTTAAGACCAGCGTAAAGGGAGTTGCAATAAGTACAGACGTCCTTGTGCGGGACATAATGTCTGGCCTTGCAAATAAGACGCAATTGATGAAAGCAAGATTTCACAGTCATAAGGTCCTGGCAGAACAGGTAATTTCCTTATTTTATACTTCTTTGCAAATCCTGTTAACTGCAGTCTTCATCAATATAACCAAAGAGATTACTTTTTGGCTCAGCACTGGCTTGAAATTCCAGTTAGGAGTTTGGGATTCCCGACTTCCCACTTCAAATGAAACGTCAAAGCTGCCTATTTACAGTGAGTATGGATAAATACCAGACGACTACCTTTAAATATCAGTGTCACAGATGGCTTTAAAAGGTGAATGCCTCCTTCCAGGAGATGATACTCTTGTACGCTTCAGAATGCTTTTATTTTTTTGTTCATTTTCATGGAGAAAGCTGTTTTTCCATATTGGCTCTAGAGATTTTTGTCAGTTGTGAGCAAGTGAGCTGGAACTTTCTTACGCCTCACAGTTAATTTATCAACAGTTCCCTGTTATAAGTACAGACTGAAAGAAGGAGGCGGAGCAGCGGAGAAAGAGCTCATTGGTTTTATTTGACACCATTTTGAAACAAAGACGACTAAAGAAAGCTAAAGCAGGGGAAGAGATAAATGGGTTGGCAAAGGAATGGTAAGTTATAGAGAGATTAGAAGGGATAAATCTAAATCGCAGAGATGAGGAGGAAGGGTGTTGACTTTAAAAGAGGGCACAATATTGTTTAGCCTCTATAGTCGCAGACAGTTAGCTCCTACTGCCACCGTCGTCCTTTAGAGGAGTAACTCCCGCTGTTTGTGCCCGGAGAGCCCCAGGGCTTGACTGACACAGATCAGAGAGGAGGAGAGGGCGGAGGGGAGGAGGGGTGAAGGGAAAGGGGGATAAGGGGATGTGGGGGAGGTGGGAGTGAGCAGGGGTTCAGAGGGGTGGAAGGAATCAGAGGAGATGAGGGAGAGAGGGGTTCTGGTAGATGAATGGGGAATCACTTTACAGGCGATGAAGAGATCAGAGAAAGAGGTCAAGGGATGGTTAAGGGTGAGGGGAGGATCAGTTGAAAAACAAGGATGAAAGCGGCAGGGGAAAAAAAGAAGAGGTGGGATGAGGGGTTGTAGCAGAAATGAGGATCAAGGCCAGCCTGAGAGATGGTGAAAGAGCGGGAGGAGGGAATTATTTGTCCTGGCCATTGATCTACGAGCTGTGGGGTCATGTACAGGCTGAAAATGCAGAGCTGACGTACATATTACATACACATGACCTACATCTAGGTGCTGGGCAAAGCTGCTGAAATCCAGTAAAAACATTATGTCTGAGCAAAGCTCCTTTCAGTTGCTCCTTTATTCACACGGGGTGACAGGAGAGCGGAGCAGGTAGCGCCACATATTTGACGTAGCTAATTGATATGCCGAATGCCTTTTGTGACACAACCCACAAAGGCTTTGTCTCTATGTGGGATGGAATGGACAGACTTTTAAGGCAAGTCTGTAAAAACAATGTCGATTTTCCACAGAATCGCCTTTTAAATGTTTGATGATCCATGCATTTATCTTCTACCGCTTATCTGGGTCGCAGCGACAGCAGCGACTTCTCTCACACCGGCCACCTCTTCCAGCCAGTCCTAGGTCTTCCCTGGGGCCTTCTCCCAGTAGGACATGCCCCTAATACCTCGCCTACTGGGAGGTGTCCAGGAGGCATCAAGTCAGATGCCTGAACTGGCTCCTTTTAATGTGGAGGAGCAGCAGCTCTACTCAGAGTCCCTCTGAGCTCCTCACCGTATCTCAAGGGGAGCCTAGGCACCTTTTGAAGGAAAGTAATTTCCAATACTTGTATCTGCGACCTCATTCTTTCAGTCACTGCTCAGAGCGCATGTGAGGGCAGGAACGTAGATGGACCAGTAAATCGACAGCTTCGCTTTTCTGCTTAGCTCTCGCTTTACAGCAACAGATCAGTGCAGCATCCACATCACTGTGCTGGTTTCATGAATTTATTATGAGTGGAAGATTTTTTTTGAGAACAGTAGATAATTTGTCATAAAAAATATGAAAATTGCCTGTGATTTGGGTCCTGGGAACACATGTCTTAAAATTTAAGTCCAACACCACAAAATATTTGAAACGCATATATAATTTATAATTTCAGGAAGTTGAAAAAGTTGTTCATCTGTAGCTTTCGTTATTTAAAAAAACAAACAGCTAATGAATATTCACCTCATTCTTTAACATGACTCCATATGTCCTTTTTCTTAACTGCAGTGTTGAGTGAGAATCAGGTCACCAGTTCGTCGCAGGGAGACAAATGTCACGTCCACATCTACAGTCAATTTAGTCACCAGTTAGCCTAACAAATAACTCGCACAAAGAGCCATCCAGTGATAGACACTGCAGATTTGTTCAGGCTATAAATGCAGTGGTGTGAGGCGTTAATTCACGCGTCACACTTATTCCTGTACCAGTAAGTCTACAAATTCTACATAATACTGGGTGTGTAGTAGGAAAACATTCACAAATACGTGCACGTTGGTATGATAAATTCCAATTTCAATAATCTTTAAATCCTGCTGACTAACCTGCTTCTCATAAATGTGTGCAAGCTGCAGTAAGCGTGCGCGCATGTGTGTGGCCTGCTTAAACTGATGTGCAGACTGATGTTCCGGTTATAGTCACGTCTTTGTTCCTTTTATTTCGTTCTCTAAAAATAAATCATGTGGAACATTTAGACGTGTTTGGCAAGGCCTCGTATCATGTACAACAAAGTGACTGTTCCCCCCCATTACTCTCAAAGCAAGGCTTAATGTTGGTGATTATCATCCACACTATATGATGATCACTGTAAATTTGTGTTTGGGGGGGAATTGGAGTGTCAAAAGCAAGATTTTAAGGTGGTTTGCATGCTGAATGCTTAAATACCCTCTTAAATCCTGGAATATTTATTTTTTTGTTCAGTTTCTTTGACAGACTGTGACCAAAAATGCTTCAATAGGGTGACTCATGTCTTTTTCACTTGGGCGTGTCACCCTGCAGCTCAGTCTTAACAAGCCAATAGACTGAATAAGTGTGGAAGAGCAAAGTCACCCTGGAGTATTACTTAAAAATGTGGAGTTTTTGGCCTTTTACTTCTAAATGGGACATAAGCAGCGACGCAGCAGAGTCCCCTATATCTGCAGTGTTACCTGCTGTGCAGTCTAAGCAGGTTGCCCTGAATAAAACAATGTCCTCTTTTTCCTTCTGTCTCTCCTCCCTCAGTGGAAGCAGCGGGGGCAGCGGCAGCAGGGAGAACAGCGGCAGCAGCGGAATTGGCATTCCCATCGCCGTGCCTACACCCTCCATCCCCAACTCTGGACCAGGTGAGCTTGACAGTGGTGGTGACTTAAACAGTAAACGGTAACAGTCGGCCAGGAATGTTGTCACTTGAGTTTTGGTGTATTTTCCACCCAGTTAAAACAAGATGATGACACTACAGGACTGCTCTGTTTGGCAAGATGCACACCATAGACTTCAACTAATTCAAATCTAGATGTAGCTTCCAGGTCTGAAATGGTCACCAAAGGGCGACTGCTCTTGTTTAAAGATGAGTCCAGTTTCACAGAAGTCAATGAGAAGATGATCCTACAGCTCAGTTGATATTTGACCTCAGTAAACATCTCCTAATGAGAATGTGTCCTTATACATTAGCTTTAGCTAATAGCTAATGCAACAGTGTTCATTTGTTTAAAGTCATTATCATTATTTAGAGTGAAATAGACAATAAAAAACAGTATGCAAGGTGACAACCTTGGACTTCTTAAACATCTGGGACAAATCAATGTTGCTACTGATTGTCCATCTTTTAGGTACAGTCTATGGTGTGTTCTTTGTGAATCAAACTTTAAACACATACATTTCTCAATCAATATATGGCTAAAAAAAATACAATTTAAATAAATGTTTTTAAGCGTAAAATCTGAATATATGATGAAGTTTGATAAAGTGTAAATGTATGACGCTATTGGCAGATAGAGAGAGTGCGCATCACAAAGCCTATGTTTACCAGACAGGGATTATGGAGCCCCATTGTGTTCTAAGCACAGCTGATTCTCTATCCTACTGTGTAAATAGGCCAAGCTGCGCGAGGCCTGACACTTTACAGTTAAACAGTAAAGCCCACGTAACACGACGAGCTGCTACACGTGGTGTCGCGCTGTACCGTGATCACGGCGGAGATGGTGCTGCGTTTAAGTTTGGAGCATTGTAGGTTGACGTAGCAGCTGTTTTACCTCGGCGCCGGGATCAGGCCGGCAGCACAGGACTTTCCGCAGCACTCCCTCTCTCTCTCTTTCTCTGTGATGTGCAAGCTGGTCGCCATGGAAACACTCGATTCATACCGCAAAGGAGTGTGTCCAAGTGCGTGAGAAGTCGGAGCGCTCCTCCGGGCCCGGAGGGTTCTTAAGTAAATTGATATGATGTCATGTAATCAAGGTGTAGGAGGCGGCGAGGACATGGTCACTAACGTGAGTCCTCCTTTCAGTCCCAACCATGCCTGCTCCCCCGGGAGCCCCTCCGCCTCCCCCACCCCCTCCTCCTCTACCTCCACCTGCTCCTCCCATGGCCGGGATGGCCCCTCCAGCGCCACCACCGCCACCTCCCATAGGTGAGATTCCTCGAAGCTCCAGAGCCGCTTGTTTGACCTCTGCCGACTGGATGGCGGATCATCACCTTGGAGATGCACAAAATAAGGGTGCTGTGGGTGCCGATGTCCGTCTGTGCACACTGCAAGCAAAGGGTCCTCTTATCAAATCTTATCAAAAATCAAGAATAAAGCAACAGAAACAGCCGCATCATCTCTGAGAGATTTCTCTGTCATCCACTTAGGCTGAAGCGGTATTCACAAAATGAGGAAACATTATTAAGGAAATGGGGGAGAAAGATAAAAATCGAATTGCGCTCTCGACGAGCGTTGGCCACGACGAGCTTTCCCCAGCCAAGAAACTCGCTGAACTAAACACAGCAGCCAAAGATTTCTGGGTTGTTCAGCTCTGTCGTTGCTTGCAGTGTGGACAGAGTTTCGTGCTTCTGTTAAGCACAGTGTGACATTTAACTTAATCCTTCACGGTGGTGGTTTTGGTGGTGGTGGTGCTCTTCTTCACTGAAGTGTAATCGGTTAATACAGAAGTCTCATGTCACCTAGGGCCTGGCTAAAGTTAATTAGTGCCTGTAATTTCTCTTAAATTGGTCCTTTACATTTTAATCTCAAGCTGTTGTGGATAATAAAATAAGTTTTTATTTCAAATCTGTACAGATGTACAGAAACGTGACTTTGAGACTTCTACTGCAGGTACAGTATGTGGCTCATTTGATTTATTTTTTTTTAAATTTCCATAAACATGATTGTGGTTAAAGCTGCATCAGGCAACACTTTCCTGAACTCAAGATCATTCACATTTAAAGCTGTAAGCTGGTTGTGGACATTCCAGACTCTGGTTTCATAATTAACCCTTTTAATTGGTAATCGGCGTGGCTACGATTTGAGATGAGTTTGCATCTTTAAATCTCTCCATTTGATTGTCAGCCATCTCTGTGCCGCATCGCTGCTACTTTCTATTTGCGTGTGCATTAGCTGTGATCATAGTCTGTGATGAAACAGAAAAACTATTTTTGCAAAGTTGCAAAAAAAGATTGACACATCCCCAAACTCGGTCGTTACTGTAAATGTTCACCCATCAGCGGGCAAAGCTAAAGATAACTTGCTGATGCAGGGTGCGGTCTGTTTAGACAGATGTAGTATAAAAAGTCAAACGTTCCTATTGGGCCTAACTTTTAAAATTACAATTGCTGCACCAGCATTGTTAGACCGAGGGGTCAAACAACACATCACATCTAATACATTTAAAGCTAATTTGTCCCTCTAAACCTGATTTATTGGAAACCCTGTTATGTTTTTAAGTAATTAGTTGCCTTTTATTGAACACTGTGCTCAATGCGTCTTTGCAACAGGTTTAGGGAGTGGGTAAGTTGAATTCAGAGATGCTAATGATTTTCACTGGTAGAAAGTAAAGCAGTGACTCGGTATGGAGACTGTTTGAGCCACAGCAAATGCCACATAATGATTTCAGGGTAATGGACTCCCCAAACCATTCAGCCAGCCTTTTGGGTGCTTCAGATACTCAGCAGTGCCTGATGTAGCTTTAATTTACACGGCCTCTGAATCACAGATTCGTGATGCTGGGATTGAGTCCGAGCTCTGTAAAGCGTAAAGCATCCAGCTGTTTCATCGGTGTCCACCGGTAAGTGTCTAAGCCTGAGCAGCAGCCGCTCTTCGCTCATCGACTCTGGTAATCTTTGTGGCCGAGATGATCACTTGAATTGTGCACATTTTATCATCTGAACATCACCAGACTCTTTATTTTCCACTTATAATTATTCTGCTGGTGACACTGTAGCGAAGTTTATTTGTGGTTGTTTTCCTCTGAATCTTTACTTCCTCTGGTCCCACCCATTCCTATCTCTCCCGAGAGGATGTATATTATCTAGAAATGTGAGCAGGAAATGCTCGAGCAGAAGAAAGAAAGGCAGAAAAAAACTTAAACCCCTCCTCGCCCTCTCTATTTTTGTCGGCCACAGCCGCACACATTGCTTCAATCTTCAAATAGTTCTTTGTTGTTGTTGTTTTTAAAGCTGTTGTTCACAGAGATGCTTCAGTTATTCTTTGATGGCAGTGTAGTGATGCACGTAATCCTAAATGCTACCTGCAGTCTTTTAAACCGTGTCAAACATACGGCCCGCGGGCCTGAATCGGCTTTGTAAAGACTCCAATTCTGCATCCTTGACAACTTAAGAAAATGTGAATGAAGGGCAAAGATTTTGAACAGTTTTTCCTGTTGATAAAGATCCCCCACACACCCACTGCCATCTATACTACACCAAAGTGAATCAATGAAAGCTTCATATTCTAAATCTATACTTACAGGACACCCTGACCAATGAACTGTGGGAACCTTTTGTTTGCTTCATACATTTATCATGCAGTTTCACTGGTCCAGCTCACTTCACATCAAAGCGTGGCATATAAAATGAGTTTGAAATCCCTGTTTTAATTGTTGCTTCAGCAAAAACCTGCAGGATCCATCTGTTCTGTTGCTGCGTTCTTATTCCTCAATCGATCCTTCCTTTCCTTCTTGTCTAAGAAAGCTACATTTAAGATAACTTGTTGACGAAACTCTTCATGAAGTGTCTGTTACTTTTATAACCAAATTACAATCTCTGTTGCTTCCCCAAGATCACCTGCTTCCTCTGACTTTTGTTGACTAACTTTAACATTTTTTAATAGGCAGGGGGCTCTGATCAGAATTTAAAAGCTCATGTTATCTCACACGGTGTTGATGATTCATGTTTTGGTTGGTTTCCCCCTTCCCTCTCATTTCCAACCTTCTTCCCTCCTTTGCTACCGTGCTTGGCTTTCCTCTCTTTCCTCCCCGTCCTTGGGGTTTCTAGCTGTGGCCCCTGGACCTGGTCTGGGACCCGCTCCAATGTCCCAGTTTGGAACCATCTCGCGGCAGATTCCGCGGCACAACTCTTCCAACTCCTCTGTCTCTATGGTTTCGGCCACGGGCACCTACCGGCGGGCGCCGTCGGTCACTTCGCAGTTCTCCTTGCAGCAGCAGCAGCAGCAACAACAGCAGCAACAACAACAGCAGCAACAGCAGCCTCATATTAATGGAGGCACTCCTGGCTATGGTCAGAACTCAAGTAAGGCCCTCTTGTCTCCAGCTCCCAACTGCTTTCTAGATCCAGAGCTGTCACTGAAGGACACACAACCTCACATTCTTCCCAAATCATGCACCCGACGCGAACTAACCTTTGTAGCCACACACAAAATCTTTATATTTTATATTTGCAAGTAAATCAGTGCTTTCTGAAGGTCAGGCCGAGTTCTTCACAGAACTATTGACGTTTGTTTTTAATCTGAAAGTGCAGGTTAAGGCTTTTTATCCAACTGTGGGGCGTCTTTAGTATTGATGCAGAATGCCTCATCCTTGGATTTGTACACAGATGCAATGCAGGCAATCAATATTAGCTAGCAGTGCAGAGTCGGTCTTTGGCATCTTGTAAAAACTTAGGCAAAGTTTACTGGCTGTGTATTGTACTGCAGTTAGGTCAGCTGTTAACCTCACTTCAATTATGCCTATATTGCTAAGAGATCTCTTTGCACAGATTTATTAGGTGGGATCAAGAAAATAAAGGCAAAGCACAGGCATCATTGATTTTTAAGTCTCTTTTTAAAGGGTAGACTTGCAGCTTGAGATAGCAGGAATAGTTAGGTGGCCTTTTCACGCTGTATGGATCCCATTTATACAGATCACAGTGCAAGCCAGATGACCTCCAGATGTGCAGATGTGCCCGTTCCGTTCCAAACACTTCATTCAGAGAGAATTTACACATCACATGTGGTCTTTCTTGCACATCTGCAGATTCCTGGTAGCTTTGTCATTGCCTGAAGCCTAAAAGTGATATTTTCTGAAACACTGGTTCTTGACTATTACTTATTCACAGCATTTAACCTAAAATTAATCATGTGATCTGAGGAAAACTAACATGAGAATCTAAAGTAGTGTTAACATTACTAAAACAGGTCTGTAGGGAGTTGCTTCACATGAGTTCAGGATGAGACATCTAAAGTAAATACTGCCCCCTTGTGGCTATTAGAAGTCCCCTGTTTTCTTTCGATTTAGAGGAAACTGTCTGATCGACAGAAATCAAACATAATCTGCGTTTTATCCTCTTGCTCTAATGATCCCCTGATACCATGTGAATCTCATCACAGTCGCAGATGCTGCTGAACTTTTCAGCTCATGTTTGCGTCTGATCTGTGATCTCTGTCAAATAGAAGAAAAAAAAAATTAACTTATTTAAACGATCAGTCTTCCAGTATAGTGCTTAACTGTGCTTTTGTTAGATGTGTACATGCTCCCAGTTCTTGCAGTGTGTCTGTGTTGACTGTTGTTTGCTTGGGGGTTGGGTTGGACGCTGAACTGTCTTTCTTGGTGACTGATGGGCTTTGTCTTTTTCTCCTTCTGATGCTCACTCTGTCGGCCTTCCTGCCCTTTTCTCCGCTGGCTTTCAGTGTCTATCGCTCCTCCTCCTCCCCCCATGCCCCAGCTGACTCCACAGATACCTCTGACTGGCTTTGTGGCCAGGATGCAGGAGAGCAGTAAGTGAAGAGGCTAAGACACACACACAGCACTTTCCTCGTTATCTGCGCCAACTGTTCCAACTCCCAAACACAGAGCATGCACTGTGTGTTCATCCTGTTTAATACGTCCTCTTCCAAAACTGAACTGATTCTTACTAGATTCCACTCATTATGTAAGCTTCTATTAGGCAACTTATAGTTTAGTTTCTTTGTTTCTGCAGCTACAAATCTACACTACTATAGAGGTATAATACAGAGTACTTGTAGCACTATAGAGTTACGCTAAAGTCATTGATGATGTTTAGGGTAAAACGTGCCAAAGGTCACCACTCTCTGCTGTCCCCTCTGATCCAAAACCTGCCATATGCTCATTTATTGAAAGGGAACTAATATATTAATGGTAAACTTCACTAGAATAGCTCTGGATAGTTTGCTGATACCACAAACTATTTATTTTATAGTGGCCTGTATTGAAACTCCTTAATTCACACTTTGTTAGCAAAGCAAAGACCTTTACTAGTCCCTAAGGACCCCAAAGCGCTTTACACATCCAGTCATCCACCCATTCACACACACACATTCACACACTGGTGATGGCAAGTTACATTGTAACTGGGGCGCACTGACAGAGGCGAGGCTGCCGGACACTGGCGCCACCGGGCCCTCTAAGCTGCTGTTACTCTCAACTGCAGAACAACATTTTGTAAGTGTTAACAAGATTCTTAAACCCTGGTAGCTATGTTGTGTTTGCAAAACGTCTGCACAGAAACTGTAGTAACTGTTTGGTCTGATTTGGTCTCACCAATATTAGACAGACGTGCCAGTGAGCTCAATTTGAAGTAACACACACACACACACACACACACACACACACACACACACACACACACACACACACACACACACACACACACATCCACCTTGGCTTTTGGGTGCTGTTGGTCTCAAAAATGAAATTGTAAATATTGTAAACCTCAGAGTCAGATGGATGAGGTGTGCCTGATATACCCATGTAAGGAAATTCCATCTTTTTGACACAAAGCAGAGAATTTAGCAAACAGTGACCCTGTTGGCCGTGTTTAATGTCAGCATCCAACACTTTAACTGTATATTCTAGACAGTACGGCGTCATATTTTCAGTTTGTTATAGTGTCAGATGCAGTCTGTATACGTTTTCATACCTTTTCTTGTCCTGGAGTGGATGCCGTCAGCTCTAACCTACTAAATGGCATGACTTGGAGTTTATTTTTCATTATTTAAGTGCTCAAATAATATATATATATATAGGTGTCCTTTTTTTCTGCATATGCATGTGAAGCGATGTTCAAAGCTACAACAGGAGCACAAACTACATGAGCCACTTGAGAGGTTCGCACGCATACGGCATGTCAGTTGTGAGAAGCCTTGCAGCCTGCTTGATTGTCAGACAAACTTTGCATGCCTTGATTTATTTCTTATGCATGATTCTCCCACTGCCGCCACCTCTATCACCAAGGACATCTTGTGACTCCAACCAAAACGAGTCTCACTTTTGATGTCCATTCAATAGTTGCAGATACTCCTACTCCTCCTCCACCTCCTCCTCCAGATGACATGCCCATGTTTGACGACTCGCCACCGCCTCCGCCGCCTCCTCCGGTGGATTACGAGGAGGAAGACGCCGCAGTCGTGCACTACAACGACCCCTACGCCGACGGAGACCCCCAGTGGGCTCCCAAGAGCTACATCGAGAAAGGTTTGCTTAACGTTTCTAAGTATTTGCAGGCGAAGTCCTGCCGTTGGGTACAGAGTCCAAGAGCAAACCTTTTCCCTTCCTGTTCGCAGTGGTGGCCATCTACGACTACGCCAAGGACAAGGACGACGAGCTGACTTTCATGGAGGGCGCCATCATTTACGTCATCAAAAAGAACGACGACGGCTGGTTCGAAGGCGTGTGCAACGGCACCACCGGCCTCTTCCCCGGCAACTACGTGGAGTCCATCATGCACTACGCCGACTGAAGGGACCTTTCAGTTAAAGTACAGCATATTTATTCAGTCATATCACAATCCACTGAGAGACTGACGGCAGAAATCTGACTCCCGAGATGCATAACCACGTGATCCCCCCCCCCGCCGCCCTTTTTCTTTTGATATGACGGAATGTTTTTCCCTTACTGATTGCAAATAAAATGACAAAGGTATATCTATTTAGCTAATTTTGGTGTTATGGACAGGTGGGGAACATTTAAGGAACATGTAAAATAAACTTTTTTTTTTTTTAATGAATTGGACTGCACATGCTCACACAGTTGAAGGATGTATGGTGAGATCTTGCCTGAACAAAACACTTTGTGAACAAGAGTTTTTAGGTTTCGATGGAACAAATAAAAATGTAACGTAAGCACCTTCAGTGGAAGTGTTTGTACCGTTGGTTGTACATAATCCGAGCTGCAGCCACTCCGGGAGGGAAGGGGGGGTTCTGTAATGTAAATTCAGTGAATGTCGATCATATGATGCTTTTCATTAGTGGTGCCGCCCTCCTCCTCCTCAACTCTGTAAATGACAGATGGACTGTTGGTGATTCGCAAATAAATACTGTAAATCGTATTTCAAAGGAAAGAAAACTTACTGCGGGAAAATCAGTCTCGGCGTCAAAGCATGGAAAAATTTTTCAAGAGCTAATGTAATTTTAAGTTTATTGCCATTATCCTTCCATTATGTTGTAAATGTATACACCTTTGCTTTCTCATTACACTGTTGAAATCACTTCTTTAAAAAACTGAAGTAAATGACAGGCTCGTCCCTTTTATCGCCTTCTTTTAAATTTCATGAATTTGGGTCCATCTAAAGCAAAGACATTCCATCCATTTTCAGCTTATTATGGAGCATTTTAGGATTCACTGTTAATTTTATATGCAGATAATGTGGAAGATCTTTCGGTGACTGGCAGGAATATCATTCCTGTGCATATGGGTGACAAATTAAATGAAAAACATGAACCCGTGACCCCCAACCTTAACGTGAAGGGACTGTTTAGGTCCTCAAACCTTGTCTTTTGTGCCCTGCTTCTGAACCTGTGCACTACAATTTTAGCAAAGTAAAGATGAGGACAACCACAGCACAGGGTTTTTTTTCTTACTAAGTGTTGAAACATTTCTAACCCTTTCTAGGTTACTAATAATCACGGGCACAGAGGGGGTCACTGGATCATTTGTGTATGAAAACTGTGACCTCTCTGTTAGCCTGGCAAACACTTCCTGCAATTTGTCACCTGAGAGTGGAATCGTCCTGCCCCAAAACTGCCACGTGACAATTCAGATGTGATAACGTAGACCATTTAAGCAACTAGTACCTCCTCGGTCTTCTCAAAGCACCACTGGCCCCGTCTGGGTTCAAAGACCGCGCTGACTGCTAGGAACGTGTAATCCTCTGGGCTGCACGGGTGTATATAATACATTATCTCCAGTATAAATCAGCCAGTCCATACGTAGGTGTCTCTCAGGTATAAGAATCATCATCTTGTACTTTTTCATGCTGGTTCTGTCATCTAACATGACCTCCAAATGCAGTGTTAAACCGCTACCTGCTGTGGTCACCGTTCACCCACTTTCTTTTATTTCCAGCTCAGTTTCATCATAGATCTCTCTCTGCCCTTCATTTGTACATAATAAAATGTTGATTGAGAAATTTATGTACAGTGTTTTATAATAAACAAATCTATGTACAACATGTGCGTGTCATTACTTTTGACAAGGAACCAAAGCTTCAGATTGAATGAAATAAAAAAATGAAGCAGTTGGTTTATTGAGCGCACAGTCATTGCAGATGTTAAGGCCGTGGTCGTTACAGGACACTTTGCATCACAGAAGTAACCATATAACACTTCAGAGTGGAAAAGAAAGACACGTGACTGATTGGCCTTTGAGGTGAGGACGGATCCAAGCGAGTACACAACGATGCACTTCCCTCTCCTTTGGAATTACACAGATGTTGCAACGCCTCGGTCGCAGCTCAGGACCAGCAGGTAACAAACTGTTCACTCACAGTCGGCTAGTCTGAGCCACGGGAGGCTTTTGCAGTTACAGTACTGTAAGCAGTGAAGGGTTCAGCTGCAGTTTTCAGTTGTACTTATTCATTTACATATCATACGTTTCCTGTAAGAAACTCAAACATCACAATTTGCCTAAATACCAAGTTTACTTGCGCTTCGTAAGGATGCACAAATTTAATGGCCTGGTTTGGGGCTTTCAACAAATCTGGTAACATTTGTGTTGCACCAACTTTGGCCTGTTAAATGTTCAAAGACCGTTTGACGAGGAGCTGAAAAACTTTAAAATTCTTCTTTTTATGATGATTCTTGTTATCAACAACAAAATAAATATTGGCATTGGCATCAGGTTTCAGTCAAACTAAAATTTTAAACATCAGAATGAGCCCAAAAAATAAATCTGTGCATCCTTAATACCAAACCTCAAGTCAAGAGGAAAGCGCCACGATTCAGATCAGAGACCCCTGCTTGCCGTTTTGTTCTGTTAAGCCAGAGTTGGCACTCAGATCAGCACCAGAGGTCCATCCAAACCAAACTCCTGTTGCCTCCCTCGCTATTTTTGCCCAACCCTGCTGGTCTAAGGACCTAAGGGTGGCAGGTAAATTGCTGTCCTCTCCCCTGGAGTAGCTGCCTGAAGAGAAGCCCAGCAGAGGAGGATCATTTGTCTCTGGTTAGCACCATCTCTGTGAGCCTGATGAGGGCGTCTCTCTCTGGGGATGGCCTGAGCCTACTGATCTGCCTGATTGCTTCTTTGCAGTAGTGCTGGGCCAGGTAGTTGGTCTGCTGCACACCATTGCTCTAAAACAGAAGGAGGAGCACTCACATTATTAAAGTTTTTAATCTATTAACCTATATCGGATTTTTAAGACTGACCAATACAGATATGTGGTAATTAAAAAAAATTATTTTTCTAAATATTTTTAGCAGAGTCTCCCTAACATTTATCATTTATTTATCTAAATGTGTCTGCTTGGATCAGCTCGTTCCAAACATGTTGTCAACAGAGAAGCTGCACAGCTCCCTCTGGTGGAGAAACTACATAACTTCAATGCACAGATTTTTTTATTTTTATGTATTTTTTTGCTTTTTAGGCGGGCCTTTTTTCTTTAGTGATCGGTTAGCAGTGAAGAGGGGACACGAAGAAGAAGTCAGGCAGCAAAAGGCTGCAGGTTGGATGTGAACCCGGGCCGCTGCATTTCAGCCAGAGGGCATATGGGCACCTGCTCAACCAGTGAGCTGGCAACCGGTATCTGCCACTCATAACATGGTCGAAGGGTGGTTCTCCTATCCTTTAAAAAAAAAAAAAAAAGTCATTTATCAACTGCTATAAATGCTGATACTATCAGCAAGTAGCTAATACTGGACGATAATATCGTCCAGTATTAGCTACTGGACGATAGCTAATACTTATCAGAGCCAGAGCAGATAAGTCTGCTCTGGCTCTGCTATCAACAATAAAACACTAAAATCATTGACAACTGCTTTTTTTGTCACGCAGAGCTCAGCTTCGTTTACTAAACACCTACTTCTGGTTACAGTTTTGCAGCCTTTTGTGAATGATTAAATATTACAGCAGGCACTGCTCATAACCTGGTTATACCAACCCTATGGTTAAATACGGTGTGGCAGCATCATGCAATAAGGGAGAAATTCATAAAAGAATAAAGGAAGCGAGTTCACCTTAAAGCACAAGTAAGACCGGATTAAATTCTTGCTTCAGAAAATGTCCTTGACCAAGGCACTCCACAGCGTTTTTAATAATCAGGACCGATCCCTCTCTAAGGGACGCACTGGGACAAGTCTCTGTCTTTGAGTGATTTGGCCAAATCCCAGATCTAAAGCCCAAAGAACATCTGAGGAGAGACCCTGAAGATGACAGTTTAAGCACTTTCACATCTAATCTGACCAAGCTTTGGAGGATCTGCACAAATCCAGGTGCGATTTGTGCTCGCACAGTTTACACCACAGTGACAGTGCTGCTAAAAGTACCGAGTGAGTTCGACTACTTCTGTAAATGAGACTTAGGATTTTTAAATGCATTTCCAAAAATCTATAAAACCATCCTACCATCGTTAGTTTCAGAGTGCAGATTGTTAGACTTTGACCTACAGCGTCACTTCAGACTAGGTAAAGTTCTTTGCATCGCTTTTAGATCTCTCTCTGCTCTTTATTTGTACACAATAAAACGTTTATTGTAAAATTTATGTACAGTGTTTTATTATAAACAAATCTATTTCAACATGCATGTGTCATGACTTTTAAGAAGCTAATTTCACATCATTTTATTTTTTAATATAAATGTTATTAAGAGAGCCCTTCTTTTGGTTGGACCTTTAAGGCTTTCACTTATGGTGTATTACGGCTCATACCTGAAGGACGTACTGCCAGGCTCGATCTACGTCTCCTTTGGAGGCGAAACGTCTCATGATCATTGCATGAAGCTCAGGAAACTGAAATGACAAACAGATAAAAACTAAAGACAGTTTGCAGTCCATCTCATTCACCTAGTGGTGCACAGTTTGTCTGCATGTCCTGAGTAAGAGCGATGGTGGCGGTGTCTCACCTGCTGACAAGCAAACAGGACCGGACCAGTAGCCAAACCCAATTTCAAATCGGCTGCTGTGGGCTTCCCCAGCTGACTGGCTCCAGATGTGAAGTCCAAAACATCATCCACCAGCTACAGGACAAAACAAACCGCCTTATTACATAACTACTGTGCAAAAAATCATTACTGAGATTTGCTCATCACTGAGGGCGACACTTTGCTTAACAGCCTGTACCTGAAATGCAATGCCAACATTCTTCCCATACTGGTACGCTATTTCATGCACTTCAGGATCAGAGTTTACCAGAATGGAAACCTTAAATGAAAGAGTGCAGACAGTCAACGAAAAAAACATTAAAAAGTGCAGAAAACGAGGCTTTTCTCCATCTCTCTGCTATTTATGTGAAGACAGAACGTACATACTGCTTTACAACTGTTTGCAATAAGACTTGCTGTCTTCTTGAAGGTCTTCTCGAGGTAGTGTTTGAATCGCTCGTTCTCATTCTCTTTGGAACCCAACTGCATGAATTCACCTGCAATCACAAGGCTATATGTAAATGCATTCTTCCGGCCAGTTCTTCTGCATGCTGGTTCTCGGCTCATCGTGACTTACCTCGCACCAGGTCCTCTATGACCTGAGATAAAACTTTCACCACTGTGATGTTACCGATACGAGCCAAGGCCATTGAGGCAGCCGAGAGGATAAAATCTCCGGCTAAGATAGCCTGGAAGAGAGGAGGCCGAATGATATACGAGCGGGTGGTTCGGAAAAACATATCAGACCAAACGATTTTATCTCCTTTACCTTTTTTTCACCCCACACTTCATTAATTGTTCTCTTCCCTCTTCGCTTATCCGATCCATCTATGACATCATCATGCACCAGGCTGGCAGTGTGAATCATTTCAGAGATCATAGCGATGGCCCTCTGCCCTGGGAGCAAATCTCTAAAATGGACAAACGCAGACAGCAAACAGGAGGAAGTCAAATGCAATTATCTGAAACAAAAGAGTTTGTCATAACGGTGCAATCAGGACTCTGACCCGTGTGTCGCAGAGCAAAATACAACTGAGTTTAGAGTCGTTTACCCGGCTCTGTTGCTGTGGATGTTAAGGGCGCGAGCCATCAGTACCACTATCATTGGTCGGATGGCCTTCCCCTTGCCATCGAAATAGTATTCACACAGAGATTTCAGCTCTACTTTGGACACAAACAGCTCCTGTAAAGGACAGTAAAAAGCAAGCGTTTTATTTCCGCCATAAACAACCGCTGTGCAGAAAGAAATCTGCCAATCACCACAGGGCAGGAAACCGCCCACTCTGACCCAAAAAGCCTTCATTAATTTGTCACAGCTATTGCAAAAATATCTCAGACAGACTTCCTTTTAGTTTTTCTCTACGTTCTTTAGCAGCTTAAAACCCCTATTGTGAAAGAAGGGTGTGGCTTTGCTCTGTTGGCGGGTGAGAGGGGAGGCAGACTGGTTCAAGGAGAAATTCAGAGTACAGTTGAATGGGAAAGCTAACAGGCTTGGTGGTTAATAAGTAGTAAGAAGGTAAAAACCTGCCAGTATTAGTGAATGAATCCTGACTGCATTAAAGATAAAGTGTGTGCTTTGCAAACATCTGGATTTAACTACTGATTTGTTCAACCTTAAAATTGGGTTGAAAAACTAATAAATGTGAGCTGAAGCTGTTACTTTTCGAGAAGTGACCAGAGAAAGGGATGCAACACAAAACAGAATACAGCACAACAATCGCTTCAGCACAACTATTCTATTTGAAAGCTAAATTGGACTGATCTCTTTGAAGACTTACTTTTTTGATGTCGTCATATAAACTCGTCAAGTCTTTCTGGGCTAACGTGAAGGGGTCCTTGGGCTTTGTGTCACTGTGTGTCGCTCTGCAACAGCAAGACTGTAGTGTTGGAAGCAGCAACCGTGACTGGTGTCTGGAAAGAAAGATATGCAAATATTTATGCTGAAACTGAACGTGTGATTTGAAATGCACAAAAGATATATCTCCTAAAATATATTAATAAATAAAATGTAAAAATCAATACTTAGCTGGACTACCTAACAACTCACCTGATTAGAAAGTTTCCTGCTTTCATGTTTATCTGTGCAGGTGTTGGCGGCTGAAATTGAAAATGAGATCATAACAAAGATGAGCTCGGGCATGTGCAGCACATCAGGTTTGCAGAGGCTCTAGCACCCTGGAGTTATTGTTATTAAACAATTTTAAACCTACACAGGATCAGTTATTTATGGACCCAGATTTTAAGCCCTGGGTGCATTCACTTAACATAGGAACAATAAAATAATACGCTCACACTAACTGGGATTGATACAAGATAGAAACATTGTTTTCTGTTTAAAATGCACGTGTTACATTTCATATAACTGAAGTGTTGCACATGTGGGTCAATGCCGAATGAATGAATCAAATGCAACTGAGGCAGGCAGCTGGCCAAGTCAAAGACAGCTTACGTGCAAGCAGGAAGTCTCAACAAGTCACCAATCATTTCATTTAAACACACAGATATAAAATTCTCTTTACTGAGGAATGTAAATAAAGTTTCACTGGCATGGGATATGACAGATAGTGGAATAAAGCAGAAGTGGGCATTGCCTCTAAACCACCACTCTGCAGTGTATGACCTTCCTGGTTTTGAAAAGTCCTCCATGCCGGCTCTCCAGCTTTTTATTAACCGCAAACTCACCCTGGTTTCCGGCGTGGGGATGCAGGAAGCCCGGCTCAACAGGGATGCAGAGGAAGACACAGGCCTGCCCTTCAAGTGCCACAAATTTTCTAATATATTCGTGGCCGTGCAGCCCGTGGTCAACCTCGGGCATTTCCTCCACCACGGCCCCGCCATGTTACCTTAGGTTAACAGCATGCATCGGAAGTTACATATCGCAACGTGAACCGGAAAAACAGTAAAGGAATATCCGGTGACGTCTCATAACGAGGAGCAGCAGAAGGCAGGAAATGATGGAGAGAGTAAATGCGCAATAATTTAGGTATACATACCTCAAGCTAGTGCTGGAAAATGTGTTTTCAAGCTCGTCTTCAGATAATATACGGGTGTCTGGGATGAGGCTAGTTGCTGGGTTGCTAACAGCTAAGCTAGCTCTCGCCTTTTCATGACACTTTATTATTATTTGGGGTGTAATATGTAATAATAAACTAACGTAAGAACTAAAATTACCCTATCGTTATTTACAGGTATACGGTAGAGCTGACAGACAAAGTTAAGGTTGTTTAGTTCATGTTTAACTCGTTATTTATGTAAGTTAATAGTTAAAAAAAACCCTTAAAAGTTGATTGGAGGAATTGTGTATGAAACGTAACGTGCAACTGATAATTTTTTTTACTCTGATTAAGGTTTAAAAGTCCTGAAATACAATTTTAAGATCATTTTACATCACTCTAGTATTTCCATTTAATGCCAAACAAAAATTATATTTTACTTAACACTTTAGTAGCCTATTAATAGTGACTAAGTCTTTTTTTTTTACTATCATAAGTAAAATATCAGCTGTTTGGCTTAGAATAAGCACTAAGGGGAAGTGTGGTTTACCCTTTTTTATTGCTTCCCTCAGATCTGCTATCTTTAATGCAGTACTTCTCAAACCCTGGGCTGTGGATGTGGATAACCAGGTGAAACTATAAAACAAAATTAAGATGAACTAGAATATAATATGATTTTTTTTTTTAAAGTTAATGATTGATAAAACTGTGGGGTGTTTGGTACGAACCTTCTTAAGGTGGGGCATGCCAGAGAGAAGTTGAAACCTGATTCGATAAGTCAGCTGCTCCATCTGTGAAAATGTGGAGCACCTGTACAGCACTAGTCTTTGCTCTGGTGGCAGCATCGAGCTTCACACCTGCATATGTCCTGGAGTTGTGCCAAAATATAAGTCCTGAGTGTCACAGTGACCACAACACCGCATCAAACAGCCAATCGTCATCGCACACTGTGAAGTCCAAGTGGACCTTGGATGCTTCAAGCCTCATGCACGACCTTAACCAGTTCAGAGTCTCCTGCAAGAAGCTATTGGGTAAAACAGATTCTTGTCCTTACAGGTCAAAATATAGAGGAAGGCGCTAATGTTATCATACAATCCCCTCTGTCCTCTCTGCAGAGGCACTCCCAATCGACAAAGTTGATGGCAACTTTGTTCGCACTGTGAAGAACTGCATATTTTCCAAGTCCATTCCAACTCCACTCAAAGGTCCATTGAGGTTGACAGCAGCGTCTAAGGTGAGGATGCCATGTCACTATCAGCACTGTAATTTCACAATATAGTGAATTCATTTATGTCTAAAATTGTCTTAACAGGATGTCATCGAGGGGATCTTAGATTTAGATGCGTCAGTGACTCGGTCAGGTGATTTTCTGCATTATGCGAGTGGTGGCAGACTACTGCCGGGGTCTGTGCCACTTGCTCACAGATATGGAGGTCATCAGGTATAAATGATTTTTATACCTGATAACTTTTTAAAAGCTATAAAGCTTTTGCTTATTTGCTGAGTTGATCTTTTTGACACGCTTTACTTTCCTCGATAGTTTGGCTACTGGGCAGGCCAGCTGGGGGATGGTCGAGCTCATTTCCTTGGTCAGTATTCAAACAAGTAAGTTAATTTTTTAAAATTATGTTTTTATGTTTTAAGTAATTTTCTGCCACTTCAAGCCTTTACATATTTTCCTTCTCAATTTTCATAGAAAGGGGGAGGTATGGGAACTCCAGCTTAAAGGATCTGGAAAAACACCATATTCAAGGTTTGTATTTATTTGTACATATATTTGTGCAATAGCTATTACATTTATTATTTGTAGTAATATACAGGTGTGTTAGGAGATAGCTAAAGAGAAGGAAAGGGCTTTAATTGTAGGGTCTATGATGTTTTGAAGGACGGCAGAGGAGGATGCTAGGCAGAGGGTGACATGGAGGCAGATGATCTGCTGTAATGACCCCTAAAAATGAATAAGTAGTACGCATGGCTATTAATATTAGTATGCATGGCTGTAGAATTGTGCAGTCATGCAATGCAACCAAAAAAGTATGACTTCACATCGGGCTGCAGGTCAGGAGATGGTCGTGCTGTAATCCGGTCTTCTGTCAGGGAGTTCCTGTGCAGTGAAGCGATGCATTTCCTGGGTGTTCCCACCAGCAGGGCTGCCAGGTGAGAATAAATGATTTTGAGAGCTATAAGTTTGGTATAAGATTACAAACTTAGCACAAAAAGTAAAGAAATGTGTTTGGTTGATGATAATTATTTGTTTTTACCATGATTCTATGTAGTAATAATAATTTGCTTAATCAGACATTTACAAGCAATCAAACATTCTTGGTACCTCTGATTCAGATTCAGTAGCAAAGACGGATGTTTGGCTTCCAAGTGCTTCTTTACCTGATTTGGCACTGTATTATCATTAATTAACTCCCAGCAAGTGATTGATTCGGGCTAAAGGCTGTTGACATCCCTGTTTAGCCGAAACCATAAAACGTGTAGCTTTTGCAGTAATTTTTCTGGCATTGGACTTTGTGTTTTTATCCACACAAGGCAATGATCAGGTTTACCTACTACAAATTTTACCCTAATAACTGTCAATCAGGACTTTTGATGTGCAGAAATGTGTTATCAATTTATATTTCATTCATTCACATAAAATTAGTTCAAGTCATTCGAGCTTGACTCATATGACGAGAACATTTTTTTGGCATTTGCAAAAAAAGAGACGTTTTTAAAGAAATTATAACCCAGAAATTGTGTGAATCGTGTGATTTTTGTCGCCATTTAATTGTTATGTGTTTTAGATTTATCCGCTAATTCTTTTTTTAGTCTGATTGTCAGTGAGGAGCCAGTGTTGAGGGATCAGTTCTACAATGGAAATGTGAAAGCAGAGAGAGGTACAGGATTTACCCATGACTGGAGCCTTTTATTTCAAACTGCATTACTTTTTAACAATCCAGCATAATTTTTGTTACTGTTATGCAGATGTTTTGTCTGCTGCCTTAATCTTTGTTCTGGTTCAGCTTTTCTTTATTCCCCACAGGAGCTGTTGTTCTGCGATTGGCCAAGTCATGGTTTCGGATTGGATCCTTAGAAATTTTGTCTCAAAGTGGAGAAATAAATCTTCTGAGGTAAGACTGCCTGGTCACATGACAAAGTTTACTTCATAGTTGTTTACATCTGGCTTTGTTCTGTGTCCTGTTGTGTTTGTAATGTTATTTTATCGTTATTTTCGTTTTAGAAAGCTGTTGAACTTTGTGATAGACGAACATTTTCCTTTTATAAATCCAGACAACCCAGAAAAATATTTGGTGAGTAATAAAAAAGCACAGCTGAATGTACCACTTTTGTTTTAAGTAAATAAGCTATTGAGGTTTTCTTTGCAGGTGTTTTTTTCCACAGTTGTAAATGAAACGGCACATCTGATTGCCCAGTGGATGTCAGTCGGTTTTGCACATGGTGAGAAACTGAACATTCGTATCACACAGTTTAAACCAACGCTACTTATAGCTGTCGCTGTTCTCACCACAGGTGTGTGCAACACAGACAACTTCAGTCTTCTTTCTATCACCATCGACTACGGACCCTTTGGCTTTATGGAGTCATATAACCCCAGTGTGTAGACTGTTTCATGTCGCTTTTACTCCAAAATAACTGAAATCCTCTTGCTGTCAGTTCTCAGACAAATATTTTTCTTTTTGTTGCAGATTTTATCCCCAACACATCTGATGATGAAGGCAGGTACAGCATTGGAGCTCAGGCAAATGTTGGCCTCTTGAATCTAGAGAAACTCTTGGTGGCTCTGATTCCTGTGCTTACACAGACACAACAGAAACAGTAAGAATACCACAACATCACTTTGTCTCAAGGGGGATTTACTAAATATAGGACTTGAACTCTTTTTGTCATTTCGACAAACTGGAACAGCTTTGCTGTTAGCTCATTCTTACAGAAGCCTGTTTGTTTGTCTGAAAAACAAAAGCACAGAAACATGAGCAAAATAACTTCAGAGTCACACAAAGCGATGTGAAAAGAATAATACATCCCACAATTTATTTTCAGCATATTTTAATTCAAATATATCTTTAAAGATTTTCTTTGAGAAAGTGTGGAAATAAAGTAGTCATACAGTGCAACAAAATGAAAGCAGCCACATGGAAAGTAAGTACACCCCTCACTTTAAATCTATCCCTCTTATGAAAACTGACCCCAGCAAAGCAAACAACCATTTAGTGTTTCTTGTCATCATACAAATATCTTCAAATCTTTTTAAGGTGTCAAAAAAAGTTCTGGATTATTCTTGTAAATGTATTTTTCCCTGTAAGACGAATCATCTATAGTTGTTTTTATATCCCTCGAAAATGAACTGGGGATGAAAGCAAAAACAACGGGAAGATCTGTGTGAAAAAGCAAACCATGCAGTTTTTAAAAGAAACTTTATTAAAAGGTTCAACTTAAAGAGACAGTTCAATCAAACAACAGAAATGAAGGTGTCAGCAAAACAGAGGTGCTGCAAAAAAAAGGGAATTTAACAAACAGACCAAAGAAAAACAATTCTGCTCAAAGAAGGCAACAACTATGCATTCATAGCCCCTAAAAGAAAACACACCACAGAACAATCCTCTGCAGGATGGAGAACACAACCACTTACTGCTAGTGCAGAAACACACATCACAAAACTACTGGAGCTGACCCACACTCTGAGGCTCAGGGGCTTCTCTCAAGCTTTTATACTGCAGTTGGAAACAGGACACATCCACCAACACACACACACACACACACACACACACACACACACACACACACACACACACACACACACACTAGGCCTGCTAGGGCTGTAACAGTCATGAAGAGATTGCACAAATTCCATGGATAATAAGTCACGAGATGTATCAATTGCTGAACTACATACAAGAACTTTTGGAATGATGTTCTCTGGACGGACAATTCAAATGTTTTTAGGAGCTGTTCAGGAGTATAACTTAACTTGTGTTGACTGGAAATGTTCCAAAGAGTGGAGGAAGACAAAGTGATCTGAAAGTTTAAGCTGCAGTGGATCGTGAAAACCGTAAAAAACTAACACAAATGTGGTTCAAAAAGTATAAATAATGAGCTGCGTAATCAAAGACTGGATTTAAATCTTATTAAAATATTGCAGGTGAATTCAAACTAGGCAGTAGAGACAGTCAAGAGATGTTTAGAGGAGTGGTCAAGAATAGAGCCTGAGTGAAGCTATTCAATGATGCAACCTAAAACGCTAAAATTCTTATGCTAAAAAATTCTTATGCTAAAATTCTTATGCTAATGTTTACTTACTTTTTTGCATAAATATTGTAATCTATTGAAAAAGCAAATAGGTTAAAAAAAAAAAGAGGTAAAAGTTCAGTGGGATATACGTAGCTGCTTATTACACCTTCAAGTTTATTAATGTGACTTCTTTTCTAATTTGAAGAAATTCATGAAGTCAAATTGTAAACTTGTCATCTTAACTTTTTGCAGGGCGAAAATTATTCTTAAAGGATATGCCAACATTTACCAAATGAGGTGAGCTTCATGTGAAATGTTATCTTACTTGTGTTCATGCTGCAGCAAAGCCAAGACTGCATTTATTCATGTCTCCACTTCAGGGTTCACCAGATATTTAAGGCAAAACTGGGACTTCTTGGTGAAGATGAGGACGATAACGACCTCATTGCTTTCCTGCTTAAGGTGATTATACAGTTTGTTTCAGTCTTCTAAATCAGTTTAGTCTCACTCTCTGCACTGTAATTTCACTTTCCCTTTACAGGTGATGGAGGACACAGAGTCTGACTTCACCATGACCTTCAGGGAGCTCAGCGAAGTTTCAGCCAAGCAGCTTCTTAACAAGAACTTCACGCAGGTGGAGCTAAAAGTGACAAAATGTTGTTGTTCCTTTCAATCTCTAGATTTTGTTGTGAAGCTGGCCGATCTGTTGAATCAGTTGTACCAATACTGAGCTTTCCTTGCACAGCATGCATTTCTTATAATTAGGCATGCAGGAAATGTAAAGGATTGTATTATTTCTAAATCAGATGTGGGCTCTTGATGACCTATCACACCACAAGCACTTTTCTGATTGGCTTAACAAGTACCTGTTCCGGCTCAGTAGGTAAGGAAGGTCACGAGAGGTCATTTTGAATTTACTTATTTACATTTGTGTGACATCAGGATGTTTGTTGCTGTGAATTAATCTCTTTCCTCTGTTTCTGTTCAGACAGCAGGATGATAGCGATTTGGATCGTCAACACAGGATGAAAAGTAAATCAAACTGTAACTAAATCTTAATGTTGATTAAACGATGAGGGATATAAATATTTATATTCTTAGATGTTTGTTATGCAGTGGTGACAGAAACATCTGATTGGATTAAATGTTTTACAGATGTAAATCCGAGATATGTGCTGAGGAACTGGATGGCAGAGTCTGCAATAAGGAAAGCTGAGAGGAATGACTTTTCCGAGGTATGTGTCTGATAAAAGGACCTGTCACACAAAACAAATAAAACGACACCCAAAGTTGTTTATGATTTGTTTCTACTACAGTTTACTTTACCACTTTACCACTAGGTGGAGCTGCTGCACCACATCCTGTCCTCACCCTTTGTTACACAAGAGACTGCAGAGGAGGCGGGCTATGCAGCAAGACCTCCACAGTGGGCTAGGAGGTTAAAGGTCAGCTGTTCGTCATGAGTTACCTCCTAATAAAAAACTTGTAGCATATTTTGGTGTGATGTGTCATTTGTTGGGCAATATATTTGCTCCAAAAGGCAAAGAGATCCACAAACAAGCACCGACTGCAGGTGGTTACTGTAAAAGCCTGTCTGAGGGGAGGAAGCACAGCATTTAGCCATGTCCATGAGGTCTAGACTGTGCTGGCCCTGCGGCAGACTGACGACTTGTCCAGCAAAGCAACAACATATTTTAATAATACAGATCTTGATGGTGCAGCACAGCCAGGAGATTCAAGGGTTTATTTAGGTGGGTTGAAGAGTCAAATGAAAACAAACTATCTAACTTGTATATTTACTGGTAACACAATGACTGTGTTTTTACAGTATTTACAGCTATGTATGCAAATATATATACAATATGGAAGTATGATAACAGCATGACAAAGCAAACTGTAATAGTCTTTTTGAGCCCAACGTTTTCAAATGCTTTTCAAAACTGAACTTTTTTTCAAAGGTTAACTCGTTTTTGTCTTGGAAGCTGTTCAGAAAAAGGATGAATGACTAAAAGGGGAAATCTACAGAGAACTCCACTAGCTTCATCTTTGAGAAAAGGCTGATTAAGTTGTTGGCTGTGCAGGCATAGTTCATTCTGTATTTATAGTCCACAAGTTCTCTGTTCAGGCTACTGGTCTGCATGCTTCTTCCTCATGGCTAGCATCAGTTCTGACATGAAGTCTCCACCTCCTCCGCCTCCTTGCGTTGGTGCAGTCCTCTTTGGTGGAGCCGGAGGAACCTTCTTCAATGACCCAGAGGTCCTCACAGCTGGTCTTAGGGTGGCGACAGGAGCAGCAGGTGGTGGTGGAGGAGGTGGTGGTGGTGGTGGTGGAGCCCCAGAAGCTACAAACACTGGGTCAGGTGGAGGTGGTGGCAAAGACACTGGATCTGGTGGTGGCGGGGGCAGAGAGTGGTCCACGCCACCAAAACTAGGAGGTGGTGGTGGCAGTGAATTAAAGCCAGTAGCTGGAGGAGGTGGTGGAAGAAAGTCTGGCGGAGCCTCTAAGTGGTCGTCAGTGGGTGGAGGTGGTGGTGGAGGAGGGAGATTGTCCATATCAAGTGGAGGTGGAGGGAAGTTGTTTGGTTGATTCCGCTTTGGGGGGGTGGGTTTTGAGGCAGTCTTGGCAGCCATGGGAGGAGGAGGAGGAGGGAGCACTGGGTCTGGGGGTGGTGGGGGGAGGACCTCAGCTAATGGTGGTGGTGGTGGTGGAGCTGGATTCTGATAAGTTAGAATAAAATTGAATGATATAAGATTGACAGGAAGGGAAAAGATTCTTAAACAAAAGAAGAGGAGAGGGCTTGTACTGGATAAATGGTGTTGATGGCATTATGGGAAATGTAGGAGCTAGCTTCAGTTTGTCCTATGCATGGTTTGTTTTTATAGACTAAACTATAAAAACAGTCACAATAACGGCTAACCAATGCTTCCCTTCTGATGAAGTGCTGTTTACCTGAGAAATAGGTCCTGGCTGCGGCTTGGTAGCATGACCGTTGGCCTGGTTTGGTGATTTCGCTGGAAGAGGAAGAGAAACACTCAAGTGAACTTTCAGTACAAGTGAAAAAGTGTGTGCTAATATCACTGCATCAGATCAATGAAACAATCAGTGAAGGAGAAATTGCATGTCATGCTACCTTTGACTGTGGGTGAGGGCGTTGATTGATTGGAGCTCGATGGAGTGCTGCGGTTCGTCCACACAGAGTTAGAAGCCTTTATCTCTGCTGTTTTAAAGTTTTCATACAGCGATGCCCCGTACTTGAAGAAAAAGAAAAAGACAACCCGATTTTGTATCTTTGCTTAAGGAAAAACTGTATTTTGTACAGTTTTCATATTTACCTTTGCAATCCGTATTCCAGTCACCCAAAGGTTCATGGTCCAAATATCATCACAGCAGAGGTACTTTATGTACTGAGACTCTTTCTGGATCTGAGGATGCTGCAGAGGCAAAGCCACATACGTTTATACGTTTTTGATCAGCCAATCAAAAACACCACATGGAAAAAACATTGGGCCACACCTTTTAATCTTTGATTCCTTGTGTTTTCAGTCCCATCACCACAGGTGTATAAAATCAAGCACCTAACTGTGCAATCTGCTTTACAAACATTTGTGAAGGATGTTTTTTCTCTACTAAAGAGCTCACTGAATTTGAATGATGAATTTGGATGTTCCAACAGGATGCCACCATTGCAACAAATTCGTTTCTGAAATATCTTCCATTCTCAATATTACACGATCAGCTGTAAGTTATGTTATTACAAACTGTAGTGTTTAGAAACTGTAGCAAGACCACATAATATTACAGAGCTCCTTTAGCATTAGCACAAAAACTGTGGACCAGAGGCTTTCATGGCTCCTGTAGATGTTATGTATATGTGGCAAGTGATCAGCCGGATTGCATCAATCCCACCTTCTAAATTAAACTCGCGATGTCCAAAGAAATGTTTTTTAACAACTTTAACAACTGAAAATAACAACCCATAGCCAATTAGGACTTATTTTACCATTAAATATAAGGTCTTTCATGTCATTCATTAAATTTCTTCTCTCCTGTATATTCCACCATTGGCTGTAAATGGGATTATTGCAAACTGCAAACAAGGAATATCAGCAGTTCAGCCACAAAGTGTCAAACCACATAAAGTTCACTGATTGCTGAGGCACATAGTTTGTACAAGTGGCCAAGGCTCTGGTGACTCAGTAAGTGCAGAGCTCCAGATCTCCTCTGACATTAACATCAGCACAAAAACTGCGCACCAGGAGCTTAACGGTATGGATTTCCATGGCTGAACAGCTGGTGTAACTCAGTAAGTGGTCCAGTTCCTTCGTGTCCATTCTGGCAGATTGATCAGGATTTAAAATGATTGTAAGTTGAAACCCTGAACAGTTTTATGCACATGCAGGGTCTCATCTTCTCATAAAAGCATTAATAATTTATGAGTCTTCATGACTGTTTTCATGCTCAGATGTACAGATTTTAAAGAGTTCAAGAAATTAGCTTGAAGTTTCCATGATAATTTATGTCCTAAAAACCCAACTGCACAAATCTGCTTCATTACAGGAACCCTATCTTAATTAAATATATTGACAGTCACTTATATTAAATGCACACTAAGCTAGTTTTGAGGCAACGACAGGCTAAACCTGCTACACTGTGACCTACTTGTTGCTATTGTTTACTTTCTCCTCGATATTACAGAGAGCCATAAGGGGGCAGCGTGGGTCTAGAAGCAGATCGTTTGGTGCAAGTCAAATAAATAATAAATATATATATTCACTTCCTGTTTTGTGGGATATTTCTGTTTGCAGGTGTGAACAGAAACCAGTCCTCCGATGGATCATGTAATTCAATATTATTGCGACTAGTGAGAAGGCTGATGTTCGTTTTGCTTTTGTTGTTGCTTCCATGCAAGAAGATATCCACATATGCCAACTTTATGACCATAAACACTTACTGTAACATTAATTCCCCCAGTCTATTGTTTCCCTCCCTGAAGCCGAAGTTAAATTACCTTGTAATGACACAATATGAGTTATAGAAGCTTGGTTATTCATAATGGGGGTGGTATTAGAGATCACCTCCGGCTGCTCCTCTGAATATTTAACAGCAAATTGATGAGGCTAAATTGTTCTGTTGTCGTCCTTGAATTGCAGCAGTTTTTTGTCAGCTCATAAACGCCACCTCATCAATCTGTCAAAACGCTAATTTAACATTCTGGCAGCTAAGAACAGCTTCAGCTATTACTGTATTTACTTTGTAAGTTTAACTTTAAGGTAAGGAGGCCAGTTGAAACCTGGCTGGAGTTCTGAAAGGTAATTTTCTGTTTGCCCTTGCAGCAGCGCCTTATTCCCTTCAACCCAAGCCTCGAGTATTTTGTCTTTCACTTGAAGCTAATTCAGTTTCTTTGCTTCTCTAAGCTCTTTTTGCTCTGCTCCTCAACATCTAGTCTAATGGGATCTGCTGATTCTAGTGTTTCCCAGACAAGATAGGGGAAAAGAAAAAAGCAGACTTTCACATCCCTTTAACACTGACCAGCAAACCATCTAATTCTTGCTTTTGCGTCCGTCAGCATTTTTTACCCTTAAATGATTACTGTAAGTACCTCAAACTACTGCCACTATTACACTTTAAAATCACTCTTAAATAGACAAAAAGTACTTTTGTGTAAATGATTACAAGAAGTAGGAGGTTTCTTAAAATTCTTGCCACTTTTGAGACTAAATAGGACAAAACGGTGCTGTTTCACTTCTTTAAATCGAAGTATTAATTGCTTTTGAAAATTTCCAGCCATGCAGGCAGCTGCAGGGCTTGCCACGCTCACCACTTTGGTTAGCATCTTTTAAATAGTGCAGCACTTAGTGTAGCACACAGTGTGAAGGAAGTTGCAGCTTCTGCGTTTATCTGGTCCACAATGAAAGGGCGTGTGGCGTGTGGCTTTGAAGCGAGCTGAATTGATATGCAGCCTTACCTTCAGCACAAAGCAAAAGTCAGTTGGAGCTTTGTATTTGCTCTTAAAGTCTTTGCCGTAGTAGACGTTTACGTTGTCGAACTGGACGAAGCAGACGAGGTCACGGGACGACTGAAAGGGAACAAAAGACGATTGTTCGGTTTGGGTTTTTTCTTTTTTGCCATTTACCTGTTTCTGTGCCAACTAAATTCAATATCTACCCTACAGATGCAGTAGCAGGGTATAATGTGATGCATAAATGGTTATTTGGGAGCAGGAGCTGCCAAAAGATCTGAGATATGTGGCAAGTACACTGCAGGTATCAGAGGGGGAGTAATAACCCCAGTTATATCCAGCGGTGCATAACACAAAAGTGGGGTTAATAAAGCTGAAAGACTCTTAACAGTCCCTTGGAAAGATGAAAAAACTTGATATTACACTTCATTAGGGTTTCAGTTGACATAGCAAAAATATCTCTGTATCTGTGGGATTTTCATCTTTCACCACTTCTGTTCAGCATGTCTGAGGCCGGCTGAATCAGAGCATTAGCAATTGGACGTGTGTTTTCTCTCTTGCATTCTCCTTTTGACTCCTGACCTTGGTCTTCCCTTTGGGCACATAATAAATTCCCGAGGCCCTCAGCTGGAAGAGCCGCTGCTTCCAGGACTTCTTTCCGTCTTCTCTAAGATGCAGCACCCCCTCGAGATCAGGCACGATGATGGAAGTCCCGCAGAAGTTCTCCTGCAGAGATGAGGAGGGGATGAAAGGGTAAGTTACTAATAGGAAAAAGTCACCTTATGGATGATGTTACACCTATAGGTTGTATGTGAGTGTGTTTTACCTGTATTAATAACTCTTTGTCCTTATCTTTCATATCTCTGAGAGTTGTCTTATCCTTCTTCCACAGATAAAAGTTCTGCAGGAACAAAACAAAGTGCTTGAATTATTGCTTTAGGGACGGGCATGTTGGTTTATTGGTTAGGCCACCTCTTTGTAAAACAACTTAAACTGGACCTATTAGACTTATTTACAGCTCAGTTCTTTTCTTCTTGGAATCATATGAAGAAGGTTTGCATGAATAACAATTCAGAAAAAAGCTTATTTATCTCACTGGGCCTTGATGCAGCTTGTCGGTTCATCCTCTGTCTGAAACGAGCAGTTTTAGCTCCTCTACCTTCAAGGTTTTAAGGGTTAAGGAATTAAACTAAAGGATATCATTCTCTAAAAGAGCAGAAGAAGTCATATAACCTTTAAAAAACAAAAAACATCGGGGTCTCAATCCCTTTTGTCTCTGTATGAGTGAAATACTTTGGCGTCATATCATAGTCCGAGCCAGTATGTTTTCATTGTGAGGAAAAGCCCAGAGGGAAAATCTATTTGGTAGTTCATGTCAAAAGCTCAAATAGTAAATGAATAAGGACATACTGTATGAAAGAGATCTGTCTTTTGTTGGAAGACATGGAAGACATGATGGAATACTTTAAAAACGAGAAAATCTTCGCTGGTTTTCCAACCCAGCTGTTTGCCTCTGCCAACAGACCGAATCCATTAAATACTGTAAGATATTAAAGGGTCTCATTGTATCACAAACATGCCAAGATCTCCTTTTTTTTGCCTGAAGCTGTTTCGCTTGATATACTGCAGTGTGGACATAAACGTAAGAGGTCGTGCCGCAAGGACGAAAAGACATTGCATAATTGAGAAGGTGAAAACAACCAGACGGCGCAGAGCTGAAACAACGTGCAGATAGATTTGCACAAATTCAGTCCAAGAATAAGGAGCCACACCACATCTCACCCAATGGATGTGTGAGATCCCACACGAACGCTGCTTATTATCAGTGTTCATTTATAGAGGTTCATATAGTTTTATAAAAGAGAAACTATTGAAGTAGACCAACCTGTGGGTTTTTGAAAACCTCATATTTCTCTGGTCTCTCTTGGAAGAGTACTTTGTTCTCGCTGTCCCTTGTCCACACTGAGAGTGGGTCCACAAGGTTCTCGTGGTCTTCAAACGCCCGTTCTGCCAAAAGAAAAGAATAGATGTATAACTTATTAGTCTGGCACATTCATAGTGAAATATTGCTGGAGAAGAGTCATTTTGATGTACTGTTTTTTTAATGAGATGACAGATTCTTCACATAGTTTAGCTTTTGAAATTCCACCATGCAAAGTCACACCAGGGGAATGAAGAGGCTTGAACTGGAGAATATTAAGGTACCTGTTACAGGAAAAATGATTCTATGTTTCTTTACCTTCTTTTAAATGTACAAAGATGCCTTTTGTCTGCCCTCTGCCTATGGTTAGATTAGTTTAGAATTATCTTTTTAGACTTTCCCAGCAAACACATCTTGTTTCTGGGACATATTGTTTTAGATTGTTTTATCTTCCCTAGCTCTCTGCTGACGAGACTAGCACCATATATGGAGTTGTTTTATTTTATCTGTTTATTATTTGTTATCCTGTTCTCACTGTCTCTGTGCTCTGTGCCTATAAAAATTACCAAGCCACTGTGCATGGTGTGAGTTGTTCTTAGCAGCTCACCCGTGTACACGTTTGATAAAGAAAGTAACTTTGTCTCATTGTGTCTTTATTTCTCCTGGGTTTTTTACAGAGTTTTCCCCCAACAGTACCAAAGGGCCAGAGCGACTTTAAGCCAGACCTGAGTGAGTCTCTCAAGCGTATGACACACATATTGCTATTTATAGTCTCTATTCTGATATGTTATTTGTCTACTTCCTAAAAAACTGTAGTTCAATATCTTGTTACACATATGTCCACAGTATCAAGTATCACGCTAAAGTAAAGAAAAAGAAACCTTCTAATTAAGTGTTTAAAAGCCATGATTTTAATGCTGGAGCTTATCCATGTGGTGCTTCATCTTACTTAATTTTAGCTTTATTTAATATATCACTAAAATTTATACCTGCTGTCACTGGACAACAGTGGAAATAAAGAATATTATTACCCTGTGAAATGTCAAGAAAGGCTCACATCTAAATGGATGTGATTAGATGACTGGTGAGGACAAAAGTCCATTATTTTAAAAAAAAATTGTATTGTGAGATTAGTATTTTTTTGCTTTGAACCTTCATCGGGGTCCGTTTTAAATTCAACGGAAGGAAACAAGTAGTTCTCTTTTTGTTTCTAACACAGTCATCATTTGCAAAGCTAAAGCAGCCTGAGGTTCAAAGAGCAATACGTTTCTTTTCCTGCTCTGAAAAATAAAAAAAAAACAAAAACAGCTTCTGTATTTTATTTTTTGCTAATATATTTAGCTATACATGCATAGCAGCCTCTGCAAGTTCCTCCTTGGTCTTCCCCATGCTTTTAGGAACTGTAGAGTAACCTCCCACTTTTGCATTTTAAAACTAAAATGACAGAAAGCAGTCCAAGGTCTTCAGAGCCGGAGGTGAAAAGCACGCTGAAGGAATTTATTTTTTATTCCCTTGTTCTCAGATGCTGGTCCTTTCATGCAACATGTGGTGGTTCTGAATGTCAGATATTATTAGCACATTTAAGTAAAGCACTATTTCTTTCTATCTCTGCAGTAAATCCAGCTGATCTCTCTTCAATCAGCCATGAGATATAGTTTGGCTCAGCCACTTTGGAAGATTAAACTGTCTCCAGTTTACTTTCTCGGTGCACTATTGTTCAAACCAGAAAGCACGCCAGACTTTATCTTTGTGCCATGAAGCAAGTCAAAACAAATGCTTCGCCGCAGTAGATCACTCCATCGCGAAATCTTTAAATCAGCTGCACTTGCTTCAAAGTCAGTCGCACAGCTTTACAATTGTCTATTTCAAATGAGCTGAATTAATGGAGGACCCAATAAAATCCAACCTCCAGCATTTGCTGGCAGGACTTTAAATGGTACTAAACCTCCAAAACACATTAAGAGCTTTTTCCTTCTCCTCCTCCTTCTCCTCCTTTTTCCTCCTTTGCCCACCCACATGCCTGGTGCTGTAGATCTCCATCATATACTGGCCCTTTGAATGTAGTTTAGCCCTGGTCTCAAATTATGGGTTACCAGCTGAGGCAGAGGTAGGCATTAAATAAATTGCTGCCAGGGTTCCAGACTAGTTTGACTATTACAATCATTAAATGGATGGTGTGACTTTGCTTGCTGGAGTGAGTTATTAGGAGTAAAAGTCCCTTTGAACTGCATTAACCACATGGTGCTTTTCAGTAGTGTGCATGGCGAGCACATGGGTGAATGTATGACAGCGGAGATTTTCTGGAAAGCTGGTGTTGCTCGTTGAGCTCTGTGGGTGTTTATTGGGCATGATTTGCTTTGACGTTTTGCTGAAGAAGATTAAAGGTCAGCTGCAGTGTTAGTAATGTTCAAGGGTTTAAAAATGAATTAACTGTTTCCATTTTGGAGCTGTTTTTCTGTGCAGTTAGCCAAAGGTGACACAAAATCCCAAACACTCATGTGTCTGTGAGTCAAATGGCGCACACAGAGGAATTCTTGCATGGCTGGCACACTATAGATAGCAGTCTGTGTGTCAGACGACTAATTTAAGCCAAGAACTATGATTTGGTTAGTGCTGACCAAAGGGAAAAACGCACATCGGCTCTTATTTTTTGCACCAGCAGCACAGATATGTCATCTTTATCATGAGGTGCAAATAGAAGTGGGAATATAAATCAAAATGAAGGAAGAGGAATTTAACTTGAAATTGAGATTAAAAACATTACTAAACCCTGCAGTTCCTCTAATGGCCACTTGCGGCTTGCTTTAAAAGAAGAAGACACACATAAATCCCCCTCCTTGTACACATAAAAAACTTTCTAGTTGATTCAGGGTGTCTGGAATATCTTTCCGAAGCCATGTCTCTCTCATTATCATGATGTAGTGTGCTGACAGCCAAAAAGCTAATGCTGAAGCTCAGAATGGAGAGGCTAAATCCAGTGGCTGATGTAATATGCCCAAATTTACAGTTGAAATACATGTCTTGTATAAAAATCGAACAAACAACAACAAAAACTCTGTATTGTACTGTATTAACTGTACAAAGGCTTGACGTTTGCATTGTTTGCTTCAAATAAGAGGTTGGTGATAACATTAGCATAGCTGCTATCTACATGCTAGGTATCATTTCATCTAATTTGTTACTTTAAGAGCATTTGTGTATACCGGTAATTATTTGAGAAATAATATGGCTTGTTGTGAATTTAATTTCCTCCATTCAAGAATTGTTTTTCAGAGTTGTTGAGAGTGATATGTTAGTACTTTATTACTTTCTCTATATGACACTTATAACTAAATTGCAGGTTCAGTCAAGCTAGTTAGCTTTAGCTGATACCTTTAGCACTCCACCTTCACTTGTAAATGTCATGACTGGTAGTTTAGCTCACTGGGTTTCCACATTTGTCTAATCTTCCCTGTTTTATCTAACAAAGGCAAAAATGTCCGAAAAATTATTTAAAAATTATTGTGAAAAAGACAATCTAGACAATCTAGTCTAAACCAATAGGTGATGTCACAGTGGTTTTGTCCATCTTTTATGTACAGTATGATATATATATGAGAGTGCTTTGTTGATTTATTCCATCCATACCAAGAGTAAAGTCTTAGTTGAAGATTTTATTTTTATTTTACATGTATTATACCCTTTAACAGACACATTCTTTGATAGGAAAACGTTTTTAAAACAAGTGTTATGAAAAAAAACCTAATGATATATATCCCAATCTGATAAAGTTTATTATTCTGTACCATTGTCCTCTCATGTTGTCAAAAGCATGTATTTATCCTCTGTTGAAAACAGTCATTAACAATTTATGATTTTTCTGTTTCTGAGTAATATTTTCTACACACCACAGTCCCCAGCAAAATAATATATTATTAAAGTTATATAATTATGATGAATGTCTAAAGATGTAAACTGCAGTGGATTAACATGTTCTTATTCTTCATCTTCAAATTTAAAATAAGAAATTGAATAATTCAACGCTTAGCCATTAATTTTGTGCGTCACAACAGCATATAAAATTTCTTTAAAGCAAAATAATAACGACTCATATTTTATTGCTCACAAAAGTTAATGGTTTTACCACCAGTATTTGATTAAAACTGCTTCAGGATGAAATAAAACAAATCTCTGTGTATGATATAGAAAAATGGCTATTTAAAAACACCAATTATCTCTGTTAAAATCTGATAAAGTGGTAAGAAAACACAAAAAGCAGATGGTACCGCCAATGTTGGTGCAGCCCAGCAGCCGAAGTAAATATAGCACAGACAGCTCAGACGGAGGCCTGAGATCATAAGGCTTCTATTTCCGCATGACAGGGAGGATGACTGACAGTGTCCGATACAGCAAATTAAACCCACCTGTCTACACTCCTCGTGTGAGTGTAAGCAAGAGAGCGACAGAGAATATAAATATAAAGGAGAGGAGGAGGGCAAGAAAGAGATGGATGGGAGTAAGATCAGTGTTTCATTGTGAGCTCGGTGCAGCACTGAAAAAAAGGGACTGGCCATCTCTTGGATTTATGTAAGCATCTTGCATGTATTTAACACAATTGCCTCATGTTTTAAAGATAAATGTAACTATATAGTGTAAAAACTACATGATATGCAGAAAGGGTGTATTAAATTGTTCATATCATGTTCAGGTGAAGTAAGTCAATAAGATAGCAACGTTAAATCTCGTGAAACCACGCGTGATTTCATCTCGCGGGCTTTGGATCGTGGTTTAAAAAATGCATCCATCTCAGTCAAGTCGAGCAGCCAACTCTACGTTTTTTGGTATGTCTTGATTTTTTGAATTAATGTTTACCATATTTCAGCCAAATGTAGTTAAACGTCTAGAGTGCCGCCATGTAACATGCTAAAAAAGAGCCGTTAGCTTATTTGCTGTTTTATCTGTTGTCAAAGAATTGGCGCTTTTTCATTTGAATTTGTCTTTGGCACAAGAGCCGTAATATCACATTAAACCTAATTACGAGGCACTCACGACATAATTTGGTTTTCTGTGTGAATAGATTTGCCAACTGACTCTTCAGTTACATTGTGTATTTACTGCACCGTGGTGTTAGTGAGATTTTGGACATTGAACAGCTTTAGCTAATATCATCAGCGGCATTATGCTAGCTTACATCCCTACCCCTCCTGCCCTCACCTGCTGTCCTTTTGTTTTTGTTTTTTTTTGCTGCACATTGAGAGATGACCTCTATTCTGCATTTCACCAGGAGTCAGCTGATGGATTGTGGGTTCAAGGTGTTATGGTAAGAAAGTATATTCTATTTTCGCTTAAGGTTTCTGTAACTGAATTATAATAGGTTTTTTTATAATTATTAGGTGCATGCATACTCAAATAGACCACCCTATTAATACAACTGAGAAATCCAAAATCTGCCATAGGTTTAACCTGTATGTATTGTCAGAAAGGTGATTACTGGACTCACATTAATGCACACTTGAACTAAAATGAGGTTGTAACTTGTGGGTTCTTGGGTTACAAATCAGAAACAAACATCTTTGGATTTTTTTAATCCCATAAGATCTGGAAACACAGTTTTTATTCAACAAAACATTACTGATTAACCAAGCACAGTGCCTGCTGTTATTTCAAAATAATTTTATGTCATTTTAGATAAAATGCAGCATTCCAGTGCATCCCAACCTTGCCTTTACAGTCAAGGTTTCTGACGGAGCTGAGTTTCTCTCTGACAGTCTGCTGAAAGTGTTTGCAAAGTGATCGGGGGAACAGGGCACAAAGCTAAAGGATGTAGCTGCCATGATGACAGTAAGAACTTTAAAATTCTTTAACTACAAAGTGTATATGTATTGCATTAGGTCAGTAAAATTTTTATGCTACATCCATTGAAACAGTCAACTATTACCCGTGAGTACTGATTCCACCGAAAGGATGCCATAATTTTCGTTATGCATTTACTGGCCCACTGAGAAAAATTTATCTTTTTAAAAAAATAAATGTTCTGGAAACTATATATCCATAAAGTTGATGTCAAACAGGAACTTTTGATATTTCTTTGTAGATGCTGGTGTTGCATGTTGACTGGTTTAAGTTTTTGTCTGGGATCATTTTCTTCTGTGCTACTGAAAAGTTCACAAATCTCTGTTTTCTTTGTTATAATACTTTAGGATGACATTAATGCTCGAAGGGAGTCCCTCATCAAAGTGCTCCGCATCTGTGTGAAAGACAATTGCAACATCTTGGTGCAGGAGTTCATGGTGAGTGTTTTATGAGTAGATTGTGGCTTTGCAACATTTAAAAATGCATTTAGTTATCCACTTGATCCTCATTGGACTGGTTAGGACCAGTAGTCCTCTTTAATAATTTGAAGTTCACATGAGGCCTGGTAGTGAACTCGGCCACCCCCCCTTGAGGCCCCACCCCCCTATATTAGGGGTCACATCAGTGTGAAAAAACTTTAAATTTGTCATTCTAGTGAACAAAGGAAAATCCCACCAATATTTACATTAGCTTTTGTTTGAAAAAAAAAAAAGACCAACAGCTAACCAAATTGTGGGGCTGAAAGTCTAAATTCTAACATCTTCTGAGTGACATAACCTGGATTTCTGATGGGCCGGTGTCTTTCTAAGAAAAACTAATGTAAAGCATTTGAAATTATGTTTTTCACCCTCTCTTAGAAACTCTGTTAGACCATGAATGGCAGCATGGCAGGCCACTCTTTGGCTATAGCTATTTACTATGTTGCTTGCATTGGTTTAAATTACTCTAACATTAGAACTGGTAGATTCAAAAGAGATGAGTTTAAAAAGGAATCTTAAAGAAATGTTTTGTGTTTAACCAGGACTTGACTGAGGCCACTGCACAGATTGAGAAAACCACAATGAACATCTGTCTCCAGAGGATGCACCAGGCAATGACTTTTCTGATGTTGGCATCATCATCGAGGGTATAGTAGTTCTTCAAGATCTGGATAACGTGACCTTTGCAGTAGCCATGCTGTTTGGACCTTTTTTATTCCTTCAATATGAGTTATCCATCACAACTCTGCTACACTTTTGAGGTGATTCAAAGGGTGGTAATGGAGTTGGATGCAACTCAGCTCTCAAGAAAAGCTCACAACTAAGACAAAACTGCTCCTGCAAGGAAAGCTCACTGTTATGCATGCAAGCTGATCAGCTCTAGGTGAGAGGACATTTAAATCTCACACTTGTTCTGCTGCATTTTTGAAGCTCAATTCCAGGAACAGATCGCAGGGTTCATTTTTATATACTCTGCAACTGCCATGAGGACGAGCCGTTTTTGTTGTTGTTGTTTGTTTTTCCTTTTGCTCTGTACAGCATTTTGGCAGCATTTTTAAATTTCTCTTTGTATTTTTTCTTTCTTTTACTAGTGAAGAGATGTAGCATGAACAGTTATGCAGTCTAAATATCCCATATGGGTCGTGTGAAATGGTATTTTCACTTTCATTCAGTTGAAGTAAAGAACGTTGAATATTTCTAAGTGTGCTGTTTTGAACCAAGATGTCACAGTATGATCAGTGCCGTAATTTTTGACAGTCACTGTATCAATGTTATTTTTGCGTCTCTTGAATAAAGGTTTTGACCTGCAAGTGCTAATTTCTTTAGTTATTGGGGTAAAATGGGTAATGTTAATAGGAAGGTGTTTGCCAATTCAGTAACCTAATTTAATGTTAATGGAAACTAACATTACCTCAAATTGTTTAGTTATAATTGTTGTTTAACTGAATCTTGACGTCAGAGGCCTTAACTAGAATGTTTTGATTTGTTCTTTCCCAACATTTTTCAAAAGAAACAGTCTAATTTCTTTACTGTGATTGATTCCAGAGAACACGGAAGAACTGACATTATTTAACTGTTGATTTATGTAGATTCAGTGGAGGAGTAATGTCAGTTTAATTCTTTACCTACTGTCAATGCAGTGAAATTAGACATTTTGTTTTGAAAGGTTACTGGTGGATGCCAGCAACCATCTTGGAAGAGAACAATACAATCTGTTATAAGGCCTCCATTTGAAAATTGTGTATTTGATGCTAGAATATAATAGCAAAATGTAATTTGAAGATAACATGTAGCATTTAAGTGACCAAGTAGTATTGGGTAAAAGTTATCGAATGGTGTTGGGATAAAGTGAGAAAATTGTGAAGGATTAAAATATTTCAAGAGCTCAAATTACTTCATCAAAACATGTTTAAGTCACATTTTATCAACACAAATTGCACAGATTTATTGAACATGAATAAATTGTGTTAATTTAACTCAATTGTTTAAGTTGCTGCCAAAGCAAAACATCTGTGTGCAACAAATGTCCACCATTGAATTAAGTAAATCCAACAACATATTTTTTTCAGTGAGTTTGGCTGCCACCGTGCCAATAAAAACACAGTCCATCATCTCGACCAGGATGAAATATCCCACTTTGTACAGTGAGTGTATATTTTTGTGTGTGAGTGTGTTTGAGACAGTTTGACAGTTCATATAAAAACACACTGAAGTCTGGCGTTGTTAACACAGTAATATACCACCACTGTGTTTTTCTGGTTTTGTTGATATATTTGCTGCTCAGCTATTGCTTATTGCCGCGGCGTTTCTGCACTAAATTACCCAGATGTCACTTGTCGGTGAAGTGGTGTCAGCACAACTTTGACATCTTTCTCTGTATTTTCTGCCAATGTCATTTAGGTAGTTACTCATTCGTGCGATCAAGTTCTTTGATTTATTCCAAACTGCTCCTCGAATCGCAAATGTCTTTTTCTTTGCACTGAAAGATTTCTTATTTTCCCCTGAAAACACTTAACCTGTCTGCGGGTTTTTAAAACAGCAAATATCTTATGAAATAACTACATATTGAATCATAGTGCAATGGTGCCTTAAAATCATTTTCCATAAAGGTTCCATCAATACTGCGGCTGCATTTCCCATCAGACTCACTGCAGCATTTTTAAAGGTACATATAGTATATATTTCTACTAACGGACACTGTGTCACTTACCACAGCTATGCTGATGACACACAGCTTTATACAGTACAGTCTCCTAGAAATATGTGACCGAGCTATTCTGCATATAGTGCCTGTAACTTTTGTTCAGTTCAACTTAGACTTACCATTAATTAACAGTGACTGAGATTTGAACTTCAGACTCCTTACAGGGTTCCTTCCTTTCTGACGCTTGTAATAACCAAAATTTACAAAACTGACATAACTTTTCAGTCATTATGAATAAAAATCAGTGACTTGGCCCATAAACTCATTCAGAGAACATTTTAAAGGTCAAGACTATAGAGTTTTTTGGTGTGACATTATGCTCACATTGATCAAGAACTGTCTCCTGTATTGACCATGATACAACCACCAGTCTGTTACCCCTGACCAGTTAGTGAGTGGCTGTTGGAGGTTGCTGGCTGATAAAATTGGTCACTAAAAACCTCCTCATGATTGCTATAGTTGCCATGGCTGTCCATAGTTTGCATGTAAGACACTGACTTGTCGAGCAGTAGTAAAATAAAAATTTAAAGTGTAACAGAAACCAGAAATGGAGAATCACCTTCAAGATAAAAGCTAAACTGTCAACACATTTCAAATTGCACGACGGTTTCTGTTTCTGGTTCACTAATGCTCAGCGGTTACTTAGCAAGTGTTTCCAGACAAGATGGTGTCTTGATGCAACCACAGCAATTTGTTACTGACCAAACCAGTCAGGAGCATTTTTTGTCAAACGGTCAGGGAATATGTATCTTTTTCTAGCAACCGATGGTTGTCAGATAATTTCAGACCGGTCATCAGACTAAGTCATTTGACCCTAAAAGAAGTTAACACCATCAACATATCACTGTATAGCATCTACTCTATGGTAGCTTACATGCTATATTATGGTAACTCACCAAGCTGCAGTTCTGGGTTGGTCTCACATATGCTCCAGTTCACATTGCAGTCACAATGAGACTTCTCAAACATGTTGTCCAGAACTTCCCTGACATTCTGTCGCTCATCGACCATCAGCGTCTTGGAGCTGCCATCATTCATTAGTACCTTCACCACCAACTGTCAAACAGAAAAACACAGCTTTTTAAATTTTTTTTTTTTTTTTTACCACACAAGCACAAAAAATATCATTCCAGTATATAAAAGTGATGTTTTCTGGTGTTCTTGACACAACTTTAGATTTTAAAAATTCTATTTTTATGGCAAACTGGATTAGCTTACCTTAGCTTGCCAAAGCAAAAGAGTTAAAGCTCATTTTTACTGTATACTTCTTGTAATCTTTGGACAAACAAGCACATTCTTCGTCTTGTGTACAGAACTGCATTCACAGTATTCATAGAAAGCCATTTACAGTATAGATTAGCATTAACTAGATTTAGCCAGCATCTTTTAATCTAACTCCCAGCAAGAAACAGAGCAAAAGGTTTAAGTTTAAGGTTTTCAACATGTTGGACAGCAGCAGGTGTAAGACATTAAATCCAGCCTTTATGCACATGCAGCTTGTTTGTTTGCCAGTTTAATTACAGGATATGCACAGTAAATGGATGTTTCTGTCTCCTAACGTTAGCTTTACTGGAAGACTTCGAGCATCAGCACTTCTGTCTTCTGATTCGAGCTTTGCTGTAATTTCTTCTTTATTGTCTTTTTGCAGTCTTAGCACCTCACTCAGCGTGTTGGATGAGATTAATTTTGCCCCAGAGCAAAGCATTTTTCCCCCTGCAGGCTCATGTGGTTTCACAATTCCTCTCATCTGGTAAGAAATCCTGCTTTGGAAAAGCTGAGGAGTTTCACAGCACTAAGGTCAGCCAGTTGCTTGCTTTTTGTCATAAAAATGGGGGTTTCAGAGATGTTATCACAAAAGGATTTAGAGCTTCAGGTCACAAGTCACTCAGTTTCACCCTCCCTTGAAAAACAGTTGGGTTTTGACATGTGGTTGAATGAACTATCGCTGGAAATTTAATTTTCCTCCTAGCACTTCCTCTCCCCAAGATGCTATCTTATAAAAAATATCCCCAAACATGCTAAGAAACCAGTGGGCTTATCTGAAACTTGTGGTCCTCTGACCACTTTCTGCTGAAATTCCTGGAAGTGCACCTGGCACTTCTGTATCTCTTCTATGAACCCAGAGACACACATCCATATGAAAGTGGCCTGTGTTTCCTCAGCTTCCACACGCACACATGGCTTTTTAGAAAAAGTTCCTTTTTAGTTTTCACTTCTAAGAATTTGTAACTACCATCTTAACAGGGAACTAGGTCACTGCGAAGAGCCAAATCACGAGTAAAAGAGTAAAACTTGGCAGTCGTATCAGTCACAGTCATCTATGATAAAAGAATGGCATGCCATCTGCGTGAAACTAGTTTGGTTTTGTGTAAAAATTGCTGCTCTGGAAGTGTAGCTTTGCATGCAAGAACACATGTCTGAGCTTTTGAATGCTGCTTTGAAGATGAGAAAGTGTCCACATATCACCCCCAAACAGGAAACCACGCTATCCTGCGGGATGTTGGCTGGATGAAAGTAACCATCCATTACTGTGATTGATGGCTCTTCCAAAAGAGAAAAAAGGAAAGGAAACCCATGCTATGTTTGACCATTAACTCTTTTACAGTAATGTTCAGGTAGCTGTAATTCTATACGTCTCTACTCTTGCCAGTGGACGTCAGCTCAGAGGGCAAAACAAGAAGTCGGTGTTTGCTTGTCTTACCTTTTTAACTTTAGCTTCCTTTAGTTTCTCAAGAGCGAGTTTGATTTTGTCTGCCTTCATCTGCGCCTCGATCTCCTCCTGAATAAGATGTCCACAGGGATGAGATGGTACATGGTCGTCAACTTTTTTTTTTTTTTTAGAAAAGTACAATGTAAGCACCAAAAAGAAAATTAACAAACTTCACAATCATAAAGAAAATGTGTTAATTCACTTTTTAACAGACTGACGACCTATTTAGGGTGTATCCTGCTATAATCTGGTATTTGTTCGACAATATACAATTTCAAGGAAAACAGTTTTTAATTTAAAATAAAGGTTGCCAAAAATTCCTTTCTTATCATATAAAGTGAGTCACAACAAAAAATATTGCAGTTTTGTAACAAAAAAAAAAAAGAAAGAAAAAGAAAAAAGGAAAGCATGAGACATCTCTGTGAGTCATTTTTAAATTTTTAACGGGGCTAATGATGAGGAGGGGGATATTGTACATCAAAGGTGTAAAACACAAAGTTCCCAGCAGACAACTCTTACTTAATTGCATTATGTAGTATTACTCCATATAATGACACTCTATGGGGTGTTCTGAGGTTAACAACATGTGTAGGTTAATGAGATTACTGCAGTTCACTTGAACTAGGAGCAACCTCAGTGACGCACTCTCAAGGTGTGATTCAATGTGAAAATGACCCACTAGATCATTTATGAATACTGTTATGACTTATAGCTCATTTTACTGTAAGGCAGAACGTAACATCTGTGCGAATAAGAGCATGTAAAGTATATCTTCACCTTTAAATGAAGCAAAGCTCAACACTAGTACACCAGTACCACCACTGGAAGCTCAGAAAATGGAGCTTTCTATTATTATCTACTGCTGTAAAACTGTTTACTTTAACAAAACCACAATCTCTTCCAAACACTAGTCAAGTGTTTGGGGGCTGAGCCTATCATCCCACCTAGGTCCTACTTTCAAGTGGAACCACTCCTATGTGTAGCCTCAGGTGTGTTTACATGTGTGGATTCAGGCCTTAGAAACAATACACAACGTGATTGTTTGGTTAGAGACCTTTGTGACTCATTAGTGACCGACTCAAAGTCTTTTTCCATAGAACCAGTTCCAGTCAGCTCTATAGCTCTCATCATTATACATCATTTAGGAGGTTTATGTTGCATAAAGCTGTATACAGATCCAATGATTAGGGTTAACTTTTCTGGCTGCTGTTTGTGGCTTCATATTTCACTGTGCAAAGACAGTCGTATCTGTGTCAAAAAGAAAGTAATGACACGTACTTCTAGTTTGCAGAAAGGGTCCCAAGGGCGAGTCAGAAGATCAAACTCTAGCAAGTCTATCTCTGTGATGTAGCACTTCAACATTTTTCAAGAGGTGTAATGTCTTGTTTTCACTTCATCCCCTCCTGTGTGGGTGTTGAAATCTCCATGCAAGACTTCCATCTCGGACATTAAATCCTACCTGCTAGATCTCAATTAACTGTTTTCTCCAGATGCAATCACCCGTGAAAATCCTGACTGCAACTTTAATGAACTCGTCCACGTCTACCTTACAGTGACGCACTCGCTGCCTCAGCACAGCTGGTGTTTTTACCTCAGACAGATGAGGTAACAACCTCTGCTAAAGCAATAAGCTCCCGTCTACCTCCCCCCCCTCCCCCCCTCCAAAACTGTCACATCTTACCTCCCTTACTCCAAGCCCAACCTTTGCTATCGATCCTGTTACACTTTTCTCATTGCCGTATGTGTTTGATCTGTTCCAGACAGACCCTCGGCTGTTTCGCCTCACACGTCTCTGTAACTGTAACAGATGCCTCCATCCAGGAACGACTTTGCTATGATCTCACCGTTAAGAGCAATACCACTCTTCCAGGTTTCACAAAAACATACAAAACTCATCTTAAATTTATGTGCTGGAAACTGGTGATGTTTTTGTTGTAAAACTGTCTTGTCACGCATGGCTTATAAAGCATTTACTCATGGTAAACCAAGACATGCGCAAATAAAAGAAAGATTGTGACATTGTTGATTCGTTCTACCAGGAGCTCAACAAACGGTTCTTCCTTCTGACCTGTGGCACTGCCCTCGAAACTAGCTCTCTCAAGCCTTGATTAATGCTCTGGTTTAAACTTGCAGAATTGCTGCATGTGGGCTCACTCACCGTTGTGGGCTTTGCACCAGAAGGAGGTGGAGGTGCTAAAGAGGAGGCAGCAGAAGGGACAGGAGTGCTAACATTGCTGCTTCTGCTTCCTGCAGATGACGGTGAAATGTGCGATGGGGCAGGTTCGATGCTCAGGCCCTTGGGCGGTGGTGGGAAGTCTGGTTGAGACGCTGACGGTGCCTTCAAGCATTCTATCTCTGTTGCCAATTTCTCTTCCGTTGCATTGAGGTCAGCCATCAAATCGGCCATGAGTGCGTCCAAGTCATTGCCCTCCAGTTCATGAAGGGACTCTGGTGAAGCAGAAACATTTTGTCAGGAAGTAACTCAATAGAGAATATTGTTGGATAGAATTTCCTTTTGTTCCTTTTTCAAAGTAATTTGCCTTTTTTCCCTAATTATGAAGAACTTTCCTTTTTTGAACAAGTTCCCCTTTCAGTTATGTTTTATTAAACAAAGTCAATGAAAGGAGTTCTTTCATTTTATTCCTCATTCATGTTCCCAATATTGCTCCACTGAGGAATCAAGTTTCAGAATTCAGTAGAGGAAGCAACAGTTTCGTCTGCATGCAAATTTTAGTTTTGCTTTTTGTAGGCTGTCCTGTATTTAGATTCCTCAAAGCATTATTAAGTTAACACATTTATAAAGAAAAGTAACTGTATGTTATAGACCAGTCAAAAATAATTTGCCTTTGCTGATTTGGAGCGAGTGCAACCTGGATTACTTTATTTTGGCTTAAAGTTACTTCTATGAAAAGAGTCCAGCTCTGAGGCCATTCTCACTTAACTAATGTGTGTGACTGTGGCTTTTCAAGGTAAGGGTTGCAGCTCTGGAGAACTGCTCATCACAGGAAACCAAAGACAATAAATAAATCTTACTATAATAATTGTATTGTTAGTAATTGAGTGTTGAGCTCTGTATGACCATTTATTATTTATGTATCTCCCCCTAATAACTAGGCCAGTCTGCATAAACATCATCCCACACAGAGCAATTATAGCATCTAGTCTGATGTTGCGTTTACAATTACAATTGCATTAACGGTCGCTAAAGTTTGCATTCGAGACAGAATTTTGTTCGACTCACTGCTAACTACAGATACCATTATTTGAAAAATAATGGCATGTACTTATTCAACTATCTTTGTGGGATCATGTGAGGATCAAACTGATAACATATCAAAATTTCTTTGACCAACCCCCTTTTTTTCCGAGTATTTTTTACACCTCTGCCTAAGGATTAAAACATTTCAGGAGGCCCCTGACCCCTTATCTTATCTAATCTTGTCTTGTCTTGTCTTATCTTAATATAGAAATACGTTAAGGTTAGATTAAAACTTTTGCACATTGTTTTGATGGTTAAATTTGTAGCCAAATACATATGTGTGTTGATGGTGAGATTGAACCCTACACACAGAGTGGAGCAGGCAACTTTTAGCAACCCTTTAGCGCAAATGTGAAAGCACCTTATTTAATCTACCTCTCACTCTGTGCTGCACGTACTCTGGTCCCCAGTAATACATTTGCTAAGTTTAAAGTGGATGGCATTAACAGTTTGCACTCGTGCATTTGGGCACAGCCTTACTGAGCTGCAAGAGCGCATGTAGATTATAGTCTTTTATAAAACATAGCCATTTGTTGTGATTGATAGTTTATTTATATCAAGGACATTTTCCATTTGCAAAGCCCTTCAAGGCAGGCATTTGTTATAAAGTGCTGCACAGCCTATCAACTCACTCTAACAAGATTTAATGGCATTTACAATGAACGAAGAAAAAGGGAAAGTTAAATGCTAACACCAGCTGATATTGTGACCTTGTTCTAACATTATTGCAGCTTTTTTTTTAGCTTATTAAAGTCAGAGGCAAACAGTGAGTAATTAGACTTTAATCTGTGCCCTCAGTTGCCAGGAAGTGCACCTTTTCTATTTTTTATTTTGTGTATTTCCATGCTACTTCTTGTTAATTTGAGCAAGCACACGACACATCCCACCCTTGCACAACTCGGGTGTTGACACTGCACAAAAGCTCAACGCCCAGCTCTTTGTAGTGTTTCCACACATAATGTCAAAATGTGAAGTCACCATTCAGGTCAGTGAAGCCGATGGAGTAGTTGACTTCCTTCTTTGTGTTGGAGAGAGCTTCAGGGGGCACCATTTCCTCTCCAAGACTCTGAGACAAAGAATGAAGAAAGCAGTGTGGTTGTAAGAACGCAAATACAATTTCTGCACAGCCAAAATACTTCCCCACCCCCCACCGCAGAGGAGCACACTTTCATGTTTGAGCGCTCTGAAACCAAACTGTTCTAAAGCATTATGTCAGAGGACAGAGTTGTATTTTTTTTCTTTTGGGGGGCAAGAGTGAGAGTGTACCCACTGCATGAACAACATGACACCCCATCTTGGAAGAACTGAGATGGAAAACATTAAAGTGATCAATGGGGTTTTTTACTAAGAGGGAGAAAAAAAAGGCGTAATCTTTACTCGGTTGGGTTTTGCCATTTAACCCACCCTTCCAGAAAATGGTGGTATTTATGGTTCTTACATGACCACAAAGTGTGTTTCGTCTCAGTCACGAACATCTCAGTTAAGGATGGTGGGTTTTTGTTACTTTGTCATCTTCTCTGAAGAAGAAAAGTATCTCTAAGTCCTTAGGCGAGATAATTAATCACGGGCAGCTTGAACAAAAAAATTTATTTTTGTCTATGTGCTGCATGAACATTGAGATTTATGCCTTTCATTAACAGAAAATGTGGTAGTGGCACAAGCTCCTCTGCTACTTTTTATTGGTATCATATTAAATCCTGTCATGTTTAATACATTCTATACAACATAATTTAAATATATTTAAATTTAAATGGAGAAAAAGAGATGAAAACGTGACACCCGCTTATTTCAGATATTGGAAACTGGAGGAAAAAAGAAGCAGAAAAATGTATCTTCAGGGTGCGCCTGGGTACGCGTCATCCACTCATTCTTTCCTCTTTCAGTTCTTGGTTTTGTCTTTGTTTTATTTTGTTGTCACAGCTACAACTTGTCTAGCTGGCAATCGTGGCTCAAGAGTTGGGCGTTCATCTTGTAATCGGAAGGTTGCCGGTTCGAGCCCCGGCTCTGACAGTCTTGGTCGTTGTGTCCTTGGGCAAGACACTTCACCCTAACCCTACTGGTGGTGGTCAGAGGGCCCGGTGGTGCCAGTGTCCGGCAGCCTTGCCTCTGTCTGTGGCTACAATGTAGCTTGCCATCACCTGTGTGTGTGACTGGGTGGATGATTGTGTACAGTGTAAAGCGCTTTGGGGTCCTTAGGACCAAGTAAAGCGCTATACAAATACAGACCATTTACCATTTGTAAATTGCTATACACACCAGAACGGACAGGAGCTATCACATTATTCATCCACTGAAAATTACCTACATATTCAATGTTTGTGTTTTGAAAAGATGGCTCTAAGGGTATTTTGTGCTATAAAGCAACAAGAATAGAATAAGTATATAGAACAATATATAGGCAAATAATGGCTGGTAAGTCACCTGGGTGAGGAGGTCCATCTCCCCCAGCATGGCGCTGAACATGGCGTCAATGTCGTCCATCTGGTGAAAGAATCAATAGAATAATCAGATATAGAAATTATCATTATTTTCAATGTGAAAAAATATAATATTTATAATATGTATTAATGAGCTGCACTGAATAATGAAGATGAAACAGACGGTATGTCCATTTGCATGGTTAAAGGCAAGTGCAGGCAGTGAGTGCTGATACAGTGCTGCTACTTTGCTGTGAAGTATTTGCAGATGTAATACGTTTCCCCAGGTTACGCTATATTGCGAAACATGTCCAACCCAGACTTGAAGGAACAAAGTGTGTATGCATAACTGCAGGCAGTCATTATTTGCCATAACATGTTGTCTCTTGTTGGAGCAAGTGAGTGAAGCAGCGAGTAAATATTATGTTGCCTTTTTTGTCATATTCAGAGTTGACTTTTTTATGCTGTGTCCTTTAGTAATCTGGATTTTGAAATCATGCTTCGTGTTGTATGATCAGTGTTTGTTTGAATCATTATACGAAGAAGAAGAAAAAACTGCATGCAACATTATGATGCCTAAGGAAAGTGGAAGAGCATAAAGTATGCAAGCTTCCACAATGTGCTTAGCTCGAAATTGCTCTTAACTGCTGATCAAGTTTCAAAATGGACTCATACATCAGGCTGGTACAGATTTATATACATCCCCCATTGTGGATGGATGAAGCAAAATGTCAGGATAATGAAGGTTATGTTTTTCATTTTAAGCAGAGTAACAGCCCGAGGAGCCACCGTGGTCACTGTGCCTTTTTTGAAAACCACTCCGAAAGCCTCGCTTGAGATTTACATTCGTAATTATGCACAGTAGGCCGTCTCCCCTGCACGTATTATTTGAAGCCTCTTTTCTCAAAGCAAATGTTATGATGGTCTGGAATGTGCAGTCAAAACAGAGTCCCTGTTTCCATATGCTGGTACGTGAGTGGTACCACAGAAACACTGAAGGTGTCAGTGGGAGTTCATCCAGTTAAAGTGGTGCTAATGGTAGCTTACTTTATATTGCTTACATGTGGGCTCTCCTAATTCTTCTGCTTCTAGTATAGCATGTTTCTGATAATGACCACTGTACTGCAAATGAAGTGCAGCCGATAAATCAATGAATTATAGAACCATCTTTTCTAATCTAATAACTTTATGACTTTATCAGTCTCTCATTGATAAAGATGCAACTTTGGCTCACTCTTCTTTACATCAATGCTTCAGTTCTTTGAGTTTGAAGACACTCATTTATGCACCGCTCTCTTAAGATCTCGCATTTCCATCGACTTGAGGTCTGGACTTTGACTGGGTCTTTGCAACACCTTGATTCTTTTCTTTTGCAGCCATTCTGTTGTAGATTTGGTGCTGTGCTCTGGATCTTTGTCCTATTTCAAGGCAAAATTCGAGCCAAGCTTCATGTGTGAGACAGATGGCCTCACACACTCGATCATATTTCTGTATACAGAGTGGTTTGTTCAGATGCAAATTTTCTAAACTAAACAGTGCTGCCATGCTGTTTTTAAATAGAACATGCTTTCTCCTGGAAACCCATGCAAACAAGTCTTCTGCTAACTTATGCTAACTGACATGCTAACTGAGGTAGAGTTTGAGGTGTAGCTCTTTTTGGAGTTTCTCTGAGTATTGCATGATCTGACCTCAGGGTGATGGTTTCCTGGGAAGATTATTCAAACGATCCCCTTGTGAATAATCTTTCTCACTGTAGATTGATGGACTTCAGAGTGTGTGGAAACGGCCTTGTAACCTTTCACAAACTAAAGGACAATTGAACAACTGCTTCTTTAAGATGACCGTTGATGTCTTTTTTTCCTTGGCATTGCATTAACACAAACCTGAAGAGTTCAGATCTGCTTTTGTAGACATGCTCCTACTTGCTCATGATCAGTTAATCAAATGCATTTGGTTAGCAGCACCTGGCTGCTACTTCTTAAGAGGATAGTGGTAGTGGCCTACTTTTCACATGACTGCAAATATATTATTACTAAAGGCTTGTTAACATAAGGTATGAGTGGGTAACTGCTGAAGCTGTCACTACTAAATTAATTCATTAGAGGAGTTTCATGACCAGTAAACCATCCGGATTCACTGGTTCCACCTTCTCACCTTCTACTGACCTGAATGCTACAAAATAACAAGTAAACATTTGCTTGTGCCTGGTTGTATTACCAGAAAGACTGCATTAAAATTAATCACCGATTTCCATGACTTTTACTACGTATCTACTGAAGAGATTGAAGGGAAAGATATAAATATTCTTGTTTAACATGCAGACTATGCAGTTATTAATGAATTAGAATGAGTCTGAATCTTTAGTGCATTTAGCATCATCATCAGGTCAAAAGATCTCACTGGTCAGAACTTGTACATTTGTGAAACAATATAAAAGAAGAATATGACACTCAGCTGCAGTTAATGCTTTCAGCCAGATCTTATCCTTCTATCATTCTGAGATAGAGTGACGATGACAAACACATCCAGCTTATCTAAACATCTCAATGTGAGTCAATGTGAAAAAAACAGCTCCACTTTGCATAATGTTTTATGCAGATTATTCAGTATTGTAATCTGACGTCACAACAATGTCAGCATGGCGCAGCACAGTTACTGAGTAACACCTGATTCACTGTTAATATGTTCAAAGTAAAAGCAATAAAATAAGTGCGACCTTTTTTTAAAAACAACACTTTTTAAATCAAGACATTTTACCAGCTAACCCGAGTGTTGCTGGCTTACTCATTTTGATGGACTGTGATTAAACTGCATGAATATAAGCTTCGGTTTGCCTCAGGTCAGTTATAAATTGCTGGGGTTAGTCTCAAGTTTGGTGTGGTTAAACTGATTAAGAAACCGATGCACTGTACTCACTGTGTCTAAGCCACACCTCATATTGCAAGAATGCTTAGCATCAAAGAGCTACCCTATTATTGTGTTTTTTCAGCCTCTGTATGAGTCTTTAGAGGGTGACTAAGCATGACAACGTGTATGAGTCTGTTATGTAATGCATTTTCTTCTTATTTCTGACTGGTTTTGTGAATTAAGTAATTAAAAGCGTTTCACTGGGTGTGCAAGAGGAAGGGTGGGGGTAGCTGCAACCTCTTTTGTTAAATCAGCCCTAATCTAATTGGTTTAACTCATGCAGTGAGATTCTCTGCACAGATGTTTGCATTGCTATCTTCTAGTCTTTATTTTTTCTCTGCTGCGTGGTAGCGTCCATTAGAGAGGAAAATATTGGGCGATGCTGCAGAGTTTAACTCCCTGCTTTCACTCGTCACAGAGTCTGGAATGTGTTTAATGACATTTAGATCCAACATGAAAAAAATAAATTGCTGGAATTTAATTAAAAGACACAGGGGTACATCTCTCATTGACACTGTGTAGGAGACAAGAGTGACTGATTGTGTTCCAGGAAAGAGTTTATACAGGATCAATACTGTTTGAAACATCTAACAGATGCTGCGTGTTGGAAGCTCACAAGAAACTGTTAATCTTCTGGTGTCATATATCAAATCGCACGGTTCATAAACTGAAACGCCTCTGCGCACTGATAGAATTTGTTTGTGCACCATAATTTCCATGTGACATACATATGTGGGGCTCACTGCTATAGCACGTGAGCGCAATCCTCCACCTTTTACACAAACGGTTTACCCCCAGGAGGAAGTGGTAACTGGTAAACTTCCTGGAACTTGCAATGTTGAAATGGTATCGGAAATGGTGACACAAGCAGCTGCCTGCAAATTTCATGGTACTGCTTCCTCAGTTCTCATTATGTCACTTCTTTTCACCTATACGTGGTCGGCGTGAGACGTTTCGAGTAAAAGAACGCACCATCTCTGAACGTCTGGTGCTACTTTTTGTTAGTAGTTTTAAAGTCACTGGAAGAGAAGTTTAGTCAGTCAATCAGATTTTGCTGAGAGGCTGTGTTTTGACGCCAAATGCATGAAATGAACCGCTCCCAGATTAGCGAGGAGAAGTGAGAAGGAACAGACCGTGAAAACAAGACGGCTTCTGCTGGTGAAAACAAATCGGCCCAATTTTAACACACTCCCTCCTCAGTGTCTTAGACGTGTGCATTAGTGGAGTGATATCTCAGACACAATGTGAAGAATGGACTTTTTCTGTGCTATTTGTAGGTGTGGTCCTGCAGCTGATACACAGATAAAGGTGTTAACCTCAGAGTCATTGCAGCACCACTAGTGTGATTATGGGTGGACTAATTAGTTTTACTCAAACGTGACCTAAAGGACGGGGGATTCTGAAGCTTGAAGGTATCCTAGATTTGGTCAAAGATGACCAAATCCACCTTTGAAATTTTACTTTTTTTTTTGAAAGAAACTAATGAATATAATGTACTCTAACTTTTCAAGCTTTAGGGGATGAGTTTGGTGTACTTTGGCAGAGCTTACCTAGTTACAGTAGCTGTTTGTGAATTTGAAAACAAGCAATTTGTCAAACACAATGTTGACAGGTTGTGAAATATACCCAACTTCAGCATCTACTTTACTATAAATGGAAACATAATGAATAAAGTTAGTGTTGCATTAAATTAAATGAGGGTTTAAAACATAACGTTTTGCAACCAGAGGAGTCGCCCCCTGGTGGCTACTAGAACAAATGCGTTTTAGATCTGGAAGCTACACTGATTATTTCTACAATCTGTGGAGTTGTATAAATTGGCTGTTCACAGAAAACACAATAAATCCTACATTTGACCAAATAGTCAATAATACCTCACAAGGAAACGACCATGATTAAAGCACCGTTTAAAATCAGACTTTTAAAGGATTCTTAAAGAAATCTGGCCAAAGATTTTATCATCAGTAACCGGAAAAAATTGCAAACTTGAAAGCTGAAGACCAGAACAGCTAAACTATTCAAAGTCACCCCAGTGTCCCTTTTATGAATGAGTAATAGCTCTACAAAGAAACCAAACTAATAACACCAGGAATTTTTCCTCTGCAAGCTCTGTAGCTTTTTGTGCCTTTCAATATATCAATTTACCGCAACAGAGTTCATGTTTGTGAACTTCTAGTCACATTTTCACACTTTCAATTCACAAAACTGTGCCACTGTCTCTTCACACTTTTTACTATTTTATTGTCAGACAAAAGGCATTTGTGACCTATCGGCGTTCTTAAATGTTATTGTTGGGCGTCAAATGAGCGCATTGTGAAAAGCGGCAACTGTACTGTTGTACTTTTTATAATAAAAAACAGCAAATCTAAAAGCACCTTATAGCTTATAGCCTCTAGAAAACCCCCTCCCCCAATAATCTCAAATACATATCTCAGCCTTTTACATGCCACACATATGTAGCTCCAGGGTAGAAAATCAAAAGGAGACATCAACTCCAGTGTTTACCATAACATACAGAAACTCTCCCTCGTATGATCGGATCATATTTCTGTGCTAGGCTCTTAAGCAGATGTGTTTACAAGACTTGATGTGCTCTTTTTGCAAAGTAGGCAAATTAGAGGTTGAGCAGCAGGCACAAACCACTGAAGAGTATGAAAATGAATCAGAACCCTAATGTTTGCTGAAGCAGGTTTCAAATCAGACTCAAACCTACTGCACTCAGTACCCTTAATAAAATTTCTTGCTTAACATCTCTTAGAAAAAGCAAACACCCCCTTGACCAAAAGCCTTTTAATCCATCGCTCTGAAAGCAATGCGTTCAGTTAAACTCATAACAAATTCACTTCATATTTTTGTGACATGATTTAAAACCAAAAATGCCACAAGCCAAATATACAAAATGTTCCTGTCATCAACAACAAACTGACAGCACTATTAACTTTAATATAAGAGGCCGGCCCTATTAGTTTCATGTGGTTATTGAGTCATGCAGCACTATGAGACGATAGCGGGGTCCACCCAGTTGGAAAGATATGAACTTACATTCTTTTTACCAAATTAAAACATGGTAAAAAAAAATCTTCTAAAAAGAGTTTTCTTTAATTTCTCGTACTATTAAATTCAAAACCTTTTGAGAGTTTTTATCAGAGCGCGCTGTAACTCACAAAGTTTGACAGGATGTCTAAGATTCTCATCTACAACATATCTGTACATAACGTCCTCAAGCTAAATTATTCTGCTGTAGCTGAATATACATATATTACAAACAAATCTCTCATTTGTTTTTTATTTTGTTTTGTTTTTCAGCACAACAGCCACCACAATCCTCACTTGTAATGTGCTCAGACATCAACGAACAATGTTCTCGCTCTGCGTTCAGAGGAAAGCAGCTTCGGTTGTTACCGTTATATCCAAAGGCACAACATCCAAACAGAGATGAAACTCACCTTTTTAAAATGTGTTAATCCTTTGCTTCGCCACTAAGTTTCAAGATAACAGCTTCATGGACATCAGCTCCACTTCGAAAGACGATTCCCTAATTAAGCTCGGCACCAAAAATTAAAGTCATATGCAGGCAGATTTTGGGTGTGCGAGCAGATTGAAGATTGCATTTGTCTGACTGTTGGCTTCTTCCTGCTTAACGCGGAAGTTCAGGTCTAGACCTGTCATTGCATTCCTGCTACAGAGTTCAGCACTTTCACAACACTCTTGTCTGGGCAGCGTTGATCCATCCTCTCCTTAACAGTGCTCCTTATCGGCACTGTACTGTAACTGTGCCAACGGGGACAGAGAGGGAGAAATCATAAATGTGTTGTGGCTTCTCACAAAGACTTCGAGGGTGACTGACAGCCACTCGAGCAGATTGGGACGTTTTTTTTTTTTATTGAAAGAAAAAAGAAATGCCTCAGTTGGATCGAGAGAAAGGCTGAATCAGCGGGAGGAATGTGATGGGTCTTGGTTAATAATTCACCTCGCTGAAACTGATTTACAGCAAGTCTGTAGACAGGAGTGGCACGCTGTAGTGGTGAAAGACACTTCAGCTGGGCTTTACTTCTCTAAATTCTTGTTAGAAAATACAGTCTCCTAAATGAAGTGCATTATTTGCTGTACAACCTCTAACATACCTCCTAAATGTAAGCAGAGTGCACTAGAATATATTAATTAACATGAAATCTTAGCTTTTATTGTTAAAATCAGGAAGAATTGTCTTAGGGTAATGGTGTGGTGCAACAAAGTCGGTTATCTTTAGGAGGAACCAGGGAGAGTTAAACTGTCAAACTATGAATAGCCTCTGGCTCTGTTATCTGACCGTGCAGACACAGATAGCTGTATTTATTTGCATTTCTCCTTGAGTCATCTTGGGAGGCCAAAAACAAGATTTCTGATCTCTTTTTTTATCCTCTTTCCACCTTAAAAGGAATTCACATACAATATTAAAAAAAAATGAATTCGATATTATGCCTAACAGAACAGATTATCTTGATCTTTACTAATATTAACACTTCTATGTCCCATTTCCCCTCAAGACCAGCCTGAGCCGTGACAGCAAAGACAAACCACTGTGGCAAAATCCCGTCATCATATGGTAAATCTGAGCACCACGAGGGGGAAACCAAATAACCTTGAATGCTTCTAAGAGTCTTTCATGACTCGTGATGTATTAAACAAACACCCTGGGTACAAGCATGTGTCCCAACCACCCTCATTTCCTCATTCTCTCAGGGTTTGACAAACAGATGGACACCAAAGGCAGCCTCCCATTAGCTCTAAACATCTCCCAAACACAAGCACGCCAGTGCCTCGGAGAACATTTCTCAAATAAATACACTGATTAACAGTTGTGGAGCTCGGCAGCAGAGAGCGAGGGGATTTTTTTGTCTGCTCCGCTTTGCGTTTGCGCTCTCCTCGGAGACTGAGGGTGGTCCAGGAGAGCTGATTCTGATAATGGTTTTTGCCAGCATATGTTGCAGCTCATACATCACAGCACCGAGCCAAGAAGCTGAACGAGATTGTTATTTTTTAGTTATTTAATCAAACTGTGCGCTTAAAGGGGGCTCTGCAGTGTCGAGCCTTGAGTTCTACTGCACAAAGAAAAGTCTGTCGGCTTGAAAGTTGCAGAACTGCATATGGTAAGGTGTGAGGTGTGGAGCATTCTTTTTAGCCATTAGTCTGCATTCTGAGCGCTCCAACACACCTCAAGATGCATTTCTTGTGCCTGGGCACTAAAAGGAAATGGGGTGATAATGACAAAACCAGTGGGCACCTTGCAAAACGATATGTAGTGCTGCAGAGGAGAAACTGTCACTGAGCTGATGTGAAAAGTGATGCATGCAGGAGTCTTTTAGTGCCCTCTGTTTGTTCTTTGCTGTACTGTACATGGCAAACATGACTGAAATCAGTGGGAGGTGTGAACCTACCAACCTGCAGTTATTTTCCCCACTCCCTCTTTGTGGTGCAATGATCAACACCGCAAGTTTGCACCGGGATAACGAGCAACTGCTAGCTGGATGTTTTTGAATGCAAGAACATACGAATGGATTCCTGATACAGCCCTCCTTATTCTGCTTGGCTGAATTTATTTGCCATCTGAGCCCAATAAATGAGTACAATGAGGTTTGCTTTTGTTAACATGGGCTAGGATGACTGCTGTGACTGGCTGAGTCAAAAACGTGAGCAAAAATGCTCAAAATGTGACACGGAAAAACAAAATCAAAAGAGAAAAAGGCATGATTATGTTATAATAAAATCATAAGGCACATTTTTACCAGCATTAAACTGTTTAATTGGACAGTGTGACTTCTTTAATCAAATTTACACTTCTGTGTGTTATAGAATACAAGCTTTACAGTAAATTACTGCCATTTGATTGGCCGTCATAAGCAATTAATTAAGTAACCTTTCGTCTTTACTTTGAAGATGAAAAGTTGCACTCTGGACGCAGCTACTTGTCTTTCTTGAGTTCTGCCTCGCCTCAGCTCCTCTCTTCTTTGCACCAGATGGGTACAGGAACTCTTTTTGATTGAACATTTTTAACAGCCACCCAGAATAGAAACGGTGGCTGGATGTGATTAATCGCTACAGGAGCCTCATTCACAGTGGCCCCTTTCCTTTGCTAAACCCTAACTCTGCTGTCAGTCACACAAACACTCTAAACCACATCCACACAAACATGTCCACAACAATCAAAGTCTAAAGACAAAATAACACCTCAGAAACCCTGAAACAATAATCACAAAACGTATAAATGAGTGATATAAACTAAAACATGTACATTTCTAAGAGTCTGTGCCCATGATGCTGTAAAATGTCCAGCATTTTGCTTTAAATATTCTGAAATTTGGCTAAATCTTGAGTTATTCAGTTAAATATGATCATACAACTTTTGCATCTATTCATTTGGCTCCTGGACCCTTGAATAAGACAGTAATATCAGAACTGCTTAACTAATAACATCCATGCAGACGTCATCCTCAGATAACCTTATGTGCTTGTGCAGAAGCACTAAAAACAAAAAAAGGAGAGAAATCGGGAGCGAGTCCAAAAACCAGATGTGTTTTTCACATTCCTGACTTCTGCCATAGGTCTCTTCACAAAAGTTTGACCTCTGCTCGCTTTGTCTATAAAAAGGGTTGACAAGGCCAGCGCTAAAGCATGAAGGACGCTGGGTTGAGGAACCAGCAGCTGTCTCAACATGCAGGGTGTGCTAAACAAAAAGTACTGTATGTTTTTGCAACTCAGAGGGCCACAGGGTCAAAGAAAAGTCAACAGTGAGCAAAGTCAAAAGTGAAGAGATGAGATATAATTAAAATACATGTCATTTTTTCCCCTTTCGTTTATTTGTTTCAGGTTGAAATTAAGGATGTTTCAGTTTCAGGCATCAAAAATGTCATTTTATTCTTGTTCTTTCAAAACCTTTTAGTTCAGAGGGAAACTCAAGGGAGAGGAGAGGGTGAAGGGTTAATTTGTAGCTGGGGAAACCTGATGCTAATTAAGTCTCAGGAATGCCACATACACTGACATTATAGTGCAGAAGCCCTCAGAGTGGGTCAGGCATGGAGAGAGCCGGCAGTAATGCGTGAGTCCAGTGTTTTTACTCCTTTGTGACGGTCGGGAAAAGCCAGCCTCACTAAACCCTGGAGCTGAAGGTAATGTGCACAGATGAGCTGCCAAGTCTGTAAAGTTTGTTTCAGTTGTGTGAGAGGTGGGTTTAATCGAAAAGGAGATCGGTGATGGCTTGAGTTATCACCTTTGAGATTTTTTCCTCCAGGTTTTCCATTTGGGACTCTTACCTCGCGTTTCCTTCTTTTGCAGGCAGAGTAAGCCCACATATTAGATGCGAAAATGCTTTTACTGACATCTCTGCTGTTGCTGCAACTCTCCTGGGTATCGCTGCACAACGCCGCGCAAGCTGTAGCGGAGATTTGCCGGGGGACGCACTGCTATGGCGGAGACACCGGCGATCCAAGACCGTGCACCGGGGCGCACTGTCCGGGGAGCCGATCTTCCAGACCCCCGCGGCAGTTTAACCCGTCAACGCAGGGGAAAACGGCTCATGTAGCCGCCGGCCAACACCGCGTGTACCCGAGCTCTCCAAGAGCTGCATCGGAGACTTTTCCAGGCGCCCAGCTGCTACTGCGCGGGCGGCACAGCGACGGCAGCACTCGGAGTGCGCCTGAAGTTTTACCTGCAGGATGCACCGATGCGGAGTGCGCTGTTCATGTGAGACAATTTCAACCCGGCAATGACACCAGAGACTGTAAAGGGATCGAGTGCAGACTGCCGCTGAGGATACGGCCAAAAGCTCGAGCAGTGGCTTGTGTGGGAGAAGGATGTCTGGCCGGTTCAGAGGAGAGCGTGCCTCCTGTACATCTGTCGGACAGAGCCGCGCAGTTTCTGGGGGATTTTCCGGAGTTTGGATATCCATCGTCGGAACTTGGCACAGCGCCTTTAGGTGTCCAGCTTACATGTGATATCAAGCCAGGTCTGCTATGTTCATCAACATTATTATTTATTTATTTATTTATTTATTTATTTATTTATTTATTTATTTATCTATTTATTTATTTATCTATCTATTTAACATTATATTATAAGTTCCTGCATGCCAGGAACAAAAACAAAATGCAGACATGCACATTGTGACTCTTGACAATTTCTTTAAAAGTGATATGCTTTTACTAAAAGGTGGGTGTATATAAATACCTCAAATGCATGCTGCCCTTTACTGACTTACAATCTCTCACACAAGAGTGTTCTGGAGACAAATGACAACTTTGTTGACCTTCAGCCTCCCCCCACAAAAAAGAAAGAAAGACAAAAAGATACCTGCAGGGCAAAGAGTAGCTGGACTGGAAAAATGTCTCAGAGTCAATTGCCCAGAAAATTTTGAATGCTTTGATGTGGCTCCATACAGGAAACTTTTAGTAGGCTACACTTGGCTGCGGCTGGCTATGCAGCTGGAGTCACAGGCTGTTCACACTTACTGTCAGCACTGTTTGGAGAAGTCACACCTCAGTACAAGGCTTAACGACATCTAATCGATTTCTTCTCCCTGTTTTTTTTCCCCCCTTCACTGTGCATTTATTTCATGACAGGGGAGAATGAAGTTCCTTCAGAAGATGCCCTCATCTTGCACCTCCAGCTGTCCAAGGGGCAGGAGAAGCTTGTGGAGGCCCTGAGAGCCCAGCAGATTATCATCCGTGATCTGCAGCAGAAGCTTGCTGACCAACAGGAGGCCCTGCTGTCACAGCAGCGTGAAATCCTGGAGCAGCAGCAGCGAATGTATGAGCAAATGGATGTGGTGAAGGCCCAGTACGGTCTCCTCTCAGACACCTTCAAACAGGTTTCCTTCCAGGGCCTGAAGGGCGAGCTGCAGAGCTACTTCGAGAGCCAGCTGGCTGGACTGCAAAGCCAAGCCCGCAGCCACCTGCAGAAATCCTACGCCGTCCACAAAGCGGACATCAACTCTAAGGTGATGGATGTGGTTGGGGAGGCTCACTTTCCTCAGCCTCTCCTGGGATGTCCTTCACCCTGTGGATCAGAGGAGTACTGTGACTTTCAAAAGGACCCAGCTCGGTGTGAAAAGTGCACCATGTGTCCACCAGGTTTCTTCCTCATCTCACAGTGCTCTCCAACTGCGGACAGAATGTGCCAGGTATGCTGTCATCTGATGTGTCAAAACAAACTGAGAGCAAAACAGGAAAAAAAAGGAAACAAACAAAAAAAAAGTGTGAAGCGGTTTTAACTGATAGTTGAGGTTTCACATGGTGGTTTCCAGTTAGTGGTTCCCAAGCATATGCCAGCATATGCCAAAATCTAAACATAGCTGATGTGGAAGTGAGAATGTTTATACCTTTGAGCTTAGATGGCTCATCTTATCTATTTCCTGATCAAGCATAAATGCTTTAAAGAATGTGTCAGTTAAACCTACTTATTGATGTACAGGATACACTCATGGTGATACTTTTAATTTGCATGACTTGCAGGACAGAGACGAATGCCTTGAATTACCAAATATTTGTGGAGAGCGAGTGAAGTGCCTTAATACTCCAGGTGAGTTCGCAGTGCTTATTTTGCTGATAATTAATGAATCCTTATTCCTTATTTTCACTCTGATATAGAAAAACTTCCCACCAGTTTATCTAAAACGTTATTTGCGCTGAGAAAACAGCCATACTTTACTGAGCTACGTGTCTATGCAGCTGTCAGAGCCTGTTTGGACCTTTTTATTTTGCAGGGGGATTCAGGTGTCTGGGCATTTCTGAGAGAGACGCAATAATGGGCTTGTGCGGTCATGAATATTTCTACAACCAGGAGCTGCAGGAGTGCCAGGCCTGCTCTGACTGTGACGGAGAGCCTGTCACTGTTCCCTGTACAGCAGTCAGTGACACCATCTGTGGCCAGCTTTCGGAGACCCGGCTCTCTGAGTCTTGGATGGCGAATGTGGCAGTTCCCCCTGCCAGATCATCTGGCACCCACATCTTTCCTGGACTTCAGCTAAACATACGAAGCAAAGAAAAAAGCGATTTGCTGTCCAACCAGGTGGGCCAGTTGACCTTCCAGCAGCACGGGCTGGTGTGGTTGGATCATAACTTTGCAATAAAGCACAGTTGCAGGAACTTCCTCCAGTTGGGGATGAGGCTAAATGGGAGCCAGGAAGAGGAGGGTAAGGACCTCAGCGGTGTTCGCATCGAACAACCGGATGGGAAGTATTTCCAGGGGGTCAGCGTCAGTACCGGGGTGGAGGTGGAGCCTAACCACAGCTTCACACTGCTGTTGAGGAGTCCAAATCAACATTGCAATCAGAGCAAAGATCTTCACGTGTATGATGCTGCAGGGCCCTCTTTGAGTCTGCTCTGGTTGTCTCATGATACTGGTGCTGTAGCTATGACAGCTCAGATGTCCCTGCTGATGCACTACCAGACCAGCTACCGCCCAACTTTCCGCATAACCTCAGTTTCAGACCCCTACATGATCAGCCTGACTCATGACAACCGTGGGGTACGCTTCACCGAGCGCGGAGTGGTCAAGTTTGTCCTTCAGCAAGCACTTTACTCCATGGGGCACACCTGCGTTCGAGAGGGTTTCTCCTTGATTGCCTATATAAACCGCAACGGAACCGGCCAAGAGGTGATGCAGGCTTTTAAGACTGGCGTTAATTACAGGGACACTTCCATTACACTCTCAGGTGCTGTGAGCGTGGACAGTGGAGACATGCTCAACTTTGAGATCACATCCCCGTCTCAGTGCAACGTCCGCTATTTTGGGGACAGCACTGGAATCAGTATTTTGAGTCTTATCTGGATTCCTTCAGCAGTGTCGTCAGCCTTTACGGCTACTGTGTCCAGGACCGGTCTTCCCTTTGGAGCGGTGAGGAATAAACCTCTATTGTTCCAGCAGATCAGCCCAGATACACCACAGGTCCACTTGGCCCGCTCTGGGGAGCCAAACAGCCGGAAGAACTTTATATTCCGTGAGAAAGGAACAGTGAACATAGCTCTCAACCTCAAGCTGATCCACTCTTGTAATATAGTAAAACTCACTCTGCAGCGGGTAGGGGGTCAGGGCAAGCAGGCTGGTCCTGTGGCTCAGCAGGTGTCAGGATCTATGCCTGAAGGAAGCGAGTGGGCCAGTGTAGGGCTGAGAGCCTCATTTCAAGTCCAGAATGGCACGGCTCTGTACGTCACGCTGGACTGCATCCGTGGACGAATTAACCAGATAGCACACGAGGGCGGCACTAACATTTCAATTCTCTGGGTGGCAGTGTGATCCAAGAAGGGGCTGAGCTTTTCTCATCATCATTTTGTGGAAAAAGACAGTTTTGCACATGTTGAAGGACAAATACGGGCTAATAAAATGTAGTATTCTTTTCCACATATCCTGTCACATTATCTTTAATGTATATTTCTGCACCTGTATAGACGTTTATGATTATTTGTTTTGTAGGGTGTAACACTTAGATGCTAAAAGTACTGCTTTTTGCTTGAAGTACTTCGGCTGGTTGAGCAGTGACCAATTCTACATCAAATGTCTGAATGTGTGAGTGTGTGTTTGTCTGTATGTGTAAATGGTGTGGATACTTGGAAATGGTGCTTATGTATGTCTGTGCATATGTACACACACATTGGCATGTCTACTTTTGCGTATGAATCATTTAATATGTATATATTAATACTTAACATCCATATTGTATTAAACCTTTTTGTATTGAATTATGAGGTTGTTAAAGCAGTATTTTAACATTTGGGGAAATGCAGTGAACCATTTTCTGGAGGGCAGTTTCATGAGTGGACCAGTGCAAACCTAGTAGTTAGTTAGCTTAGCACAAAAACCTCAAACAGGGGAAACAGCTGACCTGGTATTAGCCAACAGTATGGAAATGTATTAGCATCTCTAATACACAGCAGCATTTAACCAAAGGAACATCCCCTGCTTCATCCATCTGTGTCTACAGCAACCTGCAGGACCACCTCCAAGGGGACACCCCCTGCAGCAGTTAAATATCTGTGACTCTCCATCAGTTTTTAGAATCGACAAAGCCACTTAAATGAAAGTTAAAATGTCTTCTTTCATCAGAAAGAAGTCCTGTTGCCTTTATTTCAAGCGCTTTAGTCATTCTAACCGTGTGAACCTTTGCATCCTCAGAGACACAGAAACTGTAACACCTTTAACCTATCAAATGTGTTAAGTCACAGCATTGCATTGTGGGGCACCCACACTTTGGCAGTTCTGTGGGCTAGCACAGAAAACCTGGAAGCATATAAATACGCTTCAGTTCCAAATAAAATGCAGGTTGTGGAGGTGTTATTTGCTTTGATTGGTAACTTCTTGGCTTGTGGAACTCACTAGTCAAAATCACTTGGCAAATGCTCAGAGTTAGGAAATAACCCCTCATAAAGCAGCTAAATTACACATTAGTTTTTGCTGAGTTGCTCCGTTAAGATGGATGTAGTCGTCTTGATGTCATCAACTGAACTTTTTAACTCTTGTTTAATAGGCTTTTTTGTAGGGTCTTGGCACCGTTGTGTTGGAGAAGTCCGGTTCAGTCACTTCTAGCTAGCAGAGATAAACAGCTAATAGCTCCAGCTGCCTGTGTTGGCATTCACATGTAGCAATTCAGTCAGCATTGCACAGACATCATGAAGAGGCACCAACTTAGGATGTTATTAGTCTGTTTAAAGGACATCTAAGAAAACCAGTTTTTGCATGAGGCTGTGAACATCTCTACTGTGAACAAGTGTTTTAAGTGGGGAGTTGAAGCTAGCCTCGAGGCTAACTTGAGGATCTGGAGTTTCTGGCACTTCTACAGTAGCTTAATTTTCTCAGCCCTTGACGGCTCTGCTTTTTTGTTGTAATGATTAAACAAACACAATTTAACTTGTAAATTGTTGAGCTTTGACAATACTGGCAGGCTGTTTTTTTTAACTACTGCACAAAACCAAGCCAGCTGTTTCCCTCTGTTTCAGTCTCTGTGTGTAGCTAAACTAAGCTAATTTCATAGATAACACACCGATATGAGAATGCTATCATTGTTCTCATCTAACTTCCTTTCAAAATATGGTAATTTGCTGAAATATATAAAAAATAGTCTCGCCAAATCTATTGTAGTACCATTTAAAAGAGCAGGGATTTAAAAAAAAATTTGTTTTTGGTATTTATTTTACGAAACAGGACCTTTGTATTTTGCTGTGGAATGCATATGAATTGTTAGGTATGATAAAACAGTAAAAATATGTATAGTATGGAGTAAAGCACTGAGTAGACATGTAGTGATAGTGTCTACTTGTACACATGTAGTTTTGCGTAGTATTATGGAATATGCAAACATCTTCCTTTGTTATTCTTTTGCCTAAACGCTGTTCCTCTGTAAAGAGCTGGCCATGCATATCCCTCCTAATTGCCTCTGTGTGTGTTCTGTCCTCTGAACAATTAGGCATAATTAAGTGTTTCAGAGAGCTGGCAGCAAAGGCGCCGCTGAAATTCTTCACCTCTTTTCTCACTTCTTTGCACGCGGTGATATTTTTGAGGTGCTTTTAGACTCCCTGCAAGTTTCTTGTGGAACATCAGTGTATTTACAGTATTCTGGTTCAACACCAAATAAAATATACATATATTTTGCCATAAAAGGAATTTCTTTTTTCTTTTGAAAAAAAAAAAGTTACTTTGCTGGTTTTATTCCAAAAATATTGACTTGTGGATGAAAAACAGTTTTGCTGCTAATCCTCACCAGACGAGAAAGGTATTTTACAGAGTTATTGGATCATTGTAGTATACTGTATGTGAATGCGTAATGTGCCTCTAATGGATTCCTGTGTAGCCACATCATTGGACCTCTAATGTGACCTTTATTCTATCAACCCGAGAGTGATTTTATATTTTGGAACCACGTATCATGACAATCAACATTTCACAGTGAACAGCTATTAATTTCCATCAAATTGGCGGGTAAAAGTTTGACCTTCCGACAGTGTTCACTCAGCTCAACCTGAAACTATTTTTAAAACAGCCTTATTCGGCAGCAAAGGTGCCAAAACACCTGGAAAATCATACACTGTATTTTCCTCACAACTGGTCTTAATCAGCTTCATATTATTCTTCCATCTATTACTACCTATGGAAGGCCAGTTCTTTGACTTAAATTTAACAAATAGCCTATGAGTCAAAGAAGGGAGAGAGCAAGAAACAGGGGTGAGGGGGAGGGGGAGTCTGCATGCGAAAAACAATCAAATGTTTCTGTCGGCTGCCTGAATTGGAAACAGGTGTCTGGGCGCACCACTGCTCCAGATGTTTGACGCTGTAGATCAAATGAGACTCTTAGCACATGAAGAGTTTCAGAGACATCAGAGAGAGAAACAGGGACAGAGAAACAGAACAGGAAAGGGAAAACACAAAGGAGAGAGAGCTATGTGTGGATATTAAAAAACGCAAACTTTAAAGTTCTTCCACTTCTATATTAGCAATGAATTTTAAAAAAAAGTACAAAGTGATGAAACTCTTGTTCCCTATATTGCTTCTTTTTGTTCCTCATAGATTTGTGTTTTTGTGGTTTTGTTTTCACTGTAGCGCTAACAAATTCCCCTTCAATCAACTTCCAGGAGTCGACTGATAAAAAGCTCTAAAAAACCCACTTTATGGTACCTTTCTGGACCAAATGGAAGCCAGAGAAATGTAGCGATTAGCTGGGGAAGCTGCTAAATCAAATAAAGAGGCAGATTTTCCCCCCTGAATGGATAGGAGCTAAAAAACTAAGACTATAGAGTCCAGATTGTGGGAGATGGCACGGTGATTGTTGTGAGACTTAATGCCCAAAGGTGATCCATCACAGTAGCACTTAAATATGAAGTTTAGCCAACAGTTTAGGAACTACCTGCACCACAGTCTATGCGTAGCAGGCATTTTTTCCTTTATTAGAGGAATTATGTGACTTGGGTGTCAATTCTGTGAACATTAATACAATATTACCATATTGCTTGCTAACCCTCAGTAAGGCTGAATCTAAAAAACAAAATAATATATCAGCTGTAATTAAGACAGATCAAGACACACAAAAAAGATGAGGTCAATATCAAATCGTGTTTTTTTTTTTTCTTTTTTGTGTAATTGGTGGCAGTAGAACAAGGTTAATAATGAATAAAGTAATCACATTGTAAGTACTCGGGGCTAAACTGTCTGCCTGCGTAGGTCTGTGACTATGCAGAGTGAATGATTTTGGGTATGGCTCATCTCCAGCCAACCAAGCCTTCTGCTCAACCATCTCTGACTTGCACAAAAATTTTACGGTAGACAATTTGAACATTTATAATGAGTGCTGTGAAATTTACTGAAATTTATCGATTATTACCGATAAAAGCCTAGAATTTTCACTGGTATTTTTTACCATCAAAATGAACCAGGATCTATAATTTGGGAGAAATGCATCAAACATTGTCAAGTATTGGCTTGTTAAAATATGGAAAAAACACCCAGCGCTCCTGCTAAGTTCCATATTTGAACACACATTGCAAAAACTTCATGTTGCAAAAAGACAGCTGATCACAGTTTTTTAATAGCATCTAGTTACATTTTACAACAAAAAACCCAAAATAATCTTAACATAAAATTGTGGCAAAATAAAGAAAATTAAATTCGCGTTCAATTTGAAGTATTTTTTCTAGTGTGTGCTTAAATATGGGGCTTTGCGGGAGTGATGTACTAGACAAAATGAAGGCACTTTTAATTGTTTTTGCATTTGACGGGCTGTTCCACACATTTTTTTGTCACTGCACCTGGTTACAGCAAACTGCTGTAACATGTAGATGAAGATCTGCAAAGCTGTGTGCAGGCTCTGCATATGACCAACAAACAATATGATATTTATACATAACAACCAAATGCTAGTCTTAATGAGCAAGTATTAGCAATTGAGGGTCTTATTTAGCATTTACAGGGATCGGGACTGAGTAAACACCAAAGATCAGTATATAAAAATACCAGAGAGAAACAAGCAAGATTCTTTGAAGAAGAGCAGGATTGGAATATGATGTTGCATCTGGAAAAATCGAAGGGAGAAGAAGCAGAGGCAGAAGAAAACAAACCATTATTGACCGAATGAAAGACTAAATGAAAAAAAAAAACACCAAACTGTTTAGAGAATCTTGGAGTAACACAATTGCCATTTGGCACAGCACTTAAGAAGAAGAAGAAGAAGCGGGTAGAAAAACAGTAAAACCACTGACAGGTAAATAACTCTGATAAAGTGTTACAAAGTACTGTTCTGCTCGGAAACCTTCGGTCCTGGCATTCATGTGGATGTTTGCTCATGATTTGGGTTGCCATCCAACCAAACATTGGTGCAGAACAAGCACACCAACCAAGGCAATGGCATTTTGACAGCAGTGGTCTCCCCAAGCAGGAAAAGTACGCCCCTCCACACCACAAAAACTGTTTAGGAATGACAGGAGACACACTTCAAAGAGCCCCAACTTCTCAAGTCCCAATTTAAAACCCCCAGAGTTCTCCCATTCATGCCCCAACTGTTTTGTCAGAACTGTTTTAGCAGCACAAGAAGGACCTATTTGCTATTAGGCAGGCAGTTTAGCTGGTTTTGATCTTGCAGCTGACTTGTGTTCGGAGATGTGACGTAATTCTAGGCAAAGCAATTGTTCATCTGTTAAACGCTCCACTACGTTCAGAACTTTTCACTCCTGGAAACTCTGATGCAGATGCAATAAATATGAACAAAAATTGTAACATTACAGCCTGAACAATCAGTTGAGAAGCAGGATGGTATAAAGCTGCAGGAAACTGAAAAGGAAGTCTGGTTAATCTACCAAAAGAATAAAAAAATGGTAAAATTCATAAATGTTGTCATTCCAACAACATAAAAGGTGCTATGCCTTTTAATGGGCTGCAGACTTGCATGCCAGTATTTTTGTGGCTAAACAGAGAGACATCATTTATCACCACAATGCATCTGTTGTGAGTTTATTTGCTTTCCAAGGGTTTTTGTGTTTGTGGTTCGCTCAGTCGATGACATGCGAGCTACTTTGACAAAAATCACTGATTATTCCAAAAGCAGCAGTGTTGCAGCAACCAAACCATCCGGCAAAGTCTAATATTACCCCTTCTCGTGTTTAGAAAGTGTTTAGCTTAATATTCTAAATGTGAATCAGCATCATTTGTTTATGTTTGGAGCAAAAATACAACATGGTGTCAGTTCAATAGACACATCAGTCACAGTGATTTGTAGTCGAGGTGAACACCCTCCTAACCGAAACCTGGCCCCAGTCTGCTCCAATGTTGACTTAAAAAGGACAAAGCCGGAGACAGGCTTGCTTTAATCAGAAGCGGATGTCACTGTATGAGCCAAGGTCTCTCGTCTACAGGGAAATGTTTAGACCATGTGGTCACGTTAGACACTGTAAACCTCCACAAAGTGCGTTACACTAGTGCACTATGGTGAATTTATGGGGTGTGAAGAAAATTTGTATTGGTGTTGTTTTTTTTTTTTGGCCTGTCCCGTTTGGCTCTTTTGCCATCAGAATTGTTGTCTAAAGGCAAAGAAAGATGCCCAACGGATTTACTTTACCAAACTGACCATCCCAGCCTTGCCGTAATGGTCCATTTGATTCACCTTTTATTGTTTATTTTATTTTCACTTACTGAATACGGGACAGACTTGACTGGGGGAAAGAAGGGGAGAAAGAAAGAGGGAAAGAGAAACAGCTGAGAAGAGGGACGGGGGAGAAGGGCAAAAGACAAAAACCAACAGAACGGGCAGAGAAAAAAAAAATGCATATATCAATCACCTGGGTCACCTGCTGAGAAAGAAAAAAGAAAGCAAGCAGAAGAGAACAAGAGTAATAGAATAAACAACATCACAATGATATATGGGAATATGACAGTAAATACTAAATGTTAAACCTTATTGTGCAGCACATAAGATCAACAGAACACAGTGTGCTTTGAGGTAGGAGCCATAAAGGGTGTAGTTTGTGGGTGTGATTGGTGTTGTTGATGTTTTACATCCAGATTTTTCATTTCTTTTGAGAATTAATCAAAGCAAATAGTCAAACTGGGGAAATTAAAGCCGCCGCAAAGCCTGATATGTCTTCATTGTAAAGTTTTTACCAGACACTTGAGTTATAGCCATTAAAATCACTTTCTTATTATACAGCACACCGGCCAGATGACTGTAGCTCACTTTGCATTTTCCTATAGATCTTTCCATGATGTAAATCTTTAATTTTGTCTGTTTTTTAAACTTTGTGCACTGACTAGTTGGATGGCTCTCAGTGGATACAATCCTTTAGACAGGAAACTGAGAGCCATCGTATAGGGCTACATCTTTCAGCTACGGTGACATCCCAGATAATATCCCCTCTGAGAGGTTTTTAAATTGCTATTTGGGGTTGTGAAGCATATGTTTTAATGTACACATTGGCTCCTTTTACTTCAAAATTGTATGGGACAACTTATTTTAATAAATGGAAAAAGTCATAGTGACTTGTTGGTGAGAGACGCTTAGCCAGTGAGCATAATAAGAAAAAAGAATCAAGAAGAAAGAATTTTATGGTCAGGAATGATAAAACTGAAAGACAAGACATATGCATTATGGCACCACTGCTTTGAGAGGCAGGTAGATGCTGACTAGTTTGGTAGATGTCTGCCAGGTATCAAACCAGCTAAGTTGGATGGTCTAAAATCAATGAAGTTTCAATCAAATTATGACTTTAACTCTGCTTATGCTGTTCTGTGACATAGTTTAGTCTAAGATAAAGCCCACTGTGTAACTGCCATGCACTCAAGGACAGATCTGCTGCATCTATATCTTGGACTGGTTGTCTCTCAGTCTTCATTTCATCACGAATTCTCCATCATCCTCCTCTTTTATGCATCCAGTCATCTGTTGCAGTTTCCTCCCCTCCTTCGTCCATCTGTGCTGGTGTTTCTCACCTCATTAGAGAGGTTACTGATGCATGAGGGAATGAGCTGGCAGGTCAGTAGCCACAGTGAGATTCATATTGAACAGCTTGTGAAAAGTTTGCAGTCTCACAAAAAAGGAAAAAGTTCACCACCGAGCTCCTTTAAATTGAATTTTTTCTTTAAATGTCACTGGATAGATTTTGTTCTATCAAGAAAAAAAAACACTTAAAAAGAAAATAGCTATTCTGCAGAAAAATTACGAAACTTGTTTCTATTGGATATTGTCGCTAGACGAAAACTATACTGGCACTGAAAATAATCAGGCTGGACATTCTCTATCTCCCTTTTCCAGACTTGGCAAAGGCTGTGCATAGTTCCCTCCAGTGTCTGGTAAATTCCCAGATCACTAGGAATGCAGCATTTAATTTTCTTGTTCTTTAGCTGACCTTAATCATTTCTGCGTCAAGGGCAACTGAAACTCCAGCGCCATGGGGATCAGTCAGCCTTGCTGTGGAAGTGAATGTGTGTGTGTGGGGGGAGTATACACATGTATATGTAAAAGGGAGTGAGGCCTGTCTTGCTGTCTTCATGAAGAGGCCATTTAATGCGCTGATGATGAATAATAGGTTGACTGAATGAGCGTGCGAGCCCCTCTGGTGTATATTTAAACGGCGGAGAGATGCTCCCTCACTCGTATCAACTCCCCGGTGGTCGGTGAGGTTAATTGCTTTCTCCGGCAGGAGCTTACAGATTCACTATCTCACAAAATGCATCCATACAAATGACTCTGCGCATACCACAATAAGTTAAGCAGAGTGAGTGCTGTGTGTGTGTAAGGTTGGTATGCTCTGCAGCAGAACATCATGTATGCTTAGGTAGCAGACACGGTGCACAGTGAGGTCATAGAAGCTAATGAGGACAACTGACTCTGACTAATGAAGTTGGCTTAACAGACTCGCAGAAAACAAGACAGAAGTGATGCTGTATTCAGAGTATACTATACTCACATGCATATGAACTTGAGTGACATCCCATACTTAATGCATAAGGTTGGCCTACCCTTTGCAGCTATAACACCTTCAACTCTTCTGGGAAGTCTTTCCACAATTTTGTTGGAATTTGTGACCATTCTTCCAGAGAGCCTTTGTGAGGTCAGACACTGATGTTGGACGAGAAAGCTTGGCTCACAGTCAATTCATCCCAAAGGTGTTATAACGCATTGAGGTCAGGGCTCTGTGCAGGCCAGTCAAGTTCTTCCACACCAAACTCACTCATCCATGTCTTTATGGACCTTGCTTTGTGCACTGGTGCGCAGACATGTTGGAACAGAAAGGGGTGAACCCCAAACTGTTCTCACAAACGTGGGGCAATAAAACTGTCCAAAATGTCATGGTTACTTTCACTGGAACTAAAAGATCAAGCCCATCTCCTGAAAAACAACCCTGCACCATATTCACCTTGCCACCAAAATTTACACTTGGCACAATGTAGTAAGACAAGTATTGCCAAACCTAGATTTGTCCATTGGCTGATTGCCTGACTGAGAAGTGTGATTCATCACTCCAGAGAACAACCCACCACTAATCTAGAGTCCACTGGCAGTGTGCTTTGCACCACTGCATCTAATGCTTTGCATCGTGCTTGATGATGTAAGGCTTGAATGCAGCTGCTCAGCCATAGAAATCCATTCTATGAAGCTCTCTACACACTGTTCTTGAGGTAATGTGAAGGCCACGTGAAGTTTGGCGGTCTGTAGTGACTGACTCTGCAGAGTTGTGGCTGAGCTGCTGTCATTCTTGACTGTGGAATATTTAGTAGCAAGGAAATTTCCCAAATGGTCTTATTGTACAGATGGCATCCTATCACGGTACCATGACGGAATTTGCTGAGCTCCTGAAAGCGATTTTTTTTTTTACACACCTGTGGCCATGGATGTGATTGGAACACCTTTGGATGGGGGAGTGAATACATTTGGCAATACAGTGTAAGGAGATAGCGCCTATAATTAAATATGGCAAGTTGGAGAGGTTTGTAACTGCTAAACAGTCAGTTGTTTTCACACGAAATGCAGCTTAAATGAATCCTTGATGTGTTGTTCTATCTTTTCTTTGGTGTCTCTCTGCACAGTCATCTGGCCTCGTAGCTGATGTGTGTATAATATAAGGGATTACATGATTAGTCATGCTGTAAACAAGTGTTTGCCAAGATTCTCTGAACCACATCATGTCAAGGTGAAACATGAAACTGAGCACCACTGAAATGTCGAATTCCAGTCCTGAGTAGGAAATCGATAAATGAAAACAGGTTGATGGGTTAAAGCAAAATGTTAAAGTCAGCCATGAAACTATAAAAAAAGAACACAATTCTTTTTGGTTCATCAGACTGTGTTTTTTCTATTAAGTTGTGTTCACAGATTTCTGTAGTGAATTTAGTAGAAAAATACCCCAGGCTGAATTGTACAGAGGCTGAAACTAATGCAGTGAGGAATAAAAACAACACTGATGTGTCATCACGTTAAAAAGTCAGTACGACAAACATTTACACTTTCACACATTTATATTTTCACATACACCAGTAACATTTTAGGTCTATAAAAAGAGCAGACTGAAGGAGGAACTGATAGGGAAACTCTGAGGGAACTAAACACACTCTGAATAAACTCTAAACAGGAAGTGAAGCTCCATAAAGACCAAGAATTCAAAACTAACCCTACTTAATTGATGCGTGAGTTCAAATAAACAAGAAAACTAAATGTTGTTTAGTCATGGCTTGATTAAACAAACATAAAAATTCAACAATCTGACTTCCAGCACAAGAATAACAGCACAACATAAACATAAATAACACAAATACAGCAAATAAAACAAAACCAGAGGACCATAAAAAACCTTTAAATACCAGCCAAGCAGTGTCACAGAAAAATAACAGGAAGCAAACAAACGTCCATAAGGCTGCGATAAACAGATGCAAACTCCACCCCGCCTAAATAATAATAATAATGGATTGGATTTATATAGCGCTTTTCAAGGCACCCAAAGCGCTTTACAATGCCATTATTCATTCACTCTCACATTCAAACAAAAACATAAAGCTCAGTAACTTCTTGCAATTAGTAGACACAATAAACATTATGCTAAACAGGTTGCAACCACAAGTCTGGCAATGTCAAAACAACAGCAACAAACACAGTGCAGAAGTGCTTTTACGCTCACATAAAGTGCATTACCAATACCTGGATGGTGTGCTGCTCAGTGGATCCAACAACTATCCAGTTTTCAATCAATAGGCAGAGGATACTTTCACAGTGCCAGTAGTGACGCTAATGCTAGCTGCCTAAATAATAGCATCAGACCTTTTCGTATTATTATTATTTTTTGACATTAAAGCTACATTTGTTTGAGCATAAATGTACAATGAAGTTGAAATGATGTTATAAATATGAAGGATTGTCATTTTCTTTATGAAAACAAGTAATATTTTATGTTGCTAAAGCTAATCTTGGCAACCAGTTGATTGGCACAGCATTAGCAGCTGATGTTAGCATACCCAGAAAAATTACATAACTTGCAGGATCTGACCAATTCTAACCTTGTAAAATTGACTTACTAAGCAATTAAATAGATTTTTAATGGGGGGAATTGTGAACTCGATTAAAAAGAAAAGGTCAAAAACTACCTAACTAATTCAGCCTCCCCTCCAAACTTATCTCCTGCTCACCCGTACTGTCTTTAGCTCATGTTTGTCTTCAATGAACTGGCTGTTGTCTCGTTGATAAGGGACCTAAGATACTATTTTAATCTACTCCTGGCTTTCAGAGTTGGCTGGTCATCTGACAAGTAAAGCTACACATTGAGAAACAAATGCATGCTTTGTTTTTTTTGTTGTTGCTGTCAACAAAACCCTCTTTCATAAGCTGACAAGGCTTTCATCTGAGCAAATCCAAACACTGGGTATTACCTTACAGATTCCAGGTTAACATAGAGGCAGAGGGAGAATTTAAGCAACTTAGACTGCATAATGAGTGCCACCAACTTCAGCAGACATCAACATCTGGCTTGGCTTAGTCATTGTACACACACGCTTGTACACGCACACACTCGATTTGTTTTCAGGAAAGACTTCAGTCGTTTAAAAGAGAGTCTGAGAACCCTTTTGCCCTTTTTTTTTGCCTTTTCTGTCAAAATGCTTTGGTAAACCTCTCTCGAGCCAGCTACCCTGATTTTACCATCTGCTGGTTCGCTCATAAATCACCGGCAAGTTTCAGAAAGGAGTAATGTCGCCATCTTAAACTTTATGACATTTCTCCTAACTGCAGCCTGTGTGTTTGGAACGAGCAGCTTGTCTCCTCTTTGTGTAACAGCATGTAGGATTATACAGTGTCAGGACTTTACAAGGCCTGTGACACAGTCAAGGCTGCTGCAAACACTGAGCAGATCATCCAGGTGATAAACTGCTCATGTGGGAACATCTCTGATCACTCAGCGGAAGGAAGCTTGCAGAGTAAATCCTTGAGAATTGCCAGACCTGGTCAGGTAATCGTTGCGCTTTGAGGTAACTTTTAATCTGTAAAAGCAGCGATGAAAATGTTTCGACTCTGGGGAAGACTGAACTGCCCATCTGGAAGATAGCAGTGGCAGAGAATCTACAGAGGCAGCACATCAGAGTTGATTGAAATTAATTTGGAAGTCTCATGACACAAGAATTTAAAATGTGATGGCGAGAATACACATAGGTAATTCCTTGATGATAATTAATGGAGAATGAGCTGACAAGCCACTTTGTCTCTGTGGAAGATTTAAAACTCCCACTGTGTAAGGGAGGCTAGCTCTCATAATGACTTTTCAGATAGTGAGGAGATAGAGATTAGATTTCATTTGAACTTTTAATGTTTTACTTGAAAGTAGTTATTATAACATTATATTTTATTAGTTTAGTTTTAATTAGATTTTTAAGAATCTGTTGAGTTTATAAACTTTATAACTTCAGGGTTGAAAAAGTGCTCTACTCTTCATTAGCTCATAAAGGCTCAGCTGTGATACCTCCCTCCTACTGACAAATCTCATTTAGGGCACAGTGCTTCAGAAATGAGTCAGAAAATGAATTTACATTTTATAGTTTGGATTTCCTTGACACAATGTCATTGGGCTTTTTGAAAAGTTAGATACTAGAAGTTGTTAATACGACCTAATACAATGCTTTTCTTCTTCTACATGAAATCCCAGAAACTTTTAACTTCCCTACCTGGATGATTGAGCATGCATCAGTATCTTCATGAAATGTTTAGTAAATACTATCCTTGTTGCATGCCCTGGTGAAAGTTGCGAAGAAGCCACTAAATAAGTCTCAACCATTGTTGATGACATTCAGTGTCTTAATACCAAAGGCGGGAGTTTAGTGGTGGTGATATTGGCATTGTGGTGTTGTTGGTTTGTAGCATAAAATTTGTGTTTTATTCAAATTGATTGCATTCAAAATCACAAAAACTGCATAAATCTGTGGTGATTCTTATTGAACAAAAGCAAGAGCATCATAAAGATTTATTTTTTACACTGGAATTGAGGTTTCTCATAGATGTCATGCTCACATTGTCCACCATTTTGGATGCAATGAAACCAACTGTTTTTGTTGGAGGTTGCTGGGCCTTGGGGGATGAAATTGGTTGCACAGCCTCCTAATGATTGCTTTGGTTGCTAGCAGATTTCCTTGGTAACCTGTAGTTAATCATCTTTGTCTGAAAATACTTGCTAACAACTAGCCTTGTGGTAAACAGTTCACGGTGCCCCAGCGCTGTAGCTAACGTGTTTCACAGGGCACGACTTTTAATTTGACGGCAAACAGTTTTCATTTGTGGTTTGTGTTGCACTTTTTGCTCTTTCACTTCAGCTCGGAGAGTAACTGGACAACTTTGTGCGCATGTTTGTCACTTCTATTTAAACTATGACTGCAACAATATGCGACCAAACGAGTCTCAAGGAGCTTTTTGCCAACTGGTTAGGGAATATACATTTTTCTTAGCAGACCAGCTGTTGCTAGGGAAGACTGTGCATTGGGGATAACTGATAGAGGAATTACTGAAATGCTATAACTGGGTGGTCTGAAGGGTCTGTCTCTGGGACTTTAGCAATAATTTGGTCAGCAATCACTTGGAACCTAAGTGGATGGGCAGGGATGCCCCCCAGAATAGAGGCTCGCCATGAAATACAAATCACTGAAGATGGACAGAAGAATAGTGATTCTAACTGAAATGCTGAGGACTCTTAATCTGATAATTAAGAGGTAACAGATAATATAGAATGAGAGAGATGTGTACATGTAACGCATATCTTCAGCTATAACTGAACCAGGACCACTTCAGTCTTGTGGCATGGGCTATAACCATCTGGGTACTAGAGCTCTCCAACAAATTTTCCAGATCTGATAAGACATAAAGGCAGGATTTCTCCTGTTGGAACAAGAATATCAAAAGTTAATGTCTGGATTTCCAAAAGCTTTTCTGAGGAAAATGTGTGTCTAATAACACCTTTGGCCTCGGGCTCTTTTCTGAATCTAATGTTTTCAAGAAGTAAGTTAGGTAAGGAAGCTCTGTTCTCTCACAAACCCTCTGGTTGTATGTGCTATCCTTGATGCTATGTTTGTCAGTTCTGTTCGGCCATGGTGTCAAAATCCATCCATTCAGAGTCACAGCAGGGGTCGGAGCCTTTCCCAGCTCTCACTAGGCCAGAGGAGAGGACCATCCCGGACAGCCAATCAGTCCCTTTTGTCCAGCACTTCAAATTCACTGTAACGTTTGCTTCACCAACCAATGGCAACCAGACTGACGACTCCAGTTGCTATCTATTACCTTCAGCTTCACCCCTGCTATATGAAACTGCTACTCAGTGAAGTCTGTCCAAGAAATATTTGTAAAAAAAATGTACATTTTGAATCCCCGTGTGTTTGCAATCACTAGACAAGCTGTTATTTTCCAAATGATCACTTTTTTTAGAACTTTAATGAACTTTTGATTGCCTACACAAAACATCAAATTCACTGCACACATGTAAATGACATCTTAAAAACTATTAAAACAATATTTATTTGACTTCTGGCCACAGTAACAAATGAAGTTACTGTGTACGTGCTCAGAAGAGGAACCCGTTTCACTTCGAGAACTTCTGCTACACTTAAATTAGAACTTCAAAAAAACACATAGAAGTCGAACATTTCCATTAGTGCAATCATGAAAACAAACAGCATGTTGTTTTTGTTATATTATATGCTCTTAATGATAATTATTGCACCCCCTGAGGCTATTTTTTTTAAACAGAATTAATCTGGATGCATCTCCTGCATTTGGCTACTATAAGCAAACAAGAGAGAACCACTAAACATTAAGAAATACAGCCCAGATGTGCTAATAATGATTTTGCTGTGGTATAGGAAACACAATAACACGGTCGCCAGCTTAAACTATGAACAGCGTAGCTATACAGGAAGAAGATTCGACACAACTGATTATCTGTTAAAATCAGGTCCACAGAAGGTTCAAGAGTGAGATACTGATCAAGTCTGAAACTACAAAGATGCAAATCTTTGTAGTTTGGGGAATAATCAGGTGTTGGAGACAGATCAGTGGCTGCGCTGAACTGTCTTGACCCGCTGTGTGGAAACAGTTAACTAACTGAATGATTCCAGTTTTTATTTGTAATGTTAAAACCATCCATTTCCTCTGAGTGCTGTCAGCGGAGCCAGCTGATAGTGAGCTCCCCAGATGTTTTGTTTAAATCATGCATCTCTGTCTTATCGGGCCTTTAAATCACTCAAATAAACAAAGTGTGATTCTGTGTCTGGTTGTGAGGTGAAAATTGGTCAGAGAGAGACATCAGTCAATACAATTTATCATTTTTTTAAAAAAACTTCTGTGATGCAAAGCATCTGGTAATCCTTCGCATTACTCGGGATGTCTTTTTAAATCTTTTCTTCTTTTCTTTGGACTCAAAAGGAAGCTGTAATCAGAAATGAATGAGCACAAATGTAAAAATAACAACTCGTGGGGACAACACAGGAAAAATAATTTTTATTTGCCAAAAAAAAAAAAAAAAGAATTTCCATCCACATTTGCTGGACACGCCTGCTTTGGTGGCAGAAACAAACTCCCTGTGGCTTCCTTGTGATGGAAATCGTGAGGCGGCAGTGCCACCTAGAGGGACGAGAGCAACCTGCCAGTGAAGATGCTCAGAAATACTTTTTTTTTTTCTTTGCTTATTCAAAACTTACCAAGCCAATTTTCATGGACCACAGTAGCGATGTGGAGCACATGTAGTGCAAAATAGAGCAATGGCCTTGGAGAGAGATCTGCTGTTGTAGATTGAAACTGTGACAGTGCTGCTTTGCATTATCATTAGAGGGTGTTCATATTTGCACTATAGTTTTTGGTGTTTAAATGTATTAGATAAGATCATTTTTATTATGCACATTTGATTATTAAAAGGGATTTTAATCTGCTCTGACTGCTTGTTAATGTATTTATACATGTGGAGATACATGTAATACTCGAGTTCTAAATTCCTCTTTTCCCTCTTGTGTATGTTTTAGAGTTAATTATCGGAATGTATTATAAATTCAATGAGAATGCTGCCTTGTGGATTCATCTGATGTCTGAAAACTGAGTCCATGCACTGCATTTTGACTTTATAACTCAAGAGGCAATAAAAACCATGACTGTAAAGGTCTGAAAGAGATTACATAAATGCCAACAGTCCTCCACTCACACTGCAGATCCATTTTTACTTTGTAGTGCTGTAAAAGTGCCGCTTATTATGTCCCACTTAACCATTCAAGGACTTTCTCCCCAGTTTATGTAACACATTAAATGTTTTCTGTTCATGTAACACTGTGCTTTGGCCAATATGAGTCTGAAATAAACTTTTATCAAGCATAAGGTGGTGAGTGAAAAGGTAGCTCTGAAAACTCTAGGTCTGGATCAGAAATTTCTAATTTTGCAAACGTCATGCTATGTTGGTATTGTTCCTGCAGTATCATGAGAATGGTACACAGAGTTGCAACTGACCAGTTGCATTGTTGTGATGTCATAGCTTTGCGCTGCATGGAAAAACAAAAGATATGCCTTTGTTCATGGTAATCATTTTGATTATTTTCTTTATCAATGTATCTAATGAAATAAATAGATTATCAAGTTAGGTTTGCTGTCAGCCAGATTTACTTTACTCATGTCAGTTTGCTAAGGATAGGTTTTAATAGCGTTAAATTCTTTTTCATTTAAATTCTTTGCTAATGCTAACTGACTGCTAAGTCTAAGGAGCTTGGAAAGAAAAGCGTCTGGACTTTCTCTGAGTTGCTTGGAGATGTTCCACCTCTCATCCGAGAAACTTTTTCAGTTCTAAGGTCAAATTTTGCCTCCTCGACGGGACAAGACTTGGCTGTCCATCTGCATCTAAAGGACAAAGGTCACTCTTTTGAGGACACCAGTGTTCACATTTTGGACAGAGAAGACAGATGGCTTGAAAGAGGAGTGAAAGAAGCCATCTGTGTCCACTGTGAACGACCATCTTTGAACAGAGGCGGTGGCTTTCGACACCAAGTGTCTGTCATCTATAATCCAGTTTTGAGATCCCTTCCCAGATGCCTTAATGCCCACTCACATCCTGGGCCATCTGACCTCAGGAAATCACATGATAGGGTAGGGCTAGGTTTCACAATGAGCTCACCTGAAACCCTGGCTGATTGTGACCTACACCCATTTTCACACCTTGGCTCGTGAGGGACACTCCCACAGGGCTTAAATCTGGGCCTCTCCACCATTTGACCTTAGAACTGAAGAAGCTTCTCAGATGAGAGGTGAACCGTCTTCAAGCAAAGAGGTCCAGATGCTTTTCTTTGCAAGCTCCTTAAACTACGAACCTTCACAGACTGTTCAGAGAAAGTCATTGGTTACTTGTAATGCTGATCCTGGACGATCATCATTATGATGATTTAGGAACAACACTAGCACGGGATCACAATAGTCCAAGGTTGCATCAATGTGTTCATATTCTCATCTTATTACCAAGAAATCGAGACTCATCAGAGCAGACGATGGTTTTTAGCTGACCAGAGGAACCCAGTGTGGTCTTCTGCTGCTATACGGCATTTTCACCCAGAGAAGTTCAGATGATGGCATATTTGCTGAAATCTGGGAAAATCCCAACTGTGTGACATTCAGAGTTGCTGCCACAGAGTGTTGCTAATGAAGTGGCCCTGAGTGTATACTGTAAAATTTTACAGCTTTTTGTCTGAAAGCAGGTTTAGATATTTTAGCCATTTGGCTCCATTCACTATGTTTGAGGACTCATTAGTGCTGCAGGCTACAATGAGTATACTCATAAAACTGTAGGTTTGAGTAAAAATAACAGAGACTCACACTTTTTTGTTTGTTTTGGCAATATTTATTTCTATTTTCCCAAGAGCAACATATAGTTCAGGACAAATGAACGTTTGATAAAGCCAGCACAGCAGTTTGCAGAATGTATGATTCAAAATTGCACCATATTCAGTGAAATGATCTGCACTCTGAATACTGGGAGTTTTAACTGTTCTTATAAACAATATTTCTCATAAGCAAGAAACTAGGGTCTAATTTTTCCTTATATATTTGTTAAAGTCTAAGTTAAATTTATTTCGCATACATCCCACAGAGTCAAGGGCCTTTGTGAAACAAACATCAGAAATGGTGACACTGTGGGCACCATGACACATGCCAACACACCGTCTCAGACACGCGAACAGAACGACAGCGGGCAGCCGAGAAACGTCAGAGGAAAGCGCGGGGATACGTTGTCACTGCTACCAGAGGGCGAAGCGGAAGAGAAAGAGAGAAAAAGGTCGTACAGGCGCAGAGCAGAGAGGAGCTTTCAGAAAGACATGCTGAGGGACTACACATATAGATATAATACGCTACGTTCAGAGCTGCGACAGTCTTCAAGCAGAAAGACAGAGGATAGAGAAAGTCAGATCAAGCGCGGAGAGGAGTACAATGCTAGGCGAGGTTAGCATGCTGGCGGCACAAAGAAACTTTACAGGAAGCTCAAGACACAGAGATCACATGTAAAGGCTAGAGCGACAGCACTAATCTACAAGCTAAGCTATACATCGGACACTAAAGCTAATTACAGGAGCTACACAAACTGTATATATGTATATATATAGAGAGAGATAGATATAAATAGATATATAGGAGACTGTATATCAAACAAGCTGGATAGGCAAGGCATCGCATGCATGTCGTGCAAAGGAAGCAAGTCTAGCAGCAGCAGCAAGAGAAACAAAGTGTCTGGCTTTCCGAGACTACCAAAGAGAGATTTTATTGTCGCTGTAATAAATCATGCTGTCTGTGTCACAGTGTGGAAGCCAATTTTGGTTTGGGGCGAAACAGAAAGTAAAAATTTGAAACTTTAGGCAACTCTCCGTTGAGATGTAAAACATTTAAAGGAGAAGCTTTACAATATCTACAAACTGAGAAAAAATTAAATCCTTTCATTTCTGGCAGACCCTCGATTCAGTGCACATTCAGACCAAAGAGCTTAAATTACATATCTTGAGTAGTAGAATTTTTTTTAAACATCAACTTATGGACAACCATCGGACATTGCACGTTATTTGATCATGTGTATACTCTAAAGTGCACAACCTCCCATTTGGAGGAAAACTAGACAATACTGAAAAATTCATACTAAGGCAACACACTTACAAACACACTAAGGTACACAGTTGGCACATACCGTCAAGTATCACTTGTGCACGAAAAACACGGGGCTTCAGAGTCAAAATGGCTTTGCATATTCATTGAAAATCCAAACACCCGAGTCTCTGAGTAAGACTTGGAAGTATTTCAAAGTAAAATCTATCAATTTCTTTAAAGCCAGTCCCTGAAACACATCTTTGAAATAGCTAGAAGTCACAAATCAAGTATCGAACATACATACATACATACACACAAGGAAAAAAGGCTTTTGGACAAACCGGATGAAAATACAGGTAATCTATATTGGAGATAGAGAAAATATGAAGAACTTTACCTCACAAATAGTCTCTGGTTAAATGTCTTATATACACGTATGTATACACAAAGATATGTACTTAGGACATCTTGAAATACTATTTACAGTCTATGATCAAAAGTGATTGTTCACTGACCGACCATGTTGAGCTATAATTGTGCTTTTCTAACTTGTTCTAATGAAAATGCTACAGAACCTCTGCCTGATAAATCAGGGTTCACATTCCAACTAACCCGCCTACGATAAGCGTGCTTTTACTCCAGGTTTCTTTTTTTGTCCTTGTTTTTTGCAAACTACCATGGGTTTGGTCTGGAAACTTGATTATCATTTACTATTGATCCTTTTGATATTATGCAGGATACATATATGCGTATGTATATATATATAGATATATATATTGGACCCATACTCAAATATTGCTTGTGAATGCAGAAAGACAAAATCTCAGTTGCAATGCAAAGGGATGCAGCTCCTCCCAACAGTGATTTAGTGCAAGTAATGTCAGGTATACAGTAGCTGCAAATCAGGTTAAGATCCTATATCCCAACAATACCCCATTATTGCCCAATTCTTGGTTTCTTAAGATCCACAACCTTTCAGTAAGTGCTCATTCAAAAGCATGACTACAAAAAGAAAATCTTTTCTTTCATATTTAAAGTTATAATCCTTAAGATTTCTGTCCTGGTTTATTTGGCAGGCTAGCGGCAATTCGGTGCCACAAAGCTTTGGGAGCAGTGCCCAGAGATGGTACTGGAATTAAAGAACCTGATGGGGCGAAAAAAGGGGATATGACTTAAACTGCCACCTGGGCAATGCACCATGTACCCTGTAACATCCAAGTTCCAGTAGGTTCACTGCAACCAGCACTAAAAAGCAATTCATTTGTAACATTTTAAATAAAACAAAATATATAGGCATTTTTTGCCAAACGTTGACATAGACTCTCTGTACAAGGAATATCCCCAAAGTTAGATAACAGATCCATTCATAGTGAATCTTTAGTACTGCAAATTCCCTGTATATAAATGGCAGTGGGCATGCAGTGAAGCCAGGGCTATGATGCCCTTTGGGGCACCTTGGTAGCACTTTGCCTAAATGATCAATTGGACATACTTCCCATATATTGTTGTGCAAAAGAAACAAGGCAAGGACTAAATTTCAACATGCTTCTTTGTACGTCTTCCCCTTTTCAAGTCTCAAAGATGTGAGTTAATGATGCAGGCTGGCAGGAAGGTAACCCTACGTATTTGGGGTATACCTCTACTGAGCAATGAATTTAATTTGGGAGCTGTATTGAAACATCAGGGTTGTGATCAAATAGTCAAACAATTACCTAATTTGTCCTCCTTTAAAATGAAAATGTCAAGCGGTCAAGAAGAATTCTAAGAGAATTTGAAGTAATTTACATTAGACTCATTATGTTGTTTGGACTAAACTAATGTTCCCAACACAGCCTACATAAAGCAAACTGTAGACCCTTGGACATGTCTGGTCATGTGCACAGTTGGTGTCCTTTCCAAGAAGAGAAAAAAAAAGTCTACTCAACTACTACCTTGGTGTGCTACTCAGTCCAAGGAAATGAATACATGTATGTAATGGCCCCTGGAGGCAGCAGATTGGCTTTCAGCAGTTAGTCTGTCAAATATGCAATGAAAAAACAAGGTTGTTAGGTGAAATGCTTTGGAAAACAACTGGTACTACTACCACACATAGCAACAGTAACAGGACACAAATACAGTTGATGACTACTGCAGAAAATCTGAAATCTATTCAATGCAGTTCAATACACTGGAAACTTAAGGATTATAGCTCAAGTGCCGATCTTCATTCTAACATATGGAGCAAAGCTAATTATACAGCAAGGATGGAAATGGATCCCATTTCGATGTATTCATGTAGCAAGTCAACAATGTCCAGCGACATGGGTTTTACAAGCCTTTATCGCCTAAACATATTAGAAAGAGAGTAAAAAAGTCTTAATAATCAATAAGCAGAGCAGCATCATGAGCTGCAGGTTGAACTGTCAAAGGCAGAGGTGATGGGTGGTGAACTGGCTTGATTGTAAATGCTTTGAACTGCTCTGTTTTCACGTTTCCATCATGCAGGCTGCTCTGGCTGGGTTATGTCTTTAACATGTGCTGGCACTGCGTAACAACACCAGGTAAGAGAAGGAGTTCTGCCCTGCTTTGAGTGTAATGTGCAGATGTAAAGGCAGTTGATTAAGCTGAGGTAAGGTGAAGTGCTATTTTTGTTTTAAACGAGAAGTTTAAAATGCTTTAAAGTTACAATAGAACACAACCACGTTTGGCACTTAACAACGGACTCGGCAAATGAGAAATGATTGAGAAATAAACTCTTTCTCATCGACTTATTGCACAAGCATTTCATATCACAAAAATTACATATAAAGTTACGTCACTTACACTACTCTGGGATCTACTACACTACAGGAGAAGCAGACAGAAGCACTTTTACATAGCTTTGGACCAAGTCAGCCCACGGCAAAGCTACAATACGTAATATATGGATATATCTGCAGATCTTTTGTCTCAAATATACTCTTAAATATGAGACTTTGGAGGAAAGATTGAGAGAAAAGAAAATAAGTTTACCAGTACATTCACGACAAACAATTCATCCGTCAAGGGGAAAAGTACAAGAGGATTTGGAGAGATGTGTCTTATAGATCCTGGCCAAGTCGTTCAATCTCCTCAATAAGAAAGTCGATGTCCTCAAAGGTAGCAGCAGGATTTGAGATCACCATGCGAAAGAAGTTGACCTTGTCCCCTTGTGGCTGGTAGCTCACCATAGTTGTCCCGTACTCCATCATTCTGGCTTTTATGACGGGAGCCACCTGACAACATGCAACAAATACAGCATGAATTGCTGTTCCTTCAGGAAGAGAGAATAAAATATGTGAAAGATACACAGAAGGTCAGGGCAGAGACAAAATGGGCCATTGGGTGCAAATGAAAAAGTCTCCCAACCGTACCTCACAAACATGGTGAGCTATACAGCTAGATGCTTTGCAAAGTTAAGCATGTTAACAAAGAATAGGTAAGCAGGTAAGCATCCTGTGAATTCACAGCGTTACGTGTCTTACCTCCTGCGTGCTCTAAGCAAGAAACACCCAGACCAGCACACAGTATTTTCAATAAATAGAGCGGGCCTGAAGTGGACTGTCCTCTATTTAGTGTTAAATGTGAGAAAGGATATCCTCAGACTATATCCTGACTTTGTGTTTGTTTTGAGTTTGTTTATGGTCATTTTGTGTCCTTCTTCTATCTACGTCAACTCATACTCTTTTTGTGCAGATTACTACAGCAGTTTATTAATTATCTAACGAGGCTGAAGGGGAAATAAAACTAAATGCAAAACACAGGAGACAAACAACCACAAAACAAAAACAGGAAATATATTCAAATAAGGACAAACAGAACTCGAGTGAACTTAACAGAAGAGATGGAACGAGATGAGGAGATGAAGGGAAATACCAACGAGGCAAATAAAGCTGCAATAATGCATACAGTAAACAGAACTCAAATATAATGACACCTAAAGGCTAAAAGTGCTCAAGAGCAAAACAAAACCTAAACAAAACTAAAAAAAAAAGAAACACAAAACTATTAAAGAACAAGAATTCAGCAAACCCTGCACGACTGTAGGATCTTGACATTTTCTCATAAATTTTGTGTCAGCATTTAATAAAATCACTGTTTACTTGCATTTTTAAATTTCTCAAATAAAAATGTAGGAAAATAATATTTTATTCTCAGTACTTTAAATGATTTGATTGCAGAACTACTTTTTTTCACATATCACATATCCCATTTTATTAGCATTTAGTTCGTGTTTTTACATTTTACATGGTTGTTAACAGTCGTCTAACTCAAATTGCAGGAACAGTTTGGAAGAGTATTGCCTGACTACTTCTCTTTCTGTGTAATCGGATCTAAATGGGTGCTTGTTTGTTTATACAAGTCAAAGTTCTTCCCAGGTTCATCAGACCTACAGACCATGTAGGTCATTTACCCCCCATCGATCTGACAGCTAAATGTAACAGCAGCTGGGTGCACAGCCCCATGACTGCTGCTCCTGCCATGCTGAGAGGTTATCTCTAAGAGTGAAGCCAGGGGTGATGCTCATTTATTTTGTACTCAGCAGAGTCACGATGCTGGTGTAGATTCTTTGCAGTGATGAGCGGCGACAGATTCAATTTCATGTCTGAAACTCTCAGTGCTCGTTTTGACCGACGCTCGGCCTGTTAGACGGCTCACTGAGAGAAAACTCCTCTGCGTCTGTGTCTCTGGAATATCATTTTTAGGGCTTGGTTGGTTAGAGGATTTGTATAAAAAGGTTTCGTCGTGACCAACTTCAGGATATGCAGATGAGATCCAGCAAGTTCAAGTGACAGTTTGAGTGCAGCTTTAGCTTAAGGGCTTAAGTTAACCGTGGCTCATATGACCCAGAATAATCGTGCAAGAATTTTAATAAGTCTGTGGGTATTACCAAAACAGGCTTTAACACTCAGCTAACTTCTCGAGGAAGTTGGCTTCAGTTTCAGATTACTGCCTGCTAGATTAGTTAGTTGTTTCCATACAGCTCTCATCACATAATCAGTCATTTCTTTCCTAATGTCTTGCAGGTGTCTCACTGCAGTTGGCGTGCTTGCTGCAAAATAATTTACTGTGTGCTGATTTCCCTCAAATCAATCTTTTAACAGTTCCTCCCATTCTCCTCATCCATTAGAGGATGTCATTAAGACACGTGGAAACTGATGAGGGCTCCTTCAGTTCTCAGCTCTTCCTCAAAGTGCTAATCTGGCAGCATTACATCACCCCTCAGGCTCAGAGTCAGAGTGTGGAAAGCTGTCCAGTCAGTCTGTCTACTCGGTGAAGCATGACCATGGTGTTTTTTCAAGTAATTTTTCAAAGAAAACAAAGGGAAACATCTGCATTTGCAGAACAATGATGAAGCTGGTAACGATTTCTAGTCAACAGGAAGAGAGAGAAGAGAGAGAAGTGGTCTTTGTATAGCAGACATGAACGCCATCTGTTTGTCCTGATTGTCAATTATGAGGCCCCTGCTGCTGTGGTATCCTCTGAATGGCCAGCACATTAGCCAGCTGAAAAGCCTCACTTCTTTTTAACCCGTACTCTGTGTCCTGTTTAAGACCGCTGCCATTTTTTTCTCCTCATGTGCAGGGCAAAGTATTATTTTAATCCTGAGTATAAGTTGCCCCTAATTAGAAAGATGTGTGATAGTCGAGCTGGATATGAATGACGGGGCTCGTGAAAGTTGTGTTGGGGAGATACTACAGTGAGACTCCTTATCTGAGAGTACCCACCTTGTGCAGGTGTTTCTTTCTCTCCTCTTTGTCCTCCATGTAGCGGATGCCAGGCGGCAGGTACCAGAAGCAGACGTTGGTGTGCTGAGGCTGAGGGGACACACAGACAACAAGATATCAGAGGAATAAACTGAGGAAAAACAAACAGCGACTGAGTGCAGTTGTATAAAAAAAAATAATTTAAAAAAATGCTGATTTATCTTGGCGTTCACGAGAGTAATGATTACTCATAAGCCCATTAAATTTTAGAGCAGGTCTTGGTGTGCATATCTTTAAAACTTCAAAATGACCCTGGTGCAGAATATGTTCTACTTTTTTATGTAATGGCGAATTATGAATTTAATTATATATGACAAAGTAAAAAAAATATAGTAGGCAGGGCCAGACAGCAGAGGTGATATAATTTAGCACTAACCAATTCTGAAAATTAAGGATTCAACATGGATGAGGCGGCTATGTCCATCTTTTATATACAGTCTGTGTGCGTATTACATATACCTACACCTTTATACACGCAGTTTAAACATGGTATACAGCTGTTTTGTAGAATTCAAAGCTATTCATGCCTAAAATCCTGCAGAAATCTTATGACATTAAAATGCTTGTATCCTAAGCCAAACTGATTTTGAATGAAAATGCTGATTTGCATCCCAGAGCAACAATCCAATATGAGTTCACAGCATCGGACAGGTAGCGTGCCTTCTGTCACTAGATGTCTGAAAGCTCCTCACAGTGCTATTTTCTGGCACCCGAATCCCTGCAAGAACTCCCCGCCTGCCTGTCTGCATAAGAACGGAAGGGCATTCATTACCAACAGCTGACTAACCATGCACACCAGCCTCATTTATACAGCTGGGCTGGTTTGGCTGTAGTATATTCAACATCAGATTGATGTAATGGCTCAATGGAAGGCACAGACAAGTGAGCACCTGGGCCATTGCCCAGAGGACTTGGCTTTTTCTCATCCCCCTCTGGGTTATGATGCTCATAGCCTTTTTGGGGCTCAGCAGGAAAACAATAAGGCTTGAAACATTAAAGAGCTTTCATAATAAATTACCCCATGTGTCCAAGCACCCCTTTCATAAGAGAGTTTTCTTCATACCCACATATGTTTGTGTTGTACTTCAGTTTAGTGCAGGATATTTCAGACACCACGCTATTCATATGCATATGAGCAATTATGGGCCGTTATGCTATTCATTAAACATAATAGCAGCACATTACACTGGCATCTGGAGGTAAAAATGGCATTCATCCAACTCAAAGCCAGAACACTCTGCATGGAAATCAAGTCAGCAATAATGACACTGAGGAAAAAGGAGCGACATGGGCTAATGTCAGCTACTTTTCCATGATTGTGTGACTGCAGATGAATTATCTTTTAGAGAGAGTGAAAGATGAATGTGAACATACTTTGCCATCAAAGACCATCTCGTATCCTTCCCTGTCTTTAATCTTGTTGTAGAGGTACTCGGACAGCTCCAGACACTTGTCAATCTGAGCCTCGAACCCAATGGTGCCCTGTCAAAGAAAAGATGTTTATCTGTAATTGCTCAAACTCCACAGCAATATATAAATTTATTATATAGTATAGAGAACATTTGGCTTTGGGCTTCATCAGGGTCAATCTAAAACGTGTTACATATGCAGCCAAATGCATTTTAGCCAATGAGTGACCAACAAGGATAGGTTGAATATTTGACCATGTGATTTAAATCTGGTCATCTGGTCCCTGGAAATGGGGCCTGTGTGGCATCTTATTTGGTCCATAAAACTTAAAAGTGGTGCTTTCCCCCCACCTGATGTCACATATCCACGACACAAGACACTTTCAAACAATAAATAAATACTGAATTAATATATATTAGTATATAGATTAAAGTATAAAAGCAATTTTAAAATGACAACAAACAAATAAAAGACATTTAGAAGTTGCTGTAGGATCTCAGAGTTTGTCCTCTTCTCCGAAATTAAACTCAGTTTCCGTCATTTAATTTATTTGACGTCCATAATTCAAAATTTCAGGTTTTTATTTTTAGTTTTGACTTAATAACTCACAAAGTTTTTCTCTGAGTTTTGACACATTTTCTTAGAAGGGTGAATGACTGAAATTTTGAGAAGCTTTCATATATAATCTATGCATAAGAAATTTTTTTTAAAAATGCATTAATATAATATAGCAGAGCCAAAACGAAGATGAAAAGTGAAACAAGTGGAAGCAGCTTAATTAACTGAAAAGAGAGAAAGCATTTGCAACAGTCTGACAACAGCTGGATTAGCTTAATGACAGCCAGCATCAGCTGATGGTTCATCTGATACTCTTCTAACCATTAGTCTGACAAATCTGGCACAAGATGCACTTTTTAAGACAGTTTAACATCCTTAAATCTGCAAGCTGCTTTGCAACACATCTGGATCCACAGCTCTTCCTTTTCTAGCTGTGTCTGACTTAACAGTATGGCTGTTGTTATTTATTTCTGCTCTGTAGCAGCATGCCATCACTTTATCAATCAAAGGTGAGGTCTTGCTGCTGCTCTCCCTGCCTCTAGCTTTCCATGTAACGATGCAGAAGGCCAAGGAGGTCCCAGAACAGACCCATGCTGCCAAATATATACATTTTTGCAGACGGTACACCAATCTTCATTGATTATAGTGTTCTAGCATATTATTATTATTTATACCCTATTAATAGCTGCTTACAATCATCAAACTTTATATTTATATTTATATTTATATTACCTTAGCTCTCCACATGAGCCACAGCTTGAAGATGTCCACATGACGTCCACACTGCAGCGCCTTGTCTCCGGTGTCGTAAGAAAGATCGTAGTGTTTGTCCTGCTGGAATAGGTAGCAGGCGTGCATCTGGTTGCAGTTCTGCATAAGACCCTGTGAAGTGAGAGCCAGAGCATTTACAGAATCACCTCAATAAACAAAAGCAGGAACACGCAGCATGGGGCTGAGAATTTGAGGCCTACCTCCTCTCTGACCAGCAGGGCAGAACACTGCAGAGGGACGGACATCATTTTGTGTGGATTCCATGTGACTGAATTGGCCCTGCAGTTTAAAACAAAACAAAACAAAAAGAACCAACCATCATTCAACGTTATATCAAATGCTCATTAGCTTGTAATATTTGCACATTTGGGGCCAAACCGCATAAAACAGTTACTTGCCTCTCAACTCCGTCCAGCTTCCACCTGTGTCTCCTGGACATGAGCAGACTTCCTCCCCATGCTCCCTGAAACACGAAGAGATGAAAGACATTAGCATCCACATTTAATAAACCATCCATGTATAAAACTGATAGTGAAATCCTGACGCGTCTTAAGAAAAATGAACTGTCTCAGTCTTTCCACAATACAAAGAAGTACTGCTGTAGTAAATAAAAAAACCTCAGCACTGCTCCTTGTGGTTAAACTTTCAAAAATTAAGTCTGAGCACAAAATGACAGACATCATACTGGCAGCTCATTACCCGAACTTTGTGCCATAAGTTAAAAAAAAAGAATTGCTGTTTTAATTAATACAAAATGGTTTTTTTTACTGTAAAAAAAATTTCTATCCGATTTCCTGTCATTTAATGGTTTGTGTACTACTGACTTCATCCACTCACACAGTAAATACTCCAACATGTATGCCAAGCTCCTCTGCATTTTTCCTATTTTGCAAAGCCATCTACAATGCCTGATTAGACACCTGGGTGGGCCAATTTTGGCCCCCTGGCCACATGTTTAACACTCCAGCACTAAAGCCTTTGATTTCTGTAGAAGTTCTGCCAACTAGCCAAACCTCATTTAATATTTAAGCTTTAAAAACACAACAGGGACTATTTTTGTGACACACACACACACACACACACACACACACACACACACACACACACACACACACACACACACACACACACACACACACACACAGTAGTAGTATTAGTACACTTTAATATCACTGTTTTGTCTATGAATATATACACTGCATCTGTTCAAGTGCTTCCTAATGAATATATCTAATCAGCCAATCACATGGCAACATCTGAGTGATGTGGTCATGGACACTGACATGGTCAAGACGACCTGCTGAAGCTCAAACTGAGCATCAAAATGGGGAAGAAAGGTGATTTAACTGATGTGGGATGGTTGTTGGAGTCAGACTCAGTAATTCAGAAACTGCTGTTTTATCAGGATTTTCTTACACAACCATTTCTAAGGTTTAAAGAGAATGGCCGGAAAAAGCAAAAATATCCGGTGTCAGAGGTCTTAACGGAATGGCCACACTGCAGATACGAAGGCAAGAGTAACTCTAATAATTATTCGTTATAACCAAAGTATGAAGCAGGGCATCTCTGAATGCACAACTTTGACTTTTTGTCACCAGATCTCAATCTAATAGGGACCTCTGGGATGGAGTGAAATGGGAAATTAGCAGCATGGATGTCGAGACAACAAATCTGCAGCAACTGTGCAATGGTGTGATGTCAAAAGGGACCAACACCCCTGAGGAGCGTGTCCAGCACCTCGCTAAATCTATGTTTGGAAGAATTAAGGCAGACCTGAGGGCAAAAAGGGGGCCAAAGGTGTACCAGATAAAGTGCATTAATAAGTGAGTATATGTCTTTCTGGGAGCTGTAGCTAGAAAATTTAGCAGATAAACCAATGAAAATGATTAACAATCACAATGTGTGTGTGTGTGTGTGTGTGTGTGTGTGTGTGTGTGTGTGTGTGCGTGCGTGCGTGCGTGCGTGCGTGCTTTTTTTTACCCATCTCAGCTAGTTGAGGGATGACAGACAAGGCCATTTATTGCTCTTAATAGAGGTGTCCCCCTGTCAGGACTAAATCACTTTCATTAAGAGATAGAGTTCCTTCAGTGAGACGGCCCATGATGGTAAAGTCAGGGGAGGAGATGATTTACAGCCTCTGTTCCAGTTTTTCTAATCTCCAGTGTTAGATAGGAAATGGCGCGCTCTCTATCTGGGTCAACCGCAAGCAGTTAGAGGCGAGACAGACATAATAGATTTGTCAAACTCAGAGGTGAGCTCTTTGCTTCTGTGTATGCCTCCATTAAAATCCCTCTTGTGCACAAACACTCCAAAAATCCCACATGTGAAAGGTCAATATGACACTTTAAATGAATCAGGAAGCTTTACTCACATCCACGTGCATCCAGATGTTGTACTTTTTGCAAATGTCAGAAATGGCAATGAGGGGGTCAAAAGCTCCGTACACTGTTGTCCCAGCAGTCGCACTTACGAAGAAAGGTACAAAACCCTGCACAAGAGCAACCAAAATACTGCATATGAGGCCGTTATGTTGTTACAATATGTTCCCAAATTTCCCTCATCATCTCTGCAGTTTCAGTCGAGCGCACCCCATAAAATCAAAACTGTATGAAGTCATATCTGTCTATTTATAGCAGGGTAATAAATGTACATCATCTTACCTTCTGTTTTGCCTCCAGTATTCGCCTCTCAAGGTCAGCTGGGATCAATTTACCGCTGCAAAGGGAAAACAAGCTTTAGTTGGCTTTAAAGTTGTTTGTCATACTGTCAGTGGGCAAAGAAGGCCTCTACCTTAAAAACAAAAGGCAACACAGGAACAGAAATACAGAAAATATAAGTGCAAGTATTGCATTTGAAATTCTACTTAAAGGGACAGGACAGCGTCGGCACCAGAGCACATGGAGTGGATGGGCAACTAACTTTGACAGGGAGGCATAAGACTTGACTTACTCTGGTATTTAACCTAATAATTAACACTGGCGTGATTGTTACTACAACATTTGAGGTATTAAACTTTTTTATTGCCAAATTTTATTGCTTAATTTTACTTTTAGTTCTAAATGCCAGTAGAATTCAGCTTAGGGGGCACAGTGACCTTTATGGATGGACTTGGACCCCCAGAGCCCATAATGCTCACACTGTGACTATACAAGCCAAAGTCCACCCGCTCATCCATTTTCTTCCAGGCACGCTGTAAACATTAATGTCACCTCTCTTGACTTTAATGTTTAATGTTAGCTACTGCTTCCGTTGGTTGGGGAATGTGAGCAACGGAAACAGTTTTGTAGGTTATTCGGTTGACCTATTCACGATTACTTGAAAGAGACAATGCTGATACTCTGTTTGATGCTCTTAACGCCTCGAGGAGAGTTCCATCAGATTCAAGAGGTAGACATCTCTCCAAAACTGAGCACAAAACAGATAAGATGGATAAAGTGAAACACAGATGAGAGGGAGAAAACAATATAAATGTAATTTTGGGAGGAACTGTCCCTTTAAGTACAACTATAAGCAGTAATATATAAAGGATTTCATATCATATTATAAGGTTACAAATAGTCATGAGTCATTGTTAAGTATTGTAGTTACACATCATTGAGTGTTTTCCAGTCTAGGGTTTGGATTTCTTTTAAAGGGTCACAAGATGAAATATAAATTTGAATCCTAAGCTGAACAGGAGAGACACATCTTTACTGTTACTTGTGAACATTATCAGGTCTTTAGGCCTTATTGGTTCGGGTAAAACAAGTTTGTGAAGATTAGAAGGCTGTAGTGTTTCTCCACAATAATACAATAATAACTGTTTCTATATCGAGTGTTTTTAACATCAAAAACAATGAATATGCCTCATGGTTTAACTGAAGTATGATGCACGACTGAAGCCAGTTTTACCTTTGATCTGCTTTGATGCAGATCACGCTTTCGGTCCCAATGCCGAGAGCTGCTGCACCTTTTTTGATTGAAAAATGGCTCTAAGAGTTGAAGACAAGGGGGGAAAAAAAGATAATGAGTGACCGGATCCGTAAATATGTACGTCTTATGACAGATTTGTTTGTAATTTCATTGCTTTTTTCCTCACAGCATCTTTCAGCTGTCCTTTAAAGATGAAGGTGACATGCACACCAGTCACCTCGTGTCCTTCTGCATGCGACGTGCATAATGTCAGCTTTTTATCAGCAGCGGTGGAGTTAAAGTGACACGTAGTCACACATCAAGCACAGCCACAGTTACCATGAGATCTTTTTTGTGTTATTCTAGCAGCTGAAAGATACATTTTTTGACATTTGACTTAAAGAAATGTCCAAATAGTGTTCAGTGTTCACCGTTTGAGCCAAGCAGACATACACTGACGATGCCGTGAGGAATCGGATTTTAAACACGGATGCCTACATGTTCGGATGTGAAGGCCACCAGTCTGGGAACGGATGACATTCCCTTCTCTTTCACCTCAGGGAACATCTTGAAGCGGGCCAGCAGCATGGCGTACATGTTAGAAATAGCACCACCTGGAGGACAGACAGGATTGAGTTAGGGACGTGTCTCCAGGGAGTGATGCAGGGTTTCTAAACGATTGCTCCCTTATTCTCAAGGAGCTGCCACAGTAGATAGCTCTGCATGTTTACTGACACAACCCCAAAGGAATCTGTCTTCTCCTTGGATTGAACCACAAATCTTTTGCTTGTTAGGTAAATGTGTAAGCCAATAAACTACTGATAAAAAAAAAAAGTAGGCTGCTACATTGTTTCAAGATGTCCATGTTCATGTAAAACAAACTTTTGTTCATCAAGAGCATATCAAGAAATGACAAAGCATCCAAAATTGCATCTCGCTGTCCACAATGTCACAGCCAATCACAGGCTTTGTCAGTAAATTCTCCGATGATTGCCTCTCATTATGAAGTGCATGGGAGAAATTAAAGATTGGGGTGGGTGAGGGGGAGGGGGCTTAAACTGAAAATTATTTTATGCTAATTGGCTTTGAAACACGTTCCATTTATATCATCAAAATGCAAATTGACACGTTACAACACACACACGCACACACACACACACACACACACACACACACACACACACACACACACACAGCCAGTTCCATCTCCAGTCAAACAGAGGGGTGTCAGAGCACTCTGCGTCACCTGCCATGCAAACATACCAGGAGAAAAAATGCCATCTCCTCGCCCATCCGGCCAGCCAATGATCTCCCTCATCTTCTTCAGAGTGACGTACTCCAGCAGCACAAAGACAGGAGCTACCTCATAGGTGAACCTGCACGTTACACAAGACGCATCACATGGCGCTCGTTACATGAACACGGTGCCATCGTGACTCATCAACAAATAAAAAGCTGCCATTAAACTGACATTATTTTTTAAAAATCTGAAGTTTGGACGTTTCAGGAAAGGAGGGTTGTCGTTGGCCTGTGCAGAGGGTTCATTTAAAAAATGCTCAGATTCTGAGGTTGTCTGGAGGTTTCTGGCTTCACTTTTGAAGAAGTGCAGAATTACTGTCAATCGTGTGCACACATTTTAACAGCTCTGATGCATTCTCAAGTGTTTTCCATTTATATAGAAACACTTAAATGCACATGAAAATATTTTTTCAAGCCAAACACCCAAAATTTTACTGACAAAATGCACTCCTTTAATATTTTGAACTCCCACATTTTCATCATCCTGCTCCTATTTAAAACTTGCATCTCTGTTGTGTGCTCCCTAATATTTCTATATATATATTTCTAAATATATTTTTGCATTAAGATATTGGCTGTATTCATTTGAACCTCCCTCCACTGTAAACAGCAGGTTTACTTTTCATTTCCTCACAGTTGCCAAAAGAGTTTATCTCCCCCAAAACACACATGTGAAATTAGCTCCAGATTAGTCTGAATTTAATTTCAGAGCTAATTTTCTCCTCTTGAATCCCCAGGAGGATCAGAGGTGAAGGGGGGGCGGGGGGGGGGGGGGGGGGATAAAAGGCTGAGGGGGAAGAGGGGGGAGCCTTGTGGGTGCAAGGAGGGGGCTGAGGGGTGGGGGCCTGCCTTTCATTTCACCCCTTTTCATTTGCCATGACTGAGTGTGTGTGTGTGTGTGTGTGTGTGTGGTGGTGGTGGTGGGGGGGGGGGGGGGGGGGGGGGGGGAAGGCGCGCTATCAGGCCATGCAGACGCAGAGCAGACTGCTCGCGGATGGTCCGGAAATGGAATCCATTGTCATTATCGTTATCACCGCTTAAAATCGCGATGAAGCAGGCCACATACTTACATATTGGTGTTGGCGGTGGATGTTAGCCAATCGGCTGCAAGTCCGACCATGTCTAATCCCGTGGAGAGCTGATTGAAGTACCTGGGGTGGGCTGAAGGGAAAGGAGCAGAGGATGGAGAAGGCAAAGAGGAGGAGTGTGAGATGGCTGCAATTTTAAGGTTTTCCTTAGCGAGCAGAAGCTGTCATCTTCTGAGCGCTTAAATTGCGGGTTAGAATTGTAGCTGCAGAGTCAACTAAAAAAAAAAAACACCTGAATGAAAACACCAAATGATGAGAACATTTGGTGTAATGTAAAAGGTAAACACACAAACCATGTTACAGCACTGACACGTGATTAGATCTCAGTGTGCGTCATAAACACGGGCGTTAAAATAAAGAGTAATTTATGGGGGTGATCAAGCAAAAAAAAGAAAGAAAGAAAGAAAGAAAGAAGACAAAGGAATTAAGGAAGGAAGATATAACTGTACTTATAAACCTGGTGCAAGTCCTTCTCAACACCATATAATTCCTAAATAATAATAATAAACATTTTTCTCGTAGCAGAGGAAAATTGCTGATAAATGGTTACAATAAATGATTGAAATCCTCACATCTTTGCTCATATCTGCATTACAGTGTGATTTTAATTGTTTTTAAGGTTGTTAAATATTCATCACCACCATAAACTATTTTTTCAGTTTTTCTCTTTCTTTTTTTTGGAGGCTGAAATCTGTCCTGTGGCGTTGCTGTAAATCCCCCCTGCGTGTGTCACTCAGGGGAGAATAATGGACTTGGCCTATGAAGCCTGGTTATTAGCCTATTATCTCCTACTTGGTGAACCAGATTTACTGCGTCACTGCATTTATCGGTCTGGTGGTCAGGAGGAGGAAAAGGAGGACAACTGTGTTGATGCTTTATAGGCATCATTTATCATTTTATTTATTTATTTATTAAACCCGGAACACGTTAAAGACGTTTTCTTTGTTTGCCTCTCTCTTTCCGGGTCGGTTTTTTAAGCTTACCGCTTTCGTGTTTCCAGTTTAGTTTTGCAGTAACTCGAGTTTTAAATAATTTTTAGGGTGTAACATAATTTTCACAGTGGCTCTCTGTAATTTATACAGCTTTTCTTTTTATTTTATTGTAAACGTGTTTTTAATTTGCCATTTATATGCGTGAATATTGGAATTTTGGCAGATTTCACACAAAGATGAGCGAAAGGCCGGGATTCAGGCCTGCGCGTGATGATACAGCCTGGGGGGAAATTTTTTCCAACACTCCGAAGCATCTATTTTTTTAAAATAAACATATATGTATATTAAAAAGTGAATTTATTGATTTGCATGCATGCAATAAAATCATACCCAGGCCTACCTGTTTTGATGGCGTATTTCAATGTAGCGCGACAGCTGATCAAGATGTCGTCCAGAGTCGCAGGTTCGTCCTGCAGCTCCCAGTTGTTCATCTGAAGCAGCTCGTTCGGATAATGAAAATCAATAACTTTCGTTTCCCGGTCGAAAGACTCCACTATGTAGGCCAGTAAAATATCCACAACTTCCTGCAGGAAGGTCATCGTTTTGGTATCACCGTCCGTGGCCGGTAACAGGTCTGCGAGAGGGGGGTGGATTACAGTGGAGACATTTTGTGATTTTTATTTGAGGACGGAGGAATGTGTGCAAAAAAATGCTCCCACGCAATATTAAGATTCATATTTACACGAGTCAAAGTTTTATTTATTTTTTTGTCTTTGAATTTTTCCTCCATACAAACAAATAAATATGTCATATTGTTTCCACGTCCGAACACTGATTCTGCTTTATACGAAAATCTCGTGTTTTGCGCTCAACACATCAAAACACACGATTCTGGTGAAGGTGACCTCTCGGAAATAGCCCCTCTCTGAGGAGAACAGACCAACATAACTCCTCTTTCAGAATGTGGTGAAAAAATGAAAATGATGGACAAAACTATTCATCCAATACACAATGTGTTATTTTATAAATTGAGATTAAAGCGGATAACTTCAGCCAAACATTTCACAGGAGTTTGTGCGATCAGATGCAAATATTTGAGAAGCATTTTGAGATTATTTCCTTTTATAGTTAAGATGATTATATACAAATATTGTATATAAACAATGTCTATTTTCTAGCCTACTTCGCACAGTGAAAACTGCTCAATGTAAAGCCAAGTCTGGACTCGGGGAAGAAAATAAATCTTAAAATTAATCCAGCTTCACAGTGCACTTTCGTACCTGTTGAATAGAGGTCGGAGAAGCCCACAGCAGCTTTGGTGCAGTTGCAGGATTTGTTGCAGCCGCAGGTTCCTGCAGCCGTCTCTGGCGGCTGCTTGGCGCCCGGCTCGGCGGCTTTCTCCACCTCCCCGACATTTAGCAGCGCTTTGGAAACCCACAAAAAATAGCATCGAAATATATATATTTTTATTACTCTAGGGCCAGACAGTTATGATGGAAATAGCTGGCACGTTTGCCTAAAAATAGCTTCCCCTCCGTCTCCACCCCCACCCCCGCTCCTTCCCCAACATACCACATAATTTCGATCCAATTCCTCCGGATAATTTCTGGGCCGCTGCTTGGCACCAAGCCCTGGCTGAAAGAGAGAAGTGGGATAAATCAGATAAGGGATGTGCTGGCTTCAGCTTCAGTCCAAGTTTAGGGAAACACAAAAGGCGCCATGCAACTTGGAATAAAACAGCTCTTTAGATACACGAAAAATGTCTCATGTGGAGAAAAAGAAGAAAGAAAGAAGCAAAAAGAAAAAAAAAGAAAGCAGGATTGTTGCCTATTATAAGGCCTGTCTGGTGGTTCGGTGAATGCAGGGCACTGGCTTGAGACAACGCTCAGGAATTACTGCGCCCGGTCCATCAGGATGTGGTTTGAAGACAAAAAGCCACTCACGCGTACTCGGGCTCTGACTCCCGGTATTGGCCCCGGCATTATCTCCGCCAAGAGACCAGAACCCGTGTGATGCCATTGTTGCCGGTAGTTAGGAGCTGCAGGAGGCGCGGAGACCGACAGAGCCCATCCACACGCGACGACCGGGAGCTGTTCAGAGCCGATGTGGTGCTGAATCTGACCAGACCTTTCAGACTGCTTGAAATCCAGCCGTGCATCCGACAGACGCTTTAATTCGCTGGAAAGACACTACAAATAAACCGACCCTCGTAAGTGCGTGTGTGAGCGTGGGGTGGGTAAAAAAAAAAAAAGAAATCACAAAAGGCGTCCTCGCTTCCTCCTTTGCAGGTGTCCACAGGTGCACGAAGCATGAAGCGCCGTGTCCAGAAAGAAATCCGCAAACACTTGACCGGCGCAGAGCAGTCACGCTCTTTACTTAATAGGGGGAAAAATGCAATACAGCGCAAGATAGTTTGCGCAAGTTCCGGATGTAGTGAAATGTCTTTTGATGCAAAGCTGCTACATTATATAAAAAATGACTCAGAGAAAAACAATAAGCAAAAAGAAAATGGTGATGAAAATGGTGGAGGGGGAAAAAGCAGCTATGAGGCTACAGCTGCTGGTAAATATGCGGCGCACAAGCCATGCCTAATTGCAGCCAACCTAAATTTCACGTCACTAACGCAATCCCGTGGTGATTCACTTCAGGTCATGACGAGCCGCGCTGCGTCGTGTGTCGTGACTCCATACATCCCCGACATTTTTGGCCCCCTGCGCACAGAACTTACCCTCCATACAGACACTGAACGCCAACTAATTCATCTGCCCAGCAATCGCAGACCTATTTTTTCAGACCTCTAATTGCCCGCCTCCGGTGGAGGAGACAGCGGGGCGGAGAGGGGACTCGGTTCAAATGCACAGAGTGTTCGTGGGTCCCTCCTCTCTCCGCTCACTCCAGGGGCGCGTTACTCCGAAAATATTTATTACCGAGAGAGGGGCTTGCTTTACTTTCTTTACTCACAAAGTGGGTTTTTTTGTCTGATTTTGAGACACCTCCCAAATGTCAACATGTGACTATAAATTTGTGATGTGTCTCTTTGAAGTCAGAAGTTCCTGACACACACACACACATATACATATATATATATATACACACACACACACACACACACACACACACACACACACACACACATATATACATATATATATATATATATATATACACACACACACACACACACACACACACACACACACACACACATATATATATATATATATATATATATATATATATATATATATATACACACACACACACACACACACACACACACACACACACACACTCAGTGTGTTATGAGATCACTCTATTGTGTCATTTCCGAGTTTTTTTTCTTTGTTCAAACTTGGTGTAACATTTTGTAATATTTCTTTATTTTAAATAATTTGTCTGTGAATCCTGTGTGTGGAGGAAGCTGTAACAGTTTTTCTTCCGTAGTCTGCATTTTGTCAGTATTTCTTCAGCCCTACGTGTTTTTATGCCACTGTGCACTGTGTGCAGTCAGCATGTAGCTGGGGATTCACTAACAGCCCCCAAGGGGGGCTTCTCTTTCAAAAATGTCACATAAAGGTCAGAGGTTGAATCTGGCATCAATATTCAAATAAATACATAAATAAAAAACATTCTGTCCTTCTTACTTTTCCACCAAATATTCACAAGAATCAAAGGCTGTCATTTGAGTGAATGCTATTTCAAATGTAGTGATTATTGCGCACAAAGCAACAATTACGCGGGATGGAGGATAATGCGAGGAATTGATGTACTTTATACACACAGGCAATGAAACACTGAATGTCTTTGCATTTTTCCTTCTATGTTATTCATTTTGCACGGTTATGAAAAGTTTGCGATTTCGGCTAATTTGAGAGCAGCGAACTAAAAATAATGAAATGGGACGAGGAATTTAATATATTTTTTTGTTTAAGTGAACAAACTGAACATTTGAGCAGATAAAATAATGTACATTCTTCACAATATGAAGCTGATTAGTCTTCGGAATGACTTGAAATGCAAAGTTTTAAGAGCACAACCTGCAAATTTTTTGAAAGAAAATAAAGATATTGAAGAAAAAACATTGGAAATACAGAATACCAGTAACTAAACTGTTGGTCTCATAAATAAAACCTTATTTTACAGCAAGTTTAAAAGTATGACATCTTGTTATTTACATTGACTGTACTCTGTGTTCACTGTATGCATGAAAATCAATACAGTCTGTCCAGTTAAGTCCAGAGGAGTTTCATTTCCTACCCAAACTGTTGTACAATGTGTCTGAAGATCAATAAAATAAATGAAACATGTGCTGTGGTTAGCAGGACACCAGAACAAACTGCCACATGGTGCGATCAGCGATCCCGACCGATCAAGTCCCGAATAGCCAAAAGTCACTTCCTGTATTCAGTAATGTTTGATCAGCCTTTGTCTCTGCGAGGTCTTCCTCAGTAGATGTCTGAAGTCGTATGGATTCTCTTCAGTCCGGCTCTCTGTGGAGGCCATTCTGGGAACAGAGCGTCTGTCGATTACACAAAGGAGACAAATTTCAGCACAAGTAGATAAAAACAGAAATGTTGAACACAAGGTAGGACGTGGGGATGTGGGGATGTAAACAAACAAAATTAAATGGAAAGGAGATGAAAAGATTCATGTTCAGGGTTCAAGGTTTTCATACTGGTTATCATATTTGGGCCATTTATCATGAGCTGTCCAAGGGAGCGGCCAAGCTGAAGGGAAAATAGATTAAATTCATGTATGAATTTATCCTTCGAGCAAGTAAAAACTAAAATTCAAAAACCAAACTCATAAACAGAGGTGCTGGTACCTCACAAGTCCTATTATGGAGTAAGGATGTGGCCAGACTAAAACTACAAATCAAGTAGCTGATTTGTAGTCCAGATCTGAAGAATCTTTAATAATATCTTTTAGTGACAGGCAGCAGAATAGCGCTGAAAAATAAAAGAAAGTTGAAGTGCCAAAAGCTGCAGTTCCTCAAACAGCCACTTGAGGCAGACTGCAGTAAGCTCATGTTAAACTGAACAACTTTCTGTAAAAATAAACATGTTTACAGCCCAGTTGTTGGCTCTGCAGATAATTTACCTCTTCACAAAAACTTTATTGTGGAGTGAAATTTTTATTATGAATCAGCAAATTAAATTTAGTCAAGGCTTAAAACTATGCATTATTATGGGTGAGACTGGTTTGAGTGACAGGTGGATGCAGGCTAGGCTGCTAATCTGTCTGCTAGGCTTCACCTCAGCTAATTAAAGTCACTGAACTGGAAGTTTTGACTGTGTTTGTGGTGTTTCTGCCTTTTGTAGCCTTTATGATGAAATTATTTGACCAGCTAAGTGATACAAACTCTCCAAGTCTACGCTTGTGATGAGTTAAAGTCTGGTATTTTATTTGCATGTTACAAAGCACTAATTAGTTGACATCTGTGAACTGTGCCTATACATTCAAGCACAACGTTAGAATTAAAGACAAGAGACAACTACATCACTATTTGTGAAGGAATTTCAGAATTTCTGTCTTATATCTGTGAGGTTCTGACTGGACTATGAATATAAGTAATTTATGCGAACGTCTGTTGAATGTGTAGACTGCAACAGATTAGCAACGAATGACAGTAATTGTCCTTATTATCATAAACACACTGCGTGTAATTATTTACTTGACCTTATTTAGCAGACTGACTTCATCTTATTGCCATTTTATTACCAACTTTAAAGCAGCAAAGTCACTTTGAAGAAAACAATTGACTGAGTTTTCATAGACTTGCTGTGAAGACTTTCAAAACTACAAAGTTTACTGTACACAGTTGCAATAAAATTGTAGCATGCCATGGTCTCTAACCACTATTGTCCTTACTGTAACTATAGCCTTACCAGCTAGCCAACATTAGCTGCTAGCTTAGTACTCCAGCCTCATTAAAATACGATCAGATCTGTCTCTTAAATCCAAGATGCTTCAGAAGTGGCTTCAGTGGGTGATATCATGGTGAGAACTTCCATCTTTCATATACAGCCTGTATAGCTTTGTCTTATTATGGTTATGTAGATAATGCTTTTCCCTCTTTCTGTAAACTAAGGTCTGACTTTACAAATCATCCAAATTCACTGAGATTACATTTATTTTTAAACAGTAGCAACAGTAGTATCATTATTATACTGAAGTAGAAACGTAACAAATTCAGTTAGCAAACATTAACAATGTAACTTGTGACTATATTTGTGAATCAGTAAAGCTGAACTGTAATAAATTGTACGTGCAGACGGTAACAAAGCGGTCAGCTGGACAAAAATCCTGAAGGCCATTACCTATCTTTCATCTGTTTCACATAATGCGAGTCGATGGAAATGATGAAGAGATGGTTGGAAAAACAATCCCAAAAATGTCATAATGGGACCTCGTGGTTGGTATTGACAAAGATTAAAATGGCATCATAAAAAGTGGAAACTGATTTCCAGCTTAAAAGTGGTTCCACCTTGTTGAAGCTTATTGATGGTGCTGATTACAACATAGCTGATAGTTATCTCGGATGATCTGATATCCTCGTGTTGGTGTTGTTCCCAGACCATCATGAAAATGTTGTTCCAGGTTCAACATTGCAAGTGACCAATCACATTGTTGTGACGTTATTCTTTTGCGCGCCAAGCCATTCGTGCATTTATGAAATTCCAATGTTGCAAGGACAATATCAATTCTGCTTACTGTTTATTAAAGGGTTATGGTTAGGGTTAGGGTCCGTTGATTGGCGGACAGAGGCGGTTTCTCCCAGCTTAAGTACAGTTTTTTGTTTTACGCCGGTTTTTCCCGAAGTCGCAAAAGTATGACGTCACAACATTCTGATTGGTCACTTGCAATGTTGATCCTGGAACAACATTTAGTATGATGATCTGGGAACAACACCAACACGAGGATATCAGACCGTGCAGTTATCTCTCAGGTGCTTTGAATGGGGTTGGTTCAGTGTTAAAGCAGAAACAAGTAATTAATGCAGTCATGCACAGTTTCACAAAAATACAGGGACACTTTATAGGACATGTACTTATTGCCAGAGACACTATGAAGAGGACATAAATGACACACCTGTTTTCTTTGGCAGATTTGGGACGCTCCGGTTCAGTGGCGGCCCTCTCTCGGATCTGTCGACTGGGAGCAGTCAGTCTCTGCTCTACAGACTGCCTCCTGTCCCCAAACTGCCTTCTATCCATAGATCGTCTCCTGTCCATGGACTGCTTCCTCTCTACGGACCGCCTCCTTTCCACTGACTGCCTCCTCCCTATAGATTGCTTCCTCTCAGGCATAGATGATGTGTTCTCTTTGGACATGGAGGGTTCAGAACGGCTGGTAGAGAGGGCTGGGTAGTAGTGGTCATCCACATCCAACAGTTTCCCTGAGCTACAGCAAAAATAAGAGGACGGGGTCAGACAGACATTAGAGTGTCATCAAACAGTCTTTAAACAGGTTCTCCGGATGCAAATAGAGCACAGGTGTGACTGAAACCAGACACGAATGCTGTAAAAATCAATACAACGCATTTCTCATAAACACAATAACCTCAATAGTAGATTTTGATTGAAGTTAAGTGCTTTTCCTCTCGTTATGTTTTTCTTACTTTACGTTCAAATCTGATTATAAAGTCATTTGTTTAAGGTCAGATAAAACTCTATTCAAGTTTTTATTTTAAAATTAGGAGCAGGCGCAGGTTGGCTATATGGACTTCAATGCAGCTACCTCAGCAACTCTTTAAAGGGGACCATATGTGCTCATTTCATACTCAAATTTTTAATTTTGACTCGACTGAAGCTGCTCTGCATGAATCAGACTTCAAAAATAATACTTGTTTTTCTTATACTTGACTGTTGTGAAGCTCTTTGCTTCCTGTCTAAAACAAGTCAAAACATCTCCTTTAAGGCCACTCCCCTTTAGGCTAACTTTCCTTTGACTGGTTGCCCCTCATAAACCGAGGGTTTAGCTATTCTGCTCACATGCAGAGCTGTTGTTTTTTCTAACTTTCTTCGTCTATAAGCAGGTCTTTGAGATACTCATGATCTTCTGCTTTTTGTGATTTTTTTTCTTTTAGAAGCCACTAAATGCTGGCATCAATATAACTATTTCTTTATTGTAGAAAAGGAGAAAAATATTTTCCCCAAGTTAATTCACCAGCTGATTTCACATCTTTAAAATTTGTCTCTGTGATAGCAGTGACTATAAAATTAACTGAGCAGCAGAAAGAAGACAAATCTTATTGAGAAGAGGATAATTATCAAGTCCTCATCATCCAGGTATCTGCTCACCAGACTGTGTAAACTGTCCATCTGCACTGTGCAGCCCTTCTCTCAGCCGTCACTTTGACCTCCATTTGAACAGAAGTGTGAAAAGGACAGTTTCAATGTGCAGATCAATATGTCTCACACATTGTTAACATAAGGTAACAACCACTATCAGAATATATAGTCAGTACTACCAGTACACTGATCTCATTCTTACATTGTGATGTGTTTGAAGCTTGACCTGAACTTATCACTGTACTTTTGGAGGCGGGGTTGGCACACAATTATCCCACTGATGAATTACAATAAATGTGCTATTCTAAAGCTGAAATACATTCTTTCTCCTTGATTATAATTACCTCTCCTGTCCTCTAAACTATTAGCTCAATTATGTGATTGACACAGCACGGACAAAGAAAAACCACAATGACAATGGCTAGCACAAGATTTAGATCTATTATATAAGAGCTTTTAATTTTTTTTAAGTTTTTGTAGCACTAGATAATTCACAGAGGAATGCAGATGTTCAGTTTGTTTGTTAAGATGGCTCTGTGACAAAGACTTCAGGTTATAGCTGGTCGTGTTTTAACTAGCTGAAGTACTGCCATTCCCTACAACATCCACTGATTTTTCTTTTTTTATGCCATATACAACTCAAACATTACTAACACGACAACATAAATTGACTGAATATCTCAAGGCACCTGCCACATTGAACTAACCAGATATGGCACATTTAACAAGCCCTTCTGAACCCCTTATTGACCTTGGAGTGGCAGTGCATGAGTCTTATTCAGGCATACCAGATAAAGGTATACCTGGGTTGGGGGTCGGCTTAGGCCTGCCACTATTGGTAAAGTACAGCATATAGTCTTCACTGTTGTTTTATACTGCATCATCTCAATTTTTAACTTTGATTGTTCAGTAATCTAAAGCTCTGAAATCACTCTTCATTTTTTGTACTGGCTAATGAGCCAGGTCAGAAAATAAATGGGGGCTCGTCCGGGATCTTCTGGATTCTTCTGGGTTGACTAAACATTTGAGTTTCTTTGATAAGGTGAGAGAAGCTTTGAGGAGTGACTGAGCAAACTTTCTTTTCTTTTTTTTTTAAAGCTAGGTGGCTATTCTGCCATTTTACAAGGCCCTTAATCCAAAATAAAGAAGTGGCTTATAAGCTGGGTCAGAACAAAAAAGGGGGGCTTGTCTGGGATCTTTTGAATTCTTCTGGGTAGACTAAAAACTATTTTTTCTTTAATTTTTGGGAAGGTTGACTTTATATTTCTGCCTTTCTACACTCGATTTTACTCATATAATTTACATAGACATGAAGTACATACATGTATTACCACATTTCAGAGATTACTTTTAATTACTGTTGTCATTACTGATTTATGTAGCCATGCATGGCTTTAGGGACAGCAACAGCCATATATCACTCCAGACTGAAAGTGAAATTGTTTTAGACAAATGATTCATTTGATTCAAGTGAAGTACCTTGATATGCACACGGAAGCATTTTTGGATGACTTCCCAGCATTGTATGCTTGATGAGCAAGATGAATGCAACTTGTGGGGTATCTAATTTCAGACCAAAATTAACATGGTGGCTTTTTTTGTAAACATTCTCTTACACTGAGAAGTAAAGCTAATGAGGTAAGAAATAGCTAATGTCTAAATCTGGCCTCATTTTAGAACACAAAAGGTTAGCTCACAGTTAGCTTTTTATGAGTTGTCTGTGGTGTAGTGGTTAACACATTTGCCATTTATACAAAAGATCCTTGGTTTATTTCTGGCAAGAAATCCAACCGCAGTGTGTCATATGTTAGTGTAGTCCTGGAAAAAAGGGACGTTTGCTTCAGGAAGATGTGGTGTAAAATGTAAAATGTTATCACCCCTTGGGGAAAAAAGCAGATGGAAGACTATTTCATACCAACAAGAAACAGGCAAATCTAAATGTCCTGAGTTCTAATAACTTAGATAACAACTTTAAAAAAAAAATAGGGTTACAGGCCTTTTTAATGCTCTAAGCAAATATTACCAGAGATCAACATTTTAGTATTTAGCTTAAAGTAGCAATATATCATTAGCCACAAGCATACATTAACCTATAGCTGCAGACTTGTTTGAAATGTCCCAAATAATATGACAGAATTAATTATGCACTGAATGCACAACGATTACAGACATATTTTTGAAATGCAGTGTGGTGAGAAGCCTATAAGGTTTCATAAGCTTGAAATAGGCTGAATAACCAACCAACTTGTAGATTTCAGAGTTCTGATAGTGGTACTAAAATATAGATATCTGTGCTATGCAATCACACTTTCCCTCCCCATTTCTCATGTATTCACTCTCATTTACTATCATCACATCAGTATACTCTCCAGCTCTCATCAGTATACCTCTCCCCTCTCTGGAGGGGAGAGGGAGGGGAAACAGGAGGACAAAGGAGGGAACAACTAAGCTGTAGTGCCTCTTCACCTCACTGTGCAATACCTTTTGTGCAATACTTTTGTAAATAGTCAACGGTGCAATAGACTCAATACTTGAAATGTGCAATTCACTTGTATTTTTATTTTTATTCCTATTTATTCTATTTATCCCCTTCGTATATTTTATTTATATTGTCTCTGTATTTATATATATGTGTGTGTGTATAACTCTGTAACTTCTGTCGGTGCTGTGCTTTTTTGGAAATCGAATTTCCCAGAGGAACCCACCCAAGGGATTAATAAAGTTCTATCTTATCTTATCTTATCTTATCTTAGCTTTCTATCCCTACCACCCACGTTTTCCCATTTCCCAAGCCCAATTGCTGTCAGCTTCAGCCAGAGACACTATTGTTCCTGCTGACCTTCTCATCCTTAATGATGCATGTAAACTGCGCCTGTCCATCGCTGACTTTATTTATTTGCTAACAAATTATTACCCTTGATGTCTAGCACTGTGTTGTATTGTGTGTGTCCACATCAAGGGGGCTCAGTGTGTGTGTGTGCATGTCTGTGTCTCCTCAGACTGCTGTGATAAAGTACCCAGGCCCCTGCTTGTTCAGCCAGCGCTATCGGTCTATCTTCAACCCCTCACTCTGTGCGGGATGCTCACCTTGTGGCCTGTACGGCACATACATATGCATGACTGCACACATCCACAGATACTTTCTGGTTTCATTTTCTTTTCTTTAACAAAAATGCTGAAAACATTTACCAGTATATTCGAAACATGTCACATAATGCAGAAACCCACAGAACAACTCCTATAAATGATACCAAACCACCAATTTGGGATTCCTTACGTTACATTTCTCTAAGAATATGATATTCAGCCAATGTAAAGAGGTAAAAGATGAGGGCAATTAATTTAACTGTGGATGTGTGTATCACTGTGGATCATTAAGTTTGGACCCTATGCCCTTGCACTGTCCCTATGTTGACACCAGGCTGTAGTTGTTACTATGGCCCAGGAGTAGCAAGCAAGGAGGCAGCATGCCAACCTCATAAAACAGTAGCTAATAGGTTGTTAAAATAAGAGTGGGACACTTACCCCTCTTTCCTGGGTTTGCGTTTATCATCTTGGACAGACCGCTGAATGAAGAGAGATGGAGAACTGATTATTAAATGTCAAACAGCCAACAGTAATATCTGGATGGATTTACCCACAAACACTCTATATTCATGGTTTCTAGATGACATATCTTGTTGTATAAGATGGTGACATATCATCTTATAGGAGAGCATTACCACTAATCACAATCAACTAATCTAGAGAAAAACACAACAATTTGGAAATAATGCGTTAAACTGAAGCATGATGGTCACTGATGTCTATGAGAGGCATTTCAGTCACTCAGTGAGAAACGTCAGATAAAAGACCCCCACTAGCCAAACTGCACATTAATGCAAGTATCTAATCAGCCAATTTGATTGCACCATATAGACACAACCTGCTGAAGTCCATACTGATCATCGGAATGGTGAAGAAAGTAATTTAAGTGACTTTGAATGTGGCAGACTGGTCTGATTATTTCAGAAACTGCTGATCTGCTGGGATTTTCCCACACAACTATCAAGCAGGCAACAGTAACTCAAATACCCATTTGCTGCAATCAAGGTATGCAGAAGAGCATCTCTTAAAGCACAACATGTTGAAACTTGAAGAACATGGGCTACAGCAGCAGAAGAAAAAACATTTTCTGGTCTAATGATTTCTAATGAATTATTCAGATGGCAGAGTCAAATCTGGGTGTAAACAACATGAAAACATCTCTCCATCCACCATAGTTTAATGGTGTCACTGTACATTTTCTTGGCACACTTTGGGCCTTGTAGTACCAACTAAGCCTCATTTAAACTCAGTAGTTAGTTTTGCTATGAAGAATTTTGGTTATTCTGAAGGTAAAAGAGGGTCCAACCTCATAGCAGCTAATAAAGGGTCCAGCGAGTGGATTTTTTTCCCCTTAGCCATAGGTTTTCTGTGACATGTCTCTTTTTAATGGGATGCACCACCATTTTAGTGGCTGTTCTCTCATATTTTCAACAATGCAAAATGAAATATTGTTTAAATATTAATTCCACTAAAGTTTAACGGAATTCTTCTGTTTTAAAACTACTTGAGCAAATGTGAAAGCACAGTAATCGATTTAGTAAAACTCTGCTGCTTTGAGTGTTGAATGCCTAAATGTCTAAAGAGATCGTCAGTCTAATTATCGACTAGATAGATTGTATCTGCAGTGTTTACTACACTACAGAATAAACAGAACAGTAAACAGCAATCAGGTGCTATTGTGCACCAAAATGATTAAAAGATTTCTAACAATAAACACTGAATAAAAAGGGACTACTTTTAGTACAAAAGGGAAACTTCTGAAGAAAATCACTCCATTGACAAAAATACTTTTCCAGACAGCTTCATAATAGTCTGATATTTCTCACCTTGGCAACATACGGTGTGTGGTAAAGAGCTCTACTACAGGGTAAAATTTGACAATCAATAGTGCATTATTAAAGCTAGATGCTGGGAAGGCGGTTACAGTTGCAGCTGATGGCAAAGCTTTGTTGTAGAAAATATCTGAAATCGTTCGTCGCCTTCTCTTAGACTTACATGAATCAGGTTGTAATAGGTGGAGTCCTCTGGTGTATTCAGGGTCTTTGGCTGCTGGTTCCTGCGGGGGGTTCTCGACAATCTTTTGTCAGCTGAAAAGTAACACAGACAGTTTAATGCATCCGGCACTGGTTTTGCTGATGATAATTGGGCAAAATGAGGCTGACAAAAATGCACAACTTTATTTCCTGATAAACTCTCAAAATGTCTTCAACACATGATCAGTTTGCATTTTTTTAAGTGTCAGTTGGTTTTCATGGCATGCCCACCACTGCTGCAGCCTCTTATTTCACAAAAGTACTCTTAGCTGAAGTATTTTGGGGCATTTTCTTCCCTTCTTAAAGAGCAAACATGGCAGATGAGATGGGGGATGGTGAGACAGAGACGACTGGCCAGAAATTGCTGCCTTCAAATCAGTTTGTATTTCCATCTTTTTACTTCCTACTTTTCACAGAATACGAAGTTTCTGCAGCCTTTAATAACAAAGAGTGCTGCTGTAAAATGCAGATTTCTGGAAATATATAAGGATTTGTGTTAGCATTATGGTCAATTGGAGAGGAGGGAGGTATTTCTACTCTCTGATGGATTTCTACATCTGGAGGTTAGCCTCAGCAATTCATAATATCTTTCTCCTGCAAGATGCCAAATAAATTAGAGTAGAAAACTGAACATATAACATGCACATAATGCGTTTTTACATTATGATATATATATATATATATATATATTTTTTTTTTTTAACTTTTGACAGATGACTTTAGAGAGAAGTCGTGAAATGAAAGATGACTAGATTCAAAGCAAGAACCACCAGTGCAGTCCAGATTAATGATACAGGTATAAACATTTGATGTTATATATTTCAGTTATATCTTACTCAAGATTATTGTGTCATTTTTATGAGGCTCAGGAATATTTTTTAGTGTATATTTTCTAAGGCACTTGTGGAAGTGCAGTGTTTGATAACTTCGTAATGATCCACGTTTAATTCCGAGTACGGTATTTGAACATGCAGTGATTGGGTGGGCAGCTTTCATGCCTGACATCTCCCACCTTGCAGCGGCTGTACTGCAATCTATCATGTTTGTCATACATGATGTACTGTATCAACAACCCTCATCTATGTTATTGCAATTATAAATATATTACAGTGACCTTTGTTTGATGCTCATTATTAATCGCTGTTCACATACGGGAAAAAAACAATCCATCATGTACAGAAGCTCTCAGGTGAAGAAGGTAAAAAGTTTGTAACATTATTGAACAACTCCATCCAAAGGTCATTCTGAATTGCAAACAACTAAAGCCAATTTTACGTACCTACTTATTACTTCTTGCCATAATTGTTGGAAATGCTAACTCGCAAAACATGATTAAAATCTGATGACCTTTCCTGAAGAACAATGTGACTGGGATTCCTCTGCTCTCTCTCTCTCTCTCTGTGTGTGTGTGTGTGTATTGCAAATGATTTTGATTTATTATGTCAGTGAAATTCATGAGGACAGATTAGCGCCGTCAATGGAGAAATGACTTTGTGAAGCTGAAAAGGATAATTTCATAGGAGTTGCACTAGCCCCTGGAAATAACACTGATAATTCATTCTGCTTTACCTCAGGCAATGCACTGTGCTGGAGAAGAGTCTGTAAAGGGCAAACATGCCTGGATTAAAGGAAGACTGTTATCTGTGTAGCTCACTCTGTGATACCACTCTTTTGTCTGCAGATCTGTACACTGCCGCAAGTTAGCTTAGCCTAGCATACAGACTGGAAACAAAAACATCTATTCGGGCTCTTTCTGAAAGAAAATAAACTGAGTAAGAGTCATTAAATGCTCTCTAGTTAACACACTCTCACTGGCCATTGTATTAGGTACTTCTTTTTAGCTGCTTGCTTATGTAAATAGCAGAAGTGGGATGTGTAGCCAACAAATCAGCAACTGTGTAGTGTCAACGTGGACCAAATATCTGAGAAATGTATTCTGCACCTTCACGAATTCATGTCACAAAGAAGAAAAATTACTTGGAAAGACCAATGAGGATATAACCCAGTGCAATTGATTAGTACCAGGTTATCAACTGAGTTAGCTAGTTTTCTCTTTGTGGTAAGGCTTTAAGACTTACTTACTATATCTTTTTTATATTAAATATAGCATGGTTAAGGATAAAAAAGTATTATGTTCAGGACAGACAGAAACACCATAAAATAATGTAAACACTTGGTCAAAGGGATTAAGTTAGTGACAAACTGAAGGAAAAAAATAAAACACTCTTCTGCGAAATTAAAAAACTATTTGAAATCAAAGAAATGCAAGATCATTCAGTACATTCAAAGCATACAGTCTGAAACTCAAAGGCTTTACGTTATTCATTTGTCTGTGGGCAGTATCCTTTTGTGGCTGGCTTTTGGTTTTGTCTTCTCCCTTTAGATTACTGCTTTCATATTACTCTTTAGGGTACTAGTCAAAGAATGAATATGTATTCATAATACAAAATTAATTAAAATGTGGGCTTTTCTGGTGACAGGTGAAAGTTAAATGCTAGTCTTACTGAAGGTACCCTGGTGTACTGTTACAACTTCCAAAACAAAAGTGATTATTCAAAATGTTGACTACTAAAAAAGTTAAAACTGAATTTACAAACAGAGTATTACAAGGCTATCACACAAGATTAAAAAGGTACTGCAAATGCAATGCCCTTGTAATAAAACTCAAAAGACTCTAAAGATGACAGCTGTCATCTTTATTTTTGCAAAGTGAACTTTTCAAATTGCTGCCTCTCTTCATTGACCACCCCAAAAGCAATTACAGATATCACCCATGCAAATCAAATGTTATCTTTGATGACACATGAAGAAGAGAAATGCTTCCTGTTTGGCACTTGACCTTCTCAGGTTTCCTAATCTAATAGAGCTGCAGGACACAGAAAGAAGATACTGTCCATCAGTAATAGGGATGCACCGATACCGATACCGGTATCTGGTATCGGCCTCGATACCACATTTTCTAAAGTACTCGTACTCGTTAAAAGTCCCCCGATACCGGGGACCGATACCACGGTCTGAGACCTGTCTATGTTTGAGCGGCATGTAAGGGGTTAATCACAAGCGCCAAGTGCCCGCCCCCAGGCCCCGGCTGCAGTTCAGAGCTGGGAGAAGGCGAGGCGAGACGTGTGGAACTATTTCAAAGTGAATGAAGACACGAAAACAAAGGCGGACTGCAAATTGTGCTCAGCGAAATTGTCCAGAGGAGGCTCAAAAGGTAGCGCATTTAACACAAGTAATTTAATCAAGCACCTAAAATCCCAACACAACAACAAGTACAAAGAGTTTACCCACGCTTATTTACCCACGCTTATTAGCACAGAGGAGCATAGCTGATGCTATAGCAGTGGGACGGAAAATAGTTGGGCATTTTAAACATTCCGCCTTAACCTACTCCCGCCTCGAGGACATTCAGGGACAGCTCAACCAGCCAATAAAGAGACTGCAGCAGGACGTACAGACGCGCTGGAACAGCACGTATTACATGCTCCAGTCCCTCATTGAGCAAAAGCGAGTGCTGGAGGTGTATGTGTCCGAGCATGAACTCCCTGACTATCTCACCGCTCACCAATGGGCTCTTATGGAGACAACTGTTGCCATCCTCGCCCCCTTTGAGGAACTAACTAAAAAAGTGAGCAGCTACGACGCACTAGCCTCTGATGTCATCCCAGCTGTGACTGTGCTAGTGAGACTTCTAAACAGAGAAACAGACGAGGACCACGGTGTCAAGACAATGAAAGCAACCTTACAGGCAGCTGTCAAAAAGCGCTTCAGTGACGTCGAGACCAACCCACTGTACTTCATCTCCACCATACTTGACCCAAGGTAGTCTGTGTGCTATAGGTATTCAATGATAAACTACAGTACTAAATGTAAGATTATTTTACATCTGAAATATTATATATTTGTAACTATCCATCCATCCATCCATCCATCCATCCATCCATCCATCCATCTTCATCCGCTTTATCCGGGGCCGGGTCGCGGGGGCAGCAGCCTAAGCAAAGAGGCCCAGACCTCCCTCTCCCCAGCCACCTCCTCCAGCTTATCCGGGGGAATACCAAGGCGTTCCCAGGCCAGCCGAGAGATATAATCTCTCCAGCGTGTCCTGGGTCTATTTGTAACTAAAATACACAAATACAAATGTATGCAATATATATAATACATGAAATACATGAAATACATTTCCCTTATTACTACCAGAAAGTCAAATGGCTGGCATTTGTCAATGAGTAAGTACTCGGTATCGGTATCGGCGAGTACTGAAATGCAAGTACTCATACTCGTACTCATTTTCCAAAAAAGTGGTATCGGTGCATGCCTAATCAGTAACATGGTCATCTACCAGAAGTCAGCAATAAAATTGCAATCTCCTTGTTTTTTTTGTTTTGTTTTTTATCGATCAAAATTAAAGAACAGGGAGAAAATAGCTGGAATTTATTATCCTTCAAAATGAGCACCCACTCCTGACCCAGATTGTTGTTTTCAGTCAGTTTGAATAGACCTAATAGCTCAGTCGCATTTGACAATTTTCGGTCAATGGTTCTGAGCGCAGTTGGGCACCATATCCATTATCTTCAGTTCAGCAGACTGAAAAAGACTAGAGAAGCCGAGAAGACAGTGAGAATGGACAGACTGTCTTTCTTAATTATCTAAAGGTCCAGTGCATCAAAAGCTGAACCAGAACTTCAAATTAACTTTGGGTCAATCCATGACAGCATTATGAATTGTTTTTATTGCTTTATAATCTGTTTTTCACCTAGCCAACCTCACTTATCTTACTTGAATGGCGACGCTGGGGAGTGAAGCTACCATTGATTGCGTTTCCTCTCACAAACAACATGCCATTGTTCTCAGGGTCTGATTGATGGGCCTGGATGATCTCATTCAGCTTCTGCTGCAGAGTCAGAAAGTCCTCAGACGTCTTTGCGATCTGTTGGAGAGATTAGAAGGAAAAAGGATATAAGACTGGAAAGAAAATGACAAGATAGTGAGTTTTCAATAAAATCTGTTTGAGGCTATAACCTGTCTGGAGAAGCTCTCCAGCCTTCTTGTCTCTTTCTGTGCAGCTTCCTTGTTGGCCTTCAGGTTCTTCCTGTCCTTGTACCCTCTGAAGTTACTCTGGATCTTCACTGCAGCGTGTTCTTCCTCCAGTCTTTGGTTTTCAACGTCTGTCTCATCTTTACGTTCAATTACCACATCAGTGATGTCCACAGCCTCCTCCTGTTCTGCATCAGTGGGAGTCCCAGATTCCTCCTTAGCTTTCAATTGCGCTTCCCTCTCAGCTTTCATTTTCTTTCGGTCCCGGTGGCCTCGGAAGTTACTCTGGATGACAGTAGCTGCTTTCTCTTCATCCAGCCCTTCTCGGTTCTCACTAGAAGTGTTCTCCTGGGGTTCTGGAAGAGATTCCTCTGTCTCTTCCTCCTTTGGAGGCTCTGATGGAACATCTTTCTCCTTCTGCCTTTTCTTGGGGAGCTTTCCCTCCTCTTCGAGTCGTTTGCGCTCCTTGTGGCCTCTGAAATTGCTCTGAAGCACTACAGCCGCTTTGGTCTCATCTGCATTTTCAGCTGTTGTCGAGGCTTCTTTTTCTGCCTCGTCACTACCTGGTTCCTTTTCCAGCACTTCGTCCCCTGCAGGACTTTTTGCTTTCTGTTTCTTAGCTGGGATTTTGCCTTCTTCCTCTAGTTTCTTCCGCTCTTTGTAGCCCCTGAAGTTACTCTGGAGAACAGTGGCCGCCTTGGTTTCCTCTTCTAAATCAGCAGCTTCCTCACCTGCAGTTTTTTTCTGTCCACCATCCTCCTGCTCTTCTTTTTTAGGCTCAGCATCCTGAATCACTGCTTCCTCTGCCACTTCTGTGTGCTCATCTTCTGGCACCTGAGTATTATCACTGTCATCATTCTCCTCTGCTTCATAAGTACTTTCTTCATCTTCCTCATTCTCCTCTTGTTTATCAGCTGACTTTTCACCTACTCCTTCTTTGTTAGCCAACTCTTGGACATCTTTTTCCTGTCCCTCTTCCGCTGTTGCATTTGGCAATTCCAGCTCTGCTCCAGCCATCGTCTTTTTTCTCTCCTTAAACTTTTTTCTCTCTTTGTAGCCCCTATAGTTGCTTTGAAGAACCACTGCAGCTTTAGTTTCCTCCTCCTCGTTCTCTGCATCATTTTCTGGTTTTGCTATCTGTTCCTCATTTTCTTTCGAAGCAGTCTCTGCTTTCTCTTTCTCTCTGGCTTCCCTGGAAGCAAAATAGACACATTTATGTTAAAAAGAAGAAAAGAAAAAAAGACATTTCACTGCTGCTTTGTGCATAGCTTCCATCTCTCTTACAGCTTTCTTTTAAAGCTCTTCCTTTCTTTATGCCCTCTGTAGCGAGCCTGAATCTTGGTTGCCGCTTTATTCTTCTCATCTACCATCTCTTTGTACCTCTTTTTTGCGAGATAGCCTCGGCAAACTGAAGAAGAAAATGGAATAAGGGTAAGCCAATATAATACGCACCACATATAGATAATGTAACTAATTTAATATCAGACTCCTACCAGCCTGAAACTGGATGATGAAGGCCTCCAACTTTGCTTTGCTTTTCTCATCAGCTACCCTCTTCCGAGCTTGATGTCCTCTGTATGCTGCAGCACAAAAAAAAATAAAATTTATGCCTCCTCTATAACTTGTTGACATTGTGGTACACAACCAGCGTGCACAGTTTACTAACCTGACTGCAGCACCAGGGCACTTTGTTCTCGCTCTTTTAATATCCGCCGGTACCGCTTGGCTCCAAGCCAGCCTCGAACACAAGCCTGGACCAGGATGATTCGCTGTGTTGTCTGCTGTACCATCAGATTCAGATGTTCAACGTGGTAATACTTGAGAAACACCTAAGCCCAGAGGGATAAAAACAACTGTTAGTTATTGAAATACAAACATAACACTGTAGGTTTAGCCTCAAATGCAGAATCACGCAAGCACTGTTGGATTCCCTTTTCAGGCACGACAGTGCGGAAGTTATTGTTCTTTCACAGCAGGAGATTTCTGGGTTCAACAATTTAAGGTACCTTTGTATGTGGCATTTGCATGTGCGCGTCAGTGCAATATGAATGCATATGAGTCTCATAGTGCAAAGTGTTTTAAGTTGTTATCAAGATTAGAAAAGTAATAAATAAATGCTAATCCATAAAGCAGCAGAAGATAAAGCAATACAAAGAATTGAGCCTTCACTAAACTGGCTTCAGTTTGTATTAATATTTACCCTAACCCTAGGTAATCAGAATAAAAATACTGGCAGCTGTCAGTGCTACCCCTTAGCCTCCTAGTTAATGGACCTAAGGTATAAATTTGAAAATCTGACCTCTGACCTTGAGCTCACGTCATCGGGATTCAAACTCCAAGATTTTCAGGAGCTGTCCATACTGGATGAAAACCTGACCTTTGACCATAACCTTGAGAAAGAGGTCACTGAGATTCAACATTTTCCAACGTTTTTAGTGGATACATCTATGGTATAAATTTCAAAATCTTATGTTGCTTTGTTCTCGAGCTATTTTAATACAGAAACTTGAGGGTCCATGCCACCCAACCACCTGACCGCTTGGCAGGGTGACGACCACACCCCATCAGCCTTTTACAGTTGTGGGATAATCACTGTTGTTCACTCAAATCTATGAAATTAGATGATGATGATCTTTGAAATGCTCTTTGGTTATAGATTTAAAATAAAAAAATAAAAAATCAGAAGCACATTCTTTTATTTTCATGCCTTGTTTAACCTAAATGGTTTGGGTGTATGAGCCTTCATCTGGAGTCCTTTATTAACTTGATTTGAATCTATTCATGACCATAATGTGTGGAAAAAAGTTTTATTTAGTATTGAAGTTTTAAATTGGCCTCTGGCAAAGGAGACTCAAAAAAATCTGCACAACTCTGAGCTCAATGTGCTACATTTGGATGTTTGTTCCGTATGTTTGAGATTCCTGCTGGATCATGAAGGGATGCAACAATAAAAAGGTGGAAAATTTCTTTTAATTTCTTGCCTCAACTTAACCAAACAGTGAGAAACAACAGTAAACACCAAATTTCAGGCAATTTTTGTTTTTTGTTTTGTGCATTTTATGTTCAATATAGGTATTTGTTGTGCCTGAAAATGAACAAATAAATGAAATGAAATGAATGAATGAAATGAAATCTCTCCTTACCTTTGTCTTTCCCATAGCCCAGTTTTCCAGCTTGGCCTTCTCCAGTATTGCAGCACATGTTTCTGGGGTTGCAGCGGGCTCCTCGTTAGCATGGTAAGCCAATAAGTAGTACCTGCAGCAATCAATGTAATTATCTGGACACTAATATCAAGGTTCTACACGCTGATTTTGTAATCACTTCATAAGCTCTGCTTTTCACCACTGACCTCTTAATGAAGTTAGCAAACAGGATGCGGTGAGAGTAACCCTGGCGTCTGATCTTGGCAGTCTCCAGAACACCAGTGTATCGAAGCTGGACCAGAACCTTTTCACGGTCAAACTTGTTGGCATGGCGATCGTTGTTGGGCTTGATGCAGCGCACAAAGTGAGGCTGACCTGCCACCATCTTGGACAGAAGGTCCATCAAAGAGTACTAGAAGGAGCAGAAGAAGAAGATTAGGGGTAGTTGTGGCAAATATATGGTAGTTATAATGTCTCTGGTGAGAGAAGGCACTCAAAGAAAACCAGCTAGAAATTTATGGTACAATTCTATAATGGTAGATGGTGGTTATCCAGCCCCGGCCCTAAAAGAGTATCTATATATCTGAGGTTGTATGTATCATTTCTATGTTTGTATTTATAATTCTGACCCTGTGTAGAAAATTCAAAATAAATGCATAAATCTTTAGGATCTTTGCTGTACAATCATTCCACCCTGGAAACAAAACACTTAAAAGAAATGATTAAAAGCTCAAAATTACTTTGAAATCATGCTCATGATGAGTGTATGTGAACTACTGAGTACAACTGTATTTGTTTGTTAATTTGTGGCTCTCTCTAAAAACCTCCCAAATAACTGATCCAAGCAAATAAAATAAAATAATTTAAAAAAATGTTCAAATCTTACTCTGAAGTAGGAGGCCACTGTCTGTGTTCTCATGTTGGTGGTTTCTCTAGGGTGGTAAGGCGTGTCTCCAGATTCACCTGGCTAAAAAAAACCCCAAAAACATAAAACATATTAAAAAAAGGCCAATAATACCGGGTATATGATATAATACTACTCTCTATAATTTCTGCTTGTACAGTATGGATATCCGACTAAATAATAAAACATGTATGTGGTTTAACTTTTTTCTCCTGTGCAAATTTTACTCCAAACATTTGATTGTGTTTTTGAAAAACCACCAATCACCATTTTCATTTGCTTACATCAAGCAAGAATTTTTTTGCAGGCTTTAATTCCAGAGAACGCTGCAAAAGAGACGCATAAAGTGGATAAACAAGTAGTGCCAAATCAAGAATATGGTCTACTTATATACAACAGTGTTACACCCAAATCGGTCACATGTCAATGACTCAATGCTTAAAAACTGCTTAGAAAAAAACAAAACAACCCCCCCCCCCCCCAAAAAAAAGAAACAGACAGCTAAATAAAATAAAAAAAAAATAACCACTTAATTGTCCTTTACCACATATTTGGTAACATTTTAACAAGCTCTACTTCTAATTCTCAACACAAACACAACGGGGAGAAGACCACCTTTATAGCACGCCATCAGCCTAATGCTGTTTTTTAGCATTTAAATCGCTCATCGTGGCTTCTCAAGAGCAAAACCTTTGATGAGCTTTTTCCCTAAAATATGCAGATGAATGGAAATTAATTCAAGAACTAATCAAACAGTTCTTGTAAATGTAGCCGCTGTCGATTGGTTTTAGGTGAGCAAATGGCTTTGAGGCTTACATTTAGCAATGGTGTACGGCTGCAATCTAAACTAATTCACACCGGCACGTAAAGCCACGCAATTGAGTTGCCAGGAGGAGTTTTATTTGGATACTGGCACCTGAAAGAGTCAGGCTGATTACGGAATGCTTGGAGTGCAAAATTTAAAGTTTTAACACTGTTTTAAAAGCATTTTAAAAAAAATTTGATTGACTATGTAAGCCATTTTTCTGAAATTGCATAGCAGAATTAGGCATGGTGCTATAAACACAAATCCACCACAGTGATATACAGGGAGTGCAGAATTATTAGGCAAATGAGTATTTTGTCCACATCATCCTCTTCATGCATGTTGTCTTACTCCAAGCTGTATAGGCTCGAAAGCCTACTACCAATTAAGCATATTAGGTGATGTGCATAGCTGTAATGAGAAGGGGTGTGGTCTAATGACATCAACACCCTATATCAGGTGTGCATAATTATTAGGCAACGTCCTTTCCTTTGGCAAAATGGGTCAAAAGAAGGACTTGACAGGCTCAGAAAAGTCAAAAATAGTGAGATATCTTGCAGAGGGATGCAGCAGTCTCAAAATTGCAAAGCTTCTGAAGCGTGATCATCGAACAATCAAGCGTTTCATTCAAAATAGTCAACAGGGTCGCAAGAAGCGTGTGGAAAAACCAAGGCGCCAAATAACTGCCCATGAACTGAGAAAGGTCAAGCGTGCAGCTGCCAAGATGCCACTTGCCACCAGTTTGGCCATATTTCAGAGCTGCAACATCACTGGAGTGCCCAAAAGCACAAGGTGTGCAATACTCAGAGACATGGCCAAGGTAAGAAAGGCTGAAAGACGACCACCACTGAACAAGACACACAAGCTGAAACGTCAAGACTGGGCCAAGAAATATCTCAAGACTGGTTTTTCTAAGGTTTTATGGACTGATGAAATGAGAGTGAGTCTTGATGGGCCAGATGGATGGGCCCGTGGCTGGATTGGTAAAGGGCAGAGAGCTCCAGTCCGACTCAGACGCCAGCAAGGTGGAGGTGGAGTACTGGTTTGGGCTGGTATCATCAAAGATGAGCTTGTGGGGTCTTTTCGGGTTGAGGATGGAGTCAAGCTCAACTCCCAGTCCTACTGCCAGTTTCTGGAAGACACCTTCTTCAAGCAGTGGTACAGGAAGAAGTCTGCATTCTTCAAGAAAAACATGATTTCCATGCAGGACAATGCTCCATCACACGCGTCCAAGTACTCCACAGCGTGGCTGGCAAGAAAGGGTATAAAAGAAGAAAAACTAATGACATGGCCACCTTGTTCACCTGATCTGAACCCCATTGAGAACCTGTGGTCCATCATCAAATGTGAGATTTACAAGCAGGGAAAACAGTACACCTCTCTGAACAGTGTCTGGGAGGCTGTGGTTGCTGCTGCACGCAATGTTGATGGTGAACAGATCAAAACACTGACAGAATCCATGGATGGCAGGCTTTTGAGTGTCCTTGCAAAGAAAGGTGGCTATATTGGTCACTGATTTGTTTTTGTTTTGTTTTTGAATGTCAGAAATGTATATTTGTGAATGTGGAGATGTTATATTGGTGTCACTGGTAAAAATAAATAATTGAAATGGGTATATATTTGTTTTTTGTTAAGTTGCCTAATAATTATGCACAGTAATAGTCACCTGCACACACAGATATCCCCCTAAAATAGCTAAAACTAAAAACAAACTAAAAACTACTTCCAAAAACATTCAGCTTTGATATTAATGAGTTTTTTTGGGTTCATTGAGAACATGGTTGTTGTTCAATAATAAAATTATTCCACAAAAATACAACTTGCCTAATAATTCTGCACTCCCTGTATGAACAAGTCTAGTATTAGCACGGCATAAGAGATACATCAGAAGGAAGTAAGGGTTTTTAGGTGCATTTAGCATTTTGCAAAGCAAGGCTGCAAATACACATAATGATCTGCACAGAGACTTAATGCAGGAAAATACTTTTAAGTAGACCTTTTATGCTCATTTCCAGCTTTATATTTTTATGCTTGGAGTCCATTAAAATAGCTTTGAGTGATTCCCGTCAAATCACTCTCTGCTTCAGCTCTTTTCCCTCTTCCTTTAAGCCAACTATCATCTGATTGGCTGCCTCTCACAAACACATTATTATTATTTCAACAGCAGGTAGGCGGGGCCTCCGTTCAGACAGAGCTGTGTGCCTGAGATAACCACATTAGGGATACCTGCTCTCCTTGGCATCATAACAAGCTTTTGGCTCATTAGGAGCTCATGCTGAACTGATACTTTAGAACTTTTGTCATGTTAAACATGAGGAGCTATGCAAAGTTGTATATGATGACATATAAAATATCATCATATCTTTGTTTTAAAACTGATTATTGTGCATTTTTAATCTTTTAAAAACCCCAAACACGTTGATTAGCTTTCAGTTCTGGTTTTAATTAATGGAATTACTATTTTGTTAACACAGGAGGCACGGAGGTGTTGCTTGCACGTCCAGAGGAGGCCATTCTGCAGGTTAAAAGTCTTATATTATACATATATATATACTGTATATGATAGTTATGTTACTTGTGTTTCTTTTTTTTTGACAAGTATATCAAATAGAAAATAAGGAAATGCATAATAGGTCGCTTTTCACTTTGTTGAACTAAGTAACTTTAACTGTAACTATCTCAAACCAAGCTACAGGCCACTATATCGGGATCCAATTGGTTGTTATAAGGATATCTAGAGTGAGGAAAGGGTATAGTTATACACACATCTTTATTACCTCGCTAAAAGAAAAAGAACTGTATAAACTTAGCACTCCCATCTTTTGAAACAGAAATGCAGCGAAAGGGAAAAAGAAAAACGAAAGAAAGGTGAGAAAATAAATAAAATAAGCAGTAATTACAGTTGGGTAAAAACAGAGCGAGAATGAATGAAAAACACAGTAGACACAAGTATCTGAACTGTAATTCAGCAGCAGGTCTCGACTGGAGTAGTGAGAGTAATATGGAGAAAATAAATTGAACAACTTTTCAGAGGAAGTTCTTTATGTGGGAGATAATACAGTGATAATGCAGACAGTGCTGTAAGTACCTTGGCGAGGGTGATGGTGCGTGTCGGGGTCCGTGGGCTCCGTATTGTGTTTATGCCTTTACCCTTGGTGTGGGCAAGGTTGCCTGTGAAATGAATAGTGGATTAGAGAGCGAGTCAGTGAACAAACTGCCCTCAACAGAGAAAAGAGACTTAGTCACACATCCAGAAACCATCTGAAGAAACAGAGCAGTGCACGTTATTTTAATCAGGTGGGATAATTACTGAGGTTACATTAAGTCTAAACAGTAGGCTCCTGTCATGCTGAGAGTTACTGCTGATCAAGTCAGTGAACGTGAACAGAGGAGGAAGCTAAACAGGCTAAGAATGGCCTGTCATTTTATTTCTGCACCGTTTTCAAGTAATTGAAGCAAAAGTTGGAGCTTTTCACCTTCTACCTTTCTTTCTTAACTTGATTTTAACTTCATTCACAAAGAGCGGTTGTGTCTGCTTCACCTGTTCTGGTGAGGGGGTGAGTGACAAGCTTGCGAATGAGCTCATTCTCCGACGACCGCAGCAGCAGGATAATGTCAGCTGGAAGGGTTTCTCTGTTCTTGGCCAAGAAGCCCGCGGCATTGTAAATCACCTTAAGGTTTGGTAGAGAGGTATAAAGAAAGATATGAATAGCAAATGCCAAACAGCTTCAGTTTATGATTAGAATTAAATGTTAAATTACCTTTCCAGCATAGTGGTGAATCCCAAAGCCCAGGTCAACCCTCATTGGCCTCCAGAAGCTTTTTGTCTTGAGATTACCTTCAAATTTCTCTAAAATATCAGACTGCATGAGTTAATTATCCAAACACCCAAGGCCATCCGAAGGTCCCTACACACCCCAGATTCAAGTTATAATATCATATAAATATCATATAAATCTATAGTATAGTATATGTAGGGCACAGCAGCAGCCAAGCTTGTGAGAGGGTCAACCTAAATTTCTGATATTATCAAAATTTTGTTCCAAGCTATATTTGACTGTGAAACCGTCACAGCAGCCAACTTTAAACATCTGTCACTGTGTGGTCATCGTTTTGGAGCTACAACCTAAATGATCACCACAACTCAACCACACTTGTTATCTTGCTCTGGGACAAAGCAAAATATCAGAGTGTATACAGTGGGGCAAAAAAGTATTTAGTCAGCCACCGATTGTGCAAGTTCCCCCACTTAAAATGATGACAGAGGTCAGTAATTTGCACCAGAGGTACACTTCAACTGTGAGAGACAGAATGTGAAAAAAAAAATCCATGAATTCACATGGTAGGATTTGTAAATAATTTATTTGTAAATTAGGGTGGAAAATAAGTATTTGGTCACCTCAAACAAGGAAAATCTCTGGCTCTCACAGACCTGTAACGTCTTCTGTAAGAAGCTTTTCTGTCCCCCACTCGTTACCTGTATGAATGGCACCTGTTTGAACTCATCATCTGTATAAAAGACACCTGTCCACAGCCTCAAACAGTCAGACTCCAAACTCCGCCATGGCCAAGACCAAAGAGCTTTTGAAGGACACCAGGAAAAGTATTGTAGACCTGCACCAGACTGGGAAGATTGAATCTACAATAGGCAAGCAGCTTGGTGTGAAAAAATCAACTGTGGGAGCAATCATCAGAAAATGGAAGACATACAAGACCACTGATAATCTCCCTCGATCTGGGGCTCCACGCAAGATCTCATCCCGTGGGGTCAAAATGATCATGAGAACGGTGAGCAAAGATCCCAGAACCACATGGGGGGACTTGGTGAATGACCTGCAGAGAGCTGGGACCAAAGTAACAAAGGTCACCATCAGTAACACACTACAACGGCAGGGAACCAAATCCCGCAGTGCCAGACGTGTTCCGCTGCTGAAGCCAGTGCATGTCCAGGCCCGTCTGAAGTTTGCCAGAGAGCACATGGATGATACAGCAGAGGATTGGGAGAATGTCATGTGGTCAGATGAAACCAAAGTAGAACTTTTTGGTATAAACTCAACTCGTCGTGTTTGGAGGAAGAAGAATACTGAGTTGCATCCCAAGAACACCATACCTACTGTGAAGCATGGGGGTGGAAACATCATGCTATGGGGCTGTTTTTCTGCCAAGGGGACAGGACGACTGATCCGTGTTAAGGACAGAATGAATGGGGCCATGTATCGTGAGATTTTGAGCCAAAACCTCCTTCCATCAGTGAGAACTTTGAAGATGAAACGAGGCTGGGTCTTCCAACATGACAATGATCCAAAACACACCACCCGGGCAACAAAGGAGTGGCTCCGTAAGAAGCATTTGAAAGTCCTGGAGTGGCCTAGCCAGTCTCCAGACCTCAACCCCATAGAAAATCTGTGGCGGGAGTTGAAAGTCAGTGTTGCTCGGCGACAGCCCCAAAGCATCACTGCTCTCGAGAAGATCTGCATGGAGGAATGGGCCAAAATACCAGCTACTGTGTGTGCAAACCTGGTAAAGACCTATAGTAAACGTTTGACCTCTGTTATTGCCAACAAAGGTTATGTTACAAAGTATTGAGTTGTATTTTTGTTATTGACCAAATACTTATTTTCCACCATGATTTACGAATAAATTCTTTACAAATCCTACCATGTGGATTCATGGATTTTTTTTTTCACATTCTGTCTCTCACAGTTGAAGTGTACCTCTGGTGCAAATTACTGACCTCTGTCATCATTTTAGGTGGGGGAACTTGCACAATCGGTGGCTGACTAAATACTTTTTTGCCCCACTGTAGTTGGAGAAAAGTTAGATTAACACCTCATATGTAATCAGCCCCTGCACTAACAGGAAGTTGTGGTTACCGAGGTTACCAAACTCAAAACATGATAACATAAATAATAAAGCAAATAAAACAAACATTTCTCTATTGAAATCTGAGCAGCTCACCTACGAGTGTCTGGTCAGTGGCCTGCGGGAAGCGGCTCTCTTCATCCAGAAGTGACAGCATCCCCATGGGCTTCTGCAAGAACAGGTCCAGGAGTGGCCGGTTGTCCTCGTACTCGATCATCCGAGCATCAACTTCTTCATTCAGGTACTCATCCTGCACAGGAGTGGAAATAAGCACTCGTGATGTAATGTCTTTAATGGCCTCCTTTCATGGGTCAAAACACCTTCCAACAGCTTGATGAAAGCCTGAGTTTCTTAAGTTTTCCATCGATTTTCATGTTACCAAATAAAAAGGTCCAAATAAGATGTCAAATCAACTTCTCCGTGGAGTAGAAGTGTGTTTGGGATTCCTTTAGCTAACCCTAATATATGATAACATGTTAGAATGAATTATGAACAAGTGAATAACCTTTCATGGAATGCTGATCTCTCCAGTTGGCTCTAAATATCAAACTAATTCCAAGGTTAATCTCCTAATCCTAGCAAGACACTGTAGCTTTTCTGATCTCTGGTTAATGACACATATTCACTGTCACAGGACAGCCTTTAGGACTGGGTTACTATACATGGTCAATAGTCATTACTCCTTGATCTCCTTGATACTAAGATGCTATTAATGCTGCTGCCTTAATAATAAAGCCGTATTTCTGCATGAGTGAAATCTTGTCTTACAATACCAAATGCACTTTAAGATCCATTAAACAGCAGTACAGTTTTATATCCTCGGTTTTATTTCTTTAATGTCACGCTTTAGCGTTCACAAAGGCTTGACCTTTTAAAATAAAAGCGTCTAGAAATTTACCTACATAAATTGCCCCAAAACAGCTGTTTATGGACATAACTATATTAAATCAACGATGTTGATTTGTTGTCTTTTATCTCCTCTTAACTCGGCTCTGATAAATCTGATCTGCAGGGCAAAGTGAGCAAACCTGATCACATCAGGCTGACTCAGAGCTGCTACTATGACTCAGCAACATCACCAGGGACTTCTACTCCACGGAGAACAGGTCAAAATGGGAACAAACAATATCAAATCAATCTGCTTATTCGAGCATGAAGTGCCACTGTGAAGAAAATGAAGTAAAGCAGAAAAAAAAATCAGCATGGATGCAGATAGATTGGGACGATATGCAACCACACGCATAAACATACATGAAAACATGAGGGCAGCGGAGTAAATGCACTGCTGATAAAACCTTACCATACAGCAATCCTTTAATTCTGCCTTATTTATGTAGAACTATTAATCTCACAGCACCATACATTTCCCTTATGCTCTGGATATACATATGATGGTTGCATAGGACAATATATTTCTGGGCCTGGTTCCAACAATACCCAAGAGTGAATTTAAGTCCAGCACTAAGTGTCTTCAACTCCTAATTGACCCTCGTTTAGAATGATTTATAACACCTCCCAATGGGTGACTCCAAATCATTTAACATTGGCAAACCATTCTCTGACCCCCCCCAAAGGCAAAACCCTCTCACGAGACTGCACGAGGGGAGAACAGAGAACCTCATTCTGCCGTGAATAAAGACAGCAGCATATTTTACCCTTGCCATCTCTTTTAAAATGCAGACTGACAAACGATGACATGTTATCTCAATTTAGATGGAAATGAGTTAGAACCAAGGTGAAAACTGCACACAGAGAGCTGTTCAGGAGGGATTCACGTTCTGAGAAAGTGTTATTTGAATTCAGTGACAGGCTGGGGGGCATGCTGGTGTGAGGTTTGTGGGCTGAACTTTACCTGTTCCCACGCAAAGATGTGCTGGTTGAAGTAAAACTGGATCTGCTCGTTGGCAATGTTGATGCAGAGCTGCTCAAAAGAGTTCTTCTTGAAGTTTTCAAAACCAAATATGTCCAAGATGCCGATGTTAAGGCCCTTGTCGTCCTCTCTGGAGAAGACAAGGATAAAATGTTAAATCTTTAAATGCATTCATAGAATAGCTAACCGTGTGGTGCTAGGGATGGCTATGTTGTTCTGGTAGCCTGACACTTAAATGGTAAGTGGACTGGTTCTTATTTTGCACTTCTCTACTCTAGCTGACCACTCATATACTTTTCTTATTTTTAAGTTATGATTCTTACTTGTGTAAAAAGCAAAAGGTCTTGGATATTTAGTTGGAAGCTTATCTGCCACTGATTTTTTTCCCCATCCATACAGCAAGTCAAAATTTCAGATTATTTTTTGTCAAAATTTAAACTTACTCATTCAGACTTTTGAGAAAATAATTCAAAATGAACAAAATAATGTAAAAAGTAAAACTTAAAGCCTTAAAATATTTTATTATTTGAGTTTTTTTTTTTTAATTTACAAACATACATCTGTCATAAAGGTGTAAATTAGCTAGAAATAGCAAAAGAGAAATTTGTAGCAGGCTGCAGAAATGTTTATTTCTGCTTGAAAACTGGGCATGGAGTGTATGACTCTAGAGGCTTCTAGAATGAGCCTCTAGTGGCCATTAGCGGAAGTGCAATTTTTAGCACTTCAGCTGAGAGGATGTTAGTAGACAGACATCATTTAAACGTTAGAAAGAATTAATAGTCTTTTTATGTTTAAAACTGTTAAACTGTTGGTTTTAACATCTCAAATGTACAGGTTTTTTTTGTGTTTTGACACTTCATTAATTCTTTTACAACTTAAACCAGTATAGTGATGCTCACGAGTATAGTGATGCTCACTATACTCGATGTAATATGTACGCAAGTAGATTTTAAAGTATATTCTGCAGTTTTAAAGACTTGGCAGTGAATCTAGTTGTGTATCTATTTTAATCCAAAAGCAGGAACTTTGTCAGACGACCTCATTCGTGACAACCAAACACACCGTTACACTCTCTGCCCCCCCATCTTACCCTTGGCTGTCAGGCCGCAGCAGCGCGTTGATTCGGTTGACAATCCAGTTGAAGAGGCGGCTGTAGAGAGCTTTACCCATGGCGTCCCTCACCTCCACTGCTTTTTCCACTGTGTTGGGTCTGACGATCGTCTCTCCGCGGGCCACAACACAGTGGGAGGTCAGGGCTTCCTGCAGCTCGTCTGAGCGGATACGAAGCAGAGATGCCACTGAGGTGACATGAGATAAGGAAGGGGATAAAAGTTAGCATTTATAGTGTGGAGTTTACTCAAAGCAGCACATCTTATGCAATATGTAGCCTCATTCTGACTGAGCAGGAGAATATTCATTCAATTAATAGGCCGCATCTATGTTGTTTTCTAAATTACCATTCAGAACAGGTGTTTGAATTCAGAAAATATAATGCAAAGCATGCATTATAATATCTAACCATTACAAATGTATGCTTCTTAATGATTTTTATGTACTAATGCAGTCTTGGGTAATTGATTTAACCAAATCATTTCCTGTATTTATCTAAACATGGAGGACTCCTGCAGAGTTAATGATGGTTAGCAAAAGAGGGAGGCGGATGAAGGGGGTGTAGCAGAGGAAATTCAGAGTCATATTTGGTTTTCTGTCATCATGCACTGTGCTTCTCTCTCTCTTTTCTTACCGTTCTCCAAGACAGACATGTTGCAGATGTTGCTCTTGTCTGTTTGGTGCTCTGAGGCAACTGGAGAAAACTCAATGTCCCCAGAGTTGAGGATGGCAGCCAGTGTGCTGTAAACATTTCCGAGCTCCTGCAAAAATTAGAACAAATACAGTTTGTATGGAAACATGTATCAGTGTGTGCAACTATCCCTAATATGGTCACCTCAGCTCAGACTCAAAGCTCTAGCTTTGAGCACAGAAGCTCCACCCACCTGCTGTTTAAACCTTCTGTTTGCGAGGAGTAGCCAATCCGAAAATAGGTGGCTCAATTATTATTTTGAACTATGAAAGCAGTTCAAACAGACCAAAAAAGGGCACAGTTTGTTAAAATCTTAAATCTACAAACAATACAAACAAACAAAAACAAAACACTAATTCACCTGCAGCACATATATTAAGGGATCAGCTTGAAGTGCATTTCATGGACGACAAAACGACACAGTAAAATAGCACTACCAAGTGATTATAACATAAGTACTATTGATGTGGAGATCCCAAGAGCAATCAGTACTTTGAGCCTCATTAGGTTTTCACAATGTCAAGAACTGATTGCCTACATGTGCCTGCAGCTTTATGTTCCATCACAAGCCATATACAAGACAAGAAGCCGGCATGATCACACTGATTCTGAAATGCCAGCAATACTGGTGCTATAGCTAGTAAGATTGTTTACATGTTATTTTTACATAGAGTGACTTTAATGGGGAAGAGTGAGAACAAGTCAGTGTGAACACTGGGATCAAGGTTATACTGCTAAACCTGTGGCCCAGTAATGAATACATCAGTTTATACCTCCAGGGTGAATCCAATGACTTTGAAACACTGCTCGACTGCATCAAACTGCTCCTTGTAGGAAGCGTTGTTCACTATGTCAGGCCCAAGTTTAATGTTCTCGTGATACAGATACCTGCAAAACAAAAAGGAACCACTGGGGTCTCTGGAAGTTGGGAGTTTGCAGCATGGGACGCAGATAACAGTGTTTTGGGAAAATTGCTAAGGAATGTCAAACCTACTTAGGTGTTTTGCTGTCAGAGAGCTTGTAGTGGGCTAGCTTCTTCCTGTCAGCCAGACCAGCATAAATGTAGTAAAAGATGTGGAAGTTCCTCTCCCCCCTGTGGAAACACGCACATATAGTGGAAATCAAATTCCTGAAAAGGAGACATGCTAGGTAAATGTTTTCGCCACATGATTAACATGACTCCAGTTTTGTTTTCTTAAGAAAATTTCTAACAAAATAAACATGATCAATGCTAAAATATGCACAGGAATAGTTAGTTAACATGTTTCCAGCTTTTTAAAAACCTGAGTTATCTGATATCTCCATGTTGGTGTTACTCCTGCATCATGTTAATAGTGTCCAGGATCAACATTGCTACTGACCAATCCCATTGTTGTGATGTCATAGTTTTGGAATTTGGAGGAAAAACAGACAAACTAATATAATCTGCAAACAATCCTATGCCTTCCCATATTCGTTTGAATAAAGAAGGCTGACGATCCTTCTTTAAATTCAAAACCAAGTTGTATTTCCACCAGTAACACAAATTGTAAGACTTTATGAAATAAATTACAAGCATAGATGAATGATGATGAACACTGAATGCCTTTGGTTGTTTATTATGAATAAAATTTAAGCTTAAATTTATATTAATCATGAATATGGTGAAGGAAAACCTGTCTAATCTTTTGCTAAATCCATTAGTAAATAGCCATTTTTGTTTCAACAGGATAATCAAACTAAATTTGATTCAGGATACTGTCACCAAATCCCATCGGAAAGCATCAACAATCATTTCAGGTGTGTGTGTGTCATTAAAATATATCTATAATGAAGCAATTGAAAATTATCTTGCAGGGGTAACAAAATATGCAACATGTGAATAAAGATTAATTCATGAAAACATAAGAGTTCACCCTGTGTTCTATTAACCCAAATACGACAGCCATTAACAGACTAAATATTCAGACAATGTACGGCCTAATCGAGCCCTCTCTGACATGAGTCTGTTTTCCAATACAGTACTTGAGTGTGTCTTTGAAGTTCCACTAAAGACACACGCAAGACCACAATCTTTGATCCAACAGGAAATAAGCTAGCCCTTCCACTTGACCCGGTCTGCTCCCCAGACACACGATAAGAAGAAATGATGGACCGAGTGAAATGCAGGTGAAAGCAAATGCCACCAGTTTCAAATGAAAAAGCAGATGTGAAAGAGAGCAAGAAAAAGAGACAATCTATTATCCGCTGATCCGTGGAAAGCGGGCAGAATAATAACCTTCATGGCAATGTTCTTTCAGAAAATGAACAGAGAGATTATTTGTATTTTTCTATAAATGTCACTCTCAAATGAAGGTAATAACAGTCAAAACCGGGACCAACACAAGAAACAGGAAGTGATATTTACATCGCCTGGTGGACAACTCTGGATTTTTCCAGCAGATACTCGGATATCTGTGCTCCGACCACTGTTCCACCACCGTTGAACTTCATTTCCAGGTACTTGCCGAAGCGGCTGGAGTTGTCATTGATGACAGTGCAGGCATTTCCAAATGCCTCCACCAAGCTGTTGACCAGCAGGATCTTCTCCTGGAGTGTCCTGTTATTGGCCTAAACAAAATATTCCACTTTAGTATGGGGGACTAATTAAAAAAAAAAAAGTAAGTGTTACACTATGACAAGTAGCACTACCACTTCCTATAATCTGCTCATATAAATACAAAAAAGGTCAAGAGAAATGACATTTCCTTTTTAGTTAGCCTTCATATCATGACTGGCACTAACTGCAGCACCAACGAACTCATTACAAGATCTTCAAACTGCGTTAACAGAATATCTACCAAACGATCAAGCGTTGTGCTGGTTGGATTTCATGACTCACCTTCCCGAGAACCGTTAGCTGCTGCACCAGCAGATGAGCACTCTCTGTTTTCCCTGCTCCACTTTCCCCACTGATCACAATACACTGCACACAAGAAGTCACTTGAGTCACATTTAATTATATATGCACTCTGACTCCTGTGGTGTCAACAAAAAAGGCTTTGAGGCTTAAACGCGAATAATATTAATAATGTTATTAACAGCTTAACTACCATTGTCACTAAAATATGTCACTGAATGCAGACAGTGGAGAGAGAATCAACATACTGGCTTTCTTTTACAAAGAAAATTCAAATACAGAGTCCATATAGGACAGGCATATTATATTATTAGCTTTATTAACAATAAAATCATATTGCAAGACAATGATCCCAAGCACACTAGCAAATCTACAGAACGCCTGAAAAAGAAAATAATCAGTTTTTGAAATTTCCCAGTCAAAGCCCAGACCTGAACCAGATTGCAAAGCTGTAGCAGGATATTAAGCGAACTGTGTATAAATGAATGCCCACAAACCTCAATGAACTGAAACAACACTGTAAAGAAGAGTGGGCTAAAGCTCGACCACAGCTACTGGCTCTGCAAGCTATTGAATCGTGGGGTGTACTTAATTTTTCACAGTACTGTTCAGAGTCTTGTGCAAACTTTCTTTCTTAGAAAGGATGTACTTGAATTTCCCCAAAGACGATCCAATCAAAAGGCCTTAATTCACTTGCCAATTCTCCAATATCGAATAATAGACACACCATGCTAACCATCCTAGCAAACTAGATTTAGCATTATTAGCATCACACAAAATCACGCACAAAATCCCCCCAACCCTGCAAAAAATGAATAAATGAAAAAAATTAAAAAAACAGAACCTGCTTTTGGTACTTTCTGGTATCTGGTTTCTGTTTTTTTTAGGGTCTGTGTTGTCAAACTGCTGCTCTGGCATCGTGTGGAACAGCACTTAAACAAGTAAACTCAAACAGTTTGTAATAACTGAAGAGCTTATTACCTGATCAGCATTGTATGAAACCATAGATTGGTAGGCAGTATCAGCCACAGCGAAGATGTGTGGTGGGTTAGCTGTACGCTTAGCTCCTATGTACATCTTAGTGTGCTATGAAGAGAGGGAGAAAAAGATAAAAGCTTGTTAAAGACGTGCTCAAGAGTGTAATGAATACAACAAAATAGATATTTTTAGAAAACTAAATTAATGATTTTACAAAGCGGATTTGTAATAATCTCTCAATTAGCAACAAACTTGAGGCAAAAACATGATAATTGAGAGGAAAATAGAGCCACTGAGTTATGGACGAGGCAGAAAAACAGCGGTAGTATCTGTGAAAATGTGTGTGCACTGTTTGAAGCCAAATGGGATGCAGCAGACTGAAGAACTGCAGAGGCTCTAATGAGCTATGCCAGGCTACATTCACTGCATTATTGACCAAATGTAGAGATGCATGTACACGGAAAGAACACAGATCCAAATAAAACAAAGGTCTATTTAGCTCCACAGACCTCAGGCGTGTATATCTCCATTGTATGGAAAGGATTGACTGCAATGAGGGTGTCGCCCACATATGTGTAAATTTGATCATTTCCATAGCGATTCTGAAGCTGATCTGCGACAGTGTTCTGGAAAAAAATAAACAAAGACAATAAATATCAGTATGAGATGCTTGCTAAATGACAGTCAGAACTATATTTATAAAAAAAAAAAAAAAAAAACAACCCACAGAAGTTTAGTTTATGCCAACGTTCCCATCAAACCAGCAGCCCATTTCAGCTTGAAGGATGGGTGGAAATATCCGCTGGCAACTCATTCAATATGTCAGTTCATCCCTCAGATTTGATAAATTGTTCCAAATGTTCTTTCTGTCAAAGATGCTGCTGTGTATTTTTGCTTTGTTTTGTTTTGGTTCTTGAAAGACCAGAATGGGCAATTAGGAAAAATGATGCTAAATGTCATAATGTGACATAGTGTACCTTCAACAGCGCTTAAATACAAATATATCACAGTAGATGCAGTAAACGTTCAATCAGTGTTCATTTTTGATTATCATTTCTAAACTAGTTGTTTAATCACTCAAATATTGGCTATTTTGTCCAATGGTAAATGGACTTGTTCTTATATAGCGCTTTTCTACTCTGTCTGAGCACTCAAAGCGCTTTATACAACTAATTCATTCACCCAATCACACCCATTCACACAAGCACTTTTTTCTGACCTAAGTGCTAAGTAGTCTACCATTCACACACATTCACACTCCGATGGATGCATCGGAGAGCAACATGGGGTTAGTATCTTGCCCAAGGATATTTGGCATGCTGACTGGAGCAGCCTAGGATCAAACCACCGACCTTCTGGTTAGTGGCTGACCTGCTCTGCCACCTGAGCTACAGCCACCCCAACACCCAATGCAACAAGAGGACTTCGGACAGTATTAGTATTGAATATAATAAACACAGAATTCACCATATCATAAAAATATGTTCCTCTGCAAAAGGAAACAAAGCCATGTTCATTTTGGAGTTTTTGTTTGTTTTTGTGGCAGATAGTTGCTCCTCCCTGAGCCTGGCTCTGCCAGAGGTTTCTTCCTGTTAAAAGGGAGTTTGTCCTTCCCACTGTTGCTTGCTCGCAGGGGCCCATCTAATTGTTGGGGTTTTCTCTATTACTGTAGGGTCTTTACCCTAAATATAGTGCCTTTAGGTGACTGCTGTTGTGGTTTGGTGCTATATAAATAAAACCAAATTGAACAGAATTGAAATAATATGTGGTGACTTTTCTTGGTTAATGTTAGAACAACATGTTGGCAGCTTTTTACAGTGTATATTTTAAATTTACCTGACTTGTTATAAGTAAAATACTTTTGTAACTCATTTTGTAACTTAAACGCATTAATCACTATCTATCAAATAAACCAAATATTTTTTTCTCCATCATATCATACATGAACATTTTAACTGTTGTATTTGTTACCATCTAGAAGGGCAAAAATAAAAGAAATAATTTTTTCCATTTTATTCCAGCTAAGTGCGGTGCCAGGATTCCAATTTTGATTGGGACAGAGCAGTTTGAGCTTAGCAGGTAATTACAAAGTTAATATTTTATTAATACCACTTATATGTGCGTACATACGGGTGTGTAAGTTAAGAAAACAGTACTTGATCTATCATTATTTTTGGTGTGGGTTGTGAAGACCAGCACAAGTTATCCTTTCACTTAAACACCAAAGTGCAATTAAAAAATAGATGAAAGTGACTGAGAGAAAGAGGCTGTTGGGTGAGCTACATTAACTCTATCAGCAAAGAGAGAGAGAGAGCAGAGCACTCTGCTGTAAATTCATAAATGTATCTCAATAGAAACTACCTATGCTTTCAAGGAGAAAAATAAAACAGGCAGAGATTTTCAGCTCTAACTCCCATCAATTCTCTGGGTTTTTTTCTTTTTCACCAGAAAATGTTTGCTGCATTCAGTGACTTCATCCTAACTCTAACTTGTTATCTGATGTTGTGCAGCCAGGAAGGGGAAAAAAGAAATTGTGTGAAAAAGCCTAATTCATTTTTTTTTTTACCTCATCTAGAACCTCAAGGGTGGCGAGGTCATCCACCTCGTCTGCGTCCTGTGTCTTCATGTGGCTTCCTTTTTTGGTATGAATACGCTCATGCCTGGAACACAACAATGACATCTCTTAGTGAGCATGCTCTGAAAAAATGAATGTTAAATTTTGCAGATTCTTCTAGAACTGCAAGCCCCGCTACTTTGCAGAGGAGCTTTTACTGGGACGCACTGGTCTGACTATGACTCTAACCTCAGGGACGCGTCTCTATTCAAGCATCTTCTATTTTAATCAAGGAAAGAGTAGACACAGAGAGGGATAAAATAAAACAAAAATAGTCCCACAGGGAGGATAAACTTCAGAAGTGGGTGACTTAAGTTTAGTAAACAAATCTTTTCTAGTTAAGTAAATGTGTCTTTCAAGAGATTAAATCTGCACAAGGGAATAAAATAATCCCACAAGATTCCAATTACCCATTGTAGGAATTGCAACATCATCTTATTACCACAAGTCAGTTCATTTACTGACAAGTGATATCAGGAAACCAGCAAATTTAGTGATGAACATAATTTACTGAACAAGCTTTTAGCTTTATTGTTATTTAACTTTTAGAAAGACAACATGACTCTTATGTTTCCTTATACTTACGTGTTGTTGATTGGGTTCAAGTAATTTTGTAATTTGGGGGTTTGTATGCATAACGTTCATTCCATGTCAGCTGACCACATGCTTCCAGCCTGACCATACCAGATATCCTTAAATAATTCCAAGATGATCCACTTTTAATAGGAAAACTGTCACATTTTAGCTTTCTGTGCCATTTTCAAAGAGCTATAGAACTACCTAAGCTAGGTCGCTCAAATGTTCATGTCAAATATTAGTTACTATACTATGATTTCAACAACATACAGTTTTAAGAGTGTAGCTGAAGGCTGTGGATGCTGCCTGTAAACAAAAATATCAATATGAAAATAATTATTTTGGGGAAAGTGAGGCAGAACACATCATGATGTTACTGTCAGACACCAACTCTTTTAAGAAAAGTTGGTTGTTACTTCATGTGCATGAATTAGTTGTCCTCTATTTTCAAGCTCTAACATTTTTTCATGGTATGAAGTACACCTCATTTATGGGATATGGCCTTTCTACAGGTTAAGCTGCTCAGGTGGTAAAGCAGGTCATCTATAAATCGGAAGGTCAGAGGCTCAATCCCTGAAAACGTTCCAGGGTCAAGTTCCAGGAATCCTATTTCACTGTGTCTCTACTGAAGCATCATTTATCTGATAGGTAATGCTGAACACAAGTGAGCTTTTAAGCTCCTGTAATTGATTTACAGTAAATATCATAACCACTGACAGCATCAAATGACATTACAGTATTATAAATGAAAACTCATAAAACAGAACAAACAGTGACAATAACATGATTTGAACATTAAAACAGACAACGATGTAAGAAGGGCAGGGTGGCAGTTGATGGCAAATACGTGTGCAATCACAACTATAACAAGAGCTTTGACTGAATTATAAAAGCTCCTACTGCGTCACAAAAGCATCCTCTATAGTTACCTGTCATTACTGTCTGAGCTTCTGTCTGTCTTTCCATGATGGCTTAAATGACAGAAACGGGATCGACATGTTATCACTGTACAGAGAGAAACTCACTTTAAAGGGCAACATTTTAACTTATGCTAAGGAGCCTACAGCTCAAGTGCAGCCGGTGCAGGATTGACCTGTTTTTTGTGTGAGGATGACAGGGCTTGTAAAACATCCAGCAAGTAGGGTAATTTGGATTATACTGTCGGCAAAAGCTAAGCAACAGCCTAGCATATAACAACCGCTGACAGGAAGGGCGTTATATTTTAAGTTTTTCATGGGCTTTGTATCAAAATCGATCAAACACTTTACGGTGTGGGAGTATTTGGCTCATACAGCGAGATATCGGGACAAAAACATAGAGACAAAAGCCATAAGGACACAATACCTTGTTTTTTCAATCACTCCAATTTGCTGGTTGAGATCAATGAGCTCAATCAATTGTTTTTGCAGGATTTTCTCTCTGCCGACAGTCTGTTTGATGAACACATGCTGGAGCAGGTCTTGCACATTCGGTCTCAGCTCAAAGTCCTTAATCAGACATCTGTGAGGTGGGAGAACGAGCATGAGGCAGAAAGAGGAGTGCAGTGCATTTCTCAGATTCATATTCAAAGCAGCGGGTTATCTGTGTAAATATTTATTATTCACACAGGAAGGATAAACACTAGAAGCCACACTCACTTGCAGATGAAGTCATTAAACTCATCTGACCAGAGCTCCGGCTGGTGGAGAGTAGGCGGCGGGTTTCTGTTACGGGAAGAAATGGAAAAGATAAATGGAAAGATAAGATGAAATAGGATTTAAGCGGGCAGGGTGGAGAACAGAAGGCTGGGACGATTCGTCACTGAGGGCATCCAGGGGTGTTTCTCTGGTGGCAAAAAGTGGTAGCTTTCAGCCATCAGAGCAGTGCAGCTGGAAACTTGTGTATAGACTCAAACCAGAACTTCTTAAATACTTTACCCTGAAAACATACACACATTGTTGTGGGGTTAAACTTAACAAGGCCTCACAGCAGAAAAACAACTCGGCTAATTGGATTCCCTGTTCGGCTTTAAGTACCTCTTTACGAGAGGGTTCCAGGTACTCGGCAGCGAAGTCACTGCTGCCTGTTAATGCATGGAGGCCTTTCGCACGTTGGCTCTGACAGCAAATAATTGGTCTAATGAGAGGACATTCGTCTCCTTTTTATCACACAACACAACCAATATAGACAGGAAATGCATCAGGCCTTTATTTTCAGGCTGTTCAGCTAATACTGTGATCATTAAAGTGTTTTTCTTATCCGAAAGACAAAGAGAGCCCTGCAGAGATAACTTGGGGTAGTTGCATTGGGTTACCTGAATAATAAAGCTGCTTTTTAAAGCACTATAAAGGCTGCAAGGACTTGGACTGTTTTAAATATAATTTCTTGTTTGTACCCCAGTTCACTAAAGCAATTTGTTCAGTTTCGCCTGCCAAAAGTTCACTTAGTAAAGTATTGGAGGCAAGTTTAAATCCTCTCTGTTACACATAATGAAAATGAAAGCTTAGCTATTAACACCTGAGCACAATTATAATAGCACTTTAAATCTTTTATCCGCTCCAGAGACCGAAGCTTTGAGCACAGATTTGGCTTCCATACATATACTGTTGTCTTAGTCCTTCTCTGCAGTCCTCATTTTCTCTTCTTATTTAAATTCAAGGTTCAAGGTTCAAGGTGACGAATAAAGAACCTTGAACCTTGAAATATAAGGCAATGAGGAAACAACATAAAAGACTACTGGACTTGTTCCTCTGTATGTTTACTCTTTATCTTTTTGGATTCAGCTCCATATGTTGAAATATGATACAATGTTTCCATTGCACACTCCTTTCAGTGTAGACCTATGTTTTTTCATAATTCATGATACATTGGCAAAATATAACAATCATGTTGAAAATAACGGTAATCCATCAGTACGTAATGAAAGTAATCTGGTCCGTAGGAGGACTTAAAGTTAGATAAATACAACCACATATGAAGAGCAACACATGACATATTACACTATTTACACAAAAGTGAAATCAAAATGCAGAAACATTGTGTGTGCTAAGTACAGCCTTCCATAGGAATAAATAGGAAACGTATCAGCCAGGTGCTGCTTATCAAATGCACTTAGTTAAATGATCATCAGCAAGTCTGATCTTCTCTATGAAAGCAGAAGATTTGTTAGTTTGCAGGTCTGGAGGATTCAGGTCTGTGTTAACACAATACCAAGGAGGAAAGAAACAAGTACTTCTGCGCATCAATTCAACACAGTTGCCAACCTTCCTAAATGGGAACAACCTTCCTAGAACAATGTTCTTGGACAGACAGGACCAATGTGGAGATGTTTCACAGCTCCACATTTGGCAAAACACAAACACAGCATAACTGTCAAGCACGGTGGTGGAGGGGTGATGGGCTGATTTGCACCTTGCAGCCGTTGAGTCAACCATGTATACCAACTGCTTTGTTTACCAAAGCAATCTAGAGTTAAAATTTGCGTCTTCTTAAGTGTGTTGGCTGCAGAGCTGAGCTGCGACTCACTTCGAAGGCGAAAATTCTCCATTTCTGGTTTATGTTTGGTTTGCGAGAGTTTTTAGACAAGTAAGCGCCTTCCATACAAACCACAGGGAGCTGCAGGAACCGTAGTAAACACAAGGAGGTTTTTGATGCAGTGCCAGCTTTGCAATCCATTTCACTCAGCAACAGCCAGCAATCTTCAAGAAACAACTTGCCAACCAGCAGGTTTTATGCATTTTCCCTCACAACTGTTGGTTGCATCACATCCAATATGGCAGACAATTCTCAAGAAACGTCAATAGAGAAACGGCATGGGCTTGTATGGCATCACTGCATATAAAATACATTATAGTATTATATGTTTGCATGCATTGTGTCAAGCTCTTGTGTGCCTCAATTAGTAGGTAAAACTGTACTAATAAAAATAACCATACTAGTTATTGATAGAAAATCAGGATTATAACAATCATAATAAAAATGAGGAATGGCTTCGGTGGTCTGCTGTTTGGGGGGTAGGGCAAATGTGTACTAAATAAGAGAGAGTGGATGAACTAATGCCCTCAGCGTGGCTTTTTCCAAGACTGCTTGACAAATGAAGCCAGAGTAGTGAGCGGAGGGAAGTGAGGAGTGTGAAGAGGGAGCCCGGAGCTCTGGCTGCAGCAGTCACATAGATTGTGAGAAAGCTGTGTGATGGCTCCGTTGGAGCACGACCCCCAGAGCAAACACACAGGACAGCCGTGACACAGCAGCAGTCTGTGTGTGTAGGCGTGTGCGTGTTTCAGGGCAGTGATGGACAAAGAGCTGTGCTGTGATGGTTAAATGCTCTCACACTGAAATCAGGTGAAGATAAACAATTAGAAAATCAGCTTCAGCTCACAGTAGAAACAAAGAGAAAGAGGGGCTGTGCCCGCAGCCTCCTCCCAGCAGGATCATTGGGATGAGTGCCAGGGAGGGAGTATGTAATGGATAAAGCCCTGCAAGCAGAAAAAAGCCATTTGAACTAAAAAGACTGTACTTAGTGTGGTGACAGTCTGTATAGAGGCACAAATCACTATGTTGGAAGTAGGAGAGGACTTTTCTTTATTGCAGTGCAAGCGCTATACATTATGCTATCTTTACAAGCCGAGGAGTCAGATAATGAAAACATGCCCAGTCTTGTGAGATGGTCCGTATCAGGGTAGTGAAGAAAATATCATCTTATTCTACTTCTGCCTGGGGTGAGCTGTATCTTAAGGCAAAGGCTATTTGCATGCATGGTTCCAGCTTTAAAAATGGAAGCAGAGTGGTTATAATCTTGTAGTTTCTGATTAAATTTTATCTTTATTTTCTTTCAGAGTGTATTTGACGGTTTTCGTTTAGTTACTTTAGTTTTTATGACTATTTTAGGTTCTAAAACCTACAGAATATAATATCCATAAACTCATATTGAATACTATCTATGTATTTACTGATATAGACTGAAAGCTTAATACTGTTCATGCCTGTATTCGCATTTTCAATGAGCTGTGTTTTCTCAGCCCATAAACTGTAATTAAAAAGTCATGAAAAGTGTTTCAGAGGACAAAACAAGAAAAGAAAAGAAAAGATGCACAACAGGGTCAAATTAAAAGGGTAGTCATTATTTTATCACTCTGACAAAGTCAGTAACCAGCTCTATCAAATCCAGGGATGGCAAAACAGCATAATAATAGCTTTAATCTGTAATAGCACCTTTCAAGATATCAAAAATGTAAAAGCACATTACATAAACAAAATGCGAACACAGTACAAATAAAATTAAGTAAATTATTTATATGAGAACTTAATCATGTGCAGGAAAGCTGTCATTAGGCTTGAAGCAGAGTCCAGTTTGATAAAACATAAAATATGTCTTATTGAGAATCGATCTCATGTTTGAAGAGAGCACAACATGTTTTTGGTTTATTTGCAACCTTCAGCTCAGATTTGTCATAAGAACCAAATTTAAATTCATTCAGCACAGCAGAATATGATGCAATTATGGCAGGTTTACCTGGGTATTTTAAAAAGGGCTCTCATTGGGTGAAGGTCAGAGAGCGGTGGGTCTCCATCTCCTAGCTCTATAGCTGTGATGCCCAGGGACCAGACATCACAACGGGCGTCGTAGGTGGAGTCCAACTGCTGCTCACATGCTATTACCTGCAGGGATGATGAAATAAAGAACATATAACAGGTGGTCTAATGTCTGATTACAGATATCACGAGTAAAGCAATTAAATCAGGGTCTGCTTCCTTCTTTGAAAGTCAGTTTAAGTTTTTTTTTATTTCTTCTTGTGCTTCTACACAAACAAATGTGAAAGAATATAAAATGTCATTAAAAAGTTGTGCACTAACAACAAAGGAACTAAACAAACTGCAGCAGCTCAGCCAAAACAACTTCGTCATTATCATTGGCTGTGAGCAGAACACACCCACGCGCACGCACGCACGCACGCACGCACGCACGCACGCACGCACGCACGCACGCACGCACGCACACACAGAGTCCATCATCACTGTCCTGCGGGCAGTATGGCACTCAATCAGCAGTATGAATCATTCAAGATTCATATTGTTATTACCACACACTCACATATAATACACACATTTAACAGTAATCAGTAATTTGTTTTTCTAGTTCTGAACAGGCAGAGTCTAATGCATGCAAACCAGACAAATCATTACCAGATAACCAATAAGACACACACTCCACAAAACCCCAAGACTTTCATTATTCCGTCATGTTGCTGGCAAACACACTTAATGAAAACTAAAAGAAATCAATGTTAAATCTGTCCTCAAGGAGACTAATTTGCAAAGACATGACAAACTGACTTTTAAACAGCAAAATTATTTCCAACCAACACACAAATATAGACACATAATGCGGCCAAAATCACAACTCGACAGCGACAACCAAACACAATTATTCTGGAAAAGAAAGCTCATCTACACAACATGTGTATAACACAGTGCGGAAAAGATGCAGCTCACCTCCAAGTCAAACCTACATAAGCAAATCCTCTTTAGAAGTAGACTTTATATAAAGCCAGCGCTGTATATTGTCCCCAAAGTGTATATTTAGAAAGAAGAAACCTCCGCTCTGTCAAGTGCTTCTTGTCTACTCAGTCCACTCAGGTAAATGCCCTTTCTTAGACCTTCGTGAATAAATGTCTTAAACAAATAAGATTAAAATCCTTGGGCCTTAACGACACCACGTCATGCAGCACCCTGCATTTGCACGGCATGCAAACTTCATGTAAAAGCTATTTTGATTTAAGAAGTGAACATGCAAGTTGATCTGGGGTGATCATGTATGCTGAGTATAAGTTTACCCATCTCATCCCCACGAATTCCGCTAATGACTCATCTAATCTTGATCAGTGTTGAGGTTAAGCGTGCAAATGGGTGGTTAACAGATTCCTCTACTTGTTGAGGGTTTCCAAAAGTGTTTGCTTCAAGTTCAATGAAAAATAAATGAATGGTGTCTGACTGAGAGGCTAAAAGTGCATCTCCTAACATTCAGGTTATCTCTGTTTTCTGCTATGCCGTTGCTCCACTAGGGGTTGCCGAGCCTTTTTCATGATGAATCAATTCACTGCACAGTCCAAACGTCATCTGAAGTTTGTTTTCCAACATTACGCTGTTGGAAAACAGCGTAATGTTGGTTTTGCTCTGCAGTGTGTTTTGTTTGTTGTCCCTGTTTCATTCTAAGATCCATTTAAATGTCTTACTCCTTAAAAACCTACTGGGGTGGCTGGCAGTTGCTCAGTAAAATTGGTTGCTATATTTGGTAAACTGAGACCTCCTTGTGATTGCTTTGGTCGTTAGCAGATTGTCGTGGTTGCCTGTGGTTTGCATGCTAAGTTCTGACTTGTCTGCAAACACTTGCCAACTATTTGCTGAGCAGTAGTGAAACAGCAAAGACTGCAGCACAAACTGAAAATGGAGACAGTTTTGCACATTATGAAATGTGTTAAATCGTACTGATCCATTAAAGGAACTAAGCTTGAATTTCATGACAGCAGTGGATTGTTTCAGGAGCCGATTCCCCGTATGGTGAAGTCTCGACAGGAATGTCATTCTCACTGAAGCCTTTGGAAGTATGATGGGGTGTTTTGCATCTATAAAAGACTTATGGACAGCCTGGCTGCTTGTTAATAATGCAGAGACACACTGTGTTCCCTTATCTGGAGAGCCAATTCGGAGGGGGAGTATGAAAGTCAAAATATACAGGATACAAGACCAAATATGCTGGAACATGTGTGTTCACCTGCTCTCCTTGATATTAAGGGATGTTTAGAGCCTGACAAGTATAGGAATTTCAGGACCAATAATATTCCAGTATGTCAGCTGATTCCTACTGTTATTTTAGACACATGATTTTCTGACTGCGTGTTAGTAGTATCTCTAGTTATTTATTATTTATTACTCAGATCAGCAGGTTGTTGCTTTTCTGGTGCTCCAACCATGGTGCCATCAGGGAAGTTCCAAAGTGGCCTCTGTTGAATAAACTGTGCAGCATCAACATTCATAACATGGTAATGAGCACCTCTTCTTCGCTTTTAAAAATTTCATTAAGTTATGAATTATCTAAAAAGAATTACAATATTTTCTCAGTCAACTTAAAAGAAAAAATTAGATTATTTATTCTGAATTTTGACTTTTTACATTATTGAAAAACATTATTTTTTTATTCCATGCAAGTGACAACACTTGAGGCGGTTTAATGGACTTCACACTGATCCCTCTGGAGGCACAGAAGGTGTTTTTTTCAAATACACAGTAGCACATCCTCAAGACCTGTAAACAGACTTTGATGTGCAAACTCTCACCTACCACCACTGAACTTCTAACTTGCAATATAAAGGAAGCACAGCTTCCAACGCTGTCAATAAACATTGACAGTAGTGGCCACAGATAACAGCATACAAAAACTGCAAAAACCCTAATGCATTACTGAAGCAAGAAAAACACTATCATATAGAAACAGCCTTTCAGTCAGTGTCAGAGAGTCGTTAAGAACCCCGAGCTGAGAGCCCAGCTCACAGCACAAAGTCACATTAACCTGCTATAAAAAGAATAAGGTTCAAACACATACGACTGGTATAAAACGCTCAATTTTTGTTGCAGCCACTTCTCTACACAAGCTATACATACTGTCAGTGCACTCAGCCATGATTATACAAGAGATGAACGATGGAGGCTGCCCATTTCACTTTTTCCATGCACATTGTATTTGACAGTGTTATCTCTTTGATGATTATTAACTGTGGTCCACTGGGATCTGCTCCAGGCTAATGTAGCAGAAAGAGACGAGGCTGCGGGAGCATTTATAGGCCACTTTTACCGTACCTCGGGAGCCATCCAGAAGGGGGTTCCCACTGAGGTGTTCCTCCTCAGACGGGTATTTGTCAGCTGGGCTGAAACGCCTGCAGGGTAGAAAACAAGACTCAGTGGAGACAATTCAAAATATCTCAATAACATGTTTTTATTTCTACAAAGATCACACTGGCAGGTAAAAGTGATGCTCTGTGAAAAGGGAAACAGTGCACAGTAAACAGCAGGACATGGCTCAAATGATAGAGAGCCCAACGGCTCTTGAAGCGTGCACTGATAGAGCTGTCGCTATAGTGACGAAGGAAATAAACAATACACACGCATAAACATCTGCAGTGCTTTTTTTCTTTATCCAAATGATAGACTGCCATGAATTACAAATTCTTATTTGACTGCAAGCGATTTTGGCATTTCAAGAACAACATTTGAATACAATTCAACTGTGAGCACGATCTGGTGGCCGGAGACGTGTCACCTCCTCCCAGAACAAGACGCATCTGAGTGATTTATTGTCTGATGCTAGAGAGGCCCGAGTCACATTACAGCAGTCAAGTCAGAGGCAGATACGTTCAGCAGAAATGGGACTGCAGAGAGAAAAAGAGGACACGTGTGTCATTACGTGTGTGTGTGCTGTGTTAATGTGCCTGACAAGGAACATGCTGACCCACAATCGTGACTTCGGTCCAGTCCAGACAAATCAGTGTTACGCTACACTGTGATGTATCCCAGGGCGGGCTCTGCTGAAGCAGCCGGCCAGATCAAGAGCAGCGACCGGGACAAAAGCAAAGCCTCGAGACAAAAGCGGCAACCCACAAACAAAAGGTGATGTAGTGATGCACGACATGCTGCTGCAGAACCGCGTCTCTGTCTTCTACTTCATAGTTTTACATGAAGAATATGAGGCGCACAGATTCTGCAAAATGTGTTTTAGCAGCCAGACGTGCAACATAAAAGCTTTTAAGAAATGAAAGGGCAATTTGAGGAAATGTACCAACAAAACATCCAGATGGTGAACTGCATAAAAATCTGTTTAAAACATCAAAAGTGTGCAGACAGGCACAATCTCTAAGTAACAGAACAAAGCCATTTACACCACATGAATGTATTTCCAACCATGTCAGCAAATTTAGACATGGTGATGATTCTGCGCATCCATTTAAATGCTGTCACTGTTGGAGCTTGGGGGTTAAATCCAGGGGTGGAGAGAAATGCCAGGATGAGCAGTGTAAAGGAAAATGGTTCTGTGGCAAACATCAAAAGGGATTATAATCATGTGCAGGGCGGGGAGGTGTAGGCATAAGGCGAACATACACACAGGGACAGTCACATCGTGTCGTAAAACCACAAACACACTAACATCACACCACATTAGTGAGGACAAACTCAGAGTTTTACAGGGATTCATCCTTATACACAAACTTGTATGTGTTTGTTATGATATATAAGGCGTGTGAGGAATATCAGTGCGTGAAAGTACAGGTACACAAAGAGCCCCCTATTAAAGCTCTCTCAACCCCTCTGTTTCCACTACATTAGCCCGGAGTGCAGCCTGGTGGGCCACACACTTAATAATCATCACAGAGATAATGCCGTCAATTAGAATATTCATGAGAGACCGATGAACGAGCAGCTCTCCTCATTCTTCTGCTGCTCTTTTTTGGGTCCGTCTTTTTTTTGCTGTTCTGTTTCTCCGCCGGTGATGAGTCACTGCGGGGGCTTTATCTCTTCAGCTGCTCAGTGTAGCATGTGCCCCTCCACACGAAAAACCATTAATCCCAGCGTGACGCAGTACCCGTGGAAGCTCGAGTCGGACCCCCCCCCCAACCCCGCCATTTTCGTCACTCTGCGAGTTTGTTTCTCCTCCTTCGTGACGTCACAGACCTCATTCAAATCTCAGCTGTCAGCAGCGTACAAGCTGGCAAGCGGGACGTCACAAAAGAAGTTGGAGCTACTTTTATAAATGAGATTCAACCCAGGTGCCTGCATACTCTTCGAATCCAGCCTGTTGTCATTGCACTAAAACATTTCACAGTGACCTTGCAGCTTGTTGTAATTGAAATGGAAACTAATCAAATAATCCTGTTTTTAATTATCCGAAGAACAGAAGAAATAAATGAAAATGCTTTTTTAAGGTCTTTTTGCAAAAACTGCCTGACCTCAGTTCATGTTGGTAAGAATGGGAGACAAAGATGGCGATGCACCTGCTCCAATACTCTACGTTACTTGAAATGGCATGAGCATGCAAAACAGGAAATAATTCCAAAAGCAATTATTTCTGCATGGCCATGAACAGAAACTGTTGCGCTTTTTCATGACAGTCAGCATGAATTCCTGACTATTTTCACAGGAAGTCCGTTTTGTGTTTGCAGCACGTACGATTGAAATCAAGAAACCAGAGTATTTTTTATGTATTTTAACCCAAGCCACAAAGATTTTTCTCATCTTGACCACATAGTGTTTAATGCTCAATGCTATGAAAGTAATAAAATATTAAAAAAATAATACAAAGAATGTGTGATGTTTATGATGTTAACTTAAACCTCTAGTGTGTTCAGCAAAATGAGTCACTCCACCAGCAACCCCTCCACTCTCGAAATATACACATTCTTTTCCTTTTCAAAAGTGAAAAATATTCTTTTTGAGTACATGGGCATGAATCAATACATATGGCATCATATTGGACCAGACAAATGAAAACATCCTGTTCAAAAGCACAAATCAGTAGATTACAGGCTGTACTGGAGTATGTATGGAGTATATATATGTATAAAGTGCAAAACTGTGATGAGGCCAGAAGAAACTAACCACAGCACACGCAACGTGTTACCAAGAACGTGTCAAGTCAACAAAGGTTAGCAATGAAAAGCCTAACCCAGAGTGAAGATCAAGCAGCGACAAAGCAAGAAGTGTGATTTACAGGAGAGCTTGTAGTGGAGGACATGCTGCTGCTTGAATAGTATGTAGGCCTGCGTGGTGTCATGATATTATGGTAGATAAGGGTTTTTGCTGTAAAAGCAGATGTGTGAACCAGTAAACAAAGACTTTTCACCACAAACCACATTCACCGTTCACACACACATTCATGTGGCTCTTGATTCTGGGACTTTAAGCCCTTCCTTACTACCACACACACACTTCAGCATGTAGATTAGAGGACCAGGAGACTGACAGCTGTCTTTAAAATTGATAGACAAAATTAGGAATACAGTGGTGTCCCTAGTTACAACTTTAAAAGTAAATGGACCTTTTAATTTAGACTAATCTAGTGGACTAAAATTAACAACATTTGTTTTTGTGGTCTTATTTATTTTCCATACAAATCCTATGAATCTCTGTGCTGGCAGCACTCAAACCTAACAATTCCTGTAATGCATACAGCTTGTTTTACTTGAATGTGCTGCCTATGATGTGAACACTTCATAGAATAATAAGAGAAAACTTGAAAGCAGACAGTTTTTTTAATCTGGCAAAAATATAAAAACTTAAAAACTATAAAAATGAATTATTATTTATGGTGCAAGGGGGGCAAAGTTTAATTATTGGGTAAACCCTGCTATTTACAGTGACTCTGACTTCCAACTAAGCTTTTCATTTTTTAGTTTTGTGGTTTTGAATACATATGTTAAAAGGGAGTTTTTGCTTGCCACTGTCACCAAGTGCTTGCTCAAACAGGATCGTCTGATTGTTGCCGTTTTCTCTGTATTATTGTAGGATCTTTACCTTACAATATGAAGCAGCTTGAGGTGCACAAAAATAAAACTGAATTGAATTGAAAGTTACAGGACAAATGACCGATTTGATCTGCTAGGGAATTAAAATAGATAAGACCTCAACCAGTGGGAACCATCCAGTAGATGTCGAGAGATTTCTGTCAGGAAAATCTGTGGCTCTTCTTCCTTTAAACCCACACTTCAATATAAACTTTATTTCCTCTTATAATACAGCTTCTTCTAACATCTTCCCTAAACTGATCCACATGCATTACTTCTAACCAGCAACCACAAATATGGTGCGAACAGATAACAGTCATGCACAGCGGCAAATATTTATTCATAGAAGATAAGCTGATCAGCGGTGCCACTGCTTTCTTATACCTTAAAGTGAATGCAGCAACAATTTACTGATGATAACGTGTCCCAACATTAAACATAATTACTTCCTGTGAGAGTTACATGAGCTTAGCACTAAACACGGTGAATTGAAACTGGCTCTCTGGTCTAACCAACAATGTTTGTATGTAATAAATTATTTTCAGAGATACGATATCCTTCCTATCTTGGACATTCATTACAGGTTGAGCCAGAGAAACATCAAACACTTGATAAGATGTTCTTATTGTAAATAAGCAAGAGATGATATATCGCAGAAATAATGGCTGGATGCTGTTGGAGATGCCAGGATTGCAATAACCTGATTAATAGCTTCAGACAATTTGTGTGATATCGTCTGTGAGTGTTTATAGCATTTTAATTTAAATCAGAGTGAGGCAAAAGTTGCATAGACAGATACCATCTAGAACTGATTCTTTGCTAAGTTGTCTTTCATGTGTAGACACAACACTGGTTCATCGCTTGAGTTAGGTGCTTTTTTATGCTTGAGTGGTTCATAGGTCGGGCTTAAGTGGCTTAACACACAAAACAAAAACAAAAAAAAATCCTCTGAAAATGGTCAAAGAAAATCTTTGAAAGACCTTCAGAGAGAGATGGGAGAACTATTTGTCAAGTACAGAATTAGAAGAAGGCCTTACTCCTTGGAAGCAAAATATAAAGACATGAGGGGTGACTCAAGACTTTTGCACAAGACTGAAACATTTTGTTTCACTTTAAAACTGAAACCAATAACAGGTTACTTTTTCTAGTCTATGAATACTCCAGCATTTCACAGTGTTGAAGATGTGACAGCTGATTTTCAGTGTACAGCAGCAAAAACTAAGAAAGCAACATGTGTGGTCTCGGCCAAACCACCAGATCATACAGAATAATTTGAGAAATTACAAACTCATGGAGGATTGTTTGGTTCTTCTTTCAGCATAAATACTTTTAAATGAATCACACTAAACACAATTAATAAATTATGTAGAAAGAGGTATTTAATGTTTTTTTTTTTAGCTAAATAAAGCAGTTTTCAGATGCAATAATAAGAGCCACTAGTACTGATGCCATAGTTTTGACCGATTACGAGGGATGTTTTTCTGCCATTCCGTTCAGAATATGTTGTATTTGTAACTGTTTTTAGTTTTTAAAGCAAATATGTTCTGTATGCACAAATAAAACACACAGCACACAGCTGTTAAAAAAATCCAAGAATACCAGATCCTAGGATTCATCTCTTATCACCAGAAGCATTATCACATTTCTGTTTAATTATATGAATACTTATGTGATGCTTCCGGGTGCAGAGTTTGGACATCTCGATCTACTTCATCAGTAAACATCAAACAAACAAACAGGTGCTGAGAATCTCCATGACAGCAGCGCGAGGAGGAAGAAGCTGCTCTGGCTCAGTATTAGCTACTTCCCATTCAAGTATCAAGTGATTCCATTAATACCTCCCCACCCTCTAGTTCTTCTTGTGTAAAAGCAGTGCACTTTGTGCTTCATTGTTAGGAGAGGGCTTTTAAGAGAAGCCCACAATTAGCAGGAGTAAATGCAAACCTACGCACAAATGGAGAGGGGGATTTTATTTGTAATGAAAACAGGCAGCTGGGGGTTTTTGGGGGAGGGTGAGTCATCTCCGGAAAACCATCAGAATCAATTTGCCTATCCCGATCCTTGAGGCCAGGAACTACAGCGAGCCTCATTTGGTTAAGAAATTGCAGTGGGAGCAGCAGCAATGTTTGCAGCTGTTTGTGGCACAGTGGAAAAGTATAACCATCCACCACGTTGTTGGATTGTGTAAATGTAGTCCAGCCTCTCAGGGAAACTAATTGTTGTCACAGTTTATTTGTAAGACAGCTGAAGGTAATTGATTTTGTTAAATAGAGCTATAACATGTTCTTTGCTGATTAGAGGACAGGGATGCCAAAAATTTTTAAAAAGGCAAAAAGAGGCACATACCAAAGTCCACGAGCTTGATCCCTCCCTGCGTCGTCAATAGGATGTTGTTGCCTTTGACGTCACGGTGGATGGTCTTGTTGATGTGCAGGTGTTGGAGGCCCTGCGAAACAAAGAGGTTAACAGCTTCTTTTATCCTGATGAGCACCTGCCTGTAAAATCACCCCGTTTACTCTGGGGTACATCATAGTCACCCCCCTCCAATGCTTACCATGAGGGACTCGTGCAAGATGTAGGCAATAATGGATTCATCCATTCGGTCTCCTCTCTTCAGCATGCCCTTGGCCAGATCTGTCACAGAGCCACCATTGCAGAGCTGCAGTGGGGGGTGGGGGGGGTGGGGGTCCACAAAGGAAAGAGGACAATGAGCAAAAACTCACCGTGAGTCAGCACACACTCTGCTTATACAATGTGTCAAACTCTGGGAAAGATATGCCGAATTTTCATGTGGAAACAGCACGGGGTGAAGCGTTTTGATCATAAGATTTCACAGCGAGAAAACAGGGGGATGATGCTGGAAGTAATTCTATCAATCTTTAGAGGCTTATCTTTCTCAGGCAGCTTAGCGGGAGAGAATGTACATTTTGTATGCAGGGTTTAATCTATGCGGTGATGACTAAGCGGGCTCAAATAAAGCAAATAATCGTATGCATTCAGACAAAGCCAAGATTTATATTAGAAATTATACACCGTTTATGGGACATTCCTCACTGCGGCAGAACACCTCCTCCCCCGAAAAATAGACTTTTGTGTTTGTAGGTGTTTCCTTGCAGCATACAGCATCTTGATATGGACTTCACCGTCAATAGCAATCCCTCCCGGAAAATTACAGAAAATTACCCAGTAGGTTGCCTTGGCAACAACAATAACCCTTAATTTGGGTCTTTCTTTGGGAGATGCCAGAAGTGCATAAAAAATAAAAAGCTCTAAGATGTCAATCAGCGACGCTGGGGGTTGGAAGTGGACTGAAATGGCGTCTCTTTGCATACGAACCCTGTTTGTAAACACAGACGCTGTTACTCTCTATGGTAAAAGATATCATCTACACATGCATCATTCAACTTTTTATGAGCAATTTTCCATCTTCACTCTTAACTGCATGCATAAAAAACATCCTTGACATTTTCTGGTAGACAGGAAATTTCCATTATAGCTTTTTGTAGTGATCTCTTGCTCTTTTATAACTACACTGATTTCCCTAACTTGTAATTTAAAAGCAAATCAGCCTATAAAATCAGCCTGTTTAAAATGTGTAACACATGCGAGAAAATGTTAAGACTACCATTCACAATTAATACAACAAAAATAGTTTTTAACACACATTTCAAATGGTAGGTTACTGCAAGTGGAAGCACACAATGAGGCTTACAGTGTAATATTTATTTTCTCAGGGAAAGGGATGTTTACCCACTGTGTTGTGTAATTTGGGGTAAAGAAATAGCTCCTTATTAGATAGAAAATAATGATGCTAACTTGCAGTGTCATTACCTGCAGTCCTAAGAAAAAAGGTACAGCATAGCTCAACAATAGCACCACAACAAAAAGAGTAAAGTAAACATCTAAGGGCCCAAATAGCCAAACAATGAGTGATCTCTTTATAATTCAACCTACAGGGCTTTAAAAAAATGTTGTGCTGACAACAGCAAGCTACAAAGTCATTCCTTTATTTAAAGATCTCAGTGAATACTAACTAAATGTAGTTAATTCGATTTTATTGATTTATTTAGTCTATAAACTAACTGGAAGACAAAGATCTCATCTTCAAAATGCTTTTTAAAAATCCATCCAACAGTCTAAAACATAATAAATATAGATGAGACGCTATTGGTATTCACATAAAATTGATATAAGCAGCAAATCATGGCATTTGGGAAGCTGGAAGTAATAAAAATTGGTCCATTTTCCAAAGCAGTAATTTTCTAGAGCTTGGTACAGAACTGAAGATGTAGACAAAGCTACTGATTTGCTGGCTGATCAACGTTCCTCTTGCTTACGGCTACAAACTGTAGTTGGTGGCCAAAAGAGTGAGATCACAAGGAGTAGGTAATTTGTAGAGCTGCTTTAAAGGATCGAGTTGGAATCTGACTATGGCAGCTCCTTGGTGAGGTGTTTTGGGCTGGAGATGGTGACTCGTGCGAGGGAGGTCTGGACATTCCTGCTTAGACTGCTGCCCCTGTGACCCAGACCAGATAAGCAGCAGATAATAGACTGATGGGTGGCATTTTAGCATTAACAGCTTTTTAAAATTGAGCTAGTTATTATCTTGTCCCAGAAAGTTCAATTTGTTCATCTGCAGGGGAAAAGTTTATCTAAGACTGAAATATGAGCAATGAAATGTTTCTCCTAGAGAGAGCACTGCGTCCAGATGAAAAGAAGCAACTTTCTGCAATTATTATTATCTTATACTGTACTGTAATCTTGCATTATACCTCAACAAGACAACGGTAAAAGGCCCCGGTGGTACCGGCGGAACAAGAGCCACTAAAGTCAAAGTTACTTCTTTGTGTATCTTGCATTTCCATATCTCTTTGAAACACTTTGTCTTTCTTTCCTTGTGCATTTCAGGAATTATATATCACTGCAAATACATTTTATTTCTCATTAGTAGTTTTGTGTCATGTTCATTTGACTTTGTATGTTAACCTCAAATTGAAATGCTGGCCCAAGGTTGGAATGGTAACTATAATCTGTAATCCTTCTACGACACTGAAGGTGAAGCAATTCTTTGACCTTGACGGTGCACTGGCATAAGTTTTCAATGATGTGCCTGTTGTCTGTTTTCTATCTGCCTATCAATCTGCCTATTCATCAGGAGCCCGGAGGACTGTTGCAGGATGGATGGCATGTATCTCAGCTGCCACATAGGAAGCTTAATCACGTCTCCTCTCGGCTATCAGACGTGCAGACAAACTGCAGTTAAGCAGAGAATACCGCAGAGGTTTTCACAGACAGCACAGCACTCTGACAATGAGCGGGGCCTGACGTCAGTCCACATCATTGCTGCCATATCACCTGTCATCATTAAATTACACGAGGCAGACAAAGGAATCCATATTAATGAGAGGTCCGATGTCCCGGATTTAGGTGAGCTAAACGTTAGTGCTCTCACCTTAGCCACAGCGGCCACATCAACAAGTGATCCTGGACATGAACATTAATTAGTAGAGATGTGGTGAAGACCTAAATCTCTGCAGAAAGGAAACGACATATGTCATAGATGATTGAATTTAATTGTTTAACTGCTTAAATCACATTTACTAACCGTTCTATGAGCTTTAGCACAGATATTCAAACACCTCAAGATTACGGTTTCTTTTCAGAGGCAGAAATTTTAACACTGACAGGAAAACTTAGCCTTTAATGTCAATCATGGATCTTAATTTTAATCTATGACCTCTTTGGTGCTCGTTGATTCCGGTTTCATTTTGTAATCCCATGTTGTCATGCAAACTGGTCAGCTTTACTTTACTTTTGCACTTGCTGAGCATTATCTCTCATGCATGAACTGGGCTGCTTTGAACCATGGCTTTTGCCATCTTCCAGTTAATCTTTGACGTTGTTTAAGCTTTCAGCCTAGAGCCCAGTGTTCATGCCCAATTAGAGGCTATGTTTTCACACTCTTATTAGTTTTCACTTGCTTTTTATCTTTACTCTTATTCAGTCATTATGTTTAGGCATCACAAATACTTGGCAAGGTTTAAAGTACCACAAAATCCTTGGTACGGTTAATGCAACAAAAACTGTTTGTTGAACTCTTGTTGTACTCACTTTTCAAGCACTTTTTTCTTGTGTTATAAATGAAGTACATCCCTTTCCTTTAGCATTTCCACTCCCTAAAAGTTCAGTACAAGATGATTGAAAGAGAGCCTTTTGTCAATCAGGAAGTAAAAAGAAGGAAGTAAAACTCTCACGCTTCAGCAGCTAAATCTGGTTAGCTATGAGACCAGTTAGTAACCCAGTGTACTGTATTCCCAGGACACCGTTTCTACATTTGCAAAACCCCAGCAGCTTTGAAAAAAACCCATAGTATTTGACACACCGAGATCAGGAATGGGTTACTTGGTCAGTTTTTGTGGATGGCTTCTCATCTGCTCCTTTGCCTTATTGAGAAAAACCATGTTGACATGTTGCTCACTATTGAAGAATGTACCAGCAATGGGCTTCAAAATTATTTTTCTTTCTGACACTCATAAAAATCATGAGTCATTTTTACAGTTAGAGACGATTCAATGGAGTTTGATCTTTCCTTGTTACACATTTCACAGATTTGGAAGAGGAACGCACTGCATGAAAAGATTTGTTAAGATTTGCGCTCTGTCTTGCTCATCATGTCAAAGAATAAACAAAGGAACACACTGAATATTGAGTGGTCTAGTCTCCATTACAAATGAGGTCAGGTGCTTGTTTAGTCATGTAAATGCAAGTTTTGCATCAAAGACGAGCAAAGAAGTAGATAAAAGAAAGGTAAAGATGAAACAAACTAAACACAGGTGCTCGCTTTAGCCATCTTTCATTAACAGTGTGATTGCATAAAAGTTTAAATTTACATTGTATTTTTTTAATTACCTCATTTATGGATGGATATACCGAGTTGCAAAAGGCTCGAAGAAACATGTTCCCTGTGTGTGTGTGTGTGTGTGTGTGTGTTTGTACTTGTTTAAATATCTTTGTGAGGACCAAGAACTGTCATTATACTTGTGGGGACCACCAATAAATATGAGGACCAAATGCCAGTCCTTGTGAATTTGAAGGCATGTTTTGAGGCTCAAAATGTTGTTTTGAGTTTAGGGTTACAATTAGGTTATAGTTCAGTTTAAGGTTAAGCATTCATTTCTGGGGGGTTAGTGTTCGTGTTAGTGAAATCGAGGCATTGTATCTATTCAATGTCCTCATTAAGATCTGAAAACAAACGTGTGTGCGGCATGCTGGACCATCTCCAGAGAAGAGCACTCCCATTGTTACCGTGGCCTTATCGTTTACACGGAGCATAATAGCCGAGGTGTCCACTTTCTGGCACCGTTTATCGAAAGGTCTGATAGAGGGAAACTATTTCAAAACATCATTGTCAATTAACGAGTGCAAAGGTCAAGAGGATGAGCTTGGAGAGAGAAAATGGGTTGAAAAATCCAGGACAAATTGTTGACTTTGACAGGGTGTCCAAGTAGAATGAAGCGAGGAAAGCAAAAAAGGGACAAGCAAAAAATTTTTCATGTGTTTTCAAGCACTGATTCAATGACTAGGGAATTTGTGAACTGATTAAGGCTCACATCCTAACACATGTCCTAAAATGTGTAGGTTAGATTAGTTGGTGATTGTAAACTAACCATAGGTGTAGAGTTCAGAGTGTGTGATTTTCTGTCGCTCTGGGATAGACTAGCGACATGCCCAGGATGAGCCCTGATTAAGTTTCTCCTGAACCTTCGAGTCAAGTCCTCGTGCGATCCAGTTTTTGTGTTTTGTGCCACGCTGAAAGGGAAAGCTGTATAGGCTTACTAATGAGAAGCTTCGAGAGATTTATCTCTCTTTTCCACTTATCATTTATCTTTCCCCAGACAACAATGCTAATTATTGTTTTCTTCATGTGCAGACTCTTTATGCAGTTTTGGTCCTGACAAAGAATCTTCATAAGCCAATTTCTCCTACCACTGCTGCTTGCTTTTGCTGTTCATTTCCTCCGTGATAGAAAATGATGGTGTAAAGGTTTGCGCTTCAATAGATTGAGTTATCTTTTTCTGCTTCTTCTCTGAGCTGCTCACTTTAGCGGCCGGGGTTTAATTTAATTAATCTGCACACATAGATGAATGACGAATGACATTTTTTTAGCAATCCCAATTTTTTTTTAAAAAGCACATCCCCAGAGTGATGCAATTTTGATTTAAAACTCCAACATTTTTTTATTTTAGCTCGATAGAAGATGGTGAACATTTAAAACAAATGACCTTTTAAAGTCTCACAAATGACATGCACATCTAAATTAGCTCCTTATTTCCAGTCAGAGAATAAAAGTCGCTCTAGCGTCACTTTCTTTGAAGTATTTTCAAGCTCTCTGGTAGCAATATTAGGCCTTTATACATGAAAGCATGCTCATCTCTGCCCACATCTGCTGTGATAAAGGAGAACACTACAGAGGCAAAGCCAAAAGCTCGTAGACCCCAATGAAGGGCTAACAAAGTAGCGGATGCAATTTGTATGAATTCTGCTCATAATGAGCGGTCTGCTGTCAGTGCAGGGCAGAGAAAGGCTCCTCTCAGCAGAGCTAAAGGATGGAAAATTACAGTTTAGAAAGGAGGGCCAGTAACCATGGTGAATGACCACCTCACTCCCTGCTTTCCTGTCTTTTTTACTGCTAAAACCCCATGTGCATCTACTTCAGAGCACAAAAACACACACGCACAACACAGCCACTTATTAAACTGTCAGGCAGTGATTTCAGCCTCAGGATTAGCCACCAGATTTGGACTGCTGGTTGCAGATTTGCAAGGGAAATTTTGAGTGGATATGTAACCACGGGGAATAAACAAAGATCACAGCAGATTTATAGTTTTACTCATAGGAATTAAGCCCTGGTAGATAATTTCACTGAACACTCACATGAAACTATCTTAAAAAAACAATAGCACTTTCTTTGTTTTCCTTCAAAAGGATGGTGCTGTCAGCATCTTGATATCTGAGAGAAGTAAATGCAGGGTCCTCTGCAAAGGTCAGGAGAAAGGAGATTGATGAAAGGGGAAGGAAACTCAAGATGGAGAGGTGAAAACTATCTATTGGGCTAGCATAACAGTGCTGCTGTTGATGTGAAGCCCACTGAGCTTGGATTACAGAAATATGGACACTTTGTTCTAGCACTGCTGTACCTGACAAAGGAAAAATGTTCAGTGTGAAACAATAATCTCCTAACAGTGGAAAAAAAGGTAGCGTAATAGAAGAACTGGATGAGTATCTTAAATGGAAATCCTGTCGGTCTTCATTTAGCTTTTGTATTAGTTTTTTTTTTTTTAGCCTTAAGACTTTGTTTGGATGTTTAGGAAGGGAAACTGGTTGTAGATGGCCTGGGGAAATGGGGCTTTTGGTTAAAGGTTAGCATAATTTTTTGTTGGGTAAACAGTGGTACTAAGAGGTTCATTTATCTATGCCACAAACTTGTACGTGGTTTTGTTTCAAGCTAAGTATCAACATCAACTATTTCAGCACATTTAGATCTAAACCTTTTAAAAAATCTTTTCACAGAAATGACCCAGGGGAGCTTTTGTTTGTTAGGCAAATGTATAAAATACCACAGCATGGAGCCACTGAGATATCCAACATCAGTAAAAAAAAAAATATAAGCATGAAAAAGAGATTGAAAATCATTCTTTATATTCAACATCAGGCTCGATTTAAATAATGCTTTCTTAACTTCGTAAAAAGTAAAAGGTAACAAATAAACAGATACACCAATAATATCACTAACTAGGACTAGAAATTATTAGTAAGATGATAAGCAACAACAGCACAAAAATACATAAAGATTTTAAAATTGAATTTATGTTATTTACTAAATTTATCTACACTGGTCTCATATCATCTCATGTGAAGTGTGAATGTCACAGGCTGCTGCATACTGCTGTTATTTAGAGCCTAGCTGGCCTATTTTGTCCTACTCTCAGTCTGAGTGCACCTCCTTTTACTCCTCCTCACACAAAAACACTTAAATGTAAAAGAACCCACCCACCACTTTAATCACACTCTAGATCTTGTTTTAACATATGGCATCGAACCTGAACATTTAACAGTGTTTCCTGAAAACCCTCTCCTGTCTGATCATTTCCTGATAACATTTACTTTTACAATAATTGATTACACAGCGGTGAAGAGTAGACTTTATCAAAGTAGATGTCTTTCTGAAAGCACTGTAACTAAGTTTAAGAATATAATCCACCCACTGTTATCATCTTCAATGCCCTGTACCAACACAGAGCAAAGCAGCTATCTGAACGCTACCCCAACAGAGGTCGATTATCTTGTTAATAATTTCACCTCCTCACTACGTACGACTCTGGATACTGTAGCTCCTGTGAAAACTAAGGCCTCAAATCAGAAGTACCTGACTCCGTGGTATAATTCTGAAACACGTACCCTAAAGCAGATGACTCGTAATCTGGAGAGGAAATGGCGTGTCACAAATCTAGAGGATCATCATTTAGCCTGGAGAAATAGTTTGCTGCTTTATAAGAAAGCCCTCCGCAAAGCCAGAACATCTTACTATTCATCACTGATTGAAGAAAATAAGAACAACCCTAGGTTTCTCTTCAGCACTGTAGCCAGGCTGACAAAAAGTCAGAGCTCTTTTGAGCCAACCATCCCTTTAACGTTAACTAGTAATGACTTCATGAACTTCTTCACAAATAAAATTTTTATCATTAGAGAAAAAATTACCAATAATCATCCCACAGATGTAATATTATCTACAGCTACTCTTAGTACCATTGATATTAAGTTAGACTCTTTTTCTCCAATTGATCTTTCTGAGTTAACTTCAATAATTACTTCCTCCAAACCATCAACGTGTCTTTTAGACCCCATTCCTACAAAACTGCTCAAAGAAGTCCTGCCATTAATTAATTCCTCGATCTTAAATATGATCAACCTATCTCTAATAATCGGCTATGTACCACAGGCCTTCAAGCTGGCTGTAGTTAAACCTTTACTCAAAAAGCCATCTCTAGACCCAGCAGTCTTAGCTAATTATAGGCCAATCTCCAACCTTCCTTTCATATCAAAAATCCTTGAAAGAGTAGTTGTCAAACAGCTAACAGATCATCTGCAGAGGAATGGTTTATTTGAAGAGTTTCAGTCAGGTTTCAGAGCTCAGCACAGCACAGAAACAGCTTTAGTGAAGGTTACAAATGATCTTCTTATGGCCTCTGACAGTGGACTCATCTCTGTGCTTGTCCTGCTAGACCTCAGTGCAGCGTTCGATACTGTTGATCATAATATCCTATTAGAGCGATTAGAACATGCTGTAGGTATTACAAGTACTGCGCTGCAGTGGTTTGTATCATATCTATCTAATAGACTCCAATTCGTGCATGTAAATGGAGAGTCCTCTTCACACACTGAGGTTAATTATGGAGTTCCACAGGGTTCAGTGCTAGGACCAATTCTGTTTACATTATACATGCTTCCCTTAGGCAGTATCATTAGAAGACATAGCATACATTTTCACTGCTATGCAGATGACACCCAGCTCTATCTGTCCATGAAGCCAGATAACACACACCAATTAGTTAAACTGCAGGAATGTCTTAAAGACATAAAGACCTGGATGGCCGCTAACTTTCTGCTTCTTAATTCAGATAAAACTGAGGTTATTGTACTCGGCCCTGAAAATCTTAGAAATATGATATCTAATCAGATTCTTACTCTGGATGGCATTACCTTGGCCTCCAGTAATGCGGTGAGGAACCTTGGAGTCATTTTTGACCAGGACATGTCCTTCAACGCACATATTAAACAAATATGTAAGACTGCTTTCTTCCATTTGCGCAACATCTCTAAAATTAGAAATATCCTGTCTCAGAGTGACGCTGAAAAACTAGTTCATGCATTTATTACTTCCAGGCTGGACTACTGTAATTCATTATTATCAGGATGTCCAAAAAACTCACTGAAAAGCCTTCAGCTAATCCAAAATGCTGCAGCAAGAGTCCTGACAGGGACTAGAAAGAGAGAGCATATTTCTCCTGTTTTGGCTTCCCTTCATTGGCTTCCTGTTAAATCCAGAATTGAATTCAAAATCCTGCTCCTCACATACAAGGTCTTAAATAATCAGGCCCCATCTTATCTTAATGACCTTGTAGTACCATATCACCCTATTAGAGCGCTCCGCTCTCGCTCTGCAGGCCTACTTGTTGTTCCTAGAGTATTTAAAAGTAGAATGGGAGGGAGAGCCTTCAGTTTTCAGGCCCCTCTTCTGTGGAACCAGCTTCCAGTTTGGATTCGGGAGACAGACACTATCTCTACTTTTAAGATTAGGCTTAAAACTTTCCTTTTTTCTAAAGCATATAGTTAGGGCTGGACCAGGTGACCCTGAATCCTCCCTTTGTTATGCTGCAATAGATGTAGGCTGCCGGGGGATTCCCATGATGCATTGAGTTTTTCCTTTCCAGTCACCTTTCTCACTCACTATGTATTAATAGACCTCTCTGCATTGAATCATATCTGTTATTAACCTCTGTCTCTCTTCCACAGCATGTCTTTATCCTGTCTTCCTTCTCTCACCCCAACCGGTCGCAGCAGATGGCCGCCCCTCCCTGAGCCTGGTTCTGCCGGAGGTTTCTTCCTGTTAAAAGGGAGTTTTTCCTTCCCACTGTCGCCAAAGTGCTTGCTCATAGGGGGTCATATGATTGTTGGGTTTTTCTCTGTATCTATGAAGCGCCTTGAGGCGACTTTTGTTGTGATTTGGCGCTATATAAATAAAATTGAATTGAATTGAATTGAAATAATATTAATGGAGTTGGTGACAACATGTTCTTGTCATAGTTAAGTCTGAGAGTGACGTCAATATAGCTGTTCAGTCATCTCAGCTAATTTAATCACAGCATGCTGTTGAAATAAAATCCCGAGTTGATGCTAATACACAGTGTAGTGAATACTGAATACTGAAGTGAATCGATTGGCCTGTTGTCACCAATATCCAGTCTAGTATCCAATCCAAATGTGAAATAGGTACGCCTAGGGATGGGTATCGTTTAGGTTTTATCCAATACCAGTCCCAAACCGATACTTTTGAAACGGTGCCGGTGCTTAAACGGTGCTCGAACCGGTGCTCGAACCGGTGCTTAAAGAATGAAGAACACAAACTTTGTCCAAAAACCTCTCATGTTTAGCTGTTTTTTTGTAAAAAGATAACAATGTTAGCCTTTTCTGCAGCTATAGGGGATTTATGATATCACTCTTGGCTGGAAGTAGTGCTTAAACAATGGAAAAAACCCCACAAACTTTGTCCAAAAACTTCTCATGTTTAACTGTTTTCCACTTTTTCTTTGGTCATTTTAGCCTTTTTGGCCAGGGTGAAGGGAGCATCTGCCATCAAACAAGAAGACAGCCGCATGTAACTACAACGGTGTTTGCTAGTTCACCTTACCTGCATTAATTTAATAACGTGGTTAGCCTACTCAACGTAAATTACACACGAACAACGAAAAGAAGTCCAGAAGTCCAGACGCTTTTCTTTGCAAGCTCCTTTGACTACGATGACCTGGATGACTGAGAACCTTCACAGACATACACGAACAACATTAAGCTACTCACGCAGAGAAGCACGGCTGCTGCTGCCATCATGATCATCATCATTTCTGCTACACTGGCAGGGCTAGGGGCCAGGACTCTCCTCTTCGGGTTTTTGGGGGATGTTGCTAACTCCGGGACCGATAACAGGCACCACACCCGCAGTAGATGTGCTCCATGTGAGGTCTCGCAGCAAGCTATCAAATACAGCGCATTTCTCGGCTTTTAAAAAACCGCTATGCGTCACCAGGTGTTTCATCAGAGTCGAGGTGTTACCTCCTTTGCACAGTATCACCTTAAAGCACTTGTTGCAGGCTGCTGAGTTTGCATCTTTTGCTGTGAAGTACAGCCAGACTTTTGACTTAATCACCGGAGGACTACTTCAGCCAGCTCTGAAGGCTTCTCCTCGCCTATCCGCAAGTCTCCTCCCAGTGACATAAATTGTCAAAGTCATACAGAAAACAGTGGTTTACCAATGGCAGCAAGAAATGGTCTCTGGGGCTCATGCATGTGTATTTAAGGGATATTTCAGAAAAAAAGTGATTAATTAACCAGCAGACCAACATTTCCATCCCTTGAGACAAATTACATTATAGTCCATTCGCCAGAAACACCACACACACACACACACACACAAAGAAACACATCAACCACCCTTTTGGACGATGGCTGTTTCATTTCTTATCAAACCTCCTTGAGATTGCTGACAGTGTTTTCCAGACATCTCCAGGTTTGTACTGCTCTCTATCAAAGCAGGAACACAAATTACATGGTCCGACTGCCAAAAGGCAAAGAAAACCAATATCTGACACAAACACTTTCTCTCCTCTGAGGTTGACCTCCATTACATGTTTGTCTGGAGCTTGACATTTCTAAAGGGCTACAGCAGAAAATGAAAAAAGGAGAAAGATGGAGAACGGGGGGAGCTGACAGGAAGGATTTTTGAGGAGTACTGAAAGCAGCAGCAGTAGCAAGGTCTCCTTGAACCTTCATGAAAATATCACGGCTACATGTGGCTTTTCTCGTGCATCAGCAGGTGCAAACAAGGAAAGGCTAATTCAAAAAAAGGCAATTTCAGTGTGTTGTATCTTCAGTTCTACAACAGAAATCAACTACAACAAGGAACATTTCAACCTGTGCTCCAACTTTATACAGAGGGTGTATAAACTAATACATGAAGACAGCTCCTGTTAACAGAAATCCCTGCTGTGCTGCTCTCAGCAGGGCGCTCACAACACGCAATCTAACCTCCCCCCCTCCTGGTACTAACTGGCCTGCGACCAAATCCCCCAGGTGCTCTATAAGTAAACTCCTAGACTGCCCATTGTGGCTAAAACTGTTACATAATCCCTGACCGCTGTACATACCTGGCAAGACTTCCTGTTTGTAGTATAATAAGGCTTTTGCACCTACAGTATATGCTCTCTAAGATCCAAGTCAAATCTGCCTGTGACAAAAACACAGCCAATGTTGTGCTCTTACCTCTAGTACGAGCCACAGCTGATCCCCACATTTGATGTCCTTCTTGTAATACATCCCGTAAAACTTGACCACATTGGCATGGTCAGAAAGAGCTTTGAGGATGTTGTATTCAGCTTCAATTTCCTCATCGATATCCTGAAACACAAGAGCAAACATCAGCTAAGTGTGTACGACACACACATTTTAACACCTACAATCTCATCTTTAGCTATTTTTTTTACCAGCCATATTTTATCTTTGAATGTTTAATGCCAAATAACAGAGTAATAGAGGTAATACTAATTACTACCTGGACTACTGTCTAGGCATGAGTTAAATAATATTAATACCATTTTCATACTGGTAGAAAAATTTGAAATTATGAACTGGAGAGGGTTACTTCACATAAGATAAAAGCTATTACTTTTTTAATAATCCCAATGTTGGGGAATTTTTTTGTTACAGAAGCTAAAAATAAGACCAAACACACCCAATTAATAGCCTGAATAATTTTAGCTTAATAAAATAAAATACAATCTTACTTTAAAGTAAAAAGTAATTTGTAAAAAGAACAAAAATTGTATATTAAAATAATTTTATGTTTAAATACAAATATTAAGAAATGACAAGAAATACATAAGAGTAAAATATCTAAAATTCAAAAAGCAAAAACCGAATTCAAATGAATTTAGTACAATAAATATATCAAATATCAGCTGACATGTAAGTGGCTCAGTAACAGTCATGCTCATTAATAACTAGTGTATGAAAGTGTTACATAATGTATACTTTTATCACTGTTTTTTACTTCAAAAACAACAAGCCATGTTGTTTTTGAAGTGATCTATAAATAAAGTTGGATTGGATTGGCTGATTGACAAGTTGTTACATTTACAAAGTTATTTATTGCTTGTTACAGTGTTTATGCTAAGCAGAGCTAACCATCCACTGGATCCTGCTTCTCGGTCCTCTTAGTTTAACTCTAACCAAGAAAATAACAATATAAAGATCAGCTGAATGGATACTTTGTTATTATTGCTTACATTTTTTCTTTCATTTATTTACCTTCTAGACTTTGTGGAGAAAACTGTAATTTATTTGCTTTCTCTCTCAACTTTTTCTATTCCTACACCAGTAGTGATGAGGAGGATACTCTCAACTATCTTCATTCAAGAGAACAGTGACAGAGTTGTGGTGATATCACAGATACACAGCCAATGCAATGTCCATAAACCAGACTTTGAGAATGATTCATTTCTTTGTCCTGTGATTTCTAAGACATGTATCTGCAGCTCCTCATTTAACTGCTTTGCAACCTTTTTAAATATCAAGAACGTCATCGGTTGCCTGATTTGATCAAAGAAAAACAGAGCGACCGACCTTCGGACACTATGCAAAGTCTCCACCATTTATTCTGCAATTTAATGTGGGCGAAAGGACATATCCAGGACATGTTAAATACAGCAGTCATCGTATACTCTTCTTCTGAATGTTGCACGGTTATTAAAGCCTAAAGACCGGGAACTTTTAGCATATAATGCAAATCGTGCTGGTGGACATTTAATCTTGTACAGTATTTAGTACTATATCACAAGTGATAAACAGTAGCAGTACTACAATAAATAGTACTGAGCAGAATCCTATTGTAGTTGGTGGCATCGGAAGTCTGACACCCCTCGTACAGAGTCCTGAAACCAGATTTTTGATTTCAAACATATGGTTTGGGGGTCAAAATGGGCACAGCAAAGACTCTAATTCCAATGGATGGTTTTGGAAAATGTGAAGGAGGGCATAATTTTTTAGACTTCCTGCGTTCATACTAAACCAAAGTAATTACATTTTTTTTCATGTTTTGTCTGTAAAAAAAAAAAAAAAAAAAGTTTTATAACTACAACAAAGACAGGGCAACAAACTACTTAACACTGTTGAAATTGCACCTTTGATATATGAAGATTTCTTAGGGACTAAATGTGCAGTTAAACTTTTTTTTACACTGACAGAAATGGGAATTTCAAAGATCCAGGCCACTTAAGATCAAAGTGGCTATATGTGGCCCACAATGTAAAATGACTTTGCTTTATACATTTAATGTAGCTTAAGGTAGAAAGCAAAAGTACAGAAAATTACTGGACTACAAATCGCTTTTCATCAAAAAAAGTAAAAAGAAAAAGATAAAGCTTGAAACTAAACATAACATACAGTATTTAAAAAAATCTGTACTGCATCTTCTATATGTGAACGAAATGAGTGCAGTGATTAAGATTATGGTAATGATGCGCTTTGCGTTTCTTAATAATTAGAAACAAATCCCCTCCCAAATTAATGAGACTTGAAGAGTGTGTTTAATAGAAGAACCCTGCTGCTCATTAAATGCCTCTAAATAAACCATGCACTATAACGTAGACTCAAAATAGACAACACAATCGATGAAGAACGGTAACAAACAGACTACTCAAATATGGTAATGCTCAGAAATGTAACACATCTGAAGTAATCTTCTGTAAATGGTAAATCTAGTAATTATAAAAAATGTTGACTCTATAGGACAGATCAGTCCCACAATGTCAAGTTTAACATCATGTTTCCCTGCAGCATGACAAAGTCTTCTTCTCATTAGGCCGTTTCTTTTTTTTCTTCTCCTTCTTCACACACTTCTGCTGTAATGCCAAATTTGTGTTTTGGCTCTGTGCTAAAGCACCCCACAAGCAACGCAAGTCCAAAATGATCAGAGTGCTAAACTGATATCATCAGAGGCAATTTGCTGAGATAATTTGCTGATGGTTGTAGATGGGAAGAATAGTTACAAGAATCTCGCTTGAGGTGTTTCCAACCTGCTTGGCTTTATTCTCTTCACAGGCTGAGAACAAAGCAGAGCAGAGTGATGTTTATCTTACCGAGGGCAGAGCTAATAAGTCAGACTACACTGACGATTTGATTTTTTGTGCTTGCAAAGCCAGAGGTTTTTCACATCATAAAGGTTTTTCTTTCTTTGTGAGATGGTGGGGCCTTTACTGTTTACTTCTCAGTAAGTTTTCTACCCAGCTATTTAGATTTCCTTTTAAATACCAGCTGGTATACATAGCCTATGGGCACGCTTCAGATGAAATGTAAAGAAAAATCATGACTTTTAACCTTGGAAGATCATGTGCACTCCCTGTTCCAGATATAAATCTCTAAAAAAAAAAAAAAGGTAAAAGGTAAAAAATAATGAAACATATAAAATACACATTTTCAGTTTAAAAAGATGAAATTTGATCACATTTAAGGTGTCATACAACAGGGAAAACTACACTAACAATCAACTAAAACTAAAGTAAAGATGTAGGAAAGTAAAAACACCCAGAAATCGATGATGTAAATTAAACACTTGCCATGTCACAAGACATAAACGTGTACTTCTTGTGCCATCACTAAGAGCAAAACAATATGTATAGATATATATACCAATCAGGCATTAACATGACATTATGCTTAAAATTGTGTTGGTCCCCCTTTTGCTGTAGTTGGGGCCTCACTTGTTTAACCAGCACAATCCACAGATGGTCGATTGTTGGCATCTTGTTGGCGCTTTTGGTGGCAAACAAGCCTCAGCATGGGCACGGTGACTGGTCTATAGCCCCATAAGCAACAAACTATAATGCACTGTGTATTCTGACACCTTTCTATCACAACCAGCATTGCATTTTTACCGATTTGAGCTACTCTCATCTGCTCATCTGTTGGATCAGACCCAATGGTCAGCCTTTGCTCCCTGTGTACATCAATGAGCTTTGACTGTCCATGACACTGTTGCTGGTTCATCTGTAGCTGGTCAGTGAGTCATCAGAGCTTTGGTAATTTTTACACACTGTGCACTTGGCACTGATCAGTTTCGCTCTATAAGTTCTTGGTCTGACATTTTGTGGCTGAATCACTGTGTTTTCTAAATGTCAGATGTGAAATATGTGGAATATTTAGGAGGGAAAAATTTCACAAATGCACCTGTTGCAATGGCGACATCCGTTGCAGTGCCATACTGAAATTCAGTGAACTCTATAGAATGACCTATTCTAAGCGCTGGATTCCCTGAAAACACCTGAATTCAAAGATTAAGTGATATGATCCAGTACTTACAGAAACAAATTACAAAAACATATTACAATTCCAGATTGTAGCCGTTACTTTCTTTGTTTCAGTCATAAAAAATATTGAAGAAGTCTTAAAGCTCTTTCACAATGTACTTACTATGTAACAAACTCAACTTACATGGATCGGATCCAGTATCTTCACAGCTGCTTTACTTCCATCTATTTTATTAAGCACCTTATAGACTTTTCCATAGGTCCCTTTACCAATTGTCTCGATGATTTCCCAGGTGTCGGTCGGATCTGGAAAGTTGTCAAAGACAATCGATTTCCCTGATCGTGGAAACATCTTTAGGAGATATCTCCTGCAGAATGGGAAAAACACATGTACATGTGGGTCAGTGATAGAGAAGGGGCAGGCGGTAAGTTGGGGGGGGGGGACATTGTGCTGTGTGTGACCTATATTATACACCAGTTAGTGCAGCTATACTGTTATTAATCCATGTCTGAACTGAGTAAACACATTAGCAAAGAGCTCAGATGAAGGGGATTTAAAGCTATTGTGCAAGTACATAATGTACAGTAGATCTTTTCCTTCAGATTCTAAATTCAACACCTGAAGCTTAATCAGATGAGTGTTCAAAGTTCACGGTTTGTTTGGGAATTAAACTGGAAGTGTTTTACTTGAGGATAATCCGGGGATGCAATATAGATGGGGGGTTAAATTGGGTCTTTAGGGGATTTAACGCCCATCTATATCTGCAGTAAATATTACATCTAGAGGAAATAGCTTTGATTTTCAGCAGATTGAAGCTTTATAACATAACAATGCATAAAAATAAAGGCAACAACTGTGCTTGCCTTCATTAAGACTCTTCAGTGTCCTGTTACAGATAAATGGGATGTCTTAGCTTTAAGTCACAGCTTTTCAGAGGGGTGTGCTTCCTGCTTTCAGGTCCAATAAGACACATTCCCAATTTTTAAGGCTGATATCATTCAGCACCAAATTGATCAAGATATTCAGCAAGATACATCCAAAATGGCAAGGTGATAATATGTACATATATTTTAAAAAGCAAACAGCTATTAGTAAATAAACCCATATGTTGTCTTTGCATGGAAATATGCAGAAGAAAGTTCAGGTTCTGCAGATCAATCAGATAATTACATGAAATGCAATTACAGCCAAATCTCAAGAGAGTCTTTCGTGTATCCTTCAAAGGTGTCTGTCTGTCATCACAGATTTGTTCCCATAACTCAAAGAACCACATCCACAAAGCTAAAGCAAAGACAAAAGCACAACTCTCTAAATCAAACTTACATTATTCTCCGAAATCAATGCAGCACATTTTTTTGGGGAAAACAAAGCAATTAATCCATTTCTGTGCAAAAGGTTAGCAGTGGCAGGCCAGCCTGGCCCGGCAGTGAGTACCACAAACAGAGGAGGAGCTAACGAAAGCTAATCTCACTAGCAATTCCCCTGCTGCAGGGCTGCCATTGGAAACTAGCTCTGAGAGATTGGAGATACAGTGGGATTAGCAGGAATTAGTCTCTGTTGCAGCATGAGCCTTTCCCCATATAGATGCCCATTCACACACAAAAGAAAACTAGCTTGAGTGGAAGTGCACAGTGATGCAAAAAGCCTTCTTCTTCTTTTTATTATCATTTTTCACTTTATTTTGCGGTGAGAGAAGACTGCCACCCAGGGTGCCATCTTATACTCAGCTCCTGCAGTTATTTTATCTGAACTAGTTAAGATGATTTAAATTGTACAGATTCCTGCACACAGCAAGATAAAACTGGCAGACAGGCACATTATTTTGCAGAGATATCATCAGCCATTGCCCATGCAGAGCAATTAGACTCCTATACATGTATCCTTGTGTAGGTAATTGCACTTGTAATGTACATTGCCCAAGTAATCCACAGACATCCTCAATAATACATCATTGCCTGTGTGTGTCAACATGCTGCGACACATGAGAGGGGAGGGCGAAACCTAAGGACTCACAGTGGACACCTCCAACAGGATCACAAGCTGCAAGGAAGTAACCCTTTAGAGGAGGCAGTGTGCGTGAGTTTGTGACTGCATGCATGTGGTTATTTAAGCTTGTGTGCCCCAGAGTACTGGCTGCCTGTCACTTTTCATTAGCTGTTAAAGGTTGTGGCATTAACCATAGTCTGTGTGCACAAATAATGAAATGCAGATGTGTAACTGAGCATGTATTTACTGCTTTGCTATTATTTGATAGAAATAATACAGTTTTGTTGCTGTTGTTTTGTGTCTTGTTTATGTGAAAATTAAATATAAATGTGTGGGTTTTTTTTAAGTCAAGTGAAGGCACACTCCTTGATCTGAGTGGCATCTGATCAGGACGTCTGGCCACTTGAGGCTACTCTGTAACCCTGATGAATAGGTTAACGTTTCAGCTTAACCTTGGCACATGAAGTTTGCCCGTCTACAAGCTGAGATAATCTGCCTCACTGGGCTCATCAAAGTCAAAAAACGCAGCGCTCCCACTCAGAAAACATGAGCTTGGTAAAAGAATTCTGTGAAGCAAGTGGCTACGACTGGAAAGACACAGAAAAAGATCCTCATAATATCAAGTCAAATAAGCCCATGTGAATAGACGAAACTTGAAAGCATAGCCACAGAATTTATTAGAAATAATATAAAAGTACAAACAATAAGGCATGTCAAATCTTGCAAACAGTTCATCGACAGCTGTAGCAGCTTAACTTCTCCACATAGTAAACATAAGTTACACTTTACAATCTTTACAGACTTAAATGTTGCCAAATTATTACAAGTGAACTAACTTTACTGACCTTTGATGGCTTGCACACATGGATGGTAAGGATAAAGCATAGATTGCACTTTCACATATGCACGCGTACACACACACGGTATCCATACAGCCTGCACTGGGCTACTACTGAGCCACTCCCAAAGTTTGCAAATAAGAAATCCAAATGAAGCAGCCTTGACGTGTTTATGTTTGCAGTCAAAGCTGAAAACCTGTTTAGGTAAGTCAAGAAGCTGGATCAGCCAGTATAAAAAGTTAGTATCATACTTACTCTTTCCTAAGTGCATTAACATGCTTGGGTATCAGTTGTGGATGGCAGCAGCAGCAGCAACAGACCAGAGCAGGATGTTGTTCCTGTGTGCCCCAGCCACCTCTGCTATGTATTATACATCAAGAATAAGGAACACTCGCAAAGTTATTATCCCCAAGTAATTGGTTTTAGTAATTATCTTAGGCATGAGGACATCCAGTAGCCAGCAGCCGATCAATTGATAGTGTCATAAATTAACCTGCAGAAGACAAGCTAACAATGGGCGAGTATACGGACGACAACAAGGAGCGAGTCAGGTGAAACAGGCCATGGCTGCTCTGGTGCTCCTCTCAGCATCATTCAGCAGTGTCCCATTACACGGGTGCTGCTGGGCAAAGAGTCCCAGCAGTGCCAGCAGAGCTCGGCTGAGAGTTCAGTTCAAAGGGCTCGAGTGATGTTATCTGAAACCTGCTTCACATAAAGTTTATTTAATGCAGTCATTTTATATCAGTAAATCCAACTCTTTCTCGTTTTTGACGCGTAGAATGAAGTCAGAGAGTCAAATATTGTAAGGATGAACAAAACCTGAGAAAGAGATTATATTTATTTTCACTGCATGTGAGCGCCCTGTTTGCACAGACTGTAAAAAAAAAAGACTAACGTGACATCATCTATTGATTAGCCCTATTATGAAAAACTGACCTTGATGTTTTCAGCGTTGCCGTCTTCGTGTTTTGAAAGCGAGGTGTGAGAAACCAAGGCACCACACCTCATTAGCCAATCAAGATATTCTGGATGATCTTCCTTCTTGACTCTAATAATGACCATAATTTACCAAATGAACGTAATGGTTTATTTAATATGACATTGAAATAGTGACTGAGTCTGTAAAGCCATCAGGGAAGCGTTTTCAGAGGTCTCGGAATGAGGGAAAGACTGACTCAGCTGAGCTGGGGCTAGTAGTTGCTACAAAATCTGTGCCATGACCAGTATGAATCATTGATACAAGGCAGTACAGAGCCATGCTTTCATGTACTTTGACCCAAATTTTAACCCTACAGTCTATATGTGGCAGCAGAAATCAAGACCCATCAGAGCAGGGAAGATTTTTCCAGTCTTCAGTTGTCTAATTCTGGCAAGCCCCTGTGATTGCAGCCTCAGTTTTCTGTTGTCAGGTGACAGGAGTGGCTGTTCTGCTGCTTCAAGATTTCATGTGCTGTTTGTTCAGAGATGCACTTTGGTAAACGTTGGTTATTCGAGTTACCCTTGGCACTTTTCCTCTGATGTCTGGCATCAACAAACCATTTTAACCCAAAGAACTGCCAGTCCATTAACGAGCAGCTGAACAAAAATACCTAATATAGTGGCCATGACTTTTAGAACTATATGACAGTCTTCTTAGAAAGTTGCATCCATTACACACTAATAGCCTCTTAAGATGTAAAGCTGCAGACATGATGGCTGAAGAAACTCTCATCACTCTTTAGCTTAAGAGTGACTCTTTAAAAGCTTCACAACACAGGGAAAAGCCAGTAAAAAACAAATCTATAACGAGCTGTTTGTCTTCTTAATTTTGACAAAACCGGTCTCTATCAGTGCTCATGATGTGTGAAGCGAGCTATCATTTGCCTTTCAGTCATCTCGTTTGTTTACATTAATAGTACATTTGATTTGTCAGTGCACCAAACACTTAAAAACAATTAACAGTCCAGAGGAGAGAAGTGAGACTTCATGCAGCATAGTTTCCTTTGTAAATTATTGATTCTGCCAAAACTGTCAGAAAGTAATTGATGTAGCAGTGAAGCTGATAATTTATCAAACACACTAACAGATGGCACAGCGATTATTTTCTCCTGAACACGCAGAGGCGTGTCTTCATCGTGTCGTGCAGTCGAGTCAGGAAGGATATTACACGTGTTTGGCTGATTGATCATAACCAATTCACCACTTTAATTGGAAGATTCTGGGTACTGTACAGCTGATTTGACACAGTCAGTCAAAGATCACACAGACTTGCATTAGCAATCACTTGTATACAGACAAACGCTTTCAGTATGACAGTTTCTTACAATAAAAGTCTGGATTTTCTTCTGTTTAACATGACACATGCTCTGTGTAGCTCCACATATGCTTCGATTCTTTCATTTCTGAAATGAATAAGGCTTTATGCTCTCCACAGATACTGTAATTCATAAACCATCAGGCAAGCTGTGACCATTAGGGTCACTGTTATTTCCGTTCAGTAAAGGAAAACAACCCACTCTGCAAGATGACATGTAATAGGCAGTTAACTGATTTAGGTAACCTCACGCTTAAGCTGAAATATTCATGCAGCTTCTCAGGTATTATCTCACAGGAACACATGCATAAAGGCTCTTTAATGTTGTACTTTTGTCTTTTCTCTTTGCACAGGCAGTTACTTTATTGTTTGCATTTATTGACTCTTTTTTTAGGGAGTAAATTTGTGACTTGGGGAACTGTAAGCAATTACTCCTAGATAAACAGCGTTATGAATAATGGAGGCATTTCCCTGATAACTAACACACACACAAAGGCTGAAATTATACTCTGATTATAGAAAAGTCCGGAGAAAGTTTGGTAGGATGGACTGGAAAAGACATAACAAGGAAACGGCAATTTCCAAGGAGAAAGAAAAATAAGACACCGTCCAAAAAACTAATTTCAAATGGCTCCAGTCTCATTTGAAAAACCCCCCCAAAAAAACAACAGTAGGTCCAGTGCTTTGACCATGTCACAAAGCCTCATCAATCATTTGGCTTTGCGGCGCCTGCTTTTTGGCCAATAATAAATCTGGCGAGCAGTGATGTCTCTGTCTATTACCGGCACTTTATGAATCCTAGTTCTGTCTTCAGCACCAGTACCCCCCACCGATGACCCACACTGTCCGGCCTTGGGAGGAGGGGGAAAGTGGGGGTGGGGTGGCTGAATAATCAACGTGCTGACTTAAAGTGTGGGTCCTTCAAGCACAACCTCCGGGCTTGGGCAACTGCAGTGCACCAACCTCATTTCCTGCTCTGCTGCTTCACAAATGGCTCCTGGAAGCTGAACCAAAACCAAGGATGGAGATGCACTGATGGCAATAATAGCCTCGTGATTAGAGCGGGCAAAGGTCCAGTACAGTGTGCAGACTCTCCCTGTGCTCCAGTCCTCACTATTTCACCAGTTTAGCACCAGAAACATACAAAGGAAAACAACTCAGGGATGATTTTCATTTACTGCTTGTCCTTGTGATTTTTATACAACTTGGTCATTTTGCCCATTTCCTCTGATATTAGCTAATTGACAGCACTGTTTTATGTTCACCAGGTACAAGGTAAAATATTTCAGCAACTATTATCTGTATTGTCATGAAGCTAAAGCACAAACTGTCACAAAATACCAACATTTACTGTCACAATCATCTGACTTTGATTAGTTCCCACAGCAATCAAAAACTATTCACTTACCAAAACGCAGAGCGCAGGATGTTTTGTGGATATGACATTTTCACTCATGGTTACTGGGCAATGGATCAAAAAATGGCAATGCTCTGACTATTAAGTTGATATTTTTGAATGTGTTGCTAAAAAATGCAACAACTCTTCTTCTGCTTTGTCTTCTGCTTCGTGGAGGCAAAGCTGCCTTCTTCACCAGTAAAATGAGCACATTACTATTAACACTGGTCTAACAAACCTGTTTATCTCACACTCTACCTTCATGTGTGAACAAGACATAAACTCCTCTGGCAATCCAAAAGGATACTGGCCTTAGAATTGGAGATTTGACTCTCAACCTGGCTGCTTCACTTTCAGATGTAAACACCTTGGCGAAGATTACCATCTGATTCGTCACTGTGTGCCAAAAGCACACACTGAAGTGCCGTTTTGAGATTCCTAAAGTTGACATCCTAGCGGCACCTTGAGATCCTGCATGCAGGGATAGAAACAGAGTCCACCACACACTGAAAATATAATGGACCAACACAGCTCTCACTTTGGTTACATAATAACCTAATGGCTGGAAGTACCACACCATTACCTTGCACTCACATATGAGCACATACAGGTTTCCCTGGGACACAAGGTTATAGGACTTCTTCAAGGGAATGAGAAACAGTCTGGACTTATTTAGCCTTAGGTTGCTTCTATAGAGGGCTTCACAGTGTGTTTCTCATTCACCCATTCACACTCTTACAAACGAATAAAACTCTGTAGTGTCAGTGGCTTAATGATGACCCCCCTCCCATGAAGCCTAACGAGCATTGGTCCTCTTGAATCTAAGGCTTGACATTTGAGAAAACAAACATACAGAGAACTGAAAACTAGAAGTATGAGATTGTTCTTTGATTTAAACAATTTTTTCCCACATTGAAACATTCACATCACTCTTACAAAATTATATGTCCAACACACACACAAGTAGGTTGTGTAACAACTTACTCCAAAGTACACCGGTTTAACAAAAATCCCTCCTTGCCAAATATCACATATGAAATATTGGACGAGAACCCACGTGCCCACAGTGAAATGTGTTACGTGTTACATAAGCGGTTAATAGGCTTAATTTCCTGACAGGTAACCTACATACTGCTCTGCTGCACTCTGAGTCGCTAGTCTCTACACCGTGAAGCATCATCCTTTCGCACTGATGCTGCGCTGACGAGATAGCTCGACACACGTAAGATGGCTGCATGATGGCTGAATAATCCTTTCTGCATACAGTATGGAACTGTGCATCCGTCTAGTTTGATCCGACACTGATTTTTTTCAGTCAGTTTAGGTCCTGCATGTTTTGTAAAAGCAGAAATATTACCTTAATTTTCCAACAAAAAGAAAAAAAATCTCTGGAAGACAGTTTAAGAAACAGAGAGTCTTACCTGAAATGAAAGAGGCTGCTTTCAGACATGTCTTCAGTCCTTTACAGGCAGATCATTTGTGAAATGTGTTGGGATTCAGAGTAGTGCAAGGGTTGAGAACAATTATGTTGTTGAAAATGAAGTGCCACTTGCAAGCAAGTCATTCAGCTTTGTCTGCTCTAGCCCACTCATTAAACTCTGGAATATTACAGATATCACTGCATTGTGATTTATTCATTTATTTTGGTGTTATGCAGAAATAATGAATATTGTGCAGTATATGAAAGCATAGTAGTGATTGGATAATCACAATAAACACTTAAAAGTTTGGTTAGAGCAAGTTTTCTTTAACATTACACAACTTTAGTGACTTTGACGTCACATTACAAAGAAAACTGAAGCATAAATGTTCATAAAGATTGGGCTCAATTTCTCCCTTTTATGCCTTTTCTAGAGCATGCTGCTTTAAAAGCAGCCATAAACATTTGTGTGGCCTCAAACCTCTGTTCATGATATGCTGGCCTGAAGGACAAGCAAGAATTCATTAGGTTTGATTGACTGATTGATAAAGATATTGATAAGTCCCATCTGACACTTTGTATGTGGAATGTAGGAATCGATACCGCTCTCATGATATTGGTAGCCATGAGTGTTGCACCACCATCGTGTCTTAGTGTTTTATTGCTTTATCCTTCAAGCTTCTATTCCGAAGCCACAGAAATGTAAATGTTTATGTAAATATCTTGAATTTCCTGTCTATTCGTTGACCTACATAAGCCCAATGTCTCCGTCCACCTATTTTGTGCACTGCTGCTAAAGTAATTAGTAGAAACAGTGTCACAGTGTCCCATTCTCCCTTCATTCGCTGTACTAATCACATGGACATACTTGAAAATGCTGAGTGGAATAATGGTAGGACACAATCAAGGGAAATCAGAGATCACTTCAAGGAGATTTAAGGAGTGACGCTCTGATTGTTGATGCCGCTGTCATGCAGATCAGTGGATGGCTGGCTGGGTCTGCAGCACCCGAGTCGACTCAGTCTGTGAAGACTGATTGAATAAGGCTACTGATGAGGCTATTGTGACCGTGGGTACGTGGTGTGAATGCATGACAGGCTCATGGCTGGCGTCAATGACTGGCCGCCATTGTGGCAAACCACTGGGCTGTGACTTACCCAGCTGTGGTGCACACATATCATGAAGCACTGAAATGAGTATTGGGATTGTGCAGTTGATAGAAAGATCATTAGGCAATCATTACTACAATATATATGCATGCTGCTCAATTTGGTCAGCCTTTGTTCAGCTGACCTGACAACCTTGCTCATTATAACATTAATGTGCATAGTCTGGGACACTTTTACTGCTGGGAGTCACATGAAATTAGACAATCTCTAATTGCAAATTGGTTTCTTTTGCTATCATGCAGGCAAGCACACCATGAAAACTGGGGAACTGCAGCACAACCTCAACATATATAGCTAATCTAAGTATCTCATGAGCTTCGTGAATGGATTTATTGAAGGCTGTAGGATGTGAATTGGATGAATGACAGTCTATTTATAGCTGCCTTTGATATTCAGACATTTAATTTTCATTTTGATCTCCTTAATCGGACACAGTATTTCTTTGAGACATTAGCACCCTTTGCAACTCTACAAATGCTAATTCGAGCTATTCACAGAAAGCTAATAATTATGTTGAATTATTAGTTTTCTATAAATATGCATAAGACTTTTACCACAGTGTGTATACTGGAAGGGTTTGATAGATATCAAATACTTGGTTCGGTGCTTTGAGTCAAATGCTAAACTTCAGCATGCTAACATGGTAATTTATCTAATTTATGCTAAGTCATGTTGTTTACCATCTTAGCCTTCTGTCACACATGCTTAGAGACTGTTCTAAAACCCACTGGTGCCTACTTATGCTAGGGAAAATGGTCATTCTCCAACCAGTTAATGGTTAGTTTCTGGCAGTTGAGGCTCTTCGTGTTGTACCAAAAACATGCTTGCGATTGCCTTGGTTGCTAGCAGACTTCTCTGGTCAGTGCTAGATTGCATGAAAGATGCCAGCTTGTGTGCAAACACTGGCCAACTACTTACTAATTAGTAATGAAACTGTGACACAAAAAGAGGCCATTGCATCTTTTAAAATGTGTAGATTTCAGCAGTAAGACACATCATTGACCTTGAAGGTGATTGGTCACTGTTTCGAAGATGTGTTGGCTAGTGTTTAAACACTAGTCTGGATCTTTCAAACAAACTTACAGGCAATTATGGCAATCTGTTAGCAACCATAATAACCAAAATGTTTTGGTACAGTGCTTTGTGACTGATTTCACTAAACAAAAGCATAAACTTTGTGTGTGGACCTTTAAAGTTTGTAGTTGAGTCATTTATGATATATGGAAATACATTTATGCCTCTTTGACAATACAAGTGTTAAATATATTATTTTCAACTTCTAATGACTAAATTTAAGAATATCTCTAATAAATAAAACTAAGGGTATATGTATGGAAACACAGCCATTAAAAAGTATTCCTATATTGAATATAATGTGGTCATAAATTACTTCAATTCTCCCCTTTTTGTTTCACCATGGTTTTCAAGGTGAAACAAAAAGGGGAGAATATATTAAAGGGTTAAAGGCTGACTTCATGATAGCACTAAATAAAAAAAAAAATCAAATAAATATAAATCAAGTCAAATAAACCAATAAGTTAAATGCAAGAAAAACATTGCCATCCCCAGAGGCATAGTTAAAAAGTTTGTGGCCCAGGAATCTCAGTAAGTGCATTAAATAAAGTACACACTGTGAACAATAAACAGCTTTTGACCACGCTGTTTGCCCACTCCACTGTCATCCCACATTAGAAAAACCAGAAGGGGTTCATGACCCTGTGCTGAACAGTCCCAGCCATGACTCACCATCAAAACAGAGTTTGTCCTGTTCACCGGTAGAGAGGAGTTGCATAACTTGGCAATGCAAATGCCCCGCTTTGCGCTTCAGTATTCATATCTATCTATCAACAATTCTGTCTGTGATTTTGGGAGTTTTTGTTATAGCATCCCTTTAAGCCGTGGTAAAAGTTGACTTGACTTATATAAAGGATGACATCCAGAGAAAAAAAGTTCTGATTTTACTTATAGCTACACTCCCATATTACCTGTTACAAATGCCTAACATTAAAAGGCTTAAAAATATACCCATATGGCCTGGTTCTCCATCCAACTGCATATTGGAGCTTCATTAGAAGCTATGAAATTCAAGTATTTTAGTACTGAGATCTGGTGACTGTGCCTGAGGCCAGTTTAGTGACATGTTCAGGAAACCACTTTGACATTACCGGGCTTTTCACATGAAGTGCTGTCCTGCTCATCAGAAGATGGCTACACTTTGGACATAAAGGGATGGACATGGTCAGCAAATGCTGCCATCTTTACTAGACTTGTATAGTCCCAAACAAATATGGGTACATATACAAGTCTTCTCAAGATATGATCTCACACATATGAAAAAAACTATAACAGCAACTGATAGCAAGAATGCCAGTTGTCCTTAAAACCTTTCATTATCTGCAGATATATTTATTTATTTATTATCCTGTGAATCTATAAAGGCACGTATAAGGGAACATGCAATGTGTGAAAACAGACAGACTGGAAAACCCATCACTGTGAAATTAACATGTGTTATCAGAACAAAGGTCAAGTTGAAGGAAAGATCTGCTGCTGCTAATTTGATAAAAATCCCTCCTCCATGAAAAACTGCAAACACTCATCCTATGAGAGAAATACCAGAGATGCTGTATGTTACACATCATCACGTCTTTCTTTCATTGCCTTTTCTGACTGGCTTTCTACTGTCATCATGAAAGACACTCGCATTTGCCTCGCGGCTAAACCTCACATCTGTCTGTGTTTCCAGATAATACGACAGCTCTGATCAGCGGTTAATGGCCAGCGGCATTTTAGTCATTTCACTCCTCCGCTTTCTTCGTTTTCTTTTAAAATAATCTACGCATTTTTTTCCTTATCATTAAACCCCAAAAGACCCAGAGGACCTGCAAATGAATCACTCATGCTGAAATACATCTGGGGACAAACAGCCACCGCTGAGATGATGCTGATTCGTGTGGCGTTTGGATGAAATCCAAGCTCGTCTCTGAAACATATTGTGATGCATTCACTGTCTAAGTTGTTTGTCTGCATGTACCCAGTCCCCTTCAAATGATTTTTTTTCTCTTTTTTGGCCCAAAGATGTCTGCTTTGCCCTGCGTCACTGGACGAATAACCAACAGGATTTAAGGGTGGGGTTGGGGTTCCTTCAAGCTGTCATTTTGCGTGTTCTTCTACGTCACAAGCATCACCTCTTAACACCAGTTTCTATGGAGAAGAGGGTAAAAAATAGTCTTTTCTGGGGTTTTTTCTTTTTACTTTTGTGGGAGAATGCAGATTAACAAAATGTCCACTGTTTGTGCAACTGCTATCACAAAAATGTGCACAGTTGGTCAGAGGTATATAACCATTCATCATTTTTTTCACCCCTCTGTCTGTCTGAGGACACCTAAGGGGTACAAACTAAAAAAAAAAAACATGGAGTTGCTCTGACCCTGAAAATAGAGGTCACACAAGCTTTATATATTCCATTCAGTACAAAGAGGCAGAGCCATGGGGGCCTGCCACACAGGAACAGTTCATTTTAAATGTCCTGCAAACACCGACATATATCATGGATGTTCCGCATATGTTGTGACTGAATACTGCCATCCTGTTTCTTCAGGAAATAAACGAGCTTGAGGCAACATCATGACTATGTCAGCGTGATGTCCTCGCAGTACCATCCCTTCAGCACCCACTGGCTACATCGAAGGGGCTGTCTTTGCCCAAAATGCATTCAGAAAGGGGAAGATGAGGTTTTGCTTTATAAGGCCAAGCCTGCTGGATACCCTCAGAATACATTATGCCCCCCTCTGCGCTTTTAAGCTTGCGAGACTATTATCCAGCAGCTCCCAGTAAGTTCTTATCAGTGGCAGCCAGATGGAGAGCGCACCAGCAATACCTCAAGACTTGTTGATCGAGCAGTGCTGCCAGAAAGGCCGTCATTGTGGAGCGGTTCTGTGGTTTGAGATTAGCATCTTGGCTTTGTTTCCCCCTCTACATTTTATAATTGCTAAGAGAGGTCTCGTTAATGATTGTTCATTGGTTGGATTGATTTGTCAGCATGGACAGCTTGAAGGAGAAGAAAACTCTGGCGTTGCATTTTTTATGGTGTCCTTTTTAAAGCATTGGTCCACGTTGTCTTGTCCACACCTCCACATATTTGGCTTAATAATGGGATGTCACACATGTCCTAATAGCCTATCAAATGTAATCTAATCAACTGCAGTATGAGAAGATGTTCACCGAAGGGCTGTCTGCATGATAGGTTTGGCCACACAGACACCAGTACACACTGTCCTCTAGTGCTTCTTACCACTAGTGGCAACTCATCCACGAGATGTCCTGCAGTAAAGAAAGATTAGACATAAAAGCAGGCAGAGCAGAAATATGCCGAGTTAAAATCTGGAGATAAAAATATGATTGCATGTTGACATAAACTGATGCTGACTGCTCCACCGGCAAAACCATGTCACTGCAGAGAAAAGCACAAGAATAGGCATCCACCAGTGCGCAGTCTCTGGTCTCTACCTCAATTCTACCGAAGGGGTAAATACCCACAATGCACTACTTGATGCTTTTGTACTGAGTCCGCGTCACAATGGTGCTCTGACCCACTTTTTCAGCAGCCGGCAGGTTATTTTAGGATTTCATTAGCGGGAACATCAAGGGCAAATGAAAGGTGAAGAATCTCGTACCCGCAGTCAAATGAACTATCATGTTCTTTTTTCAATGGAATTGGTTTGAGCGTCTGTCCTGTTTTTATTGTGCAGCCTGGCTGGCAAAAGAATTGCAACCACATTTCAACCAGGTTTAAATGCAGGACCAAGTAACTTTGATGACAAGCGACGAGTTGTCAGTTATGGTTACATGTCCTCAGGGAGAACGTGTCACCCCTCCTCCTCAAAAGCACCAGACACCACCTGGAGACAAACTGAGTAAATAAACACATTATAAATAAAATCTTAAACTTAAATAACAGATTGTAGTCTGTTTTTTTCTATCAAGAAAAATAGTTCTGATCTAAAAAGGCATAACGATTTTCTTTTCTTTTTTACTCTTTTAGGAAATTTGCTGTCATGTTGAATCTTTTCAACTGCTCAACTCCTCATTAATGCAAATATCTAACTAGCCAATCATGCGGCAGCATCTTGGTGCATAGAGGCATGCAGACATGGTCGAGACAGTCTCCTGACATTTAAACCAAGCAACAAAATGAGGAAGAAAGTGCTTCGAGGTGAGAAGAAGGCAACAGTAACCACACATTACAACTGAGGTATGCAGAAGAGCCTCTCTTCTGGTTTCATAACAGATGAAACATTGAAGCAGATGGGCTACAGTTACAGAAGACCACACTAAGTGTCACTCCTGTCCATTTCTGCTGCACAAGCAACATAAAAGCACAGATCCTTCTCGTCTTATCGGTTGGGTCATGGGGTTGGTGATGTGATTGGTACAATTTCGGCTCCTTAGTACCAACTCAAAGCATAGTTTCAGGGTTTTCTAGAACATGGCAATGAGTTCACTGTACTCAAACAATCCAAGCGAAGAACCAAATTGTAAGAATGGCACCTCATGTTCTTACAACAGAGTGGATTATAAAAACATAACAGGGTCTCAATGGCAAAGGTTAAAAGTGATGCAAACACAGAAAACTAGTCTTTACATGCAAGACCCATGAACTGGGTGTTATGCACACGCTGTTACTCATTTTCATTAGATTATCATAGCACATCATTTAAAATCTGTTGAGACCTTCAAACAATAGGCCCGGCACAATACGTTACTCAACATCTCACAATAATCTCAGTAATTATGATACTGATATTAAACTCGCTGTTTTCAAACCCTATTTTCACCAGTCTGAGTGCTTTAGCTCCATTACAAGCCTCGTAATCCTTTATATAACATGTCTGAGGCATTTATTATGCAGCAGGTCTGAAACACCCCACCATTACAACAACAAAACATAACCCCGGCCCATTTGAACTCGCCAGTTCAAACACATTTTACTTGCACCATTAAGACTGTGATTGGTGGTTATTACAAGCTACTCTCTGTCAGAACGTCCAGATGCTCTTTTTGTCAAGGTCAGGATTATTGGAGGAGGCGGGGGTTTAAATTTGTACCCATCAGGCACTTGGAGCCTCCGCAGTGACGTGGCACCTGCAACCAGAAAAAGGCACAAAATGGAGTCCCAGCTGGCCTCACATGAGTGTGAGTCAAAGAGCCGGGGGAGGAATGGAGAATGCTTCAGGCTCGATTAGTCCCACATCGTATTTCCATCTTCTGCTCTGAGCTCTGTCACCCCGAGTCATTAGCACCAAATTCACAGTTGCCATTTTGCAGCATTAGCTGCTGCACGATGTGGCCTGTTTTTTTTGGGGGGGGGGGGTTTTGAAACGTGCTGATCAACCTTGGAGGCAAAAAAGATATAGTCATCTACCTCAACAACGTCGTGCACCTTACTCGCTCTCTGCAGAAAAGCTGCCTTTACACCTCATCTCAGTGATGAGAGAGAGCAGAAGTGACATTGGCATGCCTCAGGAGGTGGGAAGAGAAGAGTGCTGGCAGGAGATACACCCACCCTTTTCCACCTTATGCGTCTGAGCAGACCAGCATGCACCTGTCCCTTCTGGCTGTACACAGCCTGAGAGAAACTTCAGGTCGCTTGCGATTGCCTCCACTGCCATGAAATATCCCTATACTGTCCAACCTTTGTATCGGGATAAAAAGACATAAAGAAAAGGATAAAAAGAGATGGAAGGAGCAACACATAATTGGAAATGACTGAATCTGTGCATAACAGAAGAGGGAGTATGCTGGGAGGGAGGAGGGATGTGAACGATAAGCAGATAGCGGGCGTGAGAATGGGAGTGACAGTGACAGAGTCCAATGCAAAGATAAACAGCCTGGGTGCAGCCCCTGTAATGGCTTTGCACAAGTAATTTGTCACTCCATGTGAAAAGCAAACAGCAGGAAAGGCAATGGCAACACTTTGCACTGACACTTAAGATTGGCCAAGGATGTCTCACCCATCTGTGTACAAAACTGGCTCGGCCTATTCCTCAAGAGCGAGAAAACACCTTGAAAACGTCCAGCCGCATTTCAGTTGACGAGATTATGTCAGGTTCATTATTTTAACTGGGTTTAAATAATTGTTGCTCCCTGGCTGAAGAAATACAGATTTAATAGGAGTCATAGCTTCTTGGTACAAACGTCTTTAGACATGAACAGAAACATAACTTATGTGAAATCTGTAGTGTTTTAATTCCTTCTTTAAAGGCAGCTTTTATATCACTTGCAGTATATGAAACTCTACATAATGAAACATATTTTTTACATCTTTAAAAGGCTTGAAAATGGAAATTGACCAGCCACCATTTTGAAGTAAATGACAAGCGACATAAGCTGTAAACATAATTTTGCATGTGAGCACTGCCATCTTGTGGCCGTTTCCAATACTACATGCAGAAGGAAAAAATATTTGCATCAATAAAAAGCAGGTGCCGACATTTTTCATTATAAATGAGAATATTAAAAACATTCCTGAGCCATTGAGGCATCAGCATAAAGAAATAGGGAACAAAACAATGCTGTGCAAGTCATTCAAATCCAGCAGTTCATTTTGAAACAAACAAACAAAGAACAGAATTTTGTGAAGGCATTGTGCACCATCTCAATATATTATCACACCAACCATTAACCTATTAAAATGCTCTCTGCAGGACCACCCAGCTGCGGCAGGTGAGAATGCAACAACCTTGACCTTTTCCCTGAGATGGGCAGAAGCTCGCCGTTGGCTTTCATCTGGTCTATTTTCCTGGACAGGTCGGCGTCGCTGTCAATGACCAAAGTGCACCTTTGGGCGTAGCTCACCAGAGTCTCTTCCCCTTGGCGAAAATTGCCAACCAAGGAGACCATGTCTTTACCCGCCAGGTGGAGCTCGGCAATTGATGCCGTGTTGGCGATGGTGTTCCGGTCAATTCCGAGATGGCGGAACGCTTCGCTCATGCTTTTCTTCTTGATGAAAGCGGACAGGACTTGTTTGTAGCGGTGAATGACGTACTGGACTCCGGTGGCTTGTGGAAATAGATGACAGGTTATGAAATATATGAGTTGCTGTTGCTTTTTATTAGTTTTAGTAACAATCTCAACTCTCACTGGACACACATACAAATAATTCATGCATATAGTTTCAGCCTTCCAATTTTAATTGAAAGATTTTATTTTGAAAACAGGGAAATCGTCTAACTCACTGTAACATTTGTTTATTTATTCCTATAATTTTTAGCATTGCTTTTAGGATTCACTAAGCCTTCAGCTGCTAATATCCACAAACAAATCTTAATTCTGTTACTGATGCACTGATACCACCTTTGGGTACTTAACTATCCTTTGTAATATTACATGACGTTGAAAATGTCACCTGCATCAGTTTGAGTGAAGAATTAATTTTCTGTTAATGTCCTTTTTAATAAGTCATACACCTACAGTAAGACTGCAGCTGATAGGTGGGAAAACACATCAAACTTGTGTTTTTTAACAGCAGCTAATTATCTGCAGTGTTGTCTTTATGAAAGTGTGGTTATTATGCAGAACCTGCTGACTGCTTTTCATTTGCCTGCTCAACCAACCAGTTACTGCTGCCTTAAAATGGTGATGCTGGAACAAGACTTAGGCCTGATTCAGACCTAAGTGAATCTTTCTAGAGTCTACAATGTTGCCTATTTAAGTGCCGATGACTGTGCTGGCATTTATGCTTGTGTGCTATATTACGTGTTAATTACCAAGTGATCATTTCACTGTGTTTTATATGTGGCGACAGATGACAGAAACATGTAAAATACTAGGACTTTTTTCCCCTCCTGGGTCCCTGCGCTTTGTCGTGGTCCGTTTTTTGGGGGGGGGAGCAAATACATCTATCCCTCAAGTTTTTGCCACTTCTTTGTACATTCCCTCACATTCTGATAGCTTCAGCAGCCTCCCTCCAGGAACCTGCTGACATTTACGAGTCCTTATATTGATGCTATGATTATTAATCCTTAGTTTCAGACAATGATTGTTATTCTGCCACTGAGAAATTCAAAAACTGTGCACAAAAAAAAAAAAGAGCTGGAAATGCATAAAAGCAATCGATGGTACAGGACGGGCCAATCACAGAAGTCACCGACTGCATCAACCTGATGTGTTGTTACATTTCAAGGGCGGTGCAATTCAGGTTAAGTTGTGAGTTACGGCGTATGGTTTTACAGCAGTTTGTAGTTATGACGTAGCTACAAGTAGATTTCCCACTGAAGCATAAATCCCCAGTTACAAGAATACATATAGCTCATGAGTGAAGCATAGGACCAATGAGTACTGATTATACTGATGCATCGCTAAATTCTAGTCAAACTCAACACAAGACTGAATTATTACCCCTTTTCCTGCTGTAGTCCCTCCCTTTCTTTGATCTTTTCTTATCCTTATGGTGTTTCTTGCGTCTGTGTTCACTAGATGCTGCAGACACTTCCGATGAGTCGGATGCCTCAGAGCCGCTGTCGCTGCTGGTGGAGGAACTAGAAGAAGCTCTTTCTCTCTTTCGAGATTTATTTTCTGAATGCTGCACTCTGCTCAGCTTGGGAGCTGAAAAAAGACAAAAAAAAAAAAAAAAGCGTATAAGAGACAGTATGATAAATAACTTTGTGTGCACGATAATATTATACAGTATATGCTGTATACCTTAGTAGCGTTATAGTAACATCAAAGTTGACCTGGGCAGTTCAACCTACCAAAACATACTATCGATCTAACACCTAGCTGGCTAGCTGTTAGATCGATAGCCAATTGATGCCAATTGTTACTAGCATCATTCACAGCTAGTAACAATTGGCGCAAAGCAACATTGGAGCAACCGGTGGTTCAGGGGGCTGGGAAGCTCATCTTGTAACCGGAAGGTTACCGGTTCGATCTGCCGATCTGTCTTGGTCGTTGTATCCTTGGGCAAGACACTTCACCTACCGCCTACTGGTGTTGGCCAGAGGGGCCGATGGCGCGATATGGCAGCCTCGCTTCTGTCAGTCTGCCCCAGGGCAGCTGTGGCTACAACTGTAGCTGCCTCCACCAGTGTGTGAATGTGAGAGTGAACGAATACTGGAACTGTAAAGCGCTTTAAGGGTCCCGAAAAGCACTATATAAATGCAATCCATTATTATTATAACATTATTCAGCATAATATAGCAATACAGGATCAACTTAAATAAAATCATTTATTTAATTAAAAACAACAGTTTATTTAAGATGCTTTATACAGTAAAGATACTTCAGTATTATAGAGAAAACCTCAAGAATCATCTGATCCTCATACGAGCAGCAGGTGATGATGGCTAATGATGGAACCACAGGGGAACAGCTAAGAGGCAGTGGGGCAAAATATCTGCATCTTTTATGTTTTTTAAATGTAGTTCTTCAAGTAAAATAACTATAGACCATATAGAGGCAAGTGAAAGTTTTAGGCTAGTTCTCATAAAAAAAGGCCTGTAGTACAGTAAAGAAACAGTATACTTCACTTCAGTTACTGACTTTCAGTCACAGGACTGGGGGCAGCAAACGCTGGCATGGAGCGGTTACTTGTGAGGTTTTCAATCTGGCTTCTCAGGAACTTGCGGTCTTGCATCAAATCCTCCACCTGCCTCTCGAGAGCAGCGATGCGTTCTTGTTTGCTCTCCAGCATGCACTGCAGCTTGGTGATGGTCAGCAGCACCCTCGGGGGAAGACCCTCTACTTGGGAAGCAGCTAGAAAAGACAAGACAGCCACACAAAAGAGGATTACAAGCACACAAGTTAAACTTCTATCATTTTTCTATCAGTTTTTGTCTGTAGAAAGGATGGTGTGCTTTTCAGGCAGTCGTTTCAGTATTTGTTCAGGATGAGAAGATAAAATCAAACAAATTATTATCTATTTTCTTAACTATCAACATGTTTACATCACTGCTAAGCCAGAGGCTGATGCTGGCTCAGCTTAAAGGACCATAACCATAAAAAGTAAACTACATGAAGCAGCAAATACTGTCAGAGCTTCCCATACCAGACATGGCACTGCTGGGTGTGTTGTCCTGAACAGCATCTGCTGATGCTCCCGTTTGAAAATTCTCCCACTTAATGATACGAAGGTCGTCTTGCTCCTGCTTTAGCCAGGCAGGAGAGCTGAGGCGCTCTTTGGTCCTCACGGAGCTGGAGTCGATTTCTACACAGGGCGAATAACATGACGGCTCCTGATGCCAAACAGATGACATCTCTTCAAACCTGGAAAAGGACAAGAAGGGGGTATCATAAGCCAAAAAGGTCAAAGGCTAAAGGACAGAATGATGTAAGAGTTCCTATATGGATGACACCCCAGAGAGAACAGGTTTTTCACCAATCAGAAGATTGGCGGTATAAATGACACCTCACCTGTACAAGTGCCCATTGGGAAGACAATGAATCTCAAAAATCACTCCTGATGCATTTATCAGTGAGTGTGATAGATTAAGTGCTTAAGCCTCAGTCACACAGTCCTTTAGACCAGGTAGCAATCCCCTGGCAACCACCAGTGATAAGGGAAAGGTAAGGTAGCACTTTAATTTGGTTTTTTTAAGGCAAACATTTGCAGTGTAAAGTTTGTGTTGCACGTTTTAGGGTTGCATTATCCCATGGTGAGTCGTTGCTGAGTATCTTCATTTTCCGTGCAAACTATGGGTAATTTGCTAGTGACCAAAGAAAGGAGGTTTTTGGTGCAGCAGCCTCTTTTGACCAATTTCATGTAGCAACAGCCAGAAACCTCCAGCAACCACACACCAAGCAATAGGGGAACACTAGCCTGTAGGCCTGCTGAGGCCTTTAGTACTGGTGATGACTCCAGTACTAAACCTAAAACAACTTTTACTGTGTCACAGAAATTTCAGTCTTACATTAATGCAGGAGCATAGGGGTAATGCAATATCTGGAGAAACATTGATTAAAACAACAAAGCAACTGAGGAGTTTTTTCAAAGTTGCAACAGTACTGCTCAGGAGAAGACTGAAGTGCTTCTAGGGAACCAGAATCAAGTTACAAAGGCGTTTTGATGTCACTGTAAAAAGGGCTTCAACTTCTGGAAAAAACAATGTAATGTCAGGGACTCATGTGTAGCCACAGAAGGTGCCTCGTCACATGCACTTCTTTACAAAATGTCGACACATTTTAAATAATATTTACTGGTTTTGAGAGTACTATTCAGCAAATGTAGTACTTCCTGTGCTGTTCAACGGGGCCATGCTCAAATGTTAACTAGTCATTACTACAGAAAGAAACCAGGATTCTTCGATTACCAACAATCTTGAGTTTGACTCTGCAAAATCATCTGCAAATTTCTGTTCATGGAGATTTACAGGATGCCACTGGCAGTGATTTTTCTCAGGACTGCAGCTGTATTTTTTTGGTTTAATTAATGGATATGTGGACTTCCTTATGTTACTCATGTTAAATGTGACCACAGTTTAAAATGAAGAGGTTGGCCTATGTGCAAGTAATCCCTGTGAGCCAAGGTTCAGCCTCAGGTTCCAGACAGCTCTCGACACTCAGGTTTTCATTGTTGGTTTTACATGATGTCAGCAAGAGATGATACAAAGTGAGAACAATTCTGTACATTCGGTAAAAAGTTAAGACAATGAAGCATCATGAGGTTTTTGGACTGCCTGATGCATAACACAGTTTTAAGAATGGATCATTTAGTATTTCTTTATTGTTCAGAAAAAACAAGCAAATGTGATTTATAACCATGAAAAAAGTCAGCCACCCTCTGTTCCTGCACAAAGCTACAGGTTCAAACCAAAGGATTACTCACATGTGGTGGCTTGCATTGTTACAATGTTTACCATCAACAGCTCTCTGCAAGTAAACCTGCACCAAAGCTGTATCCATGGCAACTTGATATGATCTTGTAATTAAGCGATGTGTATCTTGTAATTAAGAGATGAAGATCTTGCAATTATGAGATATTTTTAAAAGATGCAGATCTTCTAATTATGAGATGGTACGTTAAAATTACGAGCTACAGAAGTCATAATTACGAGATAACATCACCAGTTCGTGCAACGTGCTACTGAGCAAATGAAGGCTTGATGTAAAACTGAAACATGACTCAAAGCGCTTTAGTACCTGAACAATGCTCACGCAGTATGACGGCCCTCTACGGCCTCATTTAATGCATGGCTGGCTGCATCAAGAGCTGTCACTCAAAATTAACATAACAAAGGCGATATTACTATCACGCTGTAGGTCATGCACAGCAGGCTTTAGTCCATACGTAGGTCTGAGGCATATAGTTTTAGCTGCAGTCAGGTTTACTCTGAGAAGAAAATAGATTTTATCTTCTAGATTCACTTGTAAAGAAAAGAACATTTTCCAAATTGTATATAAGGATGCACCCAGTTTTAGAAGTGTTGATGACTGAATTTGTCATCTGGATGAAGGACTGAAACAACTATTATTTATTAATTAGCAATGCTTAAAATAGCTTGAAACAAACTAATAAGCAAATATGACTTTTGTATATTAAATAATGAAAGAAAATCTGTTTATGCATTATGTTCATTAAAGAAAAGATGAACAGGATATTTTATTCTTCAATTATGATCTCTGTCATTCATAATTCTAATTTACTCACTCATAATTACAAGGAAAGGTCATCAGATGCTTGATTAGAAGTTTAATTATTATTATTTAATTTACCTCTATTTTAACATAACATTATACAGGATACCTGAAGAAGTTAGCAGGGTTTTTTCCATGTAGAATGACTCATGTGGCCTCTCATGGAAAACAGCCACATAATAGTTTCTGTTTCCCATCATCGTCATCATAACAGATCCAGAGGTTGACAGTGAGTCTAAAACATAGAGGTGCAAAGTTTTCCTCTGTGAGCTGACTGTTACCAAACATGGGAATGGTCACACACGGACTTTGTATAGTGAGAGTCATAGTTTAACATACTAACCTGAACGTATATGGCCACAATTATTGGATAAAGACTATTAAACAAAGATAGATAGAGATGTGGCAGATTTTTCAAGAAAAACAAACGTGTTTGCATACACTGCATAAAAAGCAAACAAAGAAACAACACAATAAAGTGTATAAGAAGAAGAAGTCACCACAACCAGTATGGATCTACATATTTGAGCTGGCCGAATATCTTAACTTCTACACTATTGAATCATTCACTACCAGAAACCAACAACAGTTTCTAAAGGGTAAAATTAATTTTGAGTAGAACTGACTTCAGCTTTTTGGTTCAACCCAAATAATCCCTGTTTGTCATGTGGCCCCTTGGGAAAATTACTGCCCACCCCTGGTGTAACATCACAAAAACATCTATGCTAGTGTGGGCCACAGTCCTCTGGTGGGATATGAGGGTACTGCAGGTAGGCCACATATCTATTTTCTTCTACATATCCAGTACATGTCATGTCAGTAGGTGTCATGGAGAACTGGGACCTATCCCAGCTGTAATAGTGCGAGAGGCAGGCTTCACCCTAGACAGGCAGTTGATCCACTGCAGGGGCCACAGTCATTTACAATAAATAAACTTTTTATTTGGTTTTCTGAAATTCAATCAAATCAAATCAAATTTTTATGAAATGTTTCTACTGTTCTTCTAAAGAACTTTTGATGAAGGTTTTCTAATTTTATTTACTGGGTGGCCGAAGATGTTCACATTTCAAACTATGTTCAGACATCGATGTTCAGACACCTTTCATGGATCAGTGAAGGGTGCTTGCTACTTTTTCTGCTCCTGAATGAAACACTAAACAGCACTATGAGATCTTCAATCCAAATTATGAGATAATCTCTTCTGTGCTAAAACACTGAAACAAAAACACTTAGTTAAAAGCACATGTATCATTAGTTATTGTTTTAATCAGTAGTTACTATGAATATCCACAGTGTGTCTTTTGTCCTGTGTCCCTCCTGTTAACCCCCATTGGTTGCAGTAGATGTCTGCCCCTCCCTGAGCCCTGCCAGAGGTTTCTTCCTGTTAAAAGGCAGTTTTTCTTTCCCCCTGTAACCAAGTGCTTGCCCACAGGGGGCCTTTGACTGTTGTGGTTTAATTTAACCCTAATATTGTGGCATTTACCTTAAAGTGGCTTGAGGCAACTGTTTTTGTGATTTGGTACTATATCAATCAAATTGAACTGAATAGGTATAAACTGCAAAACGTTTATATGACGTTTATCACGTCTGAAACACAGTAATAATGCATGAGGAATAGCGAGGAATAGCAACTTCTGAGTATCTATACATCAGAATAATGCACTAAGTGCATTAATGGAACCACTAAGGTATTTTTATCCTCTATAACTGACGTCACATTGATCAGAAATTGAGTGCAGTTAAATAAGTAAGTGACCCGAGTGTTAGCTTTTCATGACATCAGTGGGTTTGTGGGCCTTTGGTAAATGATTGATGATTAATGATTGAAAAAGATAAAAAACTAAACTAAAAATAATCTGTCTGCTTTACTGCTGCAGTGAGCATTGCTTTTACCTTTGTGCAAAGGCCTCGTCATTTATTAATCAAGAACCATGAGTTCATAACATATCACACATTACTACACTCAATAGGAGATCATGAACAAAGCACAAGTTAAGCATTGATTGATTATGTCCTAATTTCTGCTTCACTACAGTGTTATGCTGTTTTTCTAATTTTTTATCACTCATTAGCATGAAATGTACTTTGTTAGTCAGGAGAGGTTTCTGAATCAGACACACCTTTGCTGGGAAGATGTGGAAAGGAAACTCCAGGTGGAAAATATTTCTGAGTAATGCAACAACGCTCCATCTAAAGTGATGTATGTTTTAAGCTAAATTCTAGTGTTTACTGTCACAAACTTCTGGTAGCAGTTTCAAATGCGGCTCAGCCTCCTCACATGCATAAAACAAACAGCTGCTTCTGCAGGTAAAGAAAGCTTTGTTTACCATTTCTACTGTGGCACTTACAGTGGGATCAAATATCAGAGGCTGCCTGCAACACATGAAGACGCACACCCTGTATTTACAAGACTTTGAAGGGTGAGCTTGGCTCTGTGTTGAAACGATAAAAACTCTTAAAGGTAGGAGGAAGAGTGGGTGACAAGCTATAAAAGAGATGTAAATAACATGACTTGTGAGTTTAGACACTTTTCTCTTTACATAATGAATTTTATGCCACCAAATGAACTCAAAATTGGTTTCTATCAATCAAACTTTTTGTCTGAAAGTAGCAAAGTGTAGCATGTACAATTATGCACTGAAAACCAAAATGATCTAATGTCTCTTTAATCTCTCTAATGGTTTAAGATGGTAGTGAGACTTGCTATGATGTATGGTTTGGAAACAGTGGCACACAAAAAAAAAGAGCTGGAGGTGACGTAGCTGAAGATTTTCAAGGCTAACATTTTTACTGGGAATAACCAGAATGGACACGTCTAAAAATGAGCGCTGCAGAAGGACGGCTCTGCTGAATGTTTTGGAGACACAGTTGGAGAGGCAAGGCTGAGATGGTTTGGACATGGGCTGAGGAGAGATAGTGGATATATTGGACAAACAATGTTGAATAATAAACTGTTTGGTAGAGGGATGAGAGGAAGACTACAGAGAAGATTCATGGATGTAGTGAAGGAGGTCATACAGGTGGTTGGTGTGACAGAGGAGGATGATAGGGATAGAGTGCCATGGAGGCAGATGGAGTTGAACTTAAAAAAATGTAGATACATACAATTTTCTGTTAGAAATATGAAGCTTTATTTGCTGGAAGTTGGGCCAAAACTGAAGCAGAATTTCTCATCATATCTTAAACCAGTGAGGCCAAAACATTTCCCATAATGCAACTGAGCAGCACCTTTCAATTTCAGTTGTAGCACATTAATTCTGTTTAAACACTGTATAAAAGTCAACCAAAAAAGAAAAAACAAAACAAAATAATGAAATCACAACACACTGACTAAATGCTAAGCAAAAATAGTTCATCATACGTCTCCATAAATTCCTGCACCAGCAGACGCCAATCGTGAGAGACTGGACAAATGTCAGTGGTTAACGTTTGTAAGAAAAATTCCTTTTAATGAATGCAATATATGTATATATTATTTTAATCGTCGAAGGCTGGGCCAAAAAATGAAGCAGCTATGTCAAACCTCCATTGCCCAGAATGCAACCAAACTGTATGTTTTGTATTAAAACATCTTGAAGCATGCTCAATCATCCAGGTAAGCAAATCTCCAAAAGTTGATTCTGTTCATCTGAGACTGAAGAAGTCACTGGATGAGTGACGAAACGTTTCTCCCACTGAAAACGCTACGTCCAGATGAACAGAATCAATATTTGAAGATGCATTTTTTGTAGTTGTAATCAAAGTCCTCATTGTATAATTTCTCTCTTGCAACTTTTGTGGAAATACTAAAGTTTTGTGATGTTTGTGGCAATTTCTTCTAACCTCTTGGCCAGATCTCTCTGGAAAGAGATTCAGTCTCATCTCAATGAGACTTTAGTATATGTAAAATTAGCACAAAATTAACACAGAATCACAACATCATGATAAAAAACTAATGACACATCTGCATTAACTCCTGCATTAACTCACGATGATTCAGAATACTGGCCTTGTATTTACTAGGTATCTGATCTATACCAGTTATCGATCGATAATTTGCAGTATTGCACAGTATTAGTGTAAGATGTAATGGCTGCAGCCACAAGATAAGTGGTGCATTTAGGTGCTCAATTCCTTAATGCAGTATATCAAAATGACAGTAGTTTATCTGCTTGTGTAAACTGGAGGAAGTGGACATCACTGCTTAACTTGGTGTTTCCATGGAGATGTTGACTAACTCTAACAAGCTGAAGCACCAAAACACAAGTAAGTGAGTAAGTGCTGCAGTGATTAATCTGAGTCCAAAAAACACATTAATATCCGTGAGGTGATCCTAAGCTACTAAGAGAAAAACATGGGGCTCAATGCAGAAGGAAGACCAATGTTATTTTTTTTAACCTCTATGTTAATTACAGAAGCATAAATGTGTTCGGCAACTGTTTTAAATAAGGATATTTAGCATGACAGAAGTTACAAACCTTATAAAACACACAAAGGTGCAACGTTTAGAAGACTACACAGGGCTAAACATGTCTCCTTGCAGTGGGTTTAATTAGCTCCTACCAAGATGGATGCTAATGACTGTAATTACCAGCAAAAAAAGGGGAAAGGGGAGCAAGCAACAAAGCCGGTGAAACACGCGGGACAACGTACCTTTAAGAGAGTCCAGTGGATAAAAGTGGAGGTGATAATGTCGTCCTGTTTGTCCTGCTGTCAACTGAAAATTCACCTGGAGTAAATCACTTGGTTGGAGGGAAATATAAACAGAGACGGGTGAGAAAATGAGGGAGTACTGTAACGTGCGTGTCTGGCAGAGGGGCGGGGCCATGGAGCTGCCTTCAGGTGCTCCACAGAAAGTCAAGCTTCTCGTAACTGTAACTTTGATTTCAAAACTGTGGCGCTGTCGTTTCAGAGGTATAGCCAATGTAACTGGTTGCAAAGTTCTTGAAGTAACAGGAAATCATTAGTAGAGCTCCATGATTATAAAAAGCAATTTCTGGATGTAACAGTTGGAGTGCGAATGTTCTATATATCCAATATGTACCTTTTGCTGATGAGTTGTACACCGGATGCCCTGACTTGTGTCACCAGCTGGAAACAAACCAGACCTTTTACTTACCAAGCAAATGTGTGTTTTCTCGCCGGCTGGATTACAATGTATTAAATGCATTGTTGGACGTTGTTAATAATTAAATAACAATGGTGTTATATTACTGGAACAAAGATTGAAATGGTGACTGAATCAAATTTCTTACTAGCAGATCATAAGCTCTCTTGAAAATATAAGATATGGTGAATCAAATCTCAAAAAGCATTTTCTTTTTTGAATCTTGCTTTATCTCAGTTATTGTTCTGAGCTATGGGATAAAGCATATGACCTTAATTTGAAAACCTTAAAAAAATTATAGAAAGAACAACTAGGATAATAGCCGAGATGGGTTCAGGAGATCCCACCAACAAATTGTTTCTGAGTTTGTAAAACTTTAAGATGTGATTGACTTGTGATCAAAATTTGATTAATCATGTTCAAAGCAGTGGCCATTTGAGGCTAGCTCCAAAAGCATATTGATTGTGATATCCAGAGCTAAAAAGTCGAACTTTAAATAATTAAAAATAATCTTTGGATAGTTTCTCCCTTTCAAAAGGTCTTCACATAGTTCTTGCAAAGCTTTGATGTGTGTCTGGGCTCATTATTCATCTCCATGATGATGCAACAATGACACAACAATCATGGCTGCATTCACTGTTGCAAATGTTGTCTGTTGCAAATGCCAATCACCCATGGTCTTCTTTCCCCCAGAAATGACTGCAAATGTGTTTCTAAATCTTTAAACTTTCTAATAATACTATGGAAAATAGTTTTTAAACTCTTTCACACCATCACCAGAGTAGGTACTTTAAGTTCAGAACTAGAATAGGAAATAATATTTATTCATGTTTGACATTATTTCTTGTGCGTCTTTGCTGATTTTATGAAGGCCAAGTTAGGATAACCACATGTTTTAAGAGTTATTTTTTGTTTTGTTTTTCAAATGTGTATTTCTTTTCTTTTCCTTTTTCCACAGAGAGAATTTTCTCTGGCTAGTGTTGTATGGTTCTGATCACCCCAAATTTATGTTCCAGTGTGAGTCAAAGAGTAGGTACTTGTCTGTGTCTGGGGTTTCTGGTAAATTTCATTACTGAGGCTTCCATCTTCCTCAGTGCACACAACAATAGTAACCTATTTTCTTTGGTTTTTATCCACAGAGTTAATGTGTTTGTTAAGTTACAACAAATATTCTTACAATCTCAAAGATATTTTGAGGTTAATAAAAGAAAGCTCAACACTTACCTCCCAACTTGGTTAACTGTGTCCTTTACATGTGAACATTTCCCATTTTGATTTCCTAAATTAAATTACATTTACGTGCTGTTACCATATTTCCCACTGTCCTCGAAAGCAGCAAAGGGGTGGTGACAAACTTGAAGGTGGGGTCTCCTTTCACGGAACATAAAATGATAGTAAGCCTTTTCCCATTCAGTGTAACATGTTCAGTGTTCATGTTCCAGGCCATTTGGATTACTGAGGTATGAATAAAGTCAGACATGATGACATTAAAGGAAACTTTATTAGCAGTAAGACTAAAATTCTTTGGCTATATAGAAGCTAATAAGCAGGCTGATGCTGTGACTATCTCATGTGCTGTAAGTCATTTGAGTATCTTTTTGCAAAATGTTTATAATAGTGGTCACTCATAAGAATAAATCTCAGCTGCCATTAACGGACACACAAGTGACACAGACATCAGATTCTCCACATGTTAAAAATCAACCTGAACATCACGATCAGATTTCTTTTCACACACCCTCTGGTCTATTCTAAGCAGTATGCTAAATAATGCTCCGTATTAAACACTCTTCTTTGTTAGTCATAAAATATATAAAAAAAATACATGTATAACAAGGAGAGGTGTATTTGGATTTGTCAATTCCTTTTTTTTGCAACTAAATATATATCAATATATAATTTATTTCAATGAGAAACTGATAAAATATATAACCGCTGCTGTGAGAACAGTTCAGATTCAAGTCCATTGCATTGCATAGCCTTCATAATGCCAGCTAATACTCCTTCAACTCGAAATTTCACATTTCTTCATTTAAAAGCACAAAGCCATGCTGACTGATTGCATTAGTTATAACAGGCACAGTTTGGGGCACGGAGGGTGAAAAAGGTCAAAGAAGTATTTGATCTAAAGAAGCATAATACTTACATGAAAGTCTTAATAGATTAGTGAATGCAAGAGAATCAGGTAGCGAAGTAAATACAGGTCTTATGTTTTTAACATCATTATCTTATCAAGTCTTAAGCCACCTGATCACACCACGCTCGATCTAATTGATTCAGTGTGACTACAGCTGGCTCCTGTTTGTGTTGTAGAAATCTTGGTGCTTTATACTGGCCACTATATAAATGCTGGTTAATTAAAGATTAAAAATTGACTAAGAAATGGGCAGTAATTGTGAGACACAGCTTCACTCACTGATAAGTTCTAAGTAAGAGAATCAAGGTCAGCGTCTGTGAAGGAGGTAAAATAGAGAGCCAACCACATTAACAGTAAGTCAGTTTGGACAAGACACGAGCCAAGTTAATTATTTAATCGCCCCACTACCCTCCTGCTCCGGTCACAATATCATACAGAGAGACCGAGTAAAGTTAGTTTGTTAACCAGACAACCCGCGTCCTTCCTGCCTGCCTCTCTGGCTTTCAGTGGCAGATAGCGAGAAGGAGGCGCTTAAAGTCACCGCTGCACTCGTCCCTCAGGGCGTCCTTAAGGGACACATCATACTTCTCCAGGTACATGTCCTTGATGGTCTCCAAATCATACTGTTGAAAAAAAGAGAACCACAAAATTAAATTAGCCTTTATGTCGAGCCTGCCAGAAGTCAACTCATGGGAATTTACCAAATATAATATGATGGAAATAATCAGTTTCAACTTGACCCTCTAACAAATGTGGAGAAGACAAACTCATGTTTAAAGTTTCACTCACACAGGCCTAGAGACAGGCCAGCGATTCCCTAGAAACCTCTGGTCACTAGGGAAAAATGTGTATTCCCCAACTGGTTGATTAGCAGTCACTATAAGTTACTGGGTGAAAGTGGTCGCAAAGACGGTGTGGCATCGACAACCTGGAGTTACTGGGAGTACTGCCCAGTATCACCAGATAACATCTGGGAGTTAATTCTGAAGTGGTGCTTCTATGCAAATTGCTGATAACTGTGGTGACCAAAGCAATCACATAGAAGTTTTAGTTGCAGCAACATATACCTGTTTTTGCAACCAGTTTTTACAAAGCTAGAGCCACCAGTCTTCTGCAACCACTTGCCAACCACTTTGGGAATACACATTTTTCTCTAGCAACCAGTGGTTACCATGAGGTTACTGACTTTAAATCTCTGTGAGTAGGGCTTATACATCAGTTTCACAGTGACTGTCAGAAACCTAAAGCAACTACTCATAATTTATCTAGAATACAAATTTTTCCATAGTGACAAAAGGTTGCCAGGCAGTTGCCAACTGGTCTCTAACCTACGTGACTGGGGCCTAAATCATTTACATTTTCTGGAGTAGATTTCTGATCCACATTCTGCACTTGTTTGAATTCTTTTTGATTAGCATTTAAAAATGTCTTGTATACTATACGTTTGTATCTTAACATAAACCAGGGGACAGGATTTACCAGAGTTTGCCTGAAGATGGCAGTGAACAGTCTTATAAGTGACTTTAAAGTGTAAGAACATGCATACTGTAAAAACAGATGTAATAATCAGTGAGCTGTTTAGTAATCGCAGCATGTTGTGAATGTTTTTAATCATCTTTTATCGTGTATTTTAGCTTGACAGTCTTTGGCCCCTTCTTATAAACAAGGTCATGCATCATTAGCGGAATTACCTCGGAGCGACACACAATAATGCGAATCAGGGTGTCCTCATCAGTGCCTGCTCCTTTCATCGCTTTGTTCACACGTCTCGCAAAGTAAAGCTGGGGATTCTTGGCAACTCTTACTGTGAGGAGGAGGAAAGGGTTTCATTAAATTCCACAGCAGATTATGAACCATATGTTCCTGCAGCAACAATTTATTATTCTTCAATATGCTTATTAAACACAAAACTTTTATTTGCATAGCACAATAGGAGTTTACCCAACGTACTTTCCTGTCATCTAGTATACAAAAAACTAGCAGTTTGCCATGTGATTTTGATGCTACCACTGCTTCTCTAATCTTCTAATCAAATTAAATCAAATCTAGAATCATAGATTTTAATATGGACAGCTTTCTAATTCATACTAACCGAGAGCAGTGTAGCATTTTTTCAGTGTCCCTCCAGTCTCGTTCTCAATGGCATCGAGGATTTCTGTTCCAGAGAGCTGTTGAGATAGTATAACTAGCTGAGTTAAGCACTGTAAATGTCTTACAGAGTAACCTTTCACTTTCCATATACAAATATTTCTTATGTAGTGATTTAGGTGTCAGGAAACAGTGATGTGATATGTGCAAGCAGATATGCAATATCACTGCAGCAGTGGGCACAAATACCAACCTGCTCATATATCTTGAAGGTGGCCTGGAGCTGCAGGTAATTTCTGGTGGCCAGGATGTAGGTGAAAGTGGATTCGTCTGTCCCAAAACGGCTTTCACCAGCCTGCATCAGTTCAGCGAATATTAATGTTTTTCAGGGTCAATAAATCTGCCACGATGCCATTATGAATAATTTAAAAATGAAACTGTACCTCAAACAGGGCAATAGCATCTTGTTCAGCCAAATTCTCATCCACCTCATAACTCTCATCTCTGTTGCCCTGGAAGAAGACAATTAAGAGGACTTTGGTCCTTACTGAGGTCTATTTATCTGACTCACGCAACTTTATCTGGGCTCCGTTTTACTCGTGAGAGGCTGTCTGGATGTTGGCCAGTGTGTGTGTGTGTTCACATGGCATGGTTTGGCGAAGGGAGAGTGAGCTCGATTTCAGTCCAGGGACAGATGGGAGGAATTTAGTTACACGAGTAGAGTAGAAACTCAGGGCCACTTACCTGCAAAAGAGCTGTGAGAAGGTTTCTAACATCCCCGCTCGTATCTCCCTCGATATCGGCTTCAAGATCACGCTCGTGCACTGCAAGAGTGACACCGAGAAAAGTCACAAAGCATGAGGACCACCAGATATTCTTTTACCATACGATACAAGTGTGTTGGTGTTTTCTGGATAGTATTTTATGTTAGTATATTCCTAGATTTCATCCACCATTTTAGCCATTTCCTGCAACCATTCACCTATTCTCGTTTCCTTGCTGTGCATAAAAGTGTACAGCAACAATCAGAAAACTAGTTAATAGTGTAAAGTGAAGTAGTGCAGTTAGCTGCTTAGTTAGCTTCACAAGTAATATTGGAAGCAGAGCACATGACTCAAGTAAATATTTTCACATACTTGGTCATAGTCCTGGTTAAATGGGGCAGCACTCTAAACTATTAGGATTGGGCACTGGAATGATGGCATCTTTCTAACAAGCTATTATTTATTCTTTATAGCTGAGGTGACCAACAGACCAATTACTAGACAAATCTAGTGGTCTTTCTAGATTTGTCTGACCATTTCTATTTTACTCTGTGCAACATTTGTCACAGTTATATTAACCTGCACAGCCTTTTTCCTTTGTGTTTACACTCAATGTATGGAAACAGGAAGAGAACTTATTTAAAGATTTTGCAACCAGCCTTTTTATTTTTGAATACAAACCTTCTTTTACTTGAAGTGAGAAAATAAGATTTTATTATTATTTTATTATAATTAATAAATTAATAATAAAAATTGTTGAACTACTGTTGAATTGCTGTTTGTGTTTTATTTATCTCTTATGCTATTCGTTATTGGCCCGTAAAGCATCAATAAAACATTTGATAACTATAACATGGTGCTTGACTACTATATGGAAGCTTGCTATTACATTTAATAATTTTCTCATTATACGTTTATTAGCAGTGTGCCCTGCATATGCTATTGTGCTAGCTTTATGCTGTCCCAAGTAAAACAACAATACCTAGCAAAGTCAGCAAAGTCATCGCTCAGGTCTATAAAATGTAAGCTTTAGCTATCAGTGTGCTAACATAGCATATTAGCTAGTTCACCCGAAGAATAAGGACAAAGCATGCTAATAATCTGTTCAGCTAACCAGCATATCCACAGGCTGATTAAAAGCCATCAAACACATCAACCAAAGAATCTTCTAGTCATTCTAAATCCTAATAAAACAAACTCTTAAATAATCATACGCACTCTGTAGAAAATTACAACGACAAACTTGAATGATGATGTAATTCCTTCCATGCATAATTATAAAAAGAAAACTAAACAGAGGTTACTCTGTTCAAAACTCATAAGATTTCAGTGCCTATAACCACAGAGGATATAGCCAGCTATAGTGGTAAGTATAATCAACTCTCAGCGCCAGCATAATAATGAAAGGGAAGTGGAAACAGGATGGGCCTTGACTAAACAAAATGTGACATAGCACTAGAGACAAAAATAATAAGCTACTGTATGAGGTGTAGGTTGATGACTCACACTTAGTAATTTCATCAAACGGAGAAGAGATTTAAAAACTGCTAAGTTGCTTATTGTACTAACCCTGAAAGTAGCATTCCTTGAACATGGCAATGTCCTGTTAAAAAAAAAAGTAGGAAGTTAGACATTTCCTCTGAAATTGAATTGCAATATGATTGTCAATATAAATATATATTTTGCTAGTTACAGCGTTTGTAGCGGTGCAGAGGAGCTCCACCAAGACATCTTCATCAGTGCCCGGACCTTTCATTGCCTTCCTGAGCTCCTTCACAGCATAGATAACCGGCGGATCCAGCATGGCAAGGACAGCCTTCTCAAAGTTCCCTGACAGCTCTTTCTTCAACACATCCACCAATTCCTATCCCAGACAGACATGCTGATTTTAGCAGAAACATAAAAAAAAATGTTTCTTACACATTTGAAATGAGAAACATGTCAAATGGCACTCACGTCATCATATTTTTCAAAATAGGCCTGTTTAATTTCCTGACGCTGAGCTGAACTCCGGTTTGCCAGGATGTCAATAATAGCCTGCTCATCAGTTCCTGAAAAGAAGTCACAACAGATCAGATGCAGAGAAATCAGATGCATCCTTTCAAAGTTTAAAGAGACTAGTTTAATTAAATAATGTACCGTTTTCATCATATTCACAACCTACCTAACCCCTTGCAGGCTTTGCGAATGGCCTTGATGTCAGCAACAACATCAAAATCTTCATAGGGAAAAACTGTGGGCTGAGAAAACAAAAATAATAATGTTACATGCAGTAACTGTTATGGACACACACTGATTACAGCTAATCACTGTTTATGCAAGGATTTCTGATCGCAGGCAAGAGCAGCTGGCAGCTGGGGGAAGGGATGGTGCTCCTTGTTGAGGAATTCAGCAACTGAACTCTTTAAACAAACTTGGTGGAGGCCGCATGAATGAAAGCAGTCAGTGAAGTGCAATCGAGGGACCAAAAGCAAGCTGAGAGGGGTTTCACAGAGTGAGAGAGAGAGAGAGAGAGAGAGAGAGAGAGAGAGAGAGAGAGAGAGAGAGAGAGAGAGAGAGAGAGAGAACAGTCTCCCATAGCAAAGATACATTAGACTACATATATGGGCATGAATATTATGGTATTTTCATATATACAGGTTCATACAACACCCCTAAAATAACATATGCGATATTTTAGGGGTGAGGGGAAACATTGATACAGCCGAGTATCTTAATATTTTGTATGGCGATAGGAACGCCAAATATCGATATGTTATTAAACAAATTCAAATACTGGACACACTTCGCTCGACAGGACAGCAACCTTCCTGCATCTACAAAAAACCTCTGCCTGATGGGAGGCAACCTTTCTGCAGTCACAATCTGCCTGGGACAGACGTAGAAAGATTGTCGTAGGCCTGTATTACTCTCTAATCTAAAATTGCAGACAATGCCAACATGTTGCCATCAGTCTGAATGAGTCTTTGTCAATAAGCCCAACTCAAGGGTCTGATCTCAGCTGGCTCCCAGCCATACTTGCCCACCTTGAGACCTCAGAATTAGGGAGACATTCAAAAGGGGGGGGGGGTATACATATACATATATTTACAAAAAAAACCTTTAATTTTGCAGTGTTTATTTATCGGATAAAATAAGTTAAATGTCACCGTTATTATTGTCCGGCGGAACTGGCCTTCGCGGTCTAAGTGGGCCGGGTACTCCGAAAGCCAGGTAGACTGGAAGTGAGCAACTGTGAAATTGGAGGGTCTAACCTTCTTCTGTTTGACGTTTATTCAGCTGTGTGGAAACCCTCCCGAGGGATTAATAAAGTTTTATTTAATCTAATCTAATCTAATAACTTTAAACTCAGCCAAACCGATTTACTCACGAACAAATAAGACACTGAAAAAAGCCAAACAATAACATGTTTACGTTATCTAAGTGACTTATATGTCATGTTTAATGTGCCAGGAGTTTGCTGTTCTCGTCAGCTCAGATATTTGAAGTTTACACAGCTACATTCTCGCCTGAAAATATGTTAAAAGTTTATTTTGCGACCCAGAAAAAGTAATAAGAGTAATATAAAAACTAAGTAGCTGCAGTAGTAGTAGCCATTGTTGGAAACTGGAATTGACTGGGCCAGTGTGGGATATGGTTTTTCAATTTTGTTGTCCGGGTGGAAAATCGAGAGAAATTCGGGAGAATGATGGCTCCGGGAGATTTTTGGGAGGGGCATTGAAATTCAGGATTCTCCCGGAAAAATCTGGAGGGTTGGCATGTATGCTCCCAGCTGGTTTTATTCTGGTTATATTTCTATAGAACACAAAGGTTTCTGAGCACAAAGGTAACAAATGTGAATTTCTGTCTGTGTAGACAACATCAGATATGGGATTTTTGATGATTTATGACATTTCATTGGTGTATTGTCAAAAAAATTTAATAACTGGCTTGACACCCTTTAATTGCAGACTGATCGCAGACTGACTCCATCCTATGGCAGCATTTGTGGCAGGTTTTACTGATAGGGGCTGGCATGTTTTTGGTTTTTTTTTTTGTCCATTTCTAAGCAAAAAAAAATAACTTAAGTGAGATAACTGTATACTGGATAAAACAGATACTGACAAAGTTTAACTTTGAGGACCCCTTCCTGTGCCCCCTTCCCTTGTTTAGTTTCAGCTGATCTCCTGACTGATCCTCATTTCAAATTTAACACCACGGGTGCTCAAGCTTTCAGCTGTGCCGCACCTTGTTTCTGAACCCATTATCGCTGCACTTTTGTCAGCTTGAGTCTTTGACAGAGTTCAAATCTCAGCTCAAAACTCATCTGTTTTCATTTTCACATCAGTGATAATCCATCCTGATTTTTGTGTTGTAAGGTGACCTTGAGTGTTTTGAAAGGCACAAACAAAAATATTAATTATTATTAATAATAATAATAATTTGCAATTAAATCACATTATAATTGCAATGAGTTTTACAATACTCAGCAAATCTTAAAATGTGAAGTCAAGATCTTCAAAATCAACTGAAATTTCCAGCCCCATAAATGGACGAGCCAAATAGCTTCTGGGAAATTTTTTTTTATGGTCAGACGAGACAAAGACTGACTTATTTTGGTTACAATGACAAGAGGAGTAAAGATGAGACTTTCAAACCTTAGACCACTGTACCAGCTGTCATGCATGGTGGTGGTAGCATCATGCGCTGGGGCTGTTTTGCTGCCAGTGGTGCTGCTACATTGCACAAAGTGGATGGAATAATAAAGGTGGAGAGTTTTGAATTCTTCAGCTTCACCTCAAATCAACTTTTAACAAAATATCAGGCGGAGTCTATGGATGTATTAGAGCCTGTATACTTACATATAAAATAAATAAATATGAAATAAATCTCCTTTGCAAGTATCCTTATAACTGGACCTTATTCTACCTATTCTTCCTTCTGCATTTTAATCAGTCCAGTTATTTTTCTTTTCCCAGTTAAAATATATCAATAGCATTTTTAAAGGAACTTTGCCAAAAACTTCTCACAGAAATTTTCTTTCTGCCTTAAAATGTTTGACATATTATAGGTTCACAAGTTATTCACAACAATGTGCCAAGCCATATTACCTATAGCAGTATATAAGGAAGCATCTGAAAGACATCTCCTGGACTATTCTGCTCTGCCCTTCTATAATATTAAATATGACTAATATTGAAAAGTCCCTGATTTCCAGATGAGATTTTAAAGTCGAGGTCTTTTGCAGTGGATAGAATATGTTTTCACTGAGATAAGCCTTTGTGGATTCAGAAAATATATTGTACTTGTTTTTTTGTTAGTTTTTTTTTACATTTCAGGCTGGAAAATGCAGCCAGGAAGTGGTTAGTATGGTTAGTACGTTTCCAGTGGTCGAGTGTTGACAAAAACAATTCATCTCACGCTCTTCTCTCTACATCCAGCGCTGAATCATTAAAAGTATAGCTGTAGTATTTGCTCACTCAAATAAAAAGAGTAGTGTCAACCATTTGTACTGATTAATAACATGGTGATAGGACAGGATCCACAGCCTCCCGTGAAATCCTTTCATTGCGCACAGTCGAACTCATTAAAGAAAAAAAGAACTAGTGTAACGGGACCGTGATGAAATTCCGCAAAGGAGTGGCCCTTTCCTTTGCGTAAACCCCGATACGGCGTCTCCCAGACGGTGTCATTTGCAGCGTTTACACCGCTTGAACCTTAAAGAAACAGCGCTAACTGAGAATCTATATTCACAGCTCTTTATCTCGTCAGTGTAGTCGCAATAATAGAGGTTCCGTATGATGAAATGGGTTGTGCGTAAAGCCTTAAAAGTGGAGGGCGGCTCGCATTATACGGACTAAAATGATGCAAATAAAACATGTTTTAAACTCCTACAAAGACATAATCCAGCCGTCATTCCTGGCGGTGGTCGAACCGAAAGTATGGCTCATACAGACTTAAACCAGCGAAGCCAAGAGATTTTTTTTTTTAAATCTAGCCTTTAATCAGTGTTTTTCTCAGAGAGATTAGGAGGAGAATGACGCCTACTTGACAGTTGCCCATTTTCGTGGAGATGATCCGTCAGCAGCGGCTGATCTCTTGTTGAACTGGCAGCCTTTGGGTGGGTTTGGGGGATATTTGACCTCTTCTGACCAAACTGCGACTCAGCTGCACATACTGGAATGTGACGTCACCGCGGAGCACAGCGTGGCCCGGTTACGTGCGCAGTTAACGTCCACAGCCCTTCCCCCGGTTTCTGTCTGACTTAATCATGCTTACTGTAAAGATCCACTCCAGAAATGTTGCGTTATATAAGAACATATTAGTAATTCTTCCGATTAAATAGTTTAATTAGCCAATATACAAATATTTTTAATAGTCGGTATGAAGATATGGTGCACAAACGAGGATTTTATTACACAGCAACCAGGAGCGTGTACTGAAGAGAGGCATAGGGCACCAACCCCCCCCCCCCCCCCCCCCCCCAATATTGATTATATGGTCATTATTTATAGTGAAGTTACTCTTCCTGCTCACTTCATGATTAGCTCCTGATCATTTACCATTATCAAAAATATTTAAAAAAATTAGTATGAATATACTTTTTTCTCTTAATGCCCCTTCAAGTTGGGGACAGTGTGCATCTTAAACACATTTATAGTACTTGGTCATATACAAATGCATAACAAACACCAATTAGGAGTGTCATTAAATCAGAAGTTAACTTTACAATTATAATGGTCTAACGTAGCCCAGAAGTCAAAGCCATCCCACCAAAGTCGAGTTAATTAATAACTCAAATCAGGAAAATGCATTGTTTTTTTTTTTTCCCTTTTCCTCTTCCTATGTGATACCAGAATTACAACAAAAATAATGAAAATCTGTGTGGATCACAAAGAAGAAATATTGTTTAGTTATATAAAAACAACATCGCATTTGAACATTTTGTACTTTTTGCAGATCCACTGTCCTATATGCATACCATACATTGATATGAATGGATACATTAGATGAGAACATTTTGAGAATCCATGTTGTCCCATATAGGAGGCAGCGAGGTGATTTAGATAATATATGGATTCCCTGTGGCCCTCCTGTACAATAATACAGACCCCCCCAGAAAAGATCGTCATGGATCAGTCCACTCCCTTTACAAGACTTTGTAGTAGATATAATAAATCATTGGGTAATGATTATTAGATCGCCATCAGTAACTCAGATACTAACCACACCTGGTGTGACTGCTTCTGATCAGTACAAATTAGTCAGACTTAATAAGGCATTCTACCAGATCCCAAAGGTGCTCAATTAGATTGAGATCTGGTGACTGTGGATGTCACTTAAGTGCAGTGAACTCATTTTCATGTTCAAGAAACCAGGTGGAGATGATCTTTGTTTTGTGACATGGTTCATTATCCTACTGGAAGCAGCCATCAAAAGATGGGTGGTCATAAAGGGATGGACACAGTCATCAACAACACTCAGGAGTCAGGTGGGGTGTAGTGTTTAAAGATTCTTAATTGATACTAAGGGGCCCATAGTGTTGCAAGAAAACACCCCCACATCACCCATAGCCTGAGCTGTTGATACAAGGCAGGATGGATCCATGCTGCGTACACCAAATTCTGACCCTTCTGAACAATGCAGCAAAGATCAAGACTCATTAGACCAGGCGATGTTTTTCAAATCTTCTGCTGTCTAATTCTCTTGTCTGTATGAATCATTTCCTTTGTTTCCTGTTCTTGGCTGGCCAGAACCAACCCAGAATGATTTAGGTGTGATTTAACCATTTTTAATGTCTTTGACCAAAATGAATCTCATTTAATTGAATCATTCAGAAATATTTTCCTACATATATTTTAATGTTATTTTTAACTTGTTCACACATCGTGTTTTTCCCACAAAGAAGTAAAGAGACACGAAATTAAACACTTTATTCATTTATTATAGTTATTGTACCCCTTTTCTTTAATTTAACAAGCGTTTATATAATTAATAAACCAGAGTCAGAAAGATGATCTGTTAAATCGTTAAAGAATTTAGTTTCTTACAGCATAATTACCAACCTTACCAGCCTGTGCTCCAACAGTGAGTATTTTACTGTCCCTTAAAACTGTCACTGCATCATAATTACTCACCCACTGAATGATAGCGCTGCCGCTGCCCTCCATAATACACGGTTTCCAATTAAATGCCTGATATCGTCACACTTACAAAGCCATATAATCAGAGGGAATGAGTCACCTCTCTTTGATATATCATTAAATGCTGATTTCCTGAAACATCAATCAGGGAAAGTTAAACTTATTTCGGCTGATTACTCACACAGTTTAATGTGAGACACTATAATAAGCAAATTAGCAACACATTCTAAAAAATGTGAGTCATTTTCAGCGACAACAATCACTAGCCAGATTAAGTTTCATCAGTAGTGATTCTCACTGGCCTGTGTAGGATGTCGTAATGACACACATTGTAAGCTCACATGAATTTGCTGAAACCAATTAAATAACAGTTGTCCACACTGTAATTTCTCATTCATAAAAGTTTCTGCAGCTTCGGTTCTCACTTTTGCAGCTCACTTAGTAAACAAGGTCTTGTGCAATTATGCTTGTGCTGATGCAATTCAAAATTCCTCCTAACATCAGAGCTGTAGACCTGGACTAAACTTAGATTAAATATAAATAAATAAGACATATACTCACAGGATGGTTGGTGAAGTTAGGAGGGCTGAGAGAGTCCCACACAGAGTGGTCCTGCTCAACCTGACCTGTCCCTCTGATGTACACATTTCTAATGCTGGCATGTGCTCAGTGAATACCTCAGGCAGCAGAAACCCAAGAAGAGGAGCAAGAGGAAGAACCATCATGGAAGGACAGGCCCTTGCACGGTATGTACCACCAGCAAATAGAGGAAGTGGCTGACATCCAGAAATCCTACCAGTGGCTGGACAAAGCTGGACTGAAAGACAGCACAGAGGCACTAATCATGGCAGCACAGGAACAAGCTTGGAGCACAAGATCCATAGAGGCTGGAGTCTATCACACCAGGCAAGACCCCAGGTGCAGGCTGTGTAAAGATGCCCCTGAGACAATCCAGCACATAACAGCAGGGTGCAAAATACTAGCTGGCAGAGCATACATGGAACGCCATAACCAAGTGGTCGGCATAGTATACACAAACATCTGTACCTGGAGCGCACGTTGTGGTGACCCCCAAGCTAGGTGAGTGGCTCCAGCAGATCCCAGGAACAACATCCGAGATCTCTGTCCAGAAGAGTGCAGTCCTAGGAACAGTTAAGATACTGCGCAGGAGCCTCAAGCTCCCAGGCCTCGGGTGGAGGACCCGATCTTGAAGAACAGACCGCCTGCAGGGATGAGAGGGGATTTTTTTAATGCTGTCTTGTCTGGGAATACCTTGGAATCCCCCAGAAGGAACTGTAAAATGTGGCTGGGGAGAACAACATCTGGAATACCCTGCTTAGTCTGCTGCCTCCACGACCTGACTGTGTTTCAAGCTTCACTACTGGCAATTTTTCCTTGGTGAAAAGCCAAAGTATCTTTAATGGATGCCAACTTTTTTTTTTTTACTGAAGGAGAAACCCTGGAGTGTTTAAATCTGCTCCAAAGCATTAAGCAATCTACTGCTACAGAATCACTGCCTCAGTTTAAACATGAAGGGAAGCCACAGCAGCCTCATTCATGGTATAGATCCCAAATAAATGAGATGTAAACTGTTTGTGGGCCAAAATGGTAATAGGTTGCTATGGTTACTTTCAGGCATCATAATGATTGTCTTTTGACTTTCTAAATTGATTGAAGTGGGTTTTTTTTGAATACTCTAAAATACTCTATTTCACTGAAAAACAATGACAACAATGTCAAATTGACCCCTTTACTAACTGACCTTTACTTGTCCCATGTAAACACAAACTGATCTATAAATACAGTCTGATTATTTATGGCAAATATTTTTAGTAATACTCATCTGGCTGTTTGCTTTTCTTATGCTTTCAAAGAATTAAGAGATCTTAAGTTCAGATATTGAGACCAAAAGTTTTGCAATAACTTTAAACCTCTTTGAGGATTTGAAACACAATTTGTTGACTCACCAGTTAAGATGAACAAGTTCAATATGCTCAATATGCATTGACTTTTTTCTGCCAGGACAAGGTGTGATTGCGGTATGCAATGAGGAGCACAACACTGTTGCAGGCACCTGTTTATTTGGCAGCAGCTGCAAACTGAAAGCTTGCTTTTGTTTTTGTAAATTGTTCAAAATGTCTCTGTTTGTGTTGTCTTAATTTATTGTTTTCCTTGCGAGAGTTCGCTGCTGAAACAGTCCAAATTTCTGAAGGACTACAAAACTTAGACGTGTCTGGGGGAGGGTGGAAGGGTCCTGGGCTTTATTTCACAGGCGGAGGAAAGGGATCCTGCTGAAGCCTCTAACACAGATCTGGGGGAGGAAACAAAGGCGACATTCAAGAGGATCCAGGCTGTAATGTCATGCTGGCACAGCACCCAGACTCCCGTTATGACCTCAAACACATCTTGTTTGGAGTCTGAGCAGCTCCGACTGTTAATAATCACAGACAGAGGGCTGCGTTTCATCTGCTCTGACACTAAAGACCTGCCTGGAAAAGGAGGCCAAAATATTTGTGTTTAAAAAAAGAAAACTACAGGAGAAAAATAGTCTTAGCACATCTTCATGGATTTGTTTGTTTCAATATTTTAACAAATTCATCAATTCAAGATTTTACTTCAGTTTTGGCTTCTTATCTGAGCAGATATTTTTCAGCCCTCTTTGAATTCTTTTAGTTCAGAGTGATCATGAGGCTTTCTGAGCACACTAGGCTTTTGTTTGCACAGAACAATGCTAATAAACAGTGCATTGTTTACCTGCTCTTGTGGTAAAATTCTAGCATTGTAGTGGCTTGTGGTCATTCTTGCTGTACCCAGGTGGTAGTTTGGGGCACCACACAAAGTGCTGCGTGGTCTCATTGTGTGGCAAATAAGAGCTGTGAAAACTTTGCATGCAATCTCGCTCAAATAGTTTAACTATTTGGCTGTTGAGGTTGTTGTTGTTGTTTTTACCAAAAAGAAGTATGAGGATGCATTAAAAGTATAAGTGATGCAATAAAGTACAAATGTTCTTCTTGGACTGAAGTAACTAACTTTTTAATCATCAGTGAGGTTTCAGCTTTTCACCATTTCTTTGTGTTGTCTCCTCTTCTCTACCTGCTTATTGATGTCTTTCTAGTACCAATTTTTGCTCTGCTATGGACACATTTAAAATAAGTATCTAGAGAAATGTTATGAAGATGATGTAGATGAGATGAAGTTTAACCTCTCTGCTGATACTGGATGCCTTAAAGTTCATTGTGGACTCTTTGGTGCTACTGGTGTCCTGCAGAAGATCTGACAGCGACACCTTTCCCTGGAAGAAACTCGTTGCTCTGCATAAACCTGTCGTGACATTCCTTAAAGTGGATCAACACCACCACCTAGTGGTCACAGTACTAAGTACAGTTGAAATGTGATTTCCGACTTTTCTCCTTAGTGCTTTCCCTCAGTTTTCAGATGTAATGTGTAGAAAGAGCATTTTTCTTTTTTGATTTGTTTTCAATGCAAATGTTTTAGGACACTGGGCCAAAGTGCCAAAGAGAAAATGTCTAGTGTCAGCAAAAACTACTCGTATATGACGTTAAAATGATTAAATTCCACAAGGTATTACATGCAGAAATATTCCATCGAATTGTCAAAATCTGTAAAGCCCACTGACTCTGCCAGCAGTCCTGTGAAAAACTAAGCCCTTCCTTACAACTTCCATAGGAATTAAGAGGGTAAGTAGCAGCCAGGTGCTGCTAACTATATGCACGTGATTAACTGATCATCAGCAAGTGCAAGCACTTCTTTAAAAGCAAAGGTTTTGGCAGTTTCCTGGTCTGGAGCAGTCAGGTGTGTGTTAACACAATGCCACAATCTTACCAGCAGTTGATGACCCTGCAAATTCACTCCAAAGTCTGACCTAAGAGCTACATTTCTACAGGCCTCAGTTAGCACGTTCAATGTTTAAGTTGATGACAATACAATTAGAAAAAGTTGGACCTGGGCTACAAGTAGTACCAAAGTATTCCAGAGTTAAATGTGACATCATTTATCTGATAGCTAAAAGGTCGGCTGAAATTGGATCAGGTAACAAGGTGAAGGTCCCAAGCACAGAAGCAAAAAAAGACACGCAGCAAGGCATTGCAATGTCCCCGTCAAAGTCCAGACCTCAACCTTATTGAAATGCTGCCACAGGAACTCACATGAATGTCCACAATCTCAACGAACTGAAGCAATGTCATATAGAAGAGTGAGCTAAAATTCAACAATAACAAAGCAACAGACTGATAATGTCAGACAAAAACTATTAATTCAATTCATTTGTGCTCCTTTAAGCAGTTCTTTAAGTTACTGATGCATGAACTATCCCAAATAACTGCCATTTCCATTTCAGTCTGCACCAGATTTAGGGGGGTTTAGTTATTTATTGTTTTGAAACTGAATCTGTATATTCTGTATTTGTTCCGTTGGGAACAGCGCTCCGGTTCTGAGGCTGGGAAAAAGTCATTATTGTTGGTCTTCATATAACATTTGTTGTAAATAAAATTGATGTGAAATAGTACTATGTTTATCCTTTACAGGAACTAAAAATATGCCCCTAATCTGACACATAAGCTGTGAAACTTATTGCAAGTGCTGCTTGAAATGAAGCAGTTCCTTTAGATGTTGTTTCTCAAAGTTACAGTTCCTTCCAGGGTGAGTAATGGCAACAGGGCTGGGGGATAAAAGAGATAGGGTTGAAGCAGTTTATGTTATAGGCTGTGATCTGAACGTGAAGGTGTTTGCAAGCATCTACTCTTGTGAATGCATGACAACTAGAGCTGAAAGAATTTGCTGTCAGCTTTCACAAAAAATCTCTTATGTGTATATAGACAACTTGTTTTAGCTTCTTTTTCTTTACTTTTCTCATGCTAATGGGCATAAATATAAGGAAATATAAGATGCAAACATGCCACATTCATTCACAGTTTCCAGACTTGTCAAATAAAACTTTACAATAAACAAAACAAACAACAGAAACAACTATAAATAGTAACTTGATAAATACAAGAACAACGAGTCTGCTCCTTTATTGCCACTGCTAAGCTACGCCAATATTTAGTATCTTTACTGGTAGCACAGTTTGTCCAAATGTAGGGAACCCATAAGACACTGGTGGCACTGGTATCAATCTCCCTGTCAGTTTTGTGTTTAATTAATTTAAACGTAGTTTGTCAAGTCCATGTAAAAGCTCTAAAACCACATGGCTGCACTTTAAATGATCATAACCCAAAATATTGTGTTTCTCATTATAAAATGAGAATGACTTGCTACTCAAAAAATTTAAAATAGTTCTCTTTGAAGGTGATCCTACTGAATTGGTGTTTCTTCTGTTAATGACCAGGCAGTGAAAAACAAATAACTATCCATCCACCCGCTTATCCTTTTCAGGACTGCGGGGGGCGCTGGAGCCTATCCCAGCTGTCATAGGGCGAGAGGCGGGGTACACCCTGGACAAGTTGCCCGCCTGTCGCAGGGCTAACACATAGAGACACAGACAACCATTCGTACTCACATTCACTCCCGACATTTTGGTTTAAATTATTGTCATTTTGTATAACAGTGTTTGGGTGGCACTGGGATGTTCTGCCCTGGCTCCACCCATGCATAGGTCAATTACCCAGGCTTGTCCTCTCACACCTGTGCTTCCGGGATGTTTTCCATCAAGGAAGCACATTTAGGAGCTAGTGTGGCAATAGATCTCTGCCTGACCATACTATCCTCATGCGAGTAATTTTCTTGCCTTCTGTCTGCATGTTATCCTTGAGTAACCTATGTCTTTGTTCTCTAGCTTCGACCTGCACTCCAGTCTGAAAAGACCTGTTTGGCTTGGGAGGCCCGCACCTCAGAACATTAACGAAGCAGTGTGGGATCATACTGACAGAGAACAAAACAAAAGGTGCCAACATCCATAAAAGAGCTTTGAATGTGCTTCAAGAAGTCTGGAGAACTATTACTTAATACTGCTTAAAGAAATACCAAGAAAGCTTTCCTAAGAGAGTTCAGACTATGTTGAAGAACAAAGGAGATCATACCAATATTGACTTGTTAGGTTGTTAGAAGAAACTCTGTTTTTACCTTATATACTGTATTTCTATGAGTTTTCAAATACTTCACTAAATTGTTGCACCTATTTCTAGAAGAAATCTATAAAAAAAGAAGAGTAGCTTAAGACAATGTTACTGCACATTACAGCACAAAGGAGATCATTAATACAAAGTACAAATAAAAGGGGCCCAAATAAGGAGCCTTGGAGGATTCCTGCAGAACATTTAAGGTAAGGAGGCTTGAGATTGCTAGTACATATACATTGCTTCCTATGGGCCAAATCTGATTTACATCACATTCTTCATGAAAATTGAAAAGTATTGTTGCATCACTCGAAATCACTTCTCTTCACATTTAAACCAAACAGGTAGTTAATGATGAGGGACAGTTGTTGGCGGTTTAATGGGAAAATATTGACCGTAAGACAATACCACTCAAAACCTCGTAAAGGCCCATTTCAGCTGGTTTACTTCAAATGTGAATCAATTGGTGGAAACGCACTCAATGGCACAAACCAGCAAGAAACTTTGCCAGTATACTCATACTGACCCCAATTGCTCATACTTTTCTTTTTATGACCTGAACAGTGTTTACAATTTACACAAATGAATACTAAAAAGCAATAATATTGAGATATTTGGTGTTTGGCACTGATCATTTCCTTCTGTTTTTGTCTATGACCTTTACCAGTGAGTAAATACAACATTACACCTGAACTGTGGACTGCCAGTTACACATCATATCACATGTCTCTTTCTCCATTCTTGTTAAAGTCACGATATCTGAACTTTTATCGGTTTTAAATGCACAATCTGAATCTAAATTCCTCTACCCTGAAGCACACATCATTTCGTGCTCCAACTTCTGCAAGGGACTCGATTTTACTCCCAGATAATAAATCAATAAACCTGTTTTGTAACCCAGACTGTCTCCTCCGCTGACGGGGGAAAAAGCCTTTTGTGAGAGCTGGAGTTATCCATTTAGCTCCCACTGTAGCAAAGCCCACTCAAAATAAGTTGTACTATCAGGCTGACTCACATCGCCTTTCAGGCCGTGACTGCAAATGTGCTCTTTGTCTCCTCGTGCAGAATTCCCCTAGGCTTCCCGTGAGTGGAGGTGTGCAGTGTGGAGTGGCTGTATTGTCATGGAGGCAGTGATTAAGTAGTCTCAGCCTGATTATGTAACTAATTCAGTACTACAGTAGTGTGGATTAAATTCCCTGACTGCTCTCATTTAGTCTGAAACATCTTTTGATTAAACACAGAGGAAATACAGCAGAAATAATAATTAAATGCTTCTGACTTTATTTTCTTTTCCTTGTTTTATTCATTGTTGATCCACAGCTGTAGCAGCAGCTATGTTAACTCTGTTTTTGTTGTTATGTGGGTCTTACAGAGCTTTAGAGCATCACAAGACCTGCCTTTATATGTGCAACAATGGCTACTGAACATTTTGTATTTCTACAGTCATATGGACTGTGGCTACAAGAGCCTCCACACCATTGGTAAGACTTTATGTAACTTTATCCAAAAGTAGCTGAAGAGATTGAGGTAAGCAGCAGTTTGTGGTATACATAGAGAAAAGCAATCACATAGCAATCACACAGCTTTTGAAAACCATGTTTTTAACTCCAACACATCTTGTGCCTCATAATCACACACAATTTTAATACCTTAAATCACGTCTCAAACTCAAGCCTTGAGGGCCAAATTTTTCCCTTTTCAGATTTCAGCCTGGCCTTTAGGTTCTCAATTAATTTTTGCCCATCCTGCTGTGGCTGTGGTTGAATTAAGGGAGGGAGTCCTCTCCACTGCAGCTGCAAGCTAACAAGCTAGCTAACATGAAATGGATCCAAAAAGAAAAGGTGATGGTTAAAGCCTCGATTATACTTTCCACATATGCAAGGTCGACTAAGGTCCGTGCAGATGTCCTCATACCTGCCTGGTTTTTCTGACCACGTGGACTTGCTTGCAGACAACTTACATTGCATGTCATTGGTACAATAACTAACGAGCTACGCGTGTGTCCTAGGTGACAGACTTCCAGGTGCCTTTAAAGAAATATAACAGGACCGGCGAGATGTCTGTGTCCATGTCATCAATGCAATATATCAAGGTCTAACGCCAGATTTCTTCAAGACAGAGCTTTAAACAAGGCCTAAGTATCTGCTTGCAATAATGTTTTGTGAAGATAATTATTTTAAAAGAGCTGGGAATTGAATCAATGTGTAGGGAAAGGAAGCTTTAGAAAGTGGCTAAACTATAAAAAGGTATGAAGTTACCACTGAATGTCCTGTTTGGAGTCGAATTTCAAAGTGATGAAGGCAAATTTCATCATAGGAGAGGAAATGATATGATGAGAGAGGGGGAACAGAAAAACTACCAAGCTCACTTGCAGTTTTTATGAATTTATTTGAGTGATTGTGAATTCTACATTATTTATGTAAAAAGGGCCCTCTAAAATGGGTCTGCTGCTCATGGTGACACATGAAGATACTGCAATCCTGAACATGTCTTTTATCCCATCAATAGTAGGAAATAAAAAATAGCGCAGTGGTTGTCAGGTACACCTGTTAATGGAAAATCAGCCTTGATGAGCAAATCATAAGGAGGTCAAAAGATATCAAAGAATGGTAAACTCACTGGCTCTTCTAAGCTCCTGGAGCACTCAAAGCACTTCATTCATACAAGCACCTTTTTTTTCTCTATGTTCAAGTGTTGTTTTCTATCCAACATCCACACTCCGATGAACAGAGGTGAGTATCTTGCCCAAGGACACTTTGGCATGTAGACTGAAGCAGGCAGGGGTCAAATCACCAACCATCTGATTAGTAGATGCCCTGCTCTACCTCCTGAGCCACAGCCAGGAATCATTTTAGGCTCATGTGATGATCCGAGTTGTGATAAAAGGTTTGACATTTTCAGATTTCCAAGTTTACTACGGCAGTCTTAAGTTAAAGGATCGCTGGTGACAGCTGTAATTGTGACAAATTTAGGTGCAAGGTTAATTTGGTGTCCAGGACTCTGTGTTCCCTGCTAATCAATGGAGGAGTCTTAATCACGTAAATTTGCCTGTGTAGTCAAAGAAAGGTTTAGTGGGAAGCATCTGCTGATGGAGAAGTCGCCTCAGGCACCATAGCACTCTGGTTCACAACTGGTTGAGGTCAAGGATATTCACACCAAACGGTGGTCTTATCTCACTACCTCAGGGTTCACATAATAGGTCAAATATCACACTTGTTTTGGTGATTTCTGACAGTGGTGCCAGCAGCTGTAATCCTGCATTCACTGTGCTTACTTTTAAGAGTTTGTAACTATTGGCCTGCATTCTTTACTCGTTCTTTAAAGTGTTTGATATTCACTTTGGCTAGCGTTAATCTTGTTAAAATGACATTAACGCCATATCCGCATTAACGTGGCAAATCTCCGTTAGCGAGTTAGCACGGCGTCAGCGTTAGCGCGGTTAGCTCTATCTAACGGAGATTTGGTGCGTTAATGCAGTTATGGCGTTAATGTCATTTTAACGAGATTAACGCTGACAGCGCTAGTTATGATACAAATACATTTGAAGGCTGATGATTGAGGTTGACGTCACTTTATCACGTAACCTATGTGGTGCCTAATTATATTTCATTTTGTTTTTTGGGGGGTTTATTTTGTGTCTTAGCAACATTTTACAAAAAATACTATGAATTGCACTTTTTAAAATGATGATTTAATTTACTGAAGAAAAAAAAAATCTATCCGGCCCTGTGTGAAAAAATATTTTATGATGGCGTTGCACCAGCAAAGTAAAAGCAACTTTTGAAAAGGAAAAATAAGGGGAATAAATCTCTTTGTCTTGACCACTGTGGGCGGTGGTGGTAAAGCTACGTTTTGTTATATGTGCGTTTTTCTTTGTCTTACTATAGCCAATCATTGCAGAATCGCGCACATAGTCACATATTTCCTGCACGCATGAGTAAGAGTGAGTGACTAACAGTGTGTGAATGAGCTCACATTGGTCCCTGAGAGAGGCCGCCTCGTTCCCATCAATCAGTTGCCTGCATTCTACCTGGAGGCAGAAAACAGTGAAGACAAAGCACACTTACCTTCTGGAAATTGCTGTAATTGAGTGATTAAGACTGATGACGTCAAATGAAAGCCTGAATGAGCGCTCATTCACAAACAAACGGTATGTGGGTGACTCACCAGCATCCTGGCCTTGGGCTTTGTGCATGGCATCTGCATTCGTGCGGTAGCAGCTCCTGGTGAAAGACAGCGCCATGATTTAGAGTCAAACAGGCAGCGTTTGCACCTTTTCTACAATCAGAACAGAATATTGGATGAGTGGACCCATGTTTGTCCTTTCCACACCAAGGGCATGTTTCTGTTGCCTACACTTGTGCATAAACCATGCCGGCGTTGTGATCGCTGCCATCATCGTACTCATAATCACTGTGGGGATGAGCCGTGTAATAATAAAAAACAATTTTACTGAGATGATTATCACGTAGATCTTTAACTCCATTACTGTACATCACTTACATCCAGGGTTCACTGTCATACAAACACAGGAAGAAGACTTATGTTTTTATCCCTGCTGTCCACTCACCCCTCTGCCTGCTGGACTCTGTTTAACGTGCAGATTTCCCCTGCCCTTTATAAATCAGATCACAACATCGCATCAACTTACAACTTAATATGATCACTACTCTGGAATCAGATAACAGTATACTTAAGGGACAAAGGCAAATGTAATTTTATTAATATTTTATAATTCCTGCTAACAGAGATTTTTTTCCATAGAATTCAATAATTTCTTTTAAAAAAATGCCACAAAATATTTTGTTTCTCTGCCAGATTTAAGAAGTTAAAGCTTAACATACTGCAATGTACTATAAATGGTTAAGATACATATTAACTCTATATGATGGAAAATTTCTTTGTTACAGCAATGAAAAATGTATTTAAACATAACCCATTACAAACTATGTTAAATAAGAAGAATAGTATATAGTTAATAAAATAAACCCATAACAATATGAGTGCTTTTAGTGGAGATAGCATCTGAATTTCAGGAGCGGGACCGCTCCTCCTTCACGCCCCCTCCGGCCTCAGGCTATAAAAACCCTCCTTCTCCAATACCTGCTGTTCTCATTTTCATGCCCCACCCTGCCCACCCTTTTTCTTTCCACTCTTCTCCTGTCCTCTCCTCTCTTCCTTTCTCGTTAGTACATGGGGGGCCCTTCAAGGCCTTCCCCAAACCGCAGCACTTTTCACACTCCTCATCACTCATCGTTACCAAAGATGTGGTCCCTGCTAGTGAAATCAGATTTTTGATAACTTTATTTGACAAATCAAGATGTTTGTGTGGACATATACTTTAACAATAGTTAGCTAGCTAACTAAAATTATTATCACACATTTATGCAAAGGTAGGACTTATCTTTTTTTTTTTTTAATAAAAGTTAACTTTTTTCCTTGAGTTTTTTTTTTTTTTTTTTTTTTTACCCTGTTCATAAAGTCCATTCATTTGTCTGTGGTTCCCTGTTCAGCTATGGTTTCTTACTTCCTATTTTATTTTGCTACTTACCTGTCTATACTAATGATTGTCACTGTACTGCAGGGGTGTCAAACTCCAGGCCTCGAGGGCCGGTGTCCTGCAGGTTTGAGAGCTCACCCTGGGTCACCACACCTGAATCAAATGATTAGTTCATTACCAGGCCTCTGGAGAACTTCAAGACATGTTGAATAGGTGATTTAGCCATTTAAATCAGCTGTGATGGATCAACAACACATCTAAAACCTGCAGGACACCGGCCCTCGAGGCCTGGAGTTCGACACCTGTGTTGTACTGCCTGTATTGGCTTGTGCTGTGTTTGATTTGACTTCCCCTTCTCACATAATCTGATTAAAAGCTCAAACTAATCATGTGATCAGTTTAATCTGTACTCAGGTGTTTCTACTTTCCTCATTACCTTGTCTGTCTTTTCAAGCGTCTGGTACCCCAGGTGCTGACAATCACGCATCTGGCCTGATTGATGCTTGATTAACAGCACCTGTGAGCATGGCCTTTGCTACAGCAGTTGTTGTGTGCTCCTGACATGCCACATTTGACTTATGTGGTTTGGGGACTTAGCACAGGGCAACTTCAAGCTGGTGTGCTGCAAATTCAAGTTGCAGCATTTTTTGGACCTATACTGGAGTCCTAGTATATAGAAGTAGTACAGTATAGATATTTATTTGTGCCTTTGAAGCTCAGGAACAGTTCAAACTGTTCTATGAATTTTGTTTCATAGAACATGGACGTCAGTTCACCTAAATATATATATTTTTTATTGTTCTGCCTTGAGACTGCCACATTTGGGCCTTTCTGGTACAAGTATAACAGTCCATACCTTTCCTATACCAGTAAGACAGCGGTTAATGAGGTTTGTTTGCCAAAGAGCTTTACGGGTTAAGATTATACCGGCAACGTGATTTGTGGCCAAACTGGCCACTCATGAACCAAAATACCTGCCTTCAGAGAAGAGTGCCCGGTTGTTTCAGGTGAAATTAAATACATCCAATCAACAAACAGAGTGAAAAGTGGGCAATGAATAACACACACATGAGCACACACACACGTAGGCCTACAGGACTCCAGCATAAAAATACAAACACTGTGTTCGCAGCTGGAGTGTGTCTGTCCAAATAACAGGAGCAAGAAGGGGAATTTCTCAGAGAAACAGCCTCCTCAGGGCTGAAGGCCTTCCCTAATTGGGAGAGAGGTGTCATCGACCCCCAGCAGTTAATCATGGCACTGTGAGGAGAGAACTGCAGACACGGAGGACTCATCGTTTCTCCCCCCCCCTGCAAGACATCGTGAGTGCTTGCACAGTGTGCTGGGGAAACTCTCAGCTCCTTGTTACGTCTGCCAGGACGATAGCTTACACAGGTTCAAATAATTGTCTCGAGTATGTGGGATAATTACTGTAAAGCTATTTTCTGCTGGGCCATGTCTCTCTACTATCACTCAACTTGGATAAGCAGATATAATTTGGCTGATAAATGTCTAATAAACTCTAGATGTTGGGGAGGACTCCAGAGATTGACAGCATCTTGGGTTTCAGTAATAATAGCATTGATTGGCAATGTTTCTATTTATACTGTATATCATCCTGAACCAAAGCCATTATGTTACATTAGTCATCCGATTTCAGAGATGAGCCAGAACTAGGGTTGCCAACTCCCTGAAAAATAAATAAGGGACACCTCGTGGCCAGGGCCGGGCGACCCAGTTGTCTTCACCCTTCCCAGTGTGGTAGCTCTTTTTTTTGTGTGTGAAATTATTTTTTTAACCATTTGACTTGAATTTGATTTAAGTAGATGTTTATTCTTTGTGATATGAACACATGTGAAACAAATGATCATTTAGCCATTTATTTTTAGCTCAAAAATGACAACATTAACACAGTAAAACAGGTCTCCTTCTTAAACAGAAGCCTGTCATGCTTAACTTTTGAGAATATAAGTAAATCTTTCTTTAAAAGAACTCTGTCCTGCTTAACTTAAAATAATAGAAAACAATAGAAAGAAAAACATTCTTGTAACAGTGCACATTTAGTGCATTTAGTACAATTGGCTTCAGTTGAGGTATTATTTCAGCTTTTCTAATGCTAATCAGCTGCTCCTGTTTGTAAACCCACTTGTTCCCATGATTACGCATCTTAACTCATCATCATTATTCATCTATGTATTACTTTTATGTATTAGTCATCTATTTGTTGTAATCATCTATTCTTGCAGTTGTTTATTACACAAAATAAATTATATTATCACACTTCTGGCCACATAGCGCTGATATTCACTGCACATGCCCATATTAACTTTTTCCAGCCAGGTGTTTTCCTTTTCCCATTCTTCCCCTTCTCTGAGGGGAACAAACATTGCTGCTCTAATGCTGGGCTTACACTGTGCGGTTTTAGGCCCATTTTGAGCCGATTTTTGAGTGATCTTCATCGTGCATCGTGTAGTATACGTGGGGTAACTTTGGAAAGCTCATCCGAGCCTTTTCGATGTGGCATCACAAAATTATCATGACCACAACAACAGTGAAAATAGTGGGATTTACACTGCTGCTCAATCACAGCTGCCTGATCAATGTTTTTCATTAGCAATTTAGCAAAGTTGATGGTGGTGGTGTGTCTGTGTGAGTGTAATGCTGGGCTTACACTGTGCAATTTTTGGCCCATTTTGAACCGATTTTTGAGTCGTGCGACCGATTTGGCGATCGGCCCGATTTTGGCCTTCATCGTGCGTCATGCATCGTGTAGTATACGTGGGGTAACGAGACGCGATTAACACCTCACGACCAGCTCCCGATCATCAATCGCTCGTGAGGGTCTCACCACAGCCGCTCACACTGCTCACGCGCAAACACGTAAACGTCGGTGAAAAAGACGGAGCAGCACGGCTGTGCAGCGTGTGATCTGGACACAAGCGATGGAGGCACAACTTGTAGAACTTTGGAAAGCTCATCCGAGTCTTTTCGATGTGGCCTCACAAAATTATCACGACCACAACAACCGTGAAAATAGTTGGATTTACATTGCTGCTCAATCACAGCTGCCTGATCAATGTTTTTCATTAGCAATTTAGCAAAGTTGATGGTGGTGGTGTGTCTGTGTGAGTGAAAGACAGAGAGGGAGAGCGAGCGACAGATTTTCTGTTATAACCTTAATTTTATGGAGGCACAGTGTGAGCACTCAGGTCCCATCAGAGCATCGGGCCGTATAGTGTGAGACCTGCGTCGTGACCTGCAAACTTCTAACCCCTGCGAGTCAATTGTGCAGTTTGAGCAGGAGCTGAATAACGTGACTGAAAAAATCGCACAGTGTTTGCCCAGCTTTAGGTTTACTGTCGTCCGAGACTTGCACCGCAGTGTCGGCGTTTGTTTCCCTGTTGGCCATGCTTCTTGTTGTGGTCATCTGTTGTCTTCCGGTATTTTCTCCGCAAGCGACCTTTCCTCGACCAATGAGATGAGCGGTAATCTGAATTGTCATACTCGAATTGTCATAAGTGTGCTGTCAGCTCATTGGTCACAAAGCAGGAAAGGGGCTGGGAATTATGTTTTCAAACAAAGCGTTAATTCCATAAACATTTATAGACTACTTTTGATTCTCACTGTATTACGGGACAAAGTGCGTCCCTTATTAGCTCAATACGGGACGTGTACTTTTGTTTCGAAATACGGGACGATTCCGTATTTTAAGGGACGGTTGGCAACCCTAGCCAGAACTGGTCTCATCCTGTCAGCTGGGGGAGATAAATTGCCTATTAGCCCTCTGGGTTTATGATAATTTTGTACAATCAATCATAGTGTATGAATAGGTGTCAAATAGAGACTCATCTAACTGGAATAATAAAAGGCTGTATTCATACAGAGTGTCTATTTGTTTTCCCCTGAAATGTGTGCTTATGAGTTGTTCGCTTATACTTTTTAAAAAATGTTTTAAATCAGGGCAGCAAATCTTTCATTGGTTATTAGTGTGTAAAATTAGTACCTGGCCTTTTAAGTGTTCTTGGAGTGCGACTGGACGTTTTAGACTCCTCTCTCCTGTCATTTTTTTCTCTCTTAGACTGGTGACTGGTAGCAACACGTCACAACAAAAGAGGAAAATGTGACACGTAATTTGTGCTTTGCTAGCATGGTCGCAGTAGAGGTAATGAGATGAGAAAGGGTTTTAACTGATTGTGGTGAGATGGGGCAATTTGGAAGCTATTCTGACGAGTGAACAGATATACTGAGCTGGGACTTTCTGCTCTCAGGATTATCTGCAACTGAATTCATCTAGAAAGCAATCGTTCTCTGCTAGGGTGAATTGAGATGCTCAGCCAGCCATAAAACACACAAATAAAGATACAAACTTTGCTTAATTCACTGTAAATATGTCCAGCATGAGGTGATCTGGAGCTACACAGCTTTATGAAATTGATCACTTATTGCAAAATACTGTATAACTTGTTTTTATGGTGTAATTATAGAGTCATTATTCTTGGCATGCATGACAGACTACATGCCTGCTACCAGTCAGTCAGTGCTTAATGGCTTTATATTCAGAAAAAGGTGGCAGGCACTGTAAAAACAAAAACAAACAAACAAACAAAAAAACAGTGTTTGCAGCAATTAAAATCCACTCCCTGTATATAAAAGATGTAAACATTTATGGGCCTGAAAGGTGAAGCGAATGTGAAAGTTAGACCTGCATTCCTTCTAGTGGCCAGCAGAGGGGTGTCTCATCTGGTTGCATATGAAAGTGTGATTGCTTTGATGACTACGGGAAAAGATCCATTTCCTCACTTGATTTATAAACTCAGGTTTTATGCCTGTCATATTTTATGCCTCTCTAATATTATTTTATGTTTATTTTGTAAATGAGGGTCATTATTGGAAAATAATAGATGATAAATCAGAGTTTACTGTAGGAAAGGAGTAGACAATTCATTTTTCCAAGGTATCCCATTAAAAAACTGGTAGGTTTAAAATTAACTTGAACAGTCCCAGTTTTTCCATGTGGCCCTTTGGGGAAATCAATCCCCCAAACCCCTGCTTTGGGTCATGGCTAACTCGTGATTGATCATTTGCTATTGCATGGCAGTGTGGTGTCTTTTTATTTTAATTTCTCTGTTCTAATATCAGATATTTACTCTGTCACAATCTGCACTGGCACATTTTCAGCCCTAACAACCTACATGTAGGGAGTATTATGATGTAGTAGATTGCCTGTCAGTAGCAATCCCAGGCCAGCCTCTGTAATTTGTATCTACAATGGCAATTTTTAGTCTGGTTTGCCTCCGCTGACTGCCTACCTGTTGCCTATCATGCCTACTGAATGAATAAAGTCTGCTTTTATCCTTCACCTCCCCGTCTGCTGAGCCCACTTAGTAAAGAATTATTTTGCAAAGTGTCCAACCCACAGTCTGACATCCCTCCTCCACCTCCTTGTTGGTATTTGTGTGGTTGGTTTGATTCTCTGGCTCAGGAGAGAACAAGCAGATTAGAAGATATCACGAGCTGCTCAGACCTCTGGCTTCTGTATTTTCTAACCTTTCCATGTCTCTCTTCTGCCTTTCAGGCACCTATAAGTTGATTTCAGGTGACGTGCGTCCGCTCAGCCACTCACTGTATTCATTATTGACCTTAATGACTGATCTAACCCCTTAACATTCACCCTTCTTTTTATCCAAAAAGACTAAAAGCTTGGCGGCTTTTTGTTTGTTGGACTCTCACAGTAAAAATAATGTGCATCGGTGATTCAAAAAGTAACTTGTGTGGTCCTCAACACAGAAAATCTATAAAACTACAGAAATGGGCTCTAGTTAGCTGTGGTTGTGGTATCTTTAAAAATGTTTGCACCATTTAAATGTTATAGTCTTGTGTACCAAAATCATTGGATTTTAAATCTGCTGATACTTTTCAAAACATAGCCACAGAATTTTCAATTACTGTAAATTTAAGGGTCACTTTGAATAAATTTTAGGTTCAATTTATCATTTTAGTTCAGTACTGATTAATATGTGACTCCTTTATTTGTCATTTACTTCAGGTTGGTGAATCCTATAAAAAAAAAAAAAAAAACCAAAGGACAACTTTGTGTCCACAGACGAATGGGGAAACACACAGAGAAACACAGGAACACGAACACTGGTACAAATACTGAGGGAAGACCGCATTTTTCATACATAATAATATAGAGGTTTTGGTAGATTTAGTTTGACACTATTAAAAACACATGGCCTTTTTGGCTCAGTATAAATGCAAACACGGAGTATTTCTCCATAAGTTTAACACATCATGCCAGGAATGAAACATGACAGAACTTAACTGATGAAGGAAATGAAAGAATCTGGTTACAGGACACAGTGTTACCCTCAAATCCAAAGCCTAAGAATTGTGTCACTGGTTTTATAATCATAAGCTATTTCGATGAGTGTAAAATAAAGCATTTTCAGAGGTACTGCCAACCTGCTCAGACATAATCTTTAAGAAAAGGTTTTACAAAAAAAAAAAAAAAAAAAGCTCTGTGTGCCAAATAAATGAACAATAAAAGAAAAATCAAACCTTAAGAGTGCATCAGGAATCTGCGAGAGTTAAAAGGTCCTTTTCGGGTACATGTTTTGGGATGTATGCAGATGACATCAGTCCTCCAGAGATGTGTCATCATGTGTAAAGAGCTGATCTGTCAGCGTAATAGAGCAGAGTTACATTAGCTTCAAGGTTTTAATGCTCTTTGTTTCCACTTGTTTGCCTCAGCAGCAGTCACATCAGGGCATTTTTTTAAAATAACTGAATGACCCATTCATTACATACACAAGTAATTCAATCGTGATTGTGCACCTGAATGCTGAATTGTCTGTTAAAGCGTCGATTATTTCCCAGTCCTCCTCCCTCTGAGTGTGGAGGTGGTAGTAGTGGTGTTGGCGGCAGCAGCAGAGGAGCGTAACAGGAACGCTCTGTGAGTCATGAGTGCTTACATGAACCAGGGCCTCCTCCAGTGATGAAACCACCATTGAAGCTTGTAACGCTGTGTGGGAGTCCAGACCAGAGGACAGAGGCTTGTGGGTGTGTACTACTGGCTGGGGTCTCCAGCTTATCAAACATCCAGCTGACTGCTGAAATAAATCAGACTCCACGTTAAATAAAACAGAACCAAAGTGTCAGAAAATCCAAAAAGCTCAGAGGTACATTTACCCACTGAAACTCAATAACAAGATTCAAATCCTATCTCAATTCAAAGGTCACTGACCACTCTTGTTAAGGACATTAATGGGGGGCTTTTTTTCTCACTGTTGGTCCCACATTTGTATTCTTGGAGTTTATAGAGAAGCAATGCAAGATTTATGGCTGTAAATAATCTTTATTTATCTTATACTGGGTCTTGTTGCCGCCCTTAGTTCCTCTCCCTTAAGCCATCTTTATCCTAATTGGGTGCTCCACACAAACAGACGGTTTAAACAGCATGTGCTCACAGGATATCATCATACATACATGTCCAACAGTAAAAAATGATTTAGAGCTGTATGAAGTATTATGGAGCGGTATTTCACTCATCTGCCTTCACACAGATGAACTCGAGTATCCTAATTTAGCCCTTAATCCACAGGGTTTAATTTCATGTTGGCCCACACTCGGAAGCTATAACAGCCTCAACTCTTCTAGGAAGGCTTTTTTACAAGATTTAGAAGTGTGCTCATAGGAATTTTTAACCATTTTTCCAGAAGTGCACTTGTGAGGTCAGACACTGATGTTGGATGAGGAGGCCTGGCTCGCAATTCCCACCCTGATTCATTCCAAAGGTGTTCTGTTGGGTTGAGGTCAGGTCTTTGTGCAGGCCAGTCAAGTTCTTCTAGACCCAACTCACAAATCCATTTCCATGTCCTGCTTTATGTACTGATCCACTCTACTCATCCCCAAACTGTTCCCACAAAGTTGGGAAACATGAAATTATCTAAGATTTCTTGGTATGCTGAAGCATTAACAGTTCCTTTCACTTGAACTGAGGAGCCAAGCCCAACGCCTGAACCCACACCATAATCCGGCACCACAGTACCACGCTGGAATTCACTGGGCCCCTGAGACCAACCCATTCTGCCACAAATAATTGTAGAAGCAGTCTGCATGCCTAGACTCTTGTTTGTTTGTTTTTTAAACCTGTGGCAATGGAAGTGATTGGAACACCTGGATTTGATGATTTGGATAGGTGAGTCAATACTTTTGGCAATACAGTGTATGTTGTCCTGATTATTTGAAACAGAACAGTATATACATGACAGAAAATACCATATGATAATAGGTCCACTTGGGGTTACCACAATGGAGCACCTTTCTCCATTTCACCCTATACCTAGTATCCTCCTCTGTCACACCAACCCTCCTAATGTCCTCCTTCACTACATCCACAAATCTTCTTCTTTTCCTTCTTTCTGGCACTTCCATATTCAACATCCTTCATCCAATAGATCCACTATCCTTCCTTGCACAAACCACCTCAAGCTTGCCTCTTTAACTTTGTCACAAAACTGCCCAACCTGAGCTGTCCCTCTGATCTACTCATTCCCAATTCTGTCCACTGTGGTCATAAATGCTTTAAAATTTTGTTAGGACAGGGAGAACACAGGAGGGTCTTGCCCACGTTCAGGCGCAGGCACCCCTTGTTGAGCCAACCACTCAGACTTTGTGCATTTAAATGACAAAATATATCCTTTATCCTTCACATCTGAATATTGTCTCATTTCTGAAAGCAGTTTGTCTGGGCAGCAGTGAGACAAAGTCATTAATTTACCAGTGAAAAATAAATGGTGAAGTCAAACTCTCCTCTTAAATTGTGTCTGTACTACATGAAGTTCAGTGTCGTTTCAAACTTTTTAATAGGTAACAGTTTGTGTGATTTTATACAGGAATAATGATCACAAAGTCAAGCTCCAAGTCTGGTTTGAGCTTAGACAGGTTTAAAGTTGACAAACTCTTAACTGGACTTACATTGTCACAAACTGAAAGCAGGGACTCAAGCGCAGAGCAGGTTGACGTATCAGAACACGATTTATTTACACACCAGTGCAATACTATATACAGTGACGGGAAAAGTCCAGGGTTCCAGGGGATTAGGGGAAGGCTCTCTCTTTCTCTCTCACGCTCGCTCACGTCCTCACATCCGACTCACACACGTCCGTACCGCGGGGAGGTCACAGGTCCGGGAAGATAAACTGGAATAGGGAAGGGAGAAATCACTCACAAATCACGAAGGTAGGGCGTAAAGGTATAAGACCAAAAGAAAGACTAACGTCAGTAGCTCAATCATCCAGCGATGAGAGGATCTGTGACCCAGCCTCAAATAGTAGATCGGTAATCAGCTGATCGCCAACAGCTGTGTGAGCCAAGGGTGGGAGCCAGCTGTGAGCTCCGCTCAGGCAGAGAGGTAGGGGAGAGAGAGAAAAAGCAAAAACACAAGTGTAGCCTTGTGAGGCCGGCTGGGCAGGCACAGGGACCATGACATACATTTTTTTAGATTTCAGAATATATAAAAGTTTTAAATTAACCTCCTAGGACCTGGTGTCCACATATGTGGACATCACATTTTGGGTTATTTAGACCAAAATACTCAATTTTGCTCAATTTTGCCTGATATCCATTTACGAGGACATTATACTATCAAAATATTAAACGAATATCCTCATATGTGCCTCTTATTTTTCATAAAATCAAAAATAAGGTAAAAAAAAATATCTGGTAATTCTTTGTTTTTACATTTATCGGGCCCCAATATGCCCAAATATCAAAGAGAAATGAAAAATGCATGCCGTGGAAGAGTTTGGGTCTTAGGAGGTTAATCCAAAATGACGTCCTTCTGTGGTCATGAGCTACAGTAGAGAAAAACCAGATGCTTGCAGCTGTAATTATGTTGTACACATTTTGTGTTTCCACACGCATCTCCCACATTGCTCTCCCCCCACGCATGCACCCCCCTCTTTGTGAGTCATGAGTGCACCACAAGACACGATATGTCCTCAGTGTCTTTCCCCCTCCCACTATCCACCACCCCCACCCTCCCTCCGACCCTCCCTCAGCTGTTCCTGCGTCTGAAAGATGGATGAGTCAGCAGCAGAGTATACTTTGGCTTGTGCCAAGCCATCATCTTCCGCTCATCTCCCGTCTCGCCTCCTCTCAGCCGCCGTCCATCTCTACACGCATGCCCCTGCCACGAAAGGCTGTGATTCATGTGCTGTTCACTGTCTATACATAACAGACAACTTAGCAAAGAACCAGTTTTAAGTTATGTTTTCAGATGCTTTGTTAAAGAAATTATAAAAAAAATAATACATTATAATCTTCTTGTGACAAGCTGCTAGTAACAGAGTCTATGAAAAATGCCAAAGGTAACAGTTTGGCAGGCATTAAATAGTATTGTTGCAATAACATCAGCAATGTGATTCCCAAAGAACTATTAGCTTTAAAACTCGTGTCCTTAAAATATTTGAGGAAACTGAAAATAAGTGGCAACAGGTCCTATAGAGGGACAAATCCAAATGTGAGAATTGAATTGGTTCATGCTGTTCTGAGGCACTGTGCAGGGCAACTAGGAAGTGTGTTCCGGACTCTATTTCAACACTCAATTGACAGTCACACCGTCCCCCAGCTGTGGAAACACTCGACAGTCATCCCCATCTCCAAAAGAAACAACCCAAAGTCTCTGAATGATCTTCGTCCTGTGGCCCTCACCTCCCTGGTGATGAAGGCCATGGAGAAGATCATAAAACAGCACATTGTAAGAACAACTGACCCCCTGATGGACCCATTCCAGTTTGCTTACCGTGCACGCAGAGGTGTCGATGATGCAAAAATCTTCATCTTGGACCCCATCCACAAACATCTGGAGCTCCCTGACTCCTCCGACAGACTTCTGTTTGCTGATTTCTCATCAGCGTTCAACACTCTGCAGCCTCATATCCTGGCCACTAAGCTTTCCACCCAATTTCACCGGAATGATCAGCTAATACTGTGGATATTGGACTTTTTGACCAACAGGACTCAGAAAGTTCGGGTGAACAACTCTCTTTCTGGTCTCCGTTCCATCTCCACTGGCTCCCCCCAGGGCTGTGGGCTCTCCCCCCTGCTTTTCATCCTCTCCACTGATGACTGCAGATCCACACAGCCCAACTGTCAGCTGGTTCAATATGCTCACAACACAGTTCTCCTGTCACTGCTGTCAGGCCCCTCACAACACCATGGGCCCGCTCTGCAGGAGTTTGTAGAGTGGTGTGACAGCTCCAAACTTGAACTGAACGTGAGCAAAACCAAAGAGATGGTGGTGACCTTCTCCAGTAGGCAGAGGGATCTGGCTGCTTCAGTCACCACCACCATCCACGGGAAGCCAGTGGAGGTAGTTGAGGAGTACAAATACCTGGGAACCATCTTTCACAACCTCCTGAAATTCTCTGCCAACACAGAGGAGATTCTCAGGAGGTGCCACCAATGGCTATACCTCCTTAGGAAACTCAACTCCTTTGGAGTCAGCACACCCATCAAGACGACTTTTTACTATGCCTTCCTGGAAAGCATCATGACCTTCTCCATCACCTGCTGGCTCCACTCCCTCAGCGTTCAGAACAGGAACAGACTGCAGCACACTGCATCAGTGTGCTCTAAAATCATTGGCCTGCCTGTCAGAGCCCAAAGACAGGTAGCCAAAATCATCAATGACCATTTCAATGGCTCCCCTCTGGGCGACTCCTCCGCTGCATTTCCTGCAGGACTGAGAGGAGGAGAGCCACCTTTGTCCCCAAAGCCACTCTGCTTTTTAACTCCAGCCGATAAGACCATCTCCCACACCAGAAACATAAACTACTCTACACTCTTTTTATACTACCGACACTTTATTCACTTTTAGTCACTGTTATATGTTAATTGCCCCTTGGGGATAAATAAAGTATTTCTGATTCTGATTCAGGAAGAAGTCAGGAGAGAGGGTAATGAGGGAAATGGAAACATCTAGGGAGACACAGCTGACACAAATGAACATGACGCCACCCGGGAAGTAAAACAAAACACCTTGAATGCAAGAGTTTCAAAATAAAACAGGAAACATGGAGAGACGTAGACATGATAACACAAGCTTGACAACATGAAACACAAAGACAAGAAATACATGACAGACTAACACAGGCAACAGGAAAAGACTCACAAACACAGAGACATAGGTGCAACATAACCTAGACTAAAACTCAACTAAACTCTAACTAATAATAACACAAGAACCTGTTATCACAACTTAATATAATTCCAATGAAACACGAGGAATCAAAAATACAAAATAAACTCAAAATGCTGGGTCACACACTCAGCCCCTGACAATAGCTTTCTACTGTTGCTAACAATAAGAATAAACAAACAGGAAAGAAAGAAAATATGAGTACCTGAAACCACGATGAAAAAAATATAATAACACTGTAGGTAAAAGTGTTAAAAAAAGAATCTAGGTACAGAAAAGCTCATTATCTCAACATGTGCATTCAATATTTTTTATGTTATCCTCGGATGACTCAAACTGCTTTCTAACCATAATTAATATTAAATGGAGCATCAAGTTCCATTTATCCAGTATCAGCACATCACAGGTTATTTATCATAATTAGTTCTTTTCTGCTCTAATGTTTCTCAATTTTAGTTCCCTGTAGCAGCCTGTATTGATCTTGTATTTATTAGAAAGGCTCTGCAAATGCTCTTTAAAGAGCAGTCAATGCTTAGCCTTTTGCACTGATATCTGACTGCATCTCGTCTTATGGGATGTTCAAAACTGTTGTAGTCTAGAGTCAGCCCTCATTTCTTCCATATTTTGCTTCCATACAGCCAGAGTTCTCCATCCTTTGTGAACATAAAAGTTTCTATGCACATTGGCTTTCTCTCACTTTTAGTCCAGTGCTTGCAACGGATCATTTCAGAGGATTTTTGTTTTGTTTACTAAGCCACTTAACCTTGACCTATGAATCATTCAAGCATAATAAATGCACCGAACTAAAGAGATGAACCTGTGTCGTGTCTACACATAACAGTCAACTTAGCAAATAACTTTTAATGGTATCTTAAGGCACTTTGTTACCAGCAGCGTGTCACAAAGACACATGATTTAGTCCCATTTCTTCAGTCGAATCTATGAAAAATGCCTAAGATAACACAACTGGAAAGGCAGTATTTTTGCACGAGGTGATAAAGAGTTACTAGCTGAAAACCTTGTGCATTTTTGCATGGTGCACAGCATATCCCTAAAAACTGTAAAATAAATAAATAAATAAGTAAATTGGACAGTTTAGTTTAGGACAAAAGAAGAAGTGGGAGGCCTAAAAAATATCTACAGCAGATCTGAAAGTATCAGAAAGTCATGTCCTTAAGAAATCCACTAAAGACCTCAAAGGGCCTGATTGTTGCATCTGGCCTTTCAGCTGATCCATCTGCTGTTTACTGAAGACTCATCAGAAATAGTCTCAGTAGTAGGTTGGCCCAAGAGTTAAGAAGCCATTCTTAAGGAAGAAAAGCTCGAGATATATAAAATTACAAAAGAACTGGACTGAAAATATTATGTTGTTATGGATCTTATTGTGAGATTTTCGGTTCAGATCATTGTCAGTGTGCACAAAGGAAGTCAGGAGAGACGTATCATCGGTAACCATGAGTGTGTACATCCTATAAAACATGGTGGAGACTCTGTCCTGGTTTGGGGCTGTATTTTAATAAGTGGTGTTGGGGGATTTTGTCAAAACTGAATTTTAAACACACCAAAGCACTGCCAAATTTTTTGATTCCCCATGTAATATCATCTGGAAAGCATTTAACTGCAATGGCTTCATTTTCCTGCAAGACAATGATCCCAAACACACTGCCATTGCAGTAAAAGCAGACCTTGGTGGAAAAAACAGACAATAGAACACTATTAGTCATTGACTGACCTCCCCAGAGGCCAGACCTCAAAATTAAAGCAGTATAGGATCATCTTGACAGAGAACAGAACAGAAGGCAGAGGACATCCAAGAACCATTCCTGAAGACTCATTACAATTGTACATAATCTGTTTAGCCTTATATACTGTATTTGCATGTGCATGTGCATATACACACTTGATATTTCATTGAATGCTATGATTTTATGTTGCTTTAAACTAGTGCTGTCAAAATTATCGCGTTAATTGTTAAGATCAACGCGAAATGTTTAATGCATTAAAAAAATTTAACGCTGATTTTGTTTTTTTTATTAATTTCCTGTAATCTAAGACCTTTAAATTCATGAGCACCTCTGGAGGAGGGGGCAACAGTGTGCTATGCTGGCGTTTGGCCTGACAGAAATGATTAGAAGAAGAAGAAGAAGAAGAAGAAGTGACACCATGCTACTATCTAGCTAACACTAGCTAACACACGCAAGCATGGATGAGGGCGGACTTTTGGGTGGAAAGTTTCTCTTTAAGAAGTTGCCTGATGGCTTGTTGGACAAAACGAGAGTAAGATGCACAATTTGCAACGCTGAATTCAAGTACCACAGAAGCAGTTCATCACTGGCGTATCACCTGAGAGCAAAACACCCAACTGAATCCACCTCTACGGGACCTCGCCAGTCTACGCTTCAGGAGTATGGTGCTTGTGGACGAATAACAAAAAATGTGAGAGAAAAGGTAACCAATTCCTTGGTTGTTTGGATAGCTAAAAACTGCTGACCAGTTAGCATAGTAGAAGATGATGGACTGAGAGAAGTCATTCGTGCTGCATCAGGAGATGAGTGTTACAATCTGCCCTCGAGAGGAACCATTGTGTCGAGACTGCACACTTTGTATGGGGACCAGAGGGCTCAGCAGTCCAGCAAGCTTGTGCAAGTAAGGAATGTCGCTCTCACCGGAGACCACTGGACTTCGGTGAACAACGATAATTACTTAAAATATAAAGAATAAAAAAATGTAATTGGAGCCAGGCTATTAATAAAGTAATTGAGATTAATCGCAATTAATAACAGAAAATTGTGAGATTAGTTAGTTAATTTTTTTTAATCTATTGACAGCACTACTTTAAACAGTATTAACAGAGCAGGTTTTCCCTTTGGCTTGGGTATGAAATAATTTCACCTTGGCGGATAATTATCTCAGAATAGGAAAATAACAGCACTCAGTTTTTCTTCAGGGGTCTGGAGTCAGCATTTGATATAATCTTCTGTGTCCTGCTTCGTGTAGAGAATGTCCATTGATCTTCATCCAAAAAGACCACAATGAGCCATAAAAGCATTTCAGGGCAGTCGCCAAGAAGCACATACTCTAAAGTGGTTATGATGCACAAGGTCGTTAAATGCTGGACTTTCTCCAACTGTATGTCTGCACAAAGAATAAGCAAATCAATCTGAGACAGGCATGATTATAAGCAGAAATGCATCACGGGACTGTCTTCCTGTAGGATCTGAAGCATTGTAGTGGAAACAGAGGAGAACGCACAGTTAATTTTCATATAAATATTTATTGCAGAGGAGGTATCTTTTATGTACATGCTATCACAATATAACACAATATAAATCTACCAAATATTCCCATATATTGATGCTATAAGCTTGTCATAGAGCAATAGTTATAACAAGCACAATACAGTGGGTTAGAGACAGTATCACTCACTATACAACTTGTAACAGTCCATAAAAGATCAATTTTTTCTTTTCTTTATTTTTTATTTTTTGTTCTATCAAGGGCAGTGAAACATCGGTCCTACTAATTTCTTGAATTCATGCAGAAGCCACAAGAGCAAGATTTACGACGTTACAGCGTTGAGTAGTAGTAGTAGTAGCGATAGTAGTAGTTGTATTTGCCTTTGTGTGACTTTGTTTGGTCACAAGAAATAGAAGTCAGGTTTAAATGAAAGCAGCTAACCAACAAAAATGCACCATGGTAGAGACGACCCAATTGGAGGACAAAGAAGCTACGGGACACGGCGTGGTACAAGAACAATGGTCTTGGATTTTCACACCCGAGTAAATGGCTGAGGTTCAAATACTCACAGACTCATTGATGAATTCCAGAGAGACGGACAGTAACAAACACTTGGTTATGTATCACACTGTTTAATACGCATACAGCTATGGACTGGCAGAACTGAGAATTCCTGCAGCAAGCACGCTATTGTAAATTAAAAAAGTAGACTCAAAGTTACATAAAACAGTGACTTCATTTAGTGCTGGGATGTTGCACTGTCATTTTTTGGGGTTTAGTTTTAAAATCAACATAAATGACACCATAAAAATTCCTTCTGTTGTTAAAAATGCTAACATATTGCTTGTTTTTGGTTCTTTTTCTTTTTGGGATTAAATTCAACCAAAATCATGGAGCCTCTATTCGCTCCATTTCACTTTGAAATATGAAAACAAACACATCTTTCCATTTTGAAATAACTTTCCTACAGTGACAGTAAAAGAGGCAGCAGGTTATTCTTCTCCCGAGTTCAGTGAAAATGGCAGTGACTCCAAAGTTAGGTTTAAATAAAGAAGGGGCTTTTCAAATGTCGCTGTACTCATGCAATAAAATCCTGACTCAGATGATAGATGACGCTTAACATCTGGTTCATAAAGATCACAAGGATCCATCAAAGGATTGCAATCAATCAGTGCTCTCTGACACCTCCCACAGGCTGGAGGTGGAGGTAATTCTCAGAAAATGATATCAGTTGCTGGATTGTTTTCATTTGAGTTGTGCCAAAGAAATTTAGTAATTCAAGAAAACTCACCGATGGGTACTGGCCTGAATCATAGTCATTACCAACCCCTAATGGGTTCTGAGGAAATTGACATGAACACAGACAATTACAATCAGTAATTCTCACAAGATACCACAATGCACTGTGGATGCTTTACTGACACACAACTGCAAATATAAATGCGGGTATTTTTTTCACTTTGATAGTTTATGGTGACTATTTAGACATTTTGATACAAAACACGGCACATCTCAAAACCTTTAAAAGATTTAGTCAGATTATTATTTGATAACTACCATGCTAAGTTTAATTATGAACTTATTAGGTTGATAAACAAATGGGGGTTCAGTCTGATTTGTATTTAAGTTGAAATGACGCCTAATATGGAGATGCAAAGAAAAACTGCAGCAGTGCTTAACCTTTAAATATAAAAGGTCACACTATTGTCAGTATTTCACATCATTCAATGACAGTTCCTTTATCCAGTTAATAAAAACTTGGATTTTATTTTGGAAGTTATGGCCACTGTTTCTATCATTTAGATAGGATCATACTTGATGAACCTTCATTCATCCCTGTCTGTGTCCAGAGTTTCCTACATTGCAGATTTCAGACTTGATGCTTAATCTGCACTAGACCATAAACTTTGAAACACTATATAAGTAAATAAAAGATGGATGTGAACAACATGACATCACTGATGAAGAGTTGAGTTTGGCATTTCGGCTGCTGTTGGGATTTCTTCTATTTTTTGGAGCCAGAAAGAACCACATGTGGAAGTGAGGATGAAGGTATAAGTCATCAACTTACCTTAACTAACCCAACCTGGTACTAGCGAGCAAAGTCCTGGAAATATTCTTCAGAGACTTTGGTTCATAGTGGCATGATCACACAGTTGCTGTAGATCCATAATGTGAATCTCACCACTGGAAGGTGCGCTATTGGATTAAGGTTTGGTGGAGGCCATTTGAGTACAGTGAACTTAACGTAATGTTCAAGAAACCATTTGAGATGATTTGAGGTTTGCGTTAGCCTACGGGGAGCAGCTATCGGACAATGGGTACGCTGTGATCATAAAAGGATCAGCAACAATACTGGGGTAGGCTGTGGCATTTAAACGGTGATGAATTTGTATTAGAGGCCTACATCCCCCAAGCTATTACAACACCACCAGCATCACCCTGAACCACTGATACAGAGTTGAACCATGCTTTTGTGTTGTTAACTCCAGCTTCTAACTCTACCATGCAAATGTTGGAGCAAAAATTGAGGCTTCTTAGACCAGAGGGAATATTTTTCCAGTCTTCTATTGTCCAGTTCTGGTGAGTCAATGTGAAATAGGCTCAGTTTCTTGTTCTTAGCTGACAGAAATAGCATCTAGGACAGGCTTCTCCAGCTATAGGTCATCGGCTTCAAGGTTAAGAGATGCTCTTCTGCATACGTTGCTTGTAACAAGTGGTTATAAGTATTTTTCTTTCTTTCCTATCAATTCCAAGTAGTTTGGCCATTCTCCTCCGACTTCTCACATCAAAAATGTCATTTTTGCCCAGAGAACTGCCATTCACCGGATATTTTTCTCTGTTTTTGGACCATTCTCTGTAAACTCTAGAGTGGGAATGTGAGAAAATATAAACAAATCAGCAGTTTCTGAAATATTCATCCCAGCTCATCTGACAACCACAATCATACTACGTTCAGTCACTTAAATCACAGATTTTTCCCATTCTAAACTTCCCTATTAGCAGGTCTTTTTGACCATGACCATGTGACTGACTAAGTCAAGATTTGCGCTAATTAACAGTGAACAGTTGAGTGTAAACAAAAACATACCAGCACTCACACTCATTACAACTGTTGTACAGACCTCTTGCATAGACTCTTAGTACATTGAAATGCATCATAATCTATAATATTTGTCAGATCACTCGCACACTGTAAAGTTGGGCATTTTCAATATTCTCAAGGGATTGACTGACTTAAACATAGTGGGCTCAAGTGCAGTGTAGCACACAAGTGTAGCTAACAAAGTCATCTATCGCTGCAAGATCCAGAAAAAGTAGCTATGTCTATGAAAAACGAGGTCCCAGAGGCACAGCAGCATTTCAGGCAGCTCATTTCTTTAACTAAAGGTTACTTTCTGTTGCTACAGCATGGATCTCCACATTTTCGATATTTATGCTAACTGCCCTTGCTGACATGACCCAAAAGCGATTAGTGTCTCCTTCATTTTCAAACAGGGTGTCTTTTGCTTTTAGGCCATTACATTAGACTATAATCTACAGATGCATAGCATGTTAATTTGTTTAATTTTGATGGATGATTATCCAGACTAAGTAATAACTTCCAGACAGTTTTAGCTAAGCCAGAAGTCTCCTTAAAAACCTGTGGGACTATCTGGCAAATTTTAGTGGCCACAACTACTAGACAGAACCCAAGTTTTAATTACCCAGAATGCTTCTGTTATTGTGTAAGAGAAGTTGCTTTCCTTTTTTTTACGTTGAGGCAGTAGGATGGTAAACACAAAGGCAAGAACAGATCTTCTGCAAATTTTTCTGCATCTCATTTGTCCTTTAAATATTGCATCCTCAGGCACACACTTACTCACATTTGGTGCAAGACGAAGATCCAAGCTGGATTCATACACAAAGCTGGTGCAAATAACTTTTCCTTCACTACTTTTGACATATGTGAACATATCTGACACATTCATGTTAACGCTGCTCTCAAATATCACCCTTTAGCTTTTGAAACTATAAAACAGGGTCTCAAAAAAGTGAACTGAAAACAACATTATAGATTTGCCAACACATTAACTGTTTTAGTAGACAAACCGGTAGGCTTCATCTACTCTCGATACCTGGCTGTGCATGCTGTTTATATAATTCACCATCACAAAATGCTGAAGAAGAAGACACTCGCTTCTCTTCAGACTGATACAAGACAATGCTAGTTAGATAGGCACATACAGTACATCTCCGCAGACTTGGAAGCATTTTAATCTGCTGAGAACTACAATTAAATAGATCTAAACAAAAAACAAACAAACAAAACATGTCTGAGTTTGGTCAGTGTGTTATATCGTGTGTGATATCATGCCATGTGGTTGAAAATAAGAAGACAAAATGTACAAGTTGGACATAACCTGTCCTCAGTTCTTAATTTGTGAAATTGGCTAAAGTGCTATAGACTGATTTCTTTCCTACGCCAAGGACAAAAACTAATAAATTAACTTTAGAGCTTCGAGACCTGCATCCCTCTTTGCAACTGTTCACTTGTTCTTTGGCTTTCACTTTCCCTGTTATGCAATTCAACCTTCATTTTATACTTTCTTGTTTATACACATCAATATTTGTCTCTACAGTCTCGTCCAAGAACTAATCATAGCAAAAAAAAAGTAAGAACAGCTGACATGGTGAACATGGATGTTTAACATTGCTTATGAAGTGAAAAGACTGAATTAAAAGTTGCATAATTAGTCTACAATTTCTCTTCAGGAGTGCCCTGTAATAATCTGGAATGCTCATCATGACTTTTTTTTTTTTGTAGATTTCACTTTTTTCCAAAATAGATAAAACAGGAACAAAACCTTGGAAAGGAAGGCAACTTGTGGATCAACTTTGCTTCCAAGTCACCGTACTAATAGTAAAAGGTGATATTTAACGATTTCAAAGTGGAAAAAAAGTATACATCAATAATTATAATATATCAGTGGTCCATTAAGGTTGAGTGTCATGCTTTCTTGCTCGACGTACTATCCTCAAAGTCCCAGGGACAAACATCTGCCTTTTTAGCAGCACCTACAGGCCCCCCTTTAGGAGTTGGTTTGCTCTGTTTCACTGCAGAAGAACTTTTGTCTGTATCCGTTTTTTCCTCAAAATCCCACGGACAGACTTCCGCCTGCTTTTCTTTGGCTGCTCCAACATTAGCGCTTTTCCTTTTTTCTACCAGCAGCATTTCCTGGTGACTCTCTACATCCCACGGGCAGACCTCGGCCATTTTTTGCTGGCCGACATGTTTCTCTGAAGATTTACTCTTGTCCTTCACCTTTGTTCTGCTTTTCTCATCATCAGTGTCTTTTGATTTTTCTTGGTCAACTGTTCTTGTGAAAGGGGGCCCTTTCTTTTTAGAAGGGGACTCCTTGGTTTTGGGTGCTTGTGAGGGGCTGGGTATCCTCTCTGAATTTGGAGCAGCTGCACTGTTGTCGAATTCCCATGGATAGACGTCGACTTTTGATATTAGTGGCTGGAGTGATCCTTTAGGTGGATCTCTCACATCCATTGGAGAGGTTCCCTTTTTCTGCTTTGTCACGTCTGGTGAGTGAGCTGACTCTGTTGGTTTTTTCAGCTCTTCGAAGTCCCAGGGACAAACATCTGCCCGATGTGTTCTGGAGCTTTCAACTGAAGAGGGAGGCTGCTGGGCTTTAGACTGAGACATCGATTGCTTCGATGGTTCCGCTTGACTGGCTTGAATCTCACCTCTGTCTTCCCATGGGCACACCTCTGCTCGAATAGCCGATGACCTCTGAATCTCCTTTGGGTGCCTGCCACTGGATGGAGAATGATCAGAACCTTTCTGCTTCTGAGACTTGGCTCCTTTCGTGCTACCTCCATGAACAGTTGTGGTTTCCTTTGGTGCAATAGATACATGCTTTTGAACCTTATTTTCAGATGGAGTTGGGAGATCTTCCACCTCCCAGGGGCATACTTCTGAGAGATCATAGAGGTCTTTTCCCTTAATGGGGTCGGAGCAGATTGTCGGTTGGCTGCCACTAACTGGCTGTTTCATGATTATGCCTTTTGTGGTGCTTTGTTTGTACTCGACTGACTGGCTGATAATCATCTTGGGTTGGCATTCATTTTCTGGCTCTACATTTGCCTTTGTGTCTTTGCTCTTTGGCTGACTCTTCTTATTGCTTTCCTCTGTACCCTGGGTCTTTCCAGTCAAGCCCAAAGTCTTCTCTTTGGCACTAGCAATGACACTGAGGGACTTCTGCAGCATGGAGGCTCTAGGATGAATTGGTTTCTTGTCTGCAGAGAGATTATGGGCGCTTGCTGACTTGCATACCAAGGGAACTGATTCTGTAGATTCACTGGGGGCGTTTATGTTCTCACTGGATGTCTTCTTGACCAGCTTCTTGCCCATAAGTGTATCCAGGAGGGACCCTTCAGCTGTGTTCTCATCAATCTTATCATTTACAGTGCTGCTGGAGTCCTCATTCTGGTCCCGGACGTGATCATAGCTACTGTGTGACTTCTTCAGGGAGAACACCTTGTTCTTCAGTGTCTCTTCCTTCGCTGGTTTTGCTGGGTGAGTCGTATCCAAGGGGGTTTTCTTCAGCATGGAGATGCTGTTACGATTGCTGCCATGCTCTCCCGCCTCCTTCTCTTCACGGCTGCACTGGCGATGCACAGACTCGGGAATCTCTGTGATGCGCCTCATCAGCGAGCGACCTAACCCTTTCTTAGAGCTTCGCTTTTTCTGGAAATGAGGGTTGTTTGCTAGCATCTTCTTCCTTTTGTAAATCTCCAACTGGGAGTACAGTTTCTTCAGCTCTTCCTACACATCAATGATAAGACAGATACAAAGTTATAAGTCTTTTTTTAAAGACATTAACCTGGCTAAATAAAGAAAACAAACAAACAAAGGTCGCGCTCAAACACTGCTACAGAAAAGCACACAATCTGCTGCACAGAAAGCATGCAGTACTACCTAATGACACGTGACTACAAACAGTTTTTAAATAATGCATTACAGAGTATCACATGCTGAAAAAAAGCAAAGACGGGACAGTTTAGGACAGCATCAAATAAGAAAACGGAGTGTCTTTTAGTGTTAGGTCTGAAACAGCCTCTAAGCTCAGATCCTGAATCAGTTGGATTTCAATCTGCATTTCCCTCCGTGACAGTGAATGCTCTCAAACACCGGATGTCACCATAAAACCCCCTCTTCTACATTATAGGCTTAAGGTACCCAAATATTTTGGTAGAGAGACTTCTTCAGCTCTAACAGACAAACAGATATCTCTGCTCACGTTGGCACGTTTTTCCCAAAGGCTGTCGCAAGACCTTATGCCACAGCCATTAATAGAATTGAGATGGCCCATTTCGTCTGGTGTCTGCAATAAAAAACTGCCATGGCTCAGTATTTTTGGAGGATTCAAAAGGTGCACAATGGAAATGTAAAAGTTGGTGGAAACACCCCTCACCCTGATGTCCTCAGGGTCCAGGCTGTGCTCGCTCCATGCTGACGTTATGCTGCTGTTGAGGTACGATCCAGAGCGACCCATGTCCAACTCGTCCTCATAGGCCTCAGACGCGATATCATCTCTCATGTGGGTGCCAGCAAACAGGAACTGATGGAGGGCGGTAAAATTGGTCAACACTGATTGTTTCCATTACATTTCTTAAGCAAGGAAAAGCAAACAATGCAGAAATCACAATATACATATATAGCTTACTTACTTAACCTAACATTATTTAAGAAGATGGAAACAGTTCTTTAGTGCATTACTATGTATTTACGTGTCTATATAGCAAATATAAAACATTATATTTTACTGATGAAAATAAAGACCACCATGAAAGATAATTAATAAAATAAAAAGTAAGAATAAAAACAACAATAATAACAATATCTTAAATTGGAAATGCCTAAATCCTGGACAGCATCGAATACCAAAGGAGCTAAATTACAAGTAAAGCAGCATGTAAGCACAGGCTACATATGAAAGGTGAAGCCAATGGAGAAGTGCTTTAAATCTGGGCCAGTGGGGGCAAGTTGAATGGCCAAGTTAAGGCAATTTACTCATATACAGTAGAACATTTAAATGAAACTTAAGTGCTGCACAGATTCTTCTTCTTCTTTCCTTCCCTTAGGGGTGTCCACAGGGAATTGTGGACCCTATTTCTAGTGTCCTCCTCTATCACATCACCCCTCTGCATTTCCTGACTGCCAGATCCATGTTCACCATCCAATAATCCACTATTTCTCCTCTGCACAAACCTCTAACTTTGTCTCCAAACTGCTCAACTTGAGCTGTCTGTCTGATGTAGTCATTTCTAATTATGTCCCAATGAAAGTCTCAACATCTCCAGCTCTGCCTCCTGTTTTTGTCAGTGCCAATGTCAATGCCATGAAACATACATCATAGCATTCTCACTACTGTTTTGTAAACCTTCCCTGTCACTCTTGCTGCTGCTATCCCTCAGACATAAATCACCCCCAACACTTTTTGGAGCTTAAACTTGAATTAATAAGAACTTTAAGGCTAACTGACCTAGGGAGCATGACATCTAAAACTGGAAATAAGCCCAACAGATACTCAGAGTGCTTACTGCTGATTTGTTCTATGAGTACACACTATTTTAGGCCCCAGTCACATAAGTCAAGAGACCAGTCAGCGACTCCATAGCAACCTTTGGAAAAATGCATATACCCCAGCTGGTTGCCGAGTGGTTGCTGCACCAAAAACCTTGCGATTTCATTGGTCGCTAGCAGTTTGCCAAAATTGACCACAGTTTGCATGCAAGACACTGACTCATCTATGGCAATCTGTTAGCGACCAAAGCAATCACAAGCAGGTTTTTATTACAACACAAAGTAAAAAGTAAAATAACCTCCAGTAACTACTCACTACCTGGTTGGTGAATATACTTTTTCACCCTAGCGACTTTTTTAGGGCAACCTCATAGACTAAATCTATACAAGTTGCTACACTGTGAGCATGGAGGGGTGCTTGTGATTCAGAGCTTCTGAAACTGAGGTCTCACAGTGATGGTTCACAAACTACAATTATTATTGTAGGGTCTTTACTTTGCAATATAAAGCGTCATGAGGCGACTGTTGTTGGGATTTGACGTTATATAAATAAACTTAAATTCAATTAGATACTACACCCATCTTTTCCATACATTTGTGAATGTATTGCATACATTGAAATGGTTACCTTAGGAATGAGTAGAAGACCCAGGGTGACAGTGACAGTTAGGTGAGTGTGGGTGAAGAACAGGAGCAGCATCCAGTCTGGATGCAGCTCAGGAGCGAGAGTGAACCTGTAAAAATAAAGACAGACATCCAGATGTGAAGCTGATGTTAGTCAATTTCATTGACTGCCGATAGGATTTCAGTTTCTTATATTCTGATATCTATAAAGCTGTTCAGCATCACTATTCAACCTGCTAAATCTCATCACATAAACCAGGAAAGTATTTGGACACAAAGACACATCTTTATTATAGTTCATCAACTTTAAAGTGTTCATTCACTAACTGAAGTGAAACCTGCATCAAAGCTCTTGGATACAGATGGATGTGGGAGAGAAAGCTACCACCAGTGCAGCAGATTTAGCAGCAGTGTCTGTCTAGTCGTCAAATGCACTCCTGCAGTGTTCTACTTGGGTGATCCTCGTGCCAGCAAGGACACAATATTTTCCTCATCCGCTCAATTGGATTCACAATAAAAAGGAGTGACCTTCATCTGGTCAAAAGATTCAGTCTATGTGTACATCAGACGGGAACACACTAGGCTAGCTGTGCTGCAGCAGTTGGAGGAAAATAAGATAATTACCATCTGAAACAACAGTGGTGAGAGGAGTAGCTCCAGCCTGTTATTTAGAACGAACTAACAGGCTTTCAGCACAGTGAGACCTCGTGTGCACTAAGGATATGAAGGCATGTCTTGTTAGATGCTAATTCCACCACTGGAGAGCCTCTAACAAGCAAATGTCATGTAGCAGGCTCATTACGCTGCTGAGGTTGGCAAATGGCTAATTAACAAACAGTTACTGTGGTAATAGCTGTGAGGCATGAATGAAGGCAAACGTCCAGCATATGAAATGTCTCGAAGCTTTGAAGTCTTCTCTCCTTCGTGTTTTGTGATGAGTTTGTGTGCAGATGAGGATTTAATAACTCTGGCATGCTGTTTCCTCTCAGCCAGCAGCATTTCACTGAGCGATCTCCACCACTCCTACGACTCCAGCGGTTTCATTCCAGCATCCCATTTACCTGGACCTGGCTTATACCTGAAGATGACCACAGCCAACACGGAAGCCTGAGCTTTAACTGGTCACTATGGGATCAAATAGCAGGTTCTTCATGCAACATAAATGGATGGCGGTTGCCTTTAACTAGCCCCGGTGCACACTGGAGCCCCAGGTGGCAACCAGACGGAATTAACCCACCACACCAGGCAGTTCTCCAGTTTATTAAGGACCTCATCTGGCCATTTTCTGCAGAGGAAAGCCTCACAACAATGCTCGAGAGGCTCGTTAAAAGAACTGGCCAAGCAATCACAAGAGCCAGATGTTCAAAAAGACATCAGAACACTTAAAAACTCGCATTTCTTCCAGTAAACTATCGATCATGCACAATTTATTGGTAATGAACGATAATAAAGCTACCAATAGTTCAAGTAATTGATGCTGTCTTAGAAAAAAAAAATCACCCTGACATGGTTCATTAGTGAATAATGTGATGTAGCTGAGCTCTCAATTAGGGCGGCTCGAGCTAGGAGCGGCTGTGGCAGTGTCAGCTGAAACATCTCATTTATTAAAACTGCACATTGCAGCTACTTGACGTGTAGACTGGAGGGAGAGGGCTGATTTCACTATGATCAAAATTAACTACGAGCTGAACAGAACAGCTAGCGTACACGGAAATCAGGCGATCTACTGGAGGATATAAACATCAAAATGACAACCTGAAGACAGACTATGATATTAAATATGGAGCCAGTACGTACTGGGAATTTTGCAAATTTAAGTGACAACATTTGCATGCTGAACACAATGTATCTATTAGTAACTATGCTTAGAGCGCTATGTGGGTGGATTCGAGCCTTACTGTTATTCCAGTGTTAAGGTTCTGATTTTTGTGTTTGTTAAACTTGGACTTTGCTTTTGTTTCCTTTATTATTCCATTTACGTGTGCACACAGAAAGGTCCTGAGCTGGATTTGAACCCAACACCTTTTAGCTGTGAGGCAAAAGTGACACAGACTGCCATCCAAATAAAACAGACAAAACAAACAAAAAAACCCACTTCTTTATCTTAAATATCTTAAATAAAAGTGTCTCTTTTTCTTTTAACTGATCCTGTCAGTTATGTTACTGTCAGTTATCATCAGTGTTAGTCATAAAATAAAAGTTGGAGCGTATTTCAAGACAGAGGATTATTACCCAAAGAATCTCTAAATTCAGTATTGTATGGGGTATAACAGAATATAATTTGTGATGCTCAAAGTGTTTTGGTAAAAATTCTAGACAAATTTATTACATAAATAAATAGAAAATCAGTTTAAAAAGTTTTCAGTTTGGATATAGCATTATAACAGATGATGTAAGCTGTAGGCTTCTTACAGTATAGCACAGGTGGGGGAGTTTACTGCAAAAAACTGTCTGTGATGAGTCAGAAAACACAGCCTGACTGTGCAAACAGCACCTTTAACAAGTCTCACTGGACCCCAGAGTAGAGCCTTCCCAGTTTCATTTCAAGACAAGCTTATGCTTCTTCCTGCTCCTTTTTGAACATGAACGTTATTTGGAGTTGTGGTTGCTCGTTTTCCTTTTGTTTTGCTTTGTTCATTTGTCTCTTTTAATTCTATTTTGTTGTACTTTTTCAACATGTTCAAAATAAAGATTCAATCAATCAATCAAGACACCTCACAGATTTTTCTATCACACCACTGTATTCTTGGTTTGCATTTTGGGTTATTTTTGTTAAATAAATTGATTTTGCTCGGTTTCAGCCCTCTTCTCTTCAACTCTCTGTAGCTTTAAATTATTTGAGCTGCTGCTGCCCATTTCCAGAAGAGGGCAGTACCTTTCCTGCCATTACCACAAACAACCTGAACCAAAAATGCAGCAGAATAATTAAATTCTGTGCCGTAACCTCAAAGTGTCTGAGAAGAGCTGCTGGTTTATACCAGGTCTGTACATATGTACCAAGAATCTGAACAGACTGACTACTTTACACAAAGCAAAAATGTTCTTATGCAGTACTGATAACATATAAGAAATTTCTAGCTGATTAAACAACCTTTCCCTCACTAGTCTGCACCACAAATACCAGCTGGTTGAGTAAATAATTACTATTTTACTCATGTGCAATAGTTAACTGTTCTCAGATGCTACACAGCAGTATGTGATTTAGAAAATGAACAGTTGTATGCAGGCTGTGAGAGAACAAGCTAGTGTATAATCACTGGAGTAATGTGCCATGAAGTACAGCACAGGCGCGTGGATGCTAACCTGCAAAGAAGGAACACTTGGCAAGCTAATCTGACATCATGAGTATGATGATTTGCAGTACAAAGTGCCGCACTGTTGAGTGACATTTAAAATATGATTTGATTATTAAAGAATGTAATTAACAGTTTCAAGTGGTTTCTAAATATAAGCACTGTTTACACAGCCAATTTTTATCCTCATCCATTAGATTAGGCTACATGTTTAATGTCTTTCGTACTATTGCTGGTCTGCTGGCTACCAAATGCAAAGCAAACTTTCCCCCTGAGCTAAGGGTGGTCCACACACGGAGCGATGTGGTGATCAGAGAACATAAAATGCCAAAGATGTTCAGCAACTTCAAGCGATAATAGGAGAAGTGAGTGGGCATGAGCAAATGCAGCAAATACCAACAATGGCGACCCCCACATATGTTGATCGACATATGAGGGGGTGGCAAATAAATTAGAAGGTTACCTAGGCAACTGAGGGCTGAATTGTCCAAAAGCAACCAACCATTGAATGACCAACAGGATGAGGAGGCATGTAACTGATAGCTGGAAAATTTGCCATTTTGCACACCTTCAAGGCTTCATCTATTTTTCCCGTCTCTGCATAAAAGTGAGCTGTGGAGCTCCGTTTCTAATTGTCATCATGGGTTTTTGCTTTGCAACATGATGCAAATTTGAGTTGAAAAATTTTAACCTGCGCAAATGCGGCTTCGCCTCTGTTTGCATTGCCCAGTGTGAATTTGCATCAAATCACCTCATGGGATTGAAAACATGTTCGCAGTTTGAAGGTTTTCAGACTTTCTGATTTCTGTCATGTCATTTCCTTAAGATTCATTCTAGCTTACTCGATGTGCTATAACCAAGAGACTATGTTGGCAGTTCACTGACCTTATAAACAAACTATTTATCTCATATAACTTTTACTAATTTTCTGGTACGATGCAATAATACGATAGAATATATTTGCATTTTTTTTTAAATTCAACAAAAAAAAACTCATGGTGCCAAATCACTAGGAGGAGGAGCTCTTACCTGATGATGTAGAATATAGCTGACAGCACAAGCTCATTATGAACAGCGATGGCCATGTAGCGAGGCTCGTGGAAGGCCGACGGCACAGTCCTCACGGCGTAACACAGATAGACCGCCCACAGCAGGAAGAGGAACTCGGCTGGGAAGCGAAAAAACAAAAAACAAGCTGTAAACACAGCGAATGCTCTGGCCAAGAAATCATTTCAATGCGGCACACGCTCCTTACATGGGCACCAACCAACCAGCCACTTCACACTCCAGCGCACACATGGAGCTGCCACAGATGGTTGTAAAACACACGTATACAGGAAAGTGGCCTGCTCGACAGACTCATTTGCAACAGCTGTGGTTGTATTCTCAGGGCATTAAATGAGTCCCCGTGCACCTCCGCGGCAGCCTCACATAAGGTTTCCAAGGTATCCAGCTCCGCAACTGTAAACACGCCAGGTTGCTGCCTGTGAGGGCAAGTGAATCATGTTTCCTTACAATAGGAACAACAATCACTGCAAAGTGACTCATTACTGTAAACGCCTCCCTGTCTGTTGGACTTCTTTTTTTAAATAATTAGATCTCAAACTTTTATTTTTGTAAGTAAAACTATTTACTCGAGACAACAATAGAAATAAATTTGTTTTCTCCATTCCTTGAAATAAAATAGCGAGTGAGAGCAACGAGGGAAATCTAACTCTTTTTTAATGGTCTATTCAGAGCATTTGTAAATTATTTATCAGTAGTTCCAGCATATTAATCCTTCAAAATGGGCAGATTTGTTCATTTTTTTGTACTTGATTTTTTTTTTTTACAGCGTTAAACAAAAAATGTTTCTGGTACGTTACCAACTAAAAGACTTCACTCACAAGTTTAGCTACCTCAAAGCCTTTTCTTTCTTTTTTTAAACCATATATTCTGTTATAGAATATAACTTCTATAGAATAACTTTCTTTTTTTGTAATCTATCATGAACCTCCATACAGTTTAGAGTGGGCTTTGTGAAACCGATTATACAGAGGATTTGCAGACAAAGAACTGCTAACCCAATGACATTAACTCATCCCTGTGTATGAACACTTCTAGTGAAACTGGGACCATTTTCCTTCAAAATAAAAGCTGCACCTTTTAAACTTCTACTTTGATGGGGAGCCTTCTCCATTTCCAGTTTGCGTTGCACTTTTGCTAACTACAATCACTTGGGTAGTAGTTAGCAAGTATTTGCAGCCAAGCTGTTCGTCGCAAATTACAGGTGACCAAGGCAACCTACTAGCAACCAAAGCAATCATAATGAGCTTCTTAGTGCAGCATATCATATTCAATATGTTGAATAACGTGCACGCATGATATCACATGAAGAAAAAGAAATCTCTCTAGGTTGTATGGTGCAATATTTTTAAAAAATACTTACTACTCACTACTCATGTACTAATTTCTATAGTGTTTCTGTGTTCTATGATATTTAACCTTGCCATGGGTGTCACAAGAAACTAACTCGCACCAGCATGTGATTTACAAGAGAGGCTGTGTGAGGGATGAGGAAGAGGAGTGTGCAAAAGAAGTGTGTTCTCTTACCATGACTGCTGATAACTGCTTTTTTACTGTTTTCATGTTTATAAAGTTAGACTGCACAAGATTAATACAAGAATCTCAGTGTGCCTGTACTGTCCTCTACCTCTGCACATGCGAGCACATGATAACAACTACTGAAAGTGCAGTTTTGCTGCATGCTTGGGTCTTAACAATTCGTCTTTATTCGATAGGAGTTCATTTTTTATGGGATTGTTTCTGCGCAGAAACACAGCAGAGCAGAAAATACTACAATTATATCTCTTGCTGCGAGCAAATGCAGGTGTGGATTTCTAAATCTGAAAGATTTATTGCATCTCTGTGGGTGTAAATTATAAGCTGCATTCAGGTGGCATCAGAGTTGCCCCGCACTTCCATATTGCCAACCTATTTTTACCTCCTAATAAACAGAATGAAAATGTGTCCTCAGTATACAGTAGCGCAGCATGGCGGCCCGGCTGGGGGTCCATCTGTTTTCCCAGAACTCTAAAACGACCACAGCGCTCTCTCATGAAGCCTGAGTCAGCAGACATACACCAGCATGCAGACTTGCTCAAAGTGAGATGCTGCTCTCAAAGCATCTTTGATTTCTCATCTGTCTTCATCTGCTGCTGGTTGCCCTTCCCCTCCTGTGTACAACACAGGAAAGCATCCAAAAGCGTAGCACCAGTAGAGAGGATTAATGTCTTCTTTTGGGAAACATTTCCAAATGTACATGGAAGGGAGTTGTCTTAATCATCCAGCTTCACCCCATCACTCATTCTTCCCTCATCTCACTTTCAACTCCCATCGCTATCATGCCTAACAAATCACTTCTTAATTTCACGTGTCCATCAAGTAACCCACGTTTCCTCACCACACTTACCCACATGCAGAGTGCAGCACACTTAAATCTACTCACAGCGCCCTGCAGAGGCAGAGGGCAGTAACGGTACTTACCAACAGCCATCATATAGTCCCAGCGATCCAGGAGGCACATGCTGAACTGCAGCCCATTGGGCGTGTAGCCCACCTCGATGAGAGCCAACTTCCTGTCCGGGTTCTGACAGACAGCAGATGTCCAAGCCACCAGGAACCAGCAGACGATGAGCAGAATGATGCCCAGCAGACGTAGCACTCGCCAGCTGGTCATATAGGGGATCCTCTGGGCTGTACGGGACAGGAACACCTTCAGCACCCTGTGGAGGGAGAAGCTCACATTGAGACTGTTTCACAAAGTTTCATGTAAGCCTGTCGTCATTTCAAGTAAACAGAGTATCCATGAGAGGGAAATACCTCTACACTCAGTGTGCCTTGAGTGTATTTATCTTTTTATTTCCCATATCTGCTAGAATTTGAAACCTTCTACATGCAAAAGCTTTAAGCAAAAAATACATCACAGCTGCTTTACACACTGGTTTATTAGTCTATGGCAATATTAGTATCGGAAAAATATTGCTTCCACAATATGACATAAATACTTAACAGAAAACTAGTATTTCAATTTTCATAGACTCTTATTAAGCTTTATCCCAAAGTCAAGAGTGCTGCGGCCCACTTAAAAACCAGAAAATCCCAAGGGGCCCACTCATTCTTAAATCTTCACTTTAATCAAAATGCAAGAGAAAGTGATGTATTTCCTTGAAAAGTTTCATTCCAAAAAACATAAACAACGCAGGCTGTTAAGGCTATAAATTGTTGATGCTACTTGGGTGTATGCAAAGTGTTTAGGTCAGTGTGTGACCCATCTTCCTCCTTGGACACGAACTTCACTCACCTGTGCCAATAGCAGTCACTGAACTGAAACTCTCTGCTGTGCTATTGCAGCCTTTCAAAGGATTTTTATTGTGTGCTGCTGTGTCCAAACAAACATGCTGAAAACGCCGACGTCAACTCTGTGATCAAAAGTGGGCCTGGCAAAAAATTAACCGTGATGGTGGATGCTGATGTAAAATATTAGTCTAGTCATGCTGTCTCTTGCGAAATGAGAAGTATACGTCATATTACTTTTTTTATATGGATGAATTTACCTTTATTAGCACCATTTCCTGTGAACTGGCTCCAACATGCTCAGAATCGATGATTTTCTCGACCATATTAGTTCATGAAATTTAACCAAAACAGTTTATCTGCCTTAAACTTACTAAACATAACAAAAAGAGCTGAGTAGGGTTGAGCGATAGGACGAATATATCAACTATCGACGATAGGCTAAGGCCATTGGTGATCGTTTTTACAAGGTCGATTTATTTATTTATTTGCCCATGAGTAAGTTTGCTAATAATGATGGAGCTAATAGAAGCAGTCAACAGAAAAAAAAATAATAGCACTGTTTTAACAGCACCCTTTTTCATCTGCGAGCAAATGCACGCTCCTAAATTCTGTGCCCAAATGCGTGTTGATGGAGCTGCAGAAGTTGGTGATAGCCTTGCATACTCAGCCGCATGGTGGACACGTACACGCTTATGCAAGTTAGTCGTGTTTGAGTACTTTGTTCACACTATACGTCTGCACAAGCGGCACACCGCTTTGGTTACATCCTTAGGTTTACCTCTTTCATCCCAAATTGGCAACTTTATACTTTTTTTAGTGCTGTCAGCATAATCACGACTAACGCGATTAACAATTAACCCATCTGGAGCACAGACGGAGTCAAAGTCCCTGAAATGTCTCTGTCAACGCATTTCAGGCAGTTTGTCCAAAGTTTGTTCATTCTGCACTCCAGATGGTTTAAGCGCGTTAAAATTTTTAATCGTGATGACCACATTAACACTGACATCCCTAATTCTTTGGGGAAATTAGTTCATCCATGTTTGGCCTTCTGTGTTGTAAACAGCAAATCAGTCCGTGCATGATTACATTGCTCCGCCCATCAAAAAGTCTGCGCATACGCGAATATATCGTCGATCGACGATTATTGGACTGACGACTGTCGGTTGGAAATTTTTTACATATCACCCAACCCTAGAGCTGAGTGATCAGAAAAGAAAAAAACAAAGCAAACTTATTGTTTGTCACCTCACTAAATGGGTGAAATTTTACACTATTTATTAAAAAATGCTAATATGTTGCAAACTTATTTAAGCGCTTTGGTTTAAAAGAAAGTGTGCCTTGAGGTATGATTAAATGACATGTCAAGACTTTTTCCTGACTTCCTGCAAAGCAGCGCAGCAGAAAAAAACTGCTAGCCATCACATTTGCAGCACTTATTCCACCTGCCAAATCCACAGACTGTGGAACATGAGTTAAACTCTGCTCAAACACATCACCGGCATAGCTATTCTTAGGCTCTGCCCTTCACGCACATTGATGAAGTGTCCACTGCTCTCTCCACTAATGAGCCCCCCATCAAAAATTGATCTGTGCAATATGTTAACTTGCACCTCTAAGGGTGAACTGGGCCCCGGCTCGTGTTAGCCACATCCTCTTAATCAGTATCTCCATTAGCGCATTTTGACAGATTCACCTGACAAAAAAAGGCCCACAAATGAAGAATTTCATCACTGTCACTTTAAATACAGTGGACCACCCTGTCTCATTAACAGCTATTCACAGCTGGAGAACTCCCCCCCAACACCACTCCACTGCATCCTCTGGCGATGCTTTCTGTCCCTGAGTTCTGTTTTTGTCTTTTTCTCAGCAACTGTCATTCAGGACTTTGTTAAATATGGAGCTCATTTGGGGCCAATGCGCTCCGTGTTTTCTTAATTACTTTACCACTTAATGAGGCAGTATAGCCTGGTGATGAAGTAGCTGAAAAACACGCTGCCTTGACACATCACAGGACTCTTTATCAAAGGATTAAGAGGTCAGGTGTAATATAATCTGATAAGTGCTTCCAGGGATGGATAACAGTGTCGAACTGTGGGTGAAGTACCTGTACAACTTAAGAGTCAGCATCCCGTAGACGGTAGCGAAACCCAGCAGTCGAACCCAACGCAGAAGGATGCAACGGAAAACACTGGGCTGGAAGTAGAGAATCCCAACCTGGAAGAGGACAGAAGAAGCATTAAACAACAAAGGTCGTGAAAAGAAACTGAAAAATAAATAAATAAATAAATAAAAGAGCCACCCAACTGTGAGTGTTTTTTCTATCTAAATGATAATGGGCCCTCTTTCCCTGGGAAATTTCATTTAAATTCGTGGGAAGCTGCTGCCTCATTGTGCTCTCAGTGGATGTCTCTATAAACAGTAAAGTAATCTTATTTAAATGTTGGTTTTCTCCAACTGTTCTCCTTTGGTGTCGCACAAGTGAATGAGTGGGTTTATGCAGTTTAGTTTACTGTACATCCTATCGCACATTAAGTCCCTCTATAATCAGTTACTTGCTTTGTTTCACCACAGAATCTACTCAGGAAGCTATTTTGCTTGTGTTCTCTAAACCTTTTCTACTTCCTCTGCCACCTTTCATCCATCAAAGGGAATTTAAAATACAGCAAAAGTGACCATCAGTGTGTATCGCCGATGCTGCAGATGAACTCAGTGTGTTTTGGGGCTGTGAACTTTTTTTTTTTATAATGGTTTTTGTCAGCAGATGGTGTTTCCAGGGATGTCATGAATGTGTTGACATAAAAGATCAAATGCTGCTTGAATTCTGGGACCTTTTTGCTCATGTCGGCCAAAAAAAAAAAGGAGCACCAAATTTTTATTTTTCTCATATGCTACAAAGAGCAGCTCCATCTGCTGATGAAGATCATGTGCTATGATCAAAAGGTCTGGGCATCAGTTGAGCGCATACACTTGGACTTACTTCTAGGACTCTCAAGGATCAAAAGTTTTGACCGTACTAAAATTACTATGGCTAAACAGCTGCTGAGCTTGCTTCTCAATAATGAAAAAGTAACATTTGTTGAGCACTTTTCTAGTCTGATTGAGCACTAAAAAGTACCTAACAGATACAATATGTACAACAGCTGCAGAAACAACAAAAGGTTTGCTCCACTAAAAGGTATAAGATAGCTTTCTTAGAACAATACTTTAAAAAGCTTGTTGGTGTACGGCAAAACTATGTGCCAATGATCAGGTTCCCTTGATGGAAAAATAACTAAATAAATAAAAACTTCAGAAGGTTTATGGTCCAGGTATGTTGATATACAACCTATTCAAGAAGGGGCAGTGTCAAACAGAACAATAAGTGGACACGACCACCAAAAATGAAATCCAGAGGAAATGATGTGCTCACAGTTGCTATGAGACAGTAAAGCATAGTAACTAACTAAACGAATATATAACAAAGATATAAAATATAACAAAATAACTACAAATAGCTGAAATTATAAATATTCTAGTATTATTAAATATGCACGCAGTGTTACTGTATATGCATATCGTAAAATTAAATATGCATACTTGACTTACCATATTGTCAGCACCCTGTGAAGCCCAGTAAGTAAAGGAGCTTAAGCTCGCGGTTACATCCAGTAACTACTATTTTATTATTATTTTCACTGTATATTTTTCCCTTTGACACATTTTAAGGGTATGACCACTCATTTGTAATTATCTTACAAGCTTTATTAACAACCATAACAAGAACAATGTTGACACTGCATATCAAGGCTGAAAATTCCCTCCACATTGTACATGGATTGACCCCAACCATAACCTTTTGAGAAATGTCACTAAAAGATTAAAAAAAATCTAACCAAACCAAACACATAACACAAAGGAACCAAGCTAATAAATTAATAATGCTAATAATTTAATAACTCAATAGAAGATTACTTAAAACACTGATTATATTTGAATCTTGTGATTTGCCAGACATCGTTTTATGAGCAAGATAAAGCAGTGTGTGTGTGTGTTATATGTGCATTCAGCGCTCTATCTCATTTATAAATAATTATTTCAGCTTGGCCAACCTTTGGTAAAAGTTTGAGCTAAACTTTGACCAGGCTGGAATTGGTTGTCACTACTTTTTAGTGTAATTTTTAATTTTCAAGTGAAAAACAAAATGAAAGAGACTATATTGAGGGCCGGTATGAATATCACAGTGTTGTTGGTGATTTGATGAATTTAATGTCTAGCTCTTCCAGTCTGGCAGAATGAAACTCATCCAGGAATAGTCTCCCAATCTTTAGGGATTTAAATCCGCATTCCTCTCTTTAGTGCATTGTTTGAACTCCAACAACAGTGACTCAGCTCAGATAATCTTTGAAAGAAACCTTCTGTTAACAGGATAACATCATAATGAGTGACTGACGCTTACCGCTTCGCTCCTAAAATGCCTCACACACATCGTCAGGGTTCAGCCGGTGCTTTGATATTGTTGCGAGCATACAAGTAAACAACCCTTACACTACAATGATTGCATAATAGAGCAATTAGGAATGAAAAACAACTGACATGTTCTGCACATAGTGTCTCAGATATAACACTCAATGAATAAATGTCTAAGAAAGAAACAGGTAGAGAAATTTCTAATAATTAGCATTATTTTCTCCAATAATTATAACTATAGTACAATTAATAGTAGTACTACTGCTGCTGCCACTATTACGGGAGGTGAAACCATTTTGGTAGAGTCATTTTCATGAGAAATTTACCTTTTATACATCAAAGAGAAAATCCATGAACTGAATTAGTCATAACAGTAAAGTGCAGTGAAAGCTTGCCCTTGAGACACAGAGCGCATCCTCCTATGTTACATCTTCACGAGTAGATTCTTCTACAAGGACCTGAGCATGCTAAACAGTGCCCATCCATGCTGGTAAAAAAACGCTGATGGTCTTCCAAAGACATAAAAAGAGCCAGAACAAACAGAGAGAAAAAAGAAACAAACATCTGAGGCGACGTAATTATCTGTCCGTTGCAGATGTGCAGAGATTTCCCCTGCGGGATTGTTAATGTTAATCGGATTAGCTGAGGCATTAATACGTTCCCTCAGGCAGCGGCGAAGACGCAGGCATGTGGATATTTTTGCTCACTAGGTTCGAGTCAGTTAAGGGACACAGAGGACCCCACGGGAGGAACGGTGGCCCACATCTTCATCAGCTCACAGAGTCTGGAAGACCAACTGGAGAAACTTCTGATTCAAACAAAGCATGAACAGTTTGACTCGATTTTGCAAAAGGAACGTTGTGCTGAGGAAATAAAGACTTAAAGAGTGCTGAGCTGTTCATTTTCAATACATACAAGGTGCTTAATACTATATCTACTGTCAATATGTTTTTTAAAAGCCTTTTTTTTAAACAGGTGGGATTAACATAAATATCTAAACGATGTGTGACTGCTCCTCAATGCGTTACCTTTTTCACAAAATAAAGAGCAGAGGAACAGGAGCTGATAAAAAGATAGCCAGGCTGCCGCCGAGCAACTTGCTGACGCACGTTTGGCTCCACGGGGACAGGAGAGGGCACAGGAACAGGAGTAAAAATGCACAATGGGAAAACACAGCTCAGGACTCCCTTTTAGATAAACTACCAAATAGCATCTGAATCTCCATCACGTGCCAGTTTTAAGACTGGTGTTGTTTGTGATGAGACGGAAACGGGGAGGTGTTATCCGCCACATTCTTCCCTTGAGGGCTGGCTTTAAATGATCTGAATAAGCTGTCATAAAAAACTTTTTTTACACATTTAGCAGTCTGAGCTTCTCTTTTAATGGTGCGATCTCACCTCTGGTTATTTTAATGGCTCACAACAAGAAACAAAAAGTGATGGATATGTACAAACATTTAAGACATCCTTTTCATCCTTCTCTCCTGCAGTCGTGAATTGGATAATGGATGGATGGTGTGTCGTGTTCATCTTACTACAGTTCGAATGACAGATGATGAAGACATTAAAAGGTAATACCAAATCATTTTGATGATCGCTGCTGATACAAACATGGTGGAGAGGTCTAGTTCAATGACTTCAATGACTTCTGGCTTCATCGTACTTCCTTTGACTAACTTTCAAAGTGGTCACACCCATTACTAAAGTATCTTTTTGGATGATTTATCCAATTAAAAATAAGAAAACAAACAAAAAAACTACTGGTAGTGGTTGATGCTGTTTAATGCTGTCTAGCTCAACATTTTGAGGACTTCCTTTTGGAGCCACCCTCATGTGGCCATTTAAGGAACTGCACTTTTTGATGCTTCTCACTTGGCTTCATTTTTCAGCCTCAGAGGTGGTCACTTGTCCACACGTGTCTTCAAAAATTCTCAGACCAAAAGGCAAAAATAAGTCGCTATTGTCAGACATTACCATGACCCTCAGGTTTCATGATGATCTGCAGAAATTACACAATCAATTTATGCTGGCACAGTACTTCCCATCAGTAAGGTTTCTGGGAAGTTACTGGCCCCGATCCTCAGACAGGTTTCTCTTAATGTTAGTGGGTATAAAGAGTAAGATCAGTTTCTGCCCTCCTTCTCTTTTGAAACCTTCCATTAATAATCGATGTTAAGTGCTGGGAATACTGGATTCAGCGTTGTGGGGAGGGGAAGGAAAAGGATCAAATGTTATTGGTGAATATGTGTGTGTGTGTATGGTGTATATGCATGCAAGTGAGGTACAGTATACCTATCTAATGGACATCAATATCAAGGAGACAATTATGAACTAATATCAAGCCTCTATCTCAGCCCCATTTGCCTTGTCGTTTGCTTACAACATAGCAAAGGCTTCAGCTGAGCTGAGCAGTCCACTTTCCAGTTTTACTTTTTTCATTTCTTGAATCTCATCCTATTGCTATTTGAGATTTTAAAAAGTGCTAGTTCTTCTGTCAGTTTGCATGCAACAGATTTTGCAACTAGTAGTGAAGACATTTAGATAACGTAGTTTTTGTTTTGTTTTGCTTTCAGGCAGGTAGGTGAATATGTCCCAGCTGGATAAACGCCTAGATCAAGGGTCAGCAACCTTTCACACCCAAAGAGCCATTTGGACCCGGTTTCCACGCAAACGAAAACACTGGGAGCCGCAAATACTTTTTGACATCTAAAATGAAGATAACACTGTATATATTGTTTTTTACCTTTATGCTTTTTGTGAACAACTAAGGTGTGTTGCTTATGAAATCCATGAAGTGCTACAAAGAAAGTTACATTTTATTTATGTAATTAACACATTTTGAACTCTTAAAGAAATATAACCAAAGGAAAGACACCCAGCTGAACTAAAATGATCCATGTAGCAAACAAAAACTGTTGTGAGCCGCCACCCTTATATTGCCTTTGGGCTTTTGGAGCCTTGACCTGACTTTTAAAAAATAATTGGAAAAAAGCACTATGCTGCTAAAAGATGAAAAATAGATATTTGCAAAATTCTGCCTAAATATGTATTTTACCTGGTTAATGTGTGTGGTGGGGCGTGGTCTACAGAGCCGCTGCAGGGGAGGCGGACGCACCTGAGCGGCACCCGCAATCACGCCTCGCCGCCTTAACGTCTGTGCTATCTATGCTGTTGTTGGTGTGTGTCGGGCTGTGAGCTGCAAAGCTACAGCCGGCTGTATGCGTACAGCAACTGTGTGTGAAAAGGGGTCAATAAAGAGATTCTGAAAAGCGTGTTCATGGAAACATCGTCGGGTCTGCCGTGATATGTTTACAATGGGACTTCTGCTCCTGAACCTCTGTGCACAGCGTCTGCAAATCGGGGCTTTTATCTTTACGCAGGACTGTAAGCTGTCATCTGTGAGGCGTGAGCGGTGTTTGTTTTTAACATAGTTCACGGTGGAGAATAGCTGCTGACATAATGTGGATCCGAAGGTCCATAATTGGCCTACCTGGGGTTGAAAGTCTCGATAAATGCACGGCGGGTACACCGGCTTCCGCAAGTGTGATGCTTATTTTGAGCGATGAAAAAATAATAGAATATATTTGTATTTTTATATTTCAATATCACAATAATCTTCCAATTTAGAACTACAAGTTAAAAAAGAGAACTAACATAAATAAAATACACTTCAGCTAAATACTTCTAATTTATTTTCCCAAACCACACGGAGCCGCACTATAAGGACTAAAGAGCCGCATGCCACAGGTTGCCGACCCCTGGCCTAGATGATAAAGTTTTATCTGCTGGCCTGGTCTCCAGGCTCTGCAGACACCTGACTTATCACAACCTGGTTCTGCACCTGCTCTCTAAAACAAAGTCTTATCATGTGGAAGCTACAACACAACACAAAGTGTTATACAGACATATACCTGAGATGAGCTTTCATATGCAAATATAAATATTTGAAGTTGTAAAAATGCACAACTGAATATTTTTAAGAGTTCTGGAATCTTCTATGTCACTGAATTTTGACTTAAATTACAAAAATCTAAAATAATTTGCTGCTACCTTTTTTAAACAACAAATATTCTTGTTATGTGTTATTATCCTGTTAACCAATTAATAATAACTAGGAGCAGTTGGATATTATGGGACATACACATATGCTTGCTTACTAGTTTGGTCACATAAGTAGTATGTAAAAAAAAAACAATAACAAAAAAACAAAAAAAACAAAAACAATGGTAGTGTCAACAGCTAATGCACTGAGCTGCTGCCACTGGAATGGCTGATTGAATAGTTGAATTACTGAGCAGTTCAACAGGTTTACTTTTCTGTGCATTTTGTACCAGTGGGTCAAGCATCTCTTTGACATTTTCCTTTTCAGATGAGCCACAGTACTAGCTACATATCCAGCATTGCACTAAGTGAGGATGTACAACTATTAACAAAATAATCAACTTCTGTCGGAGTAAAGTTTAAGTAGCTGATTCCCACTCTGCTGGTACATGACATGAAAGAAAACAACCATGGAGGAATCGCTTCCATAGTTCAGTTATAGCATTTCCAGAAACAAAGGCATCTACTGTATTGAAATTTATTTGCTAGTGTTTTGTAATATAAAACATTGTAAATCTGAATGTTATTAAAATACTCAGACAAAAGAGAGTTTTTAGGGATTAATGTTAAATGTTAAGTTTCTATGCTATATGTCAGGACAAGTTATTGCAATTTTATTGCAGTGTTGAGGCTGTCATATTCTTCATAAAGATGAGTGTTAATATTACCCAGAATAATTACTTAATCTAAACTGAACAAGTAAATCAGATTTTAAAAAAAAAAGTCTGAGAAGTTGAAAAGTCTTACCTACACGGTATTTTTGAAAACACAGCTTTTTCTATCCGTTTGGGCCTTTTGTCCACACGTAAACGGCGTTTTGGATTACTGAAAATGGAGATTTTTAAAAACTCCTGCCAGGGTGGAGATTTTCGAAAAACTCAGTTTATGCGTTTACACGTGGACGAGGAAAACTGAGATTTAGTCACGCAACGTCAAAGCTGTGCGCCTTTTTTGACGCTGTCCTTCGTCACGTTATTGTTTACCTGAGATGAATTTCTACAATGGCGGATACAGACAAAATACTGTTGCTGATAATCTTAGAGATCTTAGAGATATTTTTTCAGAAATGGGATTTGGGATTTTTTTTTAAACGAAAAGGAAAAAAATCTCAGTTTTCCAAAATACCTGTGTATGTTTGGACGTAGCCTTAGTAAGGGCAAGGCAGATGATTCACAACAACTACTAAAACAGTTTTTTGAGTTTTTCACTTACGGTGGACGAGGTTATGGGTCTGCTTTTGAAATGAATTGGAAGAGAGCAACCTTATGGTCAATGCACTGTGTTTATTTGGATTACCTTTTGGTGCAGTTGAGGATATCTATATTTTATTCTTTCTTTTCCACTTAAATGTTGATGGTATGACATTTAGCACATTATATCTATGTTGAACAGTAAGGAGCAATGGGAGACTGAAAGTGCAGACAAACATGACACAAGCAAGATTCACTCACTCACCCACTTAGTGATTCAATCAACACTCGGTCACTTAATTTGCGGTTATCTCTCATTCCTAATCATCTCTCATTTCAGCACCCACCAGCTGGCTTCCACACTGAGATTCACTGGGTTGGTTACCCACCAGAAAGTGTCCCTGTTGATAGGACTGTGACGCAAGCCGGCCAGCTGTGGTGTGAGCATCAGCTTTCCAGGGAGCTATTGTGATGTTGGCTACTTTAACATTCTTTGAAGTTTTGTTATGTGTCACCGTTTAAAAGCTGCAGATAGTCTGTGTGATATTTGTTCTTCAATAAAATCCAAAGAATTTAACAAAGGATTTGAACTCACGTGTGAGGTTAACTTTTGCAAAAGGGGCTATAATTTGGGGTTAAACGGGAAGAATGTCTTGTTATTTTGAGTAGAAAAAACGCAATAGGAGAAAATGAATCTGCAGGTTAGAAACTACTTGAGAAGTCTTGTTAAAATGAGACAAAAACAACATTATTATGTAATATGTCATTACTACCATTTGTACAGGTTACTGTACAATAGGTTTTGTGGTACTCGGGTTTTGCTTTTGGATATTTAGACCTTAATGTGACCTTAACTGAAGAAGTCAGTTTTATCCTGTAAATGTAAACAGAACCTGTCATAGCAAACTTTTAACACAAACTTTAGCACTTTTCATTCCCCGAAGGCTTCATGTAAGAATGGCTGTACACCCACAACAAAAATATGACACCCAAACTAGATGCGCCACAGAGTGTAACAAAAATCATTTAGTGCTAGGACGCTTTGGATAATTAGCTCTCGCTGCAGGGCAAAAAAGAGATATTCAGCAAATAACACTTAAAAAAGGAAGTGGGTGGATTCTTTTATCAGACTAATGCAGTTAGAAGAAGCACTCCGAGAAGCAGCAGTGTGTAATTAAGTTGTTATGTGCAGACAATAAAAATGCAAATGCATAGGTGCAGGGTGTTTGGTGCAAAAGGTGAAAGCTTTAGGGATAGATCCACCTTCTTGTGAAGGTCAGGATGCCACAGGATATTGATCGCAGGGGACGACAGACCTCTCCCTTTGTGCCATTAAATCAGTATACTGCTTTCACTAAAGAGCAGAGAGCAAAAATTAACTGTGGTCTGTTTTCTTATGTTTTTAAAATCCTCTGTCTTCACAAAATAATGGCTGCTTAAATGCAGAGACAAAATTATTAGTGAGCTGAGTTCTTATGAAGCATTTAGAGGAAGTTTTCAGGTTATAGGGCAATGAGCTAAAAGACACTAAGGTGCTCTGTACCTCACAGTAACTCACACAGTCAACCAACTAAATGATCACCATTTTTCCTGAATGAATGTCTTTTGTCCTTTCTTCCTCCCCTCACCCCCAACTGCTCACGGCAGATGGCCGCCCCTCCTTGAGCCTGGTTCTGCCAGTGGTTTCTTCCTGTTTAAAGGAAGTTTTTCCTTCCCACTGTCGCTAAAGCGCTTGCTCATAAGGGGCCATCTGATTGTTGGCGTTTTCTCTGTAGTATTGTAGAGAGGTGCTTTATATTACATTACAATATAAAGCACCTTGAGGCAACTGAAGCTGCCCAAAAAAGTGATATAACTCAAAATTTTGAGTTAGTATCTCATTAGTTATAACTGTAAGTCAAAATTTCAACATACTAACCTGACATTTTCACTTACAGATGGAAAAAACTATTAAATTCCAGTAGTGGAAAAAAGCTTCCATATGTGCTGGGCTCAGACCGCACAATATTCTGTCTGTTACTGTTATGGTCTGTGGCACTCGTGGGCTTTGTTGAGGGTTGTTTCACGTTTAAGTGCTCCTAGTTTGTGTTTCATATTCTTAAACTCTAGATTTCTAATTGTTATTATTAAGCTGAGTGGGTCCTTACTTCAGTTCTAGTTTAGTATTTATGGAGTGTGCTATTTAAATTTAGTTTTTGTTGTGTTTTCCTGTTAATTCCTGTTTGTCATTTAACCTGTGATAGACTGGTGACCTCTTTATGGTGCTCCACAGTCTGCATACGAACCTGAATTGGATGAGCATTTAAGAAAAAGGATGAATGGATAGACATTTTGCCCGAGTGAGACCTGTGAGGACTACGACTAAAGCAGATATATAACCTGTCGTTCTCCATAGTTATTACATTAAATAAAATTCAGATATTTGTATTAGAGCTATGGCTCCATTCCCAGACCTCCTGTCTCTCCAGGAAATACCTCAGCACAAACTTGAGCAGATATCAATCACAACAGACGCCATCGGATGCAGAATGAAATATGCGCTGGGAACATGGTATGTTGCAAACCAGCTTGCAGAGCACAGCAACTTTGCATAGCTGAAGCAGGTTAATTAAAACACTATACATGACTGTGTGTAAAGGCAGAGGTGTGGACTCGAGTCACATGACTTGGACTCGAGTCAGACTCGAGTCATTAATTTTATGACTTTAGACTTGACTTGAAAAAATGTTCTAAGACTTGTGACTTGACTTGGACTTTTACACCAATGACTTGGGACTTGAATTGGACTTGAACCGGTTTACTTGAAAAGACTTGATATTTTACCCCAAATATAAAATTTAACATGCATATTATATAGAGATTGAAAATGTGACGTCATTCAGGGGTAGAACCGCAAAGGATTCTGGGAACTCGTGGCAAGCGGTACTAGCGCACGCAGGCTTTCAATTAAAATCAGTTACACAGCGATAAAAAGAAACACAAAAATGGCAAGAAGCTGTTGTATTATTAACTGCAATAGCCGGTCGCATGACAGCCACGGGAAGCCGACGGGTAAAGAGATCGGTTGTTATCGGATTACGTCGTTGAAGAGAAATTGTTCTAGCCATGTTTCCGAAGTAACAAAGACGCGACGGATGGCCTGGATCGCAGCCATTCAAAGATCAAATATAACGTCCCAGAACACTCCAGCTCACAGGTTAGTCTGCTCCAAGCATTTACACGAAGGTCAGTGTTTTTTAGTAGTTAATACGTCATTTTCATAACATAATTAGTGATATAGGTTACAAGCAAGTCTGGCGCTGAACAGAAATTGTCGCGCTATGCTCCTTTATTTATTGTGCATAAATAGTAAATTGTCCTGACACAATATTGCGTTTCGCTTCTGTTATTATGGTACATTGACAAAAACATATACTTTTATTCACAGGATAAAACAGGTTTTTTGTATCACTAATTGCCCAGTACGATTACAGCATACAATATTATTGTCACTGCTACATTTCTGTGATGCTACCAGAAATTATTTCCACTGCTAATTAATTACCGTTGAGCTCAAAGGTCCTATTAATAAACGGTTAAGGATTGTGTATTTATGACGACAATTTGTGAGACTGGTAAACTTATGATACGTACGATGGTCTTTCGTTCTACACGGTGCATTTCAAGGTCCTGCACCCATCCGTCGGTAAACTGTACCTGGGCTTGTTGCAGTGACCGGAAGTTACTAAACTTCATGAGTGTATGCACTCACTCCAAGAACCGTATGATTATAAATATGCATATAAATATGCTACGATGAGATAGCTGACTTCATCTAACTAGCAAATGTTGTACAGGCTACGTTGGTGATGCAGTTTTTTTTTAATGTGTATGATATTTTTGTCATGCGATTTTAAAGCCAGTCCTACAACCGCATCCAAGAATAACATGCAGCTTATCTCAGAACTGTCGGTGAAAATTATTCTTGGAGCTAGGTTTAATTGAGCTGCATTTTAAAGAGGTGCAATTTCACAATTTGTGTATATTTTCTAAGTTCACTATTTTGTCATGTGTTGAGAAAAACACAGATTTAAAAATTACATGGTCTAATATTTACATTTAGCATATAACTGCAACATTATTTTTTCGTTGTTTTTTTTTTAAAGACTCGAAAGGACTTGAAATTCAAAGTTTCAGACTTGTGACTTGACTCGGACTTTTACACCAGTGACTTGAGACTCGACTCTGACTTGCCTGACATTACTTGAGACTTGACTTGAGACTTGAGGATAAAGACTTGAGACTTACTTGAGACTTGCAAAACAATGACTTGGTCCCACCTCTGTGTAAAGGTATCAAGAGATAAGAGCCAACCCATCAGCTGATGTTAATCTCACATGAAGATTAACCTCCTAAAACCCAAACTCTTCCACGGCATGCATTTTTAATTTCTCTTTGATAAATGGGCCGATTGGGACCTGATGAATGTAAAAACAAAGAATTACCAGATTTTTTTAACCTAATTTTTGTTTCCACATATGAGGATATTTGTTTAAAATTTTGATAGAACAGTAGCAGTATAATGTCCTCATAAGTGGATATCAGGCCCTTGTAGAGTAACATTGAGTATTTTGGTCTAAATAACCCAAAATGTGATGTGGACGCCAGGTCCTAAGAGGTTAATGTTAGTTTTTGAGCAGTTTTACTGTAGTCACAGCAGTGTTTGCTGAATCATTGTTAGATAGCTTCATACTGTAAAGGTCTTACTATTTATTAACAGATTTTAAAAAATAGCCTGCAACAAACTTTGCGTAATACAAAATTACAGTTTGAATTATTTTCAGGGTTGCCAGCGATGACGGGTATAAGAGCAACATCATCCTAATGGAGCACTTACCGAAATGAAAGTGCAGAAATACAACATCATATATTAGTCATCTGTCAATTATGGAGTATAAACACATCACAATTTAGGTTCAAAAACGACTAACACCAAGCGCTAAAAACATTAGCCAGTTCCAGTCAAAAGAACAGACAGTGCCGAATTTCAGCCTTTTGTTATCACAGTTTCTTTGGAAACTGCTACCAGCTAAAAGGGAGAAAAATGACTTTCAGCCATTTAGTGTGTCTGTCTCCATCTGAGTAGAGAATGGGATTGTGCAGCCTCGGGAATCATTCTGTCACAACAAAGCTCTCACGCTACTTTTAATGTTTTGACATGAAATGGTGACAGCCATGCGGTCCGCCCATGCCCCACTTTGTCCGGTCATCATCTCCTGCTCATTCCCCGACCCTTCTATTTCTAATCTACGAAACACCTTCAGTATGAGAGAGTGGGAGGGAGCTGCGGTGGGAGGTGGAAGCAGAAGAGAGGTGGAGTGTTGTAATAGCAATGGATCCATTTTTATATGAAAGCTGACACTGCCACATGGGAAGGGCAGCTTTCTGGAGGGAGGTAATGGTTTCTTCTCCTCCCGCCGCTCCCTGAGGTGGGCTGAGTGTAAATTACATCCAGCTCAGCCTCTGCTCAGTCAAGACTGGAGCTGACTTGCACCCACCTCCCACATTCCCTTCCCTTCTCATCACCAGTTACAACCTCAGAGAGAGATATTCCCATCTTGCTAGGACACAATGAGACATATCAGAGGAAATAGCCTGCCTGCATGTCATACAACTCTCTTTTTTTCCCCACTCTCTCATAGTTCTTGTCTCTCTGCTCAAGCAAGTAGGAGCACTTGAGCTACAGCAACGCATCCTCAGCTTAGTCTCTGTATGCTCTGGGAGACTCTGGATTTTTCAGAAGGAGGAAAGGAAGTAGAGTATGAAGGGAAGGCTGCACATGCACAAAACAACTCTCCAGATCCACTCAAGTCAGATTGAAAGTGTCAGAGCAGCTTGGATGGCAGGCAGAGCAGAGAAAGGCAGACTAACGGGTGGCAGACTGTGTTTCATGGCCTGTCAGGTCAGGATCCATTATCCTCTGGCCATACTGTTTCTCATTAGCCCCCTGATGCGCTGTGAAGGCATGGCTTCGTCCTGCCATGCATGGCAAAACCCCTAAGTTGGAATGAGGCAGCACCTTGGCCCTCCTTGGCACAAAGACAATGCCGAGATTGGACAGGTGGAAAGACAGGGATGGGGAAAAGGGAGTAATACCCAAAAGACCAGTGGTGGAAAACATGGGGACTCTATAGATTCTCTACTTTGCCCCAACCAAACGACTGAGCAGAAGGTAGAGGACTATAATCTCTTCTATTATGGTTAAACACATTTTTCTTTTTCTTTTTTCTTTTAATATTTATTTAGTCAAGAAGTGAAACTCTTGAGACACTCTTTTACAACTGGATTGTGAAAAGCGTTTGGAACTTTCACAGTGAGGATTTGGCAGATTTTTTTTAAGTAACACCCCAGTCACATAGGTCAGGAGACCAGTCAGCAACCACAAGTTGTTGAAAAAAAAAGTGTTTTCCCTACAACGGCTTGACAAGTTGTTGTTGACTGTCACTAGATGAAATTGCTTGCAAGAAGGTATACAGTGCTACACCAAAAACCCTTCTTGGATTTGATTGGTTCTCTAGCAGATCGCTAAAGTTGTCTATAGTTTGCATTCGAGATGCCAACTTGTCTGCAAATACTAACTGAGTAGTATTGAAACTGAAAAGTGCAGAAGTGCAGTGCAAACACTAAACAAAGACCCTTTGTCTTTGCTAAAGTAAATGTTGCACCTTTTGAAATATGTTGGTTGCAGAGATAAGGCACAACTTTCATTCTGAAGATATACATTCTCAACCAGCATGGCAGTTTCACTCCTGCTAGTTAGTGAAACTTGTAGTTTTAGTTTGGTAGTGTTTGCAGATAAGTCATCCCCTTCCTGTTCCAACATGACTGTCAGTGCACAAAGCCAGGTCCATAAAGACCTATATGAGCGACTTTGGTGTGGAACAACTCGTCTGGCCTGCACCTGAAGAACACTTTTGGGATGAACTAGAATGGAGACTGCGAGGCAGGCCTTCTCGTCAAACATCAGTTTCTGGCCTCACAAATATACTTTTAGGATAAGTCCAAAATTGCCATAAACCCACTCGTAAACCTTGTGGAAAGCCTTCCTGGAAGAGTTGAAGCTGTTATAGCTGCAAAGATGGGCTGACATCATATTAACTCCTATAGATTAAGAATTGGATGTACTTATGGACTTTTGGCAATATAAATAAATATGAAATACTGGTGGGCAGTAAAATTAAAGTAAAGTGGTAAACACAGAATAGAAAACAACAGAAACTCATCAGCTGCCTGGTTATTTAGAAGGGAAAAAAAGAGGAAAATCTAATTAAGACATGATCTCTGGGAAGTGAACTGACCAAAATCAAAAATAGTAAATTTGATATTATCGCTTTATTACCACTTTTACATATGTGTTAACATTTATGAATGCATGAGCAGCAGCGCAGGGGGTGTGGGAGGAAGAGAGCAACAACGAGGGCTGTCTCTGGGGCAGACTGCAGTGGAGTGCACACAAGAAGGGCTGGGAAGCCTCATATGATGCATTTACATGGATGTTACTGGTTATCTGCAGTGCTTTGTTATTTTTTTCCACCAATGGGTGACTTGGGTTTCCTTGCATTGAGTGGGTAAAGGAATCAAGGATGTGATTTCTGCAGGGGAAACCTTATTTTTGGCAAAGGTGATTTCTAATGTGTGTGCATATGCATGTGCATTTTTTCCATAACTGACTACAGAGATGTGGAAGAATTAAAGGAAGTAGATTTAATTCAACCCAAGTAAATAACCTGAATTTGATCATGAAGATATGTTTGTTTCTTTGGATCAGTAGTAGCTATTATATGAGCTTTAGTGTCCCTTGGCCTTAATTTTTCACATCTATAGAGCTCAGTAGGGATTGCCCACTTTTTCAGCATCCCCAGTCCTAAAAGTAAATTTCCCATGAATTCGATCATAGGAAAATAACGGGCCAAAAATAATGTCTAAAATCTCCAAAACTGTTAATTTGACGTCCTTTAAGTTATTAGGTAATTAAACATACTACAAACATAAGCCAGGAAAAGAGTAGGCAAGTACTGAATATTTGACATCACAAGTACTGAGGTGCATTGCTAAGAGCAACAGAAGCTAGAAGGTAGATAGAAAATAACAACAAGTGAAAGAACATCAACACGGATTAAAGTGACACACAGAAAACATGAGTAAATGGAGCACAAGTGAGGCAAATGTGGAAGAGTCTCTCTCTTCTGGAAGCTGTAGAAAACTAAAATAAGTAAAGTCATGTTCAGTAAAGCAGCTTCCTGTATTTCCATGTCTATCTCCCTTACAAGTCAAGTTTCCTATCTGAATGTGTTCCTGGCTCCACCTGAAAGGAAAACGCGCCGATCCAAACAGTCACTTTGCTCCAATCGAAGCCTCACCAACAGCGTCAATAAGAAGCCACAAAGACGCAAACTGGCAAGCTCATCCAAGGATCACATTGTGATTCACAAATGCGTGTCCATCTCTCCATCTCCGCAGCCAGACAGAAATAGTCAGTTTTGGCACTGCCATAGTTTTGCCTCTTTCCCTCTGCACTGTCTGTCCCTCCCTCCTCCCCTTTCATCTCAAAGCAGGAGGGAGTGGGGGGGGAAACTGAAGTTATTGCATGTGACACACCCAGGAGAGAAAAAAGGGGGGGAAAATCGCATTACTTCACAAAGCTGAATGCTACAGGAGCAGAAAGAGATGTAGCTCTCCTGCTGCTTAATAACAGTGGAAATATTTAAAATAGGAGCAGCGGCAGCAACGGTGGAATATTTCTGAATCTATATTTAGATTGGGAGTGATGTGCCTCGCCCTCGCAGCCATGGCTCATGTGGGATTCACAGGGGAGACATGGAAATGCATCAGGGTGGAGATCAATCTAGCATGCTGCAGAGTAAAATGCAGAAAGATGTCTTTCCCCTTGCACGAACACACACACACAATCGGGCCAATATATCATATATTATCAAAACAAGTTCTGTCGTGTTCAGGCTGATGGCGGACGATCAAACTGAATCCTCCTGCATTTATTCCACAAGAACATTTCAAAGCATTGTAATCTCTAAATGAGGTAGGATTTACAGAGTGAGCTACAAAGTCAAATTCCTTTGTACAGCCTCTTTACAAGCCATCTATTTTTAGCTTCCGCTGCCATCACTACTCCAGCTGGATGCAAGAATATCATCTGCTATTCATTCATTCACTAACCAATAACCTGACTCCCGGGCTTGCTTTCACTCGCAGATTTCAAACATTATTACTTTCCAGGATCTTGTCACAGCAAATTGCATTGATTATTCGGCTCTACATCAGTTGGCTTTAATTACATTTACTTTGCATTGCTTCGCTAAGCATATATCTCCACGTGATTGCGACTAAATTACAATTAGCCAATGCCCCGTGCTCCTGGGAGAAAGACATAATGGTGGTTTCATGTAAATCAATGGCATGTGGGTGTTCATCTGCAAAAAATAATGAGGTACTGCAGAAGCTGGCTGAACAGTGTCACTGATAAACCTGAATTGATTTTCACTGGTATAGATTGCATAACACTGTTAGACATAATTTTTTTGGTAAGTAAAATAAAGAAAGAGCCTTAATCTGTCGCACAGCTTACAGCTTCAGTGGATATTTTACATGGGTGGAATTACATTTATTCTTATTTAGCACTATTCAAAACTTATACCACAAGTGACAATCCAATATGTTTCTTATTTTCTACTTCAATTTCTCCCTGAATTATAAGAAATCCATTTCCAAAGCCCATTAACACACTGAAGAAGCTTTAAATCTTAAAATAGGATCATTATGTTTATTTATATCCCTTAGTTGCTGTCACATTGATACCCTTTTACAGTCTAAGTTGTTCATTTTAAAAATGGACACCATTTCAAACAATCAGGTCAAGAGAATTCCAGTGAGCCAAAAACGTCTAAAATCAACGTGCTTAAAATATGCAACGGGGGTTAGAGACCATCTCAATCTGACTCTGAGTCCTAAAACTAAAAACCCCTCCAATCAAAAACCAATAAAAGCCACAATTTCAACACAGTGTTTATGTCTGTGTTTGTGGGTGACACATATTTCTTAAATAAATCATACAAAATATACTTTGTAACAGAATCAGTTGTCTCTCCACTGAGCTTCTAATTACTTGGAAATACTCAAATGTTTGAAAAAAGCAAAACCATACCAGGTACACACACTGAAAATCAAAAAATCAGACAATGTCCAAAAAAGCCCTTTAAAGGCCTCTGGAAAGCCTGAAAAATTACTGCTCTAGACTACTTTAAAAATGAAGAAAAAAAAAGTGACTCCTTGGAAACAAAACATAAAGAAGAGAAGACTTTTGGACAGTACTGTAGGTATGGGCGAATCAGTATTGACACCAGCATTGGTAATCCAATTGGACTGAGGGGACCAACATTGTTATTTCAGCTTAGACATATCTGAAGTGAACATCTGAAGCCTCAGTAAACTACCAGCATAAAACAGTTTTCAGCCAGCTGCACGTTCTGGAGTGTCAGACCAGATCATGGAATACCAGCAGCTGCAGTCCGAGACTGTGGAGTTAGATCCTGCCACAGTAGAAAACTGATGAGTTCACCAGTGCTAAAATACAAGTGTGGGGATTGCCCAATTGTATATTGATCCCATCAGTGTCTCAAATGGAAGTAAATCTATATCTAATAATAACATAATAATAATATATATTTAAATACTTGGTGTCTAGTAATATATTTAGGAAGCCGGCCCAAATAAATGTTAAATATGTATATACTAAATTTTACTTATTTAGTTGTTTTTTTCCGTCAGTGATACAGCTAAACAATTTAATTCATATTCATGAATATGACCATGTATCTGTTCGGTTTGTATCTGTGAATTTTTATGTTATATTCATTCACTGATGCAGGTATATATTATAATATATAAATGAACATATTTCAGCTGTTTACTTATCATTCTTTTGATTGGGCGCACAGTGCAGTGTTTTTTTTTTTTTTTACTTTATCAAAATCAGTGAGGTCGCATGAGGAAAAATATCAAGCCACCCTTGCTCTAAATGGTCAGTTTTGTTTTATTTTATTCCTATATCGCTCTGGGATTAGCTCGTTTCCTTATATGGGCATTTCTGAGACGTGAAGGCGTGGCTTAGTTTTGTTTGGAGAAGCCAGGCGAGGGGCTGCCAATTAGAAGATACTTTCAGGAGGTGAGGATTAAAGAGACAGGAGCCTGGTTTTGTTCAGACAGAGAATGAACTGCAGGACTGTATATACTAAAGATACAACAAATTTTAATGTTAATTGTTAACTGTTAATTATGCAATGACGCTGCAGCAGATTCCAAGATTAGAAATATGGAGGTGGAGAAGAACACAGTAGGTCTTCTTTGAAAGTATCTACTCAATTATTTGATTCCTTGTGTCTTTAAAGCAAAGCGATTAAATGTATGTGTGAAGCAAAGAAAAAAGAAAGAAAGAATTGATCTCTAGATTGATGGATTAATAGATCAATGAATCGGTTAAAGGGAGAGTGCAGCAGGGGTTGGGTGTGGCTGACGTAGCAGAAGCTCAAGTACTAAATAATGAATTTAAAAATAAAAATAAATCTTGAATTCAAGACACTATTAATGATAAGTTTAGTTCAGAACTAAAGAAACTGGATCAAATGATGGTAGTTTGTGTTAAGAATAAATATAAATAATAAAGTCTTAAAAAGGTTACAGTAAAAATAAATTCTGTGTGCTGGTTTTAAATTAACACAATGCGTATGAAGCAGCGTGAGTGGCTGGTCAACAGATGGTAGTGTTGACAGGCTGCTGGGTTCATTGGCCAGCTCTGTGTACAGTTAGCAGGGGGTCACCAACAAGCCCTGGGATGTTAGTCTCTGCCAGTCCCATTTTATCACATACACACTTCGGCTGTGAAATCCCTGCTTATCACAGCTCCATTCAGCTGCCACCAAAAAAGCACCTGAACAGTATGATTTATGAACTGGGGTTTGCACTGTCTGACAAGGCAAACAATCCCACTTTGTGCCGCTGCTGCAGATATGAAACTTTGTTCTCAGATATGTGATTTTGCTTTAGATGAATGAGCGACGGTGTGAAGTGAAGGTCGAGCTGAATGCCAGCCTTCAGTCAAGGAGAACATTTTTATTTTCAGCTCAAAGGAGCATGGCATGTAGATTATCAGCTAACACTTCAAAAAATGATTGCATGAAGAGATCCAAGGCTGCACGGCGACACATGCACAAGCTCACAAGAGTCTCAGGCTTACTGGAAAGTAGAGAAGCAGAGCCCCGCACAGGATGGCCTCCAGCAGGACAAGACCTGATGCTCTGATACTCTGTGGAAACACAAACACACAACAATTATTAAACTTCTGATTTATCGACCATTTAATATATAAGAAATCTGAGCACAAAATAGGAATAATATGTTTAGCCAACTGGTATCAAAGACATTCACAAGCTCAAGTTGTTCATCTTTTACTAGTACAGGGTGGTGGGACTAGTGGTGTTGTTGTAGCCCCAGGGAGATCAGTCAACACATCAAGCTATGATTATTTAACTTGAAATCTGTATAAAGCAGAGATGCAGAGAACCACAACAGCAGCCAAGTCCTGATTCTTTCAGTACCTGTGCCAAATACTCTCAGTCTGGTGACGAGAAAATATAGCAATAGCAAAATCAACTTGTAGCAGTGGACAGAGCAATATTAAACCATTAAACCAACCATTAAAGGATAAGGCAGCTCAGGAGAGACTGTGCTGGTGGAAAATTGTCGTTGGCCGATCCTCCAGGAAGGACCAAAGCCTTAACTAACTATTACTGAGGTTTTATTGGGGCCTTTTCACTGAAGAAAAATCCACCAAACAACCACATTTCAAAGCCATGCAATGGCCATAACACCAAAACAGTGATGTCAAAGAGACTCAAATGCTACATAAAGAGCAATTGTAGTGTTGGGTGGTTTGTCACTATGACCAACTTCAATTACATTACAAACAGATTGCAGAAGAAAGTTTTTCAGTTTTTAATATAAAAACATAAATGGACAGCTTTAATTGTGATGTGTGTGTACCGTAAACAGAAATAAACCAAATAACATGTACAGAACTGCCCACTTTTTAAAAGATATAACAGAAACAGGGTATCATTTAGGCGATTCTGTAAGCCAAAAAGTTTTTATTCACATTAAAAATGTATCACACAGCATGTCAAAATACTCAAGGCTGATTTAAAGAGGATGGAGGTTTGTTCCTTGTTACTTGAAAGAGGAGAAGAGCAAAGCAAAAGCTCCTCCCTTAAGCACTTTTTATAGAAGCATCCACCATTTGCAGGCGCTTTGTGTGCACCTCTTGTGTAAGATATTTAGCAACATATCGTCCTCTAATTGACAAGGCGCTTGAGGGGGGCTTTCAGAGAGCAGAGGACAGCTGTGCCACCCATTTAAAGATACATGCAAAAGAAAGCAAAAGGGCTCTCTTGGTGCACCAGATAAACTTATTTAATTAAATTGCATGAATGTAATTGAAAAGTCTGCAAAGAACTTTGAAACAAAATCTTAAACTTAGTTTAATGACATTAATTGGAATTATATAAGTAGCCTTTAAATTATGACAAAGCCCTGGAGTACCTGAAACATCCATCTGCTTTAATAATGGGGATGATCCTTTGATGAACTCTAGCCGTTGTAATGGCAGAGTCCTCGGGTGTGGAAGACAGAGCAGCTAGAAGTTCCTTTGTCAGGAATGTGGAGCATCTTCAGGCTAAACCTCAGATGTTTGATGCTCAATTCAAAGCTAGTAATTAAGACACTTAACTGACAGAAACAACGGGAGCAATGGGAGGCTGAAAAGTTCAGAGATTTAATTAGGTAGATGTTAAACTAAAGAAAAAATGTTTGAAATATTAACCATACAAAATCAAGTTTTGTGTCTTGACATGAATATATATTTATTTTTTTGTTCCAAAACACGAGACATTGTACGGTGTATTCAGGTAACACTGAACAGTGGGAGCAGTCGCAGTTTTCCCCATATGGTATCTCACTTTTTCTTATCCTGGAAAAGTACACAATACACACCCCGTCTCCTTCTGCTTTTTGTGGGAGTTTTTTCTTCCCACTGTCGCAGAAGGGTTACTTGATTGGGTTGTCTGGCTGTTGAGGTTTTCTCTCTAACATTGTAGGGTCTCACACCTGAGTTGGCTCCTGTAGTGAAATGAAACTGAATCTCCTGTTTGTCTGCTACGGTTTGCAGATCCCAGCAAGTGTAGCATCCTGAGTGTGTGTTGAGGTAGTTCTGTGTTTTGAGTCGCAAAGCTTTTGAATATTAGTATTAATATATAAAACACTCTGTTTCTAATGCATGTTTCATTTTCCGGCATATTAGAGCAGTGATGCTCAGACACCATCAACAAATTGAGTTGCTAGACTGATGAGGAATCTGTGTCATCAAAGTGCTGCTTAGTAAATGACTAAAATATAGTCTTGCTGATAACTAACAAATGTAACTCAATGCCCTCCACAGTCCACAGCATTCTGACGCTAGTCTAATTCTGGTACTTGAAAACTCCAGGACTGATTCCTGGAGGATCGATCTCTGTCTCTCTTCCACAGCATGTCTTTTATCCTGTCGTCCTTCTCTCACCCCAACTGGTCGCGGCAGTTGGCCGACCCTCACTGATCCTGGTTCTGCCGGTGGTTTCTTCCTGTTACAAGGGAGTTTTTCCTCCCCACTGTCGCCAAAGTGCTTGCCCATAGGGAGTCATATGATTGTTGAGTTTTCTCTGTATGCATTATTGTAGGGTCTACCTTACAACATGAAGCGCCTTGAGGCGACTGTTGTTGTGATTTGGCGCTGGATAAATAAAATTGAATTGAATTGAGTTGAAAAGCCAAATCCCACTTTTAAAAAAGTAGTTACGTAGATCCAAGAAACAAAAGAATCACCAAAGAGATGCTACGAATTAGACTGAATTTGTAATTCGTGTAAGTAGTATGTACTACTTCATGTACGGAAAGTATAGACTTAGAGAGGGTTAGAGTCAGAGGTTACGGTTACATCACAATAACATGAAAAAATGAATGAGCTCTTTTGATCAACCACAAAATTTGTATAGGTATCCTCACCCAGGCAAAAAAAAAAAGGACAACCGTTGTATTTGAACCCAAACCACAATCTTTTTCTAAACTTAACAGAATAGTTTTTTAAGCCTTTAAGTCCATTTAAAATCTCAAACCTGACTAAGTCTCTAAATTCCTCCACTACCAGCACATCCAGCCTGTTTTCTTTTTTTTTTTCACTTTTTAGATAGAAATTGAGATCTAGAAAGGCGATACAGTAGATACAATGAGATGAAACTAGGAGGAGGATGATCCACTGTGGCGACCCCTAAAGGGAGCAGCTGAAAGTAGGTATGGGGCTTGTCAAATGAAAAAGCTCATTCAGGCAAAGAAAAACCAGACAAACACAAAAACAAAAATAAACGTGACTAATTCGCAAACTCATGCCATGCTCGAGTAAGAAACGAGTAAAATACAGTATTCTCCACGTTTGCTGATCATTCACTCTCTGTGACTGATTATAGGACCCCACCGTACCACAGGCAGCACTCTTGCATGAGCTAAATCTCAATCTTTACTTTGCATCACATCTTACATTCATACTCTTCTTTTTAAAGGTGCATGGTCTCAAGGTCATGTAAATAATGTAAAACTTAGTGAAGTTACTAAATTAAGCAGGGGATTTCAACCAGGTGTCATCATTCAAATATACATATAAACCACGCATCATAAGTAAAAGATTAAACAGATTGAATGGTGAGTGGTCTGATGTATGAATCAAAGTAAATGTGCTTTTGTGTTTGCAAACTTTGGTCGTGATCCAAGGTGGTGATTTTGACTTGATCTGAAGTGTTCGATTCATTTGAAATCATTTCAAAGCTTTATTGTGACCACCCACATTTGGAACTACTGTTTATTAGTTCGAGCGGGCTTTGATGACCATATGGCCTATAAAACATCAAACATGTTGATGTGATGTTGCAATTGTGAATTAAATTAGTGTAGATCTCTCTTATCCACTGTTGAGTCACAAAACTTTAGCTCTTCATGGCATTAATGACTACATTCTTGGTTTAAAACACATAAATATGATTATATTAAAGAAGAAGATGCCCTTTAATACCAATTCAAGATGACGTATCTGGAAAATCATTGTTTTATTATAACACCTACCTTATTCCTACGAAAGTGGTATATAAGGACCATGCTAATGAAGACGATCAGCATGCAGAGGCACTGGAAAGAGACCACAGCCATGCGAAGAGCGCCATCCTCTTGTACCACACAGGGGGTGTCATCTTTACAGTAGGCACAACCCTGCTGGCAAGGCAGGCAGTCACTGGAAGATCCCTCCTCTGTGTTGGGACTGCTATCTGCAGGTTTTCCCTTCCTCCCCATTCCTGTCAAAGAAAACATTGAAAAGAAGAAGTCCCAAAATCTTAAATACTCAAAGAAACAAACACTAAATAAAAACTCTCACAGGCTGATTTCATATATTTTGTGTGTTCCAGGACAATTATAGCTACATTTTTAATAATAATAAAAAATAAATAAACGGCCCGAAATACTGACACAATAACCCCGCCAACAATTTTCTGCAACTGAAGTTCATTTAGGCTAAAGTAGCACATAAATTAGTGCATTTAATAAAAATTAAAAATACTAAAAAATATCTGAATTCAAGAGCACAATGTGCTGAATAAATACATTTCTGAAATATTAAATGCAATTCCAACAGCTAAAAGTCACGGATAAATATTTATTGGATAAAATGACAAATAAGTTTAGCTTATTCAGTTGGCTAACAATAGAAATGAATTATGAAATATAATGAAGTAAACGTTGTACTCTTAGTTTATAAAGCAAAACAAAAGAAAGATCAACAGTTGAAAAATGCTAGAATTAATGGTGGGACTGATAAGTTGTCAACTTAAAATAAATGAGCTAGATGATAAACTGTCGTGTGAAAAAGAAAGTACGCACTCAAGTTTTAAGTTTTTACGTATCAGGACATAAAAAGAGATCATCTGGTCCTTAAGAGGTTCAAAAACTGGTTAAATATAACCTCAGATAAACAACAGGGCAACATATTACACAATGTTACAGAATATTTAACAAAAAAATGAATGTGTGAAAAAACTATGTACACCCTTCCTCCATCCATAGGAATCAAGAGGGTAAATAGCATTTCTGCTAATCAGATGCAGATCATCGTAAACAAGTCTGAGCAGCTCTATAAAAGTAAAGAAGGCCATCATTGTACACTAAGAAAGATTATTCACAAGTGAAAAACATTCAAGACAGTTGCCATCTCTTACCAGGAGTGGACATTCAAGAAAATTCACCCCTAGATCAGACTGTGCAATGCTCAGAGAAACTCCAAAAACCCAAGAACTACAAAGCTTTGTCCAAATTTGTTCATGCAACATGACAATGATGAGCAAATCCACAACAGAACAGCTGGAAAAGAAATCAAGGTAATGCCATGGCCTTAAGAGAGCTGTGCATAAACAAATGCCTTTAATAGAAATTATTTAATAGAAAACACATAACAAATAGAATACCCATACGCTATAAAATAAATCAGAATATAAAAAAGTACATTTATTAATATGGTAACACAATCTGACAGAGTTAGTTAGCTAGAAACAGAACTAGAAAATCAGTTTGCCAGTTGGTTGAAATTTTTTGCTAAAGTTGAATGAATGAATTTGAAACAATAATCAATAGTGTAGTTAAAATATTGGTTGAATGGTTTGATCGCTTTGTTATAGGTAAATATAAAGATAAAAGACTGTAACATCTACTTTCACTGAATTAGGTTTTACACAACTACCCTTGACCTGTAAATCTTTTTGATTTGTATATGTGTTTTTTTTTTTGTTTTTTTACTCAATAATTTGACATTCGACATCATATTTTGAAGAAGATAGGAACAGATGGTACAGCAACTGTCATTTAAATTTTCCTTGTTATTGAATTTTCCTCCAGATCTGTCCAGATGAAGTGCGTCAGTGGCAGAGTGAATCCCGACTGTATATATACTCTTCTTCGTCTCTGACCTTACAAGAAGCCATCGACACTGTGTCAACAAAAGGGAGATGGATCTCTGTGTGTGAACATGGAAAGTCAACACTGCTCAACCCTGTTCAGTCACAGGCATATCATACAAGGCTGATGACTTCAGCTCCCTAATAAAAACACACACAAAGACTTTTTTTTAAAAACTTTTTTGGTTTATCCTACCAGGACCAGAGAAGCTGTGAAATGTTTTTGAATGAAGCGTAGTATAAACTAACTATAACCACTTCAAAAGTAGCTGTTTTTTATTTGCTCAAATACATACATGGTCACATTGGGAAGTAGCAAAAACTTACGCAAACTTAAGAAAAAAACTCTCTCTCAGGGTAAAGTAAGGTAAAAAAAACAAAAAACGAAACAAACCCAGGGGGACAACAAGGAGGAAGTGGACTTGTTATTGGCTTGTATAGAAATCCCCTGAGAGATGCCCATGTGGTTGGATAGATAACACATTTTGGACTTATAGAGCTTTTATAGAGGCTTTATTGGAAGCAGGCATTGTCTCAGAGATTTGCAGGGATTTTGCCTTTAAAAAGAAACTGGCCTATTTTTCAAAGCTATGACTCGGCACATCATTGATCCCTTCAAAAGGAGTACTTATCTCGGTAGCATTGAGTCATTTCCTTTAGCTCATTCTCAGTGGTTTGTTGCTGCTACGTTTGAGTGACAGTCAAAGGAAACGCAGCTACAGTAACCTCTCTCCCATATTTATATGCAAGATACACAATGTAAGATCACTGTGAGAGAAAGGGAAGAGAGTTGCACAGGCTTCCTCTGCAGGAGTGTCAGTGATGTCCCCTTGTGGATTAACAGGCTTGTTATTGGCCCCATGGTGGGCCAAACTGCAGCACAACGCCTCGCTAACAGGCTTGCTTTTCCTCTCTATTGCTGGGTTAACAAAGATGCACACACACTGAGCTTTCATGCAGATTTGAACACTTGCACATGCAAGTTTGTGTGCCTTCGCAGCACAGCAAACAACACAAATTGGCTAAATCAGACAGAACATATATTTAGCTCTCTGTGCACGAAGTGTGACGTTTTAGAGTAAAAAATGGATGCAATAAGATGGTGGAAAAATCTGAGTGAAGGAAGGTAAGGGGGAGGGAAATGGATGAGAATGGGGGTAAAATTGAAACAGACGCACGAGAACACGCTGTATGAGGTTTGAGTGGGATGAGGCAGGAGGGAAAGTGGATTGAAATGAAAGTATGGCACAGAAAGTGATGGAGGGCAGGTGAAAACCACTGGGGTTCTGTGTCTGCAAAAGCCTTTTTTAATTAACTCACAGCAGACAGAATAAACTGGAGAAAGTCGCTACCATTAAAAAGATATTTCCCTTCTCGAACCAGATTAGCCTCCCCAGGTACTGGGGCTACTTCAATTTTCAGACAGGGCGGATACGGTTATCGCAAATAGCTGACGGTCTTCGTCATAAAGTGCAGCTTTTAGCAGAGTCAGAATTAATAAAATGAACTTATTGTTAATTCATCTGCTCTATTTTAGTGAGAGAAAAAAGGATGATTATGTGGAAACATTTTAAAATTTCCAAACATTTGCTGCCCAACTGCTTGAAAAATCTGATGCTAAATAATAATTTTTTACCTTTGTGTCTCCTGTGCTTTTTACTTCCTGTTCCGCTAATTACCCGCTCTCACCTGCCTCTCATTGTGCAATCAGTCCTGTGTGTCTACATATAATCCTCCCTTCACCTTCATCAAGACGTCAGTTTTCCCCCCATGTTTTACTGGTTCTTAGTGTCTGGATACGCCCTGTTTAGTCCAGTGACTGCAGTGGACATTGTTTTTTTCAGATTTTTGCCAATTAAGGCACTTCTTTTTCATTGTTATTCCACCAAACTCTACATTCTGCACTCAGCTCTTCTCTTCACCTCAGTCCAGGACAAAGGTTTTAACTGTGGACGTTGCAAATCAAAAAGTACGATAAACACAACTTACCAATCCTTCAGTTTACTCACATTTGTCAGATCTTTCAGCCACGTTTCATGGACTGCTGTGGCGTTTAGTCAGTACGAAAATTTCCAGACAATTTCCAGAAAATATTAAATGCCATCAAACATTTTGATATGCACAGAAGTACCTAATATATTTAACAAAGGTGAATTAAAGCCAGGGTATAATTGGGCACATACTGGCTATAATGTACGCACTTCCACCTGTGATTTCCCTGCTTTAAGTCGTAGGGTTGTTCATTGTTAGCATGTTTAGCAACACTTAAACGCAGCCACATGAATAAAGTCTGCATACAAAGGAACAATCATCTTACAGTGACTGATTTGCCATTACTTACTTGTAAAACCATTGACAGCTACTCTGTTGGGATGATAGAAACCTTTCCTGCAGTGGCACTTGTACTTGTCCAAGACAAATCCGTGACCACGGATCGGCAAACACTGAGAAGAGAAGACCAGAGACAAAAATGAGTGCAGTTTAAGCTAGAATAAGTTTTACAATCAACAGCGTTTAATCGTGACATCTTGTAATGCAGACACAGACGTGAAAACTATTAAAATATGTCAATACCAAAGCAAAATGTAAAGCCCGCAAACCACATTCAGCAAACAGACTGAGATCAAGTGCCTTGCGGGAGGGACACGGGTCTAATTATTTAAGTTGTGAGATTCCTCTTTCTGTCTAACTGTGCCTCCTCGTCTCTCCATATTAAATTAGTAAAGCCTCTTCCATTTGATTGAACGTGTGATAGGAAGTAGACTGAGAAGAGCAGAGAAAAACACGAGGGGCGTCAGGGGGCACCCTTGGCAGACTTTGTGTGCTGTTTGCCAAATTACAAGACATAATTAATAGCTAAATTAAGAACAGACTTATTTGCCTGATTAGAGAATCGCCATTAATTCTATTTCTTGTGGGAATGAGATTTCATCATCTCCCCAGTACAAACACATTTTCCCCTCTCATTCTTGCTCTCCTTCAAAAACTCCTTTACTGTTTTTTTTTATTTTTTTCTCCACACAACGTGAACATGTTTTTCTAAACCAAGACGATAATGACTTATGAATCCAAAGAAACGACAAGAGGCCCAGAATAGCAACGGTACTTTAGCTGACACTTGACACGCTATGAAGTGTTTGTGACCTGACTGAGAGATCTAGAGGAAAGGCCGGTGGCAACGTCAAAATGAAGCACCAGTCACTGTGATGCTCTTCACAGCGGACTGGACTCGGCATGTCTTGAGAGGCTGCTATTTCTGACTGTCTCTCAAGGTCCTTGGTGAGGGCTGAATGCATTTTTCAGTCCGAGAGTGTGCGCTCCTCAGTCGAAGCCTTGAGAGGCCAGCCAGGACTCAAAAGCCCAAGGTAATTACCAGGTTACTATTCAGTGGACAACTTCCTCAAGTAAATTCCACTGAAGAGGCCAAAGTATATGAAGTGACTCTTCACTAATCTGTCGAAGACGACTTGTCGTTTTAGTGGTGAGACCCTAGAAAGACCCTCAATCTGACACCCGTGAATCTGATTTTCCTCACCACTGTACTCAAACACTATATAATACCCACACGGCTCGTAACGAAGTAGATGCTTATTTCAAGACATACCCTCTATGTCACGTATCTGTCAAGTATTGGCGGAGAGACGACCCAAATGCAGGTAAAAATCATTAGAGAGCATGTCTTTATCAGCTAGAAAAACACACGGTCCGAAAGAGAAAACAAAACAGAATCACTGGGTGCTGTCTAGTATTTATAAAATGTCCTCCCACTTCCTTTACCCAAATCCATTCACCTGGAAAATGTCAAGAAATGTATAAAGTTATATGCACATAGCATTATATTTTAGTATATTATAGTATATTTATATTTTAGAATCCTTAACAACATGGCGACAAATCTCATCTGTGTTGCAGCATCAACAGAAAATGCACACCCTGCGTGATCTCACTTTGTTGTTTGAGCCAGGCCATATAAACAAGAACCACCAGTGAAAAACGTCAATTTATCCCAACAGCTGGAATTTTAAAGGAAAAGGAAGACGTGCTTGGATGAGGAAATCAATTAAAGGCAATCCCAAAGACTAAAAATACAATGACAACCTGAATCTTCAAAGATGACAACAATCTGTTTTGATAAGAAGCAGAGTTATTCACAGGAGCCTAATGTTCATAGTTCAGCTGTGGGCTTAACATAGCGACTTGTTGAAGGTTTATTATGGCTGCCAAACAGTTAGGAACCTTTCTGGGCACATTTGACTGTTTGAAACAAAAATGAAACATAAGCAAAAGCAGACAATCAGAAAGGAGGGAAAAGAACAAAAGCAGGAAATAAAAGAGCTGAGGAACCAAACCTTCAAAGTAAAACAGGAAGTAACCAAAAGATAACTAATTAACCACAAGGCATCACGACAGATAAAGGGGAACGCTGAAAGTAGAAAATAACACTAGAGACAACCGAACACTAACAGAACTGCTGACATTTTGTTATATATTTTATGCTATTAGTGTCACATGCTTTGAATATATTCCCCCATCATGCTTTTTTAAGCGCTCTTCCACCAGTCATGTTCATGGGGAATAAAAATGCCCAGAGTTTTTCTTTAAAATAAGTTTTACAGTAGCTTCTGTTAATTTTTGTTTATGCACAGACTGTGTATTGAAGGGTGTAGCCACAGTGATATGATTCACTGGTTTGTGAAGCTCCATCTGGAAGCCTTAAACTAAGTATTAAACACTCTGTTTTGAAAACAGACATATGAAGCTAGAGCTGACTGTCAAACTACAGTTTGACACTGCATGCTCATACCGTAGCAACTTCTCATTCAGAAAGTAGCCATGCCCGAAAGCATTCCCTGCTGCTGTCATCTGGTTCTCTCTGAAGAGCAACGTTAGTTACCCAATAAACATCATGTTATATTTAGTAAGATTTGAAACTAGTGACCACAAAGAAAATAGACCAAATGTTCATTAGCAAAGTGTTTAGTGTGGCTATAGAAAACGTGACCATCAGTCTTTATGTAGCCAGAGGAGTTGCCCCCAGCTGGTCAGCTACAATAGAGGTGCGACTCCTTAGCCATCCTTTATTTACAGTCTGTGGGTTTGTTGTTATACTGTTGACTAAAGGATATTTTAAACCTCACTAGAAATAAATTATTTTATAGTGAAAGGCAGGTATATTTTGTAAAATTTAGTTACAGTGAAGATCACACAGAATTATCACCCAACCTGCACAGCATTTTAGCATCTTTAGCTCAGTGTGGTTGTTTAGTGAGAAGTTCTAGAGGTCCATCTGTGCAGCTCCAAAGAGTGTATGAACAGAGTTAGTGACTTGTTGTGTTTCACGTAAAGAGTGCTGCAGAAGCTTATGAATCAGTTTTGGAGTTAAGTACATCAGGTCTGACTCAGAGAAGTGACTCCAAATAGTAAATGGTAAATGAGTAATTATCTTAATATGCCACTCCATTATCTTACAAACTTGTTAACTTGTAATAACATATGCAAACAAGAGCACAGATACTCTAGAGAACAATGAGGGAGAAGAATATAGTTCATTATTATAAAAGTCTTACAGATGCAGAATTTGATTACTTTCTTTTGTAAAACTGCATTTTACTGATACCTTGTTTTGTACTTAATAAAATCGAGGCTTATGCAGCTTATGGACCTGATTTTTCTTTGCTTATTATTGGCTTGAAATGACAGCCAGAGGTAACTGCAAACTGCCAAGTCACTCAAAACCAGAGACTCAGATTGGACATTGATGAGTAAAATGAATGAGCGCATAAATAAGGTGCTTAGGAAGCTGTTTGGATTTCACTGGATAGTTTTAGCTCCGCACTGTCTAGAGACCAAAAAAATCACAGAATTGAATCTGTAAAGCAGATGATTCGCCATATTGGCGAGTTGTCCATCTTTCATCTGAATCCACCTGCTCTTGCTTTAAATGAGGACTGTGGAACAACAAAAAGTCTGGTAACTGATTTCCCCACTGATTCTCCAAAAGTCACTACCTCAGGACAGGTTCATCGTGCTACAGCTACTGCCTGCCACTGTTAATATTCCCACCTGATGGAGACACTAGGGGAAACTGTCAGAGACAGGTGTGTGTGTGTGTGTGTGTGTGTGTGTGTGTGTGTGTGTGTGTGTGTGTGTGTGTGTGTGTGTGTGTGTGTGCCAGCATGCATATTTTTAGTGTGTGTGACAGGGGGAGCCAGGAATAGCCCTGGCAGTACATCCCATTCCTGCCTGCTGTGGTGACTGATGCAGGGGCTCAGATGTGGAGTTTGTTGAAGGGAGAAGCAGTCCACCTCTGAGCTACCTGCCATCAATCACATGTGATCTCAGGCAGAAGACTGGTACATTTCAAAGGACTGTAAAATGCAAAGCCACAAGAAATCTTTCATCTTAAAAAAACAAGATAATGTTCTTAGAAAATTAGTCATAAAACAGTAATTGTATCTTTTACATTGTTTTATGAACCATATTGACAATAGGTACAACTGTTCCTCTGCTCGTTAATCCAAATATCTAATCAGCCAATAGCACGGCAGCAAGTCAGTGCAATTAGGCATGTAGACATAGTTAGGATGTCTTACTGAATGTCAAACTGAGCATCAGGATGCAGCAGAAAGGTAATTTAAATGACTTTTAAACAGCATTTCAGAAACTGCTTATTTGCTGGGATTTTCCAACACAACCAACTTCAGGGTTTAAAGAGAAAATATCCAGTGAGCAGCAGGTCTCTGAGCTAAAATGTGTTATCAGTCAAGGTCAGAGTAGAATAGCTAGACTTCATCAAGCTGAAATAACCACTCGTTGCAAACCAAGGTTTGCAGAAGAGCATCTCTGAATACATAACCCATTTAAAGCTGAAGCAGATGGACCACAAGCAGCAGAAGACCACACTGGGTGTCACTCTCTGCACAACCTAAGCCCAAAACTGGACTCTCTGATGAGCTGATGACCATGCCACACATGTCACACTGTACTCAAATGGCCTTCACGGTCACCAGATCTGAATCCAGTAGAGGATTTTTGGGATGTGGTGGAACAGGAGATTCGCATTATCACGTGCAGCCAAAAAATCTGCAGCTACTGTGTGAAGCTTTGATCTCAATATTGACCTAAATCTCTGAGGAATGTTTCCAGCACCTTGTTGAATCTATCCAATGAAGAATCAAGACTGGAGGGGTTCAATCTGGTACCAGCAAAGCAGCTGTGCAGCAAGATGCAGTAAACACTTTAGGTTTGCAAATAATGATGAATATTGTAAAATATTAACATGGGGCTATAATTCTTTCCCTTATATACACTGTTACAATGGTGGACGCTCACATAGAGTAAAGTCATCCTTATGAGTAAAACTGAAAATGAGTGAAAATGAACACATCTTTCAAAATGTTTTATGGAGATGTGCACAATTCTAAGTTACCAAGAATATGACTTTTAGCAAGAAACAATTACCTGAGCCTATCACTGACAGAATATTGTCTAAGATCAACGCAGTATATTTGAAATTTAAGTCTTGGAACAATTAGTCAAATTGAAGATCATCTAGTTAAAATACCAAGCATTATGTACATGCATTTCATCAAATGTGTTTGAAATGTTTTCGAGTTTCAAGGGTTTTTTTGTGATGTAGAACGTTTTATGATGTAACTGACTAAACAACTGATTGCTGGAGGAAAGTATTTGCAGATAAATCAATAAAAGGAGGCTTTCAAATATAAATATATCACTGCCATTGTCTATTCTGCATTCTGTTATGTAGGCTAAATCTTCTCTGCTTATAAAACAACACAGTGTTATGGTATTTCAAAGGAAGCACACACAGGCAGTGACCTACTTCTATATGCATGACATCTTCTATTAATTATGGTCCAGGCAGGGAAGCTGCAGGAACCCTATTGCAATTGTTCTGATTTTTCTTCTGTTGCTTCTTCTCATTTTAATTTATATTTCCCTGCTAAACGCGGAGCTTCAGACCAGGAAGCACGAAATATAAAGACAGTATTGCAAATTCCAGCCATGTAAATAATCAAATTTCTATTTCTGAAATTATCCCAGAATAAGATGTAAGTAAATAGATTTATTCTTTACGACAGTCGCGTGTATAAGAGACGTGCAGCGCTTGTATTGTAGTGAGTGCCTCAGACACTCCAGGTTTATCCATCAGCGTTGCTCATTGTTGTTTACCTCCCAGCTGTGGCAGCTGTCAGTCACGCACACTCTGACACGCTAATTGTCATGGTGACTTGGTGCCTTTGTGTTAGAGTGCATTGTGCTCTCAGACCAACATGGCCTGCCTTCAACAGGTACGTACACACAACTGGCGGCATGCTTCACATCCACACTCAGACTCCCTATCTCTGCGCTGCCTCTAACAGACCACATTTTAATCATTAATGTCTGATTTTTTTGTGATAATTTTAATTCAAATTTGACCTGAAAAAGCACCAAACAGAAATCCATTTAAGCTCAGCTCAAGCTTTATTTAACTTGAATAATATACCTTGGAATATTACTCTTGACTTGGACACAGAGAATTTGTGGTTTGTTTCTTATTAAGGACTATTTTCAATAGTTTGGATAAACAGCATCGCTTCTGATTTCTTATGTGGCTTTATGTGGGATGATGTTTTAGACAAAAGAACGCCTCCAGCAGTTTCTGTCCTTTCCTGTTTCAGCACGACAATAATGCTCTCATGCAATAAATAAATAAATAAATAAGATTTTGTGTCAGAACCTCTGTCCTGATACGTCCTTATCAACTGACACCCAGCCTCTCTAATGCTTTTGTGACTCATGGGATCAAATTCCTGCAGCCAGGATCCAAAAATGTGGAGGAGAGCCCAAAACCGGAGGAACCAGAAAAGCAGAGGTTTACGCACTGGTGGATGTTTCCGTGGTAACTTAGTGTATTAAAATCAATAGAATCTAAGCGTCTGCTCTGTGGTAGGGGTCTTTTGTCAAAGATAGTTACAGTTTATTTCTAAAATTTATCTTTTTGCCGCCATGTTTCAGATTCATAGCAGTGCACAGCTGCACCTGAATCCATGTTGATCTTTTTTTAATGACCCTGAAAGGCCTCACATTGTATCTCACCTTTGACCTGTGCATTAACAGTGAATAGAGAGCATTATTGAACTCGAGACTAATTCATTTGGGCAAAGCAGGGTCAGATAACAACACCACTTCAATTGTATTCATTTCAGATCAGGCCACTTCAGGTTTTAAAATGGTTTTTACAAGTAAGTTATTATCATTATTGTGGCTATTACTGTCAGTGGATTTATAACATTAGAACCATCATTTTCCATACCCATGGCCTCTATTTGGCATAAACAAATCCTTATGGTCCAAAACCTTTTTAAATTATTGGCACAAAAAAAGAAATCATACAGTATCGTTTGTTGATACTAGATTTTTCTTTGGTAACACAATTTTTCTGACTTATTTACATTTCTGCAATACCAAAATCAATCAACATAATTTTATTTCAGGGTTTTGAGTTGCTTTAGGATGTTTGGACGTGTGTTGATGATTAGTTGTTTAGTCTGTTTGGTTTCTCTCTTTTTGTTGCTCAAAGTAATCTTGTATTTTGACCACCAGTCAGTGCTCACAGAGTCTGAATAATTGTAAGATCATAGAGTGGTGGTCCTGAGACCAGGAGGATGTCAAGAATCTGCAGATCCATCTCTTGCATTTAAGGTTATACTAAAAGAAGCTTTAAGCTTTTACTCTTCTACTGTTCGTTTTTTGTTTTATCTTTGGGTTACTTTGAGTTTGTTATCATGTCTGTGTTTAGTTCTCTGAGTATCCCCCCTTGAATACTCATTGATGCTACAGCATCTCCCTGTTGAAGTTATGGTAAATGACAAATGGACTGGTTCTTATATAGCGCTTTTCTACTCATCTGAGCACTCAAAGCGCTTTACACAATTTGTGGATTCACCCATTCACACCCATTCGCACAAGCACATTTTTCTAAGTGCTTTATAGCTAACATTCATACACATTCATACAATTTGGGGTTAGTATCTTGCCCAAGGATATTTGGCATGCAGACTAGAGGAAGCCAGGAATCGAACCACCAACCTTCCGATGATCGGAAGGCTGGTGAGCTACAGCCACCACTTATGGTTGTTATTCATTTCCTGCTTTATTCTGTTAAGTAGTTCACTCTTTTATCTTGTTTTTGGCTTTACTTCCTGTTAGTTGATTGTCTTTATTATATTCAGCTGTGCCTTGTTCACCACTTCCCTAATCAGCCCTCTGTGTATATACAGTCCAGTCTTCTGTGTGGTGTTTGTTACGTTCTCTGCTTTGTCTTCATGTTTTCATTGTTCCTTGTATTCTTTGAACTGTGGTTAGCTGACACTTTTCATTATCGCTTAATAATGACGTTTGGTTGATTTTTATTCTGTAAAGTTGCATTTTTAACACTGTCACACAGTTGGGACTTCATTGACGGTGACAAACGTTAGAGCACTTACATCGTCTGCACATCCAAATCTTGACAAATCCATTGTAAACTTGTTTTTTTTTACTATTTAGTAGGTACCAAATAAGAAGAGGATAGGTCTGAGAAGAGATAGGGTTAGCTGTAACTATTAAGTAACTAGAGTAATTATAACAGTATAATATTGTGTACACTTTCAACATCTATTTTGTCCAGGCAAAGTCTTCCTCCCTCACCTCTGTACGGCATAAAGCATGAAAGTAAAAAAAGCAAAAAACAAATCTAAAATCAAGTTTATCTTCTCTAATTGATGCAGAGGCCAGGAGTCTTCTACCTGAATGGGAAACCAGAACTACCTTAATTTTGTTAGCTAATTAGAGCCTGCCAAGGACTCTTCCTCATTTTGAAATAGCCCACGCTCTTCCAGTCCAGCATAGCACCTAATCAAGCACTAATTAGCCTCTGTAGATATTTGTAATGATCCTGCAGTTCAGCAAAAACCCAGAGGAAAATTTTTTTATCCAATCATTGCACACTGAACTATAGAATACACAGAAAGCAGGTTAGGCGGAGAAGGACGAGGAGGAGGGCAATTTATCCTGTTTGCATGTGTGTGCAGAGCAGGCAGTAAATTATCAGCTCGAGATGTGTATGCAGGCACGAGGGAAATTAGACGATGCATGTTTGTTTTTATTTTGAAGGAAGTTGTACGCGGTGTGCTGAACACTCAGGCATCCTGTTGCATTTCTCACCCTTCAGTGAGAGCTCTGAAAAAAAATGCATGCAAGTGACTTCCCATCCAGTCTCTTGTGTGGGTCGCTTCCCACTTGCTCTTTAAACCTTCTGTTTGCATGGGGCAGCTAGTTAGAAGAAAGTTGGCTTGAAGGGGTCTAAGGAGGTTGGACTTCTTTGAGTTTCGTGAAGACATTTCTCATCTGAGAAGCTTCTTCAGTTCTAAAGGTTTGAAAAAAAGTCATGGGTTATTTTTGGCTTATGTGATGAAGCACATAATCAATAGTGGGTCAACAACCCTTTTAAGGGACAGCCCTAAGTAGGGTTTAATACCTGGGACTCGCCACCATTTGGCTTTAGAGCTGAAACTCTTGGATGAGAGGAGAAACCTTGTCATGAAACTTAAAGAAGTCCAGTCGCTTTCTTTCCAAGCTCCTTAGATTACCATAACCTGGATGACTGAGAACCTGCACAAACATTTTGGCATCAAGAGAGGAGAAAGCTATATGAGATGGCTTGTTTTCAAGCAGCAGATGAAGTGAAGAGCAGCAACGTGGCCCATTTTAAGATAAATAAGGATTATTTTGATCGCTAAAGATCATGCAAAGTTACTTATAGAGCTACAAATGAGCATAAACAGTCCACTTTAATGATGAGAAGATAAATTAAATTAGAGTAGCAAGAATATAGTTCACAGATTTTGTAGCTGTCTATTTTTTGTGAGAGAGAATAACACAGAGGTCAAAAGAAGAGAGTGTCTGACGTCAATTTTTATTTTTGCTTCGGGCTAGTATTGTACTTTTTTCTTCTTCTTCTTTTTTTTTAGCTTTTAGGGCAAAGATGGGGCAATGCATCTTGGCACTGGTTATGGCTATGAAATTTAAGGCTTGTGCAGACTCACCAGCAAACACAGAGGCAGTGACACTGCAGACTGCTGGATGACTGTGGCTCCCTGCTCAGAGGGACAGCTAGACAGGCAGCCAGGCCTTTAAACGAGGTCAACTAGCAGGAGTTTAACCGGAGCGGAGCTGCACTGACAGCAAGGCCTCGCTTTGGGTACAGTCCAAAGACCAAAGCCTAAACACCAGCAAGATAAACAGTCTGGCCTACGGGGAGCTTAACACTGCCATCAGAATGAGACGAGTAAACACATAGAGCTTCTTAGTGCACACAACAGACACTGCATGGATATTGCTTTCATAATCACATTTGCAGCTTATGTATGTGTCAAAACAAACTAGCCAGGCAAATTTATCCACACTGTACAATGCAAGTGATTCTTGCAACTTGCAGCAGACCGTCCACCACACGAACACACACATAAGCACTGAAAAAAGAACTGTAAGCATCGTCAGTGGGCACAGGGACAGAGGTCATGAATGCCTGGGATGTCTGCTGCTTTTGTTCATTGATATATTTCAGAGGCTGTTCTGTACCTGCCTTAGCTTGTTAGCTGAGCATCTCTAGTTCATCAGGCCTTCATTTGAACTATTATAATTGAGTGAAATGTAATTTTTCTGTGTTGTGATTTTTCCGATATTCTCTTAATACAAGGCTGACAGGCAGCAACTGAAGGAATGTGAATAAAAGCAGTGAGAATCCTCAGGCACCCTTTGGCAGACCTAGATGAGGAATTACATTTCATCGATATATTAGGATCTTTCAGGAGTAAAAGACGTGGGTGAAAAGAAGCCTGCTGCCAAGTCATTGTCACTGCTACTACCTTATCTTTTTGCCCGTGCACCCTCACTGTTCTTTTCCCAATTTTTTTGTTTGTAGCCACACAGCTGCACTCATTTTACATCCAATCTCATGGGTCCCTAGACAAATGTTTTACCTTTACTTTCAACCCATCTCTTATCCTCTCTGGGCCGACTGTTTGCTTTCTGCGTCAGCTGACGCCGTGCTGCTACGGCTGGGTAGAGCGGATGCAAGACTTTGCCCGGGGGCAAATGTATTCAACCCTTCAAAGTGTTTCCACGTAAATTCAGAGTTCCAGGATTATTCACATAGCCAATTAGTGCGACAGCATTTAAAGAGGCCTGCACTGCTGGGGGCAGGGAGCCACAGTTAACACCAGAAGTATCTTGTGATCTCTCCTCACTGTGCATTATGGCCAACAGCTCTCTACCTTGATGTTGTCATCTTGAACACCACTGAAGCGAAAACACTGTGGCCCACAGAGCATCTTATTTGTGTCCAGTGGGGAGATTAATTTTGTTCATCAGCGGTTTTATTTATCCTGAGTTAACAGGATATCAGAAAAACAAACAGAATCCTCAATATTGAGGATATGGGTTATTTTTAATGTTGCATGCTTTTCCAAACTGAATACTGAAAACAGAAACTTCACCATTTAAAATTTGCAGTTTAAAAAAAAAAGAGGAAAAACTACATATGGGGAAAAACTTTACTTTCCCTCCACATATATGTGGGGGAAAAAGTAGATTTTCCCCCCATAAACGATATTATTTCTTAAAATAAACTGTATATGTATGTAAACAGACAGTAGAAATTACAGTATTACTATATAAATATTGTAAAAATAGAGAATCGCTACATACACACTATAGAAATGACATTATTGCTCTCTGTGTAGATTCTCAGTCAACTAAATCATGGTCATTCAAGGAATGTGAATGTTAACGTTAGATATACTGTATGCTTTTTATTGTGTTGTCCTCTAAAACAAATAAAAAAAACTTGAATAAATTACAATATAGTCACTGAAATTTTTACAGTAAAGAAATTGCAGCCTTGCTTCAAGTATTTTAATGTAAAAATGTGTGTTTTTCAATATATAGTGTAATATATATTTTTTAAAAAGTGCTTCCAGAAGGAGCTTTGTAAATATCTGAGGAATTATGAATCATTTGAGTGAGTCTGTTTGTTCTGAGACCCAGTACTCATATTTGTGACTATATTAGTTATGTTAGATCCTTCTGTTAAAGTTTATGTAGCAAAGGAATTCTTTTTACAGAATATGGGTGCTAACCTTATGCCCACCCTCCAACAGTCTTTTGCTTGGCCTATACCCTTCAACTTTGCCAGTATGGGTGATCCTACCTGGTATAACTCTAAGGATCACTGATGCAAGCTCCTTGACCAAAACAAGGTGGTGACCTAACAGGGGTTAGGAGGAAGGGCCTTCAACATCTTGGAGGCACATGATACTGTGTAGTGAAAGAGTTCTTGGAAACCAAAGGAGAAAACATCCACGCAAATACTTCTTGAGGTGAATAGTTAGGAAGAACAGTTGAGCAGTTATCCAATTCAGGGTCCCAGGTTAGAGCCTACCCCAACAAACCCAAACATGCATGTCTTTGGTTTGTGGTAGGGAGACGGAGTACTTGGAGAAAACCTATAGACACACAAGCACAGGGAGAATAAGGAAATCACAGAAACTGAAAAGTCCTATAACTGAACAGTTATATCAGTGGCTTGTTTCTACCCCCTGAAAAGCAGCATATACATGTTCCTAAAACAGTCTGGATTCGGTGGCACACCAACCCCTAAACGTCAGGCAGGAGTTTGAGTCATAGTTTTAGGTTTTGCTGTTTGGGTATTTGGGAGAAAATTGTAATTTGGCTTGAAATGCCCTTTATACAACATTAAGCATGTATTTAAAATCTAAAGTCTATGTTACCCATTTTGACAACAGTGCACAATTTACATTGCACTTTTTCAATGTGACAATAGGTCAGTACAATTTCAAATACAGCTATCAGTCTCATGAAACTACTTTTCCAGCACAAAACTATGTAACACTCCATCTGCAGAGCTGCAGATGGATCTAAATCGCTGTTCATCCTTAAGAAACTCCTTAATCTTTCTTTTAACAGTGGAAAGAGAGTTGAATTATCTTTTACCTTTTAAAGTTCTTCCTCCTTACAATGATGCATACCTCACCAGCACAAAAGGATTTCCAGACTTCCTTTCTATCTTATCAACTCTGAAGCATAATCACAGCTTTTGCTGAGATCACTGTAGATAATTATCAATTACCCTGTAAATCGCGTCCAACATACTCTTTCAACAGCAACAACAAGAAAGGAATGTAATTAATTAAAACTTGCTCCTCTTCACCGAGAATGCACAGGTTGAAAGGACCATGGCCCGTGTGACACCATTCCTGACATGTGCGTCTTGAGGGAATCTCTGCCCCACAACGATGCCGAGTCTCTAACACCAGGGGAATTCCCAAGGTGCTAAAACAACTGCTTTTTTTTTTTTAATCTTACAATACATGGGAGGCCTGCAGATGAAGAGGGAAGCGTTTTTGCTGAATGAGTGCAGAGGGAACACTTGGATGGGAAAGCTGTCAGAGAAACAAGCAGATAAATGTTGCTCAGCTAATGTGGATCACGTTCCCACAGGGGACTCTGGGATTTTCCTGAGTGTACGCCATGTCGAGTGAAATATGAAGATCCAGTGGAGAAAAAAAGGACATGTTTGGATGTAACTCAAAAGTAGGCCATGTAAAGCGCCTTTACTGACCACAAAAATACACCAATTCTTTGCACAGCATTAAATATCCATGTCTTTATATATTTTTGGAGTGTCAAAAAAATGGATAAATGGAATATTTGGATATATTACCAGTTATGACCAGCAATAATGTACTTAACCCGCCAAAAAACACTTAAAGTACATGTTTTTTTCTGTGCTCCCAAGCCCCTTGTCAGGCTTAAATGAGCAACAAAACTATTAAATTACACAAATTGAATATAAACTAAGATTTAATTGCATGTTTAATTGCTCTCAGTGTTGGGCTGAACAGGCATTTTAGCAGGAGAAAAGTAGCAACACTAGTTTTTCAATTACGGTGAATTTTAGGGAGAAAAAAATGGCAATTTTGCATATTCGAATGATTGCAAGCACAAAAGACAAGTCATTATGGGACAGAATGAGGTCTAAAACATTTGCATGCAAATACAACTCAAATCAATCTTATTTGTGACACACTGACTAATGAATGTCAGTGTTTTAAAATGAGCCCCATCAGTTTAACCCGTCATATGTCATTTTTAAACGTTAAATGAATAGATGAGCCAAATTAAGGGACTGTATCTCATGTTTTCAAGTAAACTCTCCCAGTAGATTTGCATGTTCTTTTGCATCCACTGCCATGCAAATAAAGGGCACGTTATCATAGCTGCCAGTACAATATGCAGCCTTTTTCTTGCCTGATCTTGGTAAGTTATAGTCCGGCTGCAAGGAAAGATTGCTAGCCAATGAGATGTAAATCAGGGAAACAATGCGTGACATGGATGGCTTGTGTTGTACTGTTGGGGCCAATCAGCTGTTTTCCTTTCAAGCTTGTTGGGACTGCAGGATGTGTTTGCATTAATCGTAATGTTAGGATAGAAATCTGTTCATGCTGAAGAGAACAAATATAGTATGCTTGTAAAACCACTGCAGGGCCAAAAACCTTCCGAGTCTAATGGCCCATTTATGCTCGCCACATCAGTCGCTTCACACGCAAACAGTGATGTCGCCACAGTTATGTACCATTTTTACCAGCACTAGCTGCACTATTCTCGTAAATGATAGGTTTCACCGCCTAAACAAAAACTCCACATCAGCGTTGGTATTACTAAAAAACAGAACCAGAAGCAAGTACAAGGTTTTTTTTTTTTTTTTTTAGAAAGCTTGGTCTTTGAAACTCTTGCAACATCTTCCTCTGTATAATCTATGAATCATCTTTGATTGTGTACTGAGATCATTAAAATCGCAGGAAAAACCAACACTGTCTTAAACGTGTGTCATCAATACACACGAGGTTGCAAAAAAAGTGCAACTTGTGCCAGCGATGTGATCCGGCACTATTTGCAAGAATGATGAGCACAAATGGGACAATTGTTCTCCCTCCAAAGTCTTGACAACAAGGACACAGAAAATTATCATTCAAACGGACAAAACTCAAAAACTACTTTTAAACTTTCCTATTAAGGTTAAGGTTAGGGTGATGACTCAGGGTGTTTTCATCCCTGCTCTGTTTAGTCCATCTGAATCAGACTCTGGTCTGTTTTCCTCTTCCTTGGAACCAGACACAAGCCTCCTCCTCAAAAAACTCCAGTACAGTTTGTTTATGGTGAGAATGTGATTGGGCATCGATCCAAACCAACTATCAGCTGCAAGTGGGAACCACTGGTGTATTGTAGCCATGACGTTAAATATTTATTTTGGGCTATACTAGGAAAAAAATGTTGTGGAAGAAACCAATTAAATCTGGTCTTTGCATGGTTAATTATTCATTGTTGGACTAAAACATGTTGGTTAGTTTTTAATTTATATTGTGGTAAGTTTGGGAGATTGAGAGAGACAACGCGGTCATAGTGGATGAGCCCCCAGGAAATAAATGGAAGCCACTGTAATGTCCTAATGTGAGGACAACATATGTGTAGGACAGGGGGAGGGACAGAAGGTGAGATAAGACGGAGCAGCAGTTGTTTAACACTGATGCCGTTATTAATTCAGCAGTGCTGGGTGCACGGCGGAGGAATCAGCATGTGATTGAGATGATAACAGGCTGGGCCAGGACAACCTTGTGATCCAAGGTCAAGATGAAACAGTGATTCAACAGACAGAGCACAAATAACCATTTCAGCTTTTCAACAGCAGACAGAGCACCACAGTGAGGCAAAAATAAACCGCACATGCTGCTGAGTGCATAAAACGCCATGAAACGTCACCCTGAAACGTCACCCTGAAACGTCACCGAGGCAGCGGTTTGGTTTTCTGAGTGCTTTCATGGATGTGCTATGTATGTTTTGAACAGGATGGTTGATGCAGCGCGTCCAAATGGAAAGCTTTTTTATTTATTTATTTATTTGATATAATAAAAAGTTTTGTTGAAAATCCTGTTCCATTTAAATTTCTTGTCAAAACAAGCACATACAGCAACTTGAATTTCTACTTCAGTGTCTGGAGTGAGATATCTTTAACAAAAAAAGTTAAGATAGGAAAAAGCAGAGTTAGCCTTTTAAACTGGCTGACTAATTTAGTTTAGTTTATTTCCTTTTTTCTCATATAAAAAAAAATAAATGTAATTAAGTAATATATACTTCACAGCTTTAATTTTAAATTAAAAATAATGAAACTCAGATACAAAAATATTATAATACACCAATATAAAGTTTGAGTTGCTGTCATTACCTTTGCCAAGGAGGTTATGTTTTTGGTAGTGTTTGCATGTCATGCTCAAGAACTAAATAAATTCTGGTAAAACCTTGTAGTGGTGTAGAGCAGAGTCATGGTAACAATCCAATACAATTTGGCTTACATCCACCGCAGTCTTCAAGATGAACTTGGTGACTTATTGCTTGAAAATTGACAAAAACCCTTGTAGACTGGATGACCCTTGAAAGTATGGTGTGTATTGTTAACATATAGAAAATACCATATAAAGATTTTCAATATCATGTCACATTTGACCTCTGACCTCTCCTTCAAGGTTGATAGATTGATCTGAAAGTCAGAGTGCTATATAGAACTATTTATAATGTTAATAATAATGTTTAAATACATTTTACAAAACAATAAAATAAATACTTCATTATAAAAGTAAATCAGGTGTGCTGAAATCTGTTTCAACAAAGCAAATAACAAAACTCTGCATTTTATATTTTAGTCGAAACAAGTGCAAATTTAACCTCCTAAGACCAGAACTCTTTGATGGCTATTTGGGCTGATTGGGACCTGATGAATGTAAAAACAAAGAATAACCAGATTTTTTTTTTTTTACCTAATGTTTGTTTCTGAGAAAAATGAGAGCCACATATGAGGACATTCATTTTAAATTTTGTTAGAACAGTGGCAGTATAATGTCCTCGTAAATGGATATCAGGCCCTCGTAGAGCAAAATTAGGTATTTGGTCTAGACATCCCAAAACGTGATGTCCACAAATGTGGATGCCAGGTCCTAGGAGGTTAAAATGCATTTAAAAAGAACAACAACAACAAACAAATATGTACAAAATGCAATACTATTCCTTTAAAATGAAATACTGCCCAGAGACTGAAAGGCCTTGGTGGAGGTTTATGCCCTTGGAGTGCTTTTTGTGGAGTTTTTGTGTGTGTTTGTATTTTAGGTTTTTCTTCTTTCTTTTTTTTACTATTTCCAGTTAATAAAACTGAGTGAGAGGTTACTCATCTTACTCAGCATCCCTCAAAAAGAAACGGCACAGAACAGAGTCAGGGTTTCTTGTTACGGCGGGTGGCGTAATCATTCAGGTAATGTGTCACTGGCTTTCACAGGCTACGATCCCCCTGGGCCCCACCACTTGTTCCCAGCAATAAGCTAATTGATTGAAACATTCATCATCATCCACAGCCACATTCTCTTATGAAAGCTGACCCCAGGGCAGCAAAGTCCTAGACTTTTGGAGAACATTGAAACGCACTAATGGAAGTGCCATTAGTGAGAGATGAGAGGAGGAGAGACGAGAACCCCAACAAGAGTGTGTACACTTTTTCCACAGGAAATGAAGGTAAGATTGGGGTTGATCATCCGTGGGCTTCGCGCTCGTCTCTGTTCATTCGTGTAGTTTCATCGTGATTGGTTTAAGTCAGACCTGCATCTCTAATCAAAGGAACTGCAGTGTTTGCGCCTAGCTAAATAAATGCAGTCTATAATTAAATTGATTGCTATACTACTTTTTGACAGCAGTACAGTGACAAGCCTGCTCCTGCAAACTGATGGTGATGTATGTGTAATGCCTAGCATATAATCTTCTGCATAGAAAACCCTGAGCTCATTGGCAATATAGGGAAACATCACTTGTGCTATTTTCCTGCACCAGTAAATGCATCATTGCACATGATTAAAATATCACCGATCAATGATAAATAAATACAAAGATGTATTTTTATGATAAATAAAATGAAATATTAAAATATTAATACTTCATTATTTCGAATACTGTTTCCTTTCCTCTTTTATGTCTATATTTCGCATTATGGTTTTAAGTGCTTGAGTACTGATATTTCCTGAGGCAATGTGTGTATAGTAATGTACTGTACGGTGCAAAAGCCATCCATCCTTCTTTAGTTGGCACTATTACAAAATGCCCAAGATAGCATAGCTTGAAAAGGCATAGTGCAGCATATTTGCACCAATGAGGTGATTTCCAAAAGGCTATTAGCACTGAACCTGGTATAGTTCAGCATGGTGTGCAATGTGTCTTTAAAAATTTTGAGGAAATTGGCCAAAAGAGATGACAAAATAAGAAGTGGCAGGCTTAAAAAAAAATTCTGTCTACAGCAGAAGAACAGTATCTGAAAGTCATGACTTAACCCTTTAAGACCTACCATAGAACCAAGTCCGCCAGAGCTTATATTATATTTTTGGTAAATGGCCTGTATTTATATAGCGCTTTACTAGTCCCTAAGGACCCCAAAGCGCTTTACATATCCAGTCATCCACCCATTCACGCACACATTCACACACTGGTGATGGCAAGCTACATTGTAGCCACAGCCACCCTGGGGCGCACTGACAGAGGCGAGGCTGCCGGACACTGGCGCCACCGGGCCCTCTGACCACCACCAGTAGGCAACGGGTGAAGTGTCTTGCCCAAGGACACAACAACCGAGACTGTCCAAGCCGGGGAGGCGAACTCCCAACTCTTGAGCCACGATCGCCACGAACGATTTACATGCTGTAGTGCCATTTTTGGGACCATTTCAAGTTGCTATACATCAATACAACCGTTATAGCCCAAACTTAAATAATATGTATGCATTAAGTGCATAATAACTACATAAATTGCAAAAAAGTGCAATAAACTACAAACAAATTGAAAATTGTTTTTGTGGGTTTTTTTTTACATATATTTCTAGTTAGAGAAATTTAAGAGGTTTATCCCTCAAAACTGTAAATACAAAAAAGTTGCACAAAATAGTTTCCCACCACAGGAAATTCATTTTGATTGTCTTCATAGTTTTATTTTGAGATACACCAATTTTTATATACTGCAGGAAAAACGAAGAAAAAATATTATAATGCAAATTTACAAAAAAACAGCATGTGCATCAAAATAAACTATTTCCAGCAGTGCAATTTTAGTCCTAAGCATCCCTGAAACTATTCAGGAAAGCATAAAGTCAAACATGACTTTAAAAAACACCAGCATAGGCTTATAAGGCCCCGAAGGTAAACTACATTTTCTGCGAAAATGACGTCACTCCCGGTTTCGGGCAAGTAATGGCAGACATAGTTCGCTCTGACGTCTGTTCCAACGTAGGAAGTGTTATGAACAGCTGATCGGATCGGCAAAGCGTGTTTCTGGAATATAACCGAATAAGAAACCGTGACCTAGGGCAAGCTGATGGCATAACATGTAAGTACAACTCCTCTGGTTTCATATGCAAAAAAATTATTGTGCTAGCTTACGTGGTTGCAGTTCTATAGGGATTTAAAAATAGTTACGCAAAACGGAGCGTGCCCACTCCGACCGGTTTTAAAGGGTTAACAGACCTGACAAAGGACCTGAGAGATGCATCTGACCTTTTTAGTTGATCCATTTAACCTAAATGAGATTATCCTAATGGAAGAGTAGCTGTCAAGAAGCCATTCTTATGGAAGGGAAACGGGAATAATGGTCGAACCCAAAACTGGATTGAAAATCAGCAGCAAGGGGTCTTTTTCTAGGAAAATACAGAGAAGGTGTGACTTCAGCCTTTTTCACAATCTCTATGTAGGAATCCTGTGTATTAACAGGTTGAGCAGGTTGCTATTTTGTGAGTCTTTCATATCACTCAGTTGCTTCCCCAGAGATTATGTCATACACAGTTCAACTTCAGCTTGCACAGCAGCTGGTGACATCTTGATATTCATTTGTCAAATAATATTTTTTCCAACAAAATGGTATTGTTTAATGATTTCACACACAGTTTAGAAATCTGTAAGAAATGGTGAAATGAAAATGAAGTTGTCCCGTTGGGCAGGCCAGTGCGTTTGTGGCATGGACCCAAAAGCAGACACGGAAGAGACAAAAACTAAGGTGTAACAAAACGTGAGCTGTTTATTTGGCCAAAAAACGTGAATACAAATCAATGCAGAGCAAACCGGGACGAAAACTAAAACTAAAACCTAGACTGGGAAAAACTAAACTATGACAACTATGACAATAAGACATGATCATGATTCTGAGCAGGTAAATATGAGAAACTATGAGACAAACATGAACATAACCTAAACAGAATCATGAGATTCCTGAAGACATGACATGAAGAAACGAAAACAGACACACCAACACTGAACAGAGGAAGACAGAGGACTTAAATACACAGAAGGGCAATGAGGGAAGTGGAAACACCTGGGGAGACACAGCTGACACAAATGAGCAAGATGCCACGGGGGAAGCAAAACTAAACACACTGAACATGTAAACACAATACTTTCAAAATAAAACAGGAAGCATGGAGACACATGAACTGGGATGCAAGTTGCAAGCCTGACACAAGAGACAGAGAGAGGGAAAGGGACACAGAGGAGAGAGACACAGGGGGAACCTATATAGACAAGGAGATAACACATGACAAACAGAAAAAGACTCATAAACAAGGAGACATAGGTGAAACACAAACAAGACTAAACACAACAAAACTAATAATAACAATACAAGAACTTAACATATTTCAAATATAACATAAGAAATCAAAAATACAAACTAAAGAATCAAAGACAAATATTGACAGATTTTAAGACAGCATTGCCCTAAAATAACCACAGGCTTTGGATGCTGTTGGGGTTGTTGTATTTTTCCTGTCAATAATCTGAGCTTCATTGTGCTTTGCCTTAGTGTGCGCGCCTGTTGGATCAGTCATCCATGTCATCTGCCTCCATCTGAGTTTGGGCTGCCTGTACGCTCGGCTGGACAAACAGCAGCTTGAGAGGAAAGAGAGGCCTGGAAATCCGGCAGGGCGGCTGGAAGCGACTGCATTTTATCAAATTCAGTTGCTGGAATGGTGCCACTTAAGCAGCTCCTAAGATGCAAATGAAAAACAGCGGATGCGCGACGCATGGAAGTTGTAGTTGTTATGCAAATAATGATGGCGAGATGCATGCATAAAGGACACTAAGTAGTAGTGACGGGTTTGCTGTAAATGCTGCTATAAAGAGCATCTGAGGGTGGAAAAGAAATGTGAATGCTGCACATAAATAAACAACCCCAACACCATCATAACAAAGTGCTTTGTTTCCAATAAAACAAAGAAAGTACGCCTTACATGGATCTTAAAATGGTCCCAAAGAAACCCATTACACATCAAATTGCTGCACATAAAGAGGGAATACCTATACAGCTTAAAAAACAGTCAATAAAACTAAATGAATGCCTATTTGCAAATACAGGGGAACCCTTTTAGTGTTTTTTACAGCATTACCACACAAAAAATCCTAAAACACTTGATTACACTTCAGTCATGCTTTCTATGCCTCCTCTATCAGCCCCAAATTGCCTGTTCATGCACTTTAAGACCAGAAAGAGGCTCTAACAGACACAAAGATTTTGCTTTTTAGTTTCTTGCAAAACATATGAATTACAACCCCTGCATTCCACATCAAAGACTAATAATGTGGTGGCTGCAGCTGCTCTTGCGCTTGGTCAGCGTACGTCCACATATACAGTTGCTCTCCCTGTCCACATAGTTTATCTAGCAGGCATGACAATAATGAGCACCTCCGCACGATAAAGCTGTCAAGCAACACAGGACACATCCTGTAGTGTGCCACAACCACAACAGCTTTCATCATTCGGCTCTGAGCAAGCACGCTCCTGACATGCTCCCGCGGTGTGAGCACACATTATTCCGCAAATCCATGCCATTAACCAAGCATTTCTCTCCTCGCAGTCACCCGACACAGAGGCACTATGTCAAATGTCTCTGCCATTGACTGTCCACAGAGAGGTGCAAGTGCTCAGACAAAGAGAGTGATTAATTATTCAAAGAGGCTCACTGCAATCCATTACATCACATGCATTATGAAGCAGCCTGATCTACGGCACCTCTTCAAAATCTATCAGTCTTAAGGATGAGGCTGAAACGCACAGGACACTACCTGCTAGGTAGACAGCAGGACAGGTAAATAAAGGGCTGCAATTAACAGCAGGAATAAAAATGTAATGACCTGCACATAACATGGCATTATTAATTATTTAATTAGTGAAACTTTAAATCTTTACTTTTGCACTTTTATTTTCATACTTTTCTCATTTTAAACTGGTCATCCACTAGGTTATTGAACCATCTTTACCAGCAATAACCTAAGTTTAAATAGGTAATCAATGTTCTGTTGCATGACCCACTTTCAGCTGTTGGACGGATGGTCTCATATTTAACTCCAGAATAAGTGCCCAGTTCACATGTCTGCAAAACCAGCCCATCCCTCCACCACCACGCTTGACTAGCATAAGATGTTTGGTTTTCTCTAAACACGACGTTGTGCTTTTATAAACGTGCTCACACTGATGCAGAGCTAATCAAGCTAACTTGAAGAACGTGGTGAAATTAGAAACTAAAGATCAAAAAGTTGTCCAAAACAAGCCAAGTAATATGACTATCTGACCCAAAACCTAACTTCAGTGTTTAATGATAATAGTTTTCAAAATGGTGAATGTGAATGTCTGACATTCTCTTAAAAATAACAGTACTGAGAATTTTATCATCTTTTCCAAGTAGGCCTTGAGACAAGACGTTTTTCATTTTAAAAATGACCAGAGCTACTCTGCCAATGCTGAACATGAGTATAACCCTCCGTCTCAATTCCAGGCACCTATACTTAGAGTTAAATATATTTCTTGACCCTGGAAGGAAACCCTCAAGATTTGAACCAATAGGGTCTGTGTACTTTATCAGTTGGCTAATGACTACAAAATGACTTGGCTCATCTCTGTCTACCTAGTTTCACGCAAAGCTGTGCATTCAGTGTCAGACAAACACATCATATTTCATGACAACGCAACCTTGACAGAGGTAATAGCTGAGACGAGCTGCAGCTGCCTTTGACAAAGCTTCATGTGTGACAAAAACATAAATCTTCCCTGCAGCCTTGGCACGCTGTGGGATATATTCGCATAGATAAACATCAAGTGATGCTTTGTATCCACTGTACACTTCAGTTTAGTGGTTATATTGTTAGCAGTATCATTTAAGGTGAATCGGATCCCCACATTTGTCACAAGACATACAGATTTACTGGTTTTCCATTTGGAGCCTTGTGTAGATGTGACACAGTAGGTGTGGATTACAGTTCAGTTTAACTGAGCAAATCAATCTAGCCCCTATGCTTGGCACACTCACCTCCATAGTGGTCAGGTTGCATCGATGGGTTCCAGCAAACCAGCCATCAGTGGAGCACTGGTCGATATCAACATCCTGTAGATTAATGTCCACTCGAACCACTCCCCTGCAAGATGGAAGGACATTAAAAGAGATCTATTAGGGTCATTTCTACCTCCATGTTTTTATTCTTGGACTCAACTAGAGCTTTACATGATTTTCTAACATTTCGCGATTTGATTGTTATGGTGAACAGCTGTGGAATTGAAGCACTTTGAAATTGTATCATTCTTTCTTAAGCATATTGTATATCAGAAAAGTTGAGTGTGGAGGTTTGAATGCAAAACAAGGCCATTAGTTCAGGCAGAAAAAGTTCACGACATAAATGTGAAAACCAACACACATGAAAAAAGATCAAGTGCAAAAAAGGAAGCACAACAGACGCTTCCCTGTGACGACGGGACTATTTATACACACAGGTTTGATTGGACAGTAGAACACACGTGGTATAACTAACAAAGGACATGACAGAAAACTCAATCTTCAAATAAATCAGAAAGTAACAGAAAGAAAACAAAGAATCACTGAGGGAACTACTAAAAGAAACAATGAAATGAACCAAAACACAGGATGTAAAACTGAAACTTGGCATTACAAAAAAACACAAGAAACAACAGGAAGCAAATACTCAAAAATGGACACAAAAAATAAAGCTTGTAATCTGCTAGAATAAAGAAATCAAAACAAGAACCGAAACATTCAACAAACACAAAAATCAAAACTTGAAACATTTGGAACAACAATAAAACCTCAAGTCTAAACTCAATTATATTTGCAAGGAAATCAAAACCCGAAAACAACAAAAAGACCACGGAGTAAACAAAGTGTAGTAAAGCCAACTAAAACCCGCTGTTGAAGAAAGTCATTTACCCTTTTGTTGATTTATTGATTGAGTGATTGATTGATTTGTGTCAGACGGGATTTTTTTGGATGGTTTTCTAAATAGAAGCTTTTCAAATTAAAAGAGTTGAACTGAGGAAGGTAGATAAAGCAAGTACATTATGAGCTGTATGTTATTGTCTGATCTACAAATTTCACTTAAAAGTACAGTAAAGTTACACCAGCGGTCCCCGACCTTTTTAACGCCACGGACCAGTTTATGTTTGACAATATTTTCATGGACCGGCTTTTAAGGTGTTGCGGATAGATGCAACAAAATAAAACCAGTACCGGTACCAAAAAAAAGGAAGATTTATTCATAACACATGGGAAAAGACCCAGGGAAACTGAGTTAACGATAAGGATTCTAAAGAATAACGCTAAAAAACGATAAAAACCCTGAAAACCATAAATTTCACACGCGAGGATTAACTCTCGCGGCCACTGAGCCGGTACCGGTCCGTGGCCCGTGGGTTGGGGACCGCTGAGTTACACTACCTTAAAATCCTCAACATGTAATTGCACAAACCTGTACTTGGAATCTTAACTGAAATTTTAATAGGTTCTAACATGTTATAAAGCAAAAACAGACATTTGTCTGCCTCATGTCTCATCTCTTCTTCCTAAGAAAGAAATCAGTCTGACAGAGATGCAATTAGCCGTGCACTACATCACAACGAGACACTCTGCAAGAGGCTGGACTCTTTGTTCCGTTTCGACCAGCTGAGCCAGGCAGGACCTTCTAATGGAGCTGTTGAGGATTTAGACTTACTTAGCTTTCTGAAGCTCTGTGAAGAGAAGGTCACTGTATGTGATTTTGAAGGTCAGCCCCTTTGATTCTGACAAATCTTTTCACTGGTGTGGCATATGTCCCTTTCACAAGTGCAGCTCACAGGACAAGCCAACAGACAGTTACATAATGCTGTATACTATATGCGTAACTATACAAGGAAAAAAAACTAAACAAGCTTGACAAAATACTTCAAATCCACAAGAAACTCTAAACTGTCTCTCAGCGACCTCAGCCCACTTACAGGCTTTCTCTCTTGGTAGACTTAAAAATGGAGCACAGCCCGAGGCAAGTGTTGTTAGAAAATCTATACCGACTTTAAACTTTATGGAAGACATGCTCTGGAGAGTTATAGCTCAGTAGGACGAGTGTCATGACACCAAGATAATGTGCACATATGAAAAAAGGTATTTCTCTGATCCAGCATTCAGAGCCTTCAAGTTTCTCACACACAACATTTTACATAAACGCCAGCCGACACAAGAGGAAAAAAACCCGAGTGTTGCCGTGTAGCTTTCGAACAAAATCACCAAATATACACTTTGTTATTTGATCAGGATGAATATAAACACAAACCCTGCTCTGAAGTGAGCGGGCGAATCAGCGCTGTTATCTATTTAATCAGGCAAAACCTGCAGCTGCTTCCCTGCAAATAAATCAGCGGCCGACTTTGCACTGACCTTTAACTCCTTTGATGCCCGTTTGAACACTGACATTCACACTGGGTTTATTTTGTTATAGGATTAACAGGAAACTTTGGTCTCCCAGTTTCCAGGATTTGTGTTTTGCGTTTAAAGGAAAATTAGATTTTAAACTATTGACCCTGACCCTGAACTAGTATGGATATACATCATATACCACCGCATTAATCACCTAAGTCTAAGTTCTCATTGTCATCGAAATACTAACCCTAACCCGTAATCTGACCTTAGGCAATTAAAATATGTAATTTGTATCTTTTTTATACTGACACAACATCATATACAACATTTTTTTTTCCAAAAAAGTCTGTTTTGCCTTTCTCCTGAAACGATGGGATGGTTTGATCAATTGCTCGAATGATGTAGAAAAGTGCTACAAAAGTGTCAAAGTGGTTTCTTTGTCATGGTCCTGCGGCCATGACTCAGTGACTTTGTGTTTGTGTTCTTTATTGTTATTACTTTCATTATTATTCGTGGCTGTTTTGGGATGGTTTGTATTTTGGGATTTTAGATACTGGGTTCTGGGTTTGTGCTCCCTCTATTGGTCCCTGGTGTTAGTGTTCCCCTGTCTCGTCAGGTTAATCAGGTCCAGCTGTGTCCCCCACCTGTGTGTGATTTCCCAGTGTCTCTCTGTGTACTTATAGTGTGTGTTTTCCTCTGTTCCTCGTCGCGTCGTCTGTGTTCATACTCTGTGAAATCCCTTGCGTGCTCTCCCTGCTGTTCTCCCTTCATGTTCAGGTTTGCTACTCCTTGGTGTAGTTTCTCCCAGTTTAGTTCATCCTTAGTTCTGTTTTGCCATCTCCACTTTATGTTTGGTATTGTTAATAAATCGCCCTCACGTCTAAATAAGTACTGCATTTGAGTCCTCCTTTCCACTCCTCACACGGCCACTGACCCGAACCGTGACAGTACGACGCGACCACAAGATGGACCCAGCAGCGCTTAATCCGTCTAAGGAGCTACGGGAGAATCTCATCGATGCCACACAGGAGCTCATCGACCTGTGGCTGGAAAACCCGGGTGGCAAGTCCCAGCGCGCTATAGAGAGGCGGCTACAGCGTCTTGTGACCGGTCTCCCATGGCTTCTAGGCTCGCTTTGTCCGTGGGAGCGGGAGTTTCTCCTTTTGGATCTTGGACTTCACCCCCCGTCTGCATTCACTTTCGAACAGCCCGATACGGTGAGTGAGCGGGACGCTTTGGCTTCCCCAGATTCCGGGACTTTGTTTTCTGGGGCTATTCAGAGCGGGATGGAAGACAGTATGGGTTGCTTACCTACCTTCGTGGTAACAGATCCTTCCCAAGTGGGCGTCTACAAACCCTCTGCAAAACTGACGGACTGTGTCTCTGCCGCTCCTTCTGAGCCAGGACTTTATCGCCATTCTCCGGCTCAGTTCTGTGTCCAGCCACAAGCTTCCCAGTCTGTAGCTCAACCGTTAGCCTCGCTAAGGGCACAATTACCTGTTCTGCCGCCGCTCCAGTTAGCCACTCAGCCATCACCACCGCTAGCATCGCTACAACCCATAGTTCAGTTAATGGCTGTCACAATTTTCACACTGTTTTTCCACCGCTGTTTCTGAGCAGGGAGAAGAAATGTTTCACAACGGACCTGTTCCTCAAAAGCTGGCAACATTAGTGACCGTTACTCGCTCCGGGGCTTCCCCAGAGGCTGGGTTACAGCCCTCAGCTTACTCTGGACCCCTGGAGGCCGAGATGCCAGCTGTGAACTGCACCGGGCTGTCACTGCCTGAGCAGGGTCAGTGCTCTGCGCAGCTGCGGCCCTCCTTATGTGTGCCAGAGGCCCATGTGCCTACTGGTTTTGTTTCATGTGTGCCAGAGGCCCATGTGCCTACTGGTCTTGTTTCATGTGTGCCAGAGGCCCCTGTGCCTACTGGTTTTGTTTCACGTGTGCCAGAGGCCCGCGAGCCTGCTGGTTTTGTTTTTTGTGTGCCAGGGGCCCCGGTGCCCACTGGTTCTGTGGCTGTTTTCGCTGGGGGGCCCGAGGAGCCCGTCCAGCCTCCTGTTTCGCCGGCTGGGGGGCCCGAGGAGCCCGTCCGGCCTCCTGTGTCGCCGGCTGGGGGGCCCGAGGAGCCCGTCCAGCCTCATGCCACGTCGGTTGGGGGGCCCGAGGAGCCTCACACGGCCACTGACCCGAACCGTGACATTCTTAATGCAAGCCTCATTTGTCTATTAATACACATTCATGCTCAAGTCTCTTTTTTATGCCAAACCACTTTTAGTATTTAGTATATTGCCTAAACAGGGTCCCGTTATACCGGCGGGCCATTATTATAACATTATACTACGGGCTTTGTACACTAAAGGTGACATCATCACACCATGAACTCCAGCTTTACTTTACCTACAGCAAAACGTCAGAGGTTACAAAAATTGAGTGGTGCACAATCAGCCAAAACTTGGCTCATTTGCAAGATCAAGAACATCCACATTAGAGGAGCCAATGTTCAAACACTAACTTTCTGATTAGTAAATGCCTCAATCTTCCTCCTGAGCCACAGTCAAGCCCAGAGTTCATCAGAGAATTAAGACAACTTCCATCCATCCATCCATCTTCATCCGCTTTATCCGAGGCCGGGTCGCGGGGGCAGCAGCCTAAGCAAAGAGGCCCAGACCTCCCTCTCCCCAGCCACCTCCTCCAGCTTATCCGGGGGAACACCAAGGCGTTCCCAGGCCAGCCGAGAGATATAATCTCTCCAGCGTGTCCTGGGTCTGCCCCGGGGCCTCCTCCCGGTGGGACATGCCTGGAACACCTCACCCAGGAGGCGCCCAGAGGGCATCCTTGTCAGATGGCCGAACCACCTCAGCTGGCTCCTTTCGATGTGGAGCAGCAGCGGCTCTACTCTGCGCCCCTCCCGGATGGCCGAACTTCTCACCCTATCTCTAAGGGAGAGGCCAGCCACCCTTCGGAGGAAGCTCATTTCTGCCGCTTGTATCCGCGATCTCGTTCTTTCGGTCACTACCCACAGCTCGTGGCCATAGGTGAGGGTAGGGACGTAGATTGACCGGTAAATTGAGAGCTTCGCTTTTACACTCGGCTCCCTCTGCACCACGACGGACCAGTGCAGCGTCTGCATTCCTGCAGCTGCAGCCCCAATCCGTCTGTCGATCTCCGGCTCCCTTCTCCCATCACTCGCGAACAAGACCCCGAGATACTTGAACTCCTCCACTTGGGGCAGGAACTCATCCCCGACCGGAGTGGGCACTCCACCCTTTTCCGGCTGAGAACCATGGCCTCAGATTTGGAGGTGCTGATCCTCATTCCCGCTGCTTCACACTCGGCTGCGAACCGTTCCAGTGCGAGCTGGAGGCCATCACCCGATGAAGCCAACAGAACCACATCATCCGCAAAAATCAGAGATGAGATTCTGAGGCCACCAAAGCGAAAGCCCTCCGCCACTTGGCTGCGCCTAGAAATCCTGTCCATAAAAATTATGAACAGAACCGGAGACAAAGGGCAGCCCTGGCGGAGCCCATCACCCACCAGGAATGGGAACGAGTCCGACTTATTGCCAGCAATGCGAACCAAGCTCTTACAGCGGTTGTATAGGGATCGAATGGCCCGTAGCAATGGGCCAGACACCCCATACTCCCGCAACACCTCCCACAGGACACCCCGAGGGACACGGTCGAATGCCTTCTCCAAGTCCACAAAACACATGTAGACTGGTTGGGCAAACTCCCATGCACCCTCAAGTATCCTCGAGAGGATAAAGAGGTGGTCCAGTGTTCCGCGACCAGGACAAAAACCGCATTGTTCCTCCTGTATCCGAGGTTCAACTAGTGGACGAACTCTCCTTTCCAGCACCCTGGCATAGACTTTCCCAGGGAGGCTGAGGAGTGTGATCCCCCTGTAGTTGGAACACACCCTCCGGTCCCCCTTCTTAAAGATGGGGACCACCACCCCGGTCTGCCAGTCCACAGGTACTGCCCCTGATCTCCACGCAACATTGCAGAGGCGTGTCAACCAGGACAGCCCTACAACGTCCAGAGCCTTCAGGAACTCGGGGCGGACCTCATCAACACCAGGGGCTCTGCCACCAAGGAGTTGTTTAACTGCCTCAGTGACCTCGCTCCCGGAAATTGGCGGGTCATTCCCCTCATCCCCAGACTCTGCTTCCTCCTCGGAAGACGTGTCAATGGGATTAAGGAGGTCCTCGAAGTATTCCTTCCACCGCCTGACAATTTTCTCAGTCGACGTCAGCAGCGCTCCGCCAGCACTATACACAGTGCAGGTAGAGCACCGCTTTCCCCTCCTGAGACGCCTGACGGTTTGCCAGAATCTCTTCGAGGCAGTCCGAAAGTCTTTTTCCATGGCCTCTCCGAACTCCTCCCACACCCGAGTTTTTGCTTCAGCCACTGCCCGAGCTGCATTCCGCTTGGCCTGTCGATACCTGTCGGCTGCCTCCGGAGTCCCACAGGCTAACCAAGCCCGATAGGACTCCTTCTTCAGCCTGGTGGCTCCCTTCACCTCTGGTGTCCACCATTTGGTTCGGGGATTACCACCACAGCAGGCGCCAACCACCTTGCGGCCGCAGCTCAATGCAGCAGCTTCGGCAATGGAGACGCTGAACATGGTCCATTCGGACTCAATGTCCCCAGTCTCCCTCGGAATGCTGTTGAAGCTCTGCCGGAGGTGTGCGTTGAAGATCTCGCGGACTGGGGCCTCTGCTAGACGTTCCCAGCACACCCTCACTACGCGTTTAGGTGCACCAGGTCTGTCCAGCGTCCTCCCCCGCCACCTGATCCAACTCACCACCAGGTGGTGATCAGTTGACAGCTCAGCCCCTCTCTTTACCCGAGTGTCCAGAACATATGGTCGCAGGTCTGGTGATGCGATTACAAAATCGATCATCGACCTATGGCCTAGAGCGTCCTGGTGCCACGTGCACTTATGGACACTCTTATGTTCGAACAGGGTGTTCGTTATGGCCAAACTGTGATTAGCACAGAAGTCCAATAACAAAGCACCGCTCGGGTTCAGATCAGGGAGGCCGTTCCTCCCAATCACGCCCCTCCGAGTCTCGCTGTCGTTACCCACGTGAGCATTGAAGTCTCCCAGCAGGACAACAGAGGGACAATTAAGACAACTTGCCTAATAGAAATCCCCCTAATTCTGCCAAAATAACTATGACACCATCAATGAAATCACCAACAACACCTCTGAATTTCTTCTGTAGTATCAGGCACCTAACCTTCACAGTAGATGTTTTTAAGCCCTGAAAGTTGTATGGTGTGGTGGTCTGAGAAGTTAACCTCTTCAAATCTTTGTCATGGTCCTCTAACCATTCCTGAAGAATATTTGAAGTGCGGCAGTACGCCTCTTCCATCAGGAAAATGCACGCAGTCTGCGTCAATGCTTAAGGAGTTAATATTAGTCAGTAAAATCTACATAAACGTTGGGAACCAAGCTTAGCCAGATGAATTGTGACAACCGTAGTTTCCGCCATTGCGTCTTTGTTTTGATATATATTGTGCATGCATAAAAACACATAACAACAAATTATATCTGATTTCATATAAACACTGATTTATTTATCATTTGCTGTAGAGTGCACATGTAGTTCATTTTTGTATCTTTAACATTTTAAAATGTCATTATCTTATTTTACAAGCTTATTTCTGATGTGTATCAGCGCAACACCAATGCTGTGTCTGGTTCCACTTGGTAAATGGACTGGTTCTTATATAGGGGTTTTCTACTCTACAAACCTTATCCAATCCTATCCATATTCACCCATTCATACAAGCACTGTTTTCTACGGTGTTGTTTTTTCTTCTTCTATCTAACATGCAGACTGGAGCAGCTCGGGGTCGAGCCACAAACCTTTCAGTTAGTGTATGACCTGCTCTACCTCCTAAGCTATAATCACTTTATAGCAAAGATACCCCACAAGACCTTTTGGGTATGCTCTAAACCTCAGCTGTCTACACGTCAGAATTTGGCTTTAAATTTTAACTGGCAGGAGCTATGCTAGCAAAGCTATTCACCTCATCTATTTTAGTGTTGTGGCTGATTGGTGATTCATGACTGAGATCTGTTTCAGGGTGTAGATGATGAAAGTTCCAGCTGATCATTGGCTATTAAGGCTTTAATTAGTGCCCAATGATTTGTTAATGCATTTCGCCCCTGGTGCCACTTTGTTAAAGTGTCATGGTCTGGAGAACACTGTTATCTGCAGCCTGTTTTTAAATGAACAACCCTCTTCACATCTTATTCAACTTGTTTTTGTAATTTAACGTTAATAATAAGGCATTTTGACTGATGACAAACCTGTATGTAAAAGAGTTGTTGATTAGATATTTGGTACGATTCTGTGGTTTCCATCATATCATACAGTAGAGTTGCACCAACCACTAATGATCAGAATCAGAATACTTGAATAATCCTTAAGGAAAATATGTGGGTTACAGTTGCTCCAACACAGTAAGAGTAACAGACTAAACTAATTAAATAATACGATATATTATAAAGGTTACAGATCTCTATGTAGTTTAGATTGATGACTAATGTAAAATTAGTTATGGCTTCATACATTAGCAACCTAGTCCTAGATGGCAGTTAGCATACTCTGTGCTCACATGAGCTGGAACTCATACAAACACCTTGTCCCATACTGCTCAGTTTTGAGACCAGGCAAAAGTGTGGTTTCCATAGTAACACCTTGGTTGAACCATGTCTTGCTGTAACTAAACAATACACAAAACAGCAGGTGGCAGAAGATGCCGTCAATGTTGACATATCACTTTTTGGGGAGAATAAAAGACAGAGTTCATGGTTTATGTAATTTAACAAAAAGACAAAAAACTAATGACAGAAAGCAATAAAAAAAAACTGCACCTGTGACAAACTGAAAGTGGGAGAAGCAGCAGGTACCAAAGGAAAGGCTAAATTTACTGATCCATAAGCGTTAAAAAAAACTGTGGATATTTCTGAATGTCATAGCAGAAGAAAAGACAGGCAGAACTAGCAGCTTTATCACAGGACTGTAACCGGCTTACAGTCTTATTATTTCCATCTGTGTGTTTAAACTGTCCACCTGTTCACCATATAGTGCCCTATATCATGCCCACACCATTTTATAGTGGTGCTCAAAATCTCATCTGTAAACTTCCACTGTAGTGCACTACAAAATCATCACACGTACCACGCAGGTTCTATTATGCTTTTGTGTGCAGATGCAGTTCTTATCATTTTTATTTAAATGCTGTGGGGAGATAAGTTTCAATTGCACTGTGCAATCATTCAGACATAGCAATCCTGAGTTATCCCTGGCCCCAAGTATGATGCAGATGTTCTGCTATTGTTTTGGTGACAGATATCTGGAGCAAATTTGGGGATGTGTTGCACTGGTGTTTCCCTGTGCATGAATAGACTAGTTGTTTGTCCCAAAAAAACAAAATAAAAAAATATATTCATGTTATCAAAATAGCAATAAAAAATAATAATGTACACGCATACACAAATACTGCTGCTCTGGCATGTTCTCCAGGTGTATAAGAGGCGGTTTACTATTCCCGGTTCCCAGTGGACACCAGGTGAGTGCAATGCTCTCTTTGCCTGTACCTCTGTTATTAATAACTGCTGCTCTGGTCCTGCCTTGGGGCAAACTGACCTCGCTGCTTTCTCCTGCACTGCTGGTTGTTTCGTGTGAGAAATTACATGCAATTCTCTGTTATATAATAAGGATTGGAAATGTCGCACTGAAACACAGCAGACGCACAAGAATACGCCGATTTGTTAGTGATGGAGGAGTCATGAAACCGTTAGTTTCAGTGGCAACTGAAGTAATAACATTTGCTTAGGTTTTGCATTTGAAAAGTGAGTCTGCACAAAGAGGAAAATAGTCTGCAGTCGGCTTCTCTTTTTTTCCCCTTCTGCTCCCAACTCCCCAGGCAACCTTTAGCTTCCCAGTCAAAGAGGACATATGGTGTATAAAATGGCTTTTGGGGGGAAAAAAGAAAGAAGAAAATGTTGGAAACGGTGGTGTTGACTGGGTATGTGCTGCACAAAGACTGGGTCGTAATTGAGAGCAGCAGCGAGGAGCATGTGGCAGAGCCATCATGGTGGCCATCAAGGCCCTCGGGCATAAAGACAGGATTATCACAGAGAGCAAGAGATAGAGGTGCCCAAGGAAACAGAGTGCTTTCTCCTTTCATCCTCCATTCTTTGTGGGTCTAAAGGCCAGGCCAGCAAAGAGAGGAGCATCCCACCAGCAGGAGTCTTTCTGACTGACTCTTTCTGAGCTAATGTTAGCTGCACAAACATTAAGAAGCTGACTGTAGATATATCTGCATAATAGCTTATATTCACAAAAGGATATTCATCAAAAGATGCTTGCATTGAAGGCCTGCTTGTGTCCTCTTTGTTACAAGTCAGTCTTAGATGTATTCATCAGTGAACACTGAATTTCATACGCTTTGAGCTATAGGTCTCAAAGCAGAAAATAGACTCTGAAACTGATTAGCCTGTTTAGTCACAGGACAGGATGCTGCAATATATAACAACTTTAGCTAGTTTAGGGCCTTACACAGACCTAAAACAAACCTACTTTAAAAAAATGTTTAGTTATGTTAAAACAATGGGAAATTGATAGACTACCAAATGTGAAATGTTACTTATACTTAACAGCTGTCTGGTGTAAGTGTTCATTGCATATAAGCACTGCGATACCTAAAATCACAGGTGTCGAACTCCAGGCCTCGAGGGCCGGTGTCCTGCAGGTTTTAGATGTAACCTTGATACAACACAGCTGATTTAAATGACTAAATTACCTCCTCAACATGTCTTGAAGTTCTCAAGAGTCCTGGTAATGAACTAATCATTTGATTCAGGTGTGCTGACCCAGGGTGAGATCCAAAAACTGCAGGACACCCGCCCTCGAGGCCTGGAGTTCGACACCCCTGCTTAAGTCTTCAGTTTACAGTTACAGCTAATTTCTCAGTTTCCAACATCCTCTTATTTTTTCACTCCTATTCTTTCAAATACTAAAATTTCTTTGTTTGAACATTTTTAACTGCTAGCTAACATTTTTTAACTAAGTGTGTAAAGAACAGTGTTGGGACTAACGCGTTATTAAGTAACGCGTTACAGTAACTACGTTATTATTGTGGTAACGAGCACGGTAACTAGTTATTATGCCAAAATCAGGAACGCGTTAGTCGTTACTGGGATTTAGATAGGGTCGTTACTCGTTACTTCGTGTGGTGGCTATCGCGGAGCTTCCACAGATTCAGTAACATTAGCAAGTGGTGGAGGCCAGCAGGTGGATGAAGGAAAAGGGACGCAGAAGGAAAAGAGACCCGAGGCGGCCACCGGTCCAAGTGTGAACTGAACTTCAGGTAAGAAGTTATGACCTGCAGTCTCTCTGGGTCAGATATGAACCAGGTTTAGGTGCAGTTTATTTTCGTTATTCTGACTTTTTCCGTACTGCGTGCTAGCTAGCATGACGGAGTTTCTATACAGCTGGGTGGTGCTATGAAGTTAATGATGTTGAACTTTATTTTGTTCATAAGTTATTAGAGTTGCCAACCGTCCCGCCTGGTATTCAGAGAAAATATTACGTGTTTCTTATTGAGGTGAAAAGGAACAGTTTGTCCCGTAAATCAGCTACAATGAAAAAGACACAAAGCTGGAGTTTTCCTGTGTCTTTGCTGCACAGCTGCCTCTTCTTCTTTCATTCTCTCCCTCCCTCTCCCGTTTCTACTTCAATCATGAAACTGATCAATGATCAGCTGATCGGCTCTCTTGTTTGTTTATCGCTCACTTTGCGCCAGAAAGAGGAAACCAGCGGATGTCGCGCTAAACAACAGCAGCACTTTTAAGCTTGATCAGCTGTTGTTAGAATTTATTTAATATTAATTTCTAGTATCAGCTGATGTTTGCTGGAGCCACAGCTGTAAAGCTGCTGGTCATGATATGGTTTGGTTATCTGGTGAGAGGGAAACATGAAGATGAAACCAGGAGATGTCCTTACTGGATCATCAGAGCTGAACAGGTGATGGAGAAACAGGTTTACCTTTTAGGTGACATGAATGAGTTGAAGGGAAGTTATGAACTGTTTCTGAGAGACAAATAACCCCAGGATCCTTTTTTAGGTAGCTGACAGCTGGTAACTGTGCAGGGGCGGGTCTAGCAAAGTGTTTCCAGGGGGGCATGTAGGGCATTAACAGGGAAAGGGGGGCACAAAGAAATACTTTTCTTTCTTATTCTTATTTAAAATGTCTAGCTTTTAAAAAATAATTATCTGAATCTTTCAACAAACGATTGATAGATTGATGCATATATACCATCAAAACAGTGTACATCACTGTCACAACAGTGTTTATTTTCATTCAAAGGCTTTATGATTTTTCCTATAATGGTGGGCCAGTCTCTAGTCAAAATGCCCGGGCCAATTTTCTGTCCCAGTCCAGCCCTGTATGCAGCTCATCTGCAGTCTGGTGTTGCCTACATCTTCCTATTCAGAAGGCAGAATTTCTGAGTTCTGAGTACAATCGAAAGCACCACGACTGCAGTTTTTGTGTTGGATGTAAAAGGCGCACATGACTCTGTGACGTAGGCTAGAATCATGGCAGCAGTCAATGACGGTCCAGGCGTGGAATTTCTCTCGTGGAAATATGAACATTATCTTTTCCTTTCTATTGGTAGGTGGCACAGTGCACTTGTGGCAAGTAAGCAAGCTAGAAGACTGGCAAAGTTATGAAAGAAACACATTAACAAGAGAATTCTGAGTAAAACCAAAGTTACTTTCCCTAGTAACTAGTTACTTTGAAAGTAACGAGTAACTTGAAGTAACTGAGTTACTTTTGAGAGAAGTAACTAGTAATGTAACTAAGTTACTTTTTTAAAGTAACTTACCCAACACTGGTAAAGAATAAAAAAAACATATTTAATATATTTAAGTCTCTTCTTTTCATTGTGCAGGGTTAAAATTTCAAATGTTTACTACAAGCTCCTCCACAATCAGAAGCTGAGCAATTACATTTGGCACATGGGTATGATGTCATCACGTTGCCTATCAACCACTTACTAAAATGCTAAAATGACCCATTAAGCTGTGTACACACTAGAAACGATTTCCTTATCACACGCTGCTTTGAAGTTGATGGTGCCATTCCAGGCTGTGGTTGCCTATGTGATCCTCTCACATTTGTTCTACCAAGTAATATGTCAATGAACATTATTGTTCTCTCGCACTGGCATTTGCTTCAGTTACTCACCTTAAAGTTGTGAAAAGTTTATCTTAGGTACTGCCCACTTCTCATCATCAGCAGTTATTTGCCCGTAGTGAGTTGAAGTTGCAGAACGTTATTCACTTTCTATTCACGTTCTAGAAGATCTCATTTACGCTCTTCGCTGCCTAATGCCTCTGTAGAGAGGCTTATCCATGATTTGATAGCTTAGCACAGCTAACTGTTGCCAAAAAATTCAAGGTCAAACTCAAGACACAAGAATTGGGGTTCCAATATCTACCCTTCTCATGGTAAATACAAGCCAATTGGAAGGTACCATAAATTCATAAAGCACCTTGTTTCAGATGTGTAGACACTATCCCTTCACTATTTAGATCACTAGCTAAGAAGCTAAGAAGCTAAGAGCTTCTTAGCTAAGAAGCTAGTGATCAATAGTTTAAAAGTTTACTGATTGTTTTAAAACTGCTTTATAGACAGTTATCTGGACAGTTATTGTACAGTTGCAAGGTTTATTGATAAAGCACTGGTAATGGTTAATAAATACTTTACATCACATCTATACGCATTGTCGGATGCTTGTTATGACATTATGAACAATGCTGGGCATCCTCTGCACATGGCCATTAACAACCAGAAGAGTCTGTTCAGTGACAGGTTGCTTCTCCCCAAGACAAGAACTAACAGACTTAAAAACTCCTTTGTCCCACACACCATCAAACTGTTTAACTCCTCTCTGGAGGGGAGAGGGAGGGGAAACAGGAGGACAAAGGAGGGGGGAACAACTAAACTGTAGTGCCTCTTCACCTCACTGTACAATACCTTGTGCAATACTTTTTGTAAATAGTCAATGGTGCAATAGACCTCAATACTTGAAATGTGCAATTCACTTGTATTTTTATTTTTATTCCTATTTATTATATTTATCCCCTTCGTATATTTTATTTATATTTGTCTCTGTATTTATATATGTGTGTGTATGTGTGTGTGTGTGTGTGTGTGTGTGTGTGTATATATATATATATAATATTCTGTAACTCTGAACTTCTGTCGGTGCTGTGCTTTTTGGAAATCGAATTTCCCAGAGGAACCCACCCGAGGGATTAATAAAGTTCTATCTTATCTTATCTTATGAAGCTGAAACTGGTTCTTGTAAATTAAGTGATATTTAACCTCCCAGTTCCCTAGCAAAAAAAATAAAAAAAATCAGTGTTTGATTATTCTGTGGAGGTTAAAGTCCAATGACTTAATCGGTGGGCATGCTGTACACTGCCTTCTGCATGCTCTATCCACGTGGCACCCTCACCTAATGTAGGTAAATATTTTGAGTATTTTTACAAAACACATCTTGAGCAGACCTGTGCTACATGTAACAAAGTGCAACTTTGAACGATGGAAGTATTCACATACTGTCTGGAACTGAAGCAAAACATTCCCTTAAACCAAAGTTAATGCAAAAGAGATGAAAACACAAAAGCTTAAAAGTCATCCTTTAGCAGTGTAGCCAAAGGAGTTGCAAGCCTGCATGAACTTGCATGCACATATCTCCTACTCCGGGTCTCGACAAGAACACGGTGCTGTCCTTTTAGGAGGGCACAATTTGTGCATTATGCCGTGGAACCATCACAATGCAGGAACCCGTGCAGCTTTCTCAAGGAAAAATGTCCCTTACGTGATGGAAATGCATTAAGCTAACAGGACACGTAGAAAATGTGAGTCGAGCCGCCGGGCACGATGCTGCTTGTCTACCATTATTTCAGTGCAACCTGGGTTATTTTATTGAGTCCTGTCTCTGGTCATCAAAAAAGACACAGCGCCTGCGGGGAAGTGGCTGTGACAGAAAGTGAATAAAGACTGCTTCTTCTTCAGAGTGCTGGCACTTTCTCTTATAGTCGGTACGCTCGTGTCATTAAAGGAAAAGTTCACCCCAAAATCCAATTTCTGTGTATTTTTTTCTCCCTCTGGCTTGTAGCGCTGTTTATCCATCTAGATTGTTTTGGTGTGAGTTCCCAGTTTTGGAAATATATTTGCTGTAGAGATGTCTACCTTCTCTTGAATATAATGGAAGTAAATGACTCTTGCCTTGTGGTGCTCAAAGCAACAACAACAAAATACAGCTGCAGCGTCTCTTTCCATAAATCACGACCGGATACTTTATAAATATATTGCAGGCTGAATATAGGAACTATTTTTTCTAGTGTCCACATTCACCTTTTTTTAACTAACCAAGTCATAATTTTTGGAAAGAGACATTGCTGCTGAGTTTTTCTAAATGTATTGTTGGTTAATCGACTACCACCAATGCCATGTAATTCTCCTATATCTCCATAACTGTGCAAATCACACCAAAGCAATCTAGATTCATAACCAATGCAGGAATAGTTTGATGAATTTTGCAGTGGACTGCCCCTTTAAAACCCTTCTTCCAATGAACAAACCAAAGTAAGACGGAGGTATGTTAGCGATTATGAATAAATGATGATAAATGATCATAAAGCATTTGAGCTACAGAACAGATTTACTGAATGAACTACTCAGTTCTGGGTACCTTTCTTTTCTATGTAAAAATATGTACCAAATTGTACAAACATGAACATTTTCCTGACAGACAAGATGAAACTGGAGCGATTCTTCCATGGCAATATTGGAGAGATACACCAAAGGACCAGCTGCAGCACTTCTGTGTATTACATATCACCTATCCTAAAGCTGAATTTCCTTCTATTTGTCGTCTTCGCTGAGGGTTATGTTGTCATTGTAATTGTCATGTTTATTATAAGTTATCTTCTGTAATATCTTCCTGTATTTTTGTCAATTTATGGAATCTAACAACAGTCCAAATCTTTATAAATTCTCCAAACGCAGCACAGCACTCAGTCCTTACTCTGTTAGACCAGGTCATTAAAGATAACCTTACATAGTTATTAGCAAAAAACAAATCCTACCAAACAGCACTCTTTAATACCTGAGTAGCTCGATTTTCCTTAATGTTGACATTTACTGGCTGAAGGCTTTGACAGGCCACCTTACTGAGCAGCGGAGTCCCACTGACGTCAGCAGTAAGAGAAGCAGCGCCTCGGGGATATTTAACCCCTGCTTCCTCCAGGTCGCACTCAATGGAAAATCTACAAGGTCGGACTCGTTTTTGCTCATCGGGTTTAAAAGCTTCCTTCTGTGTGTACAGTTTAGTTTTCTCCTTGCTGGTATGCTTAGCTGAAAATCTAATTTACCTCTTGGATGCACTTTTTTTTTTACTCCTACCACCTTTCATCTCAGTTTAGCATCAAACATTATTGCATTTAGCCTCAGGAATTGTGGGATTTTCTTCCTATTTGTTTCTGGATGGAGTCCATGGAAGCAGATGCTGCTGGCTCCTCCTGGAGCTCCAGGCCTCCCACTCTGTTACATGCTGGGTATCACAAAGCACTCGGGCTGTCCAGACAGAGCTGCATTAATAGTAAAATGAGAGGCAAAGCAAAAACGTAGAGGATCCTGCACATAGTTAGAACTTATTTGGCCTTTTTGAGAGATAAGCTGAAAATGCATACTTTTCACCATTTAGTTTTGCTTTTAAGCTTCATTTAATCTTGCTTATTCCTGCTGCTGCCGGTGAAACTGCCTGAGCTCCAGCCTCAAAGCAATTAAGGTCTGTGTTGTGAAAGGTGAGCTTGAAGTAATGCACCTGCCTCACTTTCCTTCCCTTACTTTCTTTTGTTTGTTCTAACACATTTTTCTTTATTTGTGCCTCTGCTGTCATGAGTTTCTATCTGAAGTTAGAGTGATCTGCCAATTAGGACTAGAAAGTGTCATCCTGAAGAATTTCTGAACCTCCACCAATGGCATTCACACGCTCACACAGACAGATACACACTGCACACTTGGAAACAGCCAATCCTCTCTGTGCGGGCTAAGCTGTCTCCCCTGTGCCTTGAGCGCAGCTGAAGAGACAGACTGGAAAGGAAAGAGACGAAGTGCGAGAGGTGCGATTTCTTGCACCTTCGCAGAAACAACAGGTCGATCTATCGCAAACGAACGTCCGCACACTTCTGCTTCGACAAGTCACATAAGTTGTTTAGCACCTGCACGCACGTTCAACAAGCAAAAGGGGCGACGTGGGGGGGGGGGGGGGGGGTAGTCTCGGTTTGTGTTAATTTCCATATGCCAGAGCCACGAAAAAGTCCAAACGAGTCACCTTGCTGCTTGCAACATCATCACCCTAAAGAGGAAGTGACTGAGGCTGGAAATAAAGACAGCCCGTGCAGGGTTGTTGTTCTACATCTTTCATTATTAATTCATTGTTGTATTGATTGTGTATTCATCTGGAGGGGAAGCGGAGGAGAACTGATGTCTGAGGCAGCTATATTAGCCAGCACTTCCCTTCCTCTCCTGTTTCTTATCTGGCAGGCTGCTGAGGCGCTGGGAGGATGCAGGGTGAGCCGCCTGCTACTCTGATACAAGCGTCAGAGGAAAGATACAAACCTGGAAAAAGGGCACGACAATGTGGAAAAAAAGAAGAGCTTGACCAGAGATGGGCAGTAACGCGTTCATCTCGCGTTACTTGTAACGCGTTACTGTAATCCGATTACTTTTTTGAGTAACGAGTAAAGTAAGGGATTACTATTGCAAAGAGGGTAATTAGATTACTGTTACTTTCCCGTAAGCACGCTGCGTTACTGCGTTACTAAAACCGTGATTTTCTTGCGAGAGTGTCTCATGATAATGACGTAAGCGAGTGTGACATCGTGGCAACAGCTGTGTGCAGATCAACAATGGCTAATATATGGAGTGCGGGAGAGAGTATGAGCATGCAGCGTTTAAAGCGTGGAAGTACTGACCTTACTTTGAGTTTGATTCTGTAAAAAGTGACAAAAACATTGGCGTCCGTTGTTCACTGCGTGGGAAGAAAACCCCTAAACTTCCGAGCAAGCACCGAGTAATGTGAAATTCACAGAGAAACTCGCAGATTCTTCAACTGACCAGGGTAAACCTCCGCCTACCCCACTCCTGCTGTACAGGTGAAAATAGAGCAAAAGGACCGCTAGTCTTTGATTTTATTTATTTTCTTCTGTGTTTTACTTGCATTTATTTGAAAGACTGAGTGTAAACACAAAAAAATATTTTATTTTTTGTGCTGGAATGTGCAGAAAATAGGTTTAAATGTTAAACTAATTTCTTCCAGTCAGTGAATGTTGCATATAATTAAATTTTTGCTTGATGCATAAAGTTAAAAGATTAAAACTAATAAAACAAGTTTTAAAAAAAGACTTTTCCATTTGATTACATTTTGTATGATGGATTATGCAGAAAAAGTAGAATTGGGCTGAAAGATCTATTTATCACCTATTCATGTTGTAAATCGTGTTTTTAAAAAGTAACTAAGTAACTAAGTAATTAATTACTTTTGAAAATAAGTAATCAGTAAAGTAACGGGATTACTTTTTGGGGAAGTAATCAGTAATTAGTTGCTGATTACTTTTTTCAAGTAACTTGACCAACACTGAGCTTGACTGTGCAAAATATGTATTTCAAAGCCAAGTGGTACACATGAACCAAGCTGACTGTCAAGTTTTTCAAGACCATGCCAGTGATTAATGAGAACAGCATGTCCTTTCTTAACAATTTTAATTTCTTTCTAACATTTGGGTCAACAGGAGAGAGAGAAGGAAACCAGACAGAAAGGGTAGTGAGAGGTTCAAAAGTTCTACTGCAATATTTCTCCTAGGACTATTCATCTCATCTCCATGTGTCCTGTTATATTTCAGGTTGAATCAGCACACATTTGATGCAATCTTTGAGATCCTCTCATGGCAAAAAGATGAGATTTGGTGAGTATTGACTTCATTAGTAATGGGGTAGTTCAACACTTTTACACAGTGTATACAAAGCCACTGCAAGAAGCCAATGAACCGGACTAATCATAAAGGTTGAAACCACTAGCCTGGGTCTGCAAAATTCATCTGAACCTCACTGAATGCAGCTGAAAGTACACAATTGATTAAAACTGCTTATGTGGCTTGATTTAATATGGCTTGGTATCAATCAGAAAAGCAACATGCATTTTTGAGAGAAGACTATTCTCACGTCTGTGAAGGTTCCCAGTCATCCAGGTCATCGTAGTCAAAGGAGCTTGCAAAGAAAAGCGTCTGGACTTCTTTAAGTTACTTGAAGACATTTCACCTCTCATCCGAGAAGCTTCTCGGATGAGAGGTGAATATTCTCACATATTTATGTTCAGAGCAGGAGAGGAGAGATGAAAGAACAACAGATCTTATGCAAATGTTAAGGACTAATACTATTCCTCCCACTTCATCCTGCTTGGTAGCTCAGATCGCAACCTGATTTACCTAACCCTCTACTGTGTCCCTCTAGTCAAGAAGCAGCCTCTGACCCCACGGATGGTGAGTATATGGTCATAGGATGCTTTTGTGGCCCTGCCAGGCCGCTCTGAGGGGAATGGTTGGCCAGTCCTCTGTGAGTCGTAGTGAGAGGACATTGATGGGAGCGTAAAATTGATCAGTCTACATAAATTTCTGCACCGACTCCATAATTCCAAAGGAACAACAACAAATCATGTGTAACAAAGGACATCAAAGCACTCCTTAAAAAGAAAACGAGGACCTTCAGAGCTGGCAGTATGGAGGAGAGAGAAGCTTAAAGTATCCTAAAGAAATCCATCAAGAAGGCATGGACAACTACAGGAGAAAACTGGAGTGGAAAATCCAGCAGACCAACATGAGGGCAGTCTGGAGTGGCATGAAGTCCATCATTGGTTTAAGACCAACAAACAGCGCTGCAGTTGAAAACTGTGGAATTAACCAATAGACTAAATCCGTTCTTTAATAGCACAAACCTATGTGCTTTAACTTTGGAATATTTAAAGCTCCTTAGTTTTTCTTATTTTTACTCTTTTTTTTTAGGGAGACTTTACTTTTTATTTGAATATTTATATTTAACTTATATTAATGTCTGAAACAAGTCTGATACCTCAGTGGAAAATAAGGACACAAAAACTAAAAAGCAGCCTAAGGAGGCCACTTTTGGACTGCAACTGACTGTAGCAATGGGGTTTTGTAAAAAATAAATAAATAACAATAATAATTAAAATAATAAAAACAAATACGATATACTGTTCACTTTCAGTCTCTTTAGCATTAAGTGGTTCTTCGCTGTTTTGCTAGCTGCACTGAAATGGGAAAATCCAGCTACTGGCCATAATTTTAGGGTTTTTAGAGCATTTTCTAAATGAGGACTGTGTGGGGGAGAGCCTGTTTGAGTCTGGTGCACCAGACAGACAAGCTGAAGTCCGACACTCTGATTTTTAATCATCAGTTAGGGTGTAGTTAACAAATGGCGTGTAAATTAGCCTTTATACATGTAGTGTTTCATGTCTACTTTAAGAGTATGAGGAGATATTTAGAAGATTTTAATGCTCCAAGAACCAAGAAAAGCACTAAAATGTAAAAATTCTGATTGGTAAAACACTTAACTGTAAATTATGGTATAGATTGTACTCTCCTGTTTCTTTACTGTTCTTTACAGACAGCTTTTCAGGGATTTCACACAATACAAATACCTATACATCGCCTGCAGTGGGTTATGGAGAAGGCTTCAGCTGAACTGGTTTAATAAAAATGTCTGTAACTCAGATCCTTTGGGGACAAAAAATCTCCAAACAAAAAGTCTGGTTTCACTAATAAACTAGAGTTGGTGTGTCAGACAGGTTTGACTTCAGGTTGCTTTAGTGGGAGTCTGAGCTTTGCTGTGAAGCTGCTCTGAGAGGATTTAGTGTGGGATAACACCAGGTAGCTGATAGCCTATTACAGTATAATCACTGAAGGTTTTTGCTCATTTGCAATCCGTGCCAGCCTGTGAGCAACTAGAGTGTATCAATGAAAGATTCATTGAAGGCAGTACAAACACAACTAGTGATCTGGATTAAATATTCATTGAGGAGATGTTAGTCGGGATCCTATGGAGCTTTAACACTTGACTCTTTCAGTGCATGTCACTATTGCTGGAATAAAACATGGCTCATTATAGCATCGAGCTGCAGCCGAGGAGGTTTTATGGTTTGGAGAAATTCAACCAAATATCCTCATCTGCTGCTGCTGCTGAGCTTGTTTTTCTTACGGAACTCATTGCAGATTTAACAGCCTCCTCTCTTGAAGAAGGTAAAAGAAAGGGCACAAGGCATTTCCTGAGTGCATCCCCTGTGAGTTTGAAAAATGAATTAGGGCCTGCAGCCAGAGGTTTCCACCGCTGTTACATCCAGTAACACCCTGGGTTATTTTTAGCATCCCGCCGTCTTGTCAGACTGGAGGAGAGAAGAAACACCCCCCCCCCCCCCCCCCCCCCACCCTCATGTAACAAGAGGAGGCTAGTGGGAAGCTGTAAGGCAGGTATGATCACCTTATAAAGCTTTATCCAGGTTTGGAGATGTAGTGGAGGGTAAGCTCACCTGAGCACACCTTTAGGTTGACAAAAAAAGTCATTGTTACATAAATATATTGTTCTGCTGAAAAAGTGAAGGCGCTGCACATTTGTGTTAGGCTTTGGAAATGTGGTTTTATATATATATATATATATATATATATATATATAGATAGATAGATAGATAGATAGATAGATAGATAGATAGATAGATAGATATGAATCACTTTTAGACTTTGTGTTGCATATATATTGTGTTCCTCCACATCATAGCGCAGGTTTGGACCCTCTGTGCTTACCTGAATTCAGGAGCCAGGTTGGATTTCAGGCCATAGAAGGCAGCAGATAAGGTCAAAAGCCAACGGGGAACAAAATTCCCATTCTCACACTCCAAGTAGGGCGCAGACCATCTGACGTGCGTCTTGTCCGGAATAAAACTCTCTCCTCTTTTCACTGAATTGTCCACCGATCTGAAATCTTGGCTCAGCGCTCTTTTATGGAAATTGGGGTTCTTCCTGTCTTTTATTTCGTGGTACCACTCTGTCTCTGCCGTGCGGTTGTGCAGATGTCGGTGGGCCATGCTGGAGAGGTCTTGGAGTACTATTTCACCGCCGGCCCTGGTGGCTTGAAGAAGCACCGAGGGCCCCGGGAAGGATGAATCCCCGCTAAAAGTAACAACCGCCCGGTGAATCTTGGCGTCTCCCTCCAGTATACTCCTGACTAACGCGTGGTACCACTCAATGTCTCGCCGGAGGTTGTGCTCCCTGGACCTGTTGGCTTGCAGGATCATGTTGAGGAAGTTTGTGGCGTGCAGCACCGTATCCAGCACGCTGCTCATGGAGTAATGCGGGGTAGCGTGTGACCTTCCCCGCAGAGAGGTGAGCTCGTACTTTCGCGAGCAGTTGGCATGCTTTAAGGTGGTCGAGTCCCCGGTGTGTAAAAAAGCCGTGACGACCCTGGGTAGAAGCTCGTCTGTCTTCTGCGGCAGCTCCGCCGTCTCCCCGGCAGCGTGATGAGGCGCACGGAGATGCGCCAGCTGCCAGCGGTGCGTCTGAGCGCCGTGAATCGCCTCCCGTGCCCCGTTATCCTCCCCGTGCCCTGACCATTCCGCGTATTTATGGTTTGATCCGATCACAAATCCAACTTGCAGCAGCAGCGACAGCCGGAAAACAGCCATCTCCCTCAAGAGAGCGACCACAGATGTTTGGGGGATTGCTGCTCGGAATTAACAGTGTCGTCGGGCGAGTGTGCTGTAGAAAAAACACAGAGAACCTATCAAATTGCCCCGCTAAACCATCGCTTCACCACTTGTAGGATATTCTTCTGAGCTCCACGCCTCTGTTCTTGAAATCACAAAAAGAGGGAAACCCGCCAGGAACCCCTTCCCTCGTCAAATGCCTTCTCCTTCCTCACAGATGCCTCATACAGCTTGTTGATGTTGAGTATCCGCTTGCAGCTGTTTTCCCCCCACCTCTCTCTCTCCCTCTCTTTCACACACTGTAGACAAGACTGTGTTGGCTTTGCTGTGCCGCGGACGTTCTCCTTCTGCGTGTAGGCTACACAGACTGAATCAAAACGAGGAGGAGGGAGGGGTAAGGGGCGGTTATTATTATATTTATATGCTTTTTTAGGAGGCACCGAGTCGATGAGCTTCTCACTTGGATGGCAAACGCACTCCGCCCTCTTCCGACCACAGCAAGCATTAAGCAGGCCTATAAAAGCCACGAAGAAGCAACATCAGGATCCGTGCGCTTTCAAAGCCCGTCGTCTTCGTCGTCTCATAGGGGCTCCAGGAGCGCCATTGATCCGCGTGTGGCCGCTTCTTCTGTCAATCTCGGAGCGGTGTTTGGTGGAGCGGTGAAGGAGCTGTCCGGCGCTGAAACCGATGAAGCACTGAAGGAGCTGTCCGACGCTGAAACAGACAAAGTCACCCTCAGCCGATTTATCACAATCAAGCACTTAATTTTAGATCAATTTTCGGAGACTAAGATTTTTTTTCTATCATCAGTGAGGGGAAAGCTTTATTAAATACGATTTGATTCATGATTGTAAACTTTTGGAGCAAGGTGCAGACTGGATTCATCTTTTCTTTCTAAATTTCTGCTATCTTCAAATCTGAAAGCTGAAATGCTTCTGACTAAGAATTTATCTGCGTTTCTCTGATTTTCACCTGCTTCCACAACAATTCACCTGACCTTCACATTTAAAAATATGCTGGTGTATTGTTGGATAGATGAATAAGTGCACCACCAAATCTGAAGTCATTTGGATGAGAGGTTCTCATGTTTTGGCTAAAGGTTTTTCTACAATAGAAATTAAAGCCAAGCCTCCAATCTCAGTTTAACCACAACAACAACGTGCTGCTCACTTAAACCTTGTGATGATGCCTGTGTTGGCTTAAGACTTTCTTTTTTGAGTTGTTTTCATCTAATATATGATTGTGTGTTTTCTGATTGGTTTCATTGTTGTTTATATGCCTGCAGTAATCTTTCCAAGGAGCCCTCTGTGTATAAATAGTCCTGTCTTCCCTTCAGTATGGGGCACAACATGCATCCGTCATGCTCAGCTGTTAGGTTTCCAACTGTGTGATCTTCAGTTTTTGGATTTACTTTGTTTCTGAACTTTGTTTATGGTCTAAAAAAAATCCATGCCCTCTTTATCACGCCTTTTGGTCCAAAACTGCACTGTTGTGCAGGGAAGTAAGAGCAGGTAGAAAAGTTCTGACTTTTCCAACATTTTGTCACTCTTTTGTTCTAAGATTCCAACTGGTTCCTCTAAAATACAGCTGGTATGTTTGGGTTTAATTTACATAAAAAGCCAGTCTGTGTCACTCATTGTTAATATTTAGACAGGCACGCACAGACACACACAAACACACACACACAGTGAATCTATCCTTACCGCACTTTTAAAGCAATAATTTTGTGTTTACCTACATTTGATGAGTTTAGGAGATACGACTGAATTGTAGGTACAAAAACTGACCACAAGATAACTGTGTTTAACTTTTGGGGGGCAATAAAATGTCCCCAAGCTCTAAAAACTCTATATTTGGACAATTTCCTTTGTGTGTTCCTCAGTCTGTTCCTCTCAGTCTTTTCCTGACCTAAAATGTAAAACAAACAAAAAAAATGTAAAAACAGAAAGAAATTAGAAAAAATACACATTTTGGTTATGTAAGTTGAATGAAAAGCATTTAATATTTTCTGCAGTATTTCTGTCTTTATTTCTGTGACACAGTGGTGCAGAAGGTAACAGCAAAAAGATTCTGGAGTTGAACTTTCATGAGATCTTCAGTCTCCCTGCGAACCTAACATGCATGTCCAAAGCCTTGCATGGTATGCATACTCAAGACATCACTGAATGCACACATTAATAAGGCATGTAGACACACCTATCATTCACATTGGCATGCAGTAAAATCAAATGTCAGATCAGAAAACCTTTGAAGCTTTGGTTAAAATTAAAGAAGTGCTATGCAAATACCCGTTCACATTTGAATAAATAACAAATATATGTAATATATAAATTAATGTGTCCCCCTGCCTCTAATTTTACCCACTTTTTAAGAGCTTTGATTAACATTATGGTACAAAATTTTCACCAGAGGTTCAAGTGCAAATAAGCATCATACAGTAGTAGTGCTTTAGCATGTAACACCCCAGTTACATCTCAAAATATATAATTAGGTGCTGTATTTTATGAGAGAATAAGTTATCTTTTTTTGCAACATATTGTTTTTTTTCTATAAATTCTAATAAAAACTAGTGTTAGACATGTAAAAGTGCACTAACAGATGTGGGATTTTACTACACAGGAAAAAGAGGAACATGATGAGTTTTTTTATGTTATCTCCAATCCCTCTTCTTATCAGTTGATGCTCTCACATACACCCACACTCTCTCCAGCTCTGCCTTCATCCTGGGTGTAGGGCCATCTCATGTCATGCTGTGCAGTCCAGAGGCATCTCGCCTAGGAAGCAGGGCGAGGGAAGACAGGCATGACGGAGGGTGACAGAGCTGTGCAGCAGCCATGAAAGATGCAGAAAGTTAAAACCAGAAGACTTTTCTTTTTTGGGGAGGGGGGGTTAAGTTCTACTTAGAGTAAAGCTGAATCCAAGGCTCCTTACTTCTCTTCCTTTGTTAAACTCTCCATATCTGCAAGTAAAGAGCCGACAACAAGACACCGGCAGCTACCGTTGCAGCACCGCTGTACACAAAACACTTGCTCCTAAGCAATCTGATTAGCATTCACTCTTTACCCTAGAGTGGAAAAAGCAGTAAGAACCTCTTTATTCAGTTTATCTGTCCCAATTCAGTGTGTTGTTTTATTCTTTGGAAAGTCTTCAAATAAGAATACTCACAATTTACATTCTAATATTTAAAGTTTATATGCACACTAAATGTTAACCTATCTGCAGCAACAAGCATGAAGCATATCTATAATTAAGTTATTTCCTTTCTGTTTGGTCTCCAGCGGTTTATAGTTCTGTGCAAAATGCTACAAATGAATGCAACTGAAACAATAGAAAAATTCTAAACATCAGTCATGATCACAAGGATGGTGGTGGTAGCTTTGGTGGACATAACGCTTCCTTTTGAGGTGTGAGCCATCTGTATGGGTTCTTGCTTTTAATGCGCTGCCAGTTGGAGGCCATTATGATGAATATGCCACCAACACCACTTCCTGAAACTGAGAAATTGTAGTGCAGCTTAATTATGGACGGTTTGGAATAATGTGACATTTGAATGGCATGTAAATGAAGTAAAGGGTGGGGGGGGGGCAATTGTGGCAGCTTTGCAATTTTTTTTGAGTCCCGATTGCTTCTGAAATCTATTTAATGGTAATTCAGGGCACTATTCAAAGCCACATACTGGCAGCGGTGGCTCAGGAGTTAGAGTCATCCACTAATCAGCTCCTCCAGTCTGCATGGTGAAGTTTCCTGAAGCAAGAAACTAAACCCCAGATTGTCCGTGATGTATCTATCGATGTGTGAGTGTGATAAATAAAGGCCTGTATGAATGAGTGGGTGAAAGGGGCTTGTAGTATAAAGCCCTTTGAGTGGTTAATAAGAGGGAAAAAGCACAATATAAATGCCACTCTTTATTGTCTAACCAGGCAGCGATAAAAAGAGTAGAAAAATAGACATTCACGTTAGTAATTCATAAACATTCATTTAACTTTTGCAGCGATTTATCCAGATAAAAGTCATCTTATCTCTCTGATTATCTTAATGCAAATAATGGCATTAAGATAACTATCAGGATTTCCTTAACTGGTAGGTTTTAGACAACATCACACGCTCGCCTGCCTTAATTCGTCATGGCATATATTCAAGGTGCTGGAAACATTCCTTGGAGACTTTGGTCCATACTGACATGATATCATAATACAGTTTGATTTGCTGGCTGCATTTGATCCATCGTGCAACTCTTCTATTCCTTTACATCCCAAATAAGTGTCTTTGTGGGTTACTTTTGCCTTCCTCAATTTTAAACAAACCATAAACACTGCAAAGTTTTTGTCTCAAGATTTTTTTTAAATTACATCTTCTCACTAAATGCAGCAAACGTATTTTAAAAAAAACATAAAACTAGTTTGGTTTATCAATTAGTAAAATTACAAAAATAAAATAGTCTCTATATTGACGTTTCTAACGTAAAATAACAGAAACATTTTATTTACTTTTACACAGAAAAAATATAAACATAATATGCTAAGATGCTTTCTTTATTTAAAAGATATAACTACTGAAAACTAGCTTTATGCTGTACAAACATATCAAAAATGTGATGAAATTAGTGTAAAATAACACAAAGAATGACAGAGGAAAAAGGAATTTTACTGTAATTTAACATTGGTTTGTTTATTCATTAACAGACATGTTGTGAAATTATAGAGGTTATCACCACAAAACTGGTGGAAAAATTGTATCAATGTTTTTTTATGAGTGTATAAAATCTGCAAGTATTGTGTCAAAAGCTATCATTACGCTAATTTCACAGTTGATGTATTTCATATTACCAAAATTGGTAAAAGTTTAGTAAAGTAATAACAATAGAAACTATTGAACCAACTCTTCCCTCTCATGATATTAAGAGGAGAGCGGACTTGCTAGCAATGCTAATGGCTGAGGTGATGTTAGCCGTTTTAGCTTTTCAGCCACCTGTACAAAATAATTAGCATTAAGCAGTATGCCTCTTTGGATTTAGACAGATTTATCTATTTACCTATTTAAGTGTCCCCTGTTCTCACATTTGTTATTCTTTCTCTCGGCAGATTCATTATGACTTGTTGGTGTCAAGGGCTAGTGAAAAGGTGAGTTTGCACCATATGCGTTTTAGGGATGTTCAGAAATTACACTTATATTTACGTGAAAACCCTGAAAGATTTTATATATATATATATATATAATGAAATTTGAAAATATAGAATGAAACACTTGAGTATATAGAATGAATGAACCTCATGTTTAGAGTTGAGGTTTTTCTGAATTTTCTGCCTTTACAAAATGGCATCAGCTGAACTATTTCAGTATTTTGAAGATTTTGAGTCTATATTGCGTCAACTTGAAGATCACATTTTCATTTCTAGCTCCCAGAATATTTTTTAAGGATTTTTTTGTTAAATTTTTTTTCTTTTTTTTTTACGGTGCACATTGTGAGATTTTGTTTTAATAGTTCAAGACCTTATTATGCAGGGGGGTGGCTCTGGCTCAGGTAGAGCAGTTTGTGTACTAATTGGAAGGTTGGTGGTTCAGTCGCTGCTGCCCCAGATACTGAACCTCGAGCTGTACCCAGTGCATACACAGGAGTGTGAATGTGTGTGAATGTTAGACAGAAGGCACTTGGACACAGAATAACATGCTTGCGTGAATGGGTGTGTGAATGGATGAATGCGGTATGTTGTATTAAGCGCTTTAAGCGCTCAAGTAGACATAAAAGTGCGAAGAAAAGCATTATATTAGAACCAGTCTGTTCACCATTTATCATGCACCCAACAGTAGTGAGATGCATACTGTTTCCTGGAATGTGCATGCATGGGACACTGTAACAGCATAAGGATCCCACAATGCAATGCAGACAAAACATATAATGCACTGAAAAATATTCACTGTAGCTGAGATCCAGTGTCAATAAGACTTTAGTTTAAGTGTTCATACTTGATTTTATTGTTTACATTTGTCAATAAATCAGTGGAGCATCTCAAACAAGATCAAACAAGGTTGTTTTAGCCACTGGCAATGTGTCTAAAACAAGAATAAATAAACTGGGAGGGGCACTGTCTCAGATTTTGGAGTTCTAATTTAGACAATACAACACATTCATAAATGAATATCTTACATCATAAAGTCTAAATTATTTTCACTTGTAAGGTTGTTATTTAAATAAATCTAACTTATACTGAAATCACTTACTTTCAAAGCAGCTGTTCTAATTTCATCTAAAATTGAATCTGACTAAAAGTCCTTACTGTAGCCACTTTTGGTTATAGTTTGGTGACTTTCACAGTGTTCTCTTTGCTCTCTTCCTTTTCTGACCTGCGTGTGAATATTGTCAGGATTACTGGGATGAAAACAAGGCCGTGAACCATCCCGATAAACATGACAAGAAAAAAAATCTTAAAAAATGTTCTAAAGGTGTTAAACTTTGATACAGACAACACTGACACCCCGAAAATGGTGGACAAGCCACCTTGGAGGACGGGGAACCCCAGATGTGTGAGAGCATCCACAGCCTTTGCGTTAGGATCCGTCTTTTTGCTGGAGACGAAGGCGTAAGACACGTGAGCGGAGAAATCGACAGTGAAGCCAATGCAGACGGTGAAAATGATCATGGATATGGAATCCAGGCTGATGTCCCAGAGCGCCATGAAGCCGGTCACGCCTACAGTCACTGAACCAATCGAACAAGTCACCAGAAATGAGCAGATAGGCTTAGGAATGAGCAGGAGAGAGACGATGAACATCACAGCTGCGATCACACCAACATTTTTGATCGTGCTGCTCACTACAACATCATACTGGTCAAAGAAGATGAATTTCTGGTTATAGACTAATAAAGAAGCTGCTCTGCAATCAGCTGAGGTGGACCGAAGTGCTTTAAGTGCATAAAGTTCCATGCTGCCACTGTCAATATCAACCATCTGTACGAAAACTCGGGAGGCGTGGATGACATCTCCGGTGATGTTCACATCTTGCTGGTAGAAAGGGAATAATTCAAAAAAATGAGGGAGATTTTTGAGGAAGGCATCTTTATCATTAAGGGTTAAATTATTTGCCTGCCCATACAACAAATAAGAGTCCAGCCAGGATGAAAAAATGCCTTTATCTACAATGCGGAGCCCTTTAAAGTCCTCCACGCATGCCTGGAGTTCGTGCCGCTTGGTTTCATCCCAGTATGGAAAAGGCTCACTGATAATAACCATCACAGATGGGCCATAATCATAGAAATAATGCCGATCCTTCCTGTTGAATGTGTTAACAAGGGAGTCATCAGCTGCCAGGTCGTGAAGCTCAAACCCCTGCTGTACATGGAGGCATCCATAAATGCTTACAGCTAAATATGCCACAAAGAAGAAGATCACCATTCCCTTGACCCAGGGTTTGATCAAAAATGGGCCGTAGTAATCCTTAAAGAAATAGCTGACTGGTTGCATCTTCTCTGCTCCAGTGCTCTTATCAAAGTCACCTCCCACGCAGCAGATGCTGTATAGCTCAGAGCGATTTTTAGGTCTGTCTGATGGGATTCGCTTGCAGGTCAGCCAGTGCCTGTTGCTGCCTTCCCGCCGCCCATTTAAAGCCAAGAAGGCTCCAAAGAAGGTGATGGTGTAGATGTAACAGAATATGATTGAGGTGCTGGTGTACAAGCAGAAGGCCTGCATGGATGGGAAGTAAGACTTGACACCTATGAAGAACTTGAGAACATCGGTCACAGCGGTGATGGTGATGGGCATGATGGCTTCTTTGTAAGTGTGAGCCATCCTCTTTGGGACCGGGTCATTCACATGTGTGTGCCGCCAGTCAGACACCATTATGAACATGTTGTTCAGACCAATTCCTGGAAAAAAAGTGATAACAGTTCATGATAGTTTTACGGTACTCACATGACTCACATGCTTATAAATGAATAAAGTCACCACCTTATAAAACACCACTGAAACTTTTTTTATGTTGTCACCTTTATTACTTTTATTACACTTTTAATTACTTGGCTGGTTTTGCACCTCCAGCTAAAAGCTAAAACTAAAGTGTGGAAGGAAAGAAGCCAAGAGTGAATTTTTCTCACCAAGTAAAAGGAAAACGGCGTTTGCGACGGTGATAACAAACGGCACTCCGATGTAAAGCAGCAGGCCAAAGCCAGACAGAACTGCCAGCACAGCGGAGAGGATACCGAAGACAGCCACCCACACCTTGTTCCTCACATTGTCCAGCCTGCCAAGGAGGAATAAATTGTATTTAAATCCATACAGATGATAAAGATAACAGTGAACTGAGGGCAAGGTCCAGTTTTTCTGGGCAGCCTGTAAAGGATCATTGTTGGATGTTTTATAACAAAACAACTTCCTAAATATGACCTTTTATTGTGGATGTTCTTACAATTTGTAAAGTGAAGCTTGTAAAAAAAAGCCTGTTGTTCATAGTTAATACAGAGGTGGCAACACCTGACACAATCTGAGCCATAAACCTGATAAACAATAGCTATCACACGCTCTGAAAATGTCCCGTCATAAAAAGAGAAACAGAAGGTAAATATACTGACCTGATTGTTAATTATTATCTTTCCCTGTTACTCAAGTTATATGTTATATTCCCTGTTGTTAATTATTACCTGGTTAAATATCCAGGAAAAAAAGATACGTGCCGCCTTAAAAATCTGTGGAATAAGATTATAAAAAATCTACATTTAAGCTAAATATAGAAATGTAGTTTTTTTTAAGAAAAATATGGAAGATTTCATAAATGTTTTTTAAATTGTATCTTCAGAAAGTAATCATTTGGTAAACATGGGCAGTTGTATGTTAACCTAACATGTAAGACCATGTTCTAATAATATTTTTATGTAAATTGAAAAGTAAGTAAGAATTTTACTGATTAAGTGCACAGCGTGTTGTTGATTAATTGAAGTTGTTAGTGATAATAAGTCAAGAAACTTTTAAAGACTCTACAATAATACAGAGAAAATCCCTTTGAGAAGCCACTTGGTGACAGTGGGAAGAAAAAACTCGCTTTTAACAGGAAGAAACCTCTGACAGAACCAGGTTGAGGGAGGGGAGGCCATCTGCTGTTACCAGATGGGGAAGAACTGCGGAAGCGAGTCAGAGTAATATTACCAATGATTAAATGCACTGTTGTGTATAAACACAGAGTGATTGAGTAAAGATTAAATATTTGGATGCATCATGGGAGCCTAGAACTAGCAGTGTGACTAAAGGAGGATTCAGGGACACCTGATCAAGTCCTGCCTATACTGTACGTGTTGTCAAAAAGATAAATTATAACCTAATCTTAAAAGTGGGGAGGGTGTCAGTCTCAGAAAATAGAGGACATTTCATGTGACATGAACTGTTTTTAAAAGCACTGTTCACCATACGTTCTTATGTCTTCAAACAGTTTGAAGATAGAGGCATCAGCTGCTTTAAATATGAAAAATGGAAACAATGTTTGGCTCTGATAAAGGTAAAAAAAAAATGCCTCCGATGTGTAACTCTGAAGCTCTAAAGCTCGGTAATTGAGATTGTGTTTCTTCAGTTGGATTATAAATCAAAGTGCAATAAAAACTTTTCCAAGTACAAAAGATTTAAGTGAGACATTATTGCTCTTTACCTCAAGACAAAACTAGGCCAGCAGCTTCTCTCTTTGACTAAGCTTCTGGCTGTAGCTTGATTTTCAACAACTAAGCATGTGAGTCTTATCAGTGTTTAATAGGAGGGGTGATAATTTGCACATGTTTTACAGCAACAGGAGCTGGGCACCTTGTAGTAATTGAATCAGTCATTAACTCCTCTATAGGAGGAGTTATTCTAGAGTCAAACGTGAGGCCATCTAACAGCTAAAACTGAAACTAGATCATGAGACATCCAGATCCAGGCCTCAACCTGACTGAAATGGTGGGACTTTAAGAGAGCTGTGCATAGATTTCAATGAGCTGAAGCAACGCTGTAAAACAATTGCTCACGTTACTTCAGATTATTAAGGCTAAAGGTGGTTTTACAAGCTTCTGAATCATGGGGGTGTAGTTAGGTTTCCACACATTGCTTCAGATTCAACTTCAGCTTTTTGTTTGTTAAATTAATAAAGACACTGTTATACATTGATATAGATCCTGGTTATTCTTCACCTCAGGCTGTATTTCCATAACTGTTAAGTACCAGATTAGTTTTATTGTCCTTAGAATTTAAAGAAGGTCTATTTCTTTTTACTAGAACTGTAACTATGAATTCAAACTTCTTAATCTACATGAAAATAGCTCAAAACAAAAAAAAAAAGTTAATTGTACTGCACTACATGTAACCTGACCTGGGTCAGACAAGCGCTCTGCATCCTGGATTTTGCCACTTACTGCGTGACGGTTGCTGATCACTTCTTACCTCAGGCAGGATATCACAGAGACGGTGACAGCACAGGCATAAGCGATGAGGAATAGGGGGAAGCCATCTGTGGTGTGGCTGTCAATCTCATCCTGCTTGGATTTCGAGGTGTAGTAAGACACCTACAAAAGAGCACAGCAGAAGGAAGTCAGCTTGAGCGTTTAAGTCACAAAAAATGATTGCACATGGAAGTCCTGGCAGCTGTTACATCAGTGTTACTCAACAGTTTGGATTTAAAAGGGCAGTTCACCCACAAAAGTCAAATATTTAGATTTTTCCTCTGGCCTGTAATGCTTGCCTGTTCCTCCACTTAGACTTTTCTACAGTTTACTTCCAAAAACTAGGAAATTCAATCCAAACAGTCTATCTTCTCATGAATATAATGCACTATGTGATAGCAGTACAGTACTTTTACAAGAAACCCTGCAGAAATGTTTTTTGTTCTTCAAATCATACAATGTTAGTTCAACAAGGAAATCTTCAGACCTTGTAATGAGCATGTTTAATGTTGGAACACATCTGCCAACTAAAAGAAATGTGTGCATAGTTCACATTACAACCATTTTCAGGTTATAAATGACTCTATTATTCAGGAATACTTTCTTAATGGCTCAGTTTGTGATTATTCCATTTTTGTAGTTTCCTTTCATCTTGAGATCAAGAGCTTGGTCCGCATAGCCGACAATAAGTCAGACTCGTTTCCAGTGCATGATGGACTCTGCCAGGGCTCCCTTTGTCACTGATTCTGTTAGTAAATTTTATGGACAGAATTTCTAGGCCTATCCAAGTGGTGGGAGGCTTTCACTTGGGTGGTCTGAGAATCTCATCTCTGCTTTTCGCAGATGATGTGGTTCTGTTGGCTTTATCGGGTGATGGCCTTCAGATCACACTGGAATGGTTCGTGGCCAAGTGTGAAACGGTGGGAATGACAATAAACACCTCCAAATCTGAGGCGATAGTCCTCAGGTGGCGTGCCCACTCCGGGTCAAGGATGAGATCCTGCCCCAAGTGGAGGAGTTTAAATATCTCAGGGTCTTGTTCATGAGTGACAGGAGAAGGAAGCGGGAGATTGACAGATGGATTGGTGCTCCGGCTGCAGTGACGCTGTACCGGTCCGTCGTGGTGAAGAAAGAGAACCCAAAGTAAAAGCAATGCTCTCAATTTACCAATCAATCTACGTCCCTACCCTCACCTATTGTCACGAGCTGTGGGTAGTGCCCGAAAGAACGAGATCGCAGATACAAGCGGCAGAAAAGAGCTTCCTCTAAGAGAGGACTCCACTTGGCCCACTGAAGATTTAAAAAGTTATTTTCCAAAAAAATACAGGGGGAAGACATGAACTAGTTTGTGCATAAAGTGAGAGAATGTCAGTGTCAAACAACATAAAAGTAAAGTAGTTATTCCTAAATCATATTTTGTTTAACTAAATAAAATGAGGCTTAAAACTAGAATTACATTACAATAAGCTGTTAAACCATCACTGATAATGGCATTATGAATTAAAAACACTGTAACGTGACATTTTGTGGGGGTGTTTTTGCATGACTTTGGTATTTTTATGGAGTTTTTCCATGCTGTTGGTAAAGAGAACAAACAACATAAAAAAGGACAATAAAAAAAGAAACAACCACTCAGTGTGGCTGGTAGTTTTCCACTGCTGATGGCACGTACTTGACCTTCATCCAAATTGTCTTTAACTCAAGTAGAACATTAAACCGCACAATGCTTCCAATGCTTCTTTTTTGTCAAAAAGCTTTTGGTGGCACATTCCAATGAAGAAAATCTTTCTGTAGTCGGTCTGTGGTCAAATGTATCTTTCTGTGATCATTTTATGTTGCTTTAGTTTTGTGATTGAGGTCATTGTTTTTGCCCCAATTTTTGCAACCATGTGACTGGAAGAGTTTGGGCTAGAAGCACAAGTCTGCACAAAACTTTTTTATTTTTCAAAATTTATGAAAGATTTATTAAAAAAATAATAATACTCATTACCAAACACAAAAAGCATCATTTGATGGCATTGTTAAAAGTATTTGTGGCTTTTGCAAAGCATTTCATCAGTCATGTGAAAAATAGTTCATCGTAAATGCACATCGAATAAATACACCCAAGAATCTCTGTTTGCGTTTAAGCATTCAGAGAGGTTATGTTACTTGCTTCAACTTTAAAGTTTAAAAAGAAAATGAATAATAAAAACATGAGTAATGATGTGATACTCACATAAATGTGTTCGCTGTCTGTGTTGTCTGATAGGAGCTTTTTAAATTCTCTCAGCCATAATTTTGAGGCTTCAGCTGTGCTTTCCCGATCATCTAAGTAGTAGAAAAGTTTGACAGCTTCAGCATTTCTGACTGAGTCGCTATCATCTGTAATAACACCACCCAGCACTGCACCTAGAAAGAGTGGAGTAGCTTTGTGCATGTGGACTGGATAGGTGATGCTGGTCTGATTGGTTAGACTGTAGCTGAGGATTTCAAGGATGATGTTTGAAACACACTCTCCGTTGGCTCTGGCACACAGTTCATTGAAGCCCAGTCTTCCATTGTCCACAGTGATATCAAGGATCTTATTGTTAAGTGAGATGATGTCCTCTAAAACAAGTGTGTCCAGTAGATTACGGCTGTTCCTAGCCATAGCAATGAGGGATGCAAAGCTGCCCTTGTCATACTGCCTGTCTTCAGAAAACATGGAGTAATTGTAGGGAAAGTTTTCTTTCACAAAGGCTCTGGTTGCCTTTGAGGGTCCTTTAGTTGGCGTAAACTGGCGCTCAAGACTATTGTCCTGTCTTCCCTCGAGAAAAATGAAACCCCCGCTGAGTGCTGCTGAGAGTAACACAGGAACAATGAAAAAATATAATGGATAGGATCCTACTTTTGATCCAAGATTTTCAAAAAGCCGTGACAGAGGCTTTGTCAGGCAGTCAGTGCGTCTAGAATCCATCCTTAGTGTTGCAGGGCAGTGACACGGATCTGTTGTGACTGCACACTTATAAAGGGTGTCAAGATAAGCTTAATCCTAATATTTATTGCTTCTGGGAAGAGCTACCCTTATTCCAGGAAAAACAAGATGACATGCAAATTATTCAGTGTTCAGTTTTTATTCTGTGACAGTAAAACGATAAGGCAAGCCTTTAGAATGATAAAAGGAAACAAGCTAATTAGTGAACCTAGACAAGGATTACCAAATGCTGACCTTGCTCTGACTTAATGAAAATAACCAGGGCGGTGAAAAATCCGATTTTATGACATTATGTTGCAACTATACCTGTAAAACTGTGTTATAACTATGTGACTTTATAACTAAATTACTTTGTAGTTGTGTCATGTCACTAAAATTACTTAAGAAGACTCAATGCTGAAGACAAACAAGCTCATAAAAAAATTTGATTACTTCTTAAATTAGTTAGTCATATCAAAGTATCCCTTTCTGTGAAGACTCTTTTGACATTTTGAAATTTAAAATGAGTGGTCAAAGCATTTCTGTCACCAAGCTGTAGCATGTAGCTCCTCTCCTCCTCTCCCTTAGCTTCCCTGCTTAGCCTCTTATGTCCTTGTCTAGTCTCGTGTTTTTTGTATTACTTATCCCTGGAACATTCTCTCACAGTCCGTTCTCTAAAACCTAAAAGAGGAATTATGGATTTGATCAACTGGTCCCTAAATGCAATTGACACCCCTTTCTCAACGAGAAGTTTGGCCTTGGGTGAGCCTGAGTGCTGAAGATATCTACCTATTCGGAACCATGGTAACAGGGTTCTGGCGAATCAGAGCTGGCTTGGCCCTGACTTATCGAAGAATTAAGAAAGCGAAACCGGCTGTTCAAACCCCCACAAGGCTGCCCGCTGGGATTGAAACGATGGGAAGAGGTGAATAAAGCCTTGATTGATTTCACTGATTGATTAATTAAAGTCAACTCCCTGTGAACTACTTGAACCTTCCATTGCTGCTGCTATGATGCAACCTAAATCTCCTGTTATGACCATTTGTACCCACTGACCTTAGGGAACATCGACTTCTATGTCAAACTGTCCAGATGCTGGAAATCCCCAGAATTACCACAAACACTCTGGTTTGTGGTACTCTGGTCTATAGTACACTTCTACAATACATTTTGTATCTCAAAATGTACTATAGGTGTATGAAGGCTTGCAATTAGCTGTGAAATTAACATAAATTCACACTTTTCTCACACAGTACCTTTGTCATGTACTTACATTTGTTGCTCCCAACCCAAACACATCTGGCCAGTGACCAGACTAAACATTATCACGTGGTTTGTAGTGACACATTTTGGTTCACATGGAGTTTTTGTGACCACAGAGACTCGTCCTCTGACAATTTTTAATTGATTGTAATTCATTATAATATATTTATAATTCAACTGCACGTGCACCCCAGGCAGTGTCCTTAAAGTCAACATCATAGAACTATGACAGGAATGACTATTCGGTCATTGGATTTCCAGCTAACCACACCTGATTGTAACCTAAGCTTCACACTAAATTTACTGTACTGCAGTGTTGTGGATTTTGTTATGTATTTGCCTACAGAGAGTGATTCTCAACCAATGCAAACATGCTTCCATGCAGTCCAAATGCACCTCACTCGACGTGGATGGCACTGGGCATCAGTCAACAGGAAACAGTTAAGGAATTGACAATGAAGTTCACCAGGAATGGGAAAATTTAAACAATTGATGATCAAAAATGTTCTGCGAACAACGTGCAGGCAGTGTTCCAGTCAGTTTCCTTCCAGCTCTTTGTGTCTTCTAACCTTGCTCTTTTCCATGATGGACCAACAACAGCACTTAAATTCAATAGTTGCACCATAAACGGTGTTATAGATGCTGCCTTCATCTGACAACAGATGTTCAGCAGGTAGACAGGCAGTTCCTAGCTGGGCACAAAATGCCGTGGACTGCCAACGTGCTACCACCACTGAACTATAATTTCCCCCATAATGTTTCAAGGGACAACTGAAGGTCAGTTATAAAAATGTGTTTGGAATTTAGCAACACACACAAGGTGTGAAAATCCAGGAGGATTAGTTTTACACTTCCAAGCTTGTCTCCATTGATATCATTTAACCCCTGTCATTCAGCTGTCAGTCAGAGCCCTGCCTTCGAGCCACAGCTCATATCTCATCTTGCAGAGGTCCTTCATGGGGTCATCAATTTCTCATTCTCTTGGTGATTCTAGCAGACAGTTGGCAGAAGACTGCTGGAGACATCAGTTAAATCAAATCTTTTCTTCAACTTGCCTTTTGTCTTTAAGGCTATTAAAGACTGTAAACAATAGACACAAACACTGGTGTTTGTTCTTTAGCTCTCAGTTTGCATCAGCATGCAAATGAGTTGTTCCACTCCAAAAGCTACCATCTTCAGATGGATGAGTAAAAGTTGACACTTTCATTAGCTTTTCTCTCCCTCCTGTGTTAGTGAATGTGTTGCAGAAAACCAGGAAAACCTGGCTTCATTTGATGTTGACAAGCAATGGTTCTACTCTGAGCTCCTCACCCTACCTCTAAGGGAGAGCACAGGCACCCTTCAAAGAAAAAACATTTCTAAACCAGTCATGACGACCTTTGTAATATCATAATCGTATCATTAACGAAAATCAAATGACGAAGATGAAAACCCAAACCTCCTAAACCCATACAATGTTTATATTAAACTTTATTATTAATGGCTTTCCACCCAAACACTCTCACCAAAGCACGTAACCAGCTGCCAAGAATTTAACTCAGATCTTTGCAATGGTGGGCGAGTGTTTTTACCTTTGCTTCAGTACCAATATTTAGTGCCAGAATTATATGCCAATGCTTTCCTTTTTTTTAATGTGCCAAGATGGACAAGGATTAACTGTTCCCCCTGTGGGTTTTATTCTTGGCAGAGTGGAGAAGACTCTGAAATAGCATTTATTCAAAGCATCAAGGGACAGTAAAATGACACTGAACCAATGCTAATGACTTTCTGTGGGGATGTTAGAAGCTGCAGTTCATTTATACAACAAATGAGTGTAAAATTTGAAAAGACAGGGGAAACATTCTATATTTTTACACACATTAAACTCAACCATGGAAAGGCTTGCAGTTTTAATTTGACTGTGCCACATTGCCAGCCACTTCATTAGAATTGCTATTGTAAATATCATATCAGCCAATTACATGGCCTCAAGAGAACATGCTAAATTTCAAACCAAGCATCAGAATGAGGAAGAAGGATCTCTTAACTGGCTTTGAACCTGGCATGGTAGCTGAATCCAGATGGGCTGGTCTGAATATTTTAGGAACTGCTGATCTACTGGAATTTTTACACGCAATGCTTTCTATGGTTTACAGGGAATGGTCATAAAAAGAGAAAACACTCAGTGGGTGGTAAAAATACCTTGTTGATGCAGTAGGTCAGGAGAGAGTGACCAGATAGCTTACAGCTGACAGTAAGGCAACAGTAACTGAAATAAACACTTGTTACAGCAAAGGTATGCAGAAGAGCATCTCTGAATGCACAACATGTTGATCCTTGATGCAGAAGACCACACAGAGTATCACTTCTGTCACCTAAGAACAGGAAACTGAGCCTACAATTTGCACCATCTTACTTGAATTAAATTAACCCTCCTGCCATCCTTTAAAAAACTCACACCCATCACCCTAGGGACCATTCTCAGCCACGCCATAAAAAGACCATATATCCATATTTTATTCCACTTTAAATTAGCCAACCTTGTAAAACTACTTCTCCCTGAAATATTCATGTAAAGTTTTAATTATATTTTCGTTGTTTTAACCCTTCAAATCCCAGTGTTATTACATGAGCGCCCTGTGTTATAAGCCCCAAAAACCAAAAAACGAAACTAAATATTTCCACAAAAAACCAGTTGAAGTAATATGTGATTGTCATTATAAGTAGGCCTTTAGATGGACCAAAGATTGGCACCAACATACATTTTGACCTGCCATTATTTTTTTTGCATTTTTTTTGCAATTTAAAAATTAAAACTTCAAGGCCCTGAGTCTTCATTGACATCCAAGAAAAGAAGAAAAAATAAAATCATATGATGATAATTTGGGGTTGAAAAATAGCGTTTATAATGGAAGTCAATGGGCAGAAAATGGTCCCCAGGGTGATGGGTGTGGGGATTTCTGCTGCTCAGCCATTTTAGGCTGATTTAAGGAATTCCCACTGGAATATTAACATTGGCAGGTAAAAACTATCCTGTGGCAAGTTTGGTTATATTCCACTGAACACAGTGGAAATGGCAGCCATTTAACACATAGCAGTGGCACAAAAAGGTCCCAAGAAGGCAGGAAGGTTAAATTCAATTAAATTAGCTGAATATTATTGCTGACCATGTCCATCCTTTTATGGCCACAGTGTACACATCTTCTGATCACTGTGTCACAAAGTTTAAATCATCTCAGACTGGTTCCTTAAACATAAGAATGAGTTCACTCTACTCAGATGACCTCAACAGTCATCAGATAGCAATCCAACAGAGCACCTTTGGGATGTCTGGGAAAGGAAGATTTTAATCGTAGATGTGGAGCCGACAAATTAGCAGCGACTGTGTGATACTGATCACGTCAAAAGGGAACAAATGTCTGAGGAAGGTTTTTAACACCTCATTGAGTCTGTGCCATTAAGAATTCAGGCAGCTCTGAAGGCAAAAGGACAACACCACTGCTGATCGGTCTGGCCTGGCCCTGCTGAGATCCTCCTTGAAGTGTTTTGTTTTTTGTTTTTTTTAGTAGCTCCAGTGCTTCACCAATCGTATTCTATCATTTTTAGTTGTGTTTAGTTTAGTATGTATTCTTTTTTTTTGGCGGGGAAAAATCCCAGTTCCCAAACCGACTACAGCTGACTGCAGTCGTGCAACACTTCTTCATAAACACCACAGGTTAATAAATTACCTGGCAGTGCTGTTGTTTTATAGGTTATATAAAGAATCTTTATAAAAGCAAGCAGCTAGAAGCAGAAGCACAATCTCAACATGGTCCACTGGATTTTCTTTCTAAACTCCTGCGATGCATTCATTTCTTCTTCTCTTTTCTATTTCCCTTCACTGTTAAAGAGGAGTTTCCATTATGCCAGTGGTTCACATTAAAGAGATGGGAACAGGCTGCTACCTGCAATTCTCCTTGCTCACCCAGCCGTGGGTCACTAGGTGCTGAGCGACAGCTGGCTGTCTCGTTCCCTCCACCACTCACACACACTAACAGTCACACACCTGCACACCACACTCATGTGGTTCCAGACTCCTTCCCACCCATTCTTTACATTCACCTGCCAAGCAGCTTTATAAGGCCAATGTTCAGAGCGATACAAACCGCAGACACATAGGTGACGCACAGAATCAGTGCAGTGTGTTCTGTAATATATTCATGCATAGAAAAGCGATCAGTCATCCTGTAAGTGTGGAAGAACAAACACACACACACACACACACACAATGTAAGCAACGACAAAGTGATTGTTAAGAAACAATACTGACTCGGTTAGACTTTTCTGATTGAAAAACAGTGGGATCAAGTTAGGAACACCAATGCAAGACTAAAGGTTCTAATAATGAATTACGACATTCCCTTAAATAACAAAAGAATAAATAAAAATGAAGGTTTTATTGATGTATGATGTTTGATACAAATTTGAATGGGGAATACAGTCAGGGGCTTTAAATTTGTGTGTTTTGCCCCTTTTTTATACACTCTCAAAGTATGAGTGTAGGAAGTACAAGACAGGCATAAACATGACTGTGCTAAAAAATACAAACAATAGCAACTACAGATGGATAATGAAAAGGCAATCAAATGAGCTGATAAACCATAGCTCTAGAAGACCTAATAGGTACTACACACTGTGACTGTGATATTAAAGTGTTAACCAGATTGCCAGTTACTATTACAGAAAATACTTCTTCTCACTTCCTGCAAAGAGAGATAGTGATCCAGATCAGAGGGCATGCTAGCAAAGTGCTTTGTCAAATCCGGCCTGACTTTCCATCTATTTTAACAACTGCAGCCATAAGCAATCCTGCAGATCTATGAAACGTATCTTCCCCCTTCCTCTTGCCACAGCTGCTGAGGCAGCACCTGGATTTAAATGACTAGACTCATTTCTGAACGCCTGATGGTGACAGCTGAGGATGGAGAAATTACCCACAGACCTGTTTCTATTCTTTCTCATGTGAGAGGCATCTGGGAAGAATAACTGTAAATTGTTTCATTCCTTTATAACCACCACCTTAACAAGTTCACGTGCTGCATTCTTATCATCAAAATCCACGACGATACCATACAGTAAAAAAGTCTTTGACCACTTGTAGTTTGGTGATATTTTGTTAAGGAAATAGGAAACTTTAGTGGCCTTCATGAATAGTTCACAAGGACATTCACAGCTCTTCATGCCTTTTGTTTCTGTTCTCAGTCAAGATGATTGGGCCCTGAGGACACCAGTTAATGATCGATGGCGCTCCATTGTTCTTTCTTCTGTCCAGGTATGTTTTTACTGCACTGGCAGTGTGTTTGGGACCATTGTCATGCTGATAAATTAAGCCGTTGATAATTAGACACTATTCAGATCCATGGTGGATCAAAATCTGAGAAAATTTGACAAATCAGTTTTGACAAGATCGCCACCTTTGACTGAAATGCTAACTCCAAACCATGACAGAGCCACCATCATGTTTTACAGATGCCTGTAGACATTCTGAAAAGGGTCATGTTCAAGGACTGGACTGAAAATGGGTGAAAAAGCAGTCAATTACCAAAGATCTTAGAAAGCCCTTCAGAAAGGTTGGAGGACTATTGCTCAAGACCACTTTTGAAACAACTGCAAAAAAGTCTAGCTCCTTGGAATTAACAAATTTAAGAATCAAGTGATGGATTAAGACTTTTACACGGTGCTCTATATGTCAGAAGTCTGGTTTTTATGACAAAAAAAGCATTTTCTAGCTTATCGAGCAACTATTAAACTCCTCCAGGTTTACATGGTCAATACTGGAAAAAACGCAAATTACTAAGAAAAGATGAGGTGAATAAAACATCACTTTATAATTAAAAAATGATTTAACAGTCAGATTTTATTACTGCAGAAATGTGTGATTAAAGTAACAATATTGATTTTTACACCATATTTTACTGGTATTTGACCTTCCCCCTGCATCTACATCCATATACTGTTGATGAACGCAGCAGTAGCCAAGGGGTAGACATCCCCATCTAGTGAGCTTGGAATCCAGACTTTCATGTGAACAAATGTTGCATAATCAATAAATGAGTAATAAAGCTGTTTAAAGCTCTATTAGAGTATAATTTGTGTAAAATATGTTCATTTTTCTCAATCCTAGGGGCTCAGACAGATTTACCTTTTTAATTTGTCTTTAAATGCATTTTCACGAGGTTGCTCGCTCATTTGTTTCCCTTTATTGACATGTTAATCAAGATTTTAGGTTTTTTCTTTTGTAATGTGCAGGGGTGCACATAAGTGGTGCACATTTGCTGTCAAAATAAAAGACGTGCACCAGATAAGAAGTTGCAACGCGCGTTTGCGTACATATAAAAGGCACTGTTTTTGTCCGCTAGAGAGGGATTTTCACAGCACATTCTGCACCACATCTCTGTGCGTTCATCATTTGTTTGAAGCCAGCTCACCTTCTGCAACCACTTTTCCGAGTATACGTATACTCCTGATATTTCTTTGGAGGTGGAGGAACACCAAAGTAACTGGTTAAAGGAGCTTCTTCAACATTTTTAAGAGTTCGAAACACATGTCTGTCCTCCTCCAGAAAATCTTATGTACACAAATGCGCGTTGCAACTTCTTATCTTGTGCGCGTTTTTTATTTTGACAGCGAATGCGAACCTGCGGACCACTTATGTGCACCCCTGGTAATGTGTTCTGTTTGCAGTAAAAATCAAGTGGATGAAACAAAGAGGACAAAGAAAAAGAGTACTTTTGTAATTTCTGGCTAATTACTTGAAGCTGGACATCAACAAAAGCTGGGATCATTTTACATAACTTTTAAGAAGGAGTCCTGTATCATGCTCTCCACCTGGTCTACCAGCACACTGTACTCTGCTTCACAAATGCTGTGTTTCCTCTTGGCACTTTCTTTCAGGCATTTTATCATCTCTCTGTGCATTTCTGGTCTGGATGCAATAAGTTCCAGCTTCTTGAGCTGCTCAGTGGGATCCTCTGGAATATTTGGGATTTGTAAAGCTTTGAACACAGTGGGAGCAAATTTCCCATAGTGAGCCGTGGAACAAAACACTACGGGACACGAGCCATCCTGCAGCCTATCAGCGACGAATTTAGCCACAGCCGTGTGTGTGTCCATGACGTAGCCCGTCTGTGTGTGAACTCTCTGGATGGCGGCCAAGCAGTCATCCTCAGAGCACCAGCCAGACAGCACTTCCTGCTGAATCGTGCCAAGAAGAGGCTCGGGAACCTGAAAGTGCTGCTGTCTGTCTAAGCGTGTGAACAGGTCCTTGACAAGATGGCTGTTTCCGTCGGAGACGTGGTAGATAAACCTCTCGAGGTTGGAGGACTTCAGGATATCTATAGCGGGGGAGTGGGAGAGCATCAGAGACCGTCCCCGAAGATCGTACTGGCCTGTCTTGATAAAGTCAGTGATGACACGGTTGTGGTTGGATGCACAGATAACTTTTCTTATCGGGATGCCCATTTGTTTGGCGTACACAGCTGACATGGCATTGCCAAAGTTGCCAGTAGGGATGCAAACATCAATGGGATCGCCGAATTTGATGACACCATCCCTGCACAGATCCAGATAGGCTGATGAATGATAGACCACCTGAAAGAGGAGAAAATGTTAGTAAAACTTTGCTTAGTGTTGCCAAAATAATACTGCCCTTGTGACTGACTAAAAAATCACAGACTTTTAGCAAGTAAGTGAATTCCTGAAGAACAGCAAAACACCTGGATCAAACTTTTGGTGTTTTCACAACAACAGAATGGGAAACACAATAAAATTTCACTTTACAATAACGTTGTATTCCTGTTTCTGCATTTTAAAGAAAGACTGCATACTGGGGTCACAGTTTGAAGTTTAGTTCCACTTCCTTGCAGCACAAACCAGAAATGGACACCACTCACCTTCAAAATCAGTTTTTTAAAACACGTTGGCTGCAGCTCTGAAACAACCATTTTTGGTAACCATGGAAGTCTGCTGGCAACCAAAGCAATCACAATGTTGGCTACGAAAAAGCTTATTAAGATGTAATGTTATAATTAAATGCTTATATTTATAAAAATCAATGTCTTCTTGCAGCGACACTCGGTGATCAGCAACCTACCTGTGGCAACAGGCGTGCCCAGTTGATGGAGTTGCCGGTGCTGAGGACTGTGCCGTACTCTACAGCGAGATGCCCTGTCAGCCCCGCCTCCCCAAACATCCTCTTGATATTTCTCTGGCAGAAGTCAAAGTCTGACAGGACGCTGACACCCCTGGCATTGCCCTCCCTGTAGCTCATCATCTGGAGCTTCTGAATCTCACTCACTCCTCCCTCCGGGAAGAACACCAGGACGCCGGTGCGGTGTCTGTCAGTGCCGCTCAGCCTGCTGAAGCCACTGAGCACTGCACTGCCAGTGTCTCCAGATGTGGCTACCAGGATGAGGTAGTTGCACATGGGTGGGAGGCAGTAGGCGAAGAGCTGAGGCATCAGCTGCAAAGCGAGGTCCTTGAAGGAGGCGGTGGGGCCGTGAAAAAGCTCCTGAATGTACTGATTGTGGGCGAGGTGTTTTACAGGTGCGACAGCCTTGCTGCCAAAGTTTGACCCATACGCCTTGAATATCATTGTTCTGAGATCCAAAGCAGAGATGTCCAGAGGGTGGATGCACTTTTCAAGTAAAACTAACGCTCGCTCTGGGTACGACATCTCAACTAACCTCTGCCATTCGCGTGTGCCTATCTTTGGGAAGCCATTTTTGGGAACATAAAGTCCTCCATCTGGAGCCAGACCCTCCACAACCACATCACTAAAGTATATTTTCTGCTTGGACAATCCTGCGCTATCACATCGGGTTGAAATGAATGTTTCTTCATCACTTTTCTGGTATCTCTCCACAGCTTTCAGCACCTTCTCTGCTACCTCCTCCACTGTGTCTCCTGTTCCACACAGCACCCTCACATCCAGCCATTTCTCATAAAACTGTTTCCTGTAAAGCAAAATGTCCCTCATGGATACCCCTTCCTCCTGGCCCACTATCCTGTTCACCTTCATGCTGGTGAGTCTCTGTAAGATGTCCTCACTGTCCACATCCAGGTAGAAGACCAGCCCGCTCTGTTTGACATGCTGCATTGCTTCAGCATGAAGAGGATTAGAGCCCGTCAGGGAAACAACACACCCAGAGGCAGAGAAGTTACACAAAGCTCGACCTTCTTCCTCCAAGAAACACCTTCCGCCAACTGCTGCCAACTTAGCGGCAACAGGCATCTTCCATGCCGTCTCCAAGACATCATCATCAACATCTATGACAGGGAGTCCCAGTTTGTGGGCCACTATCTTCCCCACCGTAGTTTTTCCTGCTCCCGGAGGACCCATGAGCAGGATGTTCTTGTCTCCCAGGCAGGTGGATCTGGCGGAAAGCCATGATTTTTGTGTAGACAGTGAACTCAGGCACCATTTGGCAGCTCTTATTGGAAGCTGGCTTGTATTCAGTAAACCCATTCAGCAATCAAATGACAACCGCCCTTACCCCTGTGAAAAAGAACATATTTCAGTTTTCTTTCTTTCTTTTTTTTAGAACAATGGTATTCTAAGATTATAGTACACCTAAATTTACAAGTCAGCATGTTAGCTTTTTGACAGACCTTGAAAAGTATTATATAATCTTGTCACACACCCGAACATCTTAAAGATAAGAAGACACCGTTCTAAAATCATTATCTCTTCCATTTAGACAATAACTCTTATTGCTTTTACATTGGCCCTAAAAAGCCATACCAAAGCTGTAAATGTAAACAGAAATTTTTCTCCCTCATTGTACACAGCGAGAGGCTCTAATTTACAATGGCAGCGAGATGATTATCAGGCAGAAGAAAAGATAATATCTGCTGAAGATATCAGTATCTGATTACTGGGAGGTGGGGTTAACAAAATATCAGATAACATCATAAAAACAAACCTCCGCTTTGATTTTATACAAGTTGGTAAGCTTGTATAAAACAAGATAAAGTGCATCTGTCCTTCAGATGCCTGATGTGAGTTTTAACCTTCACACGCAAACATGTGCTTTACCCCATATGCAGTCTGCGGGGGACAAACTAGAAAACTCGAATTCATTGCAAGAACTTTTTTTTCATAATTCGTACAGTTCAATAGTGTTCAACAGCAGCATAAAAAGTATTTATTTGTTTTTTTAACGTAGGTCAGTTTGTTTCATTTAAATGGACCGTTAAGGTATAATCACAGATATCAGTAGCATGCTTAGATTTCTGCTTTCGAAGTTTAGAGAGTTAGCCGAGGAATTTAAAGACAGCTGCAGTTGTAATTACCAAGCTTATAAGCTTTGATAAAATATCGTAAAAGGCTGGGATAACTTCTCGGCTTATTCAGGACACTCGCAGATGACCGTAAATGAAATTGAATGAGCAATACACTTACGCAAATAACGACTTTCCATAAGCTCCACCTGTTAATAAATGACTTTGTAAATTACGTAATTCTGTGATCTTGTTAGTTTACACAAGGAAATGAACTCTTTGCTGCAACAGTCTCCACAACAGTCGCCATAAATAACTATGGTAAGCCTAGAGGGACAAAATTATATTTATCACTGGAAGCAAAAAAAGAAAGAAAAAATGCTTAACTACATATAAATTCAGCGACGTTTTAAACTGTAACCAAACAGCTTGGAAGTTGTAGCAAACATCTAGAAAAATCCACAAAACAAAGAGAAAATCTGAAGGCAAAGCTGAACTCTTTACTGCTTTCAAGTCTGCCTCGAAAATCCCCCCTCTAAACGCCGAACAAACTTCACGCGAAAATAGCATATAGCCCTAGTAATCTTAAAGCAAGAGGAGAAGAATATTTTATGCAATTTAATGGATAACGTGAAACATTTTACATTTGCAACTTTCAAAAATAACAAGATATAACCCTAAATGAGACACTTTCCGACCGCTCATGAACGCAACATCTCCTGTTCTTGTTTCCTAGCAACTAGCCGGTGTCAAACAAATTTGGACAATTTAAGGCTATTAGCCTTCAAAAGAAGCTACAGCACTCTTTCGTTAATCGCCTCTTTATTCATGATGTCTGAAGATGTCCATCCTCCAGAAAGTGCCTTCAATCTCCTTCCAGTGGAAGACAAAAAGAAGGAAAAAGCGCCCAGGTAAATTGCTTCAACTTAGCTCAAAGTACGCAGTTAGCTTTAAAGTGTTATTTGGGGTAAACAAAACAAAATCACGACATCAGTTTGACATTAAAGTTTTACAAAGTCTTTTGGGTTTTTGTTTGTTTGTTTGCTTGTTTTGTTTTCCAGAAATAACTAATAAACTTGGCGTAAGTAGTAAATTGTAGTTTTACAGAGAATTTTTTATTAAAATAAAGAGAAAAGAAAAACATTCCTATAGCTTTGTTTTTATTTGCGTTTTTAAATGTTTGCTTTTAGTTTTATGGAGATTGTTTTTAGAGTATGTTTGCTCATTTTTATTGAAACGTTTTGGTGTCTGTTAAAGGTTTCTTTTTTCCTTTTACGTATGTAAAGAGTTAATTAGAGAGATTTTATACTTGTTTGATGTTTTAGTAAAGACTCTGGATTCATGATTCCTTGTAAGCTTTTACTGTGTGTAACTGAGGAGACATTACATGCAAGTAGCTTGACTCCGGGGGTGGGAACCCAGTCCTGTTAGACATTTTTCCTGCGTGCATGCGCAGTGAACTGTTCGCTTCGAACAGGTATGGTAAACCCCCACTAGTCAGATGTTCTACACTACTGTAAATTTAGATTAGGTCGTAAAACAGATACGCAGCTTTTGGACGGTATTTTAAAAATAGTATAGGGGGGGAAATCCAGTATTGTGTAATAATGTAGTTGATTTAATGTTCTTTCAGTTTGTTATGTAAATTAAAATGAAAAACTAAAAAAACTCATCACTACCTATTTTGTTGACGAGTTTGACTTAAAAATAACAGCAGAAAAGACTAAAAATAGTGATTTATAATATTACATTTTGTGAGTACAGTATATCAATTCAGTTTTCTTTTATTTTAAAGCATAGTTTTCATTTGTTTTTAATTAAAATAATAATAATTTTGTTTTTAAGTTTTTGTAGTGATTGCTTCAACTAATGTGTTGCTTTTTCTTTTTTTAAGGTATGTATCAAAATTCAGGCCTGCAGTTATGTTGGAGAGAAAACTGGTGAAGGAGCCGATAAGGATGATGGGACCTGCCAGAGTGGAGTTGCCATCTCCAGAGAATTTCCTCAAGAAGCATTCGAAAGAGCCCAAACTGCCTGAACGTGAGTTCATCTGTCACACCGTTTTATTAGCGTGTGGGTTTGCCTTGAGATGGTGAATATGAGCTTCTTGGCATTGCATCTTTCAGAGACACAGAGCTCCAAAGATGTTCATAAAACCTGCTCTTTCACTGAGAGGAAACCTCCAGTCCCCAGAAGGAATGACAAACCACTGATGGGAATTCACACCAAGAGGGACTTTTTAAAGGAAACACCTGAACTGGTGCCAATGAAACCACAGCCTGCATGCGTAGACACCAGCAAGGGGCACAAACAGGTGCTGGAAAACTCAGGGCTTGTCCCAAAGTTCATCACACGAAAGGTATTTTCCTACAGTTGCTGCTTGCAGTCTTTTAAATATCAACATAAGGCATGCTAGAATAATATCATGTTTATATTTGCTCATAAAACACACCCTGCATGAAGGACTTTGGTAGAGTACCAGCGTACCTCCAGCAGCGCAGCGAAGCAGAGAGGAGGGCTCGAGAGGAGTATGAAAACTTTGTAAAAGCAGAGCGGGAGCAGAGGGCCATGAAACACATGACAGAGGAGGAGAGACAAGCCATCCTGAAGGTAAATAAATGCAGGGGAACCATGCTGGATCTTACAATTTAGTGGATTTAACTTGAGTTATACAGGGTTTTGAACTTCAGTTATTCACATGCATTAACACAGTGAAGCTGTAGGATGACAGTTAGATTGTTCTCAGTTAAAGTAAATGTTGAGGGTTCTTTGTCAGAGTACAGTTTTTCATTTAAACTTGATTTTTCTATATAAGGACTTGCAGTAGGAAGTCAGAAGACTAGCGGGACCATCGATATTTAACTTTAGATCCTTGATTTCTCAATGTGGGCATCATTATTTTGTGTTTAAGCTTTGCCTCGTGTGAGTAGGTGATATGGTATCCAGTGATTCATATGGCACAGAACAATGTTAATGTTTAGCCATTAACACGACACAGTGTCTGTCCCTGTGCGGGGTATGAGGCACAAAAACTGAGATCTCTGAGATCATTCCAGCAACATTTTCTGAGTTTAATTATAAAAATGTTCACAACTAAACTTGTATAAAGTGCATGTAACATCAAATTAATTAGAACTCTCATACTCGTGTATACTGTTTTTTAGTTCAAGAGATTTCTCCTCCTTAACTGCTGCACATGCAAAAATAAACAACAATACACCAAAGCCAAATCTGGCTGCAAAATATCAGTTTTCCTTCCTTACTCAGCAGGATTTCTTAGATAATTACCCTCTGTAACATCTCTGACTGATGCCTGTTTACTCAGAAAAGCCTTGAATACAGATAGTCTGTCTTGTGACATTGATGCGTTTCCTTCCCCAAATCTTCTGTCCAGCGCCTGAAGGAGACCTGGGATAAGCTACATCACGAGTACCAGGCCCTTCCCCTCATCATCGACACTATGTCACAGAGGGCCACCAAGGACTGCCTCGAAGGGCAAATGAAGCAGCTGGAGGACGACATCGACTTATTCGAGAGGTTCAAAATCATCTACATACCTAACGATGATTAAACTCAGCAGAGATGAGATGCAGTGTAGTGAATGTTGTTATTTGCCCCATTCATGAGGAAAATAAACTGGTTGATTTACTGTATATTTTTTGCAGTGTCAGTTCATTTTTTTACAAAGCTAATACAAAATACAAGATTTTTTTTCAGACAAACAACACTCACATGAATTTATGACTTGGGCCACTTCCATGTGTAGTCCAAAAACATAAATTTGTTGTGCTGTGTCATAACATGAGAGAAAGTTTTGGCTGATGATGACGAGCCCTGCTATTTAGTTTCTGTGAGATTTTAACAGAGGAAGAAAAGCTCAAAACATAAATCAGGTTACAAGCTCAACACCGACTTCCTTTAACCCTCTTGCTCTTTTAAAGCTATCAGGGGAAAGTAGATTACAAGGTTGTTGTTGTTTTCCAGCATGATCTCAGTTTAAACTGAGTTTTGAGGATGAGTTCTGGCAGAAGATCAACCCTTAAGATACTGAAACTATGACTGTTCCCTCCTGCGCTCATGTCCCTTCCAACGTTTGGCCTTTTGAGTTTGAAGGTTGTTTCATGACTAAAGCCCAAATGATGCAGGATTTTTAAGAGCAATACTAAATTCACTATTTTGGGCATTTAAAATTCTGATATATCAGCCAATACATTTTTTTCTGTCAGTCACATGTAAGATAAACATCTTTTTCTGGCATTTGTTGTGTAGCTGCCAAGAGGGAACTCTTTGGGGAAAACAATGCAATGTCAACACTCATATCATGGTTGAACGGTGTTTCTCTGATGTTGTCATTACTTTATAAATTTTCACTTGTCGCCCAGTATAAATAGCTAATATCCAAAACCATCAGACTCTATTCACAACTTTTCTTTCACGTTATTTCCATTACTCACAGTTCCAGTTAAATTAGGACAGTCGACAGTTGCAACGTGACACTTTAATACAAGTTAAATGTAAGTCAAAGTGGCACATGAATTTGCAAAATAAATGGAAAAACATTTTACAATAAATCTAAATGTTTGCTTTTGTCTGTCATGTTTTTGAGCCCGATGTGACGTCAAAAAACTTGGCAAGTCATGTACTAAAATTTTCCTCAGACTTTCTGATTTGTTTGACACTTGTGCAGGACTGTGCTGTTAACTGAAGTTTTTATTTCAGTTGGGCAGCACAGCAGTGGAGTGGCTAGAACAGTTTTTTCATAGCAAGGAGGTCTCGAGTTTAAATCTATCAGTCACTTGGTGCCTTTCTGTGTGGGTTTTCTTTGGTTCTCCAGCTTCCTCCCACAGTCCAATGACATGCTTGTTAAATGAAATTTGGCCTTCATTTGAATGGTGATCTGTCTCTTGCTGTTAGCCTTTTGATGGATTGGCAAGCTGTTCAAGGTGCACCCCAAATTTAACTTTATAACAGCAGGTCCAGCCTTTTCACAACACTAAATTGGATAAGGAGTTAAGAAAACGAATGGATTTTGGCTTTCAATAAGTATCAGAACAACGTGATCTCAGCCCCTTAGTTCTCATTTACAAGTGTCCTCCATGAAATCCCAAATTCACTCCCCCACAAGGCTGTGGCTGTGTTTACTTCAGGTCACATTTCTCATTTTGTTTTTTCTGATGAATTACCCACTATTTCCCCAAAGTAATCACATTACATTGTTGTGATCTCAATATCGACCAAAGTAATTGCAATTACAATTTTTACTGTCACTGAGCAGCCCTTCATTCAAGTGGATTTTCAAGTCTAGCTCTTCTTTTCTCCTTCTGTGAATACATAAATCCAGAGCTAAAATTTAAGCATTTATTAAATGACAAATAATTTCTTATTGTGTTCCTTAAAAAGTATAATCCCTCAGAAAACTGAATAAAATTTACTGCTTACATACTGAACCAATCATTTGTTGTTAGATTTCTTTCCCCCTTCCCCCGTCTGCAGTGGCCTGCGATGCGGCCACGAGCCAGCACAGCATCACATGAAGCTGATTATCCATGTAAATCTCCACAACCAAAACAACGCTTTCCTTTTGCACAAATGACTCAAGCGTGATCGCACAGCCCATGAGGCTGGCTGGGACTCGTCTGGATGCCTCGCCTTCCTATTTTCCCTCTCTGCTTTGTGAGTGGGCGCTGAAAAGAAGGCAACAGTAACAGTAAGTGATGATTTGTTAACAACAGATTAGAGATGTTGCTCTGGATGTTAGTGAAGGTCGTATTTGAAGAAATGTTTCTCTACGTGTTACCACTTTTGTCTTGTTCAGAAGGAAGTAAGCTGTTTTTGTGTTTTCACTTAAGGTCACTTTCACGTGGATTCACCTATAAGTTGTGCCACAATGTCAGCACTGCTACAGATGGACAATGCAGAGATAAAAAAAAGAATTGTGGTATGTTTAACACCACGTTTAAACATCTATAGTGCTAAAGTATTGTTTGGTAGTTACTTTTACGGCTATTAGAGGCTATTATTCCCGTTTTTGCTACTTAATATCTTTTGTGGTTTTGTAATAAACAAAGCAGTAAAGACGACTGTCTGCTTTCAATTTTAGTTGTTTTTTTTTAATTCAGAGATTTAAAAAAATATATAACTTCCAAATTTTTTTGTTTATCAAGACACACAAGTCAACTAAATGAAACTAAAATGAAAAAGCAAAGCAATTTTATAGTAACGTAAATTAAATAAATATAAATAATTGATTAAAACAAACATCATCACACTATAATGATTGTAGCATATGTATGTATGTATGTATTGTTGTATCTTCCCAGCATATGTTTATACTGCCAATAATCGGTCCTGACAATAATTTGCCTGTCCTAGATAAAAGATGATTGGCCAGGCTACAGTCTGGACCTGTTCACCTATCCTGAGCACTACCATGATGACATCGAGAGTATTTACATTCCACATGGGGTAATCATGAATAGGTAAGAAAGGCCTACAACATCACAATGATGTCATAAAATTTCGTAAAATCACACGCTGCGTGAATATATGTTAAAATGTCACATTTTTACAGCTTATTGACAACAAAAGATTTCAGCCACTTCTGCTCCAATCGTATGGTAAATGGCCTGTATTTGTATAGCACTTTTCTAGTCCCCAAGGACCCCAAAGCACTTTACACAACCAGTCATCTACCCATTCACTCACTGGTGATGGCAAGCTACATTGTAGCCACAGCCACCCTGGGGCGCACTGACAGAGGCGAGGCTGCCGGACCCTGGCGCCACCCAGCCCTCTGACCACCACCAGTAGGCAACGGGTGTAGTGTCTTGCTCAAGGACACAACGACCGAGACTGTTCAACCCGGGGCTCGAACCTTGGCGAACTCCCAACTCTTGAGCCACAATCGCCCCTAATGAGGCATACGAGTAAAGAAAATAAAATACACTATTTCAGAATGTAGCGTTCAACATCACAGGTCAAAGGAGGACAATCTTTGTTTGAGCTTATTATTTTCCCAATACAACATTATGTTGCTTTACAATGACACGAAAACATTATATGCTATCCTAGATTTCTATATTAACAATGCTGACAGCATAAAACATCAAACTAAAAGGCATGAAACATCAAAGGGCTGTTGCCCTTAGGAGGGGGCTGCGATCTCTGAGTGTTCTCATTTGTAGTATGATTTGATTTGCTCTTGCAGGACCGAACGCCTGGCCCACTACATCATGGATGACTTTCGGGATGACAACATAATGGTCCTGTGTGTTCTGAAGGGAGGCTACAAATTCTGTGCAGATCTGGTGGAGTTCATCAAGATTCTCGGCCGGAACTCCAACAAGTACCTGGAGACCCGAGTAGAGTTCATCCGTCTGAAGAGCTACCTGGTGGGTAGTGCAGCAATCTATGAAAAAACTTTCATAAATTGCCTCAAAGGGCATTTTGCCCAGCATCTCCACCCTATGGTGTGACAGGTACGCTGTTAGATTTTTACATTTAATTAATGCTTTAAGTTAGGAATGTTTCACGTAGCTTTGAGCTCTCCATCAAGTCTCAGAACTGGACCTCTTAATTTTAATTGAGGTGTAGGTGCCTATTGGAGTAACTATCTGCCAAATCACATGGCAAAAAGTCTGTAAATGAGTAAAGGTGTAGTAGTTTAGCCATATGCTGCTATCACAAATTACAAGACATCTCTGTCTGTGCAATGAACCCATAAAGTTTATGGATGCACCTTGTTAACCAAGCTTGCCACTGTGGGCTGATAACTTGGAACTCCATCATTTCATCCAGATGTGATCACTTCTGGCTGAAAAACAACATGGCAGTAGGTAAACTGAGGATTTACAAACTAATGAACACATGGCAAATGTCAAAACATTACAACATATTACATGCTTTAATCACATCGTCCCATTTTTTTCCTTCTTATACACTCCAGCTCAAATATTAGTGAAATATTCTTGGTTCTAGCTTTCCACCTGGGAGGACTTCCTTTGCAGTTTTATATCAGTCAATTGACTGAATATGTTGTGTAAACAGACGAAGCAAGCAATGTGAGGATTCCAATCTCCTATCAGGAAGTGGAACATGCATTTTTACTGTGCTTTTTTGTTATTTTAACCTTAAATAAATAAAAGTAAAACAAAATCTTAAATGATAATGACCACAATTTTTGCGGAAGCCCTGCTTTCAACGCAGACTTTAGCCAGAGCCACCAGATGTCACTGTTGTTCATGTTTAATGTGAAACATTCACACAGGGCAACTCAAGGACGACTCATTGTGGAGTGACTGCATAGCTCAGGTCATGAAAATAGCAGTCTGCTAATTGGTGCAGCTGTTGCTGCCAAGAAAAACTGCTCATGTCATGATGGAGTCCAACACCTGGAATGCATAAACTGTGGAACGACGCAGCAGTGGTAACAATTATATCAACTGTCGGCAAAGTCACTTGTTTTATTGTGGTGTGTTTTGGCAAGCAGCACATCTGAAAGGATGTGATTTGTTTTTCTCTACATGTGGTCACATTTTTTTAGTCCCTTTTGAGCACGGGGGAGGATTCACTGGCTTTCGTGGAGGTTAAAGCAGCGAGGACAGCCTAGTGATGCTGTGATGTTCCACGATATTAAGAAAATAAGGTTTTTATTTTTCTTAGGGCAAGGTTGAATGAGTTATTTAAATAATACCAAAATAAGTTCAACTTACTAGAGCTTTATTTAACTCTGTGAAGGCTACAGAAAATTAAGACAAAAGTACAAAACTGGCAGAAATCAACCTTAAATCTGAAAAGATATGATGACAAGTTAAGAGACCATACAAAAGTATAATCTTATATTAAAGTTCATCTGATTCCTGATCATTGTATTTTGATGTCAACAACATGGCTTGGGGTAGCGGTTGCTGTTACTGCACTGTAGGACTGTGTGTTTGAGTGATAATGTCATTAGTCAATCTCGCAGATCATGATGGAGACATGTGACCTGCCCCAGGCCAGGATTTTGTCCACGTCACTGCTGCTCTTATCCGAGTGATGCATCTATAGCAGCCCAAGTCTAACTTCAAAGCTTTCATTCTTAAAAGCTTTAAATACCATGCTTCCTCAGAGTTCATATCTTTGTTTATGTTCAGGACATTTTATCTCAAAGACTTTGTGAAATATGTCTCCCTATGTGCAGTTATGTACCACACAGTGGTAACTATATACATATACATATATATATATATATATATATATATATATATATATATATCCCTGTATCACTATATCTTCTTTTCTGATGTTCCCATGGTGGCCTGTCTGATGAAGTAAAAACACCTTCATGTTTAAATCCAAGTTCAGCCAGTTCGAGTTCAACCGATCTTGGATTACAATTAAAATTTTTGAAACCACCCATAGCGTTCCTATTATATTAGCAAGAACGGTATTTTTTTAGTGTTCTTACGCCCCTGTTTTTGCAGGTGCGTCATATAATAGTGATACATTTCATTAAGCTTACTGATCAAGCATTCATTATTTTCTATCCTAACAATTTTGTTTGTAGCATTAGCTAGCAGTTAGCTGTTGATTCATACCATTAGCTAGCAGTTAGCTGTTGATTCATACCATTAGTTAACATATAGCTGCTAGTCTATTTAGAAAAAAAGCTTTTTATTCATAGTTTTAAGAAATTACTGCATTTCAAATATCTGTGTGAATGTTTAGATAATTTTTTATCTAGTGTTAGCTGTTAGCTAATAATTATAACTGTTAGCAAAATATTTAGTGAGATTTTACAATCATTTAATCACTTTAATATACCATATAATTTTATCATTAATGTGTATTTCTTTTCAATGGATATTCTCTACTGCTTATCCATTACTTTTACTAAATTATTATATTTTCTGACCCTTTTTCAAGCCTGTCAGGATCTGTTTGCTTTTTTAACACAGTGGTTCCCAAATAGTGTGCCTTAGATTTTGTGTCAACTAAGCATTTGTGTTGTCACTGTACAAAAAGTAACAAATGTAATTTAGATGTGCTATATTAGAACACATGAAATTCCCTGATTAGAGGCCCTGGTTATTGAAGTCAAATAATCACTATCATGTGTGGAGAAAACCCCGCAAAAGAAACTGTCAAAAGACACTACTGCAAAAGCTACGCTTCACCTGGACTGGGGTTGACAGCCTTCTGCCCAAGTGTATCATTTGCTGAAAGGAGTTATTAAGATACACTCATTCACACATTCAGACACCAAAAAAGTATCTGATAACAAGATTGATGCAAGTTATATACAAGTGGAGTTTATTGCAGATGTAAGGATCTGTATTCCTGCAAGTTCCTTCATCTGACAATAGCAGCAAATGAAGAACTGCTGATATTCCAGATGACTTAGAGGCCATTTTCTCCAATTATGAGAATGGGTGTGCCTTGAAATTTTGGTGTGGCTTGAGCAAAAACAAATTTTGAAAACCAATGCAGTTAATTGAGGTTGCTGCAAATATCCCTGACTGTAAATCACAGTTAAAGGCAATTTATTGTAATTAACAGGAACCATGGAGTAACAAAAAGGGCAAAAATTACAATTGCTGGGTTGCAAAATAAAAATTAACTGCCCTCTTTTCATCTTCTCACCAGAATGACCAATCAACAGAGGACCTGCACATCATAGGATGCCGAGATCTGTCTTTTCTGCGTGGAAAGGTGTGTGTTTGTAATTAAGCAAAGTCAGGATAATGACATGGGATAAGGATATTTTTACATGCTGTTTTAAAAGAAACTACCCTAGCCTCAAGAGGGAGCTGTCAGTTAATCTGTCTTTAGGTAGAATTTTTTCCCAAGTGATCAAAGTCACACAGTTACATTTGTTAGACTTAGTCTTAGACAAGACCACACCGTTATGCTCTGACTTTTGAGGCTTGCTCACCATATCGTCCTACAGTCTCCAGGCTGGCCATGAATCAGAGATTTCAGGCAAATGAAGAAGGCAGATTTATTGACTGTTTGTCCCTGCTAATCCCTGGCAGGGAGGACTGAGGAGCCTGTAAGGACAGTCTGTGGCATTGTGAGGAATTACCCTGGAGTAAAAAAAACCCACTGATGTTGAATTCTTTAAAGTTAGCTGTCAAAATGTGCTTTAGCTACAATATATTTTCACTTCGGTTAAGAAGGTCAGAGGGAATAAAAACAGAAAATCTGACAGGCACCTTACACAGAAAGCATGAATCATTTGGGGAAAAAAAATGTTGGTGCTCTTGTCATAATTCTTCCTCTGGACGGAAATGTTACACACAAGCCTCCCACAAGTCTCATACATTATCAACAAAACTAATCATCAGTCATCATCATTTCCTCGGCGAAATATTTCTGAGGCTCAGTTCCAATTCGAGTATGAGTTTCTTTGTGATGATGCCAGCATAATGTCAGCTCAGTGATGTAAATGTTATGTTGATCTGTGAGGTGACATGAACACAGAGCTGTGCCTGAGATGACCATATTAATGATACTACTACTACTTTGATTCGCATCACAGGGGGCATCTGCACAAAGTTTGGTGCACAGGATGACCCACAGCCAATTAAGTTTCTGAATTTTCCTCTGGCGCCATCGCCGGGTCACTATTTCAGTGATAAATTAACACTTATTCCTTCTAATGGTAATTAAAAGGTGTTACAATATTTAAAGAATAAACTAAGAAAGGTAAAATTGCAGTGGGTCTAAATCAGGAAAATATAGCTCTCCTCCTTCAGGTTAAATCGGGGATGTCAAACTAATTTTTTTATCGTGAGTCACATACAGCTCAGTTTGATCTTAAGTGGATCGGACAAGTGAAATACCTCTTTCTGTCACACATTTAATCCCTGAGATATCTTAATATAAGAAATGGCACAATTTCAACAGCATATCTCAGTTTTTCAAAACAAAAAAATATAAAAATACCTTAAAAGTTCAAAAGTGTATGCCCTCTTTCACATTTTCTAAAGCCATCCAGTGGGCAAAATTGGAGTCTTTGCACGGCCAGTCCTGGTCCACGGGCCGTATGTTTGACACAACTGGGATGGATTTTCAAAAGCCTGAAAACAGAGACTTGAGGAGGTGCAGACAACTAGTTCCCTCTTAGATCACTTGAATCACAAAACGTTAAAAGTTGGATGACCTGAAAGCCTTGTTTGTTCCAACTGGCCATGTACTGAATGCATGCCTCACTGAAATAAAAGCAAAAATCTCAATTAGCAGGTTTCTGACATGTTTTGTCCCCCCCAGAAAAAAAGAAAAACGTTGTAATGTTTACCAGCTTTAACTTGGTAAACATTACAAGTGATTCCCAAGGTTCCCAAAAATGTAATTACAAAAACAAGTCAAAACATCTCATTTACAGATCCTAGGAGAATCATAAAATCCCAGCCAATGATGCCATACACAGTGAAATAATTGCCAGTGCATATTTGTTGCCCAACTGGCTCCATAGTTTGCAGCAGGCAGTAAGACAGGTATGTTGTGCTGTAGTTCTTGTGTTCTTTACTTGTTCCTATTAAGCATTATGCAAGAGTGTTCAGGTGTAGACTGGGAACACTGGCCAGGCGCCCGCATTCTCTGCGATCACTCTCCCCAAAACCATAGATACTCTCCACCGCTCTCACAAAGAGTCCCATACACCCAGCCAAGGAAACAAGAATTCATTTGAAAGTGTGCAGCAGTGAAAGTGTGCAGCTCCGAAGTGACTTTTGCTCACTGTAGACACAGATGTTCATTACTGAGGAGAAGAGAATGAGTCGTCTGTGTTTTTGTTCAGGCGCTAAAAATACTGCCAACATCGCTGCTATAGATACCATCTCTAAGAAATTCAAAGACACAACACCGCCTTTATTTTTGCTTTGCTTGAACAGTATTAAAATTCAAAGGTGACCGTTCTCTAATCTTTTTCTTTCCTTGTTTTTCACATGTTACCAAGAGTGTGCTCATTGTTGAGGTGAGTGTGTGTGTATGTTTTTCTATTTTTGTCGGATAAATCCCTTCAATTAGAACCATTTCTGCCCCCTTTGAGACATCATTTACTTTTGAAAAGTCGTTGTTGTTGTTGTTGTTGTTGTTGTTTATGTCAATGTAGGGGGAAAAAACTCATTCTGTTCCTCTTTGGGATCATGTTCCAGTTGTGAAGGTTTCTGGACTAGATTCAGACACACATAAGAACATGAAAAAAAAGCATGCTCTGATAGCTTCAGATGCAAAACAACGAACAGCTGCTCAAGCTCAATGTAATCTTTCTCAGTTATACGATGTCTTAGCTCTTAAATGAATGTAACAGAAAAGTTTTAAGTACAGTGGGGCAAAAAAGTATTTAGTCAGCCACCGATTGTGCAAGTTCCCCCACCTAAAATGATGACAGAGGTCAGTAATTTGCACCAGAGGTACACTTCAACTGTGAGAGACAGAATGTGGAAAAAAAAATCCATGAATCCACATGGTAGGATTTGTAAAGAATTTATTCGTAAATTAGGGTGGAAAATAAGTATTTGGTCAATAACAAAAATACAACTCAATACTTTGTAACATAACCTTTGTTGGCAATAACAGAGGTCAAACGTTTACTATAGGTCTTTACCAGGTTTGCACACACAGTAGCTGGTATTTTGGCCCATTCCTCCATGCAGATCTTCTCGAGAGCAGTGATGTTTTGGGGCTGTCGCCGAGCAACACGGACTTTCAACTCCCGCCACAGATTTTCTATGGGGTTGAGGTCTGGAGACTTTCAAATGCTTCTTACGGAGCCACTCCTTTGTTGCCCGGGCGGTGTGTTTTGGATCATTGTCATGTTGGAAGACCCAGCCTCGTTTCATCTTCAAAGTTCTCACTGATGGAAGGAGGTTTTGGCTCAAAATCTCACGATACATGGCCCCATTCATTCTGTCCTTAACACGGATCAGTCGTCCTGTCCCCTTGGCAGAAAAACAGCCCCATAGCATGATGTTTCCACCCCCATGCTTCACAGTAGGTATGGTGTTCTTGGGATGCAACTCAGTATTCTTCTTCCTCCAAACACGACGAGTTGAGTTTATACCAAAAAGTTCTACTTTGGTTTCATCTGACCACATGACATTCTCCCAATCCTCTGCTGTATCATCCATGTGCTCTCTGGCAAACTTCAGACGGGCCTGGACATGCACTGGCTTCAGCAGCGGAACACGTCTGGCACTGCGGGATTTGATTCCCTGCCGTTGTAGTGTGTTACTGATGGTGACCTTTGTTACTTTGGTCCCAGCTCTCTGCAGGTCATTCACCAGGTCCCCCAGTGTGGTTCTGGGATCTTTGCTCACCGTTCTCATGATCATTTTGACCCCACGGGATGAGATCTTGCGTGGAGCCCCAGATCGAGGGAGATTATCAGTGGTCTTGTATGTCTTCCATTTTCTGATGATTGCTCCCACAGTTGATTTTTTCACACCAAGCTGCTTGCCTATTGTAGATTCACTCTTCCCAGTCTGGTGCAGGTCTACAATACTTTTCCTGGTGTCCTTCGAAAGCTCTTTGGTCTTGGCCATGGCGGAGTTTGGAGTGTGACTGTTTGAGGCTGTGGACAGGTGTCTTTTATACAGATGATGAGTTCAAACAGGTGCCATTCATACAGGTAACGAGTGGGGGACAGAAAAGCTTCTTACAGAAGACGTTACAGGTCTGTGAGAGCCAGAGATTTTCCTTGTTTGAGGTGACCAAATACTTATTTTCCACCCTGATTTACGAATAAATTCTTTACAAATCCTACCATGTGAATTCATGGATTTTTTTTCACATTCTGTCTCTCACAGTTGAAGTGTACCTCTGGTGCAAATTACTGACCTCTGTCATCATTTTAGGTGGGGGAACTTGCACAATCGGTGGCTGACTAAATACTTTTTTTCCCCACTGTAACTGGAAATCCTCTCTCAGATGCCACTCATGTATTCATTAATCGCTCATCAATGCATTTACCTATTTCAGTTGATCAATATCTGTGCAAAAGTCTTGAGCTACCCCTCATTCCTTTTTATATTTCTGGGAAAATGGGAAATAGGTGCAGAAATTTATTGAGATTTGTCTAAGCATAAATAAAAATACAGTATATAACACAAAAACAGTCTTTGTACAGTTCTAACAAGCTTGAAAGTCAATATTTGTTTTTTGCTTTTTTCATTCTTCAACACAGTCTGAACTTTCTTGAGCAAGCTTTCTTTTCATTTCTTTAAGTAGTCTTCAGGAATATTTCTCCAGGCTTCAGGAAGCTATTCAAAGACCCCACACTGCTTCTATAATATTGCTAGTGTTCCCCATTCGACCGTGACCATTTCTGACGAGGTTTTAACAAACGCATGGATCAACAGAAGGGTCACATGGATCTCTAAGGTCTTGTGTCAAGTCTTTGCTGGATTTTCTTCCTAATTCTTAATGACATGACTTTCAGATTCTGTCCATCTGCTATATGTAGCTTTATGAGACCTGCTTCTTCTTCTTTTGTCCACTTATCAGGTTGGTGTCCTCCTAAGAGTTCTTTGGGAAACACCTCAATTGCATTATCTTTGGCATTTTTCATAGTGAAAAGTGTTTTTGTGACAGGCTGCTCATAAATTGTCTCAGAATTCCTCTGATGGACGTGTGCAAGGACTGAACACATGAAAACCAGCCAATGTCCAAAGGCAAAGTTTAAAAGACCTTCATAAAGCCTGAAAAACTTTAAAAGTACAAAAAAATCTGCCTCCTCCTGGCAAGCAAAATATAAAGAAATCAGTTGTGGCTCAAGACTTTTGCATAGTACTGTATCTTGATCTTTTTTTTACTCTCATATATCCCACGTTCTTTCCTCCAAATCTCTTCCTCTCTTCCTTTGCTCTTCCCTCCCCTCAGGCCATAGTTGACACAGGAAAGACCATGAAGGCCCTTCTGGAGCATGTGGAGACCTTTGAACCCAAGATGGTCAAGGTCGCAGGGTGAGCCAGTCTGTGTTTTCCCCTGTAAAGGAAATGTCAAGCGTGTGACAAGCACAAGAAGATATCACTTGTCCACAGTCACTGCTATCTCGTGTCTGTGGGCTGTTCCTATGCATTCCCGAGATCACAGAAACATGATAAACATCTCTCACACATGGTTCATGTTGAAAGTTTATTTCCTCTGGATTGTGAAAACACTCCAAAAATGTACATTTTTAAAAATATTCAAGTCTTTGTCTTATCACCATGGTTTTTGGACCAATAAATGTCTTGAAATTAAACTGAAAAAGTCAACTTTTTGATATTGCATACATCATTTAACATTTGAGGGTAATTAACGTTATTATTTTGTATTTCAGGCTGCTTGTGAAGAGGCTCCCTAACATGGCTGAAAGTCTGACAGACTGTAACTATGCTCTTTGTTTTAACCTTCGTAGCACCCACACCGTACCCTACTTGCCAGTCTTTTTCATTTATTCTTATTCTTTCACTTTTTTCAAAGTTGAGATAATTTAGCAAATTGTTCGTTATTAGGGAAGTGTCCTGACCTGATAGTCCTCGCATAATTAATCCCAAAATACAAAAGAAGTGTGTGTTCAAGGTGCCTTGCCACATGACACAAGTAAGTGACCTCCTGGAGTTCAGGAAGTCAGTTTTTGAACAAATTAAACAAACAAGATATAGCTTTAGGTTACAAATATTAACTACTGGCTGCAGTCATGGGAAAAAGAAAGTATACTCTTGTTGAACTCTAAAGCCTTGCATATCAGGACATAATCAAAATGATCTAGTCTTTAGCAGGTTCTGAAATGACCTAAATACAACCTCATATGAACAATCATACATGATCTACGCCACATCTTTATGTGTAATAGAAAAACTAAGCCAAAATGCAGGAACAGTCGGTTAAAACTAAGTACACTCCATGATTTTTTAGCTTGTAAAACAATCTTTAGCAAGTCATCATTTTATGTGGGATTTTATCAGTCTTTCACTTTGTTGTGGAGGAATTTGAACCCACTCTTCTTTACAATGTTGCTAATGTTGTTCATTAGGATTTGCAGTAATTCGCTTATGCACAGATCTTTACTACATGCCTCATTCACATGCATATTCATATAAGCACTTTTTCCTATACCTAAGCGCTGTGTCTAACATTCTCACACACACACTAACACACTAAAATAGAAGCACTGGAAACACAGAAAGCATCAAAGACAGTCCTTTTATGTCCAAATCAAATGAAAAAACAATTTTTTGAACCAAGCTTTGAACTGTGAACTGGCCTCCTGTGGCTAGTGGAGGTGTTGCAGATTTTCTCACATCATCTTTAGCTTAACTTTTCAGCTCTAGATACTGGTATTTAAAAATAAAAGTTTACAGCAGCTTACAGCAGGGTACTCAGAAGTATTAGCACAAATTTAAAAGTCTGCTACATTAAAAAAGTCACATACCTAGTTTTCTCTTTTCATTTAAATTTTCTTTCTTTGAGTTTAAGCTCTGGGTGTTAGATTTTCCTCCTAACATGTGTCACTTGTTTCTCTTGTTCGCTTAATCAGATGTGATGATTCAGGTGAGACTGCTTCATCAACACCTATCAGTCATCTTTAATTTGAGCTGAAATTTATTTGTTACACCTCATAATTAGTTCAAATAAAGGCATCAAAATGTGTATTTCTAGCTGTTATGTGCGATATCACAGCCACTCACTCCTGGTTTAGTCAAAAGACTAACATGGAATTTTTGTTTAATGTTAAACAAATCAGGATACTTAACATTCGTGTCTGTGTTTGCATTGTCAGATGTTGGATTTGAAATTCCCAACCGGTTTGTTGTTGGCTATGCCCTTGACTACAATGAATACTTCCGTGACCTGAATGTAAGTCTGACACTCCAAAGAGCTGAGAGAAAGGGATGAAAGAGACAGGAGGGGAGAGTAAACATAGTAAATCAAAGACGACATTTCTTTTGCCTGAAACCTAAACTCACCCAACAGGTATGCTCCCCGCCACGAGGAGATTTTACATGTAGGCAAAGTAGCTCAGAGCAGGTGGTTTCTGTCTGTGTTCACAAGGAGGTCTGTGTCACCCAGGACAGGAGTCACTGAATGATATGGATGATAGATTTTTTTACATGTAAGATAAAAATGAATGAAGTATTGTGTCTATTTTTTCCAGTTCCTGATAAACCATAAATGGTGAGTTTACTGGGTTGTATGAAGATGTAACCAACAGACTTGATGCACTAACCCCCCAAAATGATCTCAAACAGCGCTCATTAGCCAACTTGTGAGGTACATTAATTCAACTGCTTGTTAAAACAAATATCTAATTCGCCAATCACATGGCAGCAACTTAGTGCGTTTAGCCATGAAGCCATGGTCAAGACAACCCATTCAAACCAAATGGGGAGGAAAGTGTTCTTAGGTGACTTCGAACATGAACATTTTTTCTTGGCACACTTTGGCCCACAGCTCTTTTCTGACACAGTGTACCCACCTTGTGATGACTCCTTTCAGCAGGATAAAATCACCATAATATAGAGTTTAAATCACATCAAACTTGTTTCTTGAACATGACAGTGACCTCACTGTACTCAAGTAGCCTCCACAGTCACCAGATCTCAATCCAAGTTTTGGATTTGGTGGAACGCAATGGCGTCCACATAGAAGTGCAGCTGTCTAGTTCTGCAGCAACTGTGTAATGCTATCATGCCAGTACGGCCCCAAATCTCTGAGGAATGTTTCCAGGAACTTGTTGAATCTGTGTCATGAAGAATCAAGGCACTTCTAAAGACAAAAGAGGTCCAACCCAGTACTAGCAAGAGGTACCAAATACAGTGTACAGTGAGCGTACGTTGTTGTTGAGTCAAGATTCAAACTGTAGCACAAATATTAATCTGAAAAATTGTTCTAAAGTGCTTTAAGTTGAACAAAAAACACAGATTTATCCACTGCTTCTAAATGTTAGGATTAAGAAGACTGCTGTTTTATTTTAAGCTATGTAAAAGTTCCTCTGGAGAATAGAGTGGACTGCACAGCACCAATGGCAGCAGTTATTACCAATGAACTAATATCACAGTGCTTCACTTTACGCAGGGGTTCTAGGCAAGGATAGCTTCTCTGCCCTCCTTTGTTTTCCATTATCATTTATCCTGCTTCAACCTGCTAATTCAAGCATAAAATAAACTGAGCGCTATACCTGCAAAGCCTTCCTCTTCAATATCCAAATCCACACACTATTCACACTTTACAAATATCATCTATCTTTTGCACATTGTTAAATGCACATTTTTAATAGTCACCAAACTACAACCCAGTCTTAAAAACAGCAGAAGATAACCCTTAATGTTGAATTAGTCTATACCTATGATAAACTACTTATTTCCAAGCCCCCATCCACTTGGTTCAAATTCCTAGAAACTCCAACCTCCAAATGGCATTACACCACTAAGAGCAGGACACATGGTTACTTACTGTAAGCGCAATGTGCTTAACACAGAAGGTAAAAAATATTAAACCCTGTGTAGGTAACAATGCGTTAAGGTAGTGAAATAAGCTAAATAAATAAGCACTGGTCAGAACTCAAATAATAATGTACATGCATTTTATTTTTGTTCCATGTTTTAATTTGAGAAGGATTACCTCTTCCTGTGCTTTTATATCATTATTCTTTCTGCTGAAGCTCAGCACATGACCCACAATTTATAATTACTCTGTATTTTCCTTGCTTTCTTTAAATTACTACACAAGCATTTGCGCAATCTTTTTCTATCGGTTTATTTCTGTTTACTTTTAGTGGAAATATAGTAAAACATATGGATTATTTAGATTAGTTTTTTTCTTTAGGCTGTTGTTCCTCTGTAAATATTCTCACTTTCTTTTTGATATGAATTCAGTTTAATTCAAGTCTTTCTGAAAGCGATAAGTTCAAATCTATATGGACCCTGCTGTTTTTATCTGTGAAACGTGACCTCGAATTTACCTCTTACTCATGTGAAACACTAAGCTTGACTCCCATAGTCACGTACAGTATGTGCAGCATGCACTGTTTGTACTGTATGGTTGTGTGTATGGCTCTTGTCCATGTTTGAGGGGGGTGGTATTCGTTATGAAAGTTTGAAGGCGTGTGACCTGTGGAATGTAGAGGTTAGGCTCTGATAATCAGACAGAGTTAAAGCTTACCCTCTTATCTGTCCTCATCCCACAGAAGAAATATGAGTTGAATCCCCAGGACACCCGAAGCTAGATTAATGAATGAGTCATATCTTTGGAGATCACTTTCTTCTCTTTTCAAATTTGCTGGTTTTTATGGTTTCATGCTGCAAATGGAATTTAAAGTTTGTAAAAATGATCGCAAAGCTAATTGTTTTGTTTTTTTATCACCCCTTGTCATTTCAGCATATCTGTGTCCTCAGCAGAACAGGAAAGATGAAGTACAAGATATGAGAAGACATGAAGCCATTAGTTATACTCAGTTTTACAGCAGCACATATTTCTCTCCCGTTGCTGTAACAATTTGGGAGGGGGGGTTGGTCTTCATTACAATTCAGTGCTGGATGGACACTGTGAAATGTTTTTATGTGTGAATTAAAAGGCATTTAATTCAGTTATTGCCTCATTCTTTATTTGCATGTTGATGAGATTCACACTGCAACAAAGAAAGTGTTAAATAAAAGAAAGACAAGCCGCCCACCAGGACAGGACGCTGGTGACAGATGGAGAGAGCTTATGGACGTTGGCATCCTCATACCCGGATGACGCCCACAGCATACAGTGGGTACTGCATCTCCACACCACACTGTATCTGCTTGTTTCTGTCAGTGGGTTTTTTTTTTCCTGTGTAAGTTTGACCTTCTCTATATAGGATGATGTATGTGTAGCGTTTGACAGTAGATGTTTTTACTTTCACTTGCTAAAAGTTGCAATACCTTTGAGCGTAAGGCAAAGATGCACAAGCCTGACTAATTAGGAAAAATAATTTCTTGGCCCGTGGGAGTCCACGTGGCCTTGACAAAAGTGCCGTGAAAGCTGGAAACTACAAAATTGTAATTTCAGTGTTACGTTACTTGAGTGACTTTTAAAACAAAAATTCTTTAGCTAAAAGAAAAATGAATTTTTGTTTTCTTAATCTATAAATAAATATGTGTATTTGTATTCAAGTCATATCTGACATTTACATTACTCTCAAGCCAAAACACATTAGCGGGAAACTGTATGTGGCCAACACCAATGAGAAATTTTACCTAACCACATAAAGATTACAGTACCATAACATGTGGAATATTTGTGCTAAAATACTAAAACCATTCAATTCATTTTGATTTATATAGCGCCTTATCACAACCAAAGTCACCTCAAGGTGCTTGATATTGTAAGGTAAAGGTCTTACAATGATAGAGAGAAAACCCCAACAATTATTGATGACCCCCTATGAGCAAACGCTTGGCAACAGTGGGAAGAAAAAAATACCTTTTAACAGGAAGAAACCTCCAACAGAAGCAGGCTCAGAGAGGCTTTGCCATCTCCCTTGACCGGTTGGGCATGAGAGAAGGCAAACAGGACCTAAAATGAATTATAACTAATGAATAACTACAATAATAAATGAGGAGTGGTGTGTGGTCAAAGAGAAACACACAGTGCATCATGGGAAGCCACACTCTCATTTTAAATAAAGTAAATTTTAATAAAAATATATATATATATATATATATATATATATATATATATATATATACAGGAAATGCCCTTAGCTTTAGTGTTTAGTAGCTTGGTCAAAAAAAAAAAAACTAAACTAAAAGGAGCATACACACTCAGGAAACAAACTGAGACAAACCTGAATTGAAAGCAAAAGTTCAAAACTAAAGAATAACAAGTCATAAAAAATAGTCCTCAGCCAGTCATAGTTGAAGTGCAAAGCAGCCTTGCTTTCATAAAGGAATTTAACCAAATTATAAACATTTGGCAACCAGATGAGTCGAGTCCCTTACTGAAAAGAGACTCAAATTGTTGTGTTGGGAATCCACCTGCATTTAAAAACGAGACAACAATTATTTGCAAACTTTTGCCACTCTGTCTGAGAATGATTGCAGTCAGTCTGAGTCATACCATAATAAATGGAGACACTTTGTCTCTCACCAGGCGAACTCTGTAATCACCTTCTGATTGAAACTGGTTGCCCAGAAGTTGAACGACCAACAAGCTCAACATCTGGGCAACGCGAGTACTTGTAATCGATGTCTGACGTCTGACATCAAAAATAAAATCGGGTAACCATCAATTTTTCCTACTCATGAGGCCTTTTACTTTAGTGTGATTGAGCCGCAAAGAATCACTGCATATTTATATTATGTATGTATGTTTACTGTCTGAGCTCCTGATTTCCGGAAAAAAGGCTTGCTCTACACTTGCCACATTAAAATATCTGCAGTCTAGAGGAACCTTCTCTACAAACAAACACACACACACACTCATAGTGAGGTTTAAGTCTAAAGGAGTCAATTGTGCGTATCGACAGACAGACCAGAGCACGCTTCACTGCATAGCAAGCACTCGGGGAGTGTTATCATGTGGCTAAGCGCTCTTGATTCTCAATCACCTGAAACTGCAAACAGCCGTCACATCACATAACAGGAATGCATGTATACACGGAGGTATCCTTCGAAAGATCTAAAAAGATTTCTTGAAATCGCATCTCAGCTAAAAGAAGATGAAATAATTAGTGTGTTTATGTTTACTCTTAGTCGGTGTCTTCATCACTTAATGCCGATAACTTGTGACTGCGTTCGCTGTTTCATGTAGAGGCCACCAAGATGTGAAGTGATTCTTGGCTTGAAAGAATATATTAAAAGGAAATTCATTTTTTTCTCATCGTCTCTCTGTAGTAATTCAAAAATCAAATGTGTGTTTTTCTCACATTTTAAAAACATGTTTCCAAGCCAAAGGTAATGATGCGTCTCCAGCTACAAGGCCTCTCCGCATTAAATGACCTGTTAAATGAGTTGCTATTTGGATAATATGAATGAGTGCAAACAAAGGAGTTCTGGGAGGTTTGGAGCACTCAGCTCCTGCATTAGAAAACACTCTCAGGTTTCACAGCACCTTAGCTATTATATTTAGGGGAACCCTGGATTTAGTCAGATTTCAGCTCTTGTTTGTGAATCTTGCAGAGGTGTGAGATAAGAAATAGGAAAAACTTACAAATAAATCACACAGCTGTCTGGTTTTGAGCTCTGTGCAGTCTGAGCTACAAATACCCCCATTGTACTGCTGTGTATCCTTATCATAAGACATCAGCACTTGGAGGTAGTTGTTAACTTATCCCAGCGCTAATGCCCTCCTGCGCTGCCCTGGGAACTCGCAGGCCATTGTCCTTCACCTCCATGCAGAGTTTGGTGAAAGGAGGAAGGGACAAAAAGCCTTGTAGGGTTCACATGCTGCAGCTTTGTAGCGCTTCGTCGAGGGAACAGAGGTTGGGGATGACCGCAGAAAGTAGGCTACAGGTAAACTGCGATCAGTACAAAAGGAACAAAATGGGAATTGTGCATTTGAATGGCCACACATCCCTGCATCTGACATATAAAGCCTGTAGTTAGAAACAGCCAGCTGGATAGATTTACATCTCACCAGCACAGCAGATGAGGCATATTTTTTTCCTGATGGCAATTATCTGGCTCTTCTACCATTAGAGGAGAGGTTGACATTTCATGTCTGTTAAATACACAGCCAGCAGTCTGTTAGACTAGCTCTGCATAGGGAATGGAAGAACACAAACATATGCTAATTTTGATGACAAATAAATAAGATACCAGAATTTAACTCACGAAAACCAGAGTACAAGCTTCTCTGTACCATTTTTAGCACATTTAAACACACAAAAAAGCATTTTATATAATAATAATAATAATATGTAGCCAATAATGCACAGCAGTAAGCATTATGTACATTTAAGCAGCTAAGTCATAAAAAAAACCCTGTACAGTTGTGATCACACACCTAACATGTTTCTTATTGTGGATGGTGTGTCTTGTGTTTTGGCAGACTTAGCTGGGTAGGGTATCTCTGCTAAAGCGTAATTTGTGGTCCTGTACCCCACAACCAATTTGTTGTTTATGAAATCAGACAGCAAGGAGAGGGGTTTCCACCCACCATTTCCACCCACTACCCAACATATGCTCACATGTAGTCCTCCAAAAACCCAAGTGCACATTGCCAAGTAGGCCAGAATAGGGAAGCGAGCGACACCAGACCTTCTTGACCCTCAAGAGTGTTTTTTCCACATTCGCTGTACACTGCCTCCATCAACAACAAAGCTCTCCTCGGGTAGATGGGCTGTACCTGGACTGCCAGCAGATTGCAAACACACAACCTCCCTAATGAGCAATAGATCCACTTTAGATAGCTACCCTGTGGACCTGGATAAGTGGCAGAACACGGATGAGCAGAAAATTGTAATTACGGCTAAAATTACAGGCTTTAAAGGTGTTTATTTCTGCTGTAAAGTTGGGTATTTTAACACAGGAGTCAATGGAGCCCGACTCACTTTTGAAACCAACGTCAAGTGGCCATTAGATGAATTGCAGTTTTTGGCTCTGCCACACTGTCTTCATTTTATCACACATCAGCTTTGGCTTAACAAAAAAACAAAAAAGAACAGAAATTTTGTGAAATACAATCATTGCACAACCTTTTGTTTCTGAGAGCTTGATTAGAAAAATATGTTTGAAACTTTAAATTTCACTAATTAACACAAAAACCTTGTTATTTCTTTATGCTTGCAGATTCAGCTTTAAAATAAATTATTATGTACTGGACTTTTTACTCTACCCATTTATTATATATATGCATAATATTAATTAACAGAATTTGGATCTTAATAAAATACTGCTTCACTTTTACTGACGTGTCTCAGTACACAAATAGAAAGAACATCCTCTCCGCTTCTGTATTCCACTCAGTGACTGGCTGTCCAGTGTGCTTGATAGATTGACTGCCGCTGACTTTCGTCCAGTCATCAAACTGTGTGCCAGATCCACTTACACAACCTGGAGTAGGGAGTGATCCTCATCCTCTTAAACTCTCAAACTCTGCTACAGCTTAAAAAAATCCTTAATGAAGTTATATATGCCATGTCTGATGAATGTAAACCTTGCCCAAAGATTGTTTATGCCTCATGGGTTGTTGAGAACCTATTTTACATACACTCAGCATGCTGTGCTGGAAAGGCGTTTCCACCTGTCCTAATCCTAACGCTGCTGGGCTTTGAACTTGGGCTTCATGTGATGTACTAATCCAGCCAAGCATTTTGCTGCCACGAGAGAGCTGGTAATCTCCTCTCTGCTGAATGTCTGAGTCAGTCTGACTCTGCAGCGTTTGGCACGATGGAATCAGCAGTGAAAGTATTTTAAACAAAGTTTGAAACCCTGGAAAAATGCAGGGGAGATTTATCTGCTTCAGTGAGATATGAAAGAGGTTTCACCCACTCGAATACAGCAGCCTGCAGACTTTCTACAAGCTCTCAATGAGCTTTGTTCATTGATCTAAAATCCTCTGTCCTCACCATTCATAAAAACAGAACTGCGTGCACTCAATGTGTTGTGCACGTCAGAGTCTGCAGTGTTGAAGTAACTGAAGTGGAGGGAAAGCCCCACGTAAACAGAAACCAGTAAAACGTTTTATTTTTTATTTTATAGTTTTCTGGAGAATTTTTATGCACACGTGTGATTCATAGAGAAGCAGATTGTGGGTTGTTTGTGTGGGAAAATACTCCACCTCCAACTGAGTTTTGTCTCTGATGCAGAATAACACTTGATGTCAACTGCATTGAATAATGTGGCACGGGTTCAGTAAACAAATTAAATGAATATGAACCTCATGTTTACCATCACATAATGCAAGAGTCTCACTTGAATCATTTTAAAGTTCCCCATTGTCTGAATGAGGGTGCACCGGCTCTTTAGACAATAGAGATGCTCTCTGAAACCGGGGAAACCTCACCACAGTATGGGTGAAAAGAGTCCTATTGTCCTATCTTCTATTGTGCTGCTGGAGTAGCCTGCAAACAGAACACTGTCAGTCTTTGTCTTTGTCCGGATCAGCTGGGCATCCCTGTTTTTTCATGCTCTGCGGAGCCCCATGTGGCTGCCATGCCCTACATGTCACCGTAATAAAGTTAAGGACACTGCTGTTACAGTTGATAATGGAAAGGCAAATATGTTAGAAGCTCGGCATATGTGTAGCCCTCAAGCCTTTTCCCCCCCTCAGTATTTACAATGATGTTCTTGTGATTTCATTTGCTATCTTTAAAAGGCTTAAATGGCTTATTGACACAGTATAGGAATAAAGTGCTGATTAGCAAATGACTAGCTGTTTATTCTGTGAGTGTATAGTTGTCCCTGTCATTGTCACGAATGCCGATCATTAGTCATCAGTATTGGAAGATGATTTAAAAAGGGGTGGGAGGGTAAGGAGTTCAGTACTTCGGTAATTTTCAGATAAGCAGATTGACAATACGTATAAAGCACTAAAGCAAAAATAAAGTGCTAAAGTACTTAAGATTAGGAAACCACTTGAGAAGCCCCTCTTTTATTTATTGATTCATTCATTTATTTAAATTTTCCATTACTGAATTTAAAAAGACAATCTCAGTCATGTAAAAACATGAAGCTGTATTTGAATATAAAAGTGGTAACATAGTAACAAGCCTGTTCAAACAAAGAGTAAAGCTTCTGTTCTCAAATTTATTTTGAGTTTAAATGAAAAAGTGTTATCAGAAAAACTACATCAGAATATTTATAAGGAGTATGTATAGTACTTTGAAATTATTTTTCAGTGTGTACAACATGTTATGCTTTAATAAAAATTAACTGGAAAATTAATTAGAAAAAAAATATATGGGTAAAAAATATATTTTGTTCATAGACTGGGGTAAGAAATACCGTACACACCGGAATACAAACTTAGTGTAACATAAAATACTATAGTAACAATGTAGCAAATAATAGTTTTCATCCAGTAACCAGAATGAACCAGCTTCTACCTTTTACTGAAATTGTTATGTAACAATGCTTTCCATTGGCCCGCTTTAAAATTCCAAATTTAAACTGATCACCTGATTGGGTTTCCACCAGCGGGAAGGCAAGGCCGAGGGGCGGAGCTTTGTGCTGGTCCGGAGATTCGTCAATCTATGTACAGATTGTCGCGCCGCCAACCGGGACCACATAGGAGTACACGTTACTTTTTTGTCTCTATTTGGAGAAATTTAACATCGAAGTGAAACACGCAAATGAGTGGAAATGAATGAGGTTTAATTTTCGTCGGGTCTCCCTGACGGAGAAATGTACACTGAAGGGCGTTTTCCGTATTTTTTCCAGTGTGTTTTTCCTAACAGGTAGTGAGCCTGAGCGCTCAGTCAGTGCAGCTCTGTAAGGAGACTGAATATCCCGCTTTGTAATCTCTTGACAGCCTTTTTAACCCATCTTTGGCTCGACGGAGGCTTGTCTACTCTCAACAGAAATATGGACTGTGTGTTTTTTTTGGATATTTTTGGGCGTTATTTTCTGAATTTGTAATAGGTATGGGTTTCTTCTTTTTCTCTTTTTTTCAATGTTCGCATTTATGGCAACAACCTGTCGTCCGCCTGGTTAGTATTTGGCAACAGGGAACCGTATTCATAGCCACAGGGGACGATTTTGTTGTTTAAAGTAGCCGAAAAATAACAAAAATGTTGCTTTTTCTGCAGCCTTTGTGTCATGTGTGAGAGAGAGTGAGCAGCGTATAGTATTATACACGGTGGCTGATGTATTGCCTTTACATCGCAGTGGCATACGTGGGGCTTGATGTGCACTTTCCTCCCCATGGAGTCACGAATAACGCTTTCATTTAACGCGCATATATTTGTGCAGATTATTATTTCAGGTGTGTCTTTAATTAAAAGCATTCGTTTAAAGAAAACAAACCCACTCCCCCTATGCACCTGCCACCGCTCACTTTTAGCTCTCCCTCAATTGAACTAGAGCTAGATTTTAGACAGGTGCTGACTGATTTCCCACTTTGGTATCTGTGTGCTACGATATCGCTGTCATATTTCTAATTCTGTAAGAATTTAAGGCGGTATAAAGTCTATTAGAGACGTGTTGTTTTCTATCAATAATGATGCAAGGATGTGGCGTTCAGTGGCTGTAGTAATTTTCTAAAGGCTTGCAAAAGTCTGCAAAAGCTTGACTTAGTTTAACTTTTTTTTTTATAATTATTTGTGCGTAGGTTTGAGCCATTGATGGACATGAAGAAGGAAGACGGTGTGGATTAGGATCTTCCCCTACCCATTTTTTCTTTTCTTTTTTCTTTCTTTCTATCTTTCTTTCTTTGGTTTAATCCCCCCTCCTCTCGTCCTAAATGTGGGCTCTAAAGGACTTCTTCCCCCTCTGCGGCTTGGAATGAAATGATGGCAGCACGTTGGAGTGATTCACCCCAGGACAATGAGGAGCGTAAACACAGAGCCATAACTCCATGTGGCAAGGTAGGACTAGCTGCAGGATGGTGGCAGTTGATCATATAACTGTTTATTGAGTGCATCAAAGTTCATTAAGGGCATTTTTTTTCCCCTTCCATATGGACCATCTGTTTTTGACACAATGTGAGTTCTGTGCTGTTGTGCAAGGTGCTTGCATGTGGACTCACTTGTCAGAACTCATCACCTAAAACCTCCAAAGTACCTAACATCATCAGCGCTGTCATATAGAGGTATCATCACTTGCACAAAACCTGGGGCAAAATTTCAGAAGAGGGCAAACAAGGGAGTGTGAGCGTAGCGCACAGCACATCTTTCAGTGTTCGGGTTGACAGGGTTCATCTTTTTTTCTTCACTCTTGCAACTGTTTAAGTGCACAAAGAGAGTTTTATACTTGCGGCACTAATCTTACTGGGTCCTTTGTGTGTCTGCATGCCAAACTCTGATAAATGGCACATTGTGGAGCTCATCCTTTTCCTCTTGTGCGCCAGAGCTTCAGCGGTTACATCATCATAATCATCATCTTGGACCAGCTAGGCTTGAAGCATGTCATAACAGCATTGGACTGGTGGCATGTTTTGGATTAATCCATCATCAGAAAATGGCAACAGTGCTCTCTCTCTCTCTCTGTTTGTGTGTGTGTGTGACTCTAATCCTCTTACTGTGTCAGTACTAGCTGTGGATGGAGGACATACATTTTTGGGAATGGAGTAACTCAGCATCCTAGCAGAGCTGGACTGTTTTTGCAGTGGTTGATGGGGTTAAAAAGGAGGTGCCTGCTAATGCTTTTGGTTTAAAGTGAATCTTAATGAGGCCATCAGGCTGGATTGTCAGCAAACATAGTTTATATGTTGTCTGTAAAAACAAACTGCCATGAGGCAAAACCTTTTCCTTGTGTCTCAGCGGTGAAGTTTTCCACTTGCCTGTTTCTGCAATCTAATAAATGCTTGCCACAACATCACTTAACTCTCCCACACTGCGGAAAACTCCAATCACCATATCCCAGCAAGCTCCCAGCTTCCTTTTTCACTGGAAGTCCGATACTTAGAGCTTTTAATCAGCTGAGAACCACAGCTGATACTCGTAACATGCTCAGGGACAGCCCACTGAATCTGCAGGTTGATACAATTGAAATCTGACTCTCCATCACACCTCTGCTTCGCTGCTGAAGCCGTGACTCACCCATGACTCACCCATGAGTCAGTGCCTGTGTTTAACCTGAATATTTGCAGCCCGGGGCCTGACATATGAGCGAGGCAGGTGTTTTTATCCACCTGATGCCTGCCGCAGACAAACGCCCAATTTTAAAGCTTGGCTGCTTATGAACTGCTGTCTCCTCCCAGGGGTCTAGTGAGAGTGCTCCCGCTCTTCCTTCTCCAGCTTCCCACCCCCACCTCCATCATCTTGGCTTGTTAATGAGGGAGAATTCAGGGGGTGGCTTCTCTAAACCTGCCCCCACCAAACCCCATCCTGCTACTGCCAAAGCAATGGCAGCAACTCTGTGATAATTTAGACACAGCTGCCCGGGTCATTAGGAGAAAAACACCCCACACTGTCTATCCGTCTTATTTGTGTTCTTTTCTTTAGTCGACCTACTGTCACGTTCAGGCTAGCAGGGCAGCTATAAGGCAGCTGAGGCCCTGAGTTGTTTACATCTCAAAGTTCCAGTAAAAATATATTGAAAAGCAAAAGACTACACTATCTGTGAATGTTGTTTTTTTTACTATGGAGTCAGAGTGTGTGTCCTAAATAACCTTTTGTTTCAAGAACAAAACACATCAAACCAAAAAGAATATAAGCAGGTTAGCTCTTGGTTGCAGCTCATGTGTGCATGCATTATTAAATAATACCATATTAGGTGCTTCTGTTATAATAATAATAATAATAATAATAATAATAATAATAATAATAATGGATTGGATTTATATTGCACTTTTCAAGGCACCCAAAGCGCTTTACAATGCCACTATGTCCTGTGGACAGACAAATGAAGCAGTTCTCCACCTGCTGTGGGTTCTGGTTAGACCCTCCAGTTTGTGGTGGATCTCTAGAGCAGAACAGGGACTACTGTTCAAAGACCATCTGTATCCATCTGTAGAGGGTGAGCCTCACAGTCAGCACATGAGCGTCTCTGGGCATTGACTTACTTTTGCTCCCAACCTCAATCGTCCACCATAACAAGTTTTTGGCACTACTGTGCTGACTTTTATTCGGACTCAGAGGTTGCTGTCTGGTTATCAACAACCGAACTTTCAAACTAAGAACGAAGGGGTTGTGCTCTAGACGATTAGTCATGGATGGCCTTGGTTTTCTGGGACACATGAGGCAAAAACGGGAAGAAAGGCTAAAATGGCTTTTTTTGGTCCACACGATGACTACTACTGGGAAAAACCTTTCTCTCTCCAAAGCCCTTAAATTTCAGTTTCATTGTTACTTTCGGTGAAGAAAGAATTTGGGTTTCCAAACTAAAGGAGAATGAGAAATTGTTTGTAAAGGATTGGAAACATGTATGAAACTCTCCAGCTCTCCATTGATTGCATCCCTTGTTGAGGAGGAGGAGACCAGTGATGGTGCTCTAAGCAGCGGTGATGCTCTCTTTCTTGGACTAAATATAGCCCTTACTAATTCTGTAAACCCCTGCGCTTTTTTTCTTCTTCCTCACCCGTCCACATGCTTGTCTTTCACCCGTCCTCTATTCCCGCGTGTTTTCTACGATGCTATATTTAACCCGTGGAAAGACGAATGCTGAGAGGGGAAAAATGGAGTCACTGTACTGGAATCGCTGCCTTTTTTCTCCCGAATGCAGTTAAAAGCAGCAAACACGTGAATGTTGGTCAGCACAAGTATCATTTTAGGGTTCAGGGAATGCGACACTGGTCAGTTTCTGTGGAAATTACAGAAAGAGTCAGGTTTTTTTTTTTCCAAACAGATACCCAGCTGGACACGTCTTCAGTGTCACCTCCCAACCCTAATATGATTTCATGAAAATGAAATATCTAGCTATGGAGTGCAAAGTCTCCAAAGGATCTAACCGTGTTTGGGCCATGATGTTTTATCAGTCAAAGCAGTGACAAAGGGGTGTCGATTTGCATACATCTGAAAAACAAATGTGTCTCGTTGCAGTAGATCAGGCCACTTTTATGTTCTGCAAACAAGGCATTGACTTGGACATGACCTGGCTTCTGATTTAGCGCACACACGCACACACACACACACACACACACACACACACACACACATAGAAGGTGTAATGGGAATAACCAGGAGCACGGTCTTTGAAGGGTTTTCCCATTTGAGAACGCCACTTCTCCCTCGCTCTGGTGATCAAACTGAAAGTGGAGTGCATGTGTGTATATTTTGGCATCTCTTATCGGAATCAAGCTTCCCAGCTATTTTTTTTTTCCTGGAAAAGACAAAAAAGGAAATCTGCATGCATGCTGCACTCAAATCAAGGTCACCCGGGATATGTGTGCATATGTGTGTTGGACCGCACCCGTATCTTTTCCTCTTGTGGAGGGGGTGACATTAACGCTCGGTAAGGCTTCTCCGCTCGGCCACACAGGCCGCAGTCACGCTGGACGCTATTTTTCCATTAGTTAGAAGCACAGACAGATGATTGATGGATGTGTAGGGGGGAAACAAATGGGTGGGAGCAGGAAGCGGGAAGATGAGAGTTTATCCAGTGGAAAAAAAAATACCCCCCTTTCCTCATCTTTTGTTTATTTATTTATTTATTTTTTTGTTGTTGTTGCCAATTGGCTCAGTGTCGCAGCCTCTTCTGCCTGGATGCCCCCGCCCCTACGTAAGATTAAGGGAGGGCAGGGGGGTGGTAGGAGTTTGGGTGGTGGTGGTAGTGGGGGGGTTGCACATGTAGGCAGACAGGCAGAACAGAACCAGTCTAATGCTCAGTGAGCATGATACACTATCCATTACACATGCCCAAGGCACCTCCATCAACACTTGCCCCCTATCTGGCTCTCTTTGGCTCCGAGGCATGACATACACTGCTCAGATGTGTGCTCAGTTGATCTGCATAGCACATTTCTTAAGGCGGTATTCACACTCCTCCTCCTTCATCCTGTCATATTCTACACCCTGCACGCGTCATGAACCACAGATTATGTAATGCACTGCACTGTGGCTGCTGGTAGATAATGAATATGTGGAACACATACATCGAAAAAGAGCAAACATTTCATATGACCTTTTCTTACATTTATTATTTATTTTGGAAGTGAAGCATATACTGTATAGCTGTTATTCATTAGCAGTGTCTGCGTAGGTTCTCAGTCATCCAGGTCATGGTAATCTAATGAGCTTAAAGTTTCTTGAAGATGTTTCACCTCTCATCTGAGAAACTTCTTCAGTTCAGCGCATTAGCAGTGTTTGTTTTTGAAAGGACCTTATGTAACAGGCTGTTATCAGAATACATATCGTAACCTGTGGTGTTAGTCTGGGTTCTGAGGTCTTGGCAGGAAACCACATTATTTCCTGTTAGCATCAGCAGTGGAAGTGAACAAGGGCACTCTGATGAAGGAATGATTTCATGAATGGATGGCAGCAAAGCCACTGGAAGCTGTTGGAGGTTTATTTAATATGGCCTTTAAAGTGTACAACACCAAACTGAACACAGCTTCTTGATCACAGTCTGGCAGTTGTTCACAGAAAAATAAGTGGAACTGGTGAGGTCAGCGTGAGTATATTTAATGTTGCACATACTGGAGCGCTCTCGGTCTGCTATAATGCTAACTGAGTGACACAAGACAAATAGGTGAGCTGTGCAAGTGCTGCTCTGCGTGCACATGGTGGGTGAGAGGAGAGACATGGAAGCATGTCAACTGAACAGGCAAATAAGTATGAAGTCATAATATTTGCCTGTTGTTTTCTATGTTTGTTTAAAGTTTCTTTATAGTTCTTTCGAGTTATTGTTGCAGGTGTTCAGGCCTGCCAGACTGTCGGGATGCATGCTGCTGGTAGGAACTCTTGACCACAGTTACTAAATGACAAGCTAACAGTTAATGCTAGAAAACCTCTGCGATTTAATACTCTAATTTACAGTTGGGGAATATGGGATGTTTTTTGTTTGTTGAAGCCTTAAATATAATTTTAATCAGAGCTAGGCCACACGGGAACCTTTTAGACCATGGGTCTTTGGTGGAAAAAAGTGGTCCCAGTGGGTTGTGGCATCCCCAGGAGAAGGAGCTGGGAATGACCTTTTGGCTGCTGGGGATGCCTTAGTCATGACTGATGAAAAGGTGGAGCACGAGCTGGGCTGGCGGATTGGTGTAATGTCATCAATAATAAAAGCATTGTACCAGACAGTTTTAGTCAAGAGAGGATTGAGCGGAACGTGTCTTTTTCGATTTTACCAGAGCAGAGAGTCTATGTTCCAGCCGTCACTTATGTTTGTGAGAGCTGAGTGATGACCGAAAGCATAAAGTTGCAAATACAAAGGTCGGAAGTTTGGCTAGCCTCTGCCTTAGAGACAGGGTGGGGAGGTCAGATAGAAGTCTCAGAGCGGAGCCCCTGCTCCTTCATGTTGAAAGGAGATAGTAAGGTGGTTAAGGCATCTGGTTTGGATGCCTCCTGGGCACCTCCTTTTGGAAGTTTTCCAGGCACGCCCAACTGGGAGGAGACCCTGGGGTAGACCCAGAACCTACTGAAGAGATTTTATATATATATATATATATATATATATATATATATAAAATATAATCATTTGACCTGAGAACGCCTCAAGTTCCCCTGGTGGAACTGGAAAGTGTTGCTGATTGATCAGCTATTTGTTTTGACAAAAATGTAATAATAATCAATGAAACCATTTTGCACATTATACAAACAAACAATAGCAAATGTGTTTCTAAATTAGTCTTAAAACGTTAGGTTGAAAGAACAAGCAGTCTGAAGTCATTACACAGGGTAAAATCGGCTACATTTAGGCAGTGCTTTTCTAGACTTATTAATGTCTCACAGCACAAGTCATAATCAGATTATTCTGGTCACCATTGACGTCATGTTTATTTAACACAATAACTCAATAACTTTTGAAAGAGCTTAACAAAACAAATTGATTTGCAGCTGTTTTTTCTTGTTTGGCTTCTTGAAACTAAGGTTACCAAATGGCTTAATTTGTCGTAGCCTTCTTGTTCAATAACGACTTTCTTACTGTCATCTTGGTCCAAGCAGAACTAAACCTGAGCTAGCATGCTGCCGTCTGAGGTTTGAGTTTGAACACATAAAGTACAGTTTTTAAATATCACTCACATACACAAATTAATGATACATAGCGCAATGATTTTTTGGGGTGGGACCGTGGGAGGGTTTAGTTTCTTGACTAAAGGCACTTCCACGTACTTTCCTCTTAGCGGATCGCCTGCTCCACCTCCTTGGGATTTCTTTACCTGCATTTTCTGTTTAGCAGTTATAAAAATTAGCTATCTGGATGGATTTGGACTGAATAAAAATGCTAATTTTGATGTGTATTAACTCTTCTCCACTGATGTTAATAACCCACCTCATCCATCTGCTGTCTCAATAAGCCTCGTGTCCTTTTGTGACTTTCATGGCATTCTCTTCCTGATGGCCTCATCTATTTTCCGTCAGTGAACTGAGGTAACGTGGATATCTGTGGAACACACATGCGCTGTGTGTTGTTTTGAATGCGAGGTCGTGTGGCACTGCCTGCGTGAGAGCGCCACGAGATCCATAACTCACAATTGATTGGATTATATTGGCTTCATCGTGGGGGGAGGGCACATGCTTTTGCTCTTTACCGGACTATTCCTGGCGTGTGACGGGGGGAGTTTTGGAGCCACATGGTGCTGCATTATGTCACAGCGGTTTACTGTCTAGATGTTATTTAGACAGTTGTGTGTCAGTAATTCAGCATTTTATGCTTTAAATTATTCCAGCATGAGATAATTTGGACTAACGTGAGGTCTTTAATTTCCAGAAATCTAAAACAAATTCTGCTATTATATGGAAAACTGAACTGATGCAAAGTCCTCTCTCACAAACTGCTTTCAGAATATTTTTCAGAAACATTTTGATGCCTTTTAAGAGGTAATTTCACTTTTTTGAAACATCGCCAAGGAATGACGCACTTTATTAGAATTGCCTGGCCTAGATTTAGATATTGTGGGAACAGTGAGTCCTCGTTGAAGATATTGGTCGAAGATTTGCTTGTATTAATCCCCCTGACTTCTTAAGCATTTTGTTGTGTTTTGTTTTAAATGTAAGATGTCAAAACATCGGCTTTGACGTCGTTAATCTCGCCAGGAAGTCTGCAGACAGCTGGACGGTTTGACTGACATCATGTTTTGACTTATTCTATGTGATATTTTGGCTTGTCTTGCTGAGCATCTTGACAGAAGCCCCCTCCACCCATGTGGTTATTTTTTTTAAGCTAACCAGACATATTTGGTGCCTCCACTCTGGAGGTAAAGTTAGCTGTAAGTTTAAAGAAGCAATTTCACAGTAAAATCAAATATGCATGTTTTAATTCCAGTCTGCAGACTTCACACCAAACATCTACATTTACATCTTGTCACTCCCATGAATGTCAGCCTCTCCTCACAGCTATATGCCATCGACTGCCTATAAAAGATAGAGATAGCCACTGTGACTTCATCCTTATTTACATATTATCTTTTTGTTCTGAAAGTGACCATATTATGGTGAGAGGGTGAGGTACTAAATTAACTACTAGAGTCACTGCAACTGGTTAAAAATGTACATTTATAAATAGTACGGGTGCAGTGTATAGACACAGATATAGGTCATTAATGGTAAGTAACAGACTAAGAAATTCACGGGAACTGAAGCAAAATTTTTTTGACTCAATAAGCTGTAATGTTTGTCACATAATTACAATAAAAACAGTGTACTGAGACCTAGGACACTGTGTTTGCACACACTGGCCACACTTTATAAATGCTTAAAGCTGGGCTTAAAATCCACATGGATTATTATAAGTAAATTCACATGTTGCATAGTTGTTATCCATATAGATCTAAACAGTTTTTCATACTAGGCTATAATAAGCATGCTTTGGTGTAACGTTGAGCATTTTAACATGTGAGACCATAGTGACTGAAGCAAGCCTCAAGTGGCCAGGGGAGGAACTGCAGTTTCAGGTACTTATTGTGTCTGCACTTTGTTACAGGTTGATTTTGTAGTTTGATAGAATGAAAATAGTTCCTATATGAAATTGCTCACCACAAACTCCCACAGTGGACACCCCTTTAATTAAGTTTAGTAGACATCTCTATAGATGATATCCCTAAAAAAGGGAAACTCATATCAGAGCAATCTAGGTGGGTAAATAGCACTATAGCCCAGAGGAAAAAGCAGAGAAGAGCCAGTGAGTGTTCATCTCCCGAGCTGGTGAGCACTGAGTTTTGGGTAGCCATGTCTGGTCTCCGGTCGAGTGTGGGGACTTGGCTGACCTTTTGGGCCAGACTGTGTTTGTAGCCTCCTGACCTGACACAGTCTCATGTCTGCATGATTACTTAAGCTGTCTCACTCTTCTTTTAAAAATATGAAAGGAGTACTGCTGCTGCTGTTGGTGCCAGTTCACTGTTGTCCCCTTGTGTGTGCAGATGTCACTCAAAAGTTGAACGTTTTCAGATGAGGGCACGATAATTTTATGGATTACATATTCTGAATTTTGCACACGTTTAATTATAATTCCTGCTTAGGCTTTGCAATCTTTAGAGAAGGAGAAAAACAGAAGCTTTTATTAAAAATGTATGAATATTTTAAATCCCACCTCAGGCTGCTTTGTAGTTATGGCGTTTCTCATTTGAAGTGGATTTAATGCATCTCCCTGATGAAGCAGGCTGTCACAGTCACAAGCATCTGGACGTCATAGAGCATCAAAGGAGTGGAAGAAACATAAGTAGTCCCAGGCAGCTGTTTACTGGCATCCAGTAGTTTGCAGATTCTGTCTTCTCACATGTTAAAATGATTCACTGCATACTTTTTCTTTCTTTTAAAAGCTTTATTTCTTTGATATCCCACAGCGAGAGGAAGTCTTAAACTGGACGCTCATTTACTTAAGAGCGCAAGGTGGGACTTTACTCTGTGAGGGTGGGGGCTGCGGCACTCCTCCAGCCTTTTGTCAGGGAGTCTGAAGAGTTTTTTGCAGAGTAATGAAATAAATAACTCAGGCTGCACAGCGTCCCGCATTGCCGGCAAAGTGCAGCATCACTCAGGTTTTCAGATTGAGGCAGAGCGCCTGCATAGCGCCTCCCTACTATACCTTCTTGCAGAATATCTTGTGCCCCGTTTAGGTATTACAAGCATTTAATTGAGCTTCAGTATGAGACTGCAGAGGAAGATATGGATCAAGTCAAAGACAGAGACTTTTAAGGAGGCAGAGGAAGAGAGGAGGGTAGTCATTTGGTTGTCCTGCATTGTGGCCTGATGCATGTAGATTAAGAGTGATCCTGTGCCGCTCTCAATCTCAAGCTGCCTGTGCCTGGTACCACTGCAGAGACGAGCACCGGGAGGCACAGCCAGCCTGGAAGAGAGACAGAGAACATCAAAAAGAGCCTAGCAAAACGCAGAGGCGCATAGCAAGGAGAGGCGCATCCTTCTGCGTTGTCTTTTAGGCGTCGCCGCCGCCGGTCAGCATGCTGTTAACTCTTTTCTCCTACTCCTCTCTCTTTTTTCTTTCTTTTAAATGCAAAGATAATCCCCCGAGTTTCTGTGCAGCCTGAATCATTAACATATTGTTCATTAAGCGTGTCTGGGGCGATGGCCACAGCTGACAGGGTACCTGCTGGGCTTGCAGATGGGCACGTGGACGTACCCTTCTGCTGATGCTTCTCTCTCGGCTCCTCGCACTCGCCTCTCCGGGGTGGAGAAGAAGTAGCGACGGTGCCAGCAGGGTGCCGCTGGGCACAGCGGGGTATGGTACACACAGCTGAGGGGCAGGTGTCTGGGCGGCTCATGTTTCTTCAGTGATAATGGCTCATCTTAAAGTTCTCGACTGTATGATTAACAACAACTGGAGGTTGATCTGTGATCTGTACTGCGCCTGGAGCAATCAGGTCAGTCTTCTCTTTTCTTTTTTCTTTGGTATTATAACAATATTTAGAGCCATCTTGCTGTAAGGCTGTTTTTAGCTATCAGACTAACATAGTTCCCTTACGCGAGTCATTCCCATTGCAGCAGTCATGCAGCAGCATTACTTTGACCTGTAGATATCAGTCACCTCTCCTTACTCTTCTTTACGAACTCGCCTTCCTCCCTAGCCCCTGTTTCTCTCTGGAGTTCTCCAGCAAAGGCATCCCTGACATTTCGGGTATTAATAGCCAGCATTCATTCAGAAGTGCAGTGTGGAATTAGAGACTGTGGAGTGCTTGGCATGCTGACCTCTGAGTGTCCCTGTTCTTGCAGACAGAGTGCCTCGTGTAGCCTCAGGTGGCTCGACGCTAAACTTGGTTTTATAAAATCAGTCTTACGAAGTGATTTAATAAGAAGTATTCTCTGTCCAGCGCAACTTATTGGAAGGACTGTGGAGGAGAAACTAGATTGAATACGATAAGAGCGATAAGAGAAATACTGACCCAGTTGGGAGCAGTGGTACATTTTTTGCATCAATTACTATGATGATGGTTGTTTTCTTGCATTGGTTTGCATTTTTTTTTAAATTAAATTTTTGTTGATTCTATAAATTCAGGTGGAAAGATAATGCTGGACATATTTTAAAGCAAAGGTGTTGGGATAATGTGAATATCACTGTTACATAGCTATTGGAGAAAGCAAAATAACCTTAAAATTATAGAAAAAGACTGAAAAAAATGCTGAACAACTTTTTTAAAAATTTAGCTTGAAGCAGCAAATGAAACAGGCATTTTCCAAATTTTTGGCAACGTTATCATGCAGACTGAGCTTACAAGCTATCTGAGAGCACATGCCAGGTGTTTAGCTGCGTCTGTGTGCTGCTAGCTCTATCGGCAGTTACCGTTGGGCGGTGGCCGGCTTCAACATATCGCCCAACATTGATTCGGGCTCATTTGTAAATGCAAAAAATACTCTTGATTGGTGTTCAAAAGTGAAGAATAAACTTATCGGGTTAGCTTAGAATCAAAGCCTGGCTGCTGAAATCTAGAGGAAGTTGTACTTTTACTCTTTAATGGGGGTGGGATGTCTAGTAAAGGGTGAAGTCGTCCTATGTTGAGAGAATGATGTAAGCGCCAGGACATCCAAGTATATGAATATGGATGTCTCGTCCATACAATGCTGTTTTCTGTGTTATCTAGTTTGGATCCATCTGTCTTTACATGCAGAGAAGTCAACTTGGCACCATAACAAACCCTTCATATCTCTGACATGCCTCTTAGGGTTTTTCACTGGATACCCACACAGACAGCTCATTGTTTCATGCATTTTTCCCCTCTCCCTTTTTTCATTTTGCCATGGAATGCCTGATGTGAGGACTAAAGAAGTCTTGCCGTGTTGAGCAATGTGGCAGCTCTGCTCTCTGGCTTGCCCCTTCCCCTAATTTAATTTTAGCTGCGCTGAAAATTGTTTGCGTCCCAAGCCGAACTGATAGGCCTCTGTTTCCAGAGAGCCGCTGCTGTCCAGGGCGCTGAAAACAGCCTTTGTGTGCCAGTAGCACAGCACCGAGGCTCCATAAAATATTTACAGGCTCACACCTGGTGTGAAACTACGAGAGAGAGGCCAGGGAATCAACAACACTGCCACCAAATAACTGTGAGGCCCCGGCACTATTAATATTCAAGTTAAACAAATAATCAAAGACTATCTCAAAGTTATTATTTGGTTGGGGGATTGCTTTATTCTTAACAGGTTTGAATTAAACACTTATACATCAGATAACACTTGAAATTAATGTCATGTTGTTTAAACATTGTGTTTTATCAGTCGCATGTCTAAATAAAGAAGTAAAAGAAAGTTTTTCAGGCACCAGATGGGGTTAAGTTAAAGCTGTTGGATCTACTCCTAATTTTGGAAACTCCTTCAACCTCCCCTCTATACTGCATTGGATACGGGAGCGACATCTGTAACCCTCTGAAACCAACAGTTGACCAGCTGTGTGACAGTGAGAGTAGCTGGTAATATAGCCTACTTTTGGTTCTTTTTGTTTCCATATATTACTTATTACTGGAGTGTTATGTATATGAAAACCTCCTGAGAGGCCATTACTTGGACCTTTGTACAAGTGCTGTAACCTTTGTGATGGACATTTAGAAATAGAATTTCTCCAGCAGAACTATGGTTGTTTGCCGTTTTATTCTACGAATGCCAATTTTTTTCACCAAACAATGCACCTTAACTCCAACTAGGACTAGGCCAATTAATCACATTTTATTTTCACATTACAATTGGCTTCCTGGGGTCCAACTATCATGGAAACAAGATTGATTACTCTCCTTCGTGAAGCCCGCCCTGTTGAGATTCACTTGAGCCAAGATGAAGGAAAGAGAGTGTTTGGTTATCAGAGCTGTTAGAAGATTAAAAAGTTGTATCAGTGTTTTTGAAGATGAACATAATCACTGCTGCTGTAGACCTTCTGTAGCTCGCAAGATGCAAGATTCACAGTAAAAAACACATCCTGGTTTTGGCCAAACTCCCATTTGTATCCTGGGAGTGTCCCACTGTCCATCTGTCCACAGTTCACATGCATTGCTACTCCTCCTACAGTATTGGGAAGGATTTGGTCAAACTTGCATGCAACAATCATCCGATGGGTCCTCATCCAGATTGGACTCTAGGTCAAGGTCATATATGTTGTTTTGAGATTATGGTTTTTTTTATACTACTAGAAAAAATCTGATGCCCAACAAATATGTTTCATGCAGCACTGTAATAAAATCATTTCCAGATTTTTTAAGCAGGGTTTAATTTTTCAGTCATCTTTGCATGCATAATTATACCCCAAAGGCCAATTAGGCAACAGAAAGAAACCCTTCATTATAATTTTCTTTTGTTCTGAGCAGCCTCACCTCCAATAGTTAAATCAAAGATTTACTGTAGCTTGTGTTATGCTAATAGTGGCTAACAGACTGGTAGATTATTAGCATCATGCAGATGTGTTGATGTTGATAAAAAAACAAAACAAAAAAAACTTCATCAAACAGCATAGTGTTATTATTTTTTTTTTTTTAGGTTTTTTCAGTTTCACTATTTTAAAAACTTGTTATGAGTAAAAACTGTTACTCTTGTCTTTAGGTTTAAGTCTCTTTTAATATGCATACAAACTAAAGCAACTACCAGTCGTAGGTAGCATCAGTTCCACCTTGGCTGGTTGGATGTTTCACCTCACTTTGGTCTGAGGAGTACTTCTGACATGGCACTAGGGGGTTAAACATGAGAGTGTATGTGTCATGGGGGCACACTGTCACGACCTTACGCTGTCAAAAGACCTCAAAGAGCAACTAGAATTAATAATTCATCGATGAGGAAAGCAATTATACAGGGCCTTGCTTGCATTGGGGGTGGGGGGACCCTGGGGACTCTAATTGGCCCACCTGCTCTCTTTTCTCTAAGGGGTTGGTGAGGTGACTGGATGTAAGGGCGCTGTGTATATCCGCACTGTCTTTGTTTGGATGCCTCTGGCTCTGAGCTGTACACGTGGGGGGATGGCTTTTTTTGTTGGTGTGTTGGAAGCCATCTCTGACATCCCCATATTGATGGACCACACCCAAAACCAGAGGAAGGGCTTTCCAAGCGCTCCATGAAGCTTTATTAGTATTTTTATTGGTATTTTAGTAGTATTAGTAAAATGATTTTCCTAAACAGCAGATCCTTGTGTATATTAATAATAAGTTAAATGCGATGGTTTATTTCAAGGTGTTGGGTATGTTAATGCACTTTGACTACTTCTTGGGGCTGAGGTTTTAATTAATTAATGGCAGCAGGAAGCTGCAGATTAGTTAATAGCTCTAAACATAATTAAACTGGCATACACTTGAGTAGAAAACCTTTTTTTTGGCTTCGTGTGGTCTTGCAGTAAACCCCTTTTCAGCGTCTGATGTGTGTCGGCCCACTGTCGGCTGGTCTTTCTCTCTGTCCGTCTGTCCCTTTTTCTCCTTTCTCCTTCCATCTCCATTTCTCCTTTGTGGAGAGGAATTCCAGGCTGTTGGCCCGCACAATTGCCCGTCCATTAGCATATGAAAGCAGCCGAGGGGCAGTGAGATGAGGCGGGAAAAAGGGAGGGAAGGGGAGTCATAAAACTTTCAAATCAGTTCCGAGCAGACTTCAGAACTTTAATCAGCCCCATGCTAGCACATGTGCCTCTGTGGCATGCATTTTCCTCGGGGAAATCTTTATGTTTGTTAATGAAGAAGCGCATAGTTGTCTGCTCATTTGGTTTGATGCTTGAGGTTTTACTCTCGAATTATGTTGAACTATTATGCTTGACAATTTGAGCATGTCAGTAAAAAAAAAAAAAAAGAGAGAGAAACTTGTTTATCTGTTCAACTACGTTTTTTCAGCCTGAAATGTCCGAACACTCATGATGATATAGTCTGATCATGTGCTTGTCTCAGGCATAAAATCAGTCATTCATAAGGATTTGATTCCTTGAACTTAGATCATAAGGTGGAGGATACATCTAATCATTTGTTTTCTGAGACTTTCTAGCATTCTGTCATCAACACTAGAAGAAGAAAATAATGTGAAAATATTGACATTTTCAGTATTTGATGATTTTTATATAATTTCTGTTTTTTGGAAGTGATAGGTTTGATTGACAGAGAATCCATAAATCACTGGTGTGTGTCGGTCACCCTCTCCATGAAACCCTTGTTCCTCAGTGGCTCATTTAGCTAAGATGGATTGATGAATAACTTGAGATTTTTTTCCCTCTTAGTAAGTAATTTAAAGAATTAAAACCTCCATCATGGGGTATCTAGGGTTTCCAGCACCTGGGCTGCATTCAGTCTCAAGAAAAAAAAAAATAGGAAAACATTTTATTAAATTAAACAGCACTTAAGTTATGCAAACAAGGCACTACTGGGAGCAAATCCCCTTTACTTCTAGGTTAATATCTGTGGGTTTATATATATGTGCGTGTATATACGTCGCTGCCGATTGGGTAACACTTCTGACACTCCCACGAAAGAAGAAAAAAACAAATCCTCAAATCCTGCTGCACAGCATTGCAACACATTTGAAGGAAACATGTTGTTCAACCAAAGGTTTTTGGTTTGAATGTGCCCTTCTGTGGTGGACTGACTGTACTTGGTATTCATAATAACACTAAAAGAGAGGACGGGAGGGTTGTTGACATTACTGCTACACATAATTTTGTAAGAGTGGATTTTCATACTCATCCCCAGCAGAGAACATTTTTCATGGCTCTAACTGACTTAATGTTTATGAAAGGAGCTAGAAAAGGAAAAGATTCTGGTAGTAGGCTGTAGCAGCACTCAGGCAGAACTGTACAACAGAAAAATGCTTTGTTTTTGTCTTATTAAACTGATATAAATGTCAATTCAATTAATTTCAATTTTATTTTTTTATAGCACAATATCACAGCAACAGTCACCTTAAGGCGCTTTATACTAGCTAACTGTAAGTTAAAGACAGTACAAAAGTAGAGAGAAAACCCCAGCAATCAGATGACCACCTATGAGCAAGTACTTGGAGACAGTGAGAAGGAAAAACTCCCTTTTATAGGAAGAAACATCCAGCATATCCCGGCTCATGGAGGGGCAATCATCTTGTGGATGGAAGATAGGATAAAAGACACTGTGGAAGACAACATCGTGTATTAAAGTGATGTGTTTAGCCTAGTGCAGTCCACATGCCACCATAGGAGTCTCTGCTGGGGTTTCAATAGTCCGCTGAGCTCATTGAGCTGTGAAAGATGTTGACTTGAAGTGGTAAAACATGTTGCTTTTTCTGTTTGATAAAGGTGAGCAAGCTGAAACTGACAGTTTTGTGCTTTGAAAAGGTTAGGGCTAAAAGGGTAATATTTCAAACTATTGCTTATATAAATAATTAATCAACAGTAAGTGCTGCTCAACAAGTGGTAGTGGACATTTCCAGTAAAAAAATTTATTTTCACTGAAAACTATTCAGCTATTCTTCGAAGATTACCTCCAACACCAAACTGCTCACTTATAGTTTTGGACCACATTGGGCGTACTGAGGCATGAAACCATTAGGCAATGCCTCCCACTGAGACAGGTTAATGTTTACATACTAGAAATATAAGCCACTTTTGGCTGTTTCCTTATTCACAAGGGGTTGCCATAGCAGGTAGCTCTGGGTGTGTGATTTAGGAGAGGATGCCCTTCCTGAAACAACCCCAAAGGGATACGTGTCTCCTCCCAGAACTGAAGCGAGGATCTTTTGCTTGTTAGGCAAATGTGTAAACCACTATACTATGGAGCCACTTGGTTAATGTTTACATGCAAAGGGCACTGCTTGTAACAAAACCCTGTGTGTGAAGATAGTTTATCTATGGGTGCATGAACCTTGGAGATGACAGTAGAAGCATTTTAACAGGGTTTTGTTACAAGCAGTGCTCGCTGGAGGCACACAATTGTGCTCATTTGAGCACAAAACACAGCTAAACAGCCTAGCAACATCAAATCATTCCTAAAGTAACAGAATATCATGAATCGACTTATACTTTTTTTGTTCTCGCACAAAATTAGGTCACGTCTGATACCTAGAAAGGAAACATTTGCATCCTTTGGTGTTACTCCTGCTGCATCAAACTGCCGCAAATTTGATTTTGAGTCCTCAGCAGCTGTAGTGAAAAGCCGCGTGAACAGAATGCTGATTCACCCCTTACTGCCACAATAACCCCCTCACTCACTCCCCCTCCGCACGCAACCACACAGACGCATAATCCTGCCGACATATGTACTTAGTGCTGCCGTAAAAACAAACAGGGATGCTGTTTCTACGGGTCTCTGTGGAGCTGAAAAAAATCAGCAAAACCAGCAAACGCCTCATCCTTGAAAGCGTAGACCCCTTTCTTCTTTTGAGTTTAATCAAGAGCAACAGTCTCCTAGAGGCAGAGTGCAGGATGCGAATAGGACGTGTCTGGATGCTGCTAAGACTCCTTGGCTTGGGTGAAAAACCTGCTTGGACAAGATGCAGCTCTCTTTGGTGCAATGCAGACAGGGCTGGGAGGAGCGTCGCCAGTGGGTGGAGCTGTGTGAGCATGCATGTATGTGCGATCGTGTGATTGTGAGAAGGTGCTGTTTTGTTTACACACTGCACACTGGCCTTTTTGACCGCCCCTCAGGATCTGTTGAGGTGATGTTATTAGTATCACCCATATGATGGAGAAGAAATGCTGATTATACTGATTTTTATTTGTGTGGGTTTGTTTTCTGTAAATGCACACTGTATATTTAAACTCAGGCAGCCCACTAAGAGCAGTTACGTCATACAAGACGGGCAGAGGAGGAGTGATAATCCATCTGACAGAGAATCTATAGATCACTGGTGTGTGTCGGTCACCCTCTCCATGAAACCCTTGTTCCTCAGTGGCTGATTTAGCTGAGATGGATAAATGAATAAGTTGAGATGATTTTTTTCCCCTCTCAGTATGTAATTTAAAGCATCAAAACCCCAACCACGTCCTCCTTCTCTCCTCTTCCATAAAATGGTGAGCCCAGCATATTTTTGTGTTTTCCTCACACAACCCTGAGGCATCGCAGTAAACGAAGCGCTAATTGGCTGCCGGTCCAAAGCCAGAGCACGTGATTGGCAGGCAGCACAAACAGTGCAGGCTTTACAGTGATAATGATGCCCTCTGTCCCCTATCACTCAGCCTGTGAGCACAGCTTTGTTCTCATGCTGATGAGATGATACTGCATTAGCATTCAGAGCACTTCCACACCTATGGTCCTTTGATAGCATGTCAGAGATTGGCTGATCCCTGATTTATTAATCAGCAGTGATGAATTGCAACCAAAACCAATTTGACAGTGTTATAGGGGAGGTAACAAGAGGAAGATGGGGCTAAATTTGCTATTTTTTGGCAGTCTGAAATCTATTTCACTGCCATTGTTTGTCTTCATCGCGCAAACGACATCCATCTGTTTCTCGCTCTGTGTTTTCTTTTCTTTTTTTTTTAAAAGAGGCCTGTGCATGCCAGAGAGGGTGGCTCACTGGTTGACTATGTGTTTACTGTGGTGATGGAGAATGCAGTGGACACTCCCGCTCTGTAATATGGGGCCCACAGATGATTGGAAAACCATCCGATGCGAGCAGACAAAAGGAATGGAAGTGCAAAGGGAAAGAGACACAAAATTAGAGACTGAGATCTAAAGTTGCTGTCAGGAGCAGCGAGAAGGGGCAACAATACAGGACCAGAGATGGAGTGAAAGAGATGAGGAGCACGAGGCTTTATCATTTCCAGCTGGGCCCGGGTGTGGCCATCATGGCCCGGAGACCTGCTGCGTTTACTTCTGCTCCTTCACAGTCCCTGATCCATCTGCCAAATGGCTTCTCTGTGTGTTGTTTTGTTGCTGCAGATGATCCTGCATGTGTTTGACCTAATAGTGATTTAATTCCGCTGTTGTGTGACATTATTTCTCATTGAAATTGTTCAATTTTAGGGATTTACGTGCAGACTGTAAACGTGCAGCAGCAGTGTTTGGCTGCAGTCGGTGCAGGTTCCTTGACAGAGTGATTTGTTGAAATGCACGGAAACCCAGGAACTCCAGATATGTGTCTGCAGCCTGTAAATCAAACTAGATGCTGCTGCGACATGTTTTATTATTTGTTCAGGGTCAGCTGAGGTAAAAACTGACAAGGCTGCAACTTAGTCAGCACTTCCTGTCCTGTCAGGTTACTGTGTATTCTCATTGTCATCACTGTTGTCTTGTCTTTCATGACAGGTTGAAAGACTATTATATGTACATGAATACTGTACATTGTATACGAGGTAGGGTTTTCCCACCCATACAGTTTACTTAGCCAGGCTTTTGAGGTATATTAATGGCTGCCTAAATAGATTTTGCAAGTCACTTTGTTGTGATTTGGCCCTATATAAATAAAATTGAATCGAAATTGAATTGAATTGAAAAAAATGTAAGCATCTCAGTGTCTTGTTCAGAAGTGAAGGGAAACTGACAAGTGGATTGGTGCAGTGTAAGTTGTGTGCCTTTTTGTTGGGGTGGGGAGAGAGCTGAGTGCAAAAGGCAAACTGTTAATTTACTGGTTAATCTGCGTTGCTATCCTCACCTGTGGCTACGAGCTCTGGTAGTCACTAGAAGGATGAGTTTGTGGGTAGAAGATGCAGAAATAAGCTTTCTTTTAAGCACAATGTAAGTCTCCCTCAGAGTTAGGTTGAAGAGACTCAGAATACAGCTGCTACTCCTCGACATCAACATGAGCCAGTTTAGGTGGTTCAGGCATCTGATTAGGATGCGTCCTGGAAAACCCTGGACCTGAGTGAGGCATTTTATGTCTCTGTTGGCTTGGGAATGCCTCTATGTCTCCTCTGAGGAGGTGGAGGCGGCCATGGAGAGGGAGACCTGGGCTTTTCTGCTTAGACTGCTCCCCCCTGTAACCTGGACCAGGTAAGTGGTAGAAAATGGATAGATGGGTAAATTTTAGCATTTTAAATAAATTTTCCATTTGGTCCAAAAGAGTGACCCACATTTCAGTTGCTCCTAAATGTTAACCAGGTAGCACCTGCTAGCAGCCTGACCTGGTTGCTGTTTTACTGGGTTCCTTGATGTTGGTAGTAACAGTCATTTTCTTAGAGTATCTTGATCCTGGTTGCATGAACTCCTACTCCAGTGTCATGGAGTGCAGCTGGTGAGAGCGATCCTCAGTTTGCTCTGGAGTCTCTTTAACCATAGCATGCAAAAATCAAATAGGATTTTGCATTTCACATCACATTTTTCTTTTCCTTTTTTGTTGTTTATGTTATACATTAAGCAGACCCCTCTTGTTTACGCTGGCATGCTTTTGCTTCTCACTCAGCAGCCAGACCCTGAACTTCAACAGGTAACAAACTGATGAACAATCAGGCTGCAGCCTCCATTTCCACCTATTCATGTTTCTAAAGTCGATTCATTGTGGCGATTGCTTTAAAGTCTCTCTGTGCTGGTTTTCATTTTTGCTTTTTGCTGTTGTCTTTGGGTTCTTACCAAAGTACCAGGACAAAGATCATATGCATGTCCTCATTAGCATAGGGATTTATGTTGATTTGTGGAACTGTAGCCTAGATGTTTATATTGTTAAATGGTAATTGTGAGATGATGCTTTTTGTGTCATTTTATGGAGAAACATGAAAGTAACATAACTTTTGCATTACTTTTAAGAAAATCGTTCTGTGTAATGTGCATAATACATTATTTAATGTAATGACCACAACACTGATCACAACAAACAGGGAAAATAACTCCAACTTGCCCAAACCATTATTTTTTAATGGTTTATTATTATTAGTAGTATTATTATTTTTTACCACAGAGTCAGCTGATTAATTAAACATTTTCCAATTTTATTTATATAGCATGAAATCACAATACCAGTTTCCTCTAGGTGCTTTATATTGGAAGGTAAAGACCGTACAATAATATAAAGAAAAGAGAGAAAACCCCCTATGATGACCCCCTATGATAAAGCGCTTTGGCAACAGTGGGAAGGAAAAACTCCCTTTTAACAGGAAGAATAGCTCTGTTTTATGTTGTTATGATATATGCTTTATTCAGTATTTAATATTTAATTTAAAAATGCATGATTGGGCTTCAGCCTGCTACCATAAATGAAATTTTAATCTGTGTGAAACACTGATGAGGAATGTTTTCATTAGAGTGAAACATGCTTTGGTTTTCTGTTTTCCAGTTTCCAGAAAAGTAAAGAAACACCTGCAGCTTCATTGTTTCATTATTCACTGATAATTGTGTGGAGACACTGTGTACAGATAGGATGGAAAAAAATCCAAACAGTTACGGGAAGAAAACAGGCAGCCAGATGGACGGTAAAAAAAAACCATTAGCGAAAAACTTGGCTTGAATTGACTTATATTAGGCAAACTAAATTAGAAAGCATGGATTCAATTAAATATCATAATGGCAGACTTAAAACAGTTGCTTTTGTGATCACTTTGATGGATGGCCTGTGACAGAGGGCTGTGGGGTGGTCAGTTTTGGTGCTCTGTGCAGGATTCACTTTTAGTGAGATAATGAAAGTGTCGCTGACAAGTCGTACAGCCACAGCGGTTATGAAAACACCGCTTTTAAACCAAAGTATTCGTCTCTCACCGCACAATCCTCCTCTGGCAGCCTTTTGGTGCAGATCTCGGTCGTGTGGTTTTTCCTCCTCTCTCATCGCTTCATTATTCAATTAAGCCGTAAAACACATGTTAAGCTTGACATTAACCGCATGGAGGAGCCCCTATTGGGACGAGAGCAGTAAAGCTCAACCGTGGGCTCTTATATCATGCTCTAGCGGCTGCCATGAGACTCTCGGCCTGGTTTCCATTTCGACTAGGGTGATGCTGCTCAACGGGTGCTGCTAGTAAATGCTCGTGGCTTGAAGGGTGTAGAAAGCCAGGTTGGCAGGTCTGGGGTGGATGAGGAGCAGATGGTTAGGTAGAAAAAGTGAAGGCAGAGGCAGGAAAAACACTTCAGTCTATGTGGAAGGAGACTTTTAGTTGCTGTTGATGGAGGTCAATGGGCATAATCCTAAACACTGGATGTGCAGGAGCCATTATGTGTAGGCTAACAGGGTCAAGGAACAGTAAGGCACAGAGCTGTGATTCTGGTGCAGAGATGCTCCCATTCAGCCAGCCAATCAGTCCCAGAGGGGCATCCATCCATCAGCTGAGCTCAGGGCCCCTTCGTCTCAGATTTGATTGATTGCTGTTGACTGGCACTAATGGACGCAAGGCTGCTCACAGATGTGTGATTCAAATGCTCTAATGGATGCATAGACACACAGAGAGCACATTGAATATCCCATACACATTTTTATGAATTTACACACCTCTTAGACACACTTACTCTGGGCCTTTTCTACAGTCTCCACATTCCACTGGCCGTATCTCACTGAAGGCCCCAACTGCTTTTAATCAGCCAGGTCACGAGGCACTCCAGATGGGCCTCAGCGTTGGGTGGGACTGCCGCGGACGTGGTGGAGAAGCAGGAGGGGGGGGGGGGGGGTTTCAGCTCGTAATAGTCAACATACTTCAGCCCCCTCTCCTCTCTCCTCAACATCCCCTCCCGTCCTGTATTGCGTCACCCTCCTCAGAGACCTGTGTTGGACAGCACGCACTACACTGGCCCTACGGTCTTCAGCTCATGTATTTCTAAGGCTCACACTTTTCCAGCGGTTTAAAAGCAAACATTTTCCATCATCAGACTGCATGTTCCGAGTGTTTTGAAAGGAGCACTGTGTGCCTTTGGAGAACATCATCACAGGATTTGCTTTTATAGCCTCAGCAATGATGTAGGTGTACATTGAAATGTAGTTGCTGAGTTCAATGAGTGCAGAATATCTTGATTTTGAAGACAGAGTATGTGCAGAATGTGGCTTGAGTCTCTTTAGTCCAGGAATCCGTGTAGAAATGTGGTCTTGTGGATGCTTCGCGTCCTTCTTTTGCTCAATATCAAATAAAGTTCTGTCTGTCTGTCTCTTTTTTTCTTTGCACAGTCGAGGAGCGTATCAGGTCACATTTCACTGCGTGTTATACCTGTATAACCATGCACGTGACAAATAAAGAATCTTGAGTCTTCAATTGAATGAATATCAAAGGAAGAAGTTGGCTAAGGAAATTTTGTGAAGCAAAGTGCAGATCAGTAGCCAAAAAGTGGCTGAATGAACGATTCTACTGGCAGGTGTAATATTCACTTTCCGCCTAGCAGACGAGCCATAACGACATACAGCAAGCACGCAAACACAGTGAGTAATTTTATCCATTCAGTTGGTTAACTACCACAAAAGCTGGTCTTTGTCTGTGTATCATTATGCGGTCCAGGGCTTTGATTCGCTCTGAGTTCAGTTGTGCTTTGGCACTGTTTATGACTGTTACCTGGATACTGTAGTACTAATCTCCCATTTCCTCTCTCCCTTGATGTTGAGGTGTCACATTACGGGGACTGTTGTTGTCTCATTCTCAGCTCAGGCCTGTTGGGCTGATACTCGTGCAGGCCTATCGGGCTGAAGACGTGCACTCTGGCTGAAGGTCACAACACATCCGCGCTACAGGAAACGTCTGGGATGGTCACACACACAGGTTGTTCCTCAAAGCTCACCCCAAGCAGAGCAGTTCATAACCTCATACAGAGAATGTGGGTTCAATTTACAAAATGTGGTGTGACACTGAGCTCAGTAGCAGTGATTGTTACCCTTCACTTTATGTAATTTTTGCCAACTTACCAACTTTGTCACTGATATTTCCCAATTTTCACACGCCTTCAGTGGTTTAGGATTAGGATTAGTCTTTGTTATGTTTTTTGAGGGACAGAGCATGCAATGTTTTTATTTTCCTGGCCTAAAATAGACCTTTTTATGTAGTCGGGTCACTATACAAATATGCGTGAATCGTCCATGTGTGATTAAAGCAGTCATTCAACATTTTATTTTAAGCTTGAGTAAAGGTGATGTTTTGATCATTAGCTATTGTCTGCAAACGAGGCTTTGGGAGTTAAAAGTGGTATTTTCCCGGCAAGTGACAAAGCCGTGTGGCTATTGTATAATTAGGGCAGATGCAAACAGGGAAGTCCATTTACGCAGAAATGCAGAATGTTAAAAAAACCCCAAAACATCCCACTTCCAACCATGAACATAATTGTTTTCTTACCTTATTTAAACATAATAATTATGATGGTGCAAAAGAACATCTAACCTTGTGTCATAAAGTAATGCAGTACTTGTTCACTCTCTGGCCCCTTGATTGGAGAATGGCTGCTTCAGCTTTTGCTTCCAGTTTATTGCAGTAAAGTCCTGAGGCAGCAACGCAGGGCTATAAAGTGTCTCCTGCCACTATTCCTGATGTGATTGGTGGAACATTCCTGTCAATGGGATTGACTGGGCGAGGTTTACTCTGTTTAGCAGCTGATCTTGGCTCTCCTAAATGGATTAGGAGTTGTTGTGCGTACAGAGTAGATGTTAGGTATTCTTTGACGGCTGATACTGTTACTTAAAGTTATCTGTGGCTGTATTGCTGCCAGTCTTGTCTCACTCTTACCTGCTTGATTGGTCCATGCCAATTTAGATGTCCAAGGTGCTAAATTAATGAGGTCTGGATTTAGCTGAACCCCTGCTGCTTTGCCTTTTTTTTGTCTTTGCACTTCTTCCTTGAGAGCTATTTAATTGTAGCTTTTTGCTTTTACAGCAATCCACAGCCCTCTTAGTATCACTACGTGGCAGTTTCCTACTATAAACAGGTTAAGGGTACCATTGCTACGTTTTGAACTACTTTCTCTGCTTTTCCCTCTTTTTTTTCCTCCAAAGATTAACCTTAGATTTTTTTTCTCATGTCAGTTTAGATGGATTAAGCTTCCAGTAAGCTTTTTTGCATTTGCATTAATGTAAAAAATAACCTCCAGACAGGAGACTACCACAACAATGACCTGTTTAAATTGTTGTTTAAGTATCAAAACACTGTAGGTTTGTGAAATAAACAAAGACTGTCTGAAGCCTTCCCACCTCGCTTGACTCGGTGCCTTTGTCTCTTGGCGTCTCCACTAAGACTAAGTGTCTTGTGTGCTGCTCTCCTATAACCCTTGACCTTTAGCCTTAACCTTGAAACCTTACACCATTTTACATGCCAGTGAAAGCTCAGTGTGTTTGTGTATGTCAGTGTTTTCGGCACTGTTTTCTCTTTAGTTTTAATATGTGTGAAAGCTGCACAAAAGTCCTCTCTGTCTCCTGTAGAAATCACCCGCCAGCAGATTAGAAACAGATTTAATACTTAATCACTTAACCACCATCACTGACTTCTTCTTGTACATACAAACACACCCATACACACACATACACACAAACCCTCTCCCTCCTCCCATGGTGGTGGCACAAGCAAGTGGCAGTCAGAGTGGTTTGCTTGTGAAGCCATCTGGCCTTCAATCTGGACATGCAGTAGCACCAACAGCCCTTTCTCTTTCCCTTTTACAGTAGCACATAAGCTCACACATGTGCCTTATCCCAGTATAAACAATAGATGCTGCTGAGTCACAGTTTTTGACACCTTTTATTCATGTGGACATGCAATTGTTTGTATTGTTGGGCCCCTCTTTTATATTCTTGAGTTTTGTTTTCCTTCCACTAATTCTGCTAGCCTGCTAGTCCTTTTTTCCAGGAATGGTTTTTGCTCATTTGTATATATTTGTAAACATTATTTATGCATGCTATGTTTGGTTGAATATTTTATGGTTGCTGCAAACCGAGTTTTCTTTGAGGGGAGATCGTTAATAAGCACAAAGGAGACTCTCCCTGAACTGGTTGTAAATGCTAAGAATGTTGACACAAGAAGAACGCAGCTGAAATAATGATGCTCACAAATAAATTAACCAAAATGCCAGTTTTAAAATAACTAGGCAGCAGTGTTCGCTATTATAAGCTTTAGTTGAAAGCTAAAAAATGCAGCAGAGTAACAAGCAGTGATTTATTTTAATTCATGTTTAGATTGTATATTAATGCTTAGGTCGTGTGGACAGCCCCAAGTGGGGAGTAAGGAAATTTGTGACAGTGAGACAGAAAATTTCAATTTAAAGTTCTACGACTGTGCATGGCAGCTGGCACATATGTTAACAATTACTGTCGATCCACACTTTCTTCCTCAGTTAGCAGTCACACTTCAGATCCTTTAGATAATCTGAGTATGAGCCAATAGATGAGGACTCGGAGCACAACTGTCAGAGCAGCCGGATGTTTTCCTCTAAAGTTTAGTAAAGTGAGTATAAAACTGACATCTCATTTTATGCCAAAAGAAAACTGCAACAAGCTTAACAGGCTACAAACCACAATTTGCTAAGAGAACATCCTGAAACCTTTTGTGATCCAGGCTCCTCTACGTGGCCATGTTGAAGGGATTTTACAAAGCTTCTTCAGGACCTTGAGTTGTTTGATCAGTGTGATTTGTCCAAATTGTTATAGAAAATGTGCAGCGTTGTTCCTTTATTTCATAAACGGCTACATTCATTATTTTAGCAGAGAAGGAGTCACGGTTAGAAGATAAGCCTTGTATCAAAGTGCACGTAGAAATGAGATAATGTACCAAAAACTGACTTATTCAGTTCAGTTGAATAAGTTTAAATAATTCCAAATTCAATTAAAAGTAGTGCTGTCAGCGTTAATCTCATTAAAATTATGTTAACGCCATAACTGCATTAACGTGGCAAATCTCTGTTAGCGAGTTAACGTGGATCGCCCCGTGCGTGGGGCTGCAACGAGCCAACCGCGCTAAAGCGTTGACGCCATTAAAAGTAAAATTAGAATTGCATCATGCTTGATATTCATTTTGCTACCAAAACAAAATTAGTATCACATATGCTTAAATTTTAAATCCCCAACATAGTGGCATTAGACAGTTTATTTGAAATGTTAACATTGACTGAAATCGTAGGATGGTTGCCAAGTAGTCTACATAATGTTATTAAAAAGGTTGTTGCATGAGCATAACCTTTTATTTGCAAACATTTTATCTTGTGCACGAATAGTATAAAACATTTTCATCTGGGTCAGAAAAAAAAAAAAGTGTCTTTAACCTGCATTTCACATGGAGGCCACCAGATGGCGATAGCTGTGGTTGCAAAAATTGTTCCGGGTCCTTTAGAAGTCTGCGGGAAAACGACTTTCTGTCTTTACCTCCGTAAACACTTTCATGATAAGCCCACTCACTCATTTTAGGTAAATTTGAATTAAAATGGTGATGGGGATTACAGAAGTTCTTATCTTAAGGCTTCAACATGGGACTTCAGTAAGAAATAGATGACATCAAAGTAGCCACCTCCGTGTTTTCTACTGTCCGTGAGCCAATGCTAGTTGTTCTTAAGCAAAATGGTAACATGGAGAAGGATGTAAAGTACTTCCACACCAAATTTTTACTGCACTAGTCACCAACTTTCCATTTTGCTGGCAATCTTCTGCTTCTTCTTCTTCAGCAGGTAAGACTTAACACTTGTAGGTGTCTGCTGCCTTTATCGGTTCCGGAAGAATTGTATCCTACGTATGTACACTGCTTACAGTACCTGCAGTGCTTCAGAAAACCAAGTACTGGCATGTTTTCTGAGTTTATTAGAAAGATCTCTTATTGTTTCCTAGTGTCATTCCTATTCTGATCCTCTACATCCTTGACATTAAAATAACCCAATTTTTGTTGAAACTATGATATTAATTTTGATATAAAGAACAAACTAACAAAAAAACCCTTCCAAGTTCTTGGGGGATTTGCCCACATAACTCATTATTATAGACTCTGGACATGTTTGATGCGCAAGGCATTACAGATTAAAAGTGTTTAAACATGTCTAAGAAAAGCTATTGTTTAAGTGGTTCCTGTAAAAGGTTACTCATCAGTCAGAGTGGTCTCATTTACTCCAGATTTAAAAAGTACAGTCACACAAACATACGTGGTGCTGATTTGTCGACTGTGTGGCTTCAGAGCTTTTGTCCTTCTGGACAAACATGGGAGGAAAACATTCCAGTGAATAATGGCTTGAGCTGCTCCGTGCTGTAGGGAGGGAGGTGGAAAGCTAAATAGTCTTTTCTTCAGCTCAGCTGGCCTAGGTCCTTATTACATAACTGGGTTTTGTTGGATAGATTCACAGAGAGCAGAATAGAACAGGTCTAAGAAAAGCAGGGACCTGTGTAGCTGCAGAGAGCCTGTGATGTCAGCTGAATACATGGATGCTGTTTGTGTAAATACTCTGCATTAAAAGAATGCTTTGATTCAGTATTTGTGTGATGGTCCTTCTTTGAATGAAACGAGGCAGCCTTTAGACTCGAACGGATGCTAGATGTTGGTCAATAATTCAAATGCGCTTGTTAAAACCCAGACGGACATCAAACAGCATCAGTCAGGGAACTGTTCTCCTCCAGGTGACGTCAGCGCTCAGCTGAAAGACAACATTCTTGTCTCCACAGCTAATACAGGACATTACTGTTCGGCCACACCTGCCCCGCCCCGTACAAATCCAATGTCTGTCTCTCTTTCTGCAGCAGGTCACACGAACCCTCATGAACTCCACCCTGAGCGGCAGTGCTGGCTGACGTTAGCAACAGCTATGCACGGTCCAGACCATTTTTCAGTTGAGTCCATCATCTCTTGGGGCTCTTAGTTTATCTGCAATCCCTTATTTCACCCTGAATTCATGGCCTTATCTCACTGATGTCTCCTGGCCCTCCTTTTTCTTCCGAAGACACTAACTTGGAACGTCCAGTTTCTGAACTGTTCCCTCTGTTTTTCACTGCCGCTTCTGTCACATCCTCATTCCGATCTTTTCTGGAACGACACAGCGAGAAGTAAGTCCTGACTTCCACCTGTGATTAAAGTCATGGCAAAATCAGACAAAATCACATTTGATCTTTCAAAACACTGGCATAAATCCCTAGGAGATACAAAACTACTACATCCATTCATCCATCCGCCCACTTCCTTCCACTTATCTGACAGACTGGCCTAAAAGAGTGCAGTAAAAAACAAAAGAACCAGACAGATGTTATGACTTAATGCTGCTCATTCACTTCCAGTTGTTCAGCTCATATCACTCCATTTATATTTCCAAATGACACTAGGTTAATTCAGTCTGTTCTCTCCTGCTTTCTCCCTCCTAGCAGGAGGCAGTTTATCCAGCCTGTCAAATTCATAGACTTCACAACTGCTGGCATGCAATGCTCTTTGGGTTCACACAACCTGTGACCAACACATCAAACATAAACCATTGCCATGTGGCTGTTCCTAATTTGCAACAACATATGTGGTAATGCAAATACAAAGTGATCAATTAACCCCAGCAGTGCTTTGTCTAACAATGTTTCTGGTCCTGATGCAGCTTTACGTCTTGTGCCATTAAGGAGACAAAAAGCTGCTGGTGCTGCTGCTTTTTCCCACAGTCGATTATTCATTTTCACCATCAAATACTGAATTTGTTTTAATATTTGATTATATAATTGAATCTGGAATATTTGTTGCTTTAATGTTGATCCATCATAAATCAGACCCGGATCATATGCCACCCAGCGAGCTGAGAAGTAATACCCGAACCCAATCAGCTATTAATACATATATGTTTTCTCATAAAGCTGAAATTAGACAGTGTAATTCTGTCCCAGAGATGTTTGTTTGTTTTTTTTGTTTTATTTTTACATATTACATCACATCTTCATAATGGCACAGGCTCATGTGCTGTGTCGGACTGTTACTATGCAACAACTGTGGTTTTGCAGAGCGGTCATTTTGATTGAATGCAACATGATGTCACTGAGTGACTTGCTGGGCGTGCATGTCAACGTTTAAACTGATGAAGCTTCTGCGGCTAAACTCGGCGGTCTGATGAAGTGCAGCAAAGGGCGTCGGGAGAAGAGGGGGAGTTTAGAGGACACGCCCGTTGGCAGAAAAATGAGGGATGAAAGGAAGTGGATGAAGGAGGAGGGGAGATCTGCAGTACTGTATGTTCTCCAAGTCAGGCCATGTGTATGCAGGGAAAGCACCATGGTGTTTTCCAAGGACCATCATTCCTTTCTCACACACTCTGGGCTTCCACACTCAGAGTGCTCATTTTCTTTAACTCTTCCTCTCTGTTTCTCTCATATTCTGTCTCACTATTCTCCATCACACAGTCCCTCGCTTCCTGGGTCTTAATAGTGGTGTAATTTACAGCTCTTGGTCAGACCAGCACTGTGTGTGTGTGTTTTAAAGGGCGTGTCCCACAGCCCTCATCAGTGTTGGCTCGAGTGCAGAGTGCCTCTTGTCATAACCAGTACCAGATCTGTCACATACCAGATCTGTTACAGTCCACTAAATGCAGAAATGCATTACAGATTATCTTTTATATGTTGGCGTTAGCATTAGCCAAATACCCTTAAATGTTTTGTTACCAGGACTCATCTATTAGTGAAAAGAAGGCCCTCAGCTGTTATTTTCATTATTATGTAATGAATTCAATGTTAAATTACTAAAATTACAGGGCATCAGGGCTGGGTATTAATATTATTTAAATCTCAAGTGTGATTTTGGTTTCCAGTGATTATGAAAACACGATAATTGAGATAAAATGAACTAATTTCTGTTATAAAGTTCTCATTTTGCCTGGTGTTATAATTCAAGCACACACCTTTACTTTACAGAGGTATGCTTTCACCCCACCCTAACAGCCCGAACTCACCGTCTCAGCTGAAGCCAAAATTATGGAAATTCAACCTTTAGTCAATGTGGTCTGTCTAGCGCCATGTAGGTGAACCTATGGAAAGCTGTCTTAGTCTCCAATCACCAATGGTTTCTGCTGTCAGTTGGCTGACAGTTTTGGCTCTTCATTGCTCTACTGGTTGCTGCTACCTGAGAGTCATTTTGCACCCATCTGAACCTGCAGACTTCCTGCAATGGAGCCTCGGGCTATACAGTCCTCGCAGCAGGAACAGTGAGGCATTTTATTTTATAAAATTGGAATTAATGACTAATTTTCACATTTTACAAACCCATCCAGTGGGCTGGATCAAACCTTTAGCAGGCCACTTTGACGATCCTCCTTTAGCAAGTGAATTGAAATTGTATTTGTAACTACATGTTAAACATGTCATAGTTGGTTACATTTCAAAGAAAACATGAAAAATTCATATTAGGAAGCCAAAAGCCTGAAAAGTAGTGATACAATCCTGAAAGCAGGCTCACTCCTGTTCTGCAGAGCTGTGTGTCAGTCCTCTCTAAAGTAGATGACTCTCAGCAGTAATAATTGCAATCAAGAGAATATTTACTGCTGCTTTCAGCAATGTGCTGCACGTGACAGAAGTAAACATGAGACATTGCCAGACAAGCTGAAAGTGTTCATATCAAGATGAATATTTCATATTCTGTTATGTAGTAAAGGGTATTTTTAGAGCTTGATAGCATCTCTCCAGTAGCTTATGAATTTTGAATGGCAGCTTTGAATATTTCACCAGTCGACTAGAATAGCCGGGGCTGGATGCAAGATATGACAGGCTGGGTATTTACTGAGTGGTGCAGTGACAGGTGATCGCGCGCTTCATTCTGCCTTGTCTTTTTATTAATGGTTGTCTTCTCCAATCATTCACTAATCGTCTTCCTGTAGCAGTTAAGTGTTGTTTTGATGGCATCACATGATATGATTTGCTCTAAATTAAATAACAGATGAGTTGTAGATTAAATGTAAAGCATGTGATTAGAGCTGAAAAGAATATCAAATTTATCAATTAGCCAATCAACAAGAAAAACTATTTGGCAACTTTTCAGTTACCAGTATTTGTTGTAGTGATTTTAACAAATAAAAAAGTAAAATATTCTCTGGCTCTAGTGTCTTTGGATGTGAGGATTTGATGTTACTTGATGTTACCTAATTCAGACCATCCTTACTAAGTATGCACCAATCAGTTCCAATCAATTCTGGGCTCATATGAATAGTGATTAAAATGGTAATTTGGTTGGTTAGTGCTGCACATTATTTTTTTTACATTGCTTAATCTCTCAAATTGTGCCACGATAACAAAACAAATCTTCAATGTGCATCCATTCTGAAGTATTTCAGCTCTTCATTGTGCCATAAAATTGATAATATTAGCTAAATACACTCACACTTTGTTAGGCATACCTTTCTAATTCCAGCTTGGATCCTCGTTTGCCTCTTGAATTGCCTCAGTTCTTCTTTGTATAAGTTCAACATGGTGCTGGAAGGATTCCTGAGAGATTTTGGTTTGTACATATGATAGCTTCAAACAGTTGCTGAAGATTTGTCAGCTCCACATTCATGATGCCAATCTCCTGGTCCACCATATCCCAAAGGTGCTCTTTTTTCACACCATTGTGAAAATGATGATTTTGTGGGAAAATCCAGGTAGTTCAGCAGTTTCTGAAATACTCAGACCAGCCTGTCTGACACCAACAAACCAATGCCATTTGACAGTTAACATTTGAATTGTTATACCTAATAAAGTAGCCAGTGACTATAGGTTGATAGTCATTATTTCATTTCCTATAGTAATGACAAACACACATGTGAAACAGGGTTTTGAAATCCCAATAATCCCTCATTTAATTATTAAAGTAGTTTTAAAAAGGTGCTAAGTCGGACATTCTGCTCCCATTCTCACAGGCCGTCATCAGCCCCTGTTAATCCTACATGGTTTATGTGTCATTATACGCCGCTTGAACTCCTGCTGCACCAGTTAAACCACAGTGACAGCCTGCACTACATTATCTTTGCTTTAATGAATCAACATTTTATTAAATGAAGTTTCTTTATGCTGAGCCAAGTGTGTCTGCCTGGCTGGGCGCTGTTCTCCATGTGTTGTCACCCATTACACCATCATTATGCATCCATCAGGCATGCGTCTGGAATGAGTGGACCCTCCACTCCTATCCTCCCTCCAGCAGTGTAGCCTCAAACCTCAGCTATTGGAATTCCAAGATCAGCTTACACCGTTGCTATATGCTCTCTTTATGAAGCGCACGGTGGCAAATAGGAGTAATACAACTTCTCAAAGGAGCCTTTCAGACAGCTCCAAAGCCAGAGTTTACATTCAGGGTGGACAGCTTAGCCTATGTACCATATTCCCACATTTCTGACTCAGGTGTTTGTCCGCACGTGCCAGTGACTGATTGATGATGTCTGCGCTCAGTTTCCACATGTGGGTGGTTTATGGCATTCTGGATGAATAGTGGTATCTTATGTACAGTGAATCCTGTTTCATTTTCATCGGGGTTTTTTGGTTTCTGAAGCCTAAACAGACCCTATAGAACCACATTTAATCACAAATCCTGTGTATGATGTGTTAAATCTGACCCAGTCACATCAAACTGCTCCCACAGTTAATCCCTGGTAGCATCTGCTACTGCTGTAGAGTCATTCACACCATTGCCATGCTACATGGTTAAAAATATATTGCTTCAATGAGATTTCTTCATGTCAGGTTCATCAGTACTGGTTGCAGTTGTACTGGAAATGGAACAAAGCAGATATGTGTGAAGTGGTGCATTATTCTGCATTATCCATCCATAATCTATATCCTCTTTGCCCTCCAGTGGGTCACGGGGGGTTAGTAGAAATCCCAGGTGACATTGGAAGAGAGTTTAAAGTCACCAATAATTTTGTGTAGGTATTTATTTATTTATTTTAAGGAATTTTGAGAATCACGTGGTTTGAGGACCATCTGTCCCAAAATCAGTGACAGAACGGTCGTTGTTAAGGAATAACAGGACAAACTGGGTTGACTGTGAATAAACATCCAGTCTTCTCACAATTCACTTTTTAGTTCTTTAGAAGCAAATGTCAGCTGCATGTTATGGATTTTTTGCAAGCAATTTGAACAGCTGCAACTTGCGAATGTTTAGCGACTCTGCATGATTATTTATCACTGCAAACAAATTCTGCACATTCATCTGCAACTGGAAGCTTTTTGCTTTCTGTCTGAAGTCCTCGAGTAGTATGAGTTCTGTTCAACACTTGGATTTGAGTAGATTTTCTTTGCACAAATGAAAACTTATGATGGTTTAGCTCTTTATTAGCCCATTAATAGTTTTTGGCTACACAGGAAGTCTTGAAAAATTGACCAGTGTCCACAGAGGCTAGCCAACGGGTCCCATGTTGCTTGAAACAGCTGATCTGTCTGATCATTTTAACGCTTTTTTGTTATTATCCCAACTCGTTAAGATCATCACCTTGGTGCTCAACTCGTATTCTGTAAATCTGGATAGTCCTAGACTGAAAAAAGCAATAGTATAGTGTCAAGAGTTGAGAAACCCACTCTTTTATTCTTTGCAGGTAGTCAGCCTTAAAATCTTTATGATAATGCAACACAAAAACAGGGTTGTCAGAATCTGTAGATTGTTACTTTCTGGGATCTTATTATTGCGGTGTTGTGTATGACTTTCAGCTGGAGCTAAGAGGCTCAGAAGAGAGCTTGAGGCACACATTGTCTGTTTCAGCTGTGTCTAATTGGTAGATATGTGTGTCCTTCTGCATTTTGTGTGAAGCTTGTAGTGATTACTGTGTGCCTGTCTGATAAATTATTAAGTTATAACCAGTCAACCTTCTCGTTCCAGTCCCTTTAACTGGTGAGCTCCACAAACCCAGTGGAAAACACCCAGTGGTCTACCCATCTGCTTGTCTTTATTGCTTTATAGCTTTTAATGCAACCAAGTGACATGACTGAAACACATATCCTGATTGCCCTGATTTTCCTAAAAAATAAAAAGTATATAGCTTGATTGTGTCTTACACGCTTGAGGTTACATAATCATTTACAAACATGGAATTCAGAAGAGCCAAAAATAGGGACATAAGTCTGAGATGTCTGAGAGTTAAGCAGGGCCATGTCAGACCTGCTTTGTTTGCATAGTAGCGGCGGCGGGTAAGATGATGCATGTTGACCCAGTGAGGCGGACTTCAAACAAAGGTTTATCGCACATCTCTGTCAGTCCGACAGGAGCATTGCTGTGTCTTCATTAACGCTCTGAGATGATCTGGGCCTCTTTGTCATCTCACCTCTTCTGAACCATATGGTTTCTCCCTGAGGGAAACTGCCTGAGTGAGAAGGAGAGATGTAATAATTAAACATCGGCAGCGATTTTTCTTTTTCATTCGAGAGGTGTGGGTCGGGCTGTCATCAGAAACATATTTGCTGCTTTTCTTTCTGTGTGAGAGCAGCTGCTGAGGAGTGAATGTGCAGACTACTGAATGCTTGATTGGCAGAAGCATTTGTCTGAAGGTGCCTGGGGACAATTGTCCAGATCAGGCAGGGCTCCTTCACAGGGGAGCTTGCTAATACACCAAGCTTATGCAAACCCCCCCACCCACACCCCTGCCACCCTCCTCCTCCTCCTCCTGGACCCAGGCTTTTGTCTTCAACTGTTAGTTTTTCCGTGAGTGTCCAACACATACTTCTCACTGCAGCCGACCTGAAGGAAATCCCCTGGTTTTTTTTTTCTTTCCTGGAAGTTTGAGGCTGTCATGCAATTTCTTCTCTGCTCCACACAGATGGTCTCCATAGCAAACTGTGGATTTTGATAATTGTTTTTGCCAGTGGAAGAGAAGCAATGCACTGGTTCATAAATATGTCGTGGGCATGACTCACAGGGACTTGGACTGGTAGATTTTGAGATGTTGCATCATGGCTTATGTTTGAGTTGGATGCTTTTTAACATGAAAAGAAAGAAAGCTTGTGCTAACATCCTCCTCATGACCAAAGCATGCAGGAGAAAAGTCCGCTGTTGTGTTGGTAGAGGATTTTTTAGCTTGAGGCTTTTGACTTTTGAAAATCGATTGCAAATGTATCAGCTTTTTAGCAGTCATGGACATGAATTGCCAGGTATTTATCATGTCAGTAAGCTCAAATTCACACGTAATGTTTTTTGATAGGAAGTAGGTAGAAGTGAGGCGTTACCATGGCAAACAAGGAAACAAAGATTAACAAGATGCATCTATTGATGTATGTGAACACAAACTTAAGCAATAAAAAGACGCTTATTTATGTTTTTGTGCAAGCTTCTCCTATTGTATGTTCTTATTTAACTCACTAAAGTATTTCTGATTTTTACTGCTTTAAAGACACTGTTTATACTATTTCTAACTGCAACAGCTTCCCTGACTTTCTTGCTTTGTCTTTATTTACTATCCCTTCCCTCCAGGAGAAAGAGGCTGGTTGTGCATGTACACCCAAACTCTGTCCTCCCTGGCAGATAGAGTGCACTAAAATTATATTATAACCCCTTATAAACAATCATGGCCTCATACACTCAGATTTGGGTACTTAACTGAGCTTAAAACAAGCTCAGTCTGCTTGGATATCTGCCTGATCAGCTCAGCAGCCTGTTACTTCCCCACAGTAGTAACTTGCAGGGTTCATACCCCTTCTGTACCCCTCTGAGAGCATTATGAAGAAGGGCTTTATGGGTGTGCAACAGTGTGGGTGCAGTCTGTCCCCTGTCCCTCATTAGCCAGTCCTTTGTTACAGTAAGCCATACCGCGCGGATCCCAGATGCAGCATGTCCAGATTAGATCTTACACCCGCCAGGAGTCTTGAAAAGCTACCCCTGAATTGAGCCTAATCCTCCTGCAAGACTTTCTCTTTTTTTCTGGCTCTCTGCACCACACACAGACACAAAAACACACACATTCACAGCCACAGATACATAATGGGTAACACGCACACATACGCACACTAATTGGAGACTTCAAAATTACTTATTGTAGTTTTTGGAGCCTGGTCGGTGCCTTGTGTCTTTAATCCCCATCCAGAGATCCTGTCAGCTGCGCACAGACCACAGGCCTTTTCTCCTTTGTTATACAAATAAGAGCTGCAGATAATCATCTAATAAATCCGAGACTCCAAGATTTGAGTGGATTAAAATGAAGCAGCAATTCGTTTCCATTGTGTTGTGTCCCTTAGAAATATAAACATCTGATATGAGTTTAACAACTGACGAAACACAACTTTGGCTGTTAGATTTTGAGGATATTTCTGTTGTAAGAGCTAGCTTATTCCTTTACAAGTAAAAGAACAGGACGAGCTCCAGCTTGTTTTAGGCTATCCAAATCCAGAAATCCAAACTGGACTTGATCTGGTCTGGTCTAGTGTATAAGCATGTCACTAATGTGATTTCATCTTAAAGACTCATAAGTGGTCTTTAAAAATCCCACACTAGTCCCTAAAACGCTTGGTTGTTTCTTCATCTATGCCTTTATTTCACCACAGCTGCAGTCTTTAAGTTGTCTTTGGCCTTACAAGTGATGTTGTGTGACACCACAAGGCCATTTGTAGAATTATCAGCAGGGGAGACTCCAGTACCTAATTTTCACCAGTATGGTGCCACTGCCAATGGTGAGCCAGTTTTTGTCCTTTTAGAACACCGCAGCATTTCAGGAATGTGTAGAGCTGAGCATTATGTAGCAGAGACTGGGCTTAACGCCGCTCACAGTTGTCAAAATAACAGCAAAGCTCTTGCTTTAGTCGTAACATCTTGTGCCAGTCTTCTCAGCAACACAACACCAGCACTAGATCCAGTTTTGGTGCTTTTTGAGATGATGGCATTAGATGATTAGATTAGATGGTACTCTGCAAACATGCAAAGCTATAGACGACTACAGCTGTCAAAATCTGTCAAAATACAATCCAGAGTGAACTCTGACACTAACATGTCACAAGTGTGCCACAACAATGCAGAGTTATTATTTATTTATTTATTTTTAGAGGATATGACTGTGGAAAGATCTTTGAACCAAACATTTCAAACTCTATAGAAGTCATAGCAGTTTTCATGGGTGGATAACCAAAATGGACAAAATATACTTACTCATTAGTTTCATGGTACCAATTTTAGGACTAGCCTTTTGTTTTGTTTCAGAACGGGTTTTAGATTAAGCAACAACACCAGACTGGTTAAAAATATGACCAGAACTAGTCTTTTTTTCTGTGTAATGGATGGATGCATGGAGTTCATGAATGGGCAACAACTCTGCAAGTCCAAACTGCAGTGTGTTGGGTTTAGGCAACAACAAGGGCAGTGACCAGCAACAATCAGTAAACCCTCTGTCTGATGGTCAGTTTTTCACAGTGCCACCCTCCACACCCACTGATAGAATTTCACAACCATCCGTGACTGGCCTCAGGTTGTTTCTCTCAGCTGGTCCAGGCTCGAGTTGTTGTTACTGCTTTTCTTGGGTTGACAGCATTGGACAATTTACACATTTGTGTTGTCTCATAAATTTCTTCAAAGTATTTTCGTGGTTGGTGTTAAAGAGCTGTTTTATTATGTGTTTGAACATGGGCAGCGCCCCATTAACCTGTTGCAGCTCTTCTCTGTTTAATAAACTGAATACTTTTGGTTTTTTGGCTGTCTGAAAGACACGATAAGGTTGACAGTTTTTCAGATTTCATGACATTTTATGAAGTTTATTTAGTGTTTTTTATTTAAAGTTAATGACATTTATTTTATTTCACTTTCTTTATAAACTAACAAAAACATAGGCTGTGCGCTACACAAAAGCCTGAGAAAGACTTGAGTCTTTAAGGCCTTGTAGCATTAATGGGTTTTTTTTTTGTAGTATTAGACTGCAAAGGTTTGAGCTTAGTGTATTTTATACAGTTAAGTTACAACTACACAAACATGGAAAACACTGAATTAGTTTTTTTTTTCTGAATAGATTTTTTCTTTGGTTGGCCGCCCGATGAATGTTGCCATGAAATGTCTCTGTAGACACAGTCCTTGCAGCAATTATGGTAATTCACTAATATGCCCTGAATTATCCCAGAAGCTGTGAATATTTCAGCCTACAATCCAATTTCCCCTAATAATAATAAAAAAAAACCCCAAAGCCAAATCCACAACTCAGTACTTTTTAAAGTTTTTACTACTCCTGTGTCAAACTTTTATATCCATATAAAAAGTTGTACCTATTATGGTCTTCCTTATTTTCTGTCAAATATTTGATTATAATGCTGCACGCTCATATTGAAGATAACCAAAATTTCAAATGCTGAGTTAGGTGTATGTGCAAATAATCCCTGTGAGACAGTAAACACTCATTTTGAGGAGGCCGTTTATTATACTCTTGGCTCTGCATGAAGACAATAAAGGCAGATATTCTCTGTGGTCGAGTCAGTCACACAGCTCTGGGCGTGACCTTAGAAACCCCACCCACCTACCGTTAAGACGTTTTGTTTGCAAGTGGGAGACAGTCAAACAAAAGTTTGATAAAAGGGAGAGGAACTAAAACAGCTTGCACTGAGGTTCACGGTAAGTATTTATAACTGTAACTATAAATCATGTAAAGCTACTTGAACTGAGTTCAATAAAAACATTTAGCTAGAAATTTGCATATCAGATCCCTTTTAAGTCCAATGTGAAGAAAATGATGATTTTTAACATCAAAGAAAGTCAAAGGAAATGATAAACAAACAGTTTTCATAGCTCAAGACGCAAAAAAGTGCTAGAAAGATGAAGTTGATTTTATTTCAGCTTTATTTGATAGACACAGTTTAGAAAGGATAGAAAGGTGAGGGCAGAGATGCGGTAAAGGGCCGTAGGTCTGATTCGAACCTGGGCTGGCCACTCTCAGTCGTATGGCATGTGGTTGCCTACTCCACGCAATGAGCTAAACCAGCACCAAGACAATTAATCAATTAATTAATTTTTGGACCATCCATGTAGAAATTGTTTGCAAAAAACAAACTAACATCCAAAACAAAAAGAAAACAAAAAAAAGCAAAGCAAGTGCTGATCAAAATGAACAGGATGGGAAAGAAAGCATGTAAAAGGACACTGTTGTAATTATTAAGATGTATGAAAGTTGCCATGTATACTTAATAATATCCTTAAACATGACATCCTATTTTTACACTCACATTCACCGATTTCAACTCAACTGCTAAACTCTGCAAAAGTTGAAAAAATAAAGTAACTTCCTGAGGCTGGAAAAGAGAATCTGTTACCATAACTGCACAAAAACACACAAAGAGAACAATTATGTAGTTATTTAGACAGCTAAAATGGATTATTTCAGTGGAGGAATGCAGGGGCTGCACCAAAGCCTAGTAAAGGAGAGATAAGAATTATTCTTTTAACTGTGAATCATGCACGGCTGTAACACATGACCCCTTTAGGTCCAGTTTGTGGCAAATCATCACCTTCTGTGTGTGGTAACATTAAAAGACATCAGGAGAAATGAGACGGACAGCCAGCGTCAAGCCTCAAATCAGCACTAGTTGCTGTTCCTCTTGATCACGGACACACACAAACCATGAAATCACACTGAGAACACCCGTTTCCAGTGGATGGCATTGTTGTGGTCAGGTATATTGCCGGGGTAACGGCATAATATTTCTGTGTGGCGTGTCTGGTTCTTTCTGTTTGCTTTGCACCAAGCGTAATTCCCAGCCAACACAAATTCATTTTTCTTATCATGTGTTTTAGATTTACAGGAATTCCGATACATATGATGTGGTTTGAAACCCTATAACATCCTTAAATGCATTAATAGAGGTAAGAAGTCTTGTTTGCCTTGAGACACAAGCGGTACCTCATGACTTACCCCCCATGTGTGTAACACACTGTATGCATCTTGTACATAACCATTCTTGTGAGACTTAATCCTTGTTTTGGCTTCCTCAAGTCAAGTGTCTCAGCTGCCTGTGTTTGGCGACTTCTATTTCTGCCGTCTTTTCCATACAGCATACCACATGCTATATCGAGCCGAGTGAATGTGGTAACAAGATGCTCATAACCAAACGCGGAGAAGGAACATTCCACGACTGGGTTCCTGATGTTGTTTTCATGGTCGCTGCTGTCTCGGATGGCAAATATTCCTCAGAATCAAAATAGGCCTGTATTTACATTTTCTCTCTCATTCTAAACGACTTTACACACCACGCCGGCTGTTCACTGATATGCATTAGCTGTTGCTAGAAGTGAACTGCTAATTTGTCCAGTCATAATGCCTCACTCTGGAGACACGCCGGGCTATTAAAGATGGCACCACTTTGTGTAAAGCGCACCCATTGAACATCGGAATCCTGAAGTTGCTGTTAAAGCGGCACAAATGCTCCAGAGAGTGCTTGGATGAAAAATGTGATTAAATATTAAGTTGATGTTTGGGCCGTGCTCTCTTCCGGAGAGATTTACTAAAAGGTATGAGAGCTGAGGTCATCCCAGACATCTCACTGCTCCTAAAATAAAAGGCAGTTGCTGAGCCTCTGTGGAGCTTGAGAGGTGGAAGGATTTGAGAGGTGTTCCCTTGGGGACGTATGAAGGCGTTGGCTGTAGGGTTGCAGAGTTTGAGGGTCTAATTGAGAACAAATTGTTCCGGGCAAAGAGGCGGGGTATCGCTGTCATGCTCAAGGTTATTTGGGGGTTTTATGGAACGCAACTAACGTTGAAAAGCTCAAATGCAGTTAGTGGTTCTTGTACCAGTTGTGTCCCCTCGTGTCTGCAGACAGAGTTTAAAATACCAGAGTGTGCATGCAGAAGACGTCACAGGTGAAGGTAGATAACCTTCTGTGACATGTAAGACCTCAAATTGTGTTTTTGTGGGATTTGTTTTGTCTGCACGCCTTTATTTATTGTGCTAAAGGTGCCTCACAGATGTTCTCAATGACTTGCTACTTCCAAGACGTCACGTGAAGTAATAATGGATTACGAGACTACCCGACAGTCCCTGGTTGAATTCCAGTCTAATCTGAGTGCATCTAATTCCCCTGCTGTCTTTCCCCACACTTTTCAGGAGGAAGCAGCTACAATGCTAACGCTGTAAAGTGATCTAAGAATCCCACAAACCTCTTGCTGCCTATTTCCTGGAATGAGTTGAAAGCTATATAATAACAGATGGGAAAGAGATCCATGCTTTTTGTTCAGTATATAAATTAATTCTAAAGTTCATCTGATTATTTCAGCAGTCGGAGAAGTCAGATAAAAGGGAATTTTAGAAATGACACTTGCTCACTCTGTTTCCTCGGGTTCTGTTTCTTTATTCATGGAATAGTAGCAACAGAAACACCACATTAAAAAGATTTTCTAAAGACACCTGTTATACTTTCACACATCACCTCCTATTATTTCCTGTTGTAACAGTGGATGCTCTTATTAAAGATGGTCAGCACTTGTACTAGTAAACACTGAGCCTAAGGCTTAGGCTTAAGACTGCAGTAAACACTGTGGTTCAGACAGGTTTTTTTCTTAGTCTTGGCTGTGTATGAACAATCCCTGAAAATCTTAAACTCTATTAACTTTATTCCGGCATCTGTCTTTTGGCTTTGGACAACAGCTGCTAACTCAGCCAGATTGTAGGCAAAATGTGGCCAGAAGCCTAACAGGGACATGCTGCAGATTAACGTTCGCTTTGTAGCTCTGCTTAACTGTATGGTTTCTGTTAAATAAGCAAATAAATAAAGGGGAAATATGCAGCAGTCACCGTGTGTTTGTGCAACTTCTGGTATTCTCTCCGACCACCGTGTGTGCCACCCAGGCATCAGCTCTTTGTAGTTGCCAGATGAGCTGCAGGCATGTAAAGGTGGGTGGATTATTATTAGTACATTTTTGTGGGTTATAGATTTCTCTGGACTATATATATTTCCTTATCTGCCTTAGGCCCACTTGCCTCCTTCCAAAGATGAAGTTGTTCATTTTTCCTGTCAGATAACTTGAAAAACTTTCAGAAACTTTAAATTTGAGAACATTTTTTCTTTCCTTTGACTTGTGTGCGCCTTTTGTTTTCTCCTTTTATTTGTTCTTATGATTTATTGATTGCCCTCGGCACGTGTTGGTGCATGCGCGAGTTGGCAAGCGCACAACTAAAAGTTTTAAGGGGGTTTGCTGTGGGAGAGAAGAGTGAGAGAGAGAGAGAGATGAAGGGGACTGGAAAGGAGGAGAATTCACTTCAGGCTGCCTGAAAGTGTGTGTGTGTCTGTGTGTGTGTGCATACTTCAAGGAGAGTTTTGTGTGGTAAGTGGGTGGGTGCGTCAGTTAGTCGGCCTGGGCTCTCTGCAGTGCGCTCAGCCGCTGTGCTCTCCTCTCGGCTGACTGGAAACATCATGTATCTCTTGGACGCTTATAGGAACAGCCTTGTTTCCCCAGACTGAGACCAGAACAGACCGAGGAAGAGAGACGCAGCAAAATGAGCTTTGCTAGAAACTTGAAGTAGAATATCCAGAAGAAAAGACACACAAACAGGGGCATTTTTTGAAGGCAGTTTTCATCTATTCGGTCTTGGCTATGCCATGCTGGCCCAGAGGAACGGGCTCCCTCCAGGCTGTAAGCCAGCTCACCTGAAGGATCACCCTGATCTACGGGATGTGGATGTGAAATCCCAGGGTTGTTGTTCTCTCTCTCCTTCCCCATCTTCCGGAGGATGCCCTTGGGCTCGACTAGCGGGTGTGGATGGCTGCTTGTCAGAGCCATACTGTCTTTGGTTCCAGCTTTTGGCCAGAGCCTACTGGGGCGAAGTGGAACTGGGGCTCACCAGTCCCAACCGCAACGTGTCCTGGGCTCGGCTTCGAGAAGCCTCCAGGAAGAACTGCGTCCGATCTCGGGTAAGGAGTGGGTGTACATGTGCATGAGAGCATCCTGGAGAGCATCTTGGCAATTTGAGATTGTGAAGAGTGGAGCTGTGCTTGAGTTTTGAGGCGCTGGGGGATAACCAAACTCCCTAAAAAATGTGTTTAAGGCATATCTGGCAGAGGCATATAGGTTTACATAGGAAGCATCTGAGCGGGGAGGAGAGGTTAGGGGCAGCTACACTTTGTTGTACTGTCTGAGGAATTTTGTGTGCGTCATCCTGCTCCCCAACAGCAGGGTAGTCCTGTTTCACTGACCGATATCTCTGGTAATGTGAGTGTGTCTCTGTGTGTTTGGGTTAGGTTTCGTTTATTGTTATTGGTCCCTAGGGTAGATTCAGAATGACATTGTCAGGGGACAATATTGTTTTTGGTTCCATCTGCACCTCATATTTTCACGATTATTTTCTTAAATATAACCATGACAGCAGCCATTCTTTATTTTCTGTGGAGTGGGCTAAACCTTAGTGAAATGAAGTCAACCGTTGCGCTGCCAAATTAGGGAATTAAAGGCATATTTTCCTATGATAGAGTGAATAAGGATTACTAATGTTAGAGCCTGTGGGGAGAGAAGTTTGGAAAGAAAACGAAGACAGTATGAAAGCTGCAGAGTGTGACTCACACACTTTTTTTTAAGAAAAGGAAAGAAAACTGAGTCCACAAGTAATGCCATTTAGATTTGGTCAAACTGCATATACATAAAGAAGCGGGAACAGGTTTGGAAATGTACTTTGATGTCTGTGTTGCCATATGGTACCAGAGCCTGCAGCAAGCCCTCAGCGTGCACATAATGGTGAGTGTTTTGATGAACAGATTGCATGCATAATTGATTAGTATTTATCAGGTAATTGTGAGCTTGTTTAGAAAAGATTTATAGCATTATACATTTCAAATATCTAGACAGTAATAGTTTCCCTTCTATCCTGCTTCTCTTTTTTCTATAATTCAGTAGTAAGAAAAATAAAGCTTTGCCATAGGCATTTAAGCCTAATAGCTCAACTATTGCATAATGCGAATTTAAATTTTAAACACGAAATCAAAACAAACAGCTGAGTTGCACTGCGTCAGCTCTTTTCCCTCTTCTCCTCTGGTTACATTATGGACTGTGGCTTACATCCAGCTCCACACCACTGGATATTGGTGGTGATTTCACCAGTCATACCATTAGGCCCACACCCATCCCACTCTCTGGAGGTTTCTACATGTGCTGCTCCCAGGCAGACAGGCAGGAGAGAGGAAAGAGGAACCAGAGAAACAATGTCTTTGTTTTGGATCCATACCTAAGCCGTATTTTGGTAGGAGAAGAGCCTGTGGAGAGATCTGGGTTGAGGCTGAAACTCTTGGCAGGCTCCCGCATCCTGGAACGACTATGGTAGTGTTAGCAGTAACCGCTAACGCACGCCCTGTGGTGCAGTGGTTCAGCTCCATCGTTACTTTGGTGATGGATGTGACAGGAGTCTCGCTGCTCAGACAGCACCAGGAAAGATCGCTTATGCCGTCATACTGAGTCGCTGTGATTGAGACGATAAAATATTTCCTATTGCTTGAACAAGGTGCAATGTTAGTACTGTTGTAAAGGTTACAAAAATAGTTTGAAAATTTACTTTGGACTAAGCAAAAGATCATTACTTGTGATTTAATGCTTCGTAGTTGATTTTAACACACCAAGCATTGGAAGAGAAGCTCATTTGTACTCTTTTACTCAAAAGTGCGGCTATTTCCTCCTCCATCAGTACTTTATTAATGGTATTGTGGGAAAATTTGAAAGATGAAAGGCTGATCGCTCATGGTGTTCAGCTCTTTCCCTGTGTCCTGTCTCATCATGAGAAGACAGAGCAACAGAGTTGCACCCACTCCGGGTGTCTGCATCTCTTTCAGTGGAAGGATGAGGAGAATGATGGACCTCCATCTCCTTTGTTTTTTTTTGATGGAGGCAGTCTTCAATCAGTCTAACACCTAAATCCAGTCTGCGGCTCGTATTAGATGAGAAATAAATTACTTCACCCCTCCAGTATGTTGTGGTACTTTCTGCCACCAAATCTTCTTCAGTCCTCAATGGTTATTTTGCTATGTGGGCATGTAAATAAAGTTTTTCTACAGCTGTGCATCCAAGAATTCTTACAAAAACTCTTGCATCAGACGAAATGATTTTATATCAGATAGACTTCTCTTGTAGATTAGAAATAACATTAGAAGTTCCAGCAATGTTGCAGCATGAACAGATGGCAGTAAGATAATTAAGCCTTATTTCCTTCCTGTAATGTGGCTATTCATTATGAACACAGTATCGATTCAGCCAAACACCGTGTGATATACTTAGTCGCTACTTTGGTTTCAATTGAGTCGAAATTGGAAAACAAGTAAATGCTACTCAAATTTTCCCAGTAATATTCTCAGTGCTCCAAAAACTTAGTTTCACTTAATAGTCCAAAAGTTTAGGAATGGTTAAGGAATCGCAACAGATTACTAATTATTGAGTAATTAACTAATAATAACAATGATACTAACTAATAATGCACTATTAAAGCTAATAATGTTTAATAGTTTTTAGGACTTTGCTGTATGTTATGTTCATCTATATACATGCATATCTCCTTTTTTTTCCACATAATGCTCTTGAAAAATGTATTGGCTCACAAACCGATCACATTTCATCAACATGCAACCCTAGATCTATAAGCCCAGATATGAACAACCACACAGCCTTTCTGCACATACAGTTTTAATTTTCATCTTCAGAAAATGAGCATGGTGTGCAGTCAGTGACGCACTGTGTCATCTCGGCTACACTTTCTTTCCCCCCCCCCCCTTATACAACGATTAAAGTGAGAGTTTTGCAGCTCATGTGCCACATGTGTTGTGTTACGTAGGCATAACTGTAATGTTACGCAACATGAGAGCTGCCAGCATTTAAAAAGGTTGTTTTGGGTTTTTTTTTATCTTGTGCTAGTCACAGTTGGTATGTAGAAGATAAGTCTGTCATCACGCAAGTATGTCAAATAGCCCTGCAAAGCCCCGAATGTGCAATAACTGAAGCCATATGTACTGTATGGCTGTGTGGAGGTTGAGGAAGCAGAAAAAGGCTTAAATGACAGTCCTGATTATTTTGACAGATACTGTGATCTCTGACATTAACCACAACCCAAGAACAAAATCTTTTTACTGTTTTTAGTCAGAATTTCAACTGTTTTAAACAAAAACATGTGCCCGAAATGAGGTCTTAATCAACAGCTTTCACAGAGTTTGATGAATTTCTCACCATTTTGGCAGATCGTATTGATAATTTTATATTTGAGACATTTTGAGCTGGAGTGCAAAATGTCAGTGAAGTCAAAGTTTAGAAAAGTCCATAAAACAAAACCAAAATAATCCCCTTACGAGCTTCAGGTGCTTTGGTGGAAGTAATCATAAAAATATGTAGCTGTTTGACTTCCCACAGATGTTATATTACAGATTTACTGAATGTTAATCATCCACTGCGATGGTGTTAATCTTCCAAAGTGTTTGTGATGAGAGGAACAAAGAAAGATATTCAACAGCTCTTTTTTCAGGTGGCAGTTATTTATGAAGTATTACTTAACATGAAAACACACTGAACTAACAGTGAACCCTCTTGTTGACTCTATCTTCCTGTTTCTGAAACCACAAAATGACCCGGTGTTATTCAGCTGGAACAACCTGCTCCTCTGTGATACCTGTGAAGAATCGCCAACAAGGGATTTCTCGTGTTTTTACATCAAGTTGATGAATAAGATCTGTGCATAGCCATGGGCAGTTTTTTTTAAAAGTAAAAACACACTTCTCTTTGTTTGACCAAAAACCACTTTGCTTTACACAATTATCAGGGGTGTTGTTAGCGGAGTGAGTGCTCTTTTATGTGGCTCTTAGTTTGTTCTGACTCTGAAATAGCAGATTTCATATCTGATAATGCAGAACAACATCTGCAGCAGGGATTTCCACTCATTTTTAGGGGTGAGGTTATGATCAATTATGCAATTTTTTTTGTTTAGTTTTCATGTTAAAAACAAATTCTCAGTCAAGCTATACTTACAATCTTAGACATTTAACGGGAACCTATTATCCTAATTCGTGCCTGTTTTTATTTTTGCACTCTACTAGTCTAGTTTTCTATTAGTGGTGCATCCCCTCAGCTCATTAACTGTTTGAAATAAGCTGTTTTAGTTCCTCTTCCTTTAAGCCACCTTTGTAGTGATTGGCTGGAATAAGTAAACAGCTCATTAACGACCTCGGAAAAAAGCGAAACCAGTGGTGCTGACGTCAGCTACCGAGCAAATTCCTATTTTAAGAAGAAAGTGAAACCATATCACTAACCTAACACTAGAAAATTAGTTTGTAAAACGTCAAGCTAATGTTTTAAAGACCTCCTTTCTAGTATTTATGTCCGGCTTCCACCTGCACTTTCTGTTCTGAAGATAAACACTCAAGTTCCTGTTTGTTTTTCCTCTTTTCAGGCCAAGCAGAAGGATGGGCGGGATCAGAGCGAGGCGTCAGCCGCCGCTTCTCCCGGAGTGGACGACGAGCCTTTTTCCTGGCCGGGGCCCAAGACGCTTCGCCTGCGCCGGACATCCCAGGGCTTCGGCTTCACACTGCGACACTTTATCGTCTACCCGCCTGAGTCTGCCGTCCACAACTCACTAAAGGTCAATGAATATCTCTGACCTCTCTGGTGACATTAATATATTAAAAAAAAACCTCCCAATACAACCAACCGAAGAAGGATCTCACTTAATTTAAAATAAAGATGCCTCCATAAAAGGTTATTGGTTGATCAAACTTGGGGATCTGATATCAGGCCTTTGGTATTTTTGAGGCATGTTAAACTTGGTTTCATATATAAACATTCAGGAGATCTTTTAGACTTTGTTTTAGCTTCTGTTATACTGCATCCACATTTTATTGGACAATATTGATATTAAAGACATTTTTAAAGTTTTATACTTGGAGGAACTTCAACTTCAGTGTTTTCATCCTTTTATTAGTCTTTTTTTATCTTTCTTTTACGTTAAATAGCTTTATGGTAGCCACACTGATTAGTGATCATCAAATTTGCGTGAGACTAGAAAAATACATAATCCCAGTTCTTTTAACTGCCAAGAAAAAGCAGCTGGGTTTGTTTTAACACAGTCATATATGCAAATGATAGCACATTCTCTTTAAATTCAAAAGTTTTACATATTAGTAGATAAGAAAAAAATATGCGATTCCCAGCAAATCTTAAATTTATGGTATTACAACATCAGAAGAACAACACTACAGGATGTATCACACCCTGCCAAGCCAAAATGCAGTTTTATGTGGAAGGTGCAATAAGTAGCTGCCAGGAGTATTCAGGTGTGTAAACACAGTGCTGAGAGAGAAAGACATTTTAAAAACTAATTTTAAAGAATAAACCTTTGCTGCTCACCAACCTGGGAAGGCTTATGAGGCCATTTCCATACAATTTGAAGTCCATCATTCTACAGAGAGAAACCTACAGATGTAGGATAGAAATTCAACATTTAATACAGTTAGCAAATTTTCCCAAGATTGGACGTCCCGACATATTCACCCCAATGCTCAGAGAAACTACAAAAAACCCTAAAGCTGCATGTCAGACTCTGTAGGGCTCACTTTGGACAGCACACTGAACAAGTATGGATTGTTTGGAAGTGGCCAGAAGAAAACCTCTTCTCTTTAAAGAGAACATGGCACAGCTTAGGTTTGCAAATTTGCTTCTGAGGAGACCACAAGACCTCTTGAACAATGTGGAGACAGAGCTCCGCGTTTGGGGAAAACCAACGACAACATATTAACACAAATGCCCCATACCAACTGTCAAGCACAGAGGTGGAGAGGTGATGATTTAAGCTTGTTTTGCAGCCACAGGACCTGGATACTATTAAAAACTCCATGAAGCCCAACTCAGGTCATATTAAAAGATTCTCCCAAGTCTTTTTTTAACTGGCACAGATAAAAAATGTCATATTTTCCCTCCAAAACGTCTGCTCTGGCCTTCTCCAAAATATAGATTAAGGGTTAAAGTTAGAGGTGCCAAATACGATGACTTAAACCTCAGAGGGCTAATCTTGTTCTTTTTTAAAAAATAATCAAATTAATAAAAATGTAACATTTTTGTTATTCTCCTGAAAGTTGTTGATTATTTTCTTTATCCAAGCCATAAAAGTGTTCCAACTGTGTTAAGAGGAAAAGATTTATTGGATTTATAAATGTAACGACAGTGTCTAAAATAAAAATGTGAAAAACAGTGTCCAGAAATGGCATGCTAAAAATAAAGCACATATCTTTCATACAAACTTTTGCCACTTTTAAAGTGTGGACAAAAGTCAAAGAGCTGCTTGGAATTAGTTTGCAGTTCGGCATCTGCTTTTGTAAGAGCGTTATGGAAAACTGGAAGCTCCGCCATCACAGACACCAACCTCACTGTGTTTTAGTTAAACTCTAATGTTAATATTCCTGTGTAGTGTTAGTTATGTTCAACAGCAGGGGTTTTAGCCATGCCTCACTTCTTTGATCCCACCTAGGAACTCTGCCAGCCATCCTCTAGATAACATCAGGACCAATCTGCCCTTTGGTATTAATCCAGTCGTTGCAGTGCTTCCGGCTCTGAATGGGCACAGACTAACATGGGGTAAAGGGCTCTGGCTGCACACATAGGTCTCCTTTAATGGGAAAATGTGCCGATGTTTTGAGTCAGTTCACTCAAAGCTTATCATAGCATGCCTCTTATTAGTTTTTGTAAGTGATAATTCTGGATAAGTTGCGTTTACTTTCCTCTGAAGTCTATTTTGACAACCTCTTGTTTTTGCACAGAAGGATTTCCTACAAAGTCAGCATAGCATGTTCTGTTTATAGCTTTTGGCTTCGGTTCTGCATGTTGAAAGAGAAACTGTGGCACGACAGTTAGGATTTTCAGACTTTTATGAAACCAGAGAGATAGACAGATTCTCCCAGAGGTCTTCTTGGGTATCACAGTGTTGTTTCGGGCACTTTCAAGTCCAGTCTGGGTCTACTTGTTTTTTCTGTGATCTTGCTGTAACATTTTCAATATGGAGCTGGCATTAGAAAGAAAACTCGAGGCACTAATGTCGTCTCCCACACTTGGCAATTAGCACTTTTCTCTCTGTTCTTTTAGTTATGTTGGTGTAAAGAATTACAAGCTGTTTCGCAAGATTTCGCTTCCTTTTAGCTCAGTGAAAAAGCATTCAGAATGAAACATTACATTTGACCATAACGAGCTCTTCTATTACATAACCTTAGCCGACAAGAGGACAGTTAAAAAGGAGCTCATGCCTGTACATCCATCACTTCTTCTCATTGTAATTACTTTTAGAGTCTTGGATTCGAGTTCTTGACTAATCGCAATGTGAGGATATTGGAGTTAGTTTGAAGAGGGTCAGGCCGTCTTAAGCAAAGCCTTGGGAGAGCAGGGTGACTTAGAGGGTACATGCAGAACATGTGTGTCACAGAGCGGAGGTGGATTAAAGCAGAAGTGTGTGGGCTCTGAAGGAAATAACAGTTTTATGTGTTAAATAAGTGGAAAAACACAAGCATGGCTATGAAATGTGTTTCCTTTAGTCTAAACTGTTTAAGAGATTGTTGTTGTAATCTTCACTTTCATTGGCAATCACTGTAGTCCCTCACCTAAAACTTCAGAAAAGGAAATGCTTCGACCGTGCACACAGCGTAAGACGTACCTGCACGCTTACTTTGGTTTCTCAGCTCTTGAGTCTATCATAGTAAGATTTGCCAGCGTTTTTGTGCTTCACAAGTAGTTCATTTTTGTTACTTTCATTTTTGGAAACGTTTGTGAGTAAACATGGGGTGTGGTGATACGTTGAAGTTTTCCGAGCACCTGCTATAAGTCCAACAACCACAGTTTGATGCTACACTTGCGTTCCCCACAACCCACATGATGTCTGTGTACACATTTCCATTTTAGCATCACAGAACAAAAACAAAAAGGCACCATCGTATGGTGGTATTCAGCTCTGTGCTTCATTACACAAAACTGTATTTATAAGCTGAATTCTCACGAAAGCATATTAGCATATTAGATATAGGCTAATATTTAGCATAGGATGGGTATTGATGATTGACATGAGAAATGATCTGCATTTGTGTTTACAGAGTCTTTCTTGGCTTCTCCGAATGAAATGCAGTGGAGATATATGCCAATATAAAAGAATATTAAGAAATAATCAACAGAGGAAAATGCTGATGCTTATTTTCTCTTTTTTCTTTCCTCTACCAGGATGAAGAAAATGGCAGCAGAGGTAAGTCAGAGAGTATATTATCAAATTCTGCATGCATTAGATGTGCACTGTGAGCTGGACCTCAGGTGTTGCATGAGGGAGATGCACACAAACCATTTCCTTGCAGCTCTCCATCACAAGCCCCCTTGAATGATTATCTAATTAGGATTGACAGTCCATTACTCTAATGTGTTCTTGCTTTGCGTGGATAGAATTAATGCATTTTCAAGTCTTTGTTAGAGCATCACATTAACACTAGGAGTTGAATCTCATTGAGTGCCTTATAAAAGCACAGTTTTCACCCAGGAGTGGTTGTAAAACATTTAGAAAAACAACACGTTAAAGGCGAAGGTGTCTTTCCTGCACGCTGTGTGGCAGTAGGGTGGCTTTGTGCTGCACTTTTGCATTTCAAGCCCTCACTCTTTAGAGGAGCAGTCAGAGCTGCATGTGCCGTTGGCTTGGCAAGGCCTCAGCATTCCTTGGAGCATCCGGCTTGTCATTCCAGTCCCTCAGTATGCTGCTCACGTCTGCAGCCCAGCATGAATGCAGGAGGGTCGCTCTGCTGCTCTTCATCAAAAGCCTTCCTAAGCAGGCCTTGTCTGTATATAGAAACACAATGCTTGTTTACATGGACTCCTATTGTTACACACAGACAGGACAGCTACAGCGCACTCTTAAAGAAATAATCCAAAGCATTTTTATTGCTGCACATATCTGTGTTTTTCTAAGACATCAGTTTATTTAGTCTTCTGTATTTACTCATCTAAGATTTCCTTTTAAAAACAAAGTTGTGTATTTTTAAACTGAAGTAAACATGGAAATTTGAGAAGATAACCACAATTAGATGTTTGTTTAGCTTGCAGTGACCCTAAAGCCTTGCCAGACGTGTTTCAGTAAACCATTAAGGCATGAGCGGAAAGAGAAAGTGAAAAATCCAGGGTTAGGCTTTTTATAAATATGACTCTTAAATGCCTCTCAGTGGGAAATTGTGAGATTCCTGCAAGCGACCTTCATCATCTCTCTTTGCTCGTGGTGTCACATTCCTCATGCTACCCCCTCCCTACCCAGTTTAACCACTACATGCTTATCCATCCTCATTTAAAGCAGGCCTCCAAGTATTTAACACGCACGTGGGGTCTTCGCTTTGGCAAAAGGAAACCCCTTAGGGAGTAAGTGTCTGCACATTCTTTGCATGGCAGTATTATAGTTTATGAACTTTAATTTCTTTGTGTGAATTTAGCTCAAGTGCATTAGAGCAATTCCTGTTAAAACTCACTAGATGAAGAATAATGATTCTGGTCTTGAGAGCCTCTCTCCTGCTGAGCAGGAAGCCTCTTAGCTCCTCATACTAAATTCCTTTTTGTGTCTCAGAGGGCAGTGTTGATGATGCTGAAGGGTCCTAGATGTATGATATCAGGGACATCAGGGACCTCCCTGTGAGGCCTCTACAATAAGCACATAATGACTTGTAAAATATTGATGTTGTGGGTTCTTAGACTGTAGTTACATACTTAAAGGCAATTTCTTCTTCTTATTATTATTACTATTATTACCAGTTGTAGGAATAGTAGTAGAAATTGCCTATTATGTGTTTCTATCCGAGGTCTGACATTGATTTGATGAACAGCAATCATTGTAATGCACCAATCTGAAAGTGTTTTTTGAAGCTGCCGCATGCTTGTGTTTGTTTGTGGATTTGATTTCTTGCTGACGTGTTTAAACACTTCTCGCTATCGTGACAGACAGAGCAGCCTTTGATGGTCCTGTTTTAGAGCCAGTAAGAAGCTGAATAAGATGAAAGAAGCAAAGGTAAAACGCTTTTAAGCTGACTGAGAAATTGCTTCTCGACATGGAGCTAGATATTTGAATGATAAAAGCTGACTGTGTTCAAATGGTGGAGGAGACCGGCAGTTAATTATAGGGTTGGTTATGTGTGTCACCAGATACTCTATGTTGAGGCAAGACGCTGAACACTATACTGGTGTGGACAACAGGACTCAAATTTATTGTAACGACTTCCTCTCAAATGCAGAGTTGTTGGGACTGTTTGTATCAGAAGCTTGTTTAAATTTTACACGTGGGTGGAAAAAAAAAAGTCATTTAGCAAAAACTAGGCTTTAAAAATTATGTTAAATTCTAACTTTAGTTAGTTTCGTAATAAGCTGTAATGTTGAACGTCTACACTAGTCTAGTTTTTTTTGCTAATAACAGTCTCCCCATCAGGATGTCTGTGGAGTCTCAAAATGTAAGGTCTTATTAGTCTACAATTGAATATTACTGTTTGGATAAAAAAATATTTAAAATGATACAGACTTTGCTATGACGCTAAATACTGTACTGATAAATTTGATTTCTTGCATTTCTCAGTCTTTGTAAAGAACTGGTCTGGTAAACCATCTCCAATTGAGTTTTATAATGAACAGTTAGCCCCCAGTTAGTCTCTTGTCCCACAGATGTACTCCATCTGCAACTAAATGTCCTTTTACGTCCCAGTCACATAGGCCTAGAAACTGGTTAATGCAGTGGTTCCCAACCTTTTGGAGCCACGGCACATATTTCACATTAGAAAAATTACCAAACAAAAATGTCACAAAAAGCATATTGATAATTTTACCCACGCACCAGACAGCGGTACCTTTTTGAGCTTTTTTCTGACCACTACTCATGCTAGGGCCTTCATCTGGGTGGGAATTTTCTCCAGGGCCCAGGCCAGATTGACTACTTTTTCATTTCAAATATTTATCTGTTGCTATTATGCGCTGTGTCATCTCATAAAAGCATGACTATTATGTAATTTCTTCTTCCTCTTCTTCTGTGTTACTGGCAGTTGACAACCCATTTAATTAGAGCAGGTAGTTGTACTGCCCTCTAGTGGAAGGCAATATAATTGTTTTGCCCGTTACTCTCGCCAATCGCTTAGAATACGAATCAGGTGGAACCAGATACTCTTCCATGGCACACTTGATCATTTCTCGCAGCACTCACAGCAATGTTTTCAACAGGGTCCAGGAAGCATCCAGATTATACATTTTTCCCTAGCGACCAGGTTGTCACCAACCAGTCTGTAGGCTTGTGGGATTAAAACTGCTCTTATAAAAATAACAAACGATCTTCTTATGGCAGCTGATTCTGGTCTCCTCTCCATCCTTATTCTCCTTGAGTGCAGCCTTTGACACCATATCTCATCCCATTCTTCTTAGCAGATTAGCTTCTCTTGGTCTCTCTCATACTCCATTAGCCTGGTTTAAATCATACCTGTCTGACCGCACTCAGTTCATTCAATTAAAACCCTTCACTTCTCAGCCTTCTCCTTTATCTACTGGGGTGCCCCAGGGATCTGTCCTCGGGCCCCTCCTTTTCACGATTTACCTTCTTCCACTCGGACACATTTTTTGTAAATATAACATTCAGTTCCACTGCTATGCCGATGGCACCCAGCTTTACCTCTCTACCAAACCCGATTCTACTCTTCCTCCACCCTCCCTCACCCTCTGCTTAGCTGAACTCAATTCCTGGTTCTCCTCCAACTTCCTTAAACTCAACAGCAATAAATCAGAACTTCTCCTGGTCGGCACTAAACGATTGCTATCCAGAATTAACGATTTCTCTCTCACTATCAATAATTCGTTGGTCCCTATCTCTCCCTCTGTGAAAAGCTTGGGTGCAGTGTTGGTCAAGTTACTTGAAAAAAGTAATCAGTAACTAATTACTGATTACTTCCCCAAAAAAGTAATCCTGTTACTTTACTGATTACTTATTTTCAAAAGTAATTAATTACTTAGTTACTTAGTTACTTTTTAAAAACACGATTTACAACCTGAATAGGTGATAAAGCGATAGATCTTTCAGCCCAATTCTACTTTTTCTGCACAATCCATCATACAAAATGTAATCAAATGGAAAAGTATCTTTTTTTTAAAACTTGTTTTATCAGTTTTAATCTTTTAACTTTATGCATCAAGCAAAAATGTAATTATATGCAACATTCTCTGACTTGAATAAATTAGTTTAACATTTAAACCTATTTTCTGCACATTCCAGCACATAAAATAAAATATTTTTTGTGTTTACATTCAGTCTTTCAAATAGATGCAAGTAAAACACAGCAGAAAATAAATAAAGTCAAAGACTCAGCGGTCCTTTTGCTCTATTTTCACCTGTAAAGCAGGACTGGGGTAGGCGGAGGTTTACCCTGGTGCAGGTGTGCCGCGGTCAGTTGAAGAAGCCGCGAGTTTCTCTGTGAATTTCCCATTACGTGGTAGCGCACTCGGTGCTTGTTTAGGGGTTTTTTTTCCCTGTAAAAAGAAGTTTTCTTCCCACGCACAATGGACACTAATGTTTTTGTCACTTTTTATGGAATCAAAGTAAGGTCAGTACTTCCACGCTTTAAACGCTGCACGCTCATGCTCTCTCCCACAATCGATATATGATCCATTGTTGATCTGCACACAGCTGTTGTCACTAACGGCGCACTCGCTTACCTCACTGTCGTGAGACATTCTCGCAAAAAAATCACGGTTTTAGTAACGCAGTAATGCAGCGTTCCTACGGGAAAGTAACGGTAATCTAATTACCGTTTTTGCAATAGTAATCCCTTACTTTACTCGTTACTTGAAAAAAGTAATCAGATTACAGTAATGCGTTACAAGTAACGCGTTACTGCCCATCTCTGCTTGGGTGTCATTCTCGATAGCACATTATCCTTTAATTCACATATCAATAATGTCACACGTGCAGCATATTTTCAACTCCGTAAAATCAATCGCCTCCGCCCTTTCCTCACTCCTCATGCCACTGCCATTCTCGTCCATAATCTTGTTATGTCTCGAATTGATTACCGTAACTCACTATTATTTGGCCTTACACAAAAATCCATTAACAAGCTCCAACGTGTCCAGAACTCTGCCGCCCGTATTATTACTAGAACTTCCTCTACCCACCACATCTCCCCAATCCTGAAGCAGCTACACTGGCTCCTGGTTAAATTTCGCATCCATTTTAAAAGAATCCTTTATACATTTAAGGCTATTCATTCTCTCTCTCCACCATACCTCTCTGATTTAGTACAGATGAACTTCCCATCCCGGTGCCTCAGATCTTCATCTTCTCTTTCTCTCCTTCCGCTCGTCTGATTACAATGGGGGGCGGGGCTTTTAGTTGCTCTGCCCCTCGACTTTGGAATTCCTTACCCCCTGACCTCAGAAATATTAGTTCATTCCCTCTTTTTAAGTCCACCCTCAAAACTCATCTGTTTAAAATTGCTTATGTTTAAACCTCTGTATGCTCCTAACTTGTATCTGTTATTCTTATTATTGTGTATATTTCCAGTTTTTGTGTTTTTATTTGTTGTACAGTGTCCTTGGGTGCTTTCAAAGGCGCGATTTTTAAATAAAATGTATTATTATTGTTATTATTATTGAGGCCTTATGCTCTGTAACCTCAGTTAGCAGCTCGATTATATCAATGTTGTATTTGGGACCTGGTAAACGACTGACGCCACATTCCAGATATCTCGGAACTTGGATGCCGGAACTTGGTAGTGACATCACACCTGAGTTTATTTTAAAAGCAACCCTTTAAAATAAAGTAGAGGGCATTGTCCACTGTTTAAGTCAGTCGTGGATGGCTTGGCTTTCTTTGACAAAAAGAAATAAATAAAATGCTGAAATGAGTCACTAAATGACATCTATATATTTTAGCTTTTGATCCTACAAAATATTACACAGTCTTTTCCAGAAGGAGATGTTTCCTCAATTTCCTAATAATCTGTTATTTGCTGTATGTCATAAAATAGCATGCGGCAGAGAACTAAGAAGGATGAGTGCAATAAAAGACTTTGGCATGTGTTTGTGCTTCTAAACATTCGGCTTTGGAATTATTACTCACTGATGTGTTCAAATTGTGGATGTTGCTATGTGACAACCACTGATCACTATCATAGCAAACGACATACGCTCAAAAACACTCATAGCATCATCGAAAAACCATGTGAAACCCAGACAGATAATCCGTCCCATGTGCTTGGTTGTTTTAATGTTTCGAGAAAAAAAAAAAAAGATAGAATGAAAAAAAGTTGCATTCAGCTCGAGTCAGGTCTGCGAGGTTCACTGCGGCCTCCCCATCGCGCTGCACTGGAGTTTATTTGCTTGATTCCGGGCCAGGGCGTGTGATGAGTCTATTGGTGTTTAGTGGAGGAGGGAGGGGGGGAGCTGACCGCATGTCGACTAGCTGGGTGTTGCCGCTGGAAACACTTCAAACTTCTAGAAAGCAGAAACATACGCTGATGTAGATTTAGAGATACGTAAACCCTGACGTACAGAGACATAAAAACAACATGGATATTCCTTACTGTGCCTGTCTCAAATGTGGATGTGTTTATTTCCCTTCACAGCGGTTGTGTACATACCAAGCGGCTGTTATCCCAAATCGTCCTCTCTATCTCACTTCCTCTCTTCTTCCCTCCCTCTTCTGCCTGTCTCTCCCTTTCCTGTATGTCTTTTCTCTTCAGTTGTGTGTTTTAGCGAGCTGTTGAAGGGTGAAATCTGAATGAGGCGTAGTGTGCAATGCTTATGAAACTACACAGCGAGAGAAGCAACACAAAAATTTCTCCATCTGTTCAAATATTTGTTTTTCATTCAATGTGAAACTCTTTTCTCTGCAGCTTTATTTTCTCTGCAGCTTTATTTTAAAAGTCAAATTTCAGATTGTTCCCATAAATTCTGCAGAGGGAATGTAATGCAGCACAAGCAAACAGAATTCCCCTGTATTCTCCAGTGGGCTTTTTGATGCCCCACCTTTTTTAACAAAGCTACATCCAAAGTTTAATCTTTTCTCCCCCTTTTTGCTTCTCATACTGCCTTTCTTTTGATTGCTCTTTCCCTTTCTTTCTCTGTTTTCTCAATTCCCATAGTGACTTCTTTCCTCTGCAACTCTAGTTTCTTACAAATAGTTTTCCTGTCATGTCCTTCTTTCACCCCATTGAGCTCTCAATCAGTGTTTTTCTGCACCGACTCCACAGGCATGTATGAGTAATGGTAAATCTAACATATTATCGGTATTATTTAGCTCATACACCCACTCAAACTGAAAATGTGACATTAATTATCAGGATGATTCTTAATTGTCGAACATGAATGGTTGCCTGTCTGTGTGTGTTAGCCCTGTGACAGGCTGGTGAGCTGTCCAGGGTGTACCTCACCTCTTGCACCGGGGTAGGGCTCCAGCCCCTCACAACCCTGAACTGGATAACCAGAAGAGATTGGATCGATGGTTGAACATATTAGATATTTTGAGTATAAAAGCTGGGAAATCTAATAGGAAAAAAGGTTCTAAAAACAAGATTTTCTTGTAATTTGCCTTTTTGTCTCAAGAATTTGTTTTTACCTTTCAGAAATGTTTCTATTTTTTTAATACAAATTTAAATGTAAGTCTTTATTCTTAAAAATGTTGTTTGTTGGCCAGCCACAAATTTATTTTTTATCCATCATAATATGTTATTGAAGACTCCCATGGAGAGCCTCTGTAAACTGAAATGCAAAGCTTTGTAATTGTATCTAGCTAGTTCACAGTGCTAATGCAATAACCATTAGTCTGCCTGTGTGGACTTATGCTGTTTGGTTGTTTTCTTAGCTGTGAAAATACATGTACTGAAGTATCACCCCACCCCCAACGCCAACTCCCCCAACTGATTTATCAGGTCCAGGTCCAATATAAACAGCCTGGTTTCACTTGTGATGATAGAGCAATACAGACCCACCAGTGCTCAATTATAAATGCAAACAACGAACATCACTTACTGCATTATGTCAGCTCTGCAACGATTCAACATACTACTGTAAATAGATCTTTGCTGTGACTGTCTAGCTTTCTGTTGCAACAGAGAACACACAGAGCAATTGGTCTACAGGCTAATCACTTCTACCTGGCAAACATCACTTTTCCTGAAACAACAATTGTCGGTTGCAGATATAGTGAGTGAGGGAAGTTATAAATGTTCTTGTTTGACTGGTTCTAAAGTCAGTATTTTGTAAAAACAACTCTTAAATATGCACTTGATGGCTGCTTAAGCCTATTTAGGACTTCTGGGTGAAGCTATGTAAAGCCTGCTACATTGTGTACGCACGTGGCTAAGGTCCTTGCTTGTGGGAGACCCTTAGCTTTGCGCGCGGTATGTCGAGCATTCCTCTGCAACTTTGCCATTGCAACTTAAGTTGCCAATGAGGTTTGGCTCATCAGGTTGATCTTCTCTCTTTCAGTCAGCTTGAAAAGTGGCAGCAGAAGGAGAGCTAGCCGGAAATGCACCAGTGCAACTAGACTGGCCAATCACAGTTGTTGTAGGCTGAAGTGACATGAGATTATGCTACATTCACAATAGGTTATGGCATAAGTTGTGATGTAGGAAAGATTAGATTTAATGCAAAAATATAAATCCCCCCATTACTTACATCGTTGTGCGTAAAAAGTGATGCAAACATTAAACAACCCAGGCAAAATCATCTGACCAGATGGCTCTGAGTCAAATGAAAAAAAAATCCACAGAAAAGGGAAATACAAAAACAAAACAAACCCCCTTAAAAACATCAGTACATTGGTTGCCTCACAAACAGAATTAAATAAGATACTTTAAAAGCTGAATTTTACAAACTACTAACTATTTCACACTGGTAACTACAGCCAAACTCACCTCAAGAGGTAATAAAGTATATGAAAATGTCACATTTCAACCCACATGACAAGTAAATCAGTAGTTTTGATGTCACGGTGCTCCATGAGTAACACCTGCCCTTTGTACAAAATGTGCACGGTGTGATCAGTTTGCTTGGCATGTGTTTGAAAGGAGCACGACACTGAGCAGGAATTTCAAAGCTGAAGCTGTTTTGAAATTCATTCTAAGTGGATGAATTTCAAAACAGCTTCAGTTATTATAAAGCTGTGATGGTAAGATAAAATTAACTACACCTAAATGGACAAAAAGTATTATTAAACTGAATGACTCAAGCATAGATTACACCGTAATCCACCTACAAAATTGCACGTTCATGTGAAAAGAACAATTAACAGCCAACGCGAATAGCACATTTCTTGGGCTTTGCCACTCCTTCGATATTTGATTTGGTATTTTGGTTACGAAAAGGCAACGAAAGCAATAATTCACAGTACAGACCCATGAATGCAGCTTCAACATGTGTGAAGTAATTAGAAGCTCGACAGGCCTGGTTACTGTTGTTGAGTTGCAAGTGGAAAATTAGTGTTAAGGGGACAGGTTTAGCTCATTTTCCAAGAGACCCGAGACAACATTTTAGACTAAAATTACCCCATGTGCCTCCAGATGTTTGTCACTTGTTCCCTCACTTGAACTTGAACTCCCCTGGTGGATAGTTTGGCTTGTTTCACAGAAAGAAAACAAAATACTGATTTTTTTTCTTTTTGCTGTGCATGTCAGTGTAATGTCAATACATATCCGCTTTCCCCTCAGTGGATTGTGGTATGTGTGATTCTTAGAAAAAAAGTGATGGAAAGTACTCCACCACCTTCCTGCCCTGGTGAGAAAAAACACCAGACATGTTTGTGTGTAAATCTGATGTGATGAGTGGACATATGCACACAGTACTGTTAGGCATGTGTTTCTACCTCGGCGTGTGTCCCAGGTTAGGAATGCTGGAGTCCTGGAAGTAACTTATATTCTAATGATCCCGGAACTGCAGGAATCCAGCCCTGCTGGGTGTTACACATACATATTAGGTTACATTTCTTACTACATATTGTGTTGATGATATCATTACTTGGATTGTGAATAATAGTAGCATTGTATGTGGTGGCCAAATTTACCAGGAATTTGTATTTGAGGTATTTTAGAATCTGTTTGATGAAAACATGGTACTTCAGGGCGCATAAATGCTGTTTTTCTTGCTCAACCAATAGCATGTGGTCAGTCTTCATTATTCATATGTTGAAGAGGTGCAGTTTCTTTATTACAAATTAGATTTCCAGTGAAATGAACAGAAGAGAATGTTATTACTTTTATATAGTAAATACAGTAGGTCCCTTTTGAGATGTCTACATTTTAGGTTTTGATTAATATTTATGTGAAAACTTTCCGTTTTAGATTTACAGAGAGAAACTCCCTTCGCCAACTAGTGTCTTGGCAAAATTGCATAAAAGTTCAGGCGTATGGATACAAGTATAAATACTTGCAACAGCGTCAGACACTTGCATTTACATGGATTAAAGGCAGAAGTAGAAATTGATCTTGAGACATCATCATTGATGACAACAACTCTAACTCTGTGTAACTGGAATTAGAAGCTGACCAATCACAGCTTGTTTGCTCCTGACAAGCCACAACTTCAGTCAACATTCGAAACCTTAACAGTTTTCACCACTGGCCTCAAAAATACAGCAACACTCTGGCCTGTGTAGAGGTGCCACAAACACAGCTGACTCACTCCTGAGTTAACTCGAATGGTGATGACAGGGGTTTCAAGATGTATTGACATGCCCTGCTCCAGCGTGTGTTTATGTTACTGTCAGAAAGCTGTGTGGCTGTTAACAAAAACCAGTGTTTAGTGAAATAAGACTGGCCCGTCTGATGTCGGCAGCTACAAGTCGCCGCATCATTGTTGATGCAGTTTGTAAGGATGTGGGTTTGTTCAGTGTTTCAGAGAGGTCGGGGCTCGGGTACACAGGTGTTTCAGCAGAGTTTAGGCTTTCACAGTAGAGTTGTCTTTGGACTGGCTTGTGTGAACTGTGTACGTTGTTTCTTTATGGAAACTGAAGAAGGAAGGGCAGAATTACAGTATTTATTTTCATGATCTTCTGCCTTGAAGCAATTCAGTTTCTTTGAGCGCATGTTTGGCCTTAAAACAAGCTCTGCTTTTCGAGGAAGTTAGAGTTTATGGATTTATGTGCAGTGTACTTGTGCTTTGACCTTCCTGCACTATGGGGGGACTGCCTTGTGTCAGGGTCAGGCACCTCCCATTTTGATATTTCCCCAATGGAGCGGACCTGTCATAGATAACCATCTAAACTCCAGCACAGACCTTCTTATTAGTATTTGAAATGCTTACAAATGCACGAGTGACACAAGTGGTAGAGAACAGCGAGATGGACAGAGAGGCATTACGCCAGGGTTAATCCAGGGAGTGGGCAGCGGGCCCAGCCCTCTGTAGAATAACATTATCTAACCCAAAACAACGGGGGGGCGGGGAGCTGGCCCACGCAACCAGGCCCAGCTGTGCAGCCAGGGACCTGAGCCAGACACAAGCTTGTTGAAGTCAGGAAGTAGTGCTGAAGCCTTTGACTGTAAAATTCTAGATTGGAACATAAATACAAAGGAAGAAATACAGATAAATACTGCTGCATATGTGCAAGCCGTAATACAGACGTAATGAATACAAAGCATCTAGCTGGAGCTAATTTGCAGCATCCATTAAGCATTTAAATCTAGGTTCAAAAAGTCAAGTGAATTACCTGATAAAACTGATTCAAACTGAAAACAACAGAAAAAACAGACTGAACGCATGTCTATGCACGTATGTCTGCTTTCCTCTTCTCTCTGACTTTGTTTCAGTTATGGAGGAAATGAACAAAAATGCATGGTATTTGGTATTTGGAGACTATTTGAACAGTGCCAAAAGGCCTTGATAAGAAGCTGTCTCGGGTTTGAATGGATTAAGATGTGTCAACATTGCGTTTCAGTTTTACATTTGTGGAACCAAAAGTACATCTGAAAGAATTGCTTCTCTAAACAAGTCAAAATAATAATATGTTAGTAATGGATTAGTCATTTAAGGACCTTTTTTCAAGCAAATGAGCTCATCCCATTCGATGTTTTCCCTTGCCTTTACATGAATAAACAGAATACCTGAAGTCATTTTTAAAGGCATTTCGTCTAATGGCTGCTTGAGGCTGGCTCAACTGTAAAATTCTCATTTTTAAAGATAAAATAAACATGTTTATTGCCTGTTATAGATCTTTTGTCTATAAGTAGTATTTTTCTTTTTAGCAGGTCAACCATTTCAGTTATATAGTATCTTAAAGCGTGGCTGCTTTAGGATTCAGACTGATTTGATATCTCACTCAATTATAGTTTAATCCAACCACCTATGTAGGATTATATCTAGGATTATAGAAATTAATAGGTGATGATATGGCTTCTAATCCCATCTTTTATATACAGTCTGTGGTTTATATACTCTATATGTACTGGGCCACACATATTAAATGTTTTCAGTCCATTTGGTGCATAAAATGAAAGCAGTCTGCCTTTACAAACCTTTGTGAACCAGTGGGTAATGTTGCATCAAGTATGTTAGTGAGTGTTTTTCCCTCTTAGATATTTCACAATCAGCTGTTAGTGGTATTATTGCAATCTGGAAGTATTAAGAAACCACAGCAACTCAGCTATGAAGTGCCAGGCCAGGTAAAGTTAAAGAGCGAGGTCACCAAGTGCAAAGGCCTAGTGTGTAAAAACTGCCAATGCTCTGCTGACTCAGTAACTCCTCTGACATTACCGGCAGCACAAAACTGAACGCCAGGAGCTTCTTGGCATGGGTGTCCATAGTAGAACAGATCATGGGTAGGTGGTAGAGTGTAGGTGGCTCAGTACCTTTGACATTATAGTGTATATACCTTTGCTGGCACCTTACAGGTTGCACATGCTTTCTTTGCCACAGTTTGCTTTAGTCATATGCCTTTTTACTGTGACGTAAAAGGGTGACGCAAGCTGGTTCATAAGTGTTATTTGTGAAAGATTTTCCCGCCAAAAATCACTGCGGTTATTCAGCTGTCCATCTGTGTTTCAGATGAGCTGAAATCATTTTGAGGCGGACTGATGTATTTCATTAATCCACATAATAGTTTCTGCTTTAAGACAGTTGGGAGCATTAAATCTATCCAAAGCTTTCCATATTTAATCCCGTTCATCCAGCTGCAGCGCATGGAAACTTCCACAATCCAATTTCTGCTGCAGAGCTGGAGCCTGCTGAGGTTGGCTAATAGCAGAGGGGGAACCTGCTTAGTACACACACTGAGAGGGGGGAGGGAGGGGAGAGTATTTGTTGACATCTGTAGCTACGGCATGGGTCAGTCACGTCCTTAAATGTGCCTGTAACATCACGCCCTAATGCATCAGTGCAGCTTTCATCGCTTGTTTTGGAGTGCTGAAGAGCCACAATGTCAGCATGCAAAGGTTTTGGTAACTGTTTAGTCACCGGGTAATTCAATGACATCATATCAGCATGAAGAGTGAAAAGCTGCTCTTAACAGTTTTACGCTATACCTGGGTGATGAGTCATTTTACAGCCTCTGCTGCCTTCTGCTGGATCAGAAACAACCGTGCAGCTGCTCTCAGTCAAACTCTGAAGTGCATTTAATGTTGACATCAGAGTAATAAACTGACTTTTGTATACATAAAGCTTGCATATGAAATCTGTGACATTATAGCTTCCTGAACTAACATGGTTGAGATAATGGTATTGTCATTGTGAGGATTAAATAAACCAGAACATACAAGGGACAACATTTATCAGCAGATGCTGTTCCTTTTAGTAAATATTATAAACCTCCAGTATAATGGATGTTAATTTCCTGCAGTAACACATTCAGCCACAGGAGGGAGGCAGTGGTATAAACATTGAACATGCTGGCTTGCAGGGAAAGAGGACGACTAAGGTGACACACTTGCATTACAACGGGCTCTTCTGGAAACATTTCTGTGGTTCCTCCCAGCAGGAATTCGACATTAAATGCATGCAGTCTGGATGTAGTCATGATTTTAGGAAAAAAGGGACACAGTGTTACAAGTTGGATCCCAGACCCACATGTGTAAACTAAGTGAATGTTTCCTCATCTTTGAAGTTTTTCTTTAGCAACATCTGCTCCGGTCCAGCTGTTCAGAGCTCTAAAACACACCGACTGTCAGAGTAACCTCTGGCTAGTAAATGCATGTGTGAACTCAAAGCAGGGCACGGTCGTCAGCGTTCCCTGAGGGAAGAACAGTGGGGATGCTCTGATGTTGCACTTCCGCAAAGCCCGTGGGCTCTCAAAGGCAGCCGATGTTAACTGAGATTGTGGCTTAATGGGCTCAGTTAAAGACAGTTATTATCTTCATTACACACAAGGATAACTGCTGGCTATACCTTTAGATAGATGCTGTCTGAATATGTTTGAAATATGATAGTATTGATCCTTAATCAGCTACGTTTTCTCCACTAGCCTGCCTCACTGTACGTCACATGGCATGCTGTGGTAGCTTTCCCTCTGCCATATGAAAGTGACCTCCTTTGTGGCTTGTTCGCGTGCAGCCATGTCAGCATCCTGTGACCTCCCCTCGCTGTCCTTAGCCAGTGAAAGGATGTGAACTGATGCACAGTGTTTGGATGTTATGATGATGACATTTTGAGATGTGAAATAATATATTTTTCTGTGTAGCTCTGCTAAAGAAGTCGGTGTGTTAAGTTTGAAAATGCAACACTGATCAGAACTGAAAATAAGGCGTCATTCAGTGTTAGCTAATGTAATAAAATTAACCTGTTTGGCTATTTTCTGAGCAGATATCAAACATTTTAGCTATTTAATCCTAGCTTGTAATATGTTTTTCATTGTTTTAATTTAATTCAATGCATTTCCTTTTGTTTTTTGAATTACTGATAAGAAAAACAACAAAAGATCTGACCTTGGACTTTAAGGACAATTGAAACCCTCTGTGACAGTGCATATGACAATGAAAGGTTTTTCTCATTCACCAAACAGCTGACTAACTGTTAGCTGCAGCATGTTTAGTAAGATAGTGAAAAACACCCAAAATACAACATCTGGTGACAGCAGGCAACTTGATTATATATTAACAGCACTTATTTTGTTGCATTTCGACTTTTAAAGTAAAGAAAGAGCAAAATAAATCTCTGCTGCTTTAAACTGACTGAAAACCCAGGTGTTTCCTTTGGACAAGAGGAAAAATGAAAATGGCTGAAAATTTTTCCAAATATTTAGTTCTGATGGAAGTGATTTTTATCACTACTGAACCTTCCAACTTTATTCATTGGATTCTTTTTCTATTTTTGTAAGCTGTTTTTCCTGAGTAAAGTTATCTTTACTAAGTAGGTATTCTCACAAATAACAGGAGAATGCACAGACTATCCTTTGCCCTAACTATACTCAATATGAACATATTGGGGTATACATCTTAAACTTTTGAATTTTCAGTCCCATAGCAGCGAGCACCCAGTCATGTAGTCTGCCTTTACAAACATTCATGAAAGAATGGGTTTCTCCAAAGAGCTCATTGAATTTGAGCGTGGTGCTGTAACAGGATGCCACCATTGCAACAAGTCAGTTCTTGAAATGTATTCTGCGCTAGCTTTTCATTCATCAACTGTAAGTGGTATTATTGCAAAGGGGAAGTGTTTAGGAACCACAGCAACTCAGCCATGAAGTGGCAGACCGCATAAAGTTGCAGAGCGGGAATCGCAGAGTGTTAAAAGTGTGTAAAAGCTGCTAAATAAATTGAACTGTAGCGCTCCAAACCTCCTCTGGCATTGACATCAGCACAAAAACGGTTCGCCAGAACCTTTGTAGTATCAGTTTCCCAAGCTTAGCAGCTCCCAGTACAGGTGGCCCAGTATATTTATCCATAAAGTGTATGTGTAGCAGTCATACTCATGTACACAATCACCTTCAAAAAAGAACTCTTTGAGACAGGAAAAAAAACTCTGCAAGTCATCATCTATCAACAGTCTAAAATTTATGGACTCTCCTTTTTCTATACTTTCCTTGGACTTCGTGTTTTTGCTACAAACTGTGTGCATTTACATCATTTCAGGGCTTCAAAGGGGAAATATGCAATAATCAGCATCATCAGCAGAATATTGAAGCTGTTAAATTCTCCCAATGCAATTTGGCCTAGTTATGACTCCACTGCTGCTGCTTTTCCTAACTGTGTGACCAATCGCCATTCTGCATGTGTGCTCACTCTCTCTCTCACTCTCTGGTTGCCAGGGAGACAGAGGAATCGTCTGGAGCCAATGGACACGATTTTCGTCAAGCAAGTGAAGGAGGGAGGTCCCGCCCACGGAGCTGGACTCTGTACAGGTACACACAAAAACACACACACACAGTCACATTAACACACACACAGTGTAATAACCGGCAGATCTGATTAACTCTGCCTGTCTCATATCTGACCTCAAAGTGCTTTTCTATGCCAAGATTTCTTCACGTCTGTACTGTAGGTAACTCACTTCCTTGTAAACTGCCAGGCAAAACAGATATGAGGTTACAAAATAACAGATGGCTCCTTCGTGGGGGGTTGAGCAAAGTGTAATATGCACGCTGTTATTCTGACCTCTCCTTAAATTTGTCTTTGTACATCTCCCACTTTTTTTCTTGTCTTATCAAAACAGGAATCAGTTCTAATTTTAATCAGCGAACATAAAAATATCCCCTTTTTGGTGAAAGCATGGATCAGCTCCTGCTCTTTACAGTTTCCCTGGAATTTAGGTGATGGCTTACTGCTGCCAGAATTACTGCCAGGTTAGCACGTTGTTTTACAGGAAATGTAAAGCGGTCCAGACAAGCCGTCTAAAGCTGCCTGCCTTTATCTGTTCGCTCTCCTCCTGGGACAAGCAAGTGGTATTTTCCCACAATTATTTAGTTTCACTCCTAAACTCACCTCCCCTCTCTTCCTGTATGATGGCCATCTTCAGAAAACTTGGAGATAGGTCCTAACATGGGGTTTTTACATACATAAACATGCGCTGGTATTACGATTCTCCTTTGATCTGAACACAAATGTGTGTTTGTGCTGGAAGGAGTCACTCCATCGTGGTTTCTTCAGTCAATAATCACGTTGACTGTGATTTCAGATCATTTTTCAGAGCACAAACACGTGCTGCTCTTTCATCTATTCTTTTTCTTTTCTGCCCAGGGGATCGGATAGTGAAGGTGAATGGAGAGAGCATCATTGGGAAGACATACTCTCAAGTCATAGCCTTGATCCAGAACAGGTAAGATTGCACGTTTCAGTTAATGATTCATTTTGAGGGAAAACAAAAAGCCTGAATGACTCACAAGATCTAATCCTTTCATAAATGTTTGTGGCTTATTGATGGGAAAGGAGTTAGAGATGTTGGGAAACATGTTCCTTTTTAGCAGAGAGTTTCCTTCTCAGAGAAAGCCCACATGCTTTCACATCCACGTGTTACATTTAGCTGTGAAAAGATGCACAGAGACGTGACAAAAGAATACTAGCATAAATCAAAGTCTGACTCTTTTATCCTCTTTGGTGCACTTTGATTGGGGCACTGTGTTGTGGACCAAAAAAACAGTCTTTTTCATGATCTCCATTTATGATGAAAACGTGATCTTACCCCAGTCTGGCCCACCTAGTCTAAGTGAAATGTTTCCTGTCGTCATGCACCGAGGTGCGTGTGCACAAAAGGATCCAGAAGCAGACTCAAGTGTTAGCAGGAAAGGACACTTTACTGTAAATAACAAAAGGCGGCCCGGGAAAACCAGAGGAGCAAATAAGGAACTAAAAAACCCGGGGAAACAAATGAAACGGGGAAGCCGGAATCGGGACCGTGGGAGGCTGCAACAGAAAGGGGAGAAGATTACTAGTGAGCCGGGAAGCTGGGGAGCACAACAAGACAAGGTTAGAGTAGCGGGCTTACACTCGGAGTGGGACCGTGGGGCTCGGGAGGGAAGTGGGAAGGTCCGTGAAAAGGGAATTCGTGGAGTTAGTGACGAGGCCAGATGAAGCACCGGGTGATCCAATCGAGCAGGAGGACAGGCAGGTGGCAGACACTGGACGCCGGATCGAAATCTTAAACACAAGAAGGCAGGTTTAACGCAGTTCCAATAAAACATTAGCGCAACGCTTTCGCGGGAGTCTAGTTACCACAGAGAGGTGATTAAGGGACTGGCGTGGAGCATCCGTCAGCGCAGGGTTACGTAGTCCTCCAGGTAATCGCCCCGAGTATGCTGAGTATGATAACCTTGGCAACTGGCCATAAATTTAAAGAGCTCGCTTAGACAAGCAACAAGGTACGCTTCCATATTGATTGATTTTTGTTTCTCCCGTCTCCGACACATGTGGCCAATAAGCGGACTCAACATTCTCACGTAGTTTTTATTGTTAGTATTATTAAAAGAAACCAAAAAATGGGAAACATCTAGAGTTTTACAAATTTATCAGCTGATTCAGACCAAAGTAAACAAACTACAGTTGGGAAAATGCCAGTTTCTGTTACTCTGTGGCAACACCGTTATGATTTTGGAGAGTGCTGCCTCATGCAGAATATGAGGCCCTGCATTTGTGTTTGCTTGCATGACTTTTTGGTTGCACTTAGAGAGAGAAAGACTGTAATATGCAGATGCTTTGGAGAAACACTTGCATGCAGTCCTCCCAAGAATGGTGAATGTTTGAAATGGAACAGGAAAGAGAATGATAGCAGGCTTCACCAGGGAGAGGAAGAAATGTGGAAAAAACAATCTAAATAGCAGCACATGTTGTTTTTAACATTCGGTTTCACGTCATTCTTAATAGACCAATCCCAGTGCCCAGCTTAACAGCCTCACACACTTTGAGACACTTTCCAGCTAAGCCCATGAGTGCTTCCCGGCAGATGCTTTGACGTTTACGCACACTTTCTGTTAGTCAAAGGGACTTTCAGTGTGGTGCTTTGAAAAAACAAAAAAGGACAATGTTGTACAAACAAGCTCGGGAGGTGAACCAGAAAAAAGAAGAACGGGAATGTGAAACATAAGGCCCGTGGCCCAGAAAAGACTCCAATCCAGACATTTTATTTGAATTAACATAAACTTAAGATCAAAGTGGGGTGTATTTGGCTCATAAAGTGAAATGAGTTTAACATCCCTGCTTCAGAAATAACAACACAAATAAGAGTAGCCCTCATATTTTTGACTCTTCCTTCTGGTGACAGTGCACAGCTACAGCAGACCTGAGTCATCCACGCATCAGCACATGCAGACTAGAGATGGCACGATACCACTTTTTTATGTCCGATACCGATATCATAAATTTGGATATCTGCCGATACCGATATGAATCCGATATAATGTTTTTTAATCAACAAAACTGTTTTTTTTAAATATCTTGCTGCATTTTGTATAAGTTCATACTCAAGTTTAAAACAACAACTACACTAAAGCTATTCTGTTATACCTATATGCAAAAAAAAAATATTTCATAGTTCAGCAATACTGATCAATCTAATAAACTTAAACCTACACCATCCTCCCTATTCTGGTATTTTAAAGAGTACTTAGCGTAAATATTAAGCAACCTAACTAATAGGGTTCCAATTCCCAGCAACAACAAAAATAAATAAATAAAAAATAGGGAACCACCCCTCACGCTCCACCTCATGATGCTTAATCAACGTAATCAACCTTAATTTGATGCAGTGTGAAAAAAAATGCACAGAAATCAATTATTTTTCAAGAAATATTAAATGGATTCAACATCTTTCTTCAACAAAATTGCAGACTGCACAGATGGTACCTTCCCAAAGGAAAAAGTACTATAGCTTACTAGGGTATATATATTAGACTTAATAGTTACTATATACAGTAATGGACTTCTATTCATTTTACATCAAATTAAAACTTTGGGTGTAAGATTCGGATAATTATTTATTAAAAGCTAGACATTTTAAATGAGAATAAGAAAGAAAAGTATGTCTTTGTGCCCCCTTTTCCCTGTTCATGCCCTATTGGCCCCCCTGGCTAAACTTTGCTAGATCCGCCCCTGCACAGTTACAGCCGTAAGCTACGTAGAAAAAGATCCTCGAGTAGAAAGTAATAATAAATAAATTCTAACAACAGCTTATCAAGCTTAAACGTGCTGCTGTTGTTCAGCCGATGGTTTCCTCTTTCTGGTGCAAAGTGGGCCAAAAACAAACCAGAGAGATGGACTCCCGACAGAAAAGCCGATCAGCTGATCGTTAAGCAGTTTCATGATTGAAGTAGCAGCCAGAAGAAGCAGTCGCTCCATATATCGTTTGGTAAGCTTAACGCAGGAATGCTTTACAAACATTCAGAGATGGACTTACACACTTGCTTTACTTCTCTCGGGGATAACTTTGTCGGAGATGAAATGCCGGGTTGCTAGCGAAGCTCCACATGCTATCCAGACCACAGACAGGTCCCGCATGCCACAGCCGCTCTATCACCTGATGCATACTGCTCCGACATGCTAACGTTCTGAGGTGAGTTACGGCGTGTTGCAAGTTTTGTGAGGTGCTTTCGTGATATTTAATGGATCGGATTAAATTTTTTATTTTTCTCCGATATCCGATCCAGTAATTTAGGTCAGTATCGGACCGATACCGATACGTAATATCGGATCGGTCCATCTCTAATGCAGACATGGCGAGACCTTAATCTGATGAGTCCAACATCTCCCAGAGATGTTCAGTTGGGTTGAGATCTCATTTAACATTTGCTTTGAAACTTTAGTCATTCAGCCCTTTAATGTATGTCCTGCTGGTGTGGCCTGGCCCAGGTTCTCATTCTAGAAGATACCAATCACATTACAATCCAAAGTTTGCCATTGAAATGCCCCCAATGGCATAACAAAGACACCCAACCCTGTCACTGCAGTGGTTAAGAGTCAAGTTTTTTTTTCCTTTAATATGTCACCTGGCCATTTCTTACGAGAAATGTTCACACGTCCTTGAGGTCTATGTTATAACTGTTTCTCTCTCTGTCTTTCTCTCTCTCTTATGTTTATCATCCATCAGTGATGCCTTGCTGGAACTCTGTGTGATGCCAAAGGATGAGGACATTTTGCAGCTGGTAAGCATTTGTTTATCTGTAAATACCACAAGTGCACAAACATCTAAAGAGATAATCCCCAGTTGTAAAACTGGAGAGCAGCTTTTAAGACTCTAGGATTAGGTTATGAATGGCTATAATTAATTTTCACTTATGTTGACATTAAAATGTCTGTCTCTTCATTCCATCCATCGTGCAGTATGTGTGCAGGCATACTAAAACTTAACCTGTTAATCTTTTGAAATTACATTAAATAATCACCTTTGTTCTGCTGAAGAAAAATGCTCTGGATGTGTCAAACAAACCAGACTCAATGAGATACTTTACAGTATTTTACTTTGTTCGCTGTCACTGTTTTGCTTGTGATTGTGTCAAACAGTCGGGTATATACAGTAACGTATAGTCAGCTAACCTGTGTAGCAATATACAAAAGCATTACCTTGGTTGCACCTGGTTTCCCGGCTCAATGAACAAATATGACTCAGTAAGGAATTTTTTTATCCAACAATAGTCACATTCATCATCCCTTTCAAAATGCTGGCTACAGACAAGATCATTCTTGAAGTTTGCTTTTAGATTCATTTTCTGTGGCTCTCCACTGTGCAGCTGGAGCCAGAGAAAACTTTACTTGTCAGATTTTTCTTGCAGCAGCTCCACAGATGCTTGCCATGTAGCCAAACAGTTGCTTTAAATTGTCAGTTTGGTGTCCAGACTCCAAAGCAGACAACGGGCGATCGTGGCTCAAGAGTTGGGAGTTCGCCTTGTAATCGGAAGGTTGCCGGTTCGAGCCCCGGCTTGGACAGTCTCGGTTGTTGTGTCCTTGGGCAAGACACTTCACCCATTGCCTACTGGTGGTGGTCAGAGGGCCCGGTGGCGCCAGTGTCCGGCAGCCTCGCCTCTGTCAGTGCGCCCCAGGGTGGCTGTGGCTACAATGTAGCTTGCCATCACCAGTGTGTGAATGTGTGCGTGAATGGGTGGATGACTGGATATGTAAAGCGCTTTGGGGTCCTTAGGGACTAGTAAAGCGCTATATAAATACAGGCCATTTACCATTTACCATTTGTGTTACTGGCTGCAAATTATGCTGTTTTGCCTAACCCTCTGAGGTCTGTGACTCTAAAGTGGGATCTAAGCTTCTGAGTTAAATCTATGCCGGAGGTACGCTGTGACCACAAACCCTTCTGAAACCCGACGCCGTGACTCTTAGAAACTAACTGCGCTGCATCAGTGCAGCCTGTAAAGACTGTGATTGGCCTGTTCAGTACCATCATCGGTTTATCTTCATTTTTCACCTTGACTGGAATACAATGGATCCATTCAAATAGAGAAACTCCAGAACCAACTAGTGTGTTGGTGGCACAATGCTGGCAACAGCACTGGCCACTTGCATAGGTTACTTGGTGGCCTCTACATGGATTCAGCATAGATGCAAATCATGCATAACCCAGGCAAACAGAATACACAAGTTTTGTTTTCATTAAAATATTCTGCTAGTCTTTGCAATCAATAAACAACTAAAATAATCATTCTGACTGGCACACGTCAAAAACTATTCACATTTTTATCTAAAAGAGTCTGTTTTACCTTTCTCCAAATGAAAGGGTTAGGGTTGTGTTAGGGTTTACCAAGTATGATGACCTCAGATGTCATATGGCGCCACAGTACAGTATTAATGACAATTACACCATAATTTATTATTTTATTTACGTTTTTAAATAAAACAAATATTTACATCAATTTGAGCATCAGGAGAAAACATCTTATAATGAGAAAAATGTGTCGTTAACGTCTGATTATGGCTAGCTAGTCAAGACTAGCAGGGATTTACAGGCTGCAGTTTGTAGTCACATGATTAATCCACTGTGGAGGAACTCTAGTAATCATTCCAGTGTTGAGTCAATGTTTAACCACCCACTCTATGCAGTGTTTCTTAAGGGTTGTTCTTATACTTAAAGCTTGTATTGATTGTCCCATGTGGGTGGGCTAGTTTTCAAAAAGCCAGGAGTAAAACCAGCAAATAGGAACGCCGCCTAGCCGGGTTTCGTGCCGCAGCTCCGCGAGTTTATACCGATCAGCCTGAGGAGCTCAGTGACGCAAACAACCAGCATACGGCATCAGTCAGGGTCCAGAGCACCCCAGACGATAACATTGCAAAGCCGTGTCAAACCAGTCGCCACACGTTTCTCACCTCTGCTTGGGAAAATCACCGTTGAAGCAGAGAGCTGAGTCAGATCCCACCGTGTTGCTAAATTCCTCACATAGCTTGTTAGTTTGGCCTCAGCTCACCAAAAAGCCACAGAAAGTTGCTTTTGGCCTTTTGGAATGAATCAGAGCTCACAAGGGATTCAAAGGAAGCAATTAGCTGTTTCTCCTCATGGAGGAAAACAACAATCAGAGTTAATTTCACCATTTTAATGTACAGTTCACAACAATCTGACCTATTTAAAATCTAGAATGAGCCCCCACATAAAAGTGAAATGTGAATAAACAAGCTCATAGTTCTCATTCCATATTTAATATTTGATCTTGTGCATTAGATTCTATCCCATAAAACGGAAATATATGAAATTTCTGGTATTCATGTGGAGCTCATATTGACAAGATTGAGAAGACTCGATCTAATATTGTTTCCATAAGATAAAAGGAGCTTGAAGCGGCAACACAAGTACCAGTAAATATGTTTTGGGAGATACTGAGTCCTAACCGGAGGGAGTGCAGCTGCAGTCAGCTGACTCCCCTCAGTGCTCTGTTTACAAGGCGGAAGCTGGTGCAGATCAGGCAAGTAAGGGTGCTCACCCAAAAGAGCAAAAAAAAAAAAAAAAAAAAAAATCTGACAGTGCAGCATCTGACAGATCAGAGGGAAGACGAGGAAAGAGGCAAGTGTGGAGAGAGTGTAACACACAAGGGCGACGAAATGCTCCAGGAGCCGGCGAGGAAGGGCAAGGGAGGGGCGTTACCACAGTGAGCAGGTGAGAGTGACAGAGCAAAGGGAAGAAATGCAGAGTATGTAGAAGGAGAAAAAGCCAGCAGAATATATTTGCCAGTGTGTTCTGACAGCGACTGTGCTGTGTGGTGGAGGCGGAGGAAGGTGAGGGGACGAAATAATGGGGACAAACAACGAGGCTCAGGAAGGTATTCAGGTCTAAGACGAACACCAAATGGGCAGCTGCGCTCTTTTCAATTCTTATTTTTCCACTTTGACTGACCGTGATGCCTCTGTTCAGCCTTCCTACAGCGAGATGTATTTTTAGCTTTTGCCGAAGTCTATCGTTGGTACCTCTTTATCTCTTTATTCTTACCTGTTTACTCTCTTTATTTCCTTTTTTCTCTCTCTGCTTCCATTTATCTAACCTGTGGACTGCAGTTTTCCAGGGATATCACTGCTCTGGTAAGAAGGGAAATCATACTAATCTTCTCATCTTCCACTTTCCTTCACCTCTTATGAAAGATCTCCCCTTGTCTTGAGATTGTGTTTGCAGTGGTAGGACAGGTAGAGCAGGGTGTTTTTCTCTTACCCTGATAAGTAGGTTAAGGGTAGGACGGGAAAGATGTGTTTAAAGGATAAACAAATGCCCTGAAATCGTCTGTCAACAGACCTTCTAAATTTCCCTCTGTGCTTTCCACGGTGAGGAAATTGACTTCTCTTGGATTGAACGTAGTTTCAGAGGGAGGCACCCGGCAGCTGAGGTAGTGCTGTTACTGTTAATGCAGCTGTAATCTGACACCTCAGGTAGAGTGCAATCGATTAAAGTCCAACGCCACAACTCTCTCCCTTTCATTTTCTCAAGAACGTCTGTGCTGAAAGGATGTGGAAATACAGTCTGTTCAGTATGCAGCCGGGAGTTTTTTCCTGACGCCATCTGTGGCAAAACAAAGTGTTTTTCTTTAACTTTTTATCACGGAAAGTACCTCGGTGGCTTCAGTGACTGTAGAATTGTGAAGCCATGCTGACAGAAGTAACGTTAGCTGCCAACGGCAGACAGAGGAGACCCCCGTTCACCCTCTCCTCATGCCTCAGGGCACACTCTTCGGTACCAAAGGTGGGTAAGCCCCTGCCAGATTAATCCTCACTCAGACTCTGAGGGTTTATTCTGGATTTTCCAGCTTTCTTTCTCTACTTATTGCCCTCTCTGGCAGCCTCCTTTTCCCACTTGTTTCTTTTTTTACAGAGGAGTTTAGGCTGCAACATTTGTTTGCCGTCTCCTAGAAAAAGAATTGAGAAACTTTGAGCAGAGCTGTGTTTGATTTGAAGAAATGGCGTGCTATTCATTTAGTGGTATAGACGGGATCAATCCAGTTGTCCCATCTGTCACGTCCAGTTTGCTGTGGGTATGCAGCAGTGTTTGACTTTCTGATAATCTTGTCAGCTCATACAAAGACTCCTGTCAATAAATGACACTTGTGGATTACGAGCTCTTCTCCAGTTTTGTAACTTGAGCTACAATGTTTTTGTACTGCAGATGTAGTATTTCTATAGGAACATGCTATTGTGGCTGAAATGGCAGTGGAGGTGTAATATGAGATGTGGTTGTAAATGCATCTTTAGCAATACTGCTTGAGAAATGAGATGACAGGGCAAAAATGGATATCCCACTCTTTGTATTCTTGGATATTTTTGGAAATGCGTCTGCACCAGTTATATTTGTGTCAAGTGTTGTTGTGTCAACTCTACAGCACTTCCCACTCCATGCTTGTCCTTTAAGAGAGTTTAAAATATCTGTTCTCTGGTTAGGTTGATCTCTGTGGATGTGATGGGATTGGTTTAGCTCTTAAACCTCTCTGCAACCAAAGTGATATAATTTCTTATAATCTCTTGCAGGCGTATTCCCAGGATGCATACCTCAAAGGAAATGAGGCATACAGCGGAAATGCCCAGAATATCCCTGAGCCCCCTCCCATATGTTACCCACGGATAGAAGTCAAGGCTGCAGGCATGGCTCAGTCATCAGAGCCTGTCACTGTCACTGAGACTCCCAGAGGGCCAGTTCAAGGACCAGGGAGGCGAGGGGGCGCCACAGAGAAGAGCTATCGGGTGGAAATTCCTGTTCCTCCTTCTCCTCCCCAGCAGACGTCAAAGTCTCAGACAGTGGTGTGTGTCTGTAATGACAATGTGAGGACAGTGCCCCCTGATCAGATCGAGAGGGGGTCTCGGGTGGCCCGGGCTGGACCCAGCCACAGGACTGAGGAAAACCGGTATGGTCCTACAACAGATTCTGGCTCGGCCCGACCAAGACCCCTTATTCCCTCAGTCCCTGGGAGCGCTCAGTTACAGTACCCCTCCTCACGCACCACAGAAATGCCAGTCTACCCCCCTTCCTCAACTTCTAGACCTGGAATCTATCCTGACACCTTATCTCCACCTGGACGGGCCTCGCAGGACACGTTCTCCACTGCCATCTCACCCAGCGCCAACCACTACTCACCCTCTCCCACAGCTCCCTCCACCTCCCCTCACCAGAACATTGACTGGAAAAACTACACCACCTATAAGGACTATATTGATGCCAAAAGACTGCACAGTTATGGCTGCCGCACCATCCAGGAACGCTTGGACACCTTGCGTGCAGCTTCCAGTTCTAGTTCTGTCTACACCCAGCAACGAACAACATCTCCTCCCGTTGCCAGTCAGAGAGGGGCACTGGAATCCCAGGTTAGACGCAGGAGTGCATCCAGTGACCGTGGGGTGGATACAGGTAGTCAAGGTGCTGCAGTGACAGCTCCTTTACGCAGCGCCTCCCAGGAGAGGCTAGGAGGCGGGGCAGAGAGGACGATAACAACTAGGAACTGGCCTCGTAGCGCTTCACAGGATGCTCTGCCTTTCTCAACCCCAACAGGAGTCACCAAACCTCGTGCTCGGTCTTGTGATTACCTGGGTCAGCATCCCGGAGAGCTAGGTGGGCGTCTCTCTGGAGACAGGTTGGGAGTGGAGGACAGGCTTCAGCTGGGTCAGGGAGAGGAAGCCAGGGCTAGCAGGCAGGGATCTGAGTTGAGGGCTTTACCTCATCTAAACAGGAGTCTCACTGGACAAGAGGAAGAAGGACAGGGATTTTCCAACTCGCCTCTAGCAGCTCCTGTGTTTACTAAAGGTACAACAGATTCTGCACTACCATCGAGGACAGATGGCATCATAATGAGGCCGTCACGTCTGCCTGTCAAAAATGCCATTTCAGACGCCTCACCTGCTATACCTTCCACTAAACCCATGGACCCTCTAAAAGACCAAAGAGCTAACATCATGGGCAACCATATGGGCTACTCCTCCCCTCTGCACCTGCAGCTCAGGTCCAGGGCTGACAGTCTGAAAATAGAGAGCAGGTCAGAGGCGGGGCTAGCAGCCAGATCCTCCTCTTGCTCTGGTCCTTCGTCTAAACTGCCCACGCAGAGACAACTACAAAGTGCTGGCAGTGCTTCTACCAGTAATGGAGCTGTCACCCAAAAGCCAAAGGTCAAAGAAACCTCTAGTTCCGCTAATTCTCTTGTATGGACTAACGGCAGTCTTGCAGAAGGTGTTGAAGGACCTGATGCTACCGTTGTGGTCCTCAGAAGGGACAAAAACTCTGGAACTGCTCATGTTCGCCCTCCGTCCTATGTAATAGCTGTTAACGACAACCAGAGAGGAGTGACTCATAAGTCACCACACTTAGTGAAAGCAGGCTCTGCAGATGCAGCGATGTGCTGGACGTCTAGTGACAGCTACAGGGAGATGCATCTGAGAAGGCTGGGAGACACACGGCAAAAGTCCGGATCCAACAACTTGGATGACTCTCTGGATTCAATCCCCTTCATAGGTAAGACCTCCTTATCTTTATATGTTCTTTCTATAGCAACAAATTTGACACAAGAACAGTCTGTTTTGTTAAAGTACTGCTGGAATTCATTTTAAGCTTCAACTATCAGAAAGCTGCCATCAAATCATCAGGCACAATCTTGCTTTCATGTCTACTTATTAGGTAAAACTGTATTTCCCCATTCAGAACTTGGAAGCAGAAAATTCAGACTGCAGTTAATTTGAGGATGGTTGTTGGCACCTGTTGGCACTACGCATAGAGTTTAGCATAGTATTAGTATAGACAGATCAAATGATCTTAGTGTGAGTTCACATCAGCTAATGATTTGGCTGATTTTACATAGGGTGAGCTATATAAGCTATATAAGCTGCTTTACCGCTGCTGTTCATCTGCAAGCCGCTTTGCTGCCCACCTCTTCAATTTATGCTGTGTCTAACTTAAATAATGTCTGTGGTCATTGATGCCTGCTCCTTTTTATACGAGGACCTTGCTGCTACTCTCCCGTCTTAGGTTTTCAACATATGAATGCATCAAGGAAAGATGGAAAGGTGAAAGACTAGAGCCATGCCACCAAATATAAATAACTGGGGATGCGAAGAACTGTCTTCTTTTGACTTAAGTGACTAAAATTAATTGTCATAAATGATCAAGTTCATTTTTAAATAAAAAGAGGTTTTACATAAAATAAATACTGACATGCTTCAGTGTTGAAATAATATATGTGTAAATACTGAGTCTAGATAAAAGGCTTTGTATCGAAAAGTTGAATGCTACTGTTAGCCATGCATGACAATGGGCATTAATCTTGCAGGACAGGCAGAACTTCACAGTAAAAATACAATCAGTAGTTTAACACACTCTTATAGATCAATAGATGAAGACATATGACATATTTAATTCTCTGTAGGTGAAATGATCATGCAGTAATGGGCTGTTGAGTTCACACTCTGGTTTGCTCATAGCTATATTTCAGGGGTTCCTTGGGTTTTTATAAAATCTTTTTAAAAATCTATAATACCCAGTGATACCTTCTCATGCATGTTTTGGTTATGTTTGTAATTTATTAAATGTTAAAAAAAGAGTAATTAATTCATAATTAATTCACATGTAATTTCCATATTTAGCAGTTAGAAACCCAAGTTTAAAGTGATATCAAATGAAAAGTGAGAAACATATTTTCCTTCCACATGACACTCCCATCTCAAAATCCACAGTTTAAGGTGGTGAGAGTGATATTCTCCACTGTTGGTTGCCTGAGGACAAAAATGCAGACACGCCTTCAGTATCTTCCTGTTTAAAGGAAATAAAAATCACCATAACCAAAAACCATGGAAGCCAAATAATTATAATAAAAAATTTGTCTGAACTTCCTGTTTCTGTAGCATTTCATCAGAAAAATGCATTAAAAATCAACTTTAAGCTTGTCCGTTGTTGCCCCACTTTTGCTGCTACAATGAAATACATTGTGTCTAAATGTCATCATGGCTATACTATTGCATAATCAGGTGGGGGAATTCCCTGCAAGGTTTGCTCAGTGTGAATAAGAATGAATCCAGTTAACCTGTGTTTTGGTGGTAAACTGCCTTTTAAAGGACACTGTTCAGTGTAGAAATTTAAATTTTTAAAAAGTTTTGCTGCTGTTAAGCAATGTTTGTGTTCAGCATTTTGAACTTGGGACAACGTGACACGGTACTGCCAGTAAGCATGACATATTCAGACAATCCTTCGGCATCCGAAAGGGCAGCACAGAAAAAGTACACAGGGTGCACACTATGCACACGTACGCACTCACAGAGCTGCTTTCCAAGTCAATAAACGCACACACACTCCCTGAAACATCTCATATTTCCACCAGTGTTGCACAGAGAAAGAAACCTAAGCGTATCGTCCTAATGGACTATGACATAGCGGAGAAATGAGAGCATTCCTGCAGCAATCTGCTTCAATTACATTTCATTGTAAGCTTCCAAACAATAAGTGGAACAACTGCTGTACATTATCTGCCTGCCAAAAGTTTATTTTATTTCATGTATTTCTTTTGCAGGGAACAGAATGTAACATACACTACTAGAAAAACATGCGATATGTCACGTCTGCTCATGTTTCTGATGATTCTTTTTTTTCTGTGTTTTTCCTCATGAACTGAAGCTGAGAGCTGCATTTACACGTTGAGGTGTTTATAGAATGACATTATTGAGTAATGTTTGAAGCATCTTCTGTCTTTCCAAATCTCGTACAACTCTAGAGGCTGACAAGCTTGAACTCGACCTTGCATCCTCAGTTGTGTCTTCATTGATGACTCATTACCATCCAATGAGAGCAGCTCTTGTGTCTGTCTGGTGTCCTAGAACCTGCAGGGATTAATCACATCCTCTTCCAGCAGCACTTCACAGAGGCAGCCCTCACATCTCATGGTCTCGTTCACAGCATTTCGATCAAGATTAGATGGAGATCTTGGTGCTATAGCAGTAATGTGCCTTAAATCAGAACAATCTGGGGTTGTTTTTTTTATCATGTTATGAGACGGCAGTGTGATATTGCTTATACTCTCATGGCAGTCTGCTGTATATTAAGCAACAGCATGGAGTTAGTTTAGCTGAGAATAGAGGATGGAAAGAGGTTTAGCGTGGTTTTTACCCAAAGATAACAAAATCAACCAACAAGTAACTTTGAAGCTCATTAATTTACTATTTACGTGTTATTTACTTGATGTGAAGCATCTGGAGCCTGCATGCTGGAATCTTTCTTCTTGCATTGATTTTCCCAGAGTCCCTCATGGATGAGTGCCAAAACATAAAAAATCCACATGTAATAACTTTGGACAAGATCTAGGTTAGTTGGATCCCCTCTGTTTAAATCTACAGAAACTGATGGCAGTGTGTAAATTCATTCTATCTTGCTATGAAAGTTGGAGGGTAGTTTGTTTATTTATCCCATTTCCTCTCACTTTAAATTACTCCAAGCAACAGCAGACTTGTCCCAGACTCCAGTGTATTTACTTGTTAGATCCACTTTGTGTTTGTGAATTCTGTACTTTGAAGTCCAAGCATTTATTTTGAAAATCAGAACTACAACATATTTCCAAGATTCAGAGGAAGAAATGAGCCTCATTTAAAATACTAGCTTTATTGCTGACAAGTCAAAAAGTTGAGCTCAGTTTGCAGTCCTGTTACTTGATAACAACAGTGCTACCTACCACGGGAAGGTAGGGACCCCCCAGAAAAGAGCAATACTGCCCAATGTTTGGAGACCACAGCATGTGCAATGAACATGGCATCTTGTTGACTTTGAGCTAGTTGCTTGGAAGTCAGCTGTTGTCTTCCAAGCAACTTTGGTGCATCAACAATGGCAATTAAACGGCAATAAGGTGGAGTCAGTCAGCTGTCAGTCAATTTGGGGTCAAGTTGGCATTAACGTGCAATCTATTTGTGATAATTATTGATTAGCTGTGAGAAATTGGTGAAAATCCAAAATTGTGTGCATGCAGAGAAATTTACATTAAACAGAAATGTATTTTGCTGTAAATTGATTGCTGTGTTGGCAATCTGTCTGCATCAATAAATTAGCTATTAGTAAGCCTGTGACAGTCTGTCTATGAGTGATTGCAGTCGGTCCAAGCTGTGCTGCAATTATTTGGAGACAGGTTGCCTCCCATCAGGCAACCTGTCCAATTGCTTTGCAGTCATTAGTGGTGACCCAATCGCTTGCCATCGGTGTGTGACAGCAGAAAAATTCGATGCAGTTACCAGGCAACCACCGATTTTTCCTAGTCACAAGGCGGTAGAGGCTTATTTGTACTTCAGTTGTGATTGAAGCATAATATGAATTACTGCAGACTGAAATACAGTAACAGGCTTTTTCACTACAGTGGTTCTGACTGAATTGGAGTCACCATTTGCTTTTATGTAGTGTGCCTATATTCTAACGATTTTGGTAAATATATTGGAACAGATCTGGAAGGTTAATGAGTTTATGCTGTTATTTTCCACACGGAACACAAATAAAACCATATGAAAGTCATATCTGTAGAGATGTTTTATGAGAACTTTATTGTACCCACAGAAACGACGTACACTTGTATTTACTATATTGACCAGAAACAAAAAGACACCAAACATGTTGTCTAGATGTGGATAGGTGCATGTTCTCCTGCTTAAAGCCAAATCAGTCTTGATGTATGAAAGTGAAATAAATAAATTGTAATTGTACGTGTTAAAACTCGCTGGCTGCCACCATCTTCCCAGAAACAGAGTTAGAGGTATATAAACAAGTGATTAAAGCAAATGGGCATCTGGCTTGCTTGCAGAAATGAGGTTTGCAGTGTCATGGGAGATGTCTTTGCGGTTTGAGGAAAGAGAGGTTTCACAGCAGGAATCTGTACCCTACAATGAGCACATGTTTCACGTTAAATGGCACCACTGAAAGTTTGCAAGGAAATTGTGTCTTTTAGATCTTTTCGCTGTTGTTCTTTTTTAGCTATTTGTCTTTTGTAGTCAGGGCACTTTTCAAGTTAAATAACAGCGACAGTTACGTTTCTGGAGATGAATTTGTAAGAATTTGAAAAAGGTATTCTTTCCTTCAGGTGTGCCACAATGACCTGACAAGTTTGAAGTCTCTGGTTGAACCATTTACTTGTGCTCTGCACTATTATAAAGAGAGCTTTCAGTAACAATATCCGCGGTGTGGTCTCGCCCTACTTTCTTCATCACCATATTCGCTGATAAGATTCATTTCTGCAACTACTTGTTCGCTGTACCGGTCTCCTAATTTGTTTTTAGGGTTTGCCGCTTTGCAGATATTGCATATCACTCATTATGACACAGTCTCGCCTGTGATGATATAATGCAAGCTGACTGTACTGCATCTGTGTATTTAAAGGAAAGGGGTTGTAGCAGCTTATCTGGACTGAAGTGCTTATCAGCTGACTGACTGACTGAGTCTCTGTCTGCATCATGTAGTCTTCTCTCCGTACGTCTTATCGCTGCTTTTTATTGCGGTTTGCTGCAATGTTTATTCAAGTTGAGACAGCAGACATGACGTAGACCTTGGTTAATGTTGCTCTAATTTGCAGTATTATGGCTCCTATTGAGTTAAGTTGAATACATTTCAAAGATGTGGTATGATTAGCATCTCCAGCAGATTAACTGTGTTAGGAAAATACATATTTGGATCATGATTATGCCATGGTTGGAATTGTTGGTTTGTCACAGCTCTCTTCCCTTTAAGTGACAGCGTCAGCTTATCTGTACACTTTATGGCCGTGTACCATTAATGGTATTCACTTTCCTGTGGTTGTGCAACCTCTGTCATACACTGGAAGAGCCTCATGTTTTTGACTTGAACAGTTTGAAACTGAATTGTGAACTTTTGAGGACTTAATGTAATCATTGATTTGTTGTCAGGTCTTCCTGAATCATCACCATGTCTGTCTTCTCTGAGCCTCGGGCTCAGGCTGCTTCATAACAATAAGTGGCCTGTGTCTGTACTCATAGATGTGCCTGCCATTTGTGACAAGCCTGATTGAGTCACAGTAGTTTATTAACTTCATGATGATTTTTGTCTTTGATGTTTTTTCTTATGCTGTATAAATTATTGACTTTTATTCATATTAGTTTCACAAATGTTCTTCTTTACTTCTTACCCTAATATAATAGTGATTTTAAAAAATCTTTTAAAATCTTATTATAAACTTAGTGAAAATCTATGATGAAGTTCCTAATTTAAATACAACTTTCACTGAATCTTTGCATAATTTATAAGAGATGGACTTCAGTGAAAAACTAGAATTACTAATGACTTCTTTGCAAGTTTGACTCTATGCAAAACTGGCCAGTGACCGTTTTGCATGCAGGTTCTGACCATCTGCTCTACCAGGTGAGCTACCAGGCTGCCTACAATACAAGCCCCATGCACAGGGCGCTAGTAGGAATCTGGTTACGACTGCTACGATACGTTTGCACATTTACTTTGGTTACATGCACACAGTTTTTCACGTTGTTTAAAGCCAATCCTAATTACAGTTCTGGATCAGGTGTTGTGCTACCTGTATAAAAGCCTCCTGTCAGCGGCACTCTTTGAGCTTACATTTTAAGAATTAAATGTGTAAAACTACAGAAATCTGTAACTTAATTATTTTGGTGTAGCATGAATTTAAATGGGGGAGATCTTTATTAGTAGAAAAAGCTGTGAAACTTAGAAATGCAATTAAAAGTCCAACATTTATGCTCGCATTTTACGTTTTCCAAAGCCAGCCTGGTCCTTATGTTAGACACTCTGTAGCCAAGCAACCAACCCGAGGGATCCACCCAGTGAAATAGTCAAATATATGAAAAGTTGAATATTTGGGTAAAAACCTAGTTAACATGTTGTAATTTTACTACAGTTTGTTTAAGAAATGTTTTAAAACCAGCCTGAGTGTTCATGTGATCCTTTTTTAAGTATGTTTAAGCTTTTAGCGGATATATTCTGACTATTATACTTCATGTTCAGGGGAGTGTTTTATGATTTTCTTGCCTTGCTGAACTCAGTTTCCTCTTTTCTGTCCTCAGATGAACCGTCCAGTCCGAGCATCGACCTGGAGAGTGCGCACATCCCCGCCTCAGCCGTGATATCTGGAACTCCCATCATCACCACCATCCCAGCCAGCCCCCCTTCTCCGTCCCCTCTCATTCGCCGCCAGCTGTCACATGACCAAGGTGTGTTTTCCATATCAAAGGGTTAGTCAGCTGTTGAATTTGGCGCAGAAAGGGACAGTTTCAAATAATTATGTGACCCTCTTTTAATAGATTCTCTCCGTCTCACAATTATTGAGTCAGATTCTGGTTCTAAAACTGAGCGCTCCAAGTCGTACGATGAAGGCCTCGATAACTACCGGGAAGAAGGCAAAGGGTAAGATGCTCTCACAACAGTGCATGTAAAAACTTGTGAAAACAGCCACTATCAGTCTTGTATTTAAAAAAAACAGGACAAACAAAGGCAGGTTTTAGTAGATTATTTACAGTTTAGTAGTAAAAACATGGCGCTGCACAAAAAGCGAAACATACCTCTGGGTTTAACTCCGATGCGGGTCCATCAGCTGTGTGCAGAGTTTTAACAATTTACTGATCACTTGTTAGGTCACATTTCTGGAAAGCTTATTGGCAGTGGATGGATTTATGGGTACCTTACTCCTGTGACTGATCAATTTTGCTTTTACACTCTCAAGAAAGAGAGGGTGTTGTCTTTCCTAAGCAGTAAAGTCAAAGGTTGTTTTGGTTCTGTTTTACTCCAAAACCAAAGAGAACGAGCACATTTTGTTTGAACCAATCCCACTGAAGCAGGTTTTATTATTTGATGTAGTTTTAAACGCTTATTCTCACACACATCTCATACTTTCTGCTGCCCTCACATTTTTTTCCATTTCTGTCTAGGCGGTCCTTGATACCTGGTCTGAAAAGTCTTATGAAGGTAAGTTTTTTTTTTTATGAGCTCACTGTCGGCTCTTTGTTTTATCAGCGTTTCCTGCTCAGATATTTATGCAACCTTTGTTTCACACCCACATTATAAACGTCTCTCACCGTAATGTGAATATATTGTGGAAACTGGGAGAGCCGTGGGAGTTGCGTCATGCTGCTTTTGTAAATGATTCATTTAAAAGGAGTTTTTAATTTACTGTATATCACTGGTGCACTTTCGCCTCGTCTTGCACTTGAAAACCTTTCGGGCTTTCATGCGTTTGCATTGGTTTCGTCTCCGTTTCAGGCTGTGGACAGGTCATCGGATGATTCAGGGTCAAGGAGAGATTCCTCATCAGACGTCTTCTGTGACGCCACCAAGGAGGGATTGCTGCATTTTAAGCAGCTTCATACAGAAAAGGCCAAGGTGTGCACCGTCTCTGTTTAAAACCCACACAGTGCCACAGAAATCATGCCTCACACACTTTTATATCCATTGACCTGCTCGAAATTTGGGTTATTAACCATAACAGCTCCTTCTTGATGATATCTTATCTATATTTCCTCTGCTGTTTGTTTTACTTGCTTGAGCAGTTTAGATTTTCTTGTCTCATATTGTCCACAACACCGTGATTATAAAGCAATAGTAGTGCTTTTAAGATTGGTTGAATTCCTGCTGTTTTGCTTTGTAAACTATTCTCTTCTTCATGACGTGTTTTATGTAGCGTGTCGGAGGCGGCATGCGGCCGTGGAAACAGATGTACGCCGTGTTGAGAGGAAACTACCTCTGCCTATACAAAGACAAAAAGGAGGGCCAAGCACACGCCAACTGCCAAGCAGTGGATGAGCCGCTGCCGATCAGCATCAAGTCCTGCCTGATTGACATCTCCTACAGCGACACGAAGCGGAAGAACGTCCTGAGGCTGACCACGTCGGACTGCGAGTACCTGTTCCAGGCTGAGGACCGGGAAGACATGCTGGCCTGGATCAGAGTCATACAGGAGAACAGCAACCTGGATGACGAGGTGCGAGTCTTGGGTTCAAACTGTTGGGACAGTCATTATACAAAAAGCAGTCACAAGACCCAAACTTTCATAAGCAGGCAAATTAAGTTAAAGTTAAGTTGTTTGAGTCCAAGTGCTGTGACTCTGCTCATCTCCTCGGGAGAAAAAAAAAACACTGAAAGAATTTGAAAAATTTTGTTTTCAGATGTGATAAAGTCATAAAAACAGATACCAATATTATCATATTCGTCACGGGTTGAATAAGCGGTTTGGCATTTTTAATTTTACGATTTTTACTGATATATTTGGCAGCTTGCAGCTCAGTAGTTCTCACTAAGAGTGTCCTCGGGGGCTTTCATGCGCATTAGCTTTCATCTCCTTTGATTGAGCAAAGCTTTTAAAGCATGTAACCTTCTTGCAAGGCAAGTTTAGACATTTTCCTCAACCCATAGCTGTGTGATTAGCATCTGTTTATTTGTTGAAACTTTATGAAGTACAGTGCATGGGTTACAGGCTGACATATGCGAGTACACTGGGGTTTAAAAAGCAGATAAACGGGAATTTGATTCCTGTAAAAGACGGACAAAATTCATAATGTTTAGCACAGAAAACAGCTTCCAGATTCAGCGAGAACATGTGTTGTACAGCTCTAATCTAAACAAAGATTTACAACTTTCTTCTTAAACAGATGAGCTGTTGGAATATTTTTACTCAAGTTATCGAATTAAAATATTAATGGAAAATATCAAATTAGCGATCCATAAGCCACCCTCTTCTCTCACATACAGTGCTGCTCTAATTTTCCGCTCAGTTATTGATATTTTCTAATAATTAGGGGCTTTCTAAAAGCCACTGAGGCAGCGACGATCTTTGCTACATAAATGCAGAATTTCTGCATGGCGTTTCATCAAAACTCCCCACACCAGTTAGTTTTTCTTCAAATTTGTATTTACTTGTTTCCTCAATTGTGCTCTTTCCGCGTTCTTTCGAGTGTAAACATTCATGTGATTCTTGGTACTGTCGGCTGCTCCCTTATTTTCCAGGGGGTCGCCTCAGTGGATAGAGCCGCATATTTGATTTGGCACAGATTTTATTCTGGTTGCTCTTCGTGACGCAATCCTCCCATTTATCCGAGCTTGGGATCAGGACTAGGAGTACGCTAGCTTGTGACTCCATGGTGTTTATTATGGTGCTTATTCTAGTTCTAATTATTTGTTTTAAATATGCGGGATTTCAAAATAAATGTGACAGTTAAGGATGACACAGTTACATTTCAGTTGCACAGGGACAATAAAATAGCTGAATTTGTGTGTTCATCTGCAGAGTTCTGTCAGCAGGACTCGTTGTGTTCATTTCTTTTTCTGGACTTCTGGGTAACATTTATGTGACTAAAACTGAATAAACTGAATCTCTTTGAGTTTTGGTTGGATGAAACTTTTTGGAATGTTTTGTGACAATTTGGAGATGAAATGAAGAACAAAGTAGGTGCATCTTCCCGTATTTGAAATATAAACTCTTTTGAGGACCTAACCAGCCAAATGTTTTGTTCTAACAGTCCTCCCTGTGTCACCTGAGAGCTGCAGGTTATATAACGATCTGTCATAGTCTGTAAGGCCGGGCTGAAGGGCACAATTGCACCAGATTCCCATAAACATTTGTTATCACGTCTCATATCACGCCCTGTCGTTTTTTCCGTCTTCCCTTTTTTTAGAATGCCGACTTTACTAGCCACGACCTCATCAGCAGGAAGATCAAAGAGTACAACACCTTGATGAGGTAAGGGTGACATGAAAGCAGGTGAGCGGGGAAGGGAGGTGTCTCATAGCTCATGGGAAAGCTCTGAAAGTTTCGTGTCCATGTCTCATGCAGCCCGACTGGCAGCAAGACGGAGCCGTCTCCCAGAACTTCACGCCAGTCGCTAAGGCAGACGCTGCTGGGAGGGAAAGGAGAGACCAAAGCAACAAGCCCACACTCACCCAAAGCTGAGCAGGAGAGGAAGAACATGCACAAAGGTATGAAAAGGAAGAACATTTTATATCTGATAAATAATAAAATTAATTACTAATGCTTCCTTCATTTGTTATGTAAAAGTAGTATATAAACATTTACTGGGGTGGCTGTGGCTCAGGAGGCAGAGCAGGTCATCTACAAATCAGAAGGCTGGCAGTTTGATCACTGGTTTTCATTTTGAGTACACGGTGCCTCTGCTTTATGCAGCCTTTACATATTTAGATCAGGCAGCGTGACTATATGGTTAATACAATGCTTTGTAGTTAAACTCTTACAGGCTGTTTTTAAAGGGGTACAAATGGTTAAAGGAAATGAATCATAAATGCTCACAGAGCAAACTGCACAGTGCGTTGAAGGTGTTTTGATGATGACGATGGAGGGTATCACTTCTGGAAGTAATAACTCATTGTTTTACAGTTAATGTTACTTTAATGCAAGTAAGTACACGTTCAATGAGCTGTGCCTCAAGTACAACACCCGTAGAGCTTGATTCGTGCCTGTTAAAGGTAATAAACTTGAAGATTGTTGCACCTTGTGCCAGAAACTGCTCAGCTTAGCAGTACAAAACGTATTAGAGTGGCAAGAAGACTGCAAGAAAACAGTCAGTATAGTTCTGTATTCATATCTGGAGCATCACAATAATCCTGACAGTCGAATCCATTCTGTGCTTAATAAATCCTGTATTTGACAGCATTTGGATCCAGATAAGAATAAAAGCAGAAGTGCTCAGGATTTACACACAGTAGCTAAACATCAATCATATAAAAGGAGTTATTGGATTTTACTACATATCCTTAACTTATCCTTCTCAGACATGTTGTAATTAGAAGCTACTATTCACGGTATCCTGTGTGTTGTCCTGTGTGTGCAGATGACACCAGCCCTCCCAAGGATAAAGGGACATGGCGAAAGGGCATCCCAGGACTGATGAGGAAACCTTTCGAGAAGAAGCCATCTCCTGGAGTCACGTTTGGAGTGAGACTGGACGACTGTCCTCCTGCACAGACCAACAAGGTTCGGGCTGGTTTTATTCAGTGCACAAACCCAATGTTCTGCTCTGGAATGGGCCTTTTAAAACACGGTCCTCATTCCTCTGTGTTCCAGTTTGTGCCTCTGATTGTGGAGGTTTGCTGTAAGCTGGTGGAAGAGAGGGGGCTGGAGTACACGGGCATTTACAGAGTTCCTGGAAACAATGCTGCGATCTCCAACATGCAGGAGGAGCTCAATAACAAGGGCATGAATGATATCGACATCCAAGACGATGTGAGTGTCCTTTCATTGATCTGCTGCTGCTTTAATTAAACTCTCCTTGAAGTGCGTTTCCCTAATGGCCTGAAGTATTTTTAAAAGCTGCAGACTGACAGGTCTCTTTTCTACATCTTTGTACTCTGGCCAGTGATGGGTAAATCTTTAAAATGTAATATCTATTTATTGCAGAAGCTGGGTAAGCTTGTATTTCTGGATCACAAACATTATGCAGCAGCAGTGGAAGCTGTAGAAAACCATCATACTTGTTTTCCCAAATGAGCCTTTTGCTAAATTAATTGTGTTTTTGTACAGAAATGGAGGGACCTCAATGTGATCAGTAGTTTACTCAAGTCCTTCTTTCGGAAACTCCCCGAGCCCCTGTTCACCAATGGTAAGTTGATTCTTCTTGCCATCTAGTGGTTAAAAAGGAGAACTGTCATCTGTAAAAGTACTTTTACTTCTTCTTTTTTCGTCCTGCAGAGAGGTACTCAGATTTTATAGAGGCCAACAGGATAGAGGACCCAGTGGAGAGACTCAAAGTGCTGAAGAGACTGGTGAGTAGAAGTCGTTTTGTAACATTTAACCTCATTAAAATTACACAAAATGCAAGAAACTAAGATGTCAGACATTCAATTTGTGTTTTGTGTAATTTCTCTTTTCCTTACAGCTTCACGAGTTACCGGCTCATCATTACGAGACCCTCAAGTTCCTCTCAGCTCACCTGAAAACTGTGGCTGACAACTCTGAGAAAAATAAGGTATTTGTTGTTGTTGTCATTGTTGCTTTTGTTGTTTACATATTTTTGTTCTTGTCTGTAGTGTAATTTATAGTCTTATTATACAATTATGTAGACCCCTCTGTTCTGAGTTACTCAGTTTGGAGACAAACAAAAAAAAGAAAAAAACAACTTTTTTAAAAAAAAATGTCAGATGGAACCGAGGAACCTGGCCATCGTGTTCGGCCCAACTCTGGTGCGCACCACCGAGGACAACATGACCCATATGGTGACGCACATGCCCGACCAGTACAAGATAGTGGAGACCCTCATTCAAAATGTGAGTTTCAGTGTTGGGTCACTGATTCAAACATGCACACAAATTTTTATTTTCTCACGTTTATTTCGTGTCTTGCAGTACGATTGGTTCTTCACTGAAGATGGAAATGGAGAGCCAGTGGTGGGTACAGACGTTACTACAATAACATTGTTTTCTTCTCTAAATACTAAAACAAAAAAGGCAGTTTTGGTGAAGGGAGTTGGCAAAAAAAATGTAGATGGCAAAGAGAAAAAACACTGAATCAGTTCGAAAGCATTGATCAGTTTTTACTCAGTGAAAACAAAAACATTGCGGTTCAAAAACATGATTGGTGTTACTACCCAGCTCTGTTAGGAAGGAGGGAAGTAACATAAAACCAGATGGACGTGGCTCAGCCACGGTATTTATTGCTTAGAGGTTTTCCAAAGGCGAAGAAAAGAGGCAGACTGCAAGGGAAAGGAGGGTTTGTGGGTGCTGCTAAATCAAATAGAAAAGCAAAAAGTGGTAGGACAAAATTTTAGTGTTTTTTTTTTTTTCTTCCACCACCAACAAATTGCTGGTGCCATTCTGTGGCTACTGGATGTGATTTTCAGTTGCATCCTGCAGAATCTGCCCACCATGATTTTCCTAAAAGAAACACTTTCATCTTTGTAATGCTTCGTTCTCCTATTGGTTGAAATGTGGAACCTCATCAGTGTGAAAGAAGTAACAGTACAACTGCAGCAATGCTTCCTACCCCAACTAAAACACTCTAGTAGCAACACCACTGTCCCTTGTGGTGTTTCTGAGTATTTCCCATGTGCTGTGTGCTACATGTGAGAAAGGACAGCTTTAGACTCCTGATGTTGTTCAGAGTACATGTTTGAAAATTGGTTTCAACTAACTTATGCAGCACCCAAGAAGTTAAGTATGTGTTCTTTCAAAGGATAGTTCACAGTTACAACAGCAAAGTTAATGGAAGAATGAGGTGCCCAACACCGAGCTGCATTCACTGAACATTGCTATGAAGTTGACCTGCTTTTTGATTGGACGTTGAATGAAGAAAATTAACAAACCAGCAAAAAACTGTTTTACCTTTTATGATGAAAGATACCCAAATCAAATCATTAACTTCTCCTTCCTCCTTTCAGACTGTGTCCCAGGAGGAGAGTGCAGTGGAGTCTCAGCCCCTCCCCAACATCGATCACCTGCTCACCAACATCGGCCGTACGGGCACATCGCAGGGTGAAGTATCAGGTAACACGCTGCATTTTGGCAGGCCAACTCTGTGGTGGGTTAACCTTTCTCTACCCTTTCACCGCTGAGCACTGTGGTCAAAGCTGGGAGGGACCGGTTGTGTTTAAGATTAGAAACAAATGTTGATGATGCTGCTTCTTCCCCAGGCCAAGCTTCCCCTTTTGCTCCTTTGGCTGTTGCCATTAGGAAGAATGGCTAACACTGAGTCCAAACAATGAATTCTCATTCTGGGACGTTACATAATGCCCTTTTGTCAGGTGTCTTTTGGCCCTGCTTTTGCAGTTCTGTAAACTTATTAGGTGTTAGGAATTAGGACATCGGTAAGGGTGGCAGTGTCAGAAATTACAAGCTTAACAGCACGATTATTGTGGTTGATGCCACTGTGGTTCGCATCCTGTTTTGAGCTTAGAAGACTTTTTATTACCTCAAACTGGGCTTTTGGGGGCCACATATCACATAACAAAAGTCTGAATTTTCATCTTAATTCTGACCATTTCAAGAACTTAACTTCTGTAAATGAAACCCCACGTAGCTCACCTGGTAAAAAAAACATCTTTATTCCAATTTATTCCAAGTTTTGTGCACAGGGAAAAATCATGGATTGTCTTAATATTTATTCCTTGGTTAAGTTTACACCTCTTTAAAGATCCATTCGTTGATTCTATAACCCGGCGTGTTATGCACGCTACTGCGAAAGGACACCTTCTGCTGAGACACGCCAGCAGCTTTGACAAAACGGCATTATCTGACAGCCCCGATATGAGAACAGGCCGGTCCAAATCCCTGTGTGGGATTCAGTGGGCAATTTATTTGCATCCCCAAAAGGATGCAAAAAATTGCCTCCCTCCTTCATTTGCTTTAAAATCTATGCCTCCTTTTCGGTATATGCTAGCCTTTTAAGCAGTTCTTTTTAAACAACCTTCTGCCCTTTTTGGTACCCCCATTTCCCCCTCTTTTTCCTGCCTACTGTTGCACTAATACGGCATGTTCTTTGGCACGTCAGAACTAGATGTTTTTACAGTAAAAGGCGACCTCTGATTCCTCTGTCTCTAGTGAGGCTCTGTCGGGTGTCCTAACGGCTTTCCCAGCATTCACACATACTGATCTTGACACAGGCCAAGTGGGAGGAGTCTATCACACCATGATGTCACTGATGGACTCTATAATGTCTGTGATGGACAGCTGGAACTGTAGGAAGAAGGAGGATTGTTGCCCGCAGTGTAGCTGCCTAGTCTGCAGGAACCCGCAGCTCTATTAAGAAATGCCAAAGAGAGAGAAGAAAACAAAACAAACAAAAAAGTTAATCAAAGAAAGCTTGATGAAAAGGGGAAGCGAAGCGGCAACACGGTACTGTACGGTGTCCGGTTTTCTATCAGAGTATACCTAACACAGGCCGGTGCTACTGTCTGAAAGGCTCTCCGCTGTCTCTCCTCACTGTCTCGCAAGCTTCCCAACAGGAGAGATAGCATGGTACGGTTTCTACGTCACTGGTCAGTGTGCACCTGCATATTGTGCCTCCATCTGTATTGTAAGGGGTGTATAGGGGGGCTTGGCTATGTCACACAAACACAAATTTTAGCTAAGGGATGCTATGAGTGACAGATTGCAGAGCAGGTGAGGACTGATTATAGGTTTTCCTTGCTGACACACTCATTCTCATGTAGTGTCCTCTCTTCTCATATAGCTAGCCCCTCTGTGACCCCCCCGTCACCTTCATTTCTTTTTTTCTTTATTTGGTTTCTTCCATAGATGTTTTTTGTCATCACTGTGTCAATGTGTCTGAGACCTCATATCATCTCACACTGCTTCATTGGCAAATTTGGTATCAACCTGTTTTGACAGAAATGGATCGGTGACATTGATCTCCAGTTAGAAGCTTGAACCATATTTGTTATTTTAATACTGAAGTTTAATTTTAGGCTTTTTTTAAAATAAGGTTGACAGTTACAAAAAAACATGGCTAGGAAAAGGGCTGTCACATCATTAGATTGTCACTGTACAAATATTTGTGCTAAAAAGCTTCATGACAACATTATTGCAATATCTGGAAAATCAGAAAAAGAATATTCAGATCATTCAAATTATTTGCAACTTTGTTTATTATGTGTTTATTTCCTTTCTGGCAAACGAATCTTAGTCAGAAAAAAGAAGCTATGACGACGTGTCTCCAAAATCTCTATATACTGTGGTTTTATCATAGACTGTATGTAAAAGATGGAAGCAACCGCTTCTGTTGACTTTTAAGGTTCTGTGTAAAACATGAACTGGGAATTTAGACTTTCACCTTAAACTTGACATGACGAGAGGTTTGGATCTCACTGAGGAACTGAAAATACTGCCCATTCATAAAATAGTGACCAGTCAGTCAAAATGAAGCCAGACTCTATTGTCCATTTTACGCTACATGAAATCATAATTTACTGTATGAACATCAGCTGAACACTGACTTTTTAAAGAAGCAATTTCAGTCTGTGCTTGCTATTTTAAAAGTACAGGTAATAGAAGCCTTTTTGGTGGCTCTTGCATTTTTTATATACAGTCTATGGGTTGTAGCTAGCTAGCAGTTACTGTGTCATCAGGATGCAATCAACATTAATGTGCAGTGCTCCTAGCTGATATTCTAGCATGTGAATGATATGAACTGGGTCATCTACAGTAACAAATTACATGCTTTTTGGACAGTTTCACCTCTTCATGGCTTTGAAAATGATAGTAAACTCAAGTGTTTCTTAACCTAAAGAAACTTTTTAAAACCTAGTTGGATGATCTGAAAAGTAGCACAAACCACAGAGATTAAGACACGTGAGAGGTTGACACTTGCAGTGACAATTACAACAGAAGCATTTGTTCATAATTCTTACAGTGCAGCCCAAGAAATTGTTGAAAGTATCAGGAGAAATCCTCATATGTGGCCACTACCAATTTTTTTTTCTATCAGAAAATGCTACCACAGGACCACGGTTTCATTCCTGGATAACAAATCGATCACCATCCTCGTGTTGCATGGCACGTCATCTGCCCCGCTGCTGTTGGTTGCAAAAGTTGCACTCAGAATCACCAAGATGAGCTTTGATGGAAATAGCCGTCAGCATCTTCTGTGGGTTTTCTGACACCCTCTGGTCTACACTTAATTAGGAAACAATGTCATGTCACATGTCATGTCACATGTCACACATACAGACGTGGACCTGAGTGTAACGCTGAGCTCATCTGTCCCCGTGTGCAGCATGGCCTGTTGTCCGCTTGTGTTTGCTCTCACCTCTCATCGGTCTCGTGTTTTTCATCATGCTTCTTCTCATCAACATGGTTCTTTCTCCTCCTTTGTTTCCTGTCACACTCATTTCCACACGTTTAACCCCCTCTGTGTGCTCACCTGTGTTGTTAAATCATCTAACGTGTCTCTCTTTTTCTCTTTTACCTACAGATTCCCCAACTAGTGACTCGGCTAAATCAAAGGTGAGTGTGTGTCTCCAGTGTCTGATGGTGTGAGATGAGAGGAGGTAGGAAGAGAACAGATGATATAAACTTACTGCTGAAGGCATTTTCACCTAATTTAATTTATAGCAGCATCTTGTTTACTTGTTGATTTTCTGCCTTATTCCTGAACAGTGAAAAAGACTAATTTGTGGTACTCACAACACTACTAGAATACATATAAGAAGTTAAACAGCAACATCTGCAATGTTCTCATTAAGAGACAGATGTGATGCTGGACTTTGTTTTATGGTTCAAAGACAGCCTGTCAAAAAATAAGGAACGTTAAAAAGATAATTTGGTGTTAAATACCAGAGGATCAGAAAGAAAGATTGTAAACACAAAACTTAAACAAATGACTGACCACAAAATTTGTTTGGCGTTTGAAAACATGCACGATTGCTGTCACAGGGTGCAGGGATTTTGTACTTCAAAACACCCACAGACCTCACTGTGAACAGTTTTCACTCATCTGTTGCTACACACTGGGCCTCATTCACAAAAATTAAAAGATCACGTGGTCCCTGTCCTCCACCTGCTTCTTTCATTTTCTTCTAGTTGTGGTTCAAAGGGCTCCACATCTGTTATTGCAGCCCAGCTCTCTCAGTTTACCCGAGGAGGAGGTGTGCCGCTTCCGGCTTTCATTCACCAAAGTCTTCCTTTTTTGCATTTTGTTCCGTTTTACAGCAACTTCATTGATTTCTCAGTAGTTTCTGGGAAAATCTTTGTCCTGGTGAATAACAAAAAAGTTCACTATGAATCTGATGGTAATTCAGAATATTTGTCTGGACATACAAGTGATTGAGGCCCATTGTGTATTCTCAGTGCTGTGACCACACATTATTTGACCCTCACATCCACAGTGAAAACGAAACAATTTCCATGGTTAGATGGTCAGCGAGTTGGAGCCATAAAGGCTGCTGTGCATCAAGTCTTTCATGAAGTCCTTCTCGGGGACACCCTGGATTAAAAACTTGTGGCTGAGGAACTTGGGAGTGTTCAACAGCTTGTTAGGATGTAGGAGGGAAAAAAAGGCAGATGCTTTCCATCATTGCACTGCTGTTCTCTTCAGCTTCAGCCGCGCTTCAGTTCATGCTGTGCTGCTGCTTCTGCTTCTGCTTTAAAGCCAGCATGAATCAGTACTGTGCTCCCTGTTTATGATGCTGCTAATGTCCCTCTTTCTGTCTACTTGTTTGTCTGGTGCTTCATGGGAACAGGTGGAGTACAGACTTGAGGAAAGGGGTTGGGGTTAAAAGTTTCTGTGTCGTCTTTTGTGTTTCTTAGATTCAGCAGTGCTCATTTTGTTCTTCTTGTGCTCTCTCTTTCTGTTCCCCTCTCCTCTGTGCAGGGTTCCTCAGGGAAGGATCAGTGCAGCAGAGACCTCCTGGTCTCCTCCATCTTTGCTGTAGCCAGCCGCAAAAGAAAGAAGTCAAGGGAGAAGCCGCAGCCTAGCAGCTCAGACGATGATCTGGATTCTGTATTCCTCAAGAAGGAAATCCTTGGCCAGAAGCCAAACCAGCAGACCGAGGCACAGGGCGAGACTCGTCCCAGCCCTAACACCAAACCCAGCACGAAGCAGCAAGCACGGACAGAAGAGAGGAAGGAGAACGGGAGGACAGTGGAGCTCACACCTAAAGCTAAGAGAGAGCACCGAAACTCTTTATTCCTGAGGGAGAAGATTACCCCCAGACGCTCCTCGCCTTCACCTTTACCTTCCCCAAAGATTTCCAACTCTCCCAACATCAGCTACCAAACAGCTCCTCAGGGAAAATCCTCATTGTCAGACCCTCCGTCCCAGCTTGATGAAAACACCTCAGACCTTGGGACCATGAGCTCTGGAGCATCAGTGCCACGATCCAGACCGAAAAAGTGGATTGCGGGAGTGTCCCCTGACCTGCCAGCAGGAGCCGCTCTGGGAGCAGGTGCGGGGGCGTCCGCTGGCGCAGAGGTGAGCTCTATCACCTCTGACTACTCCACCACCTCCTCTATCACGTTCCTGACTGGAGCGGAATCAAGCGTGCTGAGTCCAGAGCTGCAGGGTGGCGAGGAGGCAGATGATGAGCGCAGTGAGCTCATCAGCGAGGGACGACCGATGGAGACAGACAGCGAGAGCGACTTTCCAGTTTTTGCTCCAGGCGGCGGCAGCAGCCAGTCCACACCCTGCCCAGCGCAAAGTCAAGAAAAGGCAGAGGCCAAAGGGGGCAGTGCTATCGAAGGGGGCACCTCACCAAAACTGGAAGCACGGCGGCTCTTCCCAACACACCGCATGATCGAGTGCGATACCCTCTCAAGAAGGTGGTCCCTGAAACAGAAAACAGACAGTGAATCATCAGTCGAAGGGGCTGCTGGCAGCGGGGAGCGAAGCGAGGGCAGGGCGGAGTCTTCCAGCCGGTTGTCTCGAGTCCTGGAGGTGATGAAAAAGGGCCGATCCACGAGCAGCCTCAGCTCTTCTTCGCGCAGTGAGTCAGAGCGATCCGAACCAGCCTGGCATCTTAAGATCACAGAGAGGCTCAAGTTTAGGCTACGAACGTCCGCTGATGACATGTTTACTCAGAAGAACCGATCTCCCGACGGTCGCAGTAAGAAAAAGAACATCCGACGGAGGCACACCATGGGCGGGCAGAGAGACTTCGCAGAGCTGGCAATCATCAACGACTGGCGGGAGCAGGGTGGGGTGGACCAGGCGGCTGAACTCTCAGCTCTAGACCCCCTGAGGCCTAGATGCTCCTCTCAGGACTTATCCATTCGAGACTGGATTGCGAGGGAGCAAAGCAGAGGCTCCGAGCCAAGCGTCGAGGTTGCGCCCAAAGCGGTGCCTGAGGATGATCACGCAGAAGTGCATGAAGAAAGACCTCCCGAAAGACCTCCACCTCCACCGCCTTCGGATTCCCCTGGGGCTCAGCCTCCAGCCGGGGAGCACATTAACGGCAGAGGGCTGCAAAGCAAAAACAAAGGCTCCTTAGGGGACGACGCTCACCCACACAAACTCTCTGGAGCGCAAGTTGTCCGCTCACGGTTCTACCAGTATCTGTGAAATGGAAAACAAAAAACAAAACCGGGATGAATGTGTACGTGTATGAATGTGGGTATTTTAGCTGAGGTTACTGCACAATATTTTTTCTACAAAGTATACTTTATGTATCTACTGTACATACTTATTATGATTGTTACTGGAATTCGACTGAAGAGATGTCTAACACAGACTTTTCTCCTGTAAGATCGAACCCAACGAGTGCAAGAATCTGACTTTAATAGGACACGATGACAAATATAAGGGTCAACTCGAGTATTACTGAGGAAAGCAGGTGCAAGAGTTTTTTTTAATAAGGAATCATGACTCAGTTCTTCCTCTTTGGAGCGGTATGAAGAATGTATTACACTTTTTGGACTAACATGAGTTGCTTGTGACAATAATGTCTTTTTCAAAACGGCATGTCTGTGTTTTTCTCGGCTGTACTTGAAGTACGTGGAAGTAACTGAGGGCTGCTTTCTGAGCTGAGTGCTGTGGGAAGTTTATTTTTTTCTTTTTATGTTTCTTGTCGTTTTATTTTGTATTTTCACAGCACACTCACAACAGCCAGATATTAGCTTGAGGAACTGGGGGATTATTATAGTTTTATGAAATAAAAGACTGAGAAAACAGTAATAAAAGCTGATACTACAGTATGTAATGCTTGGTACAGTAGTTTTGTGAAGGTATAGTCCAAAAAGTGAGTTTTTACATACGAAAAAAAAGTGCCTCTTTTATTTGTTTTGTTTTTAAACTGTTTTTATGGATGGTTGGAAACACAAGGAGGGTTGTTTTTTTTCTTTTAACCTCACAGGCATTCCAGATTTTATCCTGTTTTTAGTTAAACTCACAGCAGCATCGGAGCAACATCGGATTTTTATCGCGGTAATATTTCATTATAGTTTTATTTCAGTTTTCCACCCCCCCCCCCCCCCCCCCCCCCCCCCCGGGTTTTGCAGTAAAAATTGAACGGGTGCTTTAAAAAGCTGGGAGAAAAAAAAAAATGTTTGAAACTGCATGAGACAATGTTTGCTGAAGAGTGAACATCTCGCCCGTGTTTACAGAAAAACATGGGCGCAACACCACGTCCTCCCCTCAACAAACACTGGAAATAAATAACCTTTATTTAGACCCTCGTCTCTTTGGCGTCATTGTTGTTATTCTCAGAAAACATCTGGGAAGAATAATAGACCAGATTTTTTTTTTGTCCAAACAAATATATTTATTACAATAAATCGCATATGTTTTTATCAAAGCATTGTGTTGCTCTTCAGATTTGTATGCTTGCATCACGTTGAAATATTACAACAGCCTGATTTAAATCACAACAATCATGACAGCTGTTGTAATGCAACACCAGCTTCAAAGCTCAGGAATATACAATGATCTCTTGGCTTACTTTCCTGCTTTAAACAGATGGGGTGAAACTGACAGGGATCGTAGACAAATGTTTCTTAATTTTGATGCCTTCAAGATATAAAATTCTGCCTCATTCCAAGAAGTTTAAATAGAAATCTGAGATCAGGTCATGTGCTGCAAACAATATGAAGCATAAATAGTTGCAGAAATAAACAAATTACAAATAACTGACACAAAAAACTTACTGCTCTTGTAATTTACAGCCAAAGTTTGTAGATTTTCCTGTTTTATAACAAAAGTCATAATTAGGGTGGCAAACCAGAGGCTCGGGGTCCAGAAGCAGCCCACAGAAAGAAAGGCTTTGGAAAACGGGAAGGAGGGTTTTACAACTTTTCCTACTGATGAAGACCTCATCATTGGCCACTCATACTAAACAAAAGTAATTTAGTAAAGAGAAAAGTTCCTGTTTTTCCACCAACTTTTTCCTGTAGTTTTATAAATTGATTCAAAATATTAAATGTCAAAGAGCCATGCTGACAGATTGCTTTCATTAACTACAGTAACTTTTCTTAAAAATGCAGAAAACCTGAGACGTATGCTGAAATTCAGTTAAATAATTAGCAATATGAATTATTATCATATTAAAGATTGTATCTTTTAAAAATAGGAATGTATATTTTTATATTTTTATTCTCGACTCTTTTATATGACTTAATCCTACAGAATAAAACAGAATGAAATTGTAGGATAAGTTGCACAGTAAACCAAAAGGATCTGATGAATTTTAATTTTTTTGATTTTTCTATTTTTTCTTCTGAAAAGAACTACTTTCTTTTCTGGTCCATCATTATTAGTTGGGAAGAACTAATTTGGAAAGTGAAGCTGTTTGCGGAGCATGAATTTCAACAAGTAAAACACCAGAAGAACTAAATGAATAAATGAAAACGCAAAGGATACTGTAGAATGACCACTCGGTAGCTTTCCTTATCAGCAGCTCAGCATCCATCACTTAGAACAACACAATAACGGGTACGACAGCTAGGAATAAACTACTAGACAGCCCTGCCGCAAAAGCATATCATATGGCGTAAATCCACAATACCCCACGGCTCAATGTAGGCACTAACATAACCCAGAATATGACAGATACTACTTAGCTCTCTGCTTTTGTAATGATCAGAGCTGATCAGAGTAAAGGTTTGAATGGGTGTCGTTACCCTGTCTTACTTTGCTAGTTGTGGTTAAAATCAGAATAAAGTTATATTAACAAATACAGCATGAAAACTGGTTTAGAGGATTAAACTGCTCCTGAAGAATTTCTTTTTTTATTTTACTAATTTTTTACTAGAGTGAGATGGAGTTTGTTTTCATTATGAAGGACATTTTCATTCACTATATTTACTCTAATGCCTCGCGATTGTTTTTTTTTCCTTTCTTCTTTTTTTAAACCTAGAATTAGAAGGCTGGAGTTTAGGACGCAGATACAAATGACACAAATCTCGCTCATTTCTTGATATGTGTTATAAATAAATAAATAAATAAATAAATAATGGCTTATTAAATGTCGTTTCCCATCACAGTACGGCAGTACTCATGGTATCCATGGCAACTCTATACTTCCTGTTTCTGGGTGACATACCAATCAGCCTCACACTTCCGTAATCAGCATACATAAGCGTGTTGAACAATTCAAAATACATAAAAGTAAACTCCATTATGAGGAAGAAGCGAATCAGAGCTGACAACATCAACCCTGTGGGGTCTGAATGGATCCTTTACTACACTGACACAGCAAGGCAATTAGCATATTTTGCTTTATTATTATTGATTGTATGTTTTGCAAAAGACTGAGCCTTGCCCTGTCATTGCACCAAATCATCAAAAGCTGCAATAACCATGAACCAAGATGCACAATTGTCACGGTCCTTCCACATAAAGCGCACATAAAACTCTGCTTCGCGTGACGTAACGTAAAGGCGAGCCCGTGTTTTTCCGTAGAGCTGGAGACATTCACTTTATGCAAGCCTCCACCTGACCTGACGCCTGTGCACCGCTCAGGTAAGACAGAGTTATTTACTTTAATAAACGAAACGAAAAGAGCACCTATCTGAAAGTGGAAGATGGCATGCGTTTATTTGGCAAGGTTTTTTTTTTTTTTTTTTTGTTTTGTTTTATTTATTCAATTTTTAGATAACAAAACAAAAGATTATTTTCTACGGTTTGATCTTCTTTTCTTCTCGTTGGTTTAACCGTCCGTTGTCTTAGATGAGAGTTTATTGTGATTTTTCTTTAATAATATTATGGAATCCCGTCTTTGGATATATTTCAAATATTTGCATTCTTGTTACATAGCACTGAGAAGAAGCAGCACCTGAGTCCCACAGGAATTTGTTACGTGACACCAGAAGAACAGGTGTAACAGGTGCGACAAACAACCTGTTTGCTGTCCGAAACTAAAACACCGAGCAGCAGAGATTTTCTCAAGTAAAATAAAGTAAAACAATGCAAACAATTACAAAAAAGCAAGTATTGTGTATACATGGTGTCTACCATTGAAAGTTAAATTCTTTTTACAAAACAATCATGTTTAAAACATTTACTTAACTTTGAAAGCTTTTAAACTACTAAAAACAGCCATGCTGTTTTGTGTTAAAACAATACCCTGAACCTGACATTGGCTGGACTCTCACTAATACTACTTTCTGTTTTTAAACCACATTAAGTCAGGGTAACATTCAACCCTGACTCTTACATGACACATTCCTGCTTTATTTAAGCAAACCCAGTTCTTGTAAAAATCAAGCACACATACTAGTAGAATACTGCCTCCATGTGGTTGAAATTTTCATTACACTTGAGAGATTATTAGGCTCTTTGGCCTAGATTGAGTGGAGTGAAGCTGCCACTCCTCCACATTGGGAAGAAGTCAGCTCAGGGGAATATTGAGAAGTTCAATATGTAGCCCACTAAATTCTGTTAAATAAATAAATAAACCTCAATCATACACTGTGAAAAATTGCTGAACCCTTTTGTGGTGATCTTCATGATGGTGTAATTTACAGCCCACAGCACATTTAAACAGACAAACATTTTTACATTCCAGATCTAAAAAACAACAACAACACAGTTTCAAAATAAATGAAAGCTGAAAAGTGTGTTATGTCGTGTTAGCTAATTATTGTGGAAAGTAAAATCACAGTGATTTCGACAACATGGGTTCAGAATTTTCAAACTGATTCATCCCGTAAATCACAAGACACTGTGCTCACCTGCATAAGCTCCCTTTGTAGGATAAAATTATTGGTAGTAGATGTCAGCCATTTAAGCCAAAACCAATTACCAATAAGAATAATTATCATAAGAATATGCTTTAAAACATGTCAGCTAGTGCAGCTGTTTACATCATGAGAGTTTTCAATAATAGATGTAGATTGTACCACCTGTTAGCTAGCTGTGTACACAAAGGTTTTATAATCTAGGCTCAATAGTTTTGGTCAAGTGTTCACATATATCTCTTCGTCTGTTGCTTTATATCTTATAAACCTGGGGCCCGGCTGTTTGCAGTGTTATTCAATCAGTACTCTTGTGAACATACAGTGCTGTGAAAAAAGTATCTGGCCCCTTCCTGATTTCTTAACTTTGCACATTTGTCACACTTAAATGTTTCACAGAAAGTAAAGTTTATTATTAACTAAAGATAACTTGATTAAATACAAAATGCATTATCCAGACATGATTACTGCCAGAGCAGTTGAATCAAGAAATTACTTGAATAGAATCAGTTAAAAGATCTCGAAAAGCAACACGTCATGGCTCGATCTAGAGCAACTCAACGGAAGATGAGAAACAAAGTCATTGACATGCCATCATCAGTCTGCAAAGGGTTACAATGCCACATTGAGACCATTATCCACAAATGAGGAAAACTTGGAACACTGGTGAATCTTCCCAGGTTAAATTAGTCCAAGATCACTGACTCACCCAGGAGCTCACAAAAGAACCCAGGACAACATCTAAAGAACTCCAGGCCTCACTTGCCTCAGATAAGGTCAATGTTGCTGATACAGTTACAAAAAAAAAGTCTGGACAAAAATAGCATCCATGAGAGACTTCCAAGGCAAAAATTACTGCTGAACAAAAAAGAACACATTTACCCCCCCAAAAAACCCATCATGATTCCCAAAACTTTTAGGAAAATATTCTGTCCACTGACAAGACAAAAAAATGAACTTTTTGGAAGTCTTGTGCCTTGTTATGTCAGATCTAAAACTAACAAAGCTTTTTATAAAAAGAAGATCATACTAACATTCTAACCCAATTCTGCTTTCTAGCAGAAAATCCCGAAGGATAATGTCTGACCATCAGTTTGTGCCCTGACGCTCAAAAACACTTGGGTTATACTTAAGACAATGATCTGAAACAAACCAGCAAGTCCACCTCTGAATGGCTCAAAAATATAAAGAAATAAATAAATGAAGGTTTTGGAATGGGCTACTTAAAATCTGACTGAGATGCTTTGGCATGACCCTAAACAGGGCTGTTTGCGCTCAAAACTCTCCAGCGTGGCTGAATATAAAAAATTCTGCAAAGAAGAGTGGGCCAAAATCCTTCCAAAGTGTATGAGAGACTCATTGCCAGTTATCACAAACACTTGATATGCAGTTCTTGCTGCCAAGGGTGACACAATCCGTTCTTAGGTTAGTGTTAGAGAGTTATCTCTGGGATGCTGGTGTGATAACTCCCTGAGGACAAGGACTCCGATCAGAGAGTGGGGCCCAGAGAGTGCTTTCCAGATATACTTTAATGAACATTAACTGATTCAACAGCAGGCCAGTAGTACAGCAATTGGCATACTCAGTGAGAGTATGTGAGTGGTTCTAAATAACAAGAAAACAGGGAGAAAATTACTTTTTAACACAGAGCCAGATAGATCTGAACATTTTTTTCCCCTTAATAAATTAATTTACCATTTAAAAAATGGATTTCGGTATTTCCTGCAAATACTGCACTGTACAGCCTGCTGTATTAAACTGCCAGTGGACAAAATGGATGAGCTGTAGGTGCAACTCTTGTGTAACATACCTTATCATATCCTAAAGGAACCATGTCTGCTGTCTACCTTCTCCTCCTGCTGGTCCCCACTATCTCGGCTCAGACTTTTCGCTTTGGTGCCTGCCCTACTCCGAAGGTGCAGTCTAACTTCAGCCTTCAGCTGGTGAGCACAAACAGTATTCTGTATACATACATACAAAGTAAGCAAAGAGCTGTACAGAAATGATTGTTCATCTTTATTTACAGTACCTGGATAAGTGGTATGAGATTGAGAAGCTGCCTGCTTCTTTTGCCAGAGGACAGTGCATTGAAGCGAATTATTCCGTAAGGAAAGATGGGACCATCCGAGTCTTGAACTCTCAGGTTTTGTAAGTAGTAAGCAACTTGTGGTTTGCTAAAGGAAAACACCACTTTAATTGTAACAGGTGATAACATAGCAATTGATTTTCATTATGTTTTTGCACGGACGACCAGTCCAGCCACTACACTTCTCCAGCCCGAACGACATTCCGATGTCATTGCTGTATATCCTGGTGGTGTGGATCAGTGAATCGATGTTTTATTATTGCACCTGTGTATTTGCTGTATCAATATGTACATCACTGAAAAAACAAACAAAGACAAAAAAACCTTTCACCAAACAAACCTCAATATTGGCAACAATGACGGGTATTTTTTTTTCTCCCCTGCAAGGTGCAGTTCAGGGTGTGGATTTAACGTGTACACTAGGCACCTTTCTTCTTATGTATTGTACGAGGAGAATGAAAACAAACCTGAGTGACATGATTAACATCTTGACCCTGAACTGTTGACTGAAGGCTCGGTGGCGGCACACCTCATGTGGCGTTTGCTGTAATGACACAGGGTGCTTGCTCGTGCTGAACAGAAGTTTGCACAAAGGAAAGAGATTTTGTCTAATTTGCTGTAATTGATTGTGGTAACAAGTAATTTGCTTGATAAACTCATACAGTATCTGTGTGTCTCAGGGGTGGTAAAAGGGAGTTTTTAGAAGGGACAGCTGTGGTTCCAGACCGACAAGAACCAGCTAAGCTTGGAGTTTCCTTCTCATATTGTAAGTATTTTGTTATCATCCCATTTAAATCATAAAGTACTCTATCATCATTAAAGGGCAAAAAAAGTACATAACTTATGGCATTTTTATTGGACCGCATTAAAAATGACCATAAAATCATTCTCTGTAGCGTTGGTAGAGATAGATTGTGGTTCTTTAGTGTAGTAGCTTAAATATTCACCTTGCAAGCAAAAGATTTGTGGTTTAATTCTAGGAGGGTTTGGGGGTGTGTCAGGATGAACAACTGGTGTAAAAACCTGCCAAATGAGACATGTGGAACCAGCTGCTGTGGGAGCCCTTTGTGAATAAGGGAACAGCTGGAAGTAGTTTCAGTGCCAGTGACCTCTCAGAAACAATTTGGTGCCCCTTATTTAGGGCTTTGAGAATGCCAGCAACCAAGAGATGGCAATGTCACGCCAAAAACTGAATATTAAAGATGGAAGGAGTAATCAAATGTAGTGGTATACCATTTCACAACTTCAGGTTTAGCTGGCAAATTCATGTTTAAAAAAAAAAAAACAAAAACAAAAAACTAAGAAACTCAGTCACCTTTTGGATCGGATGATAGCGCAGATCTGCAATTTGTAGCCAAGGTGCTAAGTGTCATCCATAACACTTCACACTAGGACACACACCACTTTAGTGCAAGCTGGAGATCATTAGTCAACAAGTCAGCAGGATAACAAATTCAAATTGGAGACATGATCCTGAGATGACCAAAGGTGTCACTGTATGCTCTGTTTGACATCTAAATGCAGCAAAGGGGCAATGTGGACCAAGATCTCACTGCAGCTGTATGGATCATTAGACCTCATATATAGTGGCTTTGTCATTTTACTTTTTATGGCTTTGTATTTGGAGTAATGTATATCATGTTGCATCAATTCTGCTTTACAAATCTAAATCATTTGCAAACTCACCCATATAAAAGTTTGCTATTGTCTGTATTTTATCTTTCTGTGGCTGTGCTTTCTGTTACCAGTTACACCCTATGGCCCATACTGGGTGCTGGAGACAAACTACACCAACTACACCATTGTGTACTCCTGCACAGACATTCTGCGCATATTCCACGTTTACTACGCCTGGATTCTCGCACGGTCACCCTCCCTGCCTCCAGAGACGGTGCATTACGCCAAGCAGTTGCTGACTGATAAAGGAATCGATATTTCCAAGATGACGCCCACATATCAGAGCTGTGGAAATATTTAGGAACTGACAGAGAGGTTCATTCATTAAAGGGTTTTTCTGTTTGTAGAACTAATTATTTATCCTACCAGCCATGAAATCATAGTACATCTGTTACATTGTTGTTTCTTTTTATTTCATCATTGTTTTCATCATTTTAATTTTGTCATTTGATTACAAAGTGAATGGATTAAAGTAATATTTTGAGATAAAATTCATTTGATAATTAAAACATTTATATAGTACATATTCTTGCAAAGAATTAAATACTAAATCTGTAAAAAAGTGATTGGTTTGCATAGTAATTAGTCAACGAAAATAGCAACATCCTTTTTATATTCTATCTATAGTGCATCTTTTATTATTTACAACAATGAGCAAATCAAGCTGTTCTTGGTGATGGAGGGAAAAAGAAACTGTGGATCTGTTCTACTTAAATTAGAGCTGTTTTTTTTCCCCCATTTGAACTGGAAATAATCTATTGAACATGTAGTCCTGTCTCACAGTGATGCAATAAATGATTCTATGTGCAACTTTAAATACTGATGAAATTAATCAGAATTCACTGATGAGTGGGTGACAACATCAACACTGTGCAGTGACAAAGAAGGTGAGAAACTAAGTGTACTCCTACTGTGACTTTCTGTACTCTTACAGGGTCTTCTCAGGAGTTGACATTGCAGCAAATTCACTCCAAAGCCAGACTGTGCATTGCTCAGAGAAACTGCAAAAAACCCAAGAGCTACTCGTCAAATTCTACAGGCCTCATTTAGCGTTACGGTCCTGGGTCGGTGACCTGGTGTTTTGAGTCTTGTACTTTTGTTTTCTTAGGATGGTTGTGTTTTGAGTTTTTGGTTTCCTGTCCTGTTTCTGTGCCCCTTCCTGTGTTCCACACGTCTGTTTTATTTTGAATGCTCTGCCCTATCTGCAGTGTGTCTAGTTTTGGTTTTCCTCATCTCGTTTTTTGTCCGATTACCGGTAGTCCCAGCTGTGTTTCCACCTGTTTCCTATCTCCTCGTTTTCCATCCTGTGTATTTTAGTTCTCAGTCTTTACCCGCTGTGCTGTGTGTTTTGTCGGCCAGCCTGTCTGTTTAGTTTTCAGTTTAGTTATGGTATTCAGCAATAAAGTCTCTGAGAGTCGGCACTTTGGGCCCTATCTTGCCTGCACACAGCCCTCATATGTTAAATGTTAATGTTCATGACAGGAAAAAAAAGATACTGAACTAATAGGACTTTTTGGGAATGGGTGCTAGGAGAAAGCCTCTTCTCTTTAAAAACAACATGGCAGCATGGCTTAGGCTTGCAAAGTTGGATCTGAACAAAGCTCAAGACTCCTGAACAATGTCGTTTGGACACACAAGACCGTAATGAAGATGTTTGGTCCTAAACCCACAGGTCCACATTTTTTATTTATTTTTTTAAATATTTTTATTGAGAGACAAGTTCAATTCAATTTCAATTCAATTTTATTTATATAGCGCCAAATCACAACAAAAGTTGCCTCAAGGCGCTTCATAGATACAGAGAAAAACCCAACAATCATATGACCCCCTATGAGCAAGCACTTTGGCGACAGTGGGAAGGAAAAACTCCCTTTTAACAGGAAGGAAAATATTTAGTATACACATCCAGAAATGCATACACTATTATATATTGTACATATATTTATTAGTTTCAGGTTGGCCATTCTTGTATTTTGCTCGTTTGTGTTGTTGTGTTTGCACATCTCTGTTGCTTGTGGGGCTCGCACACAAGAATTTCACTCGCATGTGCTGTGCCAGTGTGCCTGCACATGTGATGTGACAATAAAAGTGATTTGATTTGATTTGATTTGATTTGAAGAAACCTCCGGCAGAACCAGGCTCAGGGAGGGGCGGCCATCTGCTGCGACCGGTTGGGGTGAGAGAAGGAAGACAGGATAAAAGACATGCTGTGGAAGAGAGACAGAGGTTCATAACAGATATGATTCAATGCAGAGAGGTCTATTAATTAATAGACAAGTGTACATTAGTTTACAATGACAATACAATCTGTTCCCCTCACATATTTGTTAGTTTTTCTTACATGAACAGATACAATAATACACACACATACGCTTAAATAAAATTGAAAAAACAAACAAACAAACAAAACCTAAGAAGAAACCCAAAACAAACACACAGCTCCACATTTGGAGAAAACCAAATACAAGATATCAGCACAAACACCCTATACAAACTGCAAAGCAAACTGGTGATGGAGGGATGATGATTTGAGTGGGCTCAAACTCTGCACAAGCAACTGATAAAATCAAATGGAAAATAATTACTCAAGGCATCACTGCCAAAGATACAAGTGACTGAATCGCAAGATGAAGTTTTCACATGACTCAGTGACTCATGGGCAGTGTTGGTCAAGTTACTTGAAAAAAGTAATCAGTAGCTAATTACTTATTACTTCCCCCAAAAAGTAATCCCGTTACTTTACTGATTACTTATTTTCAAAAGTAATTAATTACTTAGTTACTTTTTAAAAACACGATTTACATCCTGAATAGGTGATAAAGCGATAGATCTTTCCGCCCAATTCTACTTTTTCTACATAATCCATCATACAAAATGTAATCAAGTGGAAAAGTCTCTTTTTAAAACTTGTTTTATTGGTTTAATCTTTTAACTTTATGCATTAATGTAAATGTAATTAATGTAATGTAATGTAATTATATGCAACATTCTCTGACTGGAAGAAATTTGTTTAACATTTAAACCTATTTTCTAGGTTACAAGTAAAACACAGCAGAAAATAAATAAAATCAAAGACTAGCGGTACTGTTGCTCTATTTTCACCTGGAAAGCAGGAGTGGGGTAGGCGGAGGTTTGCCCTGGTGCAGGTGTGCCGCAGCGGTCAGTGGAAGAATCCGCGAGTTTCTCTGTGAATTTCACATTACGTCGTTGCGCACTCGGTGCTTGTTTAGGGGTTTTTTTTTCGCTGTAAAAGGAAGTTTTCTTCCCACGCACAACGGATGCTAATATTTTTGTCACTTTTTATGGAATCAAACTCAAAGTAAGGTCAGTACTTCCACGCTTTAAACGCTGCACGCTCATACTGTCTCTTGCACTTGATATATGATCCATTGTTGATCTGCACACAGCTGTTGTCACGAACATCACACTCGCTTACGTCATTGTCATGAGACATTCCTGCAAAAAAATGCTGGCATGTGATCCGTGCATCACAGTTAGTGATGTAATGTGAATTCTCTCTTGTATTTTTCCATAGACTGTTTATGAAAGGTTTGACCAAAGAGCTCACTCACTCAGCTCAGACCTCTATTAGATATCCGAGTGCCTTTATTGTAATCTCGGGCGACTTCAACCATGTATCACTGGACAATACACTACCAACATTCAGACAATATGTGGACTGTCCAACCAGGGGAGAAAAAATTCTCCCCTGGTTCTCAGCTCCTCCTCCCTCCCCCCACTTGGTAGGTCAGATCATAACCTGATTCATCTCACCCCTGCTATGTGCCAATTGTGAGGAGGGAACCTGTGACCACGAGGAGCGTTAGGAGATGGTCAGACGAGGCCTTAGCGGAACTACAGGGCTGTTTCGAGGTGACCAACTGGGAAACACTCTGTGAGCCTCACGCTGAGGACATCAGTGGGCTTACTGAGTGTATTACAGACTACATAACTTTCTGCACCGACTCCATTGTTCCAGCTCAGACTGTTCATTGTTACCCAAATAACAAGCCGTGGGTGACTAAGGACATCAAAGCCCCCCTCAACAACAACAAGAGGGCTTTCAGAGGGGGCAATAAAGAGGAGGTGTCATGGTCCTGAGTCTGAGGACTCGGTGTTTTGTGTTTCTTTATATTATTCTTTGTTCTCGGTTATTCTGTTTTGTCTTTTGTTTAGGTTTGCTATGTGTTAGTGTTTTTGTCCATGCCTGCCTGTGTTCTCTCTGTCTGCCCATGGTGTTATTGTGTCTGCTCATGAGTCTGCCTGTCAAGTTCAGTGTCCTGTCTGGTTCTCTGTGTCTGTTAGTTTCCTGTTTTATTCTGAAAGTTCATGTCTCATGTCAGTGTGTTCAAGTTTACCTCTCCCCTGTCTCGTTAGCCTAATTGCTCCCAGCTGTGTCTCCCTCCTGTGGCCCATTCCCTGATTACTCCCCGTGTATTTAAGCCCTGTGTTTTCCTGTGCTCTCTGTTGTGTCGTCTGTTTAACGCCATGTCCGTCTGCATTACTCTGTGTAACCCGGTGTTCATTCTGCGTCTCTCCGCCATCTTTCTTTGTGCATTTTGTTCCTCCTCCTGTGCGTGTTTGGTTCAAGTTTAGTTCTTTAGTTTTCCCCAGTTTAGGTTTGTTTGCTCTCAGCTCTGCTCTTCCTGTTTTTGTCACCGTATCACCTCTGTGAATAAACACTCACTCGCACCCCAGCCAGTGCCTGCATTTTGGATCCTTTTCTCAATTCACCACACGACTGCTGCCCAGCTGTGACAGGAGGTGAGAAAGACCACCACCATGGTCACCATGAAGACCATCACTGGATTCAGGCCAACCAACAGCAGGGGAGCTGAGGGAGGTGAGAAAAGAGCTAACGAGTTGAATCTGTTTTTCAATAGATTCGACACCACAGTGTCTGCTCCCACCCCCACAACCTCACCTAGGGTTGCCAACTCCCTGAAAAATAAGGGACACCTCGTGGCCAGGGCCGGGCAACCCAGTTGTCTTCACCCTTCCCAGTGTGGTGAATTTTCTAGCTCTTTTTTTTTGTGTGAAATTATTATTTTTTAACCCTTTGACTTGAAGTTGATTTAAGTAGATGCATATTCTATTCTTTGTGATATGACCACATATCAAACAAGTGATCATTTAGCCATTTATTTTTAGCTCAAAATGACAACATTAACACAATAAAACGGGTCTTTCTTAAACAGAAGCCTGTCATGCTTAACTTTTGAGAATATAAGTAAATCTTTCTTTAAAAGAACTCTGTCCTGCTTAACTTAAAATAATAGAAAGAAAAACATTCTTGTAACAGTGCACATTTAGTACATTTAGTACAATTGGCTTCAGTTGAGGTATTACACCACCACAGCCGCTCACACTGCTCACGCGCAAACGTCGGTGAAAAAGACGGAGCAGCACGGCTGTGCAGCGTGTGATCTGGACACAAGCGATGGAGGCACAACTTGTAGAACTTTGGAAAGCTCATCCGAGCCTTTTCTATGTGGCCTCACAAAATTATCACGACCACAACAACCGTGAAAATAGTTGGATTTACATTGCTGCTCAATCACAGCTGCATGATCAATGTTTTTCATTAGCAGTTTAGCAAAGTTGATGGTGGTGTGTCTGTGTGAGTGAAAGACAGAGAGAGCGAGCGACAGATTTTCTGTTATAACCTTAATTTTATGGACGCACAGGGTGAGCTCTCAGGTCGCATCAGAGCATCGGGCGGTATAGTGTGAGACCCTGCATCGTGACCTACCAACTTCTAACCCCTGCGAGTAAATCGTGCAGTTTGAGCAGGAGCTGTATTGCGCGACTAAAAAAAATCGCACAGTGTCTGCCCAGCTTTAGGTGTACTGTCGTCCGAGACTTGCACTGCAGTGTCGGCGTTTGTTTCCCTGTTGGCCATGCTTCTTGTTGTGGTCATCTGTTGTCTTCCGGTATTTTCTCCGCAAGCGACCTTTCCTCGACCAATGAGATGAGCGGTAATCTGAATTGTCATACTCGAATTGTCATAAGTGTGCTGTCAGCTCATTGGTCACAAAGCAGGAGAGGGGCTGGGAATTATGTTTTCAAACAAAGCGTTAATTCCATTAAAAGTTATAGACTACTTTTGATTCTCACTGTATTACGGGACAAAGTGCGTCCCTTATTAGCTCAATACGGGACGTGTACTTTTGTTTCTAAATACGGGACGATTCCGTTTTTTTAAGGGACGGTTGGCAACCCTAACCTCACCTGTAGTCAGCCTGGAATCCAGAGCCACACCGCTGTGCCAGCCTCTCTCTTCACATGGCGCTGTTGCCTCCTGTGAGATTCCTGACACCCCTCCCCCACCCATCACCTTCACGCAATACCAGGTTGAGATGCAAATGAGGAGACTCAACTCAGGCAAGTCTGCTGGACCAGACGGAGTGAGTCCCCTCGTCCTCAAGACCTGTGCCCCCCAGCTGTGTGGAGTCTTTCATAAACTGTGTAGGAGCCATATGAGTTGTTCCTTTCTGACTAAGTGGGTTGGTTTAAATGGACTCACTGTATTGGCCCACGGGTGTGGGGAGACCACATAAACGAGGCGGCTAGCTAGGAAGGAGGTCGGTCGGTTTGCAGAGTGAAGGAGGAAGTCCGTGGGGATCAAGGACGCATCTGTCCACTAAGTTAACTGGCGTGTTTTGTGATTCGTCTTTTGGTGGTTTGGTGTGTGAGTGAGGTAAGTAGGAGAGTCGGCCGAAGGCCTGTACAGGTCTGGTAACGGTCTCCTGCAGACTTCTTCTCATAGACCAGGGTTGGCACCGATGGAGAGCGGGAGGAGTGAGTGGAATAGTATGGATGGTAGTGAAGAGGAAGAGATTGTCCAGGGTGGTGAGAATGAGTGGGAAAAAGTGGGAAAGGGGGGGAAGAGGCGCAGAGCTGGTGAAAGGAAGAGGAAAAGGAGAACTGAGGGTAGTAAGGAAGGGACTGACAGTGAAGGTAATGAAGAAGGAACGACTCAGAGTATGAATGTCATTGTCAGGTTTGAGGCAGAGGGTGTGAAGAAAATAGATCCACTTAAGCTGACAAGAGCACTTAAGGCACAAGTTGGGGAAATCAAGTATGCTAAGATACTCAGGGATGGCAATTTACTGGTGGGTTGTAACATGGAAGTGCAGGTGGAAAGATCTAGGAAACTTGTGGGGGTGTGCAAAGCCAAAGTGAAGAATACTGCAAGAGTAGGGGAAAGGAGCACTAGTGGAAATAAAGGAGTTATTGTGGGTGTGCCGTTGAATGTAAATATGAAAGAACTGATGGAGAATTTAACACTGAGAAATGGGGAAGTTAAAGGAGCAAGGAGAATGACAAGAGGTCCTGAGAAAGTAGAAACAGAAACTGTGGTGGTGGAATTTGACACGAAAGAGGTGCCAAAAGAGGTCTTCTTTGGATTAATAAGGTTCAGTGTGTGGGAGTTTGTGCCTAAACCAATGAGGTGTTTCAATTGCCAAGAATTTGGACATGTTTCCAAAGTGTGTAGAGGGAAGAGGAGATGTGCTCGATGTTCTGGTGATCATGAATGTGGGAAGTGTGGTGTGGGAGTAAAACCTAAATGCTGTACTTGTGGAGAGGAGCACAGTGTTGCTTTTTGGGGATGTGAAGTGTTGAGGCAGCAGACAGTCATTCAAAAAACCAGGGTACTGCAGAGAGTGTCATATGCAGAGGCATTGGGAAACACGGGATGGAGGAGAAACACGTAATGGTGAAGGTTATGGCAATGGTTGAAAGGAAAATAGAAGAAGAGAGGAAGAAGATGGTGACATTTATTGCGGGGGTAATAAATGCAACTTCAGATGTGAAGTCCAAGACAGAGGATCCAGATTATTGTGAAGGCGGTGTTGCAACTTTCATCCGTAAATAAAGCCGTAAATAAAGCCGGCTGAGTTGGTTGTGTCCCTGTGACGCGCCTCCAATAATCCATAATGAGTCGTACTTGTACTTTGCGCATTTATTTTAAGAACAAAACACAAACAAACATTTGCGCTTTCAATCAATTTACAAATAGCGCATGGATTAACTGGTGTGCCAAAAAATGACAGTCAACAGAAAAGTTTGCCCACAAACCACTCACCCAACACACCTGCTGCGAACACCGACATCAGGTAACTGTGACCACACCCACATACCATCACCTGAGACGCAGGTAAAGCTATACACCTGTGCCACCAAAACAAAAAGGAAAAACATAAACATTGACTTTGGCTCTTACAGGCGGCATGTCATAGTTTAGACATGAAGAATATCAGGTGGGAGGATATAAGAGGTGAACTACTTAGTCAGGCAAGTCAAGAGGGATAATGTGGTGGTTAGTTCTTATAACCATATTACTCTTACAGTGGAATGCCAGGAGTTTCTTGTCAAATGGTCAAGATTTTAAGCAGTTTATTTACGCACAGGCGGAAAAACTTGACCTAATTTGTATTCAGGAAACATACTTGAAGCCTTTTTTGGATTTGGGAAGTGGGTGTTTGGGAAGGTGAATTGGGGGAAGTTTAGTAGGGTTTGTGAGAGGAAGCTTTTACAAGTTCAAAGTCATTTGAGTGTCGAAATTATGACTCGTAAAATCAGTCAATGTATTTTAAGTGCTGCTGGGGAGGCTATTCCAAAGACAACAGGGAAAGCTAGAAGGAGAGACGTCCCATGGTGGAATGATGAATATCAGTTAGTAGTTGGAGAACGAAATGGAGCCTTTAAGTTGGTCAAACGGTCTCATAATTTTCAACACTTAATTGATTACAAAAGAGCACAAGCAAGAGTCAGAAGTACAATAAGAAGAACTAAGAGAACTTACTGGAGAGGCTTCTGTAGTACGCTTGGTAGTAATACTCAATTGGGGGAAGTGTGGGGGATGATCAGGAAAATGGGGGGTGACAGAAGAGGCTGGAGTTATCAGTTCTTGAAAAGAATAGTCGAGTAGCTGTTACTGATGGGGAAAAAGCTGATTTGTTGGCAAGTACTTTTGTTGATGTACATAGTGGGAGAAATTTATCAGAGGAAAGTAAACGAGGACGTGAGAGAACTAAAGAAAGATATCTTGACGCTTTAGGGAGGAAGGACAGTACTGCGGATGTAATGGGTTGTCCCTTCTCTATTGGGGAACTGAAAAGAGCTTTGGGCAGAACTAGGAACAGTGCTCCAGGGAAGAATGAGATCAAGTGTCCACTTCCTGCTGTGACAAAACAAATTTCCCACGTGTGGGACTAATAAAGGTTATCTTATCTTATGTTATGCTGAAACATCTAATTCAATTCAATTTTATTTATATAGCGCCAAATCACAACAAAAGTCGCCTCAAGGCGCTTCATAGATACAGAGAAAAACCCAACAATCATATGACCCCCTATGAGCAAGCACTTTGGTGACAGTGGGAAGGAAAAACTCCCTTTTAACAGGAAGAAACCTAAATCTAAGTGATGCAGCATTAAATATATTGCTAATGTTCTTTAATAAGGTATGGACAGTAGGGCGTCTCCCACGTCATGGAAAGAAGCGCTAATTGTACCAATAAAGAAACCAGGGAAAGACAATAGCGATCCTGGAAACTATAGGCCCATTGCTCTGACTTCCAATATGTGTAAACTAATGGAAAGGATGGTGAATGTGAGATTGGTTCACTTTTTGGAGTCAAGAAATGTCTTAGCACCCTGTCAGAGTGATTTTCGTAGAGGAAGAGGGCCGATGGATCCTGTCTTATGTCTGGAAGATGATATCAGGAAAGCGCAAGTTAATAAAGAGGTGGTGGTTGCTGTCTTTGATGTAGTGAGGGGGAAGAATGTTGACCATCTCGTCTGGAAACTTCAAGAGGGGATAGGTAAAGTGGAAAAGTGGGGTGTAGACTGGGGTTTTAAATTTTCTGTTGAGAAAACTAAAGTAATGTTTTTCACAAATAAGAAAATTGGGGGTAATGAATTGTTGTACTTGTATGGGAAAGAGTTAGAAAGGGTGGATTGTTTTGGTTTTTGGGTGTGGTTTTTGACAAGAGATTGACTTGGAAACATCACGTAGAGCACGTTGTGGGGAATAGTAAAAAGGTTCTTAATATTTTGAGGTGTTTAGCAGGACTGTCATGGGGTGCTAATTTTGCTGCACTTAAGAGTATTTATCTCGCGTTGATTCGATCAAGATTGGATTATGGGTGTGTGGTATATGGATCAGCGGCTTCCTTGAAGAAGCTGGATGTAATTCAAGCTCGAGCACTGAGACTCTGCTTAGGGGCAGTTAAAACAACGCCAATATGTGCTCTACAAGTGGAATCAGGAGAAATGCCGCTGTGTATTAGAAGGCAACAGCTGTTGGTTAATTATTGGATAAATTTGAAAGGTCATGCCGAAACCCATCCTGTTAAGAAAGCGTTAGGGGCTTGTTGGGAAAGAGGGAAGGTTTTTAAAAATAGTTTTGGGTGGGTTGGAGATGATAGTGCAAGAACTTTTAAAGTGTCTGACAAAGTCTTTAATCAGACAGTGTTGTGGCCTTTACGTCCCATATGGACATTGAAGTGTCTTGTCGTGGACAGCTCTTTAACGGACACTGGAAAGCGGAAAGTGACCACAGATATTTGTCAAAAATTCTATAACAGATTGGACAGCAAATACAGTGACTTTTTACAGGTGTATACAGATGGGTCAAAAGATCCTAAGACAGAAGCAACTGGTGTAGCAGTGGTAATTCCGGTGTTGAATATCAAGATTGCGAAAAGAACATCACCCCGTCTGGGTGTATATGCAGTTGAATTGTTTGCCATACTGCTGGCTCTAGAATGGGTGGAGGACAGCAGGGTCTCAAAAGTACTGATATGCAGTGATTCATTTTCCACATTATTAAGTATTGAACAGGGTTACACAACTACCCATCAGCAAATTCTGTATGACATTCTTTTTGCTCATCATAGACTGTCTGACCAAGATAAACATGTAGTAATAATGTGGACTCCGGCTCATGTGGGTATCTTGGGTAATGAAAGCGCAGATAGGTTGGCAAAAGCAGCTGTTAAAAGAGTCGACATAGATGTACAGTTACCATTGTCAAAATCTGAAGGGAAAAGTGTAGTTTGGGCAGAAAGTCGGAACTTATGGCATGGGATAATGAAACAAAAGGGAGACATTTATATAGGGTGCAAAACACAATAGAAGCTAAGAGGAGTAGCGGATTGCAGAGACGTGAGGAGGTTGTTATCAGTCGAATACGAACGGGCCACTGCTTTTTAAATGGTACTCTTTTTCAGATAGGGAAACATCCGACTGGGTTGTGTGATGGGTGCACTGATATGGAGACAGTTGAGCATGTACTCCTTAGTTGTAGGAAGTATGTAAGTCACAGGAGGGTGATGTGGGGTGAAATGAGTGGTGGAAGGGAACTTAACTTATTAACCACTTGTTCAAATGTAAGTCATGGTGAAGGGAAAGTGGTGGCTTTTCGTTTTTTGAGAAGTACTGGTCTCATCAAGAGGATCTGAGGATTCAGGAGTGACGGATGGTTAACAGCCAGGAGATGGCAGTAATGCAACAGTTTTGGATGCAAGCTTCTTCTTCTACATTTTAATGGCGGTTGGCAAACAACTTTTAGGTGCATTTACCACCACCTTCTGGAAAGGAGTGTGGGTCAGAACGGTTTTGTAATCTACAGTCTCGGATAGGCTACGTTCACACTGTCATACCATGATCGGATATGGGTCGCATAGGGTCCAAAAAATCGGATTTGATGCGCTTTCGCCTGCAGTGTGAACGTAGCCATACACACCCGTCTTGGATGCAAGCTGCCGTTAAACTTGACTGAAGAAGAAGTGCAGGGGTGTGGGGCATGTCTCATGGGTGTGGTAGATGATAAATGTGGTTGCACTCACCTGTTCACGGCACCTGATGTTGATGAGCAGAAAGGCAGGGTGAGCATGAAGCAAAACTTTCTGTTGCCCGCAGCTTGAATGATTTTGATGTATTTTCACTGGAACTTGATGGTTTATGTATATTTGTGCACTAATTGATGCCATAGGCCAAATTGTAAGTTGGCATTGTAATTAGTGCAGTTATTGTTGAGTTGCAGTTATTTGTTTGTGCAATCTGTGCATTTGTTTAATAGTTAATCCCATGTGCTGATTTATATATTGGACAGTTGCATGTGGAATAAAAGGAGCAAATGGTACAGAAGTGTATTTTATGCCTTTATTGTTGCGCGTCATCTGTGTCCTCATGTTTAGCCTGCCGCGGTTGGAGGAGCCGCAACAAATTGTCAACAGAAAGTGTTTTTAGGTTTTATTAGATTGTTTATATACCGGGCGATCGTGGCTCAAGAGTTGGGAGTTCGCCTTGTAATCGGAAGGTTGCCGGTTCGAGCCCCGGCTTGGACAGTCTCGGTCGTTGTGTCCTTGGGCAAGACACTTCACCCGTTGCCTACTGGTGGTGGTCAGAGGGCCCGGTGGCGCCAGTGTCCGACAGCCTCGCCTCTGTCAGTGTGCCCCAGGGTGGCTGTGACTACAATGTATGTGTGTGAATGTGTGTGTGGATGACTGGATATGTAAAGCGCTTTGGGGTCCATAGGGACTAGTAAAGCGCTATATAAATACAGGCCATTTACCATATATAGATGAGTTTTATTGATGATAGTTTGCTGTTGCCTTTGTCCACGCAGCTTTTAGATTAAGCCTTTGGCTACACAAAATAGATTTCTGTCAGGAGTCATATTCCCCTGTTAGGTTTTAGCAGTACAGCTGCACAAGGCGTTGTACTGATTTGCTTTCTAGTTATTGTGCATCAGGCGGCTGAAGCCATTGGCTTGGGAGTACCGCCGCAGTTTGTGTTTAAGACAGTTTGTCTTCCTCACAGCTGACGGTATGGAGGTACATAAATACCCACCGCTAGTATGTACGGAAGACTAGGTTGAGTGAGTTAGGTTTAATAGGCAGAGGGGGATATTTCTCCTGTTAATTATGTGTGTCCAAGGTTTATTGAAGGGAATGTCATCAAGTTGATGTGTTGGAATGAGGCTGTGTGGCATAGGTGCAGTTCAGCGTTTGGATTTTGTAATGTTGTGAAAAAAATGGAGACACACCAATTAATACAATGTGGTAATGTGGATGGAAAAAAAGATAGCTGAAACCGACTGCTAAGGCTTTGGAGAATCAGATTGAAAGACTTCAAACAGAACATCCCACTAAGATTAATAAAATTAAAAAGGTCATAAAGGTTATTAAAGAATTAAAGCAATCTGAAGATAATGTTTCCACTGTTCAGGCTCAGAGAATTTGTCTGTGTTGCTTAATGAGGCAACTCGTCTGCATGAAACCTTGCTTCCTTTGCTTCCTCAATAAGAGCAAGAAAAACAAACTGCTTGGTTTAGAAGTGTGCGAGCACATAATACTGAGTTTATGGAAGAGATAAAGAAATGGCTTCATGATGCAAAGGGAAACCTGCAGAGTAGAAATCAGGTGTCTGAGCTTGATTTGCCACATTTAAATCCACCTGGTGTTGAGTCTTCTGATGTATTACCTGCTGGAAATGGTTCTGGTGCTTCTAGGCACGCCGGGAATGTTGGTAAAGGTGCTGCGATAGATGATGTTAATCAAAGTGATAGCATCTCTAATGTTGCAAGCAGAAGTTGTAGGAAAAGTAAATCATCACTCAGTGGCTCAATGGTTTCATCTGCCTTGTCAGCACTCATAATGGCAGAAGCTGACATGGCTGCCCTTCTTGTTCGACAGAGGTTGTTGAAAGAAAAGCATGCTTTGGAAGAACAAATACAGCTTAAGAAAAGAAAGGAGCTGCTTGACTTAGAAACTGAAATAGCAGCCTCAGCAGCAAAGGTGAATGTTTTAAAAGCTTCTGAAATGTCCCGAGTCTCAAGTGCTGTTAATGGTAAATCTGATGGAATGAATTCGTATTTAGAACGAGAGCAGGGGCTTTTAGGCATTTTAAATCCTAATGCTCCGACGTTCAATACTGTGTTACCAGAGCGACCATATCAGGGTGTTGATGAAAGTGATCATCAAGCACATGTATTGGATGTGAGGCCCAAGGTTAAGAATATTTCTCAGCCTAAGGTCGTTTTGTTGGAACAGTCAGACACTTCATTTAGAGAAAAAAAAAAAAAAAAAAAAAAAGGAACAGTCAGAGGCGAAGTTATATCAAGTATTTCCAGGTGCAGTTTCAACTACTCAGATGATGTCGCAGTCTCACGCACAATCAAAACCTCTTACACATACAATGCAAGTTGGTGAGGGTCATGATCATCTAGTCAGTTTTGAAGAAACAAAATGAAATTACAAGTTTATTGGCTGAGCAGCAGTCTCTGTTTTTGCTACCAAGGCGTGACATTCAGTTATTTGATGGCGATCCTTTGCAATATCAAACATTTATGAGAGCTTTTGAGCACATGGTGGAGAGTCAAGCTCACAGTGCTAAGGATTGTTTATATGTTCTCGAGCAATATACTAGAGGCCATCCAAGAGAAATGGTCAGAAGCTGTCAGTATATCCCTGCTGAGTATGGATATGCTAAAGCTAAATCTTTGCTCCAGGAGAACTTTGGCAATTCGCTGAAAATCGCTGCTGCCTACATTGAAAGGGTCAGTAAATGGCCACCTATAAAATCTGATGATGTGAAGGCTTTGCAGGAATATGGGTTTTTATTAAGGCAATGTTGTAATGCAATGGGAGACGTTGAGTCCTTGCATGAGTTGGATGTCTCTGCTAATATGCAAGCAGTTATAAAGAAGTTGCCTTATAAGCTCAGGGATAAGTGGAGGAATGTTGTCTGCGATCTGCAGGAGAGGTTTCAACGTAAAGTGGTTTTTTGCGATGTTGAGTTTGTCGAAAGGCAAGTTAAGATCACAAGTGACCCATTGTTTGGAGATATACAGGATCCTCTGACAGCCATCAGAAAAGAGGCTAGGAATGGTAAGTCTCAGTTTTACCCTAAGGCTAAGCGGAGTAGTTTTGCTACTACTGTGGCCAAGGTGGAAGGGAAGATTGAGCCAGTATTGAGGCGAGAGAGTGGTCCAGTTGTGACCAAGGTTTGCTTGTTTTGTGGAGCAGGGCATATGTTGGATTTGTGTCCTTCATTTGAAAGAAAGTTGCACTTTGAAAGATTATCTTTTTTGAAAGAGAATGGCGTGTGTTTTGGTTGTCTGCGCATTGGGCACAGAAGCAAGGACTGTAGGAAACGTCTCTTGTGTAAAGTCTGTAAACAGAAACACCCCACACTCTTACATATCCACTCCAAGCAGAGGGAAAGTGTTTCAGTGCAAACTATAGGAGGGTGAGAACCACCAGATGAAGGTCCTTCATGTGCTGTGCAAAGCAGTGGTGTTACTGGGGCCGGTGAGCAAAATAGTGCTCTGTCCATAATACCAGTTAGAGTGAAGGCCAAGAAAGGTAATCAGTCACTGATAACCTATGCTTTCCTAGATCCTGGGAGCTCAGCTTCATTTTGTACTGAAGGGCTCATGAATAGGCTGAATCTTTCAGGAAGGAAAACTGGCATTCTTTTGCGGACAATGGGTCAGGAGAAAATGGTCAGTAGTTATGTTGTTTCAGATTTGGAAGTAGCTGGTTTGGATTTAGATCACTACTGTGACTTGCCTGACTTATTTACTCAGAAAAGCATGCCTGTTCATCAATGTAATATTCCCCGACAGGAAGATCTCGACAGATGGCCACATTTGTGCCATATTAAGATACTGGAGATAAATTCCGGGGTAGACCTGTTGATCGGGACTAATGTGCCCAAGGCTTTAGAGCCATGGGAGGTTGTTAGAAGTCAGGATGGAGGTCCCTGTGCAGTAAAAACTATGCTGGGTTGGACGGTGAATGGTCCTCTCAGAGAGGATTGTAAGACTGACATTTTTGATGTGAGTGTCAATAGGATTTCCGTGGCAAGATTGGATGAGCTGTGGGAACGTCAAATGAAGGCTGATTTTTCCAGAATGTATTCAGGATGAGCAGTTTGCTTTGTCTAGAGAAGATCAGCAGTTTATGAAGTCAGTGATGGATTCTGTTAAGTTGGTTGATGGTCATTACACCATTGGTTTACCTTTTAGGTGCAATCAGGTAAAAATGGATGATTCCTGGTTGTCAGGGCCAAAGTTTCTTGCTCAACCAGAAATTAATTGGCCAGTGAACCTTGATTTTTGGAAAGATCTCTTCAAATGATCCAGAGATTAAAATGGCCGTTTTAGTTAATGCTGTTGATGCAAATGAATACAAAGATGGTGCGATGAAGTTAATTATTTTTCTTCGTGGACTCGTCTGAAAAAGATGGTTGCATGGATTCTTAGATTCAAAGATTTGCTGCAGGAACTTAGTAAAAAGAGGAAACGGCTGAAAGAGAGCTTTGCGTCTAGCGTGACTAAAGAAAATCTTGAGGAAAATCTTAAGAGTTGCAAACTGTCAAGGACCATGCTGCTAAAGGATTTCTCTCGGTAAAAGAACTTAACAAGGCAGAGAATGCAGTTCTTTGTTTTTGTCAAAGGAGGAGATATTCAGATGAGATCAGTAGGTTGCAGAGGGGTGAAAAGGTGAAGAAGAGTAGTGAGCTCTATAGGCTTAATCCTAAGCTTGAGAATGGTGTGTTGAGAGTGGGAGGTAGGCTTAGTAGAGCAGCCACCAATTCAGTTTTTCTTTCCTTCTAACCTGAAATTCCGATTTAAATATTTTGAGCTTTGTTATTTACATAATGCTGAACATAAGGAGAACCTTGAAAGGTTTCGTGTGAAACCAGAAGAACAGGTGTAGCATTGTGTGATTTTTCTGCAAAGATTGAAAGCCCACACAGAGAGATGAAGAGATTCCTAACGTTGCACATTACCTTCAAGTCATTACTTAAACGACTACAGGCATAAAAACATTATTCAGCAACTCGCATCATAAAATAAGTCTGAGAATAATGTGGGGTGTTTTGTAACCCTTACACTATACACAAGCAACAAGGGTTTGTCATTTCTCTTAAAAAAAAAAAAAAAAAAAGGTGATTCCCCTTATTTCATGTCAGAATCGAGGATGTTGTGTTTTGTCTGAAAACTTGTTGAGTGACATTTTTTTTGTTTCATTGGTGTGCCACAAGGGTTGCCTAATCACATGAGCCCCACCTTGTTAATAACAAAGTGGACACAAACGATGAGCTTTAGGCACACCCGTGCAGCATAACGTCAAGTAATCTTCCCCGATCTCCTGAAGGAAGCATGTCTCCTGTCTACTTTCTCCTCCTGCTGGTCCCTGTGATCTCGGCTCAGACTTTTCACTGGGGTCCCTGCCCTACTCCAAAGGTGCAATCTGACTTCATCCTTGAACCGGTGAGCACAAATAGCATAATATTTTTGGTTTACTGTCTATGTATACTCGGTATATAAAGAGTTTGAACTAATGGCTTGTCTTTGTTTACAGTACCTGGGAGAGTGGTACGAGATTGAGAAGCTGCCTGCTTACTTTGCAATAGGAGAGTGCGTCCGGGCAAACTATTCTATGAGGGAAGATGGGACTGTGCGAGTACTGACCTCTCAGGTGTTAAATGTACGGTAAGTGATGAAGGATTGGGCCATATGCTGATTCAGCAGGGCAAAATTTATCTTTAACTTATTCTGTCTGTCTGCCGGTGTGGCAGATTAGATCAGGAGACTCGTACCACTGTGTTGTCTGTGTGGTAGACTTAAAATTCTGGGAAATAATTAGTCTTTTAATATATAATGTTGTGCACATGTTTGTATGTCTCAGGAATGGCGGTAGGTGGGTTGTAGAGGGGACAGCCAAAGTCATGGAACCAAAAGAACCAGCCAAGCTTGGAGTCCAGTTCACATCTTGTAAGTACCCATCTTATCAACTTCTTTTATAACAGTGTTTTTCTTTATCTGTTTTTGCTTTTCTTTTTTTCGCTTGCCTTTTATTCTCATAAGGATGATCAGGCTCTTAAAAGTTGTATGGCATGTCTGTATTGGCTTAATTTTTCTTTTGGAAATTGTTGCTTGATTTAGGCTATAACAAGCTTACTTTTGCACTTTTTAGGACAAGGTGTTGAATAAATAATCTAACACTGCTCGTATGTTAGCATGCTAACAGTAGTATTTACGTTAAAAAACCGTGACACCAAACACGTGATCACTATTCTTACTGTAGCCTAATGAATGCCCAAATCATCATCATGTAGATTATACTGCCACTTATATAAGTAAAAATTTGACATGAAATCTTTCTGAAAATGTTGTCATGTAATCAAAGTATTATAGTCTATGCTGCCCAAAGAGAGGAGCAAATATGGCTACATAGAAATGTACAATATGTATTGAAGAAATCTCTCTCTTTACAGCCTGTCAACTTTAAATGGAAAATTGTATTGTTTTGTTCATTTTTGTCTGAGTATCTTTGATTTTTTTTTTTTTTTTTTTGGTTTCCAGTTCTTCCCTACTCTCCATACTGGGTTGTGTCGACTGACTACACCACCTATTCTGTAGTGTACTCCTGCACAGACATCTTTAAGAGATTCCATTTCAACTACGCCTGGATTTTCTCACGGTCGCCCACCTTGCCCTGCGTAATTGTGGCTTATGCTAAAAAGCTGCTGAATGAAGAAGGAATCAACACTTCCAAGATGACCTACACAGATCATAACTGTGAATTGTGTAACTGAGGTCTAATACAGATGTTCATTAGAGTTTTCCTTCCTGAATATTTTATATAAACTACTCAGTTTACCTGTGGCCTTTTAATCCTTTGAATTCTTTAGGGCCAGAGAATTTTGTCACAATTTTAGTACATTTTTCACTTAAATGATAAGTTACATCTAAAATATTCATTTGGTACTATATCAGCATGTTAAGGTATTCATTTAAGATATTATTTGATTAACAGAACAATGTTTATTTACTTACAATAATCAGTGAAACAAGCTACTTTTGGTAATTAAAAAACTATAAAGCTTCTGTATAAATTAAAGTTACATCCATTATTCAATTGTTTCATCTCTTTTCATTCTTCTGCTGAACATTTTTATAACTGATCGTTGTAATTGGTTGCTAGGGGTTCTCTAGGCCGACAAAGACAAAAAAAAACAACAAACTAAGAAAAAGCAAAAAATGCAAAAACAAAAGCCTGACGAATACTATCTGATTATTTGGAGGTGAAAAGCCAACAAGGTTAGATGGTATTTAATGTGGAAGATGACAGAAGTGTTAGACAAACTTATAGTCACTAATATTTAGAACACTCATTTGTTCCAAAGTTTGCAAATTTAAAATAATCAAAATGTAGGTTTTCACTGAATGTCTCTGGTTCATAGAAGAAGAAAAATGTATGCTTGTTAGATAAGGAATGTATTTGTTTCATGTTGTTATGCATGTAGGACTGTGAGAAATAACAATTCAAAACTATAATGTGGAGCAAACTGAAAGGTTGTCATTGACTGACAGTGCAAGTTCTCTACCAGCAATAACACCAATGCATAACCAAAACATGCTGGTATTTACTGTTATGTTAAAGGTGTTAGAATCACAATATTATAAATATCACACCGTGTGTGTGTGTGTGTGTGTGTGTGTGTGTGCGTGTGCGCGTATTTTTTTCGCAATGCTCGTACTTTGTGATTACTCACCTGATCCACTGACTTTATCTTCTGATCATGTGAAGAGTTAGCAGTGGGAGACTTTGTACACAGTCTGTAGGCTGCTCACCCAATCAGAAAATGGGCATAGTAGAGCCTTATCTAGAGCCAGTCAACAGGCAGTCATCCTCGTGTTTTTCAAGATATTTATATGAATCTAATCAAACCAGATAATGATTAAGAAGCAGAAACACATGGGATCTGGATAAATTAAATATTTTATTGCTTGTCATAGTTAGTGTTTTCATAATTTGGGCACGTCAGCTGCTATGTAGGAGCTCATACACTCGGTGCCTACCAGCGTCAGACCACCATATGACATCGGTGAACAGTTTAGGCAAGAAAACTTTAATAGCGTCAAAGGGAAATACACCAAACTGCAATCTTAAAAGTTTGATGTTATTTATTTAAATATGTTATAAAACACGTACAAGTACTTTCGGAATATCAACAGGTGTTTCATGTAATTGAATGATTCCTAATTGTTCTTTTTTTAGTTTTTTCTTTTTTTTTTAAAATTGTTACACAGTATAGAATAGTGATTGTGAATCCACAAGATCTGGTGTGGCAACATGTGGTATGCAAAACACCCAAAAGGAAACAGACCTGAACAAAGGAAAGATTTCTGACATTTTTACTGGAATCTAAGTTCACGAAAACAAGACCCACATAACTACAATGTGTCATAACTATTACATCTTAATAGGGAACAAGTGAAGCAAAAATGTTGCAAATCAACATTCATAACTTTGTAATATAACTTCTGGTCCCTGTGATCTCAGCTCAGACACATTAATGGAGTCCCTTTCCTACTACTTCACAGTTGAATTAATAGTACTCTATTTGTGTTTCTCAGGAGTGATGATACGTGGTCCATAAAAGGTATAGCCAAAGTTGTGGATCCCAGCAAAACTTGAGTCAACTTCTCACCTTGTATGTAGTTTTCTTATCACTCCTCTTTACAGCTGTAAATATACTGCTTTTGGCACCTTTTCATTTCTTCTTGCTAATTGTCCTTTTTTTGGTCATTATTACTCTTTTTGTTTTTCTTCTTTGTTTCCTGAGGATAATTAGGCTCTTAAGATCATTACAAACTGATGAAAAGACAAAACAACGAAAACAATATTTTGCCTCACTCATAGGACCTTTGTTTACCTTGTAACCATTCAATAAGCTTTTCTGAACTCATCTTGATTGAAGGCACACACAACAATAACAACATCAGTTAACATGTAATGCAGTAGTTTGTAATGTTTGTAATGTCACTGATATTAAGGGGCTCTGTCACAACCAGTGTTGGGAAGGTTACTTTTAAAATGTATTCCATTACAGAATACAGAATGCATGCCCCAAAATGTATTCTGTAACGTATTCCGTTACGTTACTCAATGAGAGTAACGTATTCTGAATACTTTGGATTACTTAATATATTATCATGCTTTTTACAACAACGTGAATGTACTATTGCTGTGTGATTTATTACTATTACTGAAGGTCCGCGACTCCAAACTGTAGTAAAGGGACCTCTGACTAATACGGCGGGGTCCCTGTCGGCTTGTAGCCGAAAAATAGCTTTACTTTGTTGTGTGGGTCAACTTTTCTTGTGAGAGACAGAGAGAGGCGTTGAAAGGCTGCTCCAACGGAACTTAGTTTTTGGAGGAAAACACGAACACGGTGTACAGTCGAGTCCTAATAGCTTACTTACAACTGGGCTCGTCAGGCACTCTTCTTGGCTGCAGTGGTTATTATTATATTTACATGCTTCCAGCTCCCGTTTTTCCTCGATGACAACTCGTACCTTTCCACTCCCCTTTTTCTCGCTCCTCGCGCTCACAGACCCATAACGTGTATGGCAGTCCATTCTCCCTGCAACACGGACTACACTGCCCATGATGCTACATTCTTTAGAGATATGCTTGTAGCATTCTGCCTGTTAGCTTAGCACAACAACAACAAAAAGGCGCTCTCTCACCCAGGAAACACAGTCTCAGAGAGAGAGAGAGAGAGCGTCGCCCTGTAACCATGGCAACCGTAACGCTGCCGCCTGGAACAACAGAACGTAGCTGTCAAAGAAAACCCAAACAGTCCTGACAGTCCTGATCTAGAGATCAACAAAAGTCACACCCTTTGGCTGCACCTAGAAATTCTTTTTATGAAAAGTTTTAAACAGAATCAGTGAGAGAGGGCGGCCTTAGCAGAGTTCATTGCCCTGGGGTAACATGTCTTGTTGTTACCTATGAACTAGTTCTGTTGTTTAGGGCTGAACAGCCCAGTTAGTAGACATTTGAGGTTGTGCTGAAAAGAATTACACAAAGAATTACACCGTTTCTACTGTTGAACTGTAAAAACTGTGCCATGAACAAAACTTGTGGTTGTACAGTGACTGAATTTCCAATAACAAGGGGCCCGATAACCCAAACTTCCAAAACACATTTCACAAAAACAAAAATTCTTTCTTTTAGTAGATTTCCATGCACCCTTGAGCATCCTCAAGAGACTCAAGAGCTGGTTTAGTGTTCTGCAATCAAGACGAATCAGAATTTTTAAGGAATATGAGGAGAATTGGCCACAGAGATGGGCACATTTTAGTATATTAGCGTATAAGTATATGTTCATGACATTGTCCCTGCTTTTTTTTACACCTTAAATGAAATATGAGAAACTAATGATAGTGAAAGATGTCACCACAGTTTTCACTTATTTGATCAATATTTCAATAAATGATTAAGATACTTAAATTTTGGGAAGGAGCTGATAAACTATAAAATATATTGTTGTAAAACATCACCATATACTTTGAGTTCCATCAGCATCTAAAAATAAATCATCCTGACAGTGTTACTGTGCAGTGATGTAGATATGGAAAATTTCCAAGTTCCTTTTGGAAATTCTTTTAGACATTGTCGTTGTGTTAAAAGATATTGACAAAGGGAGAGCTGTTAAGGTGATAAATGATTGCTAGCAGGCTCTATTTGACTAGGTAAAGCTCTAATGTATTTACTACCTTACCATAAGTCAATCACTGGTATCCTGCTCTCTCATTTGTAGGCGACTAAATTGCTGATCTGAGGAAAGTTGCCTTGCCTCTGCTCACTTTGTGTTGTAAATAATATTTCCGTCTGTAATCACTACCGAATGTCACTGATTTCGACTCACTGGGAATCGTTTCCTTTGTGGATGAAGCTTTAGTTGTTTAGTCAATATAAAGATGAAGCAACCGACATTAGAAAAGTCTTCAGTTAAGACATGAACTATTTTCTGAACATGAAAATGTCTGCTGTAATAATTTATTTCATATTGTAATCTTATCTCCTGCTAAAAAAGGCTCAGGTGATGCAAGTTCTCTTATTCTAAGGTGAGGACAATATCTTAGGAAATTTTTCTAATAATTAAAAAAACCCGATAGAAAGGTTTTGTTTGTGTTCAGTTTATCATTTTTCTTTAAAAAAACAAAAAGGCGATCAATTTATTCTGCAGTAGATATTGCCTTTTTAATCCTCAGTTTTATTTTGTAAAGCTGGCTCATGATCAATCAAATTTGTACAGCATGCTTCTCTTGATTGATCAGTGTGTGTGATATCCAGTAAGTAAATATTGACTGTGTACCTAAACACAGATGTAAAAAAAAAAAAAAAAAGTGGGTATACTGAAGCTATAATAAGCTCTAGGTGCAGCTCTTACACAACATAACTTTTGTAATCGAACAAAGAAAGCATGCTGTGATCTCAGTTCAACTTTGAAGGTGCAGCCCGGATCAAAACCTGTATGAACACAAATTAAAAAAACAAATTAAACAAAGCTGTTGTAAAGGCTCACCTTTCAGCATATTCACTTCACCAGATGCACCTTGTTTTTTTTCCTCGCCTTTGATTGGGTGTGGTGCTTGGCCTTAATTGCACTCACCTGTCACTCGTTATAGAAAGACTGCACTCACCTACCCCTCACTCTTTTCTCACTCCCACATGGGGCGGCAGCTGAGGTTCATGTATTGTTTCGAGTTACTTAAATCATACTTTATGTCCTTTTTAGAGATAGCAGTCCGTGTGTGTCTTTCCTTCCTTTACCCATTATTCAATAAAACGACAAAACCTGTAAATGATTGACTGCTTATTCTCATTCTAATCGGATGAGCCCATGATGATGACTACTTAAACCCTGAACCTTCCTTCCTCCAAAACATGGTCCTCCGAGCCGGAGTAGCGTTAGCGTCATGTAGATTTGAGACGTTCCGGTCGTGAAAGGCGACCTCCTGCCCACCTGCAGCAGTATGACGTTCAGTATCCTGGAAGTAGAAGTGCTAGATGTGATACAGAGAGTCAAACAGAATGCCAGCATAGTGACACAGACACACATGGGCTACAGGATCCTGACGGGGAGTCAGGAAGTCTACCAGAGACATCCCCTGCTCCTTTACCCACCAATCAAGATGAGGTGATGAGGGAACTCCTGATGACAATGAGGGAGATTAGGCAAATCATGATTCAGTTATCTCCTCCCCATTCTCGCAGTTCCTCCAGATCTTCAATTCACACTGTCTCATCTGATGAAAGCAAATCCTCTGTATGCGGTTTATAAGCCATTCCCCAAACACATCAGCAACATGAGCAGTTCCCAGTGATTGATCCAGCAACATGTCAATCACACTCTCAGCCCCCACAGGTTAGCCGTCACTCTGGTGCAGTTCTGGCTGCTAGCCCTCCTGTCCCTAATTCAACAATATTAGATGCTGCAGTTCCTTCAAGTGGTTTGCCTAGACCAGTTTTTCCTACACCAGATGAGACTCCTTTTAATTTACTGGTCACACCACTGCAAGGTCCGCACCAGATTTCCTGTGTTCAACCTGCTGTTCATCTAGAAGAAGACCCCGCTCAACCTCTTGTTTGAATTCCAGAACCAAGGCAGCAGCAACCAGCTACATCTGATGGTTTGCATGCACAAAAACCTTCGGTACCCATTACTGCTAGTTCTAGTCACCCTGTTAGCACTAGAACACATGTGTATAAGCTTGAGGGTCCGTCTTTCCCAGACCTTACCAGAGAAGATGAAATCCAGTATAGGCTGTTACGAATGGCCCTTACTAACCTGATTGGCCCTCATGAGACGGAGCACTTTAAATATCATGTCCTTCTTGATCATCTGAAAGTAGACCAAGCTAAACGGTTAGCTATTTCCTTTTCCTATGCTCCTGACCCATACACTCAAGCCATCAAAGCTCTTGATGAGCGTTATGGGCAACCAAGACAGCTAGCATTGAAAGAGCTACGGAATATACTGGAGCTTCCTCCTATCAGAGCAGGTGATGGTCGGACTCTGGATAACTTTGCTCTTCGTGTGCAAGCTTTAGTTGGTTTGCTTAGCACTATGGGTGATCATGGACAGACAGAACTAAATTGTGGCTCCCATGTCGATCGCCTACTTGAAAAGTTGCCCGCAGAGCATTCCAGTCGCCTCAAACGGCACATTTACAGGGAACAAGGAGATATGATGTATGACTTACCTTTGTTCTCATCCTGGTTGCAAATGGAATGCAAGTGTCAACCAAGAAAGGACAGTCCTGTTTCATCCTTTAACCAGCCACGACCTGCCCATAAGTACACCTCTCCACTCACAACAATGTTACATGGTTCAAATGCATCCGATCCTGTACACGCAGCACAACCCATCATAATGACTAAGGCAAGATGTGCATATTGCTGCTCACCTGAACACCACATTAGCAAGTGCCCTGAGTTCATTAACAAGACAAAGGAGGAGAAAATAAACTGGATAAAGAGAAACAAACAGTGTTGGCGTTGTGCTAGAACTCATCAGGCTGCGAAGTGTGATCTGAGGAAAGCATGTGCCACCTGCATGGAAAGACATTTACAGATCCTATGTGAGGTGAATCAGAGACCTAGAACTGGAACTAATCCTGTAGTGAGGACACTGTACTTTGATAAACCTAGTGACTGTCCTAGTGTACTATTAAAAGTTGTGAAAGTGCTCCTGCGTAATGGCAAAAGAACCCTGGAAACATATGCAATACTTGATGATGGCTCCCAATGTACCATGCTTCTGACATCAGCAGCTCAGCATCTCCACCTAACTGGGAAAGCTGAAAAATTATCACTCAGAACTGTCCATCAAGAACTTGAAACTATTCAAGGTTCTTCTTTAAGTTTCCAGATTTCTCCCATCGCACATCCAGAGAAAACTTACACAATAATGCCTTCGCTACAAGTCACTTAACACTTTCAGACCACACCTACCCCGTATCATCTCTCCAACGGAGATACAAGCATCTCCAAGGTATTCCATTACCCTTTATTAACAAAACAGTTCCACTACTGCTCTGATCATACCCACCTTATTACGCCTATTGCAACAGTTAGACATGGACCATTTGGATCTCCTGCAGCAGTCAAAACCCGCTTAGGATGGACACTCCAAGGTCCAATCACAGACTTCCAACACCAGAGCAGTTCCACGCATGCCCAATGTTTGTTCACATCTTCCAGTTCAGGAGAACCGTTCCAGCACATCCTTGTGTCCGCTGATGACTCTGAATTCATTCAGCCACCTCATACTCTACCATCAGCAGCACCTACGTCGTCACCGGCAGTGCCAATATCACCAGTTCCACCGCCTGTGGCTGCCATTCCGCCAGTGGTCAGGGCGCTGCCTGCTCCTGCATCACCTGGTCCTGCCTCTGCCAATCCCCGTACATTGCCCCCAGCACCTGCAAAACTGCCTGAAGGTCTGCAGTTCTGGGCCTGCTGCTGCATCCCACGCGGTTGGCATTTAGACCTGCTTTGCTGCCACCGCTGGCTACATGGTCGGCCCCCTGAACTGTCTGGCCTGCATTGTCGACCTCTAGGTCGACCCCCTGAACCTATATTAGACCTGTAGCATGTCTGATTCCTCTGTCCCCGCTTTGTGAAAAAGAGCATCTCTAATCCTTTGAACATATTTCTCAGTAGAAATATGGGGGCGGCTGTTGTAAAGGCTCACCTTTCAGCATATTCACTTCACCAGATGCACCTTGTTTCTTTTCCTCACCTTTGATTGGGTGTGGTGCTTGGCCTTAATTGCACTCACCTGTCACTCGTTATATAAGGACTGCACTCACCTACCCCTCACTCTTTCCTCACTCCCACATGAGGTGGCAGCTGAGGTGAGTATCTCTTTGAGTCTCCTGAGTTCATGTATCATTTCGAGTTACTTAAATCATACTTTATGTCCTTTTTAGAGATAGCAGTCCATGTGTGTCTTTCCTTCATTTACCCATTATTCAATAAAACGACAAAACCTGTAAATGATTGATAGGGATGGGTATCGAAACCCGGTTCTTGTTGAGAACCGGTTCCCACTGTTTCAATTCCTTGGAATTGTTTGCCATTTTTGCAAACGATTCCCTTATCGATTCCAGTCGCCCCGAATGACGTCACCACGTTGAGGAGCGTCATTTACCTGGCAGGAAACATGGTACCTAAGCGGCTCAAACGCTCAAAAGTTTGGTTATACTTTACGAGAACGGATGACAACAGGGCAACTTGCAAAGTAGATATTTCATTTAAGGGAGGAAACACTACGGATATGCAAAAAACACACGATGACCTTAAATGAATGTCGTGTTTTTAATTCTGCTCCGGACTCGTGAATCTCAACCCAGCAGCAGCGGTAACGTTTGCACGTCCTCTCCCGTTAATGCGGCAGGTAAATAACCAACAACAGTGCATATTATGTTAGCGCCATCTGCCTTATTACAAAACCTGCCATTACTGTGCATTTAGGTGACCATGATGAGAGAGACAGACAGAGTCTGGCTGGCTCAGATGCTGGCAGTTCTCGCTGCAGTCTACCGGTAGCGTCTCCTTTCAGGCCAGGATAGACGAATGTCACCGAGCAGTGACTAAGTTTGTGGTAAAAGGCTTGCACCCATTTGCCACAGCAGATGCCCCCGATTTTTGGTAAGTGAATGTGTTTAATTGTAGGCAGGGACATTACTGGATCTTCTTGTGTAATTGCTGCTGAATAATTTATGTTACACTTTGTTATTGTTACAGAAGAATATTTATTTTATTATTTTACATTTACAATTTTTTTTTTCCTGGGGACCCTGTGACACCCCATCAAAGAGCCGTAGGCTCTGGATCTCTTAAGATCTCACTGTTGGGTTTGTAAGGCCATGTTACTCCTAAATTTCTATCTTGTTCAAAGAGAAGATATAAAACAAAGTTCTAAGCTAATCGACCTTAGTGTTCTCCTTTTTAAAAAAAAAAGAATCGATAAAGAATCGAATCGTTAAACAGAATCGAAAATGGAATCAGAATCGTGAAAATCTTATCAATACCCATCCCTAATGATTGACTGCTTATTCTCATTCTAATCGGATGAGCCCATGATGATGACTACTTAAACCCTGAACCTTCCTTCCTCCAAAACAAAAGCTTTAAAAAAAACCCTCATAAATGAATTGTCGTTGTGTATAGTACCTGGGTAGGTTTGATGAGTGTGAAAAGGTGAATAGGTGGACGAAAGAGGGCTAAGGTTATGGACCACACAAGAACCAGGGAAACTTGGAGTCAGCTTCTCATATTGCAAACATTTTTTTAATCATCCCCACATGTTTGTCATCTTTTTCAACATACTTTTCATGTTATTGTTCTCCTTGGTTGCTATTTTGTTAAGCATAATTAAGCACTTGAAATGATCATAAACTACCTACTACAGACACTTATGCCTGTAGAATAACAATAACATCATGTGATTAATGACACAGCAGCATCAGTTTGATGACATTCTGTCTGTCGCTGTCAAAATGCATTTTGGTCTTTTAGATTTTTAGCCTTAATACAGTTTAAATTAGATGAGACACATAAAAGTTCATAAAGCTATAATGAGGAGGAAACTGACTAAAGATATTTTCTCTTTAGTCAGTTGATAATCTCTCCCACTGGAATAGCGTCTTTATTTTTTCTTTTCAGTTTTCTTTTTTTTTTTCTAGTTCTTTCCTACTATCCATACTTGTCTACTGACTACAGCAGCAGTAGTAATACGATGGCACTATTCCAATATGGCGGCCAACCAAACCCGTTTGACAACCTGTTTGACCGGTCTCAGCTTGCAGTGATGGAAGCATTTTATTTTAAAAACGGCACAAAATGTCAATTTCTTCTGAATGGGCAATTTCAGCCTTTTCACAAGCGTTTCGTTTAATCATACCACTAGTTTTAGTTTAACTAGTTTTTTACGCATCTACTGGGGTTTCTTTCACGGGTTGATGCGACCATTTTATTTAAAAATCGGGATTTCGGGATGTTGAACTACATGGAGACAGAGCCAGCTAGTTTTGTTTTGTTTTTTTTAACACAAAATGTTTTTTGTTTTGTTTTTGTTTTTTAAAATAAATGTTGATGTTGTAGTGATTTGGCACATTATAAGTAAAATTGAAGCACACAATCCCGTCGCACAACATCAACATTTATTTATATACAAAATAAAAATGCTTTTTTCTTTTTTACAGAAAAGAATTGTAACTTCACAATTCAACACCATTGAAAAAATAAGCAGGGTAGCTGTTTGAAAGATACGGTACAATACGTTTTTTGTTTTTTGGAAAGAATCAGTGTTTCAGAGAAAACATTAGCAGCCTCCTTTGTAACACTCTGTGACCAACCGTAGCTGCCCGATTTTCACCTCGTCCAACCCCACCAGATTGTGGTATGCCTCAGCGATGGCGTCAAAGACTTTCCTTACCGATGTCAGTTCGTGCAAGAGAGTCTCCTCACCCCTCGTTTCATTCCTTCCATTCAACGTCTGCTGATTGCCCACAACATCAAAATGGACGACGTCAAAGTCCGCACGGTGGCGTGACAACTTGTGTATTAGACACCCTCACTCCAAAAGCATATATCTATATAATTGGAATCTCCAAGAACATCATCCTAAAACGGCATTCGGGGGGTTGTTACAGTAAAATAATTTTTTTTTTAAAAGCAGTAAAATTTTCATCTGAAAATGTTGAATTTTAGTAAAAACAATGCTTTGTAGCTTGATACTGTCATTACAGACAAAGTGGACGTTTAAAAGTCTTTTGTATTAAGCGTTTGAAATGCAATATGTCTCCTTATCAGCTGGAAATATTAAAGCCAGAACTTACAACACAATACTTTTTACTTCATGTACAGGGTTTCCAAAATAAGTTTTATTTCAAGTAAACAAACAAATACATTTGATTCAGCTAAAACAGATCATCACATTTATTCTTGTAAAGGGTTTTCTAAAAAGTTGAATTTCATGTAAAGCGTTTCCAAGGCTGTTAGCCGCGTTGCCCTGTATTGAACTTACAGGGAGTGCAGAATTATTAGGCAAGTTGTATTTTTGAGGAATAATTTTATTATTGAACAACAACCATGTTCTCAATGAACCCAAAAAACTCATTAATATCAAAGCTGAATGTTTTTGGAAGTAGTTTTTAGTTTGTTTTTAGTTTTAGCTATTTTAGGGGGATATCTGTGTGTGCAGGTGACTATTACTGTGCATAATTATTAGGCAACTTAACAAAAAAACAAATATATACCCATTTCAATTATTTATTTTTACCAGTGAAACCAATATAACATCTCCACATTCACAAATATACATTTCTGACATTCAAAAACAAAACAAAAACAAATCAGCGACCAATATAGCCACCTTTCTTTGCAAGGACACTCAAAAGCCTGCCATCCATGGATTCTGTCAGTGTTTTGATCTGTTCACCATTAACATTGCGTGCAGCAGCAACCACAGCCTCCCAGACACTGTTTAGAGAGGTGTACTGTTTTCCCTCCTTGTAAATCTCACATTTGATGATGGACCACAGGTTCTCAATGAGGTTCAGATCAGGTGAACAAGGAGGCCATGTCATTAGTTTTTCTTCTTTTATACCCTTTCTTGCCAGCCACGCTGTGGAGTACTTGGACGCGTGTGATGGAGCATTGTCCTGCATGGAAATCATGTTTTTCTTGAAGGATGCAGACTTCTTCCTGTACCACTGCTTGAAGAAGGTGTCTTCCAGAAACTGGCAGTAGGACTGGGAGTTGAGCTTGACTCCATCCTCAACCCGAAAAGGCCCCACAAGCTCATCTTTGATGATACCAGCCCAAACCAGTACTCCACCTCCACCTTGCTGGCGTCTAAGTCGGACTGGAGCTCTCTGCCCTTTACCAATCCAGCCACGGGCCCATCCATCTGGCCCATCAAGACTCACTCTCATTTCATCAGTCCATAAAACCTTAGAAAAATCAGTCTTGAGATATTTCTTGGCCCAGTCTTGACGTTTCAGCTTGTGTGTCTTGTTCAGTGGTGGTCGTGGCATCTTGGCAGCTGCACGCTTGACTTTTCTCAGTTCATGGGCAGTTATTTTGCGCCTTGGTTTTTCCACACGCTTCTTGCGACCCTGTTGACTATTTTGAATGAAACGCTTGATTGTTCGATGATCACGCTTCAGAAGCTTTGCAATTTTGAGACTGCTGCATCCCTCTGCAAGATATCTCACTATTTTTGACTTTTCTGAGCCTGTCAAGTCCTTCTTTTGACCCATTTTGCCAAAGGAAAGGACGTTGCCTAATAATTATGCACACCTGATATAGGGTGTTGATGTCATTAGACCACACCCCTTCTCATTACAGAGATGCACATCACCTAATATGCTTAATTGGTAGTGGGCTTTTGAGCCTATACAGCTTAGAGTAAGACAACATGCATGAAGAGGATGATGTGGACAAAATACTCATTTGCCTAATAACTCTGCACTCCCTGTATTTACAGTGTGTCAGTAAAGGCCGACATTCACTTCTGGCCTCTGTGTTGAATGAGCCCATGTTGGGTTTGTGAATTTGACCCCTTAAGGTTTTGAAGTTGGGGATACATGCTCCTGGTGAGCATAAGATGTCTGATAACAGCTTGACATCTCAGTTATAAATGGAATTCAAAATGGTTTTGGAAGTATGACTAATGTATAATCTGACCTCTAAGGTACGCACAACAAGCCCTAGAAGACTATGGGGGACAGTTTACTTCGTGCTATAAAAACACAAACCTTAATCTTTGATCTTCCAACATTATCTTTCTGTTCTGGTTTTAGAGTCTCTGTTTATTGAGTTGTGCTTTTGGAATCACCCTGTAGTGAGACAAGGGTACGCTGGGAGAGAATATGGCATTATACAAGCAGAGTGTTTTGACTGTATCACTAGATCTAAGAAATACACCTGTTATTGGTTATTAAAAAGCGTTAGCTGTGGTGCAGGTTTAATTTATCATTTTTGCATGAACTGTTCAAGAATTACAGACATCTTTATATATTGATAGTGCAGGCATTTTTTACTTAAGTAGAAGTATAGCTGCTAACGTCAGAAATACTCAAGTAAAAGTCTGATAATGTATGGGCTCAGAAATGTGCTCAAAGTAAGAAAGTCAAAGTAGTAACTGAATATTGTGCTATAATAAAATCTATTATTATTATTATATTAGTAGGTGAGACTACAAACTTAGTCTGGTGGTTGCGCCTGATAGAAAAACAAAACAAAACAAACAAAAAACCAATAAACTAACCCCTTGTTTAGAGGTGATTGTCAGTTTGCTGGGTTTAGAGACACAGAGTGAGAGAGATCATGTTCTACATTACTTTAAAAGTGATTTTCAGAGCTGTTGATGTATGAAACAGTGTCTATAGAGACATGGATCAACTCTGTTTATGGCATTGAGTGTTAAATTGTTTCAATAAAGCCTGCAAAATTCTTGCATTCATACTGGGGAGCAAAGAAAAGTTAGACATTGGTTGTACTATTGAAAATCAGTTTCACAAAAACCATGTAAACAGACATGAAGAAGAATGTGTTTGTAAAACTAGCGGTAAAGTATGGGAACTATAAGACAGACTGTTTCTGCTATCAAAACAGTTTGTGTTGTTAATCCTGAATGATTCTTGGTCACAACATTTTATTCCACACACATTTGGAAAATCGCATAGTTTGACAATAAATATCCCAGTAAAGACGCTTCATTTCTTAAGAAATATGCAGAGGGAGTGGCCATGAAAACAATGTCACATTGTTTTCATGGCCACACCCTCACCCCAGGTGCAGAGGCCTATTTCTGTTCAGGAATGTTGTGAATACTTTGAGATTTATATTAATTGCAATTCCTACCTCTACATTTATTTTTTGAAATATATAATTAGCACAGCGTGGCCGTGCAATTTTTTTTAGTTTTTATTCCTATCAATGATATTTTCACTTGTTACCTCTGAATTATTGAATCAGACCTAGATGACATGAAATTTTCAGCAAAATTATAATTCAAATACTCCTTTAATTATTGATTATTCTCATTAATTTTCAATCATTTTATATATTTTTCCATAGTATTACATTTGAATTTAACAGATCATTCTCTCACATAACAGACAAATATTTGTGAAATTATGATACATTTCTGAATGTATTTTTACAATCTAAATATGCATATGTACAAAAAATATGTTTAAAAAACAAGTAAATTGTGTTTTACTATATTTACAGTGATGTTATGTTATTTTACCTTTGACATGTAAAATCACAGTCTACTTATGTAAATTGAAGATATTCTAGAAAGACAGTACAAAACTGTAAAATATACAGTAAGATACTTTGACATTACTATTTTTTTGGAACAGTGTACACTTCTTGTAAATAAAACAAAACAAAACAAAAAAGCTGATTGGAAATGCATAAAAAAAACCACCCTGCCTTGACTTTCGTTCTGCGAGCACGCACGCTCTCTCACACACACACACACACACACACACACACACACACACACACACAGAAAGAGATCATTAATACAAAGGATTGCAGCAGCTTTTTGGATTTTCACTCTTTGATGGATTTAATATGAACAGCCACATAAAATTCATTCCAATTTTTTGCCTTTGCTTCAATTAAGATGTGCCTTTAAATCTGTGATACCTGCCTTGTTCAAAAAGTTTACTGACATAGTAAAGAAGTAGCTAGGGAACTCAGTGAGCAGCAATACCTTAGGGACACTTTCTCAAATAAAGAGGATTTCATCATCTGCAGTTTGTGGGGAAAAAAAAAGTGCCACATTATAAAACAAATCAATTGATCCACAAATTATGGATGCAGACTCTTTTCAGCTATAGGTGTAAAGGTATACTTCATGCACTTAGCATTGGTGCACGCTTCATATAGGACCGGGTGCTTCCAAAAACAATAGATGAGATGTCGATGGGGGGCGATACACCTGCAGGGCACCTTGCTGTGCAAGTTTAAAACAATGAGGGTGGGGCAGGCTGTTGCTGAGCTCCGGTGTAACTGGCCAAGATAGGCCTAAGGGTCCGCTGTTGCTGGCTACTTCAGAAAATAGGCGAGACCCTGCTCGACTGGTACATCTGCGGGGCTTTTACCTTCTCGTAGAATTACAAAAAGAGCCAATACCGGCCACTAAAAACAACTAGCTGGCTCTGTCTCCATCTAGTTCAACATCCCGAAATCCCGATTTTTAAATAAAATGATCGCATCAACCCGTGAAAGAAACCCCAGTAGATGCGTAAAAAAACTAGTTAAACTAAAACTAGTGGTTTGATTAAACGGAACGCTTGTGAACAGGCTGAAATTGCCCATTCAGAAGAAATTGCCATTTTGTGCCGTTTTTAAAATAAAATGCTTCCATCACTGCAAGCTGAGACATTGTCAGAATCACAAAATGAGTGTGATTAAAACACTATTACCAACACTTTTGACTAGATGTAAATAAGAAGCATTCCTGCATGTTAATGCACACTGTGAACCAAAATGGCTTCCACCACTCCACGCTAAAACAAAGAATTGCTTTTAAGAACACATATGTCTGCATAACTAAATGTTGAGACACGCCAAAGCAATAAAAGTAGTTGAATTAAAAACCCATGGTTTGATTAAATTAAAACCCAGTTAAAAACACATGAACTCATATTACCTCTCTGAGCCCTGTGTGTTTCCACACATGAACTCGCATACCCCCAGCACACCTGAACGCGCATGCGCACACGCACGAAACCGATCAAACAGGTTGTCAAACGGGTTTGGTTGGCCGCTATATTGGACTAGTGCCATCATATTACTACTAGCAGCCATACTGTAAAGAATGTATTCCTGCAAAAGTGACTTTGACATATTCCATTTCTACTACCCAGGGATTTTTGTACAATTGCCCTAACAGCCAACAGAGATGGTCGATCATGCCAAACAATTCATGACTGACGAAGGAATTGACATTTCCAAGATGACACACAAATCAGAACTGCAGAAATAGGAAATAACTGATATAAGTAATTTTATCTTTTCAGATTTCAGATCTGTACCTGTTTTACTTTGTTGCTGTCTTTTAATGTTTTATGATATCCTGAGAATTTAATAGTGTTTCCACTTAAATGACCAAATTGCATCTTCATCATATCCTCCTTAGAACCAGCCTGCTCATTTACGTCCTTTGTATTGGACATTTGCTTTTGGTCTATTTCTTTTGAGTTATCTGAGCTACCATACTAAGTCCTAATGTACTAAATAGTGGACATCCTGGGCTTTCCATTGATATCTATGTTTTGTAGTTTAACTCAGGGTTAGCTTCTTACTGTCTCTGGATATTATAGATTCAACATGACATTGGTTTCATTGCCTAATAGTGTATTTATTATTATTGACAACAACTACAATAAGTCAAATGAGTTGTTCTTGAGATTGAAAAATTTTATTAAGGTTCAGTATAGATTAAAATTTCTTGCACATTAAACAGCAGCTTGGTTTATTTTTATGTTAACTATTATTAACCTTGCGAGTGACAGTGAACTATGATTTATGTAAAGAAGAGAAATGTCAGCTTCAAATAGTTAAAGCTGACAGTTTATCTATCATGTAATTTACCTAAAAAAAAAGGTACATTTTTCAATAATAGCAAAAAACACATTGCATAATGACAAAGCAAATCTGAGATAAAGTGAGCATTAACATATGAGGCCTGAATGAAAAAATGTAATCAATAATATTTAACCCTTATCCCAGTGACATTTCACAACAAAAGAATATTCTTATGACTAGCGATAAGGAGCTGGTGAGTGCTGTTTGACGTGTTGTGGAGGCCAACCTCTGTTGTTCTGTGAACTGTATATAAAATGTTTGTTCCTAGAGCTCACACACTCAGTTTCTCCCAGCCTCGGACCTTCACCTGACATTCGCACACAGCTCAGGTAAGATCTTAAATTACTTTTTTTTTTTTTTTTTTTAACAGAAAAAACACCAAACTCAATTGAAAATTTGTACTGTTTTAGCAATGTTGATATTTTTAAATACAGTTTTCTGTAATACTCACTCCAGCATTAATTTTCACTCATTTTTATCATTTTTTTTGTGTTATCCTAAATCAGAATGTATTCTGATATCTTTGCAGATTGCATTTACCATATGCTTGTTGTCCGTATTAAAATATATATTTTTAATGATTATGACATGGTGCTGAACACATGCTTCGCAGTGTCTCACAGAAAGCATTTTTGAAACCAGGAAAACAGGTGTGACAATATTTGCTACAATAGTTAACCCTCACAGAATGCAAAACTTTGTTCTGTCGCTTTCTTCTGTCTAATTTAATAAATCTGTGACCTTCTAACCATTTCACAACTAAATGGGGAACTTGCTTCAAATCTTAAGAGTGAGGAAAAAATGTATTGTATTTAGTTTCCGTTAACCTTTCAGTATAAAAGGTGATGATATTTTTCAACTTTAGAAATAGAGTGAAACACACTCTCTACATGTATTAAAAAGGCTGGATGAACTGAGACAGGTATAAATGCCGCATAACATAACTTCTGCAATCCCCCCCTTTATCTTCTAAAGGAACCATGTCTGCTACGTACCTTCTTCTCCTGCTGGTCCCCGTGATCTCAGCTCAGACTTTTCACTGGGGTGCCTGCCCTATTCCAGAGGTGCAATCTAACTTCACCCTTCAACCGGTGAGCAAAGAGATATATGCATCCAGAGTAAACATTTTTTAGTGCAGAACTCATAGCTGGGTGTTTTTTTTTTTTTTTGTTTTTTTTTTGTTTTTTTTTTTTGTTACAGTACATGGGTAAGTGGTATGAGATTGAAAAGCTGCCCGATATTTTTGGAAGAGGACAGTGCATCAGGGAGGAAAACACCATGATGGAAGATGGGTCTGTTCAAGTGTCGTACTCACAGGTGTGGGACCCCCAGAACCAGTAAGTACTGAAGGATCAGGTCGATGGATTGATGACTGGAATATAGGTTAGATGGACTGATACTATTCATTTGTCCGTAGAGTTAGATAAGCTGGGGAATTTCCACTCAGTGGGGGAGGTCTCCTACACTCTACTCCTAAGTTCACGACACAGTCAGCCTTTATTACTTTAAGGGCAGAGTCTCTACAATAGTTCTACATTCTATGTTAACACATTTCTAAACTCTAAAATCAGCTAAACATTCTACATTTAGCATAAAGGAGAATAACGCAGGGAAAAGCTAGTATACTTCCGCCTGCAGATATCAAAAAATCCTTTTAACTATAAAAACAAAGAAAAAAAGTCTAGTTTCTTGCAGTAGCATTAATGTTGTTGAAGCAATTGGCCGCTGGTAATAGATGGCTAATAATGGATGTGTTTGTCTGCAGGGTGAAACCTTGAACTTTACTTCTAGTGACTTTTCTTTGGATTTGTTCCGAGTGTTGATTTAATGTTTGCACAAGTATTTTTCTTCTGAAGAGCTGGGTTGAGTATGAAAAAATGCCATGTAATCTATATTGACAAAAGGCTTAGTGGTGACACACCTCAAGTGAAGTTTTGATTAGGAGCAAATGCACTAGAGACAGACCTTGGTATGATAAGAGATATGACACAATGAATAGATTGATGAAATCGCATATTTGTCTCTCTCAGTCAGGGTAAAAGGTGGTACCTGGAAGGGACAGCCAAAGTTATAGACCCACAAGAACCAGCCAAGCTTGGAGTCAACTTCTTGTCTTGTAGGTACCTCCTTTATCATATATATATATATATATATATATATATATATATATATATATATTTGTTTTAACTGTTACAACACTCCTTTTAACATTTTATTTCTGTTTCTGATCTTTATTCCCAGTTCTTCCTTACACCCCATACTGGGTTCTGTCAACCGACTACACCAACTATAGCATTGCGTACTCCTGCAAAGATGTCTTTGGGATCTTCTACTTTGATTTCGCCTGGATTCTTGCGCGGTCACCTTCTTTGCCTCCACAGATGGTGGATCAGGCCAAGCAGATGCTGATCAGCGGGGGGATCGACATTTCCAATATGACTCCCACAGATCAGAGCTGTAGCGTTTAGCAAGAACTGGCAGAGATGTTCGGTTATTGTAGAGTGTGTTTTTCTCTCTGAGGGTTTTTTCCTTGATTACCTACGCCTGTAACTTTTTACATGAGCCTTTGTTTTTAAAAAGTACATTATTTTTGTGTTTTAATATGTTTTGCAGTTAAACGATCATCTCATCGAGCAAAAGTTATTTCCATCATGATTCATCTTCATGTCACAGTTCTTCAAAAATCAAAGTGCTGTCATACAGACATGAACACAGAAATGGTTTGAACTCTGTGTGAGCCGCCTGATAGTTGGAAACTATTCAGTAAAAGCTGTCCTATTTTTAAAGGTTTTGGATTTAATCAACTAAAGAGTGTTTGCATATCCTTGATTGCATGTAATAATCCATGAAACATGCTGTACTTGGTGTAGGAAAAACTTTGCTAAGATTCTGCTGGCATTAAAGATGAACCGATTAAACACTGGCTTGGCTTACATTCATTATAACTGTCATTAAATGAAGAAAATGCTATACGATCCTGACCCACAGTGAAATAATTGAGGGGCATTTTATTTTTAATAAAGAAAAAAGTATTTGCAATTTCACTGTAATAAAGTGGAAGAAATATCACACATAAATCATCTTTGTTCCTAGCCTCAAATCACAATAAAGCGGTACAACTGAAGAGCCAGCAGTACTGATTTTCAGCTAGTTATTTTATCTGTAAACCATTTAAAGGTGATGAAGAATAATATCATTTATATAATTTCCCTCATTCCAAGGTGGCATCTTCAGGTGTATGACAAACAATTCAAATGAAAATGATAAAGAAATAAATCAGCTTAATTCGGGGATGAACCCAGCATTAACACAGCGGTTCCTGAATGAATAACGACATTCATCCTTTCTCACAGTGACAGCACTTTCACCATACAGGAATGTGCGCATGATTACAATTAGTTAAACAGATGTCCTTATGCTGTCCGAGTGACGTAATGCGAAGGCTGACCTGTGTTTGTCTGGAGAGCTCAGACAGTGACCGAGAGCTCAGCCTCTAACTTCCACCTGACATCTGTACAGAGCTCAGGTAAGAACGCTTTAATAACTTTAATAAAATGGAAATACAACAAACATCTTGAGCATAAAGATTTATGTTTTAATACCCATAGTGTATCTTTTTACTGAAATTCTAAGTATATTATTAATGCAGCTCTTGCATTATTGCTACTGAAAATATACACTCCTGCAATAGCTCTCGTCTAATGTAACTTCTACCCTAATCTCCTGAAGGAACAATGTCTGGTGTGTGCTTTCTCCTTCTGATGCTCCCTCTGCTATCAGCTCAGACTTATCACTGGGGTCCCTGTCCTACTCCGAAGGTGCAGCCCAACTTTAACCTTCAGCAGGTGAGTACAAACTAAGGCATACACTCCTATAATGGCTTTCCTTCTCCGCCTTTCAGTGAAATCCATTAAAAAAAATTTACATATAAAGACCTCCTAAATATAAAGGCTCCTAAATATATATATATATAGCTGAGCTACTGGGACCTTATAACTACAGTCGTCCTCTCTGATCATCTGATTGGGCTCTTTTACACCCTCTCACACACCCTCTTCTTTTAAATCTAGAGGCTATTGCAATTCTAAACATTGGGTCAGCCTTAGCCTTCTGAAAATTAATTTCTATAGGTTAGCATTTCCTCAAATTTATTCCCAATATTTTTGGCTTTTGTTCTTCTAATATGTATTTATGTGAGTGCGTATGCAAGAATGAGTGTAAGACCACATGTCTGACCGTGTTTTTTGTGTGCTTGAATATGTACACCTATCTTCAATGTGTGATTTTATGCAAACTGTGAAGCATTTTCTAACTGTGTTTTATTTAATGATATACAAATGAAATAATTATAATTATTAAACAAAGAGTTGCACAGATCTAATGACTTGCCTATGGTTGTTACAGTACCTGGGTAAATGGTATGAGATTGAGAAGCTGCCTGCTCCCTTTGCAAGAGGAAAGTGCATTGAGATAAACTACTCCATTAGGAGAGATGGGACCATCCAGCTGCTGACCTCGCAGATCTAGTAAGTACTATAGCAAAGGATTCTTATTGTTGGTTCGCTTGACACCACATTTCTCTGCAACTTCCATTTTTCTTTTAGCATATACTCTTTTGAAGGAATATTGATACCACTGAAAAGATATCACTCTCATTTGTATGGTTGATATGATGCTGGAGACAAAAATAATTCTACTGTTTCTGGCATAAAAACTGTTGTCTGTGTAAAGAATCAGAAAGAATGCTTTGTTTCAAAACTCATTGTACCAAAAATCATGTTCTTCTCTATGTATGAAATATGTCTGTATATAGTCCCAGATTCAAGAAAGTAAACAGCGTAAAAGTGCTTTAAATCTAAATCCTTTGTTATGGTCAGCAATGGGCAACTCCTCTTATTTGAAAAAAGATTCTTGTTTGAATTAACGTTGCACAGGACTTTTGCCGTTTTAGTTTGCCATGTTGCCACAGTGACAAACTTCTCCCAACTTTGATGCAAGTAATGAAAAAGACAACCAATAGGAGCACAGTATATTGGCGACTCACAGATGACAGAATACAATATAAATTTGAGGATTACTTTCAGAGATTACATCCAGAGCCTGGAATGACAAACAGTTAACCATCGGCTTTAAGTGACAAGTGATGAATAGGTAAGCCAACCCTGAAAAGGAATGCTATTTACATCAATGCACAAGTGAGTGTTAAACATAGGCAAAAGGCATGTGAAACATCAAACAAGTAAAACAAAGGTGATAAGGTCTAAGAGTCAAACATTCCAGGGGATAGGCAACTGCCATCTGGTTATAGGTATTATGACCAGGATGTTAAAAGCAAAAGATTCCACGAATAGTGAGTCTGTCTCAGTTTCTAGCGTGGTTAGGAAGATACATCTATGTTCAAATCAAAGGGCTTACAGCAGTAGCTCAAAGCACACCTTGGTCCAAGCCATGATGATGGGTGATTTGATTTTTTTGTGAGTTTTTTTAGACTCCTTCAGGGTGTGTATTGTATGATGAGCAAAAAGTAATAAAGCTGACACTGACCATGGACAACTGACCTAAAGCTGATTGCCGGCACACCCGAGGTGGAGTTTACCTACATGAGGGATTCTGTCTTTCTGTCTGCCACGCCTCCAGCAGCAGATTTTATAATTAGTTGAATTAATAGTTAGTCTGTTTGAAATCTTTGTTGACATATTTTTTCATTTCAGCAAAGATAAGAAGAGGCATGCAGAAGGGACAGGTGTAGTTTCAGACCCACGAGAACCGGCCAAACTGGGAGTCAGTTTCTCATATTGTAAGTACTTATTATCCTTATTTTATCAACTATTTGATGAAACGTTGCAGTATTCCTGCTTTACTGAGATCAAATTGTACGAAGTCTGGTGGTCCTTTGAAATTACATCTTGACATTTGTATTTTTTCACTCAAACACCTTCTGTTGGCTATAATTTGGAGCTGTCCAATACTTTAGTTGATGACAATATAGTGTGAGATTGTGAGTATACTGACATGCTGATACAAGCATTTGCCTTAAAGCACTGTGATACTGTACAGTTTTAATGTCATGGCTGTAGCCGGTCTTATTTATTGAACCTGTTGTATCATCATGATGTTTTAATTTTGTAATTACCTTGACTAATTTATCAGTGGGCTGATTTTATCAACTCATATTACATATTTGCTGATCTATCAGTATTAGCATTTTAGCCAATAAAAGAAACACCCTTGGGACTTGCTATGAATGTTGATGTTGCTTGTTTCTTCCACCATGCTATGTCCCTGTTTGAAACAAACTCGAAAGCCACAAATAAATCAACCAGCAGATCAGAGCAGAGGCAAAGCATAAATAGTTCAATAAAAAAAAACTACACAAAATCTGTTTGTTTCATTTGTCGGAGAAAAAGAAAACCAAAAGCAGATTTTTAAGTCACTAAAAATCATATATTTGTCAGGCTCCATAATATTACACATTTAAGTTGGATCAGTTTTATTCAGAAAATCAATATAGAGATTCTCCTTTGGAAAAATGTTTGTTTTTTATACATTTTTTTCCTCTTTGTTCTCAGTCACTCCATATGTGCCATACTGGGTTCTGACTACTGACTACACCAGCTTGTCTGTCGTGTACTCCTGCACAGACATCCTTCGCATATTTCATTTCAACTACAGCTGGATTCTTGCCCGGTCGCCCTATCTGCCTCCAGAGACTGTGCATTACGCCAAACAGCTGCTAATTGATGAAGGAATCGACATTTTCAGGATGACACACACAGATCAGAACTGCAAGGATAAATAATAACCAATAGACACGTTCAGTTATTCCTCTCTTATGAACTCATCCCACTTCAATATATCTGTTTTTAATTGTTGCTGCCTTTTGAAAAGACATGTAAATTCTAAATAAAATGATCACTAAGTTAAAGTGTTAAAATTGTACAAAGGAGTTAGGTAACCCATTATCTATTAATTACTCCAAGAAAAAAATTATTTATTTATTTATATATATATATATATATATATATATATATATATATATATATATATACACACACACACACATATATATATATATACACACACACACACATATATATATATATACACACACACACACATATATATATATATATACACACATACACACACACACACATATATATATACACACACACACACACACACACACACACACACACACACACAACTCAAATATACAGGGAGTGCAGAATTATTAGGCAAGTTGTATTTTTGAGGAATAATTTTATTATTGAACAACAACCATGTTCTCAATGAACCCAAAAAACTCATTAATATCAAAGCTGAATGTTTTTGGAAGTAGTTTTTAGTTTGTTTTTAGTTTTAGCTATTTTAGGGGGATATCTGTGTGTGCAGGTGACTATTACTGTGCATAATTATTAGGCAACTTAACAAAAAACAAATATATACCCATTTCAATTATTTATTTTTACCAGTGACACCAATATAACATCTCCACATTCACAAATATACATTTCTGACATTCAAAAACAAAACAAAAACAAATCAGCGACCAATATAGCCACCTTTCTTTGCAAGGACACTCAAAAGCCTGCCATCCATGGATTCTGTCAGTGTTTTGATCTGTTCACCATCAACATTGCGTGCAGCAGCAACCACAGCCTCCCAGACACTGTTCAGAGAGGTGTACTGTTTTCCCTGCTTGTAAATCTCACATTTGATGATGGACCACAGGTTCTCAATGGGGTTCAGATCAGGTGAACAAGGTGGCCATGTCATTAGTTTTTCTTCTTTTATACCCTTTCTTGCCAGCCACGCTGTGGAGTACTTGGACGCGTGTGATGGAGCATTGTCCTGCATGGAAATCATGTTTTTCTTGAAGGATGCAGACGTCTTCCTGTACCACTGCTTGAAGAAGGTGTCTTCCAGAAACTGGCAGTAGGACTGGGAGTTGAGCTTGACTCCATCCTCAACCCGAAAAGGCCCCACAAGCTCATCTTTGATGATACCAGCCCAAACCAGTACTCCACCTCCACCTTGCTGGCGTCTGAGTCGGACTGGAGCTCTCTGCCCTTTACCAATCCAGCCACGGGCCCATCCATCTGGCCCATCAAGACTCACTCTCATTTCATCAGTCCATAAAACCTTAGAAAAACCAGTCTTGAGATATTTCTTGGCCCAGTCTTGACGTTTCAGCTTGTGTGTCTTGTTCAGTGGTGGTCGTCTTTCAGCCTTTCTTACCTTGGCCATGTCTCTGAGTATTGCACACCTTGTGCTTTTGGGCACTCCAGTGATGTTGCAGCTCTGAAATATGGCCAAACTGGTGGCAAGTGGCATCTTGGCAGCTGCACGCTTGACTTTTCTCAGTTCATGGGCAGTTATTTTGCACCTTGGTTTTTCCACACGCTTCTTGCGACCCTATTGACTATTTTGAATGAAACGCTTGATTGTTCGATGATCACGCTTCAGAAGCTTTGCAATTTTGAGACTGCTGCATCCCTCTGCAAGATATCTCACTATTTTTGACTTTTCTGAGCCTGTCAAGTCCTTCTTTTGACCCATTTTGCCAAAGGAAAGGACGTTGCCTAATAATTATGCACACCTGATATAGGGTGTTGATGTCATTAGACCACACCCCTTCTCATTACAGAGATGCACATCACCTAATATGCTTAATTGGTAGTAGGCTTTCGAGCCTATACAGCTTGGAGTAAGACAACATGCATGAAGAGGATGATGTGGACAAAATACTCATTTGCCTAATAATTCTGCACTCCCTGTAGAGAAAGTTGAGGAACAGGTAAAACAAAGACAAGAACATGAAAAAGTGCCTAAAAGGCAAATAACTACAACACTGAGGAAAAAAAGATAGAGGAGATGCTAGAAAGATGATATCATGATGTACATTACTCTCTGAACTTCATGTTTGCATATTGACACTAGAGTGGATCATTTTCCTTGGTGATGAAAAAAAGGTTCTGTGTATATTACAGTTACTCTTTACAACCATCATTAATATATTGAACATTCTATTCTGATTCACTCTGATTGGGGAAATGCAGTATTTTCAATAAATTTTTAGATTTTAAGGGTTACCGCTGACATGATTTATATAAAGGGGGGAAGTATCACTTTTATATAGTCGACAGATTATTCTTGCAGCACAGTGATGCAGGGGTTTCTTTGTGGCATGAAAACATCACAAAGATGTTGCTTTAAAGACATTATAAATGAATGTGCATGTGAATGCCTGCCTGTTTCTCTGTGTCAGTCCTGGGATTGAGTGGCAACCAGAACTAGCCAACTCTGAACTGGCAGCTGAGACATGGACTGAGAATTGTGTCTGGATTAGTGAAGAAGGCACCAGACGCGTAGCTTGTGGGGCTGTGAGGATGCCATTTAATTTTAATGGTGACAATTTTATTTGTCAGGTTTAAGAATGTGGATCCAGCAAATATTTGGCTTCATCCTTAAAAATGTGACTAAAAAAAAAAAAAAAAATGTTTGCAGATTACCAGTTCATTGACTATTTATACAGGGAACTAAATATTTATTATGGGGAACCAAATGTTACTGCTCTACTAAAAGAGTCAGGAGAGATTTACACTTGTGGCCATTCATGCTGCCTTTTCTCTTTCCCAGTTTTTGTTTGGGTGTTTTAATCAGAATTTACACCTCAGTTTACATTACAGTTGCTGCAGTAGGTTTTGTTGGGGTAAAATGTTTATCTGTTTATCAAAAAAATGCTTGTCTGTTTATTTCTATAAACAAAGAATAATCATTTAAAAATAATAAAAGCCATTCAGCTCAGCTCTACTTTATCAGAAGTAAAACTGTTTTACAGCATTAACTATTAGACTCGATCAGTAGCAGGATAGACAGTGGTGGTCCAGAAGGACCAACTTGCTATTGTGTTCAATTTTTTACTTTCCTCCCAAATTAAACAGCTATAAATGAGCCTGAAATTCAAAACAAATCAAACTACTTCTTCTTTTTCTTTTTTTAGTAGGTGCGATGTGTACACAGCTGAGAGAAATATTTGTGAAAATATGAGGACAGCTCCCCTCTGAGTACACAGGGTACAGTATAATCTGGGCAAGGCCTGGCGGGGTTATGTGCTTGCATGTGTGTGTTTGCTTAAGTGTGTTTTTGGAGGTCGGCTGCCTCTTCCTTCACTGAGCCCCTCACACCACAGACCTCAGTGAACCAGCAGAAGATCAGCAGCATCTCATTGCACGGCTTCACAGACTATTCACAGGTAAACAGCTGCAGAGTTTGATTCTGGTTTCAGAAGATTTCTAGTATATATATCAAGATATTCACTTTATTTAATGTTTAAGAGATTTCACTTTTGCAACATAGATAAAAAAACAAACAAACTACAGCATTGGTGTGCATTTTCTTCATTTAGGAGGGCGACATGAAGCTGCTGGTGTTGCTCGGTATTGTCTTCTGCCTCTTTGCCTGTCATCTCAGTGGTGAGTTTTTCTTTTTTTAATCCACAGAAAATATGTTCCCTTGAATTCAAGAGTTGGTGTGTTGTAGCTAAAGTTGAGTTTATTCATGCAGTGCAAACATTAATAAGTTTTAACACTAAGTTTGATATATGTACATGTAGAAATGTCGGTGAAAATAGCTGGAAATCATGTGATGTAACAGTGCTGCTGGAGAGGATTTGTTTTGTGTACAAAGAGGACTCTGACTGAGTCTCCATGATGAATTCCTTCTGGTTTAGTCTGTTTGTGCGTGTGTGTGTGTGAATAGTTAACAATAATATTTGAGGAGGCAGCAGGTATTTGTAGTCCCCTAGGAAAAAGCTCTCTTTTCCAGACCTGAATCCCATCTTTGTGCTCAAGGAATGCCTGAAATGTTAACTTTTCCCCCCCTTCTCCCTCTCTCCCTTCCCCCCTTCCTTCTCCATCTCCTCATTGCAGAGGCCAGGATCATCCCAGAAGGAGGTAACTTTTCAAACTTCTTTTAGACGTCTTCAGACATATAAAAAAGCTCAATGAACTTTGCATACATGCTGTACATCAGAAGTAGCCAAATGCGGCCGGTGAATCAAACCCTGCATTCTCTTTGAAATATATGTCCTATCATTATTATTATTATTATTATTATTATTATTATTATTATTATTATTATTATATCTGCATCAAAAGTTTTCTATAACTTTTCACAACTCTTCTGTAGATAACATTACAAGTACATGGCATATAATGTTTACAAATAGGAAAATGAACTGCTACATTTTTTTTATTTCAAATAAATATTGGGAAGCATCCATAAATTAGTCAATGTCTTTTGGTCAAATGAGTCATGTGGACTCAACACCAGGTTCATCATGAGGGTTATTTGAAGACATTCAGTTTTTTTCCACAGCCTTTTATAGCACTGAGCTCGACTCAAAGCAACTATGTCAACAGGGAGCATTCGCACAAAGGAAAGCCATTCATGTATATTTGAATTTCCTCCCCACACACTGTTGTTGGAATACAAGAATACAAAGGAGAAAGGGCGCGTCAGCTATGCTTGTCCTTAAATACTGACTCACATGACAGATGCTAAGTAATTATTTTCTCACATGTAGGCTCCAACAGCGGTGAGTGACCTCTGAGACTCTTGTGACCCTACCAAGGAAAAGAATTTCTCCACAGTGATATAAGCCTTGCTTATAAATGGGTGGATGGGGTGGTAACAGTCTTCAAATGGAATCTTAAAGCAACTTTAATAAACTAGAACACTTTTAATGCTAAAAAAAATCAGGATGCATAGATCAGGTATTTATTTAGAGAGAAATACTAGAGACAAATCATATTAGTTAATAATTTGGTCTTTTTAGCCTTTAAAAGGAGCGTTGATATGACATGCACATTTTTTTTTTATAATAATCTCTTCAACTCATGACTTGTAGGAATTTATTCTACAAACTAACATTCAATTTTCATTTTAAACAGGCTTCTACCTGGACACCTGAATTAACGTTTGCATTTAGCAGCAAGAGCAAATATATGATTTTAAATGCAATAAAGATGTTTCTAATGAGCTATAATGTTGGTTGTATCTCTCTGAGAGTGGTAAACACCAGTTCTCCCTTCCCACTATCACCTGTTATTTTTGCTCAGAGGGGGTCATCTGATTGTTGGGGGTTTTGCTCTATTGTTGCAGGGTTTTTTGTTGTTTTTTTACTTTAAAATATGAGGCAACTATTGTTGTTATGATTTGCCAGTGTTTAGCTGTCAAAATAAAGCTTTTACACTTAGGATTACCTAATACAATACCATTGTTCTGTGATTGAGTTGGGACAGCAACAAAACCCTTTGCTGATCTAAATACCTGGTGGAAATGAAAGCATTGTAAGAACCACATTTTCCATAGAATATGTTAAATAAGTCAACAAAGGCAATGCCTGTGCAGCGTTGTGGTTCACTTTGTTCTCTGTGAAAAATAAATAGCCATTGCCTCTCTTTTCACTTTCATATGTGGGAAACGGTGCCTGTGATATATCAGGAGTTAAAAACACCTGGTGCTTTTCTGAATGTGTGAATATGAACTACTACCAAAAACTATATTTACTACAAAATATCATCAGTAAATCCCTAACATGATACTTTATGGTCTGTAACAGCATCTGTTTGAGACTGTATGTACCCTGTCCTTTCTGACATGCCATGTGTCTTTCAGTGCCTTATGATGAACCACCAGCTGTTCCCTACTGGCCGTACACCACCTCTGACTTCTGGAACTACATTGAGTACTTCAGATCCATCGGTGCCTACAACTACATCAATGAGATGGCCCGGGCCTTCTTCGCCCACCAGCCCATAGGAGACACTCTAGGATATGAGACCAATGCAGGACATGAACACTAAGAGAGGAGCTAGACCCAAAAGAGAGAAAAAGTAACAAGAGCATGACATGAAAAAAAAAATGTTATCATGAGGGTTTATTAAAGGGAAATAAGGAAATTATTATAAATATGAAACAAAAGGGGGATGTGAAAAGGAACACAGATTTTTTTTAGTAGCTTAGTCACATATATACAATAGAATTAGACATAAATAGCCCTCTTAATGTCATATAAAGTGCCACAAATAAATAAACAAACCATTCTTCAAATATGTAATGGAGTCTGAGATTTCTTTTAGTCTTTAGAGATCTAGTATTTTCTCTATACTATTGCTATTATTATTATTATTATTATTATTATTATTGTTATTATCTATTTATTTGTTATTATTGTTGTTGCCATTTTTGCTTTAACAAGAGGCTTACAAAAAGACTCAAAATTTGCGATCACTATTTATAGTATATTTTGCAGGCTGTCAAAACAGGACTTAAATGGAGCAAACCGCACTTACCGTTTTAACTTTAAAGACTTGAACTTTAATTTGATCTATTAATTTATTAGAAATGATTTAACGTGCTTTGCGCGTGGTCATATTGAGGAATATTATAATCACCCATATTTTTCTGAGGGCGGACCGAAAGCGGCAAGTCAGCAGCGAAAACCGGGCATGAATTAGTGTTGCACACGGTTGTTTTGTTTACCACCACTTAAGCCTCGATAACTGCTAACGCAAACGCACCGTTTGACCTAATTGCGGCGGAACTGCTTTTAGAATAACATGAAGCCTGCAGTGGATGAAATGTTTCCTGAAGGAGCTGGTCCCTATGTGGACCTGGACGAGGTAGGTTCTCAGATTTAGAGCTTTAAATTAAATGGCGTCTAGATGTGCTAACGCTAACTAGCTCCATATGTTTAAAATGACATGAAACGGAAGCGATGAATATAATCGCCTAGCTTGTTTGTTTTTTGTTTTTGTTTTGGGGTTGTTGTTTTTTTTTTTTTTACATTTAACTGCGTTAATACGTTACATTTTGGGTTATTCAGTGTTCTTGATAGAAACACCTCAGCTCATCCCGTTAAATGCGTGCATGTCTATGCTGTTGCCTCAGCAAGAAGTCTGATTTTGAGTTCACCATCTTTCTGTGTGGAGTTTTCATGTTAACCCCGTGTTTGAGTGGGCTTTCCCGGGTACTCCGGCTTCCCCCACCGTCCACAGACATATAGTTAATGGGGTTAGGTTAACTGATGATTCTAAATTGCCCATTAGTGTCAGTAGGAAGTTATCTTTTTCTATGTGTTAGCCCTGCTATTGACTGTCAGCCTGCCCATGGTGTACCCCGTCTCTCACCCTACGATTGCTGGGATAGGCTCCAGCTTTCATATGTTTTGTTTTTTTAAATGGAGAGTTTCTCTCTTGTTATTCCAACTTCCTCCCACATCCTAAAGACATGTGTGTTAGGTTAACTGGAGATTTTAAACTAACGTAAGAGTGAGACTGTCTGGTGATCTGTGCTGGGTATAAACCGCCTCTGACAGCTGAGACTTCAGTCCTAAAATATTATTGTTGTTGTTTTTAATTAGTTTTAATTGCTATAACAAGGGTATTTTACAACTTTGGCATAGATAAGATTTGTCTTATCTCACTTTATATTGGGCCTGTTATCTTTAGTTTTAAATATAATTGAGTGTTTATTTTTTTGTTGTGTAACATTAAATCTTTGTGCTGGATATTAGTTAAAAGCTCTAAGTAAGCTCTGGCTAAATTGTTAATGTTAATTGCTTTTGTTTTCACTTGGAAGAAAAAAATCCCATCCATTTGCAACATTCAAATTTTCAGGTTATTATCTCAGAATTTCAACTTAATAACTGAAGTTTCAAGTTATTTTCTCAATTTTGAGTTTATTTCTCAGAAGTTTGAGTTGGTAAGTTGAAATTCTAAGACCTGAACTTTTAACCTGTGGATTTTGGAGGAAATTTCCATAGCATACACTGCTGTGATGCAGTAAGTGTAGCAGTTTGTGTACATGTAGATCTTTCTCATGTGGTATGACTGGTTGCACTGTTGTGTGTTTGCAGGCAGGAGGCAGCAGCGGTCTGCTCATGGACCTGGCAGCTAATGAAAAAGCTGTGCACTCCGATTTCTTTAATGGTAAGGGATAGGTTTCTGCATCTCTTCCCAAATTATTAAATTTGATGAGGATTAAATTTACTTCACTGATTCAATTTAATGAGGTTAGGGCTTACAGAGTCGAGCTGGAATTAAACATAAATCTTGTTTTCATATGGCACGGCTAAGCTACGATTCCTTAATTTGTCTCATGAGGCAAACAAATGTGATTAAAACACATGGTATAACATTCCAAAAATAAGCAACGGCATGCTCCTTTCTCTGTTTATTGATCACATCTAATAGAAAAACGTGTGATGTTAACAAGTAAAAACCCATTTAAGAGTCCCCAGTTTGTAAATTTGCCTAGTTTAAGCAAGATTGTGTTTGCATGCAGAGAGGAAGGTTCTTTAATGTTCAAGGCAATAACAGAAAACTGGTAAACATCTAGATTTCTAATAGGACAAGCAGACGTTTTGCCTTTCCAAAACCTTCATTTAAAGTTTAAAATACATTAAAAGTGTAACTTAAGGTGTAAATATGAACAACTCAAACAAACATAAAAAGTCAGCAAATAAACTTTCAAAGACGTGAAATAAACCCTATATGTTCCAGTATATTATTTCAGTAATTTGAAAGGCTGTGGCTGAGAAAGCCTTAAACCTGTTACCCATTTTCTTCCTTTAACCACGTTATCTTCTCACATTAACCCTCAGCAATCCCATTGTTCCCCTGTAAACACCAGTTTATGTGCAAACACAGACGCAGAAGACACACTATAAAACACCGAGCAAATCTGTTTTGTGCTGGCTGCCGGTGGAACAATTTTTGGCTCAGCAGCACATGACCTAGATAGAAAAGAGCTGATTGTTAAAAAGAGAGCGTGAGGGAAATGAGAGAGAAAGAGGATGGTAAAATGAGTTTATAGCTGCTGTCAGACCGAAACTCAGCGGGACACCTCGCCAGTCAGCTGCACACACACATCGGCACTCATCACCTGGGTCGTTAACACTGCTAGAACTGGTTCCCCTCTACCTAATAAGCTCTGTACTTAAGGGTATTGTAAAACTATAGATATCATCATATTTTAAAGCTCTTTTTTTAAAGTTGTTAGTTTTTTCCTGTAATTAAAGAAGGGGTTGTGCTGACTTGAAGAAGGCAAAGGTCCCCAGATCACATTTAAACGTGACAGGGTGAGTGCAGTTATGTTACGTCTTATGCATATGTAATAGAGGCCTTAGTCGTTGTATTTTGAAGCCCATTGCAGCATTAACACCTTTAAGCTCCGCTATAACTTGCTGTTCACACTTTGACATAAAAGTTTGGTTTGGAGCCAGAACCTCTTTTCAGGTAGTTGTAGTTGACTCTTTTGCCTCTTTTTCACTATAACCTACTTTGTTTGGCTTGACTTGATTTGACTCTAGTCAGTTTCGGATGTTTTCCATTAAATTTGGGTACCATCTCAGTGTGGGTGAAGTCATTATAGCAATGTAGCTCAAAAGTCCTGTGATGTAATTTGTACGTGACACAAACACAACAACAACAACAACAACAACAACAACAGAGGATATCAAGTTAATGTTATCTCTGGTGCTAAACTGACTGTAAGTCTCTGCACCTCGTCACTGGGCCATGGTGTTGCTCTGTGTGTAACCGTTCCTTGTTGCCAGGGATATTGAATTTAATTTTTGTGAATGAGTCACTGACATGACTGAATCAGTGATATCACTCCCTGGCTAATCAGTAGCATGCAGTTTGTTGACGTCACATTTTTGGTTTAGCTCAGTCTGCTTGGAATCCCTGCCTACTGGGTATTAAAAAGTACCTGGTACTAGGACTGGGCCATATCATACCGTTCATGGTAATACCGTTATAATGTTGGGCAACAATAATATGGGTAAAACGCGCATGCACAGTGCCTTTGTTTTCATACGCACATTGCAGAAAAAGCAAGGCGGCAACGGAGAATGAGAAGGGCGAAAGCGGATCGTTGAATGAAACAGATGAACCAGAATTGGTTTGTAAAAATGCTGCAACTTCAGTGATGTGGAACTGGTTTAGCTTTTGTCCGTCAGATACACAACAAAGCACTATTTTTGGTAGAGCATGCTAGCGGGCCGTCGTTATTACCGTGTTTTTTGAAAATACAGCACACTTAAAATCAATCCTTTGATTTTTCTGAAAATCAACAGTGCCCCTTATAATCCTGTGTGCCTTATGTATGAACTCTGGTTGTGTTTACTGACCTCGAAATGATTTTATGTCATACACGGCGCTCGAAAATCTGTCAAATGTTTTAGTACGACTTTGCTGGAGTTGTAAAGTATTTTGTTTAGTGTCAATTATACCGTCAGTTATATTGTTATCGCAAATTTTCAAATGTATATCGTGATAAATATTTTTGGTCCTATTGCCCTGCTCTACCTGGTACCAGGTATTGTCCCCAATATGGAAAACCCTAATATCCGAGTCAAATCGAGCCAAGTCGCATCATGCTAATTAAAAATGAGGCCATTGTTCTGGAGATTTCACTTTACTCTTATGGTCAGTGAATACTGGCTCTATCTGTTTATAGAAGCTGGATGACCATGCAGAACTGCTGGTTTATTTCAGAGACAGGGCTCTGTAAGTGTGGTATAAGGTCAATGCAACAGTGTGAAACATGAGATTTTTTTTTTCTTTTGAAGACAGATTGTGAAAGTGAGGTGTGTCAAGGAAGCTTTGGCTTTTATGCCATATTTTTACACCACTGAAAGTCATTACAGGTAGCCGAGGGCAAACTGTCCCTCATTACTGAAGACTGAAGAATGTTCACTTCGTCAAACAGTTTCTCAAGCCTGCTGTTGCAAATCATAGCCACCCTTTGGATATTTTGACAAATTAAATTTAGTCTGCAAACCTTCTTACATATGACCGGCATAAGTGGTTGCACAGTTGTATCGGTATTTTCTGTCTCACTATGTTGGTGCAGATTTCTTAAAAACTTGGAAGGTCAGAGTGCAGTTTAGACTAGAGATAACACGATACCACTTTTTTTTATGTCCGATGCCGATATCATAAATTTGGATATCTGCCAATACCGATATGAATCTGATATAGTGTATGTTTTATTCAACAAAACTGTTTTTTTAATATCTTGCTGCATTTTGTATAAGTTCATACTCAAGAAAAAAAAACACTAAAGCTATTCTGTTAAACCTGTATGCAAAAAAAATACGCTGCACCCAAAATATTTCATAGTTCATCAATACTGAGCTAATAAACTTGAACCCTACACCATCCTCCCTATTCTGGTATTTTAAAGAGTACTTAGAAGAAATATTAAACAACCTAACTAATAGGGTTGCCAACTCAAAGCAAAACAAAAATAGGGAACCACCCTCTGCCTCGTGATGCTTAAATTAAAGTTGATTGCATTGATTAATGCACGTGTAAAATAAATAAATAAATATGCACAGAAACAAATTATTTTTCTACAATAATTAAATAGTACACAGTACAAGTACATTTTACATAAGATTAAAGCTTTGGGTGTAAGATTCAGACAATTATTTATTAAAAGCTAGACATTTTAAATGAGAATAAGAAAGAAAAGTATGTCTTTGTGCCCCCCTTTCCTGTTAATGCCCCACCTGGCCCCCTGGCAAAACTTTGCTAGATCCGCCCCTGCACAGTTACCAGCCGTCAGATTCGTAGAAAAGGATTCTGGTGTAGAAAGTAATATTAAATAAGTTCTAACAACAGCTTATCAAGCTTAAACGTGCTGCTGTTGTTTAGCCGCTGGCTTTCTCTCTCTAGTGCAAAGTGGGCCAAAAACAAAGAAGAGAGACGGGAGTCGCAACAGAAAAGCCGATCAGCTGATCATTGATCAGTTTCATGATTGAAGTAGCAGCAGGAGAGGGAGGGAGGGAGAGAGAAGAGGCAGTTGCTCCATATATCGGTTGTTAAACTTAACGTGGGAATGCTTTACAAACATTCAGAGATGAACTTACACATTTGCTTTACTTCTCGCGGGAATAACTTTCTCAGAGATGAAATGCCGGTTTGGTAGCGAGGCTCCAAATGCTCAACCAGACCGCCGACAGGTGTCGCACGCCACAGCCGCTCTATCAAGTAACGCATACTGGTCCGATGTGCTAAGGTGATGAGCTGAGTTATGTGTGATATTTAATGGATCGGATTACATTTTTTATTTCTCTCCGATATCCGATCCAGTAATTTAGGTCAGTATCGGACCGATACGTAATATCGGATCGGTCCATCCCTAGTTTACACCAAACAAAACCTCACAGCTTTGCATCCAAGAGCAGTTAGTATGCGGCAGTATGAGCACTGAGAGAGACGGATAATGGTCATAATTGTCATAACTGAAAATTCATCACTTAAGGAAGAAATGCTTGATTCATGCTTATGTAAGCAGGTTCAAATTTGTGCATTTGCATCTTAATGTATGTGTAAAATAGTGTCACATCTAAGGCAGTTTTAGGAAAGTTCCACCTTGATTAGAGGGAATGTAACTGATATTAATAGACAGTCCCCCATTCACTTGATAAGTTTCTGGTGACTTTCTCCTTCTGGCCAGTAGTAGTGGCACATGGCAACACTAGAGCGAACATACTGCCTCGTTTTGTTCCCTAAATGTCTTGTTAAAAGTCCAGTTATTGACCCTGGATGAGAAATCACTTGTGTGCTATTTTAACCTTTTAATATCGAGCTGTCAGAGCCAGTTAGATCCTCTGGTGATGAGTAATTTTCACACCAGTCAGACTGTTAAGTTTGCTAACTGGCCTGTTAGAGTTTTGTCAAAGTGGGGGAAAAGTCTCAGAAGAACCTCATAATGTCTTCTAATGAAGTCATCTGTAGTGGTTTAGATACCATGCGTTCTCCAGATGTGAAAATACTGGCTTTTTAGTAGTATTGTTATTTATTTTTAACCTCTAGGGTTGCAACTAACAAATTTTGTCATTAACTTGTTTTTTTTGTTTTTTTCCATTATGTCATTAATTAATAAAACAATCCATTGGCCGATTATTTGTTCCTCTTCCTTCTGGGGTTCCAAGTATATTTAAGTGGTTTCCATCTACCCAACACTCATGTCCCAAGATAATAAAATAGAAATCACGAAAAATTAAATGTTTCCACCTGTGATGCTCAGACCAGTCATATAACTTTATTACCTCGTTGTGTGAACAGATATGTAAATAAGAGTTTTCCTTGTCTTTTTAAGGCCACAGTTACACAGACCTAGAGAGCAGTCAGTGAAATCGACTCTTTTCAGAAGACATAAATTTTGCTTTGAACTCAGACTTTTTGCTCACACTCACAGATCAATTACTGCTTAGTGGGTAATTGGCAAGTGTTTGCAGATATGTCAGCATCTTCTGTGGAACTGCTCATCAACTTGTTGGTGAATACCTATTTTTTTTTTTCTTAACAACCAGTGTTTGCCAGGCAGTCACCAACCAGTGTGTAGGTCTGCGTCACTGGGGTATAAGATAATTATTTATTTACGTATGTGTTGTGTTGGTGGTGCATTAAAAAAAAAATTCTTAAGTATCTACAGAGCAGCATGAATTGTGATCAATATATAAAGTAGATTTAAACTCTGTAATTCTTTCCTTGTCTTTGTTCTCCTGTTTCTTTTTGCAGATTTTGAGGATCTGTTTGATGACGATGACCTGCAGTGATGACACCTGTTTGAGCTGCTGAACATGTACATAAAAGGAATGAAGAAATTGCCCCATTCTCTCTACAAGTCTCTTATTTGTACAGTTTCCCTCGTGTAAATCACTCAGCCGAATATTGAAATAAAACCTTTTTGTTTTTACAAAAAAAGTGGTGGTGAACCAGGTGTCTGAATTCTGAGAATCTCTTACATTCCTGCTGAAGAGAAAATTATGAGTATGGTTTTGGTGTCGTCTTGTTTGAATCTGCTCCTGCCTGGATTGTAGGCTTGTTTCTCCTGAGAACCACCTGTTAGCAGACGTAATTACATATGTGTTAACGTGATCACTCAATGATCAGCGGGAGCATGATGGGACAGGAATAGGGCTGGAAAAATGTGGAAATGCTAAAAAAAACCAAAAACTCCAGAACAAATAAACATGAAAGAAATAAAAAGCCAGTGTGCAATAATTAAGGTATGACTATGCAGGAACAGCAAAGTACTGTAAACAGAGAAAATGGAAAAAAGATGTTTCTCCTCGTCCACCCTCTTTTTAATGGCCGACTATACTAAAACCAACTTCTTCCAAGTACTTTGGTGACAATTTGTGAATTTTCCAGCATGATTGAGCAACATGTCTCAAGACAAAGCAATAACTTAATTGCACAAGATCAGAGTTTGGATTCATGGCCAGGAAAACTCCAAATCTTAATGAAACTGAAAATCTGTAGTGAGGCTTTAAAAACAGGTGGATGGAAAGATTTACATTCTGTACAGGATAAAGAAAATAATGAAGTTTGTATGTTATATTTTACAAGTAGCATGCTGTCAAGAGTATTTACCTAATGCTTCATAAAAAGTTTAATTTTACTTTACTAAAGGCAGATTTTGTATTTAGTATAGGCCTCGGATTATGGAAAGTTCCAAACTACAGCAGGTCATCAAGTGGAAAACTTGCTATGGGAAACATTTTACAATTTAACGCCAGATTAAAACCAATCAGGTCAAACACTAAGGTTACTAAAAGAAAGCTCTTCTGCATAGCAGATAAATGAGATATACAGTAAATGCATGTGTAAGATTTAGTGTTTTATTGTAAAAGGACAATTACACAGGTGATACTGTCAATAAAATAACATTTGTAATGAGTAGTTACATTACCAGTTGAAGCGCAGTGGTATTTTTGACACAGTCACGTGGGCTCTATGTAGGCCTGTGAAAAACTAGCTTGATCCTTACAGCTTTAAAAGTTAAGAGGGTACTAAGCATCCAAGTGCTGCTAATCAAATGCACTTTATAAATCACTTATCCCTTTACCACATCTTTAAATCAGAAATTTTGCATTCAGGTGTGTGTCAGTGTCACAATCTTCTCAGGAGTACACATTCCAGCAGACAATGCAATGCTCAGAGAAACCCAAGAACTCCATCTCAGACTACGCAGGCCTCAGTTAGAATTTTAAATGTTAAACTTCATGACAGTGCAGTAAGATAAAGACTGAACAAGTATTGTTTATGGCAGCACAGCTTAGGTTTGCAAAAATTCAGTGGAACAAACCTTAAAGTCTGGAACAATGCCGTTTGCACAGGCAAAACTACATTGGAGATGTTATGCACTAACACCTCATACGAGCTGTTAAGCACTTTGGTTGGCTAATGATTTGGGTTTGTTTTGCAGGCAAAGGACCTGGACAACTTAAACCCATTAGGCTGATGGTGAAATTCTCTGTATATCAAAGAGTTCTAGAGTCAGAAGTAAGGCCACAAGTCTGACAACTAACATTTGGCCCAATTTAGGCCATGCAATGGGGCAATGATCCAAGCACAGAAGCAAATCTCCATCAGAATGTTTGGAAAAAAGAAAAAGTGTTGCAATGGTCCAGTCAAACTCCAGATCTCAAACCAAAATGAAGCAACGCTGTAAAGAAGAGCAGGCCTCTTCCTTTTGCTCTACAAGGACTTGCAGTTTTCTCTAATGGTGACCAAACTAAAACACCTCAAGCTATTCAAAATCCTCCAACTGTAGTTCAGTCTTTAGCTATTTCACAATCAGTCATTTAAGCACCGTGTTCAAAATCTTATACTTCCATAAATGTTAAACATATTCTCTCTCTGGAATAAGACAATGTTTAAAACTGATTTTCTCTTAAAAGTCATATTTGTTTTAAATTAAATTACATTTAGTGTCAAAAATATTTTCAGTAAAAGAACCAAAAACAATAAAAAACCCCTGCAGCTATTCTGGACATAAACCTGATAACATTACTGAATGGCCTAAATGAATTATAGGCTTATATAGTCAGATGTGGTGATATTGCATCATATATCTCAGATACATCGTTTTTCTACTAAAATCATTGTGTGTGTGTGTGTTTGTGTACCTGTGTGTGTCTTACGTGGCTGGCATGCCTGAACACAGTTAAACTCAGGAGGAAACTGTAGATTATCAAATTCCTCATGTGTGGACCAGCTGTGCTTGCATGTTGTGTGTGTTCAGACAGAAGCTGTGGTTTGGCCCTCATTGAGGTCTCTGAGAAGTGCTTATGTGGCACCTCAACGCCCCTTTATTTTACAGCCCTGTGTCTTTCCTCTGCCTCCTCTGTGGTCTTTATTTTACTTTACATGAGTTATTGTTGCATCTCTGAAACAGATGTGATTTCTTACATTTAATATAATTAAACAATCAACCGTGAAGTATCTTAAATTAACAACTTGAGGTTTCTTCTTTTCACCCAATACTCCACGTCTTCATCTTTACTCAGAGCTCTCCCACCGTCTCTGCTTTTCTGTCTTTAATTACAGTGCCTCCAATTGGCTGAAAGTTTCAGCCAATCAGGCATCTTCTTGGGGTGGCCCTTGACCCCCCTCAGGTAATCATGCTGAGCCTTTTTTAGTGCGTGTCAGAGATGATGGGCTCACTTTAAAACGTTGCTGGATCCTTTTGTCAGATCAGTCTGTAAGAAGAGCTGCAGGGCAGGCAAGGAGTCCCTAACACACACACAAACACCTCCCACGTACACACCTGGTGGACTGAGCTTCATCCGAGTCCACTTTGGATCCTCTGAAAGGAAACTCTGAAGTCAAACAACCGCAGGTAAGTGACCAAACAGTGCAGTCTGTGTTTACTTTTGGTAGAATCAGGTATTTTCCGAGGCTTAAAATTCTGCTGAAATTCTGCTGAAAAACACCTGGTTCTGTTTTACTATGACAAACCAGTAGGTTGAACCCAGCCAGGAGCCGTTGTGGCAACATGTTTGTTTCAAAAGTTCAATTCCAAGCCACAGGCAGAGGTCACTTCTCCAACTGTTGAGGCTTTTGATAGAGCTTTAAAAGTTTTGTAAAGCTATTTTTGAGCTTTAAAATGCATCTTTGTGAGAAAAATAGTGACTCGTGGCTAAAATATTACTACTATGGCTGGTTGGACCATATTTTTGGAGCCAGTGATCAAAGTATATGTGAAAAAAAGGATTTTGCATCATGTGAAGTGTCAAACAGGTACAGGCACAGAAAGGATCAAAGTGACAGTGGTTTTCAAGATTGTGTTTTTGTTGAGGTCCAGTCATGGCTGAAAGAAGACGGACCAGTTTCTCCGGTGTGTTGATCACCATTGTGCTGGCTGTGATGCTGCTGCCTGGTGAGTACCCAGCAGACATGGGACATTACAGACGGCGTCAGATAACAAGGCCAGATTGTCAGCTATACATTATATTATAGCGAATTATGGAAATGATGACAGGTAGCTAAATTATAATGTTGATTAGTAATCTCACAGTGTAAATATATTCATATTCTATAATACTGCAGATTGAAATCTCTATTGGAAGAAACAATCACAATAACACAATCAGAAGATGCACAATTAGGAGCCCAATAAATTAAAGAATTATTAAAAAATATTTGCAAGACAGCAAAGCTCCAAGATCTCCAAGAGTTTGGAGGTTAGTCTGCTTTATGGGTGCATTCCAAGCTCGGTGACAGTGTTAGGATCTCAAATGAAAATGTGTTAGTGGTGAAAAGATGGAGCTTTTTCTTTTATTTATATTATATACATTGCTTGGGTTTTTGGTAGGTCTGCAACAAATATTTTCTTAATCAAACTTGAGGGTTTTGTTTCTAAGTGCCTCCAACAAAGTCTGAGATAATGTCATCAGATATCTTAGATGCAACCCCAAACCTAAAGATAATCACTTTGAAATTGTATTAAAGGCACAAAAGCACTAAAACCTCACACTCCAAAACCAGCAACCCATCGTATCTTTCATCAGAACAAAATTTATTAATATCTTACACTCTTATCTAATACTTCAGTGTATACAAAGCTATAACTAATTAAAAATCTGTCTAAACTCATCTTATTCAAACAGGCCTCAGCAACTTTCAACTACTTTTCTAGCTCCACTTTAAAGCAAAGTTACCTGTAAAACACGGTGCCTCTATGACACGTGGATACTCTGAAAGATAAGCACACTCCCCAAAAGTCTTCAGTGCTGAGATGCTGCCATTTAAAGTGAAAAAACATCCCTGAAAGACTGCAGTTTCCGGTGAATGCTCACTTCTCGCACTGCAAGTCTGTTCTTAAATACAGTCCTTGAGCAAATAAGAGTCCATTCATGTCCCGACTGATGGGTAGAACAAAAGAACAATGATGACATAAAAGCATGTTTCCAGTTTTACGAGTTGAAAAACTGAATGATTGAAGAGTAAATCGTGAGGTGAAGGGTAGACTTTACTGTGGGTAAGAATGAGTCATTCAAGTCCACATTGATGACGAATGTCAGCCATTATTTCTTAATGTTAGCAGGGACACAGCAGTGATGAGTGACTTTCTTTCTTTGTTTGTTTTTAAAAAAATTAAATATTCATGAATCAGAGCTTTTACCTTTTGCATTTAGGTTGACATGCAGTTATTTTAAACCAATAAAAAACACACAGCTGGCTATAGATCAGTGTGATACTAATAAAGCTATTCAGAGCCAGAGGATCTAGCTTTTAGACTTACAACATTTTTGATTTTGTGGATCAGTTTAGCAGCTTATTTTTCCAACTTTCCTTTGATTGTTCGAGCCTCCTTAAAATGCATTTGCCTTGAGCTATTGCTTCATTTCAAGGTTCAGTTTGTTAAAGCTAAAGTTTAGTTGCAGTACATCTGATGAGTTCATGAGAACTGGGTTTCACATATATCATCACGCGGCTCTATAACATGCCTGTGATGCTCATATATCACCGGCGATGTTGCAACATGGAGACAGTTTGTTCCCCTACCACCTGTTTCCAGTTCTCTCTCTTCTTGATTGACATGCTTTCTTTTAAAATTGGTTTTCAAAGTTACGCTCCCTGATGGATAAAGGGGAAAAAATACAGTAACGAGGAAGAGGAGGAGTTACTTTGATCAGTAAAAAAATTATTACCTGTCAGCATCACCTCCTCTATGCCCTCTTAAAGTGCTGCTGTTTCCAGATGTGCCTGCCATTTTTTACAGGCTTGTTAAAAGAAAGAAAGAGAGAAATAGAGTGGATATACTGAGGCAGCATCATTCAGCCCACCCTCCTCCTCCTCCTCCTCCTCCTCCTCCTAAACATCACCATGGGTCACCTTCCCACCTTCTCCTTTAACTTTAGGATCCATACCTTTAGTTTAACCTCACAGGTGACAGTGCATATCCATTCTTCCAATCCCAACATTAAAAAAGAAGAAAAGAAGAAGAAAAATCAAGAGATTAATGTTTTTTTCCACTTAAAACACACGGCACGTAACCCTAATTTATCCCCTGTGGATCTTTTTAAGGCTGTCATCTGTTCCTCTCTTCTTCTTCCTCCTTCTCCTCTTCCTCCCCTTCTGTGAGGGACTAACACCTTCTCCCTGCGGAGATGAAAGGAACCCGGAGCAGAGCTGAATCTGAATCTGCTGTTCCTTCGACTTCAAACTGTGCACACGTGTGCATGTATGTGCATACAGATACACACAGCCCTTTGAAAGCACAGCGTGGGGCTTCGTGTTACAAGCACCCCTATAAAAATCTACAAAGAACTGCAGTAACCAGTGCTTCAGGCAGTGCCAATTACCCCAGCCCTATTTAATGAAAACTATCAGCCCGTAAGCATTTGAGGTTTAATGTCATGTTATCGCTTGGATATTACAGACAAATTAGATTAGAAAGAATCAGCAATTTTGACTTCAGCAACATCTGTTTTTGCTTTTCTCTGTTTGCAGCATTCTTGTCTGCTGGACCAATTGTGCAAAAGCCCAGAGGAGATGGTAAGTATGTGGTTTTTACCTTTAAAGATACTTCAACATGTGTGTTTGTTTCTAAAGAGTGCACGGTGACCGAGTTTTTGAAAAGTTTGTCCATGGAAGAGGTTTGTGATTGGAAAGTAAACACAGATTTATGACTTCCACCTCACCTGGCTTCTGTGTAGCTTCAACTCTTGACCCTGTGATTGAGAGCTAATGTGAGATGGAAGCCGTTTTCTAGCGAATACAAAAAAAAGGGGTTTGAGTCCTTGAATGTTTTGTTGGAAACTTTAAAAGTCACTAGAAAGTCCTTGAATATGATGTCAGCGTGGAAGCCTTTGGATCAGCCGTGTCTTTGCTTTTTCCCCTCATCTCCTGCCCTCAGCGGGGGAAAGCATCCAGGAGAAGGCGGCTGCTGCAGCAGCACACAGGAGGCTGATCCGCAACCGCAGGAACATCAGCTGGTACAAACAGCACTCTGACTTCTGGGCATGGTACAAGTACTTTACTGACAACGGCAACCAGGAGGCAGTGAGTGAACGCTTTGTTTTCGACATTAACGGTGTCATGAAATGAAAGTTTCCATGTAACACTTCAGCTGTTCAATATGAAACAAAACTCTTTGGTATTGACAAGTTGTTAATGAGATGATTGGTTCTCTTATATTTAAAGCTGCTCTAATTAATGCTTTTATATTAACCCTTTAAAGCCTGAACCATGAAATAATTAAAATGGATTTTTAATATATTAATGTACATGCCAACTTATTTGTATTGTATTTGCCAAATCTGGCATTTATTTTGCAATGTATTGCTTAAAAATGTGTTGTGCAGTTTATTTAGGTTTTTTGTGGGGGAAATAATCATGTTGATGATGTAGAAGTTGCCATAACTCACAAAAACTGTATGTATCAAATGTGAGGTATTATAGGTATTACTTGAGTCTTTTGCAGTGACCAAACCATAAATTAAATCTGATCTCTACTGTTTTAGCACCTTTTAGCACAGTTTTTGGTTCCTTTCAGCTTCACTGCTTTGATTTATTGTTGCTGCCCTTGTTTTTTAGACATGACAAGGGGGCAAGGAAGGACTCGGAATTTGGATTCAGGAAAAATGAGTGGAGTCACTAAGAAGTCGCAAATATTATTATCATCCTAAACCTGAATATATCACTAACAACTCTCACATATAAAGTTAATGAGCCAGTAAAATCAGGAGTAGTTTGAAAAGTTGCGTGAATTTCTGCTGGGAAAAGTTGACGGAGTGAGTTTTATCAAACAGGAATTAAACACACACAACCAAATGTCCTTTCAAAGGACTCAGCAGCAGGCACCAGATCTACACAGGCCTGTCCAGCTTCTTTCACCAGAAGGTTCAGTTCACCTAAACAGCTAAACTAAAGATTCACACCTGCTACAAAACACAATAAAACAAAAGAAACAAACAAAAATTACATTTCTCTTACATGTCAACATTATAATCAATAAAACAGGGTTACCAACAAAAAGCTAGCGTTCTGCTAATGCATGCTGATTGGTCAGTTACTTCCTTGATAGCACCAGTTTTCAAAAACAGAGGCTAGGAGGACAATCGTGTTTATGAATAGGAAGAAGCCGGTTATTACTGCTGTTTTACAGTCTCATACTCTTATATTAAAAAACCATAATTAAAATTGCCAGAGTACAAATGTTGACCACACAGAGTTTATCATTTCGGCCAGAGATAGTTTCTTTCTGAGCGCCTCCCTGTAAAACTGGATGTTCAGAGAGTGGTGGTTCTCTGAGAAGCCTTTTACTTTTATTGATGTTACATGTCATCCGATCAGTGAAAAAACAATAAACCCTTACTCCCTTCAGATTCAGGAGATGGATCGCATCTTCCTCGCCTACCTCCAGAACAAGAACCGTGCTGAGGGACGTCGCTCCTACAAGGCCTACTTGAGACACCTGGGAGATGTTTATAAATCCTGCTCCGATACTGAAGACCCCAACTGCGTGGCTTCCTACACCAGCAGGGCCAGTCCTAAAGCGGAACCCCCCAAACCTGCCCCAGTAAAAACCTGTGACCCCACCAAGGACCCCTACTGCATGTACATGGCTTTAGTCCAGGGAAAGAGCCCTTACAAGCCATTGGTGCTCCCGGCTGCCACCCCTGCTCCTCAGTACGTCCACTCTCCTGCTCCAGCCAAGGACCCTCAGTCAGGGTACTACTACTACTCGCCGTCCACGATGCCTTTCCTGACCATGGTATGCTATAGTATTTTTTGTGCATAGTATACATGTATATTTACTGTATTTTAATTAATTAATTATTCATTGCACGTTTTGTATCATGGCATACAAAATATCACAATTTTTCAAACTGTTTACAACTGAAAAACTGATTATTGTTTAAATTTAAGGTAATTTAGAGAGTTTTTAGAGTTCTTTATTTAGAATTTAGAGTTCTTGTTGAAACTTATGTTATTATTAGTTAATAGAACCTTAGACTGCTGGGCAGTGGTGCATCTGAAAGCTCCCATGGGTAAGATTTGCAAACCTATATCTATAATTGTTGCCCAAGATGGATGCATTCAGCAGGAGCAATAATTTAATTGCTTACAAATGTTTTCGATGAGAAAAAATTTGCACCCATCTCATAATATGGATCCTTGTTTCTCGTGCTTCAGGAGCAGAAGGTAGAGTTGCTGCGGATCTGTGGCTCTGATGATGTGGAGTGTCTGCAGTACCATCTGAAAGCTGCTTATGGGTATTCTGGTGGGTCCCGTCCATCATATGCCCACCTTGGCTGTGACCCCAAGAAAGATCCTGCCTGCAAAATGTTACAGAAAGCTCCTGCTGGTCTCTACATGAATGCCTATTCTGCCTCCAGTACGGTACGTCTTATTCGTCATACTAATTTCCTTCAACAGCTTTCTGCATTACTGTATTTTAATTTTACTCTATCCCTCCAGGCTCCCCAAGCTGCACCAGGATCCTGCAATCCTCTTTTTGAAGACGGTTGCAACCCTCTTACCGCCACCAGATTTTCCACTTCTCCAGAATCATACAAAAGTAACGAGAGAGATCAGGCCGCTGCCATCCGTGCTGCCCCTCCTGCTGAGCAGTATGACCCCTATTCCATGTATAGGGATTCTTATTCTAATGTTAACAGAGTCACTGATCCTTATGCTATGTATCGCCAGGCCAGTGCCCCAACTTCTCCTCCAGCTACTGATCTCTTTGCTGTACTGCGCCAATACATGGCCCAAGCTCACACTAATGACCCATATGCTCCACGTATGGGGGCTGCTTCTGAGTCAAACTCCAACGATCCTTACTCTACTATGCGTGATGCAGCAGGCGCTATGCACCTGCACACCCCTCCCTCCCCCAGGCAGCAGCACCCTTATTCCCATCCCAGTTATGAGGAACCTGCCCAGGAGGAACGCCACCCTCTGGGTCCCCCAGGCAAAACCAAGGAGGGCTACGACTGTTTCATTGGCTATGACCGTGAATGCTATCCCGTGAAGCCCAGCGCACCTCGCTCTGGAGTTCAACGTCGCATCCCTTACCCTGCTGAGGCCTATGAGCCCCACCTGAATTCTGACGGCACCCGCAACGGCGTCCTGGAGCCTGTAAACCCACACTGTGACCCCGAGTATGACCGTGACTGCCGCCTGCGTCGCTATGAGACCGAGCAGCCTCAAAGCCAGCCTGAACGTCATGCTGCAGAGGACCACAGCCAGACGGCAGCCGAGAGAGAGCAGGTTAATCAGGACCAGTATGAAGCAGAGCCCTACCAGAGCGGCCAGGAGGAATCTCACACACCCTACCAGCCTCTCTCACAAGGCATGCCCAGCCTCCAGGACATACTGAGGCGCTATGGAGACCAGTATCCCGGGCAGGAGGATCACAGAGCTTATGCAGACAACTACCACAAGAAGTAAACAGGCTAACACGCACAAAAGCATGCAGATGGACATGAATGCACAGTCCCAATGCGTTCCTGTAGTTCAGCCCTTGAACGCCTCATGCCCCGAGAAACCAGTTCTATCTGGACCAGAGGTGGGACACAGGTGAATTTGATGGACCCAGAGAGCAAGTACATGCATGTACATCCCAAACACAGCTTCTTGCTTTGGGAGCCTGCTAAAAACTTTCCTGGAACGCCTTCTTATAACTTTAGTTGCTTCAGGCCTGATGCTTTGATTTATTGCTTTTTACTTTCTACCTTAAACTCTCCTCTGTGCTTTCAAGTGTGTAATGACCTCGCAGCTCTCAGCTTTGCTTCTGTATCTGTGCATTATTTTTAAAATGAAATATTGTTTATTGCTTTTTGACACAGATGGATTGTCATTTTTTTCATTTTAATTGTTCTAATAAAAAATACAGAAATATGTTTGTTGGCTTTGATTTTTTTTTTTTTTTTTTGCATTTTACTGCACCATGACATACTGACTAGCTACTATAATCTGGAACAAATGGATCCACTCAGAAAGAAAAAAACATAATATGGGTATTTGGGGGTTACATCTATGATATAAAAGCTGAAGTAGAGTTTTAAGAAATATAAGCATCCACTGATTTTTGGTTTTTCATTTCTTTTGAATGAATGCAAAGGGGGGGAAAAAAAAATCCCGACTTGTATTATATGTCCAAAATAAATAAAAGCAAACTTTAATTAGAATCAAGCATTTCTTGGGTATTGCACGCTGTCTGCCAAAATCTTGAAGTCTTCTGAACAGAAATATATATTCTGGTCCAGGGTTACCATTTGAATAAACACTGGACAGATTAGCAGGCTTTACTCAAATGACAATTTGCACTCACATACCGTGTACAAAACTTTAAATATACTTCACTTACACAGACTATAGGGTTTATCATTTAGTGTAAAATTATTATTATTTCTACTGATGCCCTGAAGTAAATGCAAAAAGTGTAAATTTCTTTTGTCAATTATTCCCTTTCTCTGTCTCATTAACACACAGGGGTGGCTGTAGCTCAGGAGGTAGCGCACGTCATCCACTAATTGGAAGGTTGGTGGTTTAGTCCCTGGCTGTCCCAGTCTGCATGCCAAAGTAAAGTATCGTTAGCGTGCAACCCTCAGGTTTTTTTCTGAATTGTTTATTGGACTGTGAATGTGAAGCAGAAAGAAGAAAAACAAATGCTTGAATGAGGACTGTTGTATAAAGCAGTTTGAATGCCTCAGTCAAGTAGAAAATACTACGAACGAGTGTTTACCATTAACATAAATTCATGCATCTCATTGCTTTTTGAGAAACACTCACATGGGATTTTAATAGTCTTCCTTTAAAAACCAAAAAACCTTTGTGAGTACTGTATATTACACGGTGTACACCAAATGTTCGGGGCCCAACGCCTGCTGTGAAGGAGAAAAAAAGAGTTCAGCTGTTCCACGAAACAGAATTTCTTTTAGGAATGTGCTTGTTAGTTTTCTCAAAAATGTGGTTTTGGCTCAGCTGTGGGGAGTAGAGGTGGAACAGGAGATTCAGAGCTCAGTGCCAATCAGAGACTGAGTGGCACAGCTGTGGCACATTGTTTAATCAGTCTCTCCTATTTATGCAGCAGCATGCTAGAACCCCCGGTAAGCACTCATGGTGGCCGGTGTGGTAGAAACCATCAGATGACTGAGCGACCTGACACTGAGTGCGTGCGGCCGTGCCAGAGTTCCTGAGCATATGAACACTCACAATGGAGTGTGAACTGTTGTTGTAAATGAAGGCACAAGGAGACAGAGCTGTACTACACTTCCAGCTAGTGATGGCCAAATGAAGCTTTCCGAAGCACTGAAGCTTGTATTGAAAAACGGTTCATTACTCGAAGCTTTTCAACACAGTCCTCTCCGGTGACATCTGGTGGTGAAAATTTTGAAGAGCAGCTTGAATCTGCAAAATAAAACGGACTGCTCAATTATCACTGCTCACTCAAGAGTGGAGTTCTCTCTGATATTGGGCCACCGTTCCGTTGCTTTGAACATGTAATTGGTTTTGTTTTCTCGATTGGGGGGCTGAAAAAAATGTAATGCGTATCTGCGTAATACATTTTGATCAATAAACTTTCCCTATTTAAACATGCACTATGGTGTGGCCTTTCTTTGCTCATAACTCCTTGATGTTGGTAAATACAATAAGTGAGCAATATATATAATATACATATGATAATGCACAGCACATTATGGAGTATGCCCCTGCTGTGAAGTCCTGCCTCCATCTACTTGTCGTTTAATCACTGGACAGCTGGACAGGTTCATACAAAATATTAGATTAGGCCAATTCCTATACATATTTTTGACCTAGGGGTGGGATTGATTGTGAACTGGAAAGGGAAAATGCTTAGGGGGCTGAGTACGGCTGCATCGTCACTGATTTGTAGAATCCTTTTGATTCGATACAGGATCCGATTCAATTTGATTGGAATCTGGAAAGTTTTGCCTCAGTCAGAAATATTACAATTCTGATCATTTAACAGTATATATCCATAATTTCGTGTCTATTAAAAGAAAGCTGACACATGTGAGACTTAATTAGAGATGTAAACAGAGAGTTATGAAACCTGCAGCTGCAGAAGCCAGCGAAGAAAAGAGGCAAACACAGCTAGCGCGGACCTGACGACACATCAAAATCTGATTCTGACGCGTCGGGTCCGCGCTCTGTGTTCACGTTTGTATGCAGAATCCGTAAACCTGCTCCCAGTTACTGTTTTAGCTGCATGGTGTTTGACGACATGTTGTGAGGTTTAACCTGAGATGCTGGCGTTTCAGGCATAATAACGTTAATTTACAAATCGACACAGGATTGTAATGAATCAATATCACTTTATTCAATTTAGCATGGATTGTAATCAGAAAGGCGATAATCAAAACCCACCCCTAATCAAGAACTTGCAAAGTAAAAACATGATCTATGTAAGGTAGCCCTTTTGTTATTTACATTTAAAAAGAGGATTAGTGTTACTGTGCGCTGGCTGAGTCTGTTTCTTTTCTTAGAAATAGTTTCTCCTGCCCTGGAGAAAATCCACTTGCATGGAACAGAAGAGGCTGTGGAGTGCAGGAACCACACTGCAAGCTGGTAGATATGCAGGTATTCCTGGGTCCTGCAGACTATCACCTAAAAACAATAAACAAAATGATTTTCTAAACTGTAGCAATGTAATGTACGTATAGTGCCAAATACATTTTTGTAGTCTTCATTAGCTTTAATTCACATGGAAGTGTTCCTAAAGTCATATGCTATAATGATATTTACATTATGAAAACATGATTTTGGACATTTCAAGTTTTTCACTTCGGCAGATAAAATGAATTGAGCAAAATCAACTCAAAATATTTCCACACGCCATAACGTCCTCTCTTCCTCGCTGGCTCCATATCTGTCAGTGGAATGATCACCTCGTCGCTATCTGTCACCATCAACACACTCCACGAATCCCGTGGATGATTCACTTCCTTATATCTGTTTGAATCAGGTACCGAAGCAGTTACGTGCGTAATGAAGCTTCGGACGTCACTGGTCACGTGACTTTTGCCAAACGAAGCAAGCCTCGACACAGTGCTTCTGAACCAGTGTGTTGTTTTTTTCGACACACGCTCCGGAGCGTCAGCTTCAAGCGGGCCATCACTACTTCCAGCAGTGTTACAGTCATGCAGGAAAGAACTGCATGATTCACACTAAACAATCGCAACTGTCATTCAACTTGCTGTAGTTTCCAGTGCTGTGCGTGCAGTGTCAAAACAACTGTAATCACTTTCCTAAATTTACTTATTCGTATGTCCTAACCTAGATTATTTTTATGTTGGTCGAGTCAGTCACTACTTGCGCTTCCTCTAAGTGAGGACTGATGCTTTCTTCTTTTTTTTTGAATTTGAGGTTTCTTCTGCTCTACTCTTATCCAAACTGTGACTCCATTGTTTTCCATGCTGGATCTCTCAGTTAGCTCCAAAAGACACAGCAAGAGGAGGGTGAGAGGCCCGACTTTCATTGATCCAGGAGCCGTCAAACACATTAACGCCACATGCCTTCAGCAGATTGGAGTGAAGCTCTTGTAGGCCTCAAAGTTCAGCTGAAAACCATTCAGTTGCAAACAAAAGGACAAAGGGTATGCAGGATTTGTTTTGTTTTAATTAGGTAATAAAAATCAGGGGATACGGTGCAAGTTGTGATGAATATATGATGAGAATTTCTTTTATAAAAACAGAGATGAACTCCTTTGAGGCATCACATATTGGTGTTAATTAAAAGAGGGATGGTTGTAAAAGGGATCCAGCAGGGTAGCATTTATAGATTTGAAGAGGAGGAACATTGTCAAACAACATGCTCAAAAGCAAATATAGACCCGATTCACTGTAAAGGCTGGTTAAGTAATTTTCTAAGATTGGAATGAAGAATGAGGACCTAAATCTGGAAGCAACACATCATGGACTTGTAATATGTGTCGGATGATTCACTGTCAGGTATGAGTAGGAGAAAATGATGATACTTGCACTGATAAAGCTGGATCATCCTCTTTTTGGAATACTTATTTACTGTGGACACAGTTAAAAAAAATAAATTAAATGAAGTGGGACGTTTTAGTTGAAATGTGTATTTAGCCTGATGAATAAACCGAAAGAAAAGCAGTAGGAAGTAAAACAAGAAGCTGTCTTCTATCATCACAGTTACAAATATTGGCTCAGTTTTTTGAGTAACTGAAATAAAAATATTAAAAAAAAAAAAAAAAACTGACAGGAGAGCTTCTAAAAATTTGAAAATCCACTCAAAAGTTTTAAAAAGGTTTTATCTAACAAAACAGAGGTGCTGTGGGAAGAAAAACACAATTTGCATCACTACAAATTAATTACGTTCTTTTCAGAGTAAAATTTTGACTCTATTTTGTGAAATATAAAAGAGTAGAAAAAAAATCCTGTCACATTGGCACATCTTCAGTCTTCTCCTGCTGAGTGGATTCACAGCTGTGCAGCGAGTAAAATGCTTCACCTAAAATAACATGACCTTTTATGTCTTAACTAAAGACATCCGAGAAAAATAACTGGACCAGAAATCCAGGTACTGATAACAAATCAAAGCTTCTCTTCTACTAAATATACCCAACGTGAACAAGACAACAAATGAGTTAAGGAGCAAAGAATCTCTTTTCAAAGTATGTTCACAAGTTATTGCATTCAGAAGATTTTTTTTTCAGAAAACTTGACCTCTAACCTTGAGGTCAAGGTCACTGAGATTTAAACTTTTTAGTAGATACACGGCATCAAGCTCCTACGTTGCTTCGTTCTCGAGTTATGCCATTCAGGTTTCTCAATTTTTGCTTTAGGTTTGATTAATAAAGGGTGGAAGACCACACCAACAAAGTCCCAGCAAAATATCTTAATATAATAACATAAATACAAGAGCTTCAGAAGATCATCCTCCTTGGCATTGCTCATTTACTGTGGAGGATTTTAAACATTAAGTGAGCTATTGCATGTTCAAAACAACCCTGTGTTCAAGGGATGGGCTTAGCACAGGGGTGGGCAACTCCAGGCCTCGAGGGCCGGTGTCCCTGCAGGTTTTAGATGTGTCCTTGAACCAACACAGCTGATTTAAATGGCTAAATTAGCTCCTGCAGTTCTCCAGAGGCCTGGTAATGAACTAATCATGTGATTCAGGTGTGTTGACCCAAGGTGAGATCTAAAACCTGCAGGACACCGGCCCTTGAGGCCTGGAATTGCCCACCCCTGGCTTAGCATCATGAGTGAACAGAGCAGAATTTAAGGATACATGAAAGTAAAGAGAGGAAGCAGCAGGAGGAGGAGAAGATGCATCATGTAGATAGTGAAACATGCAAAGCTACAACATGACTCAATGTCTCAGTGACCATCTTAGTAGACAAAAATCCTGTCCAATGCAACGCTGTACAGACTAAACCAGAGTCCTTTAATTATTCTGTCGTCATCAAGCTAATTCGTACTCCTCTTTGAACTATTTGTTAAATGTCTTCCAGTTAGAAATCATTCATTGCTCATTCAAAGCCAGCGTCGTAAATCTGCTCTAACTTTCTTCTGGAAGTGAGGTCATGTCTAACTGTTTATTCACAGGGCTGGTTATCGTCTCCGTGTCCTCTGCTTTATCTGATTTTTTTTCCACCCTAAGGATATTGTGCTTCTATGAAATTAACTATGTGATAATATCAAAATAGACACATGCACAGTTTATCTTGAAAATATTAGATGCACTTGGATGTTCTGAGAGGTCAACACTGAAAAAATAAACCTTTTTTCATATTTCTCTGTGGCTTCTATCACAACAACATTGATCTTTACTTACGGATTATTCCAAAGCAATTTAGATTTTTTGTGTCAGTGTCCAACGCACAAAAGTACTATTTTTCATGCAGGTGAAGAAATAAAAATGAGATGTGATATGAGTGATGTTGGGGTTGGCAGCATATAACAGACATGGACTGCTCTACTAATCCATGTAGGGCAATCAAATTATCCATCCATGCACCGATGTGTGAAGTCCAAGAAATCTTCTACGAGTGATTTTGCAATTTTATGAATAATTTATTAGCAATGATTTCAAATCTATTGATTTCTAATCTGGAACATAGCTAGCTCTGGAGCAAGTTAGGTTTGCAGCACAACTTACCATAGTTATGTACCCTAGTTAAAAAAAGAACCACCTTCATAATACTCACCATCAAAGGTTGAACTTAAATGTATAAAACACTCTTCAAAACAAAGTTACAAAGTGTTGAATAGTAATGAAAGCAACAGCTATGAAAAGTTAAAGTTTAAATAACTACAATGAAATTGAAAAGAATTTTAAAAGAAAAAGAAAAACGAAGGAAAAACCAATACAGAGAGCTCTAAAAGAGGTTAGAGAGTCTCTGAGATCCTCAGGCAGGGAATTCCAAAGTCATGGAACCCCAGTAGCAAAGGCTTGATCAACTTTTACTAGACAAACTTTAGTGCCCTCCACAAATCCATGCCAACAGATCTCACCTAACTTACTAAGCATTTAGTCCCTCCTACGCCGCCGGCATTGGACAGCTAACGATCTCCATCGATGCCGGTCAGCGGCGATTGCCTCGGCTTTGTCCCAGGCGATGTCGACGGTTTTCAGATAATCCATAAACGTTCGACACCATGTGAACTTTGGTCAGCCTTGCTTTCGCTGGCCAGTGCGCAGGAACCATGTAATGGCAATCTTGGCTGGGCGATAAGGGGGTAGACGTAGAATATGGCCCGCAAAGCGGAAGCGCCTTTCTCCAACAACGTCAGCTAAAGGGCAGGTGCCTTCCTCATTGTTCGTTATCCGGTCCCGGTAAGAAATTCTCACGATTCGCTGCAGGCCACATTGTTGAAGCAAGTTCAGGCGTTAAGTGATCGCATTTGTTGAGCGCCAGGTTTCGCTAGCATACAGTGCAGTCGGAATGACGATAGACTTCAATAGTCTGATCTTGATCCTAAGATTCAGGGAGGTCGGGTTACAAATAGGTTGGAGACGTCAGAGGACACCGGCCGCCTTCCCTACTCTGACGTTGACATCTCATATGGAGTCAGCATCTTGCTTATATAGAAATGGGCCAGACCGTGGAGGGCTTAAAAAACTGCAATGTAGTGCTAAAATCAGTCCTCAAACTAATACATAATCAGTGACGGGTCAGAAGGACTGGTGTGGTTAAACTTCTAGTTACCTTGATAACCCCAAATTCTGTTTTGTAATAGAGCCCTCTGATTGGCTGTCTACATGTGTGTGAGCGCCTGGTGTGCCATCTGAAAGCCACGGACATTCCTCTGTAATGGGTGAAATTACTTTCTGGATTTCAAAGTCAGGCTTTTCCCACATTACGGCACCAACAATGGTCCATAAACATCTGAGAGCACATAATGTAGTTTAAGAGTTGCTGCGGGCGCACACAGACCTGTCTCTGTGTGTGTGCTCATTTCAGCTCTTGTTCCATTTCCTGTGTTTACTGTTTTGCTTCGTCTCTATGTTTGTGTCCATGTCCTCACCTCCACCTGGACTCCTGATTGCTCATTAGCCTTCACACCTGTCTTCCATTTACTCATCAGCAAAACATTGTAAAGGTGCTAATTCATTTCTGTTCTGCGCTTCAGCCAGTTAATTGTTACATAATCTGGCCAAAGTAGGCTCCACAAAAACAGGCTGCACCTTTAAAACTCAGTTTTTCTTTGGTTATTTTGCTCTGTTAAAAGATTTCCTATCATGCGCTCCAGGGCAGCTGTGGCTACAATGTAGCTTGCCATCACCAGTGTGTGAATGGGTGGATGACTGAATGTGTAAAGTGCTTTGGGGTCCTTAGGGACTAGTAAAGCACTATACAAATACAGGCCTTTTTTTTTTTTTTTTTTTTTTACCATGCCATCTGCGTGGCAGCCAAAATAAGAGCTGGATGAATTCTGTAGGCATACGAGGGATTGGGTCACATTAGCAAAATAAAATAGTATTTTAAATTGTAGTTTAATCTTGAAAGTCTTAAATACAGTTAGGTCCTGCACTGGATCATATCTTCACAGAAGATAAAATATGAACAACAAATTAAAACTCATTTCACTTGATTTCCATTTTTCTTCTAAATTCCAGCCTTGGTTATGAAGTGAAATTCTTTACCAGCATGTTTCCATCTATGCAGCTTCAGGGTCGGCAACAGAGCACATGAACTGAACTGAATGGGGAACTAACTTTGACATTGGAGCATTCAGCTCAAGTCAATTTGCTATTCTACACTCACATAACATATTCAGAATTGCCACCATAGAAGAAGAAAGCCACACTTAGAAAAGTGCAAAAATACCTGTTTCAGATTTTAGGGTCAAAGCAGAAACAGTCAGTTGAGACGTTCTTTCCAGGTGCAGAAGTGGATTAATGAACTCACCACACACACAAGAACAGCTAACTGTGAGCACACAATCTCCTCAACACATTTCCATTTGTTTTGAAATGTTTGAGTAGGGTAATGCTTCAAAACTAGCTGCACAAGGAGACGTAGGATCTCTTTTTAGTTTCAAAGAAACATGAGGGGTGAACACTCAGTGTTGATCTGAGTCATGCTGTTTACCACGATTTCTGCAGAAGCACGAAACTACTCTGAACTGAATAATTAAACTGAGTTTGCACTGCAATAACTTATAGTCAAAATGGGTGTTTAATCAATTTGCATGAATTAGAGTCAAAGTGTATCAGTAGAATTCAGCTGAGAGGGCACAGTGACTTTATCGAGCAAGCCTGGACCCCCGAGGCTTGTCCATAATAACGATGCCGTGTAGCCTGCATGAAACAACATGCTAAGAATGCACTTTTTTTGTAGCTCATTTTAGGGTCATCGTAGTTTAAACATGATAGACATCAGAGTATTAAGCAATATATTAGAGGTACAGTCAGGTTTTTGCTACAGTTCACCTCAGTGCTCCACGTCTCCCCTTACATCTTTTCTGGACCTCATGACGTTTTCCATCAAATCCAAGGAAAAGTGATTATAAAAACACATAGGAGGTAATTTTTTCAACTATTCGACTCCAGCCACAGTCTCAAAAAGCCATCTCTAGCCAAGGAATCCTCCTGGGTCGGCACAACCAGCTGCTCCGGAGTCTGGTGGAGTATGCCCAGACGCTGTTTGACAACATGTCTTGGATCACTAACTACATGTGCCTATAACTCAATCGTAGTCTGAACCCCTGCCAATCCAGACTTATTCCTCCTCCTTCTCACCCAGCACGCAGCACCATGTAGATGCTAAACCTTCTTACCCAGAGATTCTTTGTGTTTAATTAACTTCATTACTACTTATTGAAAGAGGACTTTTCCACACAGACTGTGATACAATTCTCACACCTGTAAAGTGGGGAAGAGTCTCTCAAGAAATTTATTTTTATCAAAGATCTCACTAACAGAGATCCTGCTGAGGAAGCTGAGATTAACAAGGGACAATTTCTGCACAGTAAGTTCCTCCTCTCCTGCAGACAGGACGACAACACCGGAAGAGCTAACGAAGGAGTTCGCATGTTAAATATATCAGTAAATATTTCCTTGCAGTACTGTGTTTGTATCCTTCATCTGGGTTCAAAGGGTTGATGCAACAAAACAATACAATGAAGCAAATCATGGGGTAGATGGTGTGAGACAAACTCCAGCTGAATGGAGAAGTAAATAGTGACACAGTTCTCATTTGCATGCAACAGAAAAAGCATCCTCAGCCTCCTGATGCTGAGAGTTTCATATTCCCTGCACACAAACACAACTGCAACAAAAGCCCAATTTTCATCACTTATGAAATCAGAGCGGTGCAAACTTGTGTTTTGTAATCACGCTTGTCTGTTAGTCAGAGCACACACACACGCTGAAGCTGGGACTCCCTCTTGTTTCTAGGAGGCGACTCCACTGATGCTGTCAACAAGTCCAAACTGATTAGTTGTTAAAGACTAACAATAGATCGCACTGTCAAATCAATTACAGACTATCGTCAACACCCTCCATCCTGTCAACAGCTGTTAATGGGAAATTTACATTAGAATAGGACAGAAAGCCTTTACTGTCATTGTATTCAGGATACAAGATTAGTGGAACCACATACTGACATCACAATATTAAAACATTTATATTTAAAGCCCCATAAAGCTGAGGAAGTCGAGGACATTAAAAAGTCCCTTGACTTCATAATGGAGGAAATTTCTACTATCAGGTTGCAGCAGAAAAATATCATTGAAATTGTGGAGGAGGTAAAGCTCCTCCGCATCCAAAATGCCGAAAAAGATAAAAAGATTGCATACCTGGAAAGTAAGGTCGCTGACCTGGAACAATACTCCAGGATAAACGACGTCATCATCACTGGGCTCCATATTAAACCCCGGTCATACGCTCAGGCGGTGACCGCTGACAACAACGAGGAACCTGGAGAGCTTGACATTAGCTCCACGGAACAACAGGTGGCTGCTTTCCTGCGGTCCAAAGGGATTGCCCTGGACTGTAACTCTGTCGAAGCATGCCACCCTCTTCCCAGGAGGAACGGCAACATACCGGCTATTATATTAAGGTTTGTAAATCGAAAGCACAAGATTACGCTGCTGAAACAAGGAAGAAAATTAAAAGGATCTAATGTCTTTATCAATGAACATCTAACCAAACACAACGCTGAAATAGCCAAAAAAGCGCGACACCTTAAGAAGCTGGGAAAAATCCAAGGCACTTGGACGACGAACTGCAAAATATTCATTAAACTAAACGGATCACCAGAGGAAGCCAAAGTTCTGACCATTAAAAATATGGCGGATCTCGAAAAATATCAGTGAGCAACACGATCTGGACGGCAAACAAGGTAACAGACAACCACACACTCACTTATGACACACACTGGAAGGAAGAACTCAGATACATCTGGAAGAATCAGCTGCATCAGTCAGACAGTTGCAGAATATGATCAATTGGAACTGAAAACATTTAACTATATGGATCACAATACACACGACTTGGAATATGAAATAGATCCAGACAACAACTTTTTCTCATCTAACAATAACAATTGCTGCTACTATACAAATAAAGACTACAATCAGAGGATTAAAACTGAGAATAAATTATCAATTATCCACTTTAACTGTAGAAGTCTCTATGCTAATTTTAGTCATATCAAAGAATATCTTAACCAGTTTTCACATCCATTTAGTGTCATTGCCTTATCAGAAACTTGGATCAATATGGAAAAAGGAACAGACTTTGAACTGGAGGGTTATGAATTCACATTTATAACTAGGCGAAACAAAGGAGGAGGAGGAGTGGCCTTGTATGTGGACAAATCCTTGAAATTTAATGTGGTGGAAAAGATGACGATGGTGATTGATAATGTACTAGAATGTATTACAGTTGAAATTTGTAAAGAAAAAAGTAAAAATGTAATCATTAGCTGTATATACAGAGCTCCAGGTAGTAGTATTGAGACATTTAAAGACTGGATAGAAGAAACATTTATTGAAATAGCTCGCAAAAAAGTTTTCATTTGTGGAGACTTCAATATTGATTTGCTAAACCCAAATAAACATAAAACCACTGAGGAATTTATAAACACAATGCACTGTATGAATCTATTCCCTAAAATTACTAGACCTACCAGGATTACATCACATTGTGCAACTCTCATAGACAACATTTTTGCAAATGACATTGAAAATAAGACTGTAAGTGGACTCCTGATTAACGACATAAGTGACCATCTTCCAATTTTTACAATCTATGATAGGAATTACAAGATCAATAAAATGGACAGTAAAAAAGAGTACAGACGAGTAAGAACAGAAGAAAGAATGAATGCATTTAAAAAAGATTTATTGAAGGAAAACTGGGGTGAAGTATATCAGGAACAGGACGTTAATAGTGCTTATAATAAATTCCTTAGAATATTTACATTACTGTACAATACCAACTGTCCAATAAAGCAATATAGTAGGAAACAGAAATATATGGACTGTCCATGGATAACAAAAGGTCTGCAAAATGCATGTATAAAGAAAAATGCTCTATACAGAGAGTTCTTAAGAACGAGAACTAAAGATGCTGAAATCAGATACAAAAGATATAAAAATAGGTTAACTAATATACTTAGATTTAGTAAAAAGGAATACTATAAGAAGCAATTAGATATAAATAGAAATAATAATAAAAGATTATGGGAAATCCTGAACAGTGTTATAAAATGTGGGACTGGACAAAAGAACTATCCCAAGTATTTCATTTGTAATGACCATGAAGAATACAATATGGATGTTGTGGCAAATAGTCTCAATGAATTCTTTGTAACTGCTGGACCAAATTTAGCAAGAACAATCACTCATCCTGGGAAAGCACAGGAAAAACCCGATACACTGATTGACAGAAATCCATATTCTATGTTTCTCACAGCCGTTGATGAAAATGAAGTTCTTGAAATTGTCAAAAAATGTAAAAATCACAAATCTTTGGATTGTAATGATATTGATATGATAGTGGTTAAAAGAGTCATTGAGGCTATTATAAAACCGTTTACATACATCTGTAATTTATCATTTCAAACTGGTCGATTTCCAGACAGAATGAAAATAGCAAAAGTTATACCTCTATACAAATCTGGAAACAAACACCATTTCACAAACTACAGGCCTGTCTCTTTACTACCTCAATTCTCAAAAGTTCTTGAAAAACTGTTTAAAAACAGACTGGAAAAATTTATAGATAAACATAAACTACTCACTGAGAGTCAGTACGGATTCAGATCAAGCAGATCAACATCATCGGCACTATTAGATTCAATAGAATACATCACAAATTCCATAGACAAAAAGCAATATGTGGCTGGGTTATTCATAGACTTGACAAAGGCATTTGACTCTATAGATCATGATATATTAATAAGAAAACTGGAACGTTATGGTGTCAGAGGGGTAGTTTTAGATTGGGTCCGGAGTTATTTAAGTGACAGAAAGCAGTTTGTGAAAATAAATGGTGGTTGCTCCTTATGTATGGACATTGCTTGTGGTGTACCCCAAGGGTCAGTTTTAGGTCCAAAATTCTTCAACTTGTACATTAACGACATCTGTAAAGTGTCCAAAGTATTAAAAATGGTTCTCTTTGCTGACGATACAAACATTTTTTGCTCTGGTGATGATCTGCAGAATTTATTGGAGGATATGACTAATGAAATAAGTAAAGTGAAGTTCTGGCTTGATAAAAACAAATTATCATTAAATTTGAATAAATCTAAACTTATGTTATTTGGAAATAGTAGTTTAAATACAAATGCAAAGATTCAAATAAATGGTGTTGATATTGAAAGAGTCAGTGAAAATAAATTTCTGGGGGTAATAATAGATGACAAACTTAACTGGAGAGCTCACGTAAGATATATTCATTCCAAAGTATCACGAAGCATTGCAGTACTAAACAAGGCAAAACAGGTATTCGACAGAACATCACTTCATATTCTCTACTGTTCACTGGTTTCACCATACTTAAGCTATTGTGCAGAGGTCTGGGGCAATAACTATAAAACCACATTACATTCACTTTTTACTCTTCAAAAGAAAGCAATTCGAATCATCCACAATGCAGGTTATAGGGAACATACAAACTCACTATTTTTGCAGTCTGAAATATTGAAAATTGACGATATAGTGAAATTCCAAACAGCACAAATTCTATTCAAAGCAAAAAATAAAGAACTGCCAGGTAATATTCAGAGTATGTTTTTTTTTTTGAAAGAAGGAAGTTATAATTTAAGGGGTTTTTGTAACTTCAAAACAATGAAGGTACGTACTACAAGAAAAGGCTTTTGTGTTTCTGTTCAAGGAGTGAAACTATGGAACAAACTGAATATGGAATTAAAGCAATGTCCAAACATAAAACTGTTCAAAAAGAGTTATAAAAATATGATCTTCTCGATCTATAAAGAAAAGGAAAATATTTAAATTAAGTGAATGTCTCTATTTAAAAACAAACAAACAAAAAATTCATGATGTGATATTATAGTATATAGTATATCAGAAATCTGTTCACTATTTTTATTACAAATTATATCAGTAAGGAAGCTGACTAAATATTCACTGATAATTTATGGGACAGGGGTGGGATTAAATAAGTGTATACTTCTTCCCACTCCCTTTCAACATGTAAATTAATCAGAATGTTTTTTTGTATGTAATTTGTATAGTATTTTTTTTTTCTCTCTTATTTCTTTTCTAAATGTACTTGTATATTGTTCACATGTTGAAATAAATTACCAATCAATCAATCAATCAATCAAAAGCATGCAAAAAATGTTACTAACAGGGACCACAGCTTACGTATGAATAGACAAGGTTAACTGAACTAGCAAGGCAGACAGAATGCACAAAGATCTGAGACTGCAGTTTGGAAGGACGTCCATGAGGATTGGTGATGTTTCCCAGGTCAGACAAAGAAAGGAATCCAAAGAAAATAAGCAGGAACCTTCAGGATCTAAGTGTGTGCCGCTGATTGGATCCATATTTTATCTGGAGTGTAACGAGAAAAGCAATTCCAAGGACAGCGTTTGGAGCGATGCTTTAAATCTGAAATATTGGAGCTGTGATCAGATATTTCAGATATATCAGATATTTTTTTAAAAGCAAAAGTGATAAAAAAAAAAAAAGTAATTTGTTTCATATTCTGAGATGTGGATATTGCCCTGGTCTTAATTGAAACTGCAAAAATGATACAGAAGAGGACAAGTCCACAACCTTGTTCTCCTTACCCTTGTTAAATTGGAATCAAAATTTTGAGTAAAATAAATAAAAGAAATGGGAATAATGTGTGAAAACATTACATTAAAATGTTAAAATGTTTAAGAAAATGAAAAGGCAGTGAGATAAACAGAGCCAACGTTGACAAGAGAAAAATTTATTTAATCAACCTTTAATTCGAACCTTCATTAAAAATAAAGAAGGTGACATGCTCTGAAATAAGATTAGGAGGGAGGGTAAAAAGGTCTTCCACCTGATGGACAGCTAGAAATGAGTAGATCTGTCAGCGTGCTGCATCACCTAAAATAAAAAAAGAAAAAAGGTGTGATATCTCTCACCTTATGTACAGAGCTGGGAAGTAGTGCCAGGTAGAAAGAAACATTAGGGGGTCCAGCTTTCCAATTAGTGACCCAAAGCAAGAATGAGGGAGAAAAATAGGTGAAAGGTAGGTAAAAACAAAGAAAAGAGAGGAGAGAAGCAAGGTGATGACAAGGTGTGAAAAAAGAGGGAAACAGGTGTGTGGCTAAAAAGGCTGAATTCACAGTGCCTGGAAGTGCAAAAATATTCCAGCCCACGTTACTGATTACAATGCGGATGAGAGATGTTCCGTATTCCTGCACTGAACTGTCACCTTCCCGCTTTTCTTCCTCTTGGCTGTAGAAATATAACTGTCGTGCAGGAACATCCTCTGATGAGTCGGCCAAACATAGCAATGGAGGTCGATAAAGGTCATACATGACTCATTGCCCTTTAAAATCATGGTTGAACAAAGAAAGCTTCTAATGAGTCTTTTCTGATAACTTTTATTAATTATTGTACTTTGTTCAGCAGTACAATACTTTAAATTACAAGGTGACGAGTCGTGCCACATAAAGTATGTGCGTAATTAGACTGATTCTTTTAAGCAGCAGGGGTAGTTTTAATGAAATGTGCTTACAAAATAAATATTTTTTTGTTGGAGCTAATAAGAGGGTGTCGTGTTGTCTACCATCTAATTGTTTGCTTCAAAAACATAATCACGCACTTGCAGCTTGAGCAGCAGGGCAACTCTGTTTTATTCCTAAAGACCAATGCTTTAAAGAAAAATGGCGCAAAAACAACCCTATATTCACCTCAGGAAAGCAGAACATGAGATAGAGATATATATATATATATATATATATATATATATATACATACATACACACATATATATATATATATATATATATATATATATATATATATATATATATATGTGTGTATGTATATATATATATATATATATATATATATATATATATATATATGTGTGATATGGGAGTCATATTTGTGACTTTAATCCAAATACACACTCATCAGTCAATTCATTTTCTACTCCTTCCCTGCAGGGGTTAAAGTGGGCTGGAAAGGTCTGGAACGGCATTCTGACTCCTTCAGTTAATGAGCAATTAACTCTGACACGCAGGTTAATGCATATTATACATGTGTATTTTTTTTTTAAGTGGCAGGACATTTCAAATGGAACTTTTCAAATATTTCAAAAAATATCAGCAAACACACAAACGTTTCTGTGCAGTTTGTCACAAAGTGTGTCTGTGAGCTAAATGTACAGCTGCTGTGTTTTCCAGGGAGAGGGTAAAAAAAGTTACTGTGCACTGACAGATGAGGAAATTTTTAAGAAAGATGGAACGTGACAAGAACATGAGAAGTTGCTGAATTATTTTTAAATGAAATGTTGCGTTACTTAAACACGTTAACTTGGACTACTGCAGTGAAGTTTACATTGATGCCACTATGTTTGACTGGTGCAGAGCAGGCTGTGGTGTTCATGGTCAGTGATAGGTTACATCAAGGCTAAAATATATACTAAATATATACGGATGATTTTAAATTACATTTGCTCACTGAAATTTACCTCTTTACACTTGCTTTACAGTGATAAATAAAAAATAAAAATGTGCTTATATCTTGTTGATTAAATCCACAAAGATAGTTGAATATCAGGGCAGCAGCACGATCACAGCTTGTGCACAACAAAAACAAAAAGTCTATTTGTGCTGCCAAAAATGTTATGTGACCTATGTAGGAAAGAGCAGTGAGAATGAGCAGAACATCTTTCACATACAAAGTAGACAAATACATTTATTCATACTGGACTAAAATCCTATTTTAACCGGTTAAGCTTTTCTTTCACCGGTGGCCTGGGTTACATTTACATGAACATACAGACCCTCATCTCAAAGCTCAAGGTCAATCCCATACAGTATTATAGAAAGCAAGGGAGTCATACTGTATGTTTGCATCATCTCTGCACTTTACGACAAGATAAAGAGGTCAAAGCAAGACAGAGTCAGCGTTTTCCAGAGGCAGATTACACAGGCCCCTATAGCTGCAGGATTACACACGAGAAGGGGCCACAAGATTAATATTGAAGGGATTTAAAGGAAAACTTTGCCCTGTGTGTTATACAGTGTTTTCATTCATTCGTTGTCCTCAGGTTTTCAAGTTTTATGGCACTTTGAATTTGCTTCCGTCCTTGGTTAAGGTCATCAGAGAGCCTGGTTTTCCTGATTGCCAAAATTAAAGATAGTCAATGTCGGCAACCCCCCCCCAAAAAAACAAAACAAAAACAAAAATCACTGTTTTCAAGGTGAGGAATGAACTTACTGTAAGCTGTTTAGACATTAATAAATGTTACACCATTAGCAGTTAATTTTGATTGTACTGTTTGTTTGCAGTGGAGGCACTGGATCACTTCTCTTTATAGTTCAGTCATTAAGGTTCCCCGTGTTCCCTAGGGAAACAGAAATGGTTCTAACAAGGACGAGGAAGAGAGACAGAAAGGGAAACGCAGTGTGGGGTTGTCTTATCATTGTGGAGCAGGGTCGCTCCGAGACTAAAAACCATGAACTAATTTCATACCAAATTTACATGAAAATTGCTATTAATTAGTTGGCGATATTAGGCATGTTGGAAACAATTATTCGATCCACATACAAACATTATTATGGAAATGTAATTTTGCTTGTGTTCCCTGTGCGAGGCTGTAAGCTGGCACTTAAAGAAAAAAGCCTAGTTTTTCAAGGCCAAGTGTGTGTGTGTGTGTGTGTGTGTGTGTGTGTGTGTGTGTGTGTGTGTGTGTGTGTGTGTGTGTGTGTCGGGGATCCACTCAAAAGTTTCCCCCTTTTGCTTTGATTTGTTGGATTCTGCGTCGTGTGATGCTCCAGGGCCACGACCCTTAGAAGTGAGCAGCATGAAGCGGTCGCATGGCGACAACCGGCGACAGGTTGCCACGACAATAACTGTTGTGATAGATCTCCCAGCCTTCTATTGTCTCTTGGCAATGCTGCGGTGTTTGTCTTACTATCCTTCGCCATGAGCGCTCATTCATCATCCTGCAGCTCAAAGCGGGCACATCCCTTGCTAACAGTGGACCTGATTAATATTTAATCGCTTTTTAAAACATTGCCAGATGTGTGTGTGTTCTTTTTTCGTTCCCCCCCAAACTTGGCTCTCTCTGAACAAAAGTAACATTTGCTCCACTTCCCACTGCGTGTCACCTCTGACACATTTTAAGTAATGAAACACTCCGGAAATTAAATCTGAAGGGCCACAAAAGTGGGGCAGCTCAGCGTGACAGTCCATTCTAATAAAATTTGTCTGAATATGTAAGCGTGTGTGTCTCATTGCTGCCACCCTGCCTCTTCCTGTGTACATCCTCCAAAGTTTCATGTTCGGCCATGAAGCACCACCATCTGAAGCGTTGATGCCTCAGGTTTGTGTGTGCGTGCACATCAGAAGTGGAGAGCAGCTGTTTGAAGCCACAGCAGATGGCTCCTCCTCCGCTCTCCTGAAGCTCATCACATCTAACCCTTTGAGAACATAGACCTTCACATCAGAGACAATAAGATCAGTGTTCATCTGTGCAGCATTTATATATTTACTGTGGGTTGTCTGAAAACAGCCTTGAGGCCTGCATTTAGTTACTGCTAATAACATGATTTGTTTTTACCTGCCTAATAAAACAGTTAACTACTTTCATCTTTATTGTATTTATCTATTACAGTATTTTTAGACTTTGTGGGATGTGGTGCAATGTTGGGAAAAATGGTACCCTTTAAACCCCTGAGTACAAAAAGTACATTTTGGTTTGGTGTAGACTGCAAAAGCAGTCATTTTCCCACATAAACATGCTGTTCATAACGCAAAAAAACAAACAAATAAAACCTGCCTTTTTCTGTTCATTTACATGTAAAGTAGTTCAGTGCATGCAGTCATTGAATATTATTGATTTATTTTCTTTGAAGAAAAAACAGAGTGAAAAAACGGGAAGCTACAGGGCTGTGTCAATACATGATTTAATATTTAACAAAAATATAGTGTGTTAGACTTTTTCTTAATGAAACTGAATCATAAAGTAGGTTTTTAAATGAGTGATGAACTTTATTTTGTTTTTCTCTAAGCTACTACAGTCAGATGCCCCCTTTAACCTCTTGATGTCTCCCATTATCTTCCCATCTCCTCACTCGCTTCATCATCATGCTCAAATCCATGTCCCTTTTGGTTTTCTTTAGATTCCTACGTTGCTGAAAGTTTATCAACAAATCTCAATTAGGATTGCCACTCCAGTGACATAATTCTAGGATTCCTTCACCTTCTCTCTGTAGTTCAAATTCTATTTCAAGATAAACTCACTCCTATCCACTTGAGCCGCTAACACATTACCCTCAGTTCTGGAAATCCCAGGATGCTTCTCTTTAAACCTTGGTTGTTTGTTATTGCATGAAGCCACATATCGGTCCCAGACTGGATTCTTATACCCACTTCCATCAAGTTGCAGCAGATGGCAAGAGGTTTCTTCCTGTTGAAAAGGAGTTTTTCCTTACTATTGTCACCAAGAGCCTGCTCAAGGACAGTTGTTTAATTGTTAGGGTTTTCTCTATATTATTGTAGGTCTATTATTGTAGCACCTTGAGGCAATTGCAAATGTAATACTGAATAACAGCAACCTCCAAAATCTTTGTAAATCTCAATCAGTGCTGCTTTCTGCTCTCTGGGGATCTAACTGGCCTTGGAGCTGTTGCCAGTCCTCACTTAAATTTTCCCCTAAACTGCAGTTTCAAGCTCAAACATCTGCCGTTCTCTTTCAATAAATACTTTCTAATCATAATTGAGGTAGTGTCCCTGCTAGTGAATTTAACAGCTACGCTTTTAAATATGTTATCACTTCAGACCTTCTATAAAAATGCACTTCAACCTTGACTGAATTTATTTCCCTTCACTTAAAAAAATATATACAAATTCTTATCCCAAACTGGCTCTGAGAAACTGCTCCATGCATTCATGTCAAACAGGATACTGTGACACTCTTTTTTGCAGAATTGTGATTTCATCTTATTCAGAATGCAACAACCAGAGTCAATACATGGAAATGTTTGAACATATTACATTAGTATTGAAATCATTTGCTGCCAGTTCAACACAAAGTTACTTTAAAATCCTTCTATTAGTTTATAAAGAACTCAGTTGTTTGGCACCCCAGAACATCTATGACTTGCTCAGTGTCTATACCAAGACACTAAACCTCTCAGATCATCAGGTACAGCTCTTCTAACTGTTCCCAGAATTAGATCTGGTGGTCATCTTTTTTGGAACACGCCTCTGATCTGAGGTCAGTTCCATCTGTGTCTACATTCAAAAACAGTAAATGTTTTTATTCTTGCAGGTTTATGTTTTTATGTTCTTATCTGTTATAGTAAGCACATTACGTTTACGTGCAATATGCTATATACATGAAATATGGTATGTAAATAAAACTGGCATTGACATTTAAAAACTAACCACTGTAACTTAAAGTTACAGTGGTTAGTTTTTTACCACTAGATGTCCATAAATTGCAGAATCCAGTCAAATCATAATATTAGCTTTGATCGCTGCCATAATCATGTTTTAGTCAGCCAGGATAGATTTAAAACTGTACGTCATAAAGGTCGTGGCTGCTCGGTGGCTTTCTACTACTTTTTGAACTGGATCCAGATGCACCTGTGGAAGGCTTTCAGTTTACTGTTTATCTCAGCTGCTAATGCTGGGTGAGAAATATCTACCCCTATTTGCTCTGGAAGAGGCATGGCTTTGTGAAAGGAGTCTGATATGGGTCAATGAGTCAGAGAAGCTCACTTCTGACCAATGACAGCCATACTGAGGTGAGTTGTTGAGGATATGTAGAACTGCTAGTAGGCCTGCTGTGTTTGCCACTGTCAGCTGCTGTTTGCTGTTGTTAGTGAAACTGTCTTTGAATTCAACTTTGCTGGACTCACAAGCTTAGTGAATAAACTGTCATATGATGCAACACTTGAGCCTAACATTAGCTGACATAGTTCTTGTTGTTATTTAACAAGCTCTTGCTGGCTATCCAGATTTCTTTCAAATCATTAAGTGCACTTTGTTGCCCAATCAGACAAACATGAAGAAAACATTTAAAACAGATTTTTTGCTCTGTTTATGTCAGATTTTCAGCAAGACCTGGTTTGTCCCCCACTCAGTTTCAGTGTCACAATATTTTGAACATTTATCTAGGTGATGTTTTGTTTTGGTCTGAACCTCCGGTGCTCTATGTAATATTCAAAATCTGAATATCATATAAGGCAGCTGATAAATGCTGTCATCATCCTGCATGTTACATGCTGCCAGCAATAGAAACAACACTGTCCAGGAAACAAGTTAGACCTGGTTTTTGTCAGATATAGCTCTTGGCATACAATAAAGAAAGTTTAGCTTTTGTTGTATTAAATGACAGATTTAGATGACGACATGCTTCTTGGAAAACCTCAGTAGAGGCTGTCATTATCATTTACCTAGAAGTGGCACAGAACTAGTTCTTCCATCTCTCCAGCAGAAATCTCAGTTTCAGTTCAGGCCTTCTGAGATAACCCCATATTTTGTGAACGTGAAGCAATTAAAAATCTATTGAAATATTGTCTAAAAAACACATGTAAAAGTCACACTAGGTTGTACAGTGCAACATGGCACAGAATTGAATATATTCACATCAAGTGATTGTGGTTGAAAAACAAGTTGATGCAAGGAGTTTTTTGTTGAAGTTAAACTCTGAAACCAAAGGATGAGGCGATTTCACTTGAAGCACTGGTTCTGACTGAAGGCAGAATTTGTGTTTGCTATAAAAAAATTAAATATCTGCAGTGAACCATCTAAGATTAATGGCAGATAAGCTGGTAGAAGAGGTTTGCTGTTTCATCTCTCAGCCCTCCTGTCCACATGCTGAAGTGTCCTTGGAGAAGACACTGGACCCCAGGTTTGCACCAGTGGCAGGCTAGTGCCTTTGTAATAAGGGAGAGATAATCAACCAGCTTAACTCCCAACTACTCGCACTAACAAGGACGCATATGTCCGCTTTAAGACCGCTGACTTTGCCCTGGGAGATTGGAAAACAATCCTTCAGTGCAGCTATACAGACTGTGTTCCATAAAGCAGGATTTATGAGCTTTAACTTAAAATTAATGGAAAAAAAATGATCCAGTGAAGGCCCAGCTGCCAGAAATTAATTATCAATGTGGCCACGTTTTGGAATGCACATAGCCTACACATGACAAATAACAAAGTGTAAATAAAAGGGTAAAATAAGATAAACCCTAAAAAACACATGAGGCATGTAAAGTTTCACAGAAACTCTCAAAAGTTACTTTAAAAGCTCTTTCCATAACCTGCATAAAAGTTGTCCCCCACGTACTGTTAAGTTACATGGTAGGATTTTGCACTACTTAAATATGACGGGCTAACTCTTCAACTCCAATCGGATTTGCATCTAAAGTTTCTAAAGGCATAAGCCTGGATTTCCCAGTGTCACACATTGTAGCCAACCTTCAAATAGTAGGAATGGAAAGTAAACTTGTGGGCTTCAGAAAGACAACACATTGCAACTGCCTTGCATATGTGTATGACACCCAAATCAAAAACCCAAGAAGTAGAGGCCTTCATCAAAAACATCAACTCAATGGACAGAAACATCACCATCACTGTGAGGTAGCTTGCTGGAAAGCAGAAAGACTGGCAATCTGAAAAAATACAATAAAATCAAACACAGAGAGAAGAGTGGTTGGCACAGGGGAGCGGGAATTAAAAGCCACCGGGTGTTTGCATGAGAAGGAGAGTGAGTGTCTTCTGAAGTAGGACAGAAGCACATTCTCACACACTCAGGCTTGATCACAACCTCTTCAGCAACACTTTTCAAAATACAGGCTAGTGCTCAGCCTTCGGGTTCAAGTACCACAGCGGTCTGACATTTTTTTTGTTTTCACTAGCTATTTAGTTTGATTTCAACATTGGGTTTATAGGGAAATAACCCATGATCTGTTGTAGTCTGAAGTGTTTGCTTATCCTTCCAGAAAGTGCACAGTAATGAGCCAAAACATTGTGGTTAATAACACAGGCATGCACTCGGTTACCTAACAGAAGCCTGTGGTATACTGGTGTGAACATGTTATTGGCCTCAAGTCCAGTTATCTGCAGACTGGAGCTGATGATGAGCTGAGCATGATTTATGCTCCTTCTGAAGTCTCCACTTCAGATTGTTTCTTGTAGATGGATGAGCCAGTAAAGGCCGCCTTCTTCCTGAAAGAGAAGACACCATTTGGGATTTTAAGCCTGGGTTGGTAGCTAACAGCCCTGTAGCGGAGCCACCACTTCTATTCCTTCAGGAATACTGCTGCTTTGTGTTCCTTTTTGTGTTACTATGCTTTTTGCTATGTTTCTCTAAGAAGACAAAGAACAAGAGTTCTAAGAACTTAAAAAGAGAGTGGGGTCAGAAGAGCAGGTAACATGTAATAGACAGGCTGGTCCACTGTCCACAAATGCAGATGTGGGATTACTGCATGCAGAAGTTGCATAACCAGGAGGAGGAGATTTGAATGTTTTTTATTCACTACCGACTTCTTGCGTTAAAATGTATGAAGTGCTTTCCGGGGTGCTTAAATGCCAGATATGATTAAGCTAGTCAGCTAACATGTATATCTATGTAAATGTGTTAATAATACCTGTTTAAGCGATTTCCCATGATTATTTTCATGTTGGCTCAAAATAAATTATCTCTCCCTCCTGTTACTGCAACTTACTCCAACTTCTGCATGTGTGTCTGTCCTCTTCATATTTTGGAGAGGCAAAGCATGACACGGTGGACCGGCATGCCTATTACACATTTAGCCGTAATATTGGGTTGCATCACAATTATGGAGGTGAAGAATACTTAAATGACTTACAGTTTTCCCCCACAGGATCCATCACAGTCAAGCGGACCTTAGCTCGCCTCATCACCTCATTGTTTTCGTTTTTCCAAGCCGTTTATAGCATGCAACCACTTAACTAACAATAAACTCATTATTATATGTAGTATTTCACATAAAATGAGAAATTGTGGCATTTTTTGTTGTCCTTAATAATGTGAAACTGTAAACGTGAAATGGAAATGTAACAGTGTGTGAATCATGTGACTTACAGGTCAGAGACAAAGGTTGGCCCTTTTTTTTCTACTTAAGCACTAAATGTGGCTAAATATGTCTTTCTTTTTGTATGAAAGTCACACAGTGTGGCAGTGTTACATCAACTTTCCCTCAAGGTGAACTGACAAGATGAAGAGTAGTGCAAAAGGTCACAGAGAGTTGGAACAGCTGCATTTAACCAGAGCCCACTGAGGTCAAGGATATCGGTGAGCATGTTTTTAGGGAGCTGAGGCTGAGCTGCAGCATTTGTCTTCATCGCCGTGATCAGCCGCAGGATGGAGAGAAAGAAAAAGGATGGAGATGATGAATGGTATTAAATGGCAAGATAACAAACAAGCATCACATGGCTGTGTGCTCATGTTGCATGTGTGCGTGCACCCAGGTGTAAATCAGACGACGTGCATGTGTGGGTGCATCTGTTTGAGAGTAATTTGCTGTGATGAATATCCTCATTACTCAACGTGTCCTTTGACATTTCCTTTGGCAACCCATTCACAGCTCCTAAGAAGAAAAGAAAAACACAGTGATTGAATGGATGTGTTTAAAATATTTAAAATATCACATAAAAAGCACGTGGCTATAAAGAAGAAAAGACCCCCCACCCCACCCCCCTTAAAATAATAGCTCTTTAATTATGATGCAAAATAACCACAAATAAATGAAAACTTGCAGGCAGGATGGGATTACAGTTTAGTTTTATTATGTTTTCATGAATGCTTGACTTTTCATGTGAAGATCTCTTAGTTTTGGAAATTTTCATTTGCACTGTTCTTCTAGTGTCTGTGACTTTAGAGTGTACAGACATTTTTATTAATAAGACCTCAAATTGCACATTTGTTCTACACAAAAATGGAGTAATTAAAAAGGCTTAACACCTTAGAATTATGTGACGAAGACAAAGGACAAGTTACCAGAGGAAGGGAAGCAGGAATAATTATTGCGAGAGAGACAGATGCACAGACAGGAGGGTATAGGGTTGAAAAGGAGAGAAGCATGCTGAGTGCAAATTATCACACTGGGAGGTCAGAAATGTATGGTGAGCTTATGAACTGACAAGATAGTACAGAACGTGTCTAATAAACTGGGCTTGGGTGGGACATTTGTTTTGATCTATGTCCTCCTAGATGTCTTCATGATAACAGTTTTAGATCTTACAGCTGCAGGTGAAAGGGCTCACTTGTTCCCACTATTCACTACATCCATTCCCCAGATATCAGTGTGGAGTGCCGTCAGGTATCTTCAATTAATTAATTCAATTTTAACCTTTTTTTTTTTTTTTTTTTTGGATGTTCTCCTTCTCAAGACCTGCCAACCTGACAGCTACCCTGGTGCCAACTTCTGCCACTTTCTGAGAAGGCTGGTGTAAGCTGTGAGAAATCACTCTGGGTTTAGAGGAGACTTGGAGGAAGTGGGGGAAGGGAGGGCAGGGGAGTCCTTGTCCTTCCCCTTGATTATTTTGAATCTGCCAAAGGAGTTTACTTCATTCTCGGTACAGGTGAGAAGGATCTTACTTTCGACCTTACTTTCGTTGAGCTTCGACCTTCGTAGGACCCCCATTTATACCACAGATAGATTAAAATCTTGGAATATATGGGGGTCAGTGAATTAAAAAAAAACATGATTTATTGTCCTATCCAACTGGGAGCCAGACTGGGAAGCCTAAAGTAACCCTGTTAAAAGTTTAATCAAAGCAGACATCTGTGCATACAAGGCCTTTAAACTGGATGAAGAAAGGCCTGAGCCTTAATTGATGCTGAGAAGCAGATGATTAAGGAAAAACATGGGTATTGTCATTAAATTGGTCAATAAAAGGCCCCAAAAGAGTTCTCATGGATAAACAACAGTATAGGCTGTAAGCAAATAGACAGCTAGAAAATAAACAATACTTTAAGCAGATCCCCAACACAAATCATCATCTAGTCCAAGGAAATTAGAAGACAATACACTTTCCATATCATGCTAAGTCCATACTGTACCTGTAAAGCAGAGGAACCTCTTAAGGACTAAGGACCTGCTTAGTCTGTTGTATCTGCTGCCCAAGATCCATAAAGCAACCGCTTTATGGATCTTGGGCAGGTAAAGGTAACGTCTCACCTGACCAACCAAGCTATGTGAAGGACACCAGGACTCCAAGAAGGATATCACTTCTTGGAGATTATCCACCTGGCAGCCATGCCCCTAAGAAAACCCTCCTCTTGACAAGTGATGCTAATACTCAAATGGCTTTGAGGCCTGTTTTCAGACAATGTCCCAATGTCAAAAGACTGGATTAAGGAATCTGAAAAAAGGGGAGAAATGTTCACAATCATATGCGAGCATATATATGAGCGAGTTGGAGAGGGGTACACTGGCTTTGTGCTCTCAACACCAATCTTTTACTTTAGGTTCTGGGATAATATGTGCTCAAGGCTATGAGCGACTTTGAGGCTTTGCATACATACCCAGTGTGTATGCAAAGGCACTTTACTAGGCACTGTGGTGTAGTTTGAGCAGATTCAGGGAAGAAACCAAAACAGGATGTTGACAAAGGTCTGCTTCAAGTAGAATAATATGCATGCACTCTTGCATAGGTCCACCTAATATTCTTCACACACATTTGGGGGTATAGTGAAGTTTCAAATGATCCACTTCCACAGAATAAGAGTAATTTACATTGGGTGGCAGGAACCCTGTTTCAGAAATTCAGAGTCTCAAACGGAGGGGATTTCTGTTCAAGAAACAAATTTGCAGGGAAATTCTGACATTCTTCTCTTACACCTCTGACACAAACCCTCAGACACATGTCCTGTCTTCAAAGAATGGAGAAACTGTAGTTCATGTCCTTCAGAGGCCCCAGATATACAAGAAAACTATTTTTGCCCTTCTTGAGTACTTTCAACACTATATTGTTCCGGAGAGAACTTGAAAGAATTGGCTAAAATTATGGTTTTTGAAATGAAAAAAATTTAAAAATGGTTTGATGTAAATGAGTTATCACTGAATTTGGAAAAAACAAAGTTTATGATATTCGGAAACCGTGTAAAGGAGAAAGAGATAGTATTATCTATAGAGGGAGTATTAATTGAAAGAGTGACAGAATTCCGTATTCTGGGTGTAATAGTGGATGACAAGTTAACATGGAAATCACATATTGAACATGTTAAAAAAAAGTTGGCTAAAAGTATTTATATCCTGGGTAATGTTAGATATATATTAGATTACAAGACAATGAGAATATTATATTTTTCATTGTTTCTACCCTATCTGAGCTATTGTATTGAAGTATGGGGAATACATACGTGACTAATATGAAACCATTATATTTATTACAGAAGAGAGTGCTTCGAATTATGCATAATGTTAAATATAGAGAACACACTAATAATTTGTTTATAAAATCGAAATTGTTAAAACTAGAAGACATAGTGAAATTACAGATTTTAACTATTATGTTTAGGGCGAAAAATAAAACACTACCTCTTAAGTTACAAAGTTTATTTGTATTGTGTTCAGAAAACGGGGACGGCAGAAGGAAGTTTTATTTTAAGCACCGGTTTGCTCGAACCACACAAAGGCAAATGTGTCCAACACTCATAGGCATAAGAAACTGGAATTCTCTCAGTGATCATCTTAAGTGTTGTATAAATGTTTCTCAATTTAAAATCTGCTATAAGAATAAAATGATAAACCAATATGAAGAAGTTGAAAAGAATAGAATTTAATTGTAGAAAAATGATCCTTTTAGTTTGATATTTAGTGGTATTGCTCATTGTTGAGTATATTGTTCTGTTTGCTTTGTTTTGTTATGTGCAGAAAATTGTCATAGTGTAATTTTGGTTGCCTACTTGTATTATCACAGATAGGGGGCAGGTATCAATAAGAATTTATTCTTCTTCCTGCTCCTTTTCATGCATGGAAACAGTGTTACTTTAATTGAAAGGACGGTTGTGTATGGGAATGCATTACTGCTGTACCATGTGTGAAACAAAAAAATAAAATAAAATAAAAAATATTCCCTTTCAATAAATCCTAGAGACAAGCTTTGAAAACATTCAGGTGGAGTTATATGCCTCGTAGATGTAAGGGGTCATGAGGGCATAAAAAAACATAGACCGATAGAAGGGTGGTGGGGGGTGGGTTTTGCACTCTTTTGCTTAACTATTGTCAGCAACATCCTGTCACCGCCTGGAGTGGTTGACTGGTGGTTGTAGATTCAGAAAGTAGGTACTTATGTTGAACATTTTTCATTTTCAGTGTGTAAGTCACAACAGATGTAAAGTTCCCCTCTTTACACAGTGTTTTGTAGAATACACTTTCCCCTTCCTGTTCTCCTCTTTATTTCTTCTCACTCTGCCGCTGTCTAGTTATGTACTATAATGGATAATCCTTAATATCCCAGGGGTGGCTGTAGCTCAGGATGTAGAGCAGGTTATCTACTAGTTGGAAGGTCGGTGGTTAGATCCCTTGCTGCTCCATGTCAAATAACCTTGAGCAAGATACTAACCCAAGTTGCTCTCCAGTGCATTCATCAGAGTGTGAATGCTAGATAGAAAGCACTCAAGCTTAGAAAACAGTCCTTGTATGAATGGGTGAATGAGGCATGTTGTAAAAAAGTGTTTTAAGTGCTCAGGTAGAAAAACATTATATAAGAACAAGTCCATAACCTCTCCATCATTGGTGGATAGTCACAGGAGCACATTTCAGGAAAAAATCTCCATTGATGCAACACAGGAAGTCATCCCAACTAGCAGTCATCTAACATCACAGCTCCTCCCTAGTTACTTATTTACTTTTGCCATATTGGCTCTTGAATGGCCTTAGTTTTTATAGAGTTGCGTATGGTTTTGATATTTTTCCTGTCTTCATATTTTCTATCTTCAGTATTTACTTTTCAGTTGTCTGCAACCAGTTTCCTTTTGGATTAATACAATATTCTGATTGTAACAGAACTGTGTCATTTCATAACTCACATTAAAGTTACCCAACATTCTCGGGATGCACACATTTAGAGGCCATTTTCATTTATGACTATAGCTTTGTAAAGAAAGCACAAGTAGCTAGATGTCATGTTTTTTGCACTTTGAAGGGCTAAAAAACACAAGGATGGGCTACTCTTATTTTTTGGGCCCAAGCTGAGGACACAGTCAGTGTTGATTGTAATATGTCAAATTAATTAATCGGCTCTCTCAGAAGTCCCAGGTGGCCTACATCTGAGTTAAGTTTATTTATTTATTTATTTGAATGACTCAAAAATTCAGATGAGTGGGTTAACAAGTCCAAAAAGGAGTTGTTTTCTAATAAGGTCCTGCTTGTCGCATTTAATGCATCCCATCTCCAGTTGAACTGATTTGGCCATCACATGTAAGTCACCGGTTAACTGAACAGAGCAGCTCTGATCACACTGCAGACACATCTGACATCAGGTCTTTAGGATGGTGTCCTTTGTCATTTATACATAATTATGCCAATGTGGATCCAAAATCACACTTCATGGTGTTGGGAAATATAGACTTCTGAAAATAAACCCCAGCAGTTTGTGAAAACAGAATGTCAGGATTTTGTCGTCAGTGAACATGAAATTGTAAACAACATTGTCAGGAGAATGTTTGTTTGTTTTTTTATTTATGGAGAGAAAGCAGGGAGCATGTTTTGCCAGTTGCCATGTTACCATGGTAACTGGCAAAACATGTTTTGTTTTTTGTTTTTTGTTTTTTTAAAAAACATGTTTATAAATAAGTGGCAACATTGTATCCAACACATGGTATTTTTCTAAACCTAACAAAGTAGTTTTCAATGCCTAATGTTGGCAAATTCACACTGAGGAAAACACACACACACACGTGAAAAGTTGTGTCCATCTACATGAAACAAGATCAAAGGTTGTGACTGTATCATGACCTGCCATGAGACAGGGTTGTTGACTTATTCCTCGTGCTCCATATTTGGTTTCTGTTTAAAAACAGGTGGCGTGATCAAATGCCAAGTTTTAATACCACAGATTTCTGGAAATACTATACAAACAAGAACTATTAAAGTGTATGTTGTACGGGTTTCATTAACTTGCCACTGCTAGTTTTGATTTGGGGATAAGAGGGGGCAAAAATAATCAATATTCCAAATTTTGGAAGAATACTGAAGTTTGAAATGCTCTAGGTCACTGCTGATTGGTCAGATGTAATAACGTCGCTGCTACTTTCAGGTGCTCTTACTGTAACAGCATCTTTACAGGTCTACCTAAAAAAATCAGTCAGACAACTACAGCTCATTCAGAACTCTGCTGCTCGAGTCCTCACTAAGACCAAAAAAGTGGACCACATCAGTCCAGCTCTGAGGTCTTTATCCGTCAGAGGATAGACTTTAAAGTTCTGATGCTGGTCTATAAAGCTCTGAATGGTTTAGGACGAAAATACATCAGTGACCTCCTGACCCAGTATGAACCTTCCAGATCCCTCAGGTCATCTGGATCCGGTCTTTTATCAGTTCCCAGAGTCAGAACCAGACACGGAGAAGCTGCATTCAGCTTTTATGCTGAATGTTCTCAGCTGCATTTGAATAAAGCACCAAATCCACACTTTTAAGCTTAAATTTCAAAACTAACATTTTAACTACTGATTTTATCTATTGTTCTGATTTTATCTGCTTTGATTTTATATACTGTTTTGTTTGTTTGTTTGTTAATTAGTTTGTTTGTTTGCTTGTTTTAATCAATTTTAAATCATGCTTTTTACTTGTTTTTGTTTCTAAACTTGCCTTGCCTCCTTTGCAACGAATGGTCAGCACTGCAGGTCAGTGAGTTTTGCTCCAGATGTCCTTTCTGCAACAACTCCAAAGGTAATTTGTGTCTCTCCAACTGGAATCGAACCTTTCACTTGCCAACCAACAGTGTTCACCACTACACTTTTAGTCACATCTGCCAGACAAGTTTAGTATTCAGCTTGTGAGGACCCCCCCCCCCCCCAAAGCAATATTAAACTGAACTGAAAAAATCCAAATGTAAATTTCTCATGAACCATTGGGTGACATTTATCAGTACCACTATTTAGAACTTAAAACTGCATTTCTTTGTTGAAATTAAATGTGTCCTCTTTGCAGAAAATCTCAGAGATTTCAAATATAATTGATACATTTTTAGTCCACCATAGTCAGACTGATGTGTATTAATTTCCTTTTTCCCCCCCCAAATAATTTATTTGCCATAAATAGCCACATTTACCATTGCATTAATCAAAAACTAATATACACAGCCAGGAAAAATCAATTGTCTGCCTTGACGTATAAATCATCAAAATGTAACTGCAGCTCTGTTTGAGTGAGCTGCTGCTTTGTAATGGACTTTGCCTGATAAGAGATTTGTGTGCATTTTTGGTAGCCTTGGCTCAGGTGAAGTGACAGGACATCTCTCTATTGAGAGTTAATAGTACCGCTGCCCTGAAAGAGGCTCCTTTTGTCAGCAACTTTTTATGACATTTCTGGAATTTTTCTGCCAGCAAAATTTCTGTGGTGAGGAAAAAATGTTTGATTGAATTTTCAAAATTGTACACGAAACTACAGGTTAGCAGACTTTCTTTTAACATCTGGGTAAACTCGATCTACTGAGGAGGATCATGTGATAAGCTGAAAGCAGAGAAAAGGGTTTGCCAACTACAAAGCTTTGGTCTGTGAATAAAATATCAACAGCTCATTTCCAAGAACAACATGTAACGTTAAGATCTGTCCAATTTGGTTATAAAACAACTGTTTCCAAATCAGACCAAAATCCAAATAATAAGATGTAACATTATGTAATTACTTAGACCAATGTTTCAACTAAGCACCGCTTTCCAATTTACTTAGTAAAATCCACCAGTCTGCCACAATAAAGGAAGTGACTGCTATAATTCTAAAAGCAATCTTGACAGATGCTTATGACTTTATCGAACAGATGAGCTTGTCCCTCTCCCCACACCATCCCACAATTGATTGCCACTGGTGCACTTAAGTAGAACTACAGACAAAAGATTTAAAACTCTTCAAAATAGAGAAAGATGCATGCACAATCAGCATTGTATATGCTCTAGTTGGGCAAGGGTCAGACTGCTGCAGATGTTTAAGTTCCTAAATCAGAAAGAGGACAGGTAAAGCTAAAAAAGAAATTATCCAGAGTAAGAGCTGTAAAAAACAATCTGCAGAACATTCAATCTAAAGTTTCAATCTTTCAAACGTTACAAGGTATTTCACTCACCAAACTAACGTGAGCATTTATCCTGAAAGTGTAGTGAATATAAAATGAAATTATAAAGCCTCCGTCTCTCTTTATCAAGCTGCTAATGAGGATCCATGTAATGATTTAGCTGAGACAGTAGAGATATTCACCCACTTTTTCAGTAGTACTCCCAGTGAGATTGGATTTGCTTCTGTTGCAAACAAGAGAGATATGATGAGTGGAAGTTTCTGTTCAATCCAATTAAAACTGCGTCAGAGGAAGGACAGACTGAGGACGTCAAACCATCGTTTGTTAGTAATGAAAGTGTTTTTCTAAAAAAAAAAAAAAAAAAAAAAAAAAGGGAAATTAGCTCATCTATCATTTCTGACTCTTTGTGTGTGTGTTTTGTGTTTAAACAGTTTTTGGCCACATTTGCCATAATCCCTGTGTTAGCATTAATAGTCCAGAGAGTACTTTAGAGTGAAAGACCAGTTAATCTCATTTAAATCTGCTGATTATCAATACCAGCGTCACAGCTGTGCCTCTCTATCATTTGCATGCCACAGGGATTAGTGTAGGCTGAATGCCACTTCTGACCAAGCTACAGAATCAATCTACCAAACAAAACAGGTTATTTCACTGTTCCTTTCAATGTGTCTTCTGGCTTCTGCAGAAAATGGTGAAGTCATTCCAGGTTTAGCATATTTGAAGATGTGGAGTCAAAATCTTGGACCTTACCCTTCAACTTGAATTTAATTTGGGGGGAAAAGGGGGATGAACTTTCAGGGAGCCAAATCAGGCTTGTAGGGCAGTAAGTAATGACGGTGTTTGTGTGGCCAAAAGTCATAATACACATGTAGTAGTGTAGCATGCTCCTGGTCACACGCTTGACCTGATATGGTGCTTGGGTTTGGATGCTATTGACTCACCCAAGGGAAATGGTTGTTAACTGACCCAGCTTTCATAAGTGAAGACTATGGGAGGGTTTCCAGCTATGAAAATTGGTTTGCTTTTCACTGTGTAGGAAGCAAACATCACTTATACTCCTGTATTTTCCCTTTTTTATTATCTCTGGTGGGTTTTCTCATAAAAACCAAAGAATCCCAACAAAATAACAGGGGTAAAACATTACAACATCGCTGCCTTAGCTGAGAGTGTTTGCTAGTGCTGCAAATTTCCTTCTAAAAAATTAAAAAGAAAAATACCTGGGATTCCCATGAGGGTATGGGGCTGTTTGGAGCTTTTTGTTTTTGTTTTGTTTGTTTGTTTGTTTGTTTTTGCCTCGTGCGATAATCCAACCCTGTATTCAGGCCAAACATTGTGTAAACCTCTGCCTGTCTTGAAGTGGCTGGGGTGCAAGCACACAGGGCTCCAGCAGACATCAAACAATCAAACCAAACCCACTGTATAAAAGGCCCCAAAGTTCATATAATAGTTTTACTGGTGTTTATAAGTTTATATAAGTTCATGTAATGTTCCATCTTCTGTCAGTTTGGGCCAGCCCACCTTCTAGTGACATCATCCGGTTAGTAAGGTGGGCAGTTTAATGGCGGCTGAGCAGTGTTAGTCCGGAAGGGGTGCACTGATTCCTGGGGCATGTTAGGTGTGCGTAAATGACAAGTAAGTAGTGACCTGTGTCGTATTTTGCCTTTGTTGTGTCAGTACTGTAGTATGTTACCATTTAGGAGCTAATGTAGTCCATAGTTGGAGCGGTAGGCCACGCATGCAACGCGTGAGTTCACCCTCATTTCATATGCTAACTTATGTTGTTAGCTTGGCCCCGGTTTAGCTTTGTTGACGCATGTACGGTCGCTCGTATGTCCATAATGTCATTCCTGTGTTATCAGACCTTCTCTATATGTTGTATGTGACGCTTGTGATTGTTTACTTTGAAGTAGCGGAGTTTGTAGCGAACAATTAGGTACGTGGATTAATAAAATAGCGAACGTAGTATAACCGGAAGTATGGCGTCCCGCTTGCCCTTCACAATAAGAGCATTATAGCGGAATATAATGGGGGGCGCTTTTATTTTGTATAACTACCGGAAGTAGTTCACATGTACTGACGGTTGCTTAACCTCGCACTAATGCTATTTAGTTGCATAGTGTGAGCAGTTTGAAGTGTATTATATTTTTCTGATCTTTATATTTGATTATGTTAACTATGTTGTATTATGTTTATATTTGAGTATTTGACTTTTCCATTCTCTTTATTTATTGTTATTTCCCTTGTTTATTTCCTTTGTAGGAAACCACACACACACACACCCAGACACACACTTATGTACACCCGCTGTGTTACAGCCCCAGAAATCAAGCGGTGACAATAAAGTGCCTCAAACGGAACCTCAAGCTCTCTCCTTCTTCCGTGCTCTGGGCAATTTGGCCTTAAGTGGTGTTCTGGCCGACACACCGGGGTGACCGTAGTGCTCAAAGACTGAATCAGTGCCACAGCCGTGCCTGTCTTTGATCTCCACTACATTAATTGGTCCTTCGAGCCGGATGCGCTAGGTTCGCCTCAGAGATGGAACCAGGCCCAGAGTACGAGGCTCGTGGCGCACGCCCCAAACGACATGCTCGCCCACCTGTGCGCTACGCAGATTATGAGGTGGAGTACCCAGGCTACATTAGCCATGCATATAGAGAGGATGTAGAGCTCAGACACCAAGAGGACAAGGCCAGGATGACCTTTAGCCGCAACCTAGCCAGCCCTCAGTGGAGGCTGGATGCTATTCTCCATGAGACGGCCTCGCGCTATGGAGCTCAGAGCCAACAGCACATTCAGGAGAATCAGCTAGCCCCCCAGCTGTATCCAGAGAGATGGCATGGGGAACAAGCCTATGATCACTCTACTCCTCTACCCTTCGTGCTCCCCTATACACATCCAAATAAGGAAGTAAGTGCAGAGTTAGAGGATATCCGTCAGGAGCGCCACCTCATCCAGCAGAGCCAGCAACGTATGTCATCAGATCTGGTCGAACTCAAGGCACTGCGGGCAGAAATGAGACAGTTAGTGGAAGCTGTCCAGAGCATGCAGGGCCCATCTTCTCTCCAAACCAGTAAGTCAATGCAGTCACCGCTACCGGGTGATGCACCAGAGATTGAGGAGGATGATGACTGGCCTGCCCCACCACCGTGGCCAGATCCAATTGAGGAAGCGCCACTGCCTAGTGACCCACCAGTGTTGAACCCCCATCGCCAAGATGCATGTATGTTTCCAGCCATTAAGACAGAGGCAATGGCAATCCCACCTGCTAATATGGTCGTGGACCACCCAGGACAGAGTCTGTCATCAGATCCTCCACCAGCTCTCAGGTTTCCAGATAAAGCCTCCCATAATTCACCTCCCTGGTTCAAGCCGGTTCATCTCCCACCTCGCCCAGGCAGTTTCCCACTGGGTGGGTCCAAGCATCCGCGCGCCGCCTATGGGGACAGTAAGACTGAGCATGGCTGTAATCTAGCATCCCCTGAGCAGCAGTTCAATCTGTCCTCTCCACAGCCACTGCCGGACAGACCGAATCCGGGCAGGACTCCTATCACCTCAGAGACAGTTTACCGTGGTCCCCGCCCAACAATCCCCAACTTCTCCAGTCGAGACCCTAGTGAGTTTGCTAGGCTTAAGATGGCATTGGGGAATCTTCTACCTGAGGACACGACTGAGCTGTTCAAGTATCAAGTGTTGGTTGATCACCTGCACCTAGAGGAGGCCAGATTAATAGCCGATGCTTACCTCAACTCTGCCACACCCTTCACTGATACGATGGAGGCCCTCAATGACAAATTCGGCCAACCACATCAGATAGTGCTGAGGCGTATTGCTGCGATGATGGACTCACCTGACATCAGACGTGGAGACGTCTCGGCATTTGAGAGATTTGCCCTCCAGATACAGTCACTGGTGGGGATGTTAAGGACACTAGGCCCAGAAGGAGAAGTGGAACTACACTGTGGTTCACATGTTGCTCGTCTGCTTAGTAAACTACCCCCCGAGCAGAGAGCGGAGTTCCGCCGCTGCATGTTCCAACAAGGTGTGAGGATGCATACCTTGGCAGATCTCGCAGGGTGGCTCAAGTATGAGTCCTGGTGCCAAGACTCTGAAGGGCAGCTAGCAGTGAAAGGGACAAAGGAGAAACAGTGGCCCAGGCCTGAGGTGCGCCAGGGTAGGAGATCCATCACAGTCCTTCATGGTGCAAAGGAGGTAATGACGAACCCACAGGCTTTGAGGCCAGGTGGTGTGGCCAGTAAGAACAAGCCATACTGTCCATTCTGTAACACGGAAGAGCACTATCTTAGTCAGTGCACAATGGTATCCAAGTTGACAAAGGACCAGCTAACAGAGTGGATAAAGAGTAACAAGAGGTGCTGGCGCTGTGCACGGTCACACCAGGCAGCCCAGTGCAATCTGAGGAAGACTTGCAGCCTCTGCCAAGGGAAGCACCTGCAGGTACTGCATGATGTCAATGTTAGAACACCTAAAGGGTCACTAACAACAGCGGTGGTGAGCGGTGACTCGAAGGCAGCAACCGACGTCCTGTATCTAGACAGACCCACTGAAGGCTGCAAAGTCCTTCTAAAGATTGTCAAAGTCTGCATTCATTATGGCAAGCGAACAATCAGCACTTATGCTGTACTGGATGACGGGTCAGAGAGGACAATGCTTCTGCCGGAGGCTGCCGAGAAGTTAGGCATGCAAGGGATCGCAGAGGACGTCCCACTGCGCACGATTAGGCAGGACGTGCAGACTCTCAGAGGTGAGTCAGTGTCGTTCTCTGTTTCTTCTCCATCAAGGCCCAGGACCAGGTTCAAGATTGCTGGGGCCTTCACTGCTGCACGCATCGGACTTGCAGGCCACACTTATCCCATGGAGCAACTCAGGGAAAGGTACAAGCACCTGATTGGTCTTCCGATCCACACCTTGTTAAATGTGAAACCTTTGCTACTCATTGGCAGTGACCATCCCCATCTGGTTACCCCCGTTGAACCAGTCAGGCTGGGACCTCCAGGAGGGCCTGCTGCTATTCGTACCAGGCTAGGTTGGGCGCTACAAGGGCCAGCAAGTATAGTTGGCCAGCTTACCCAACCGCAGCAGTGCTTGCTGACTTCTGTTGCACCTCAGGTCAGTGAGTTAATGAAACATGTGGAGAAACTGTGGCAGGTCGACATCGTTCCATTCCGAAACGAGAAGCTTGTTACTCGTTCAAGGCAAGACCAAGAGGCCATATGCATTCTGGAGACCAGAACTGTCCGAACAGAGGTTGAAGGCATACGTCGCTATGCCACCCCACTGCTTCGCCGGAAGGGGATGCCTCTACTGCAGGCAACTAAAGACGCCGTCATGCCAAGTCTACGGGGTGTAGAGAGAAGGCTGGCCAAAGACCCAGAACGAGCTGAGGCCTACAAAGTGGAGATGGAGAAGCTTATCAAGGCTGGCTCCATCATTAAGTGTGGCTCTGGGACACCTGTGACAGAAGGTCAGGAGGCGTGGTACATCCCTCATCACATGGTGAGCCATAATGGCAAGAACCGATTGGTTTTCAACTGCTCATTTCAGTACAGAGGACAGAACTTGAACGACTACCTGCTGCCTGGGCCCACCTTAGGTGCGTCGCTTCTGGGAGTCCTATTGCGCTTCAGAGAGCATGCAGTTGCAGTGAGTGGGGACATTAAAGGCATGTTCCACCAGGTTCATCTCTTACCAGAAGATCGTGCCCTGCTCAGATTCGTCTGGCGAGACATCAGCGACGAGAGCCCTCCAGCAGTCTACGAGTGGCGGGTGCTCCCGTTCGGAACCACGTGTAGCCCCTGCTGTGCCACATTTGCCCTGCAGCGTCATGTCATGGATAACAGCCAGCCAGATGATGACGTGAGACTCTCGGTCGAAAGGTGTTTTTATGTGGACAACTGCCTTCAGAGTTTCCCCACCGTGGAAGAGGCAAGGAAACTTGTCGACAGGTTACGGGCCATCCTAGCCTCAGCAGGTTTCGACCTACGTCAGTGGGCCAGCAATGAACGTGATGTCATCAGTCACTTACCACAAGAGAGCTGCTCCGCTAGTGTGGAGCTATGGCTGGCCCAGAACAAGGTAGATACCCCAGAATCTACCCTGGGATTGAGCTGGCTATTCCACACAGATGTCCTAGGCTACAAGCATCGTCAAGTTCCATATGCAGTCCCCACGATGCGCAATATCTACAAGGTCTTGGCCAGCCAGTACGACCCCCTAGGGTTCATCTTACCCTACACAACCAGAGCGAAGGTAATCATCCGCCATCTTTGGGACAAGCAAAGGGGTTGGGATGACCCACACCTACCTCAGGAGCTTATGCAGCAGTGGACAGCCTGGGAGGAAGAGCTGCAATTTCTACCTGAAATTACTCTTCCCCGACCATATGTGCCTAAGGAAGTGGACCCCTTCAGCTGTCAGAGAGAGGTGCACATATTTTGTGATGCCTCTGAAGAAGCTTATGGCTCAGTAGCTTACCTCCGGACCACTGGCAGAAATGGTGAAGTGCATCTGTCATTCTTGGTGGCCCGTTCCAGGGTTGCCCCTAAGCGGTTCCACTCCATGCCCCGATTGGAGCTCTGTGCTGCACTCACTGGGGCACAGCTCTCACAAGTGCTGGAAAGGGAGCTCACCCTTAGAATCGACCAGACGGTCCTATGGTCCGATTCTACAACAGTGCTGACCTGGCTGAGGTCTGAATCCTGCCGATTTAAGGTCTTCGTGGGCACTCGTGTAGCCGAGATACAAGAGCTGACAGACAGGCACTCCTGGAGATACGTCGACTCTGGAAGGAATCCAGCCGACGATGTGACACGTGGGAAGAAGTTGAAGGAGCTCACTGTACCAAATAGATGGAGCCAAGGACCATCCTTTCTCCTGCGCAGTCCAGACTCCTGGCCAGAGGATCTCAAGGTTGACCAAGCAGGAGATGCCTCGGAGCTGCGCAAAGCTGTGTTCTGTGGGACCACAGCAACTACTCCGTCAGGTCAGCCAACTTCAGATTTGAGCCGCTACAAAACCTGGAGTGAGATGTTAGAGGTTACAGCGCGGGAGCTACATGGGGCGGCCCAACCAGATGGTCATCCCACTGTTGAGGACTATCGCAAGGCGGAGAGGCTGATCCTACAGAGGGCCCAGATGGATAGTTTCCTGGAGGAGTACAACCTGTTGAAAGTCGGTAAGCCAGTTCCCAGGAGCAGTCGTCTTCTCTCTCTGTCACCCGAAGTGGATGAGACCAGACAGCTCATTTGTGTTGGAGGACGACTTCGTCGATCTGAAGATTTGGCTCTGGAGACACTCCATCCGATTATCTTAGACCCAAGCCACCCAGTGACCAAACTCCTGATCCAAGACTTTGATCGCCGCCTCCATCATCCTGGCCCGGAGCGGGTGTTCGCAGAACTTCGGCGCTCCTACTGGATTCTGCGAGGGCGTGAAGCTGTCCGGCGCTACCAACACCTCTGTGCTGATTGTCAAAGGTGGAGAGCTAGACCTACAGTGCCAAGGATGGCAGACCTGCCAGCAGCCCGGCTACGTCTATATAAACCGGCTTTCTACTCTACGGGAATGGACTGTTTCGGGCCGTTTGAGGTCAAGGTTGGTCGGCGTATTGAGAAGAGATGGGGAATCATATTCAAGTGCCTCACCACCAGGGCAGTCCACTTGGATGTTCTTAACACCATTGATGCAGATGCATTCCTGATGGCTCTTCGGCGATTTGTCGCCCGTAGAGGAACACCTGCCGAGTTGTTTTCAGACCAGGGGACCAACTTCAGGGGAGGTGAGAGGGAGCTGCGTGAGACCTTTCTGAAGATGGCCCCGGAACTACAACAGCTTCTAGCACCCCAGAGGATCAGCTTCCGCTTTAATCCTCCAGGTGCCCCACACTTTGGGGGAGCATGGGAAAGGGAGATCCGGTCGGTTAAGTATGCCCTCTATGCCACCGTTGGTGCTCAGTCAGTTCCAGAAGAAGTGCTTCGCACTGTACTCACCGAAGTGGAAGGGATACTCAATAGTAAGCCCCTGGGGTATGTGTCTTCCGATGCCAGAGATGCAGATCCGGTGACTCCTAATGTTCTTCTGATGGGGCGGCCGGATGGATCGCTACCTCAGGTAGTATACCCAGAGAGTGAGCTCCTCAGTCGCCGTCGCTGGAAGCACTCCCAGGTTTTGGCTGACCATTTCTGGTCACGTTTCATTCGTCAGTACATTCCCAGTCTGCAGACTCGCCAGAAGTGGCAAACAACGGCAGCTGATTTGGCTGAGGACTCTGTGGTGATGATCGCTGATCCACAGCTTCCCAGGGCTCTCTGGCCGGTGGGGAGGGTGATTAAAACTCATCCTAGCCCTGATGGACGCATCAGGTCAGCTGACGTGAAGGTGAAGGAGAGAGTCTACACTCGGCCAGTTGCCAGACTGGTTGTCCTCCCTGCGCTGCCCTCTGGAGAAGATGAGGACAGCTCTGCGTCGAACTCACCACAACCCTAGAACTTTGTTGCCTTATTGATGAGCAAATGTCTTACATACATTTGGGGGCGGCTGTATAAAAGGCCCCAAAGTTCATATAATAGTTTTACTGGTGTTTATAAGTTTATATAAGTTCATGTAATGTTCCATCTTCTGTCAGTTTGGGCCAGCCCACCTTCTAGTGACATCATCCGGTTAGTAAGGTGGGCAGTTTAATGGCGGCTGAGCAGTGTTAGTCCGGAAGGGGTGCACTGATTCCTGGGGCATGTTAGGTGTGCGTAAATGACAAGTAAGTAGTGACCTGTGTCGTATTTTGCCTTTGTTGTGTCAGTACTGTAGTATGTTACCATTTAGGAGCTAATGTAGTCCATAGTTGGAGCGGTAGGCCACGCATGCAACGCGTGAGTTCACCCTCATTTCATATGCTAACTTATGTTGTTAGCTTGGCCCCGGTTTAGCTTTGTTGACGCATGTACGGTCGCTCGTATGTCCATAATGTCATTCCTGTGTTATCAGACCTTCTCTATATGTTGTATGTGACGCTTGTGATTGTTTACTTTGAAGTAGCGGAGTTTGTAGCGAACAATTAGGTACGTGGATTAATAAAATAGCGAACGTAGTATAACCGGAAGTATGGCGTCCCGCTTGCCCTTCACAATAAGAGCATTATAGCGGAATATAATGGGGGGCGCTTTTATTTTGTATAACTACCGGAAGTAGTTCACATGTACTGACGGTTGCTTAACCTCGCACTAATGCTATTTAGTTGCATAGTGTGAGCAGTTTGAAGTGTATTATATTTTTCTGATCTTTATATTTGATTATGTTAACTATGTTGTATTATGTTTATATTTGAGTATTTGACTTTTCCATTCTCTTTATTTATTGTTATTTCCCTTGTTTATTTCCTTTGTAGGAAACCACACACACACACACCCAGACACACACTTATGTACACCCGCTGTGTTACAGCCCCAGAAATCAAGCGGTGACAATAAAGTGCCTCAAACGGAACCTCAAGCTCTCTCCTTCTTCCGTGCTCTGGGCAATTTGGCCTTAAGTGGTGTTCTGGCCGACACACCGGGGTGACCGTAGTGCTCAAAGACTGAATCAGTGCCACAGCCGTGCCTGTCTTTGATCTCCACTACATTAATTGGTCCTTCGAGCCGGATGCGCTAGGTTCGCCTCAGAGATGGAACCAGGCCCAGAGTACGAGGCTCGTGGCGCACGCCCCAAACGACATGCTCGCCCACCTGTGCGCTACGCAGATTATGAGGTGGAGTACCCAGGCTACATTAGCCATGCATATAGAGAGGATGTAGAGCTCAGACACCAAGAGGACAAGGCCAGGATGACCTTTAGCCGCAACCTAGCCAGCCCTCAGTGGAGGCTGGATGCTATTCTCCATGAGACGGCCTCGCGCTATGGAGCTCAGAGCCAACAGCACATTCAGGAGAATCAGCTAGCCCCCCAGCTGTATCCAGAGAGATGGCATGGGGAACAAGCCTATGATCACTCTACTCCTCTACCCTTCGTGCTCCCCTATACACATCCAAATAAGGAAGTAAGTGCAGAGTTAGAGGATATCCGTCAGGAGCGCCACCTCATCCAGCAGAGCCAGCAACGTATGTCATCAGATCTGGTCGAACTCAAGGCACTGCGGGCAGAAATGAGACAGTTAGTGGAAGCTGTCCAGAGCATGCAGGGCCCATCTTCTCTCCAAACCAGTAAGTCAATGCAGTCACCGCTACCGGGTGATGCACCAGAGATTGAGGAGGATGATGACTGGCCTGCCCCACCACCGTGGCCAGATCCAATTGAGGAAGCGCCACTGCCTAGTGACCCACCAGTGTTGAACCCCCATCGCCAAGATGCATGTATGTTTCCAGCCATTAAGACAGAGGCAATGGCAATCCCACCTGCTAATATGGTCGTGGACCACCCAGGACAGAGTCTGTCATCAGATCCTCCACCAGCTCTCAGGTTTCCAGATAAAGCCTCCCATAATTCACCTCCCTGGTTCAAGCCGGTTCATCTCCCACCTCGCCCAGGCAGTTTCCCACTGGGTGGGTCCAAGCATCCGCGCGCCGCCTATGGGGACAGTAAGACTGAGCATGGCTGTAATCTAGCATCCCCTGAGCAGCAGTTCAATCTGTCCTCTCCACAGCCACTGCCGGACAGACCGAATCCGGGCAGGACTCCTATCACCTCAGAGACAGTTTACCGTGGTCCCCGCCCAACAATCCCCAACTTCTCCAGTCGAGACCCTAGTGAGTTTGCTAGGCTTAAGATGGCATTGGGGAATCTTCTACCTGAGGACACGACTGAGCTGTTCAAGTATCAAGTGTTGGTTGATCACCTGCACCTAGAGGAGGCCAGATTAATAGCCGATGCTTACCTCAACTCTGCCACACCCTTCACTGATACGATGGAGGCCCTCAATGACAAATTCGGCCAACCACATCAGATAGTGCTGAGGCGTATTGCTGCGATGATGGACTCACCTGACATCAGACGTGGAGACGTCTCGGCATTTGAGAGATTTGCCCTCCAGATACAGTCACTGGTGGGGATGTTAAGGACACTAGGCCCAGAAGGAGAAGTGGAACTACACTGTGGTTCACATGTTGCTCGTCTGCTTAGTAAACTACCCCCCGAGCAGAGAGCGGAGTTCCGCCGCTGCATGTTCCAACAAGGTGTGAGGATGCATACCTTGGCAGATCTCGCAGGGTGGCTCAAGTATGAGTCCTGGTGCCAAGACTCTGAAGGGCAGCTAGCAGTGAAAGGGACAAAGGAGAAACAGTGGCCCAGGCCTGAGGTGCGCCAGGGTAGGAGATCCATCACAGTCCTTCATGGTGCAAAGGAGGTAATGACGAACCCACAGGCTTTGAGGCCAGGTGGTGTGGCCAGTAAGAACAAGCCATACTGTCCATTCTGTAACACGGAAGAGCACTATCTTAGTCAGTGCACAATGGTATCCAAGTTGACAAAGGACCAGCTAACAGAGTGGATAAAGAGTAACAAGAGGTGCTGGCGCTGTGCACGGTCACACCAGGCAGCCCAGTGCAATCTGAGGAAGACTTGCAGCCTCTGCCAAGGGAAGCACCTGCAGGTACTGCATGATGTCAATGTTAGAACACCTAAAGGGTCACTAACAACAGCGGTGGTGAGCGGTGACTCGAAGGCAGCAACCGACGTCCTGTATCTAGACAGACCCACTGAAGGCTGCAAAGTCCTTCTAAAGATTGTCAAAGTCTGCATTCATTATGGCAAGCGAACAATCAGCACTTATGCTGTACTGGATGACGGGTCAGAGAGGACAATGCTTCTGCCGGAGGCTGCCGAGAAGTTAGGCATGCAAGGGATCGCAGAGGACGTCCCACTGCGCACGATTAGGCAGGACGTGCAGACTCTCAGAGGTGAGTCAGTGTCGTTCTCTGTTTCTTCTCCATCAAGGCCCAGGACCAGGTTCAAGATTGCTGGGGCCTTCACTGCTGCACGCATCGGACTTGCAGGCCACACTTATCCCATGGAGCAACTCAGGGAAAGGTACAAGCACCTGATTGGTCTTCCGATCCACACCTTGTTAAATGTGAAACCTTTGCTACTCATTGGCAGTGACCATCCCCATCTGGTTACCCCCGTTGAACCAGTCAGGCTGGGACCTCCAGGAGGGCCTGCTGCTATTCGTACCAGGCTAGGTTGGGCGCTACAAGGGCCAGCAAGTATAGTTGGCCAGCTTACCCAACCGCAGCAGTGCTTGCTGACTTCTGTTGCACCTCAGGTCAGTGAGTTAATGAAACATGTGGAGAAACTGTGGCAGGTCGACATCGTTCCATTCCGAAACGAGAAGCTTGTTACTCGTTCAAGGCAAGACCAAGAGGCCATATGCATTCTGGAGACCAGAACTGTCCGAACAGAGGTTGAAGGCATACGTCGCTATGCCACCCCACTGCTTCGCCGGAAGGGGATGCCTCTACTGCAGGCAACTAAAGACGCCGTCATGCCAAGTCTACGGGGTGTAGAGAGAAGGCTGGCCAAAGACCCAGAACGAGCTGAGGCCTACAAAGTGGAGATGGAGAAGCTTATCAAGGCTGGCTCCATCATTAAGTGTGGCTCTGGGACACCTGTGACAGAAGGTCAGGAGGCGTGGTACATCCCTCATCACATGGTGAGCCATAATGGCAAGAACCGATTGGTTTTCAACTGCTCATTTCAGTACAGAGGACAGAACTTGAACGACTACCTGCTGCCTGGGCCCACCTTAGGTGCGTCGCTTCTGGGAGTCCTATTGCGCTTCAGAGAGCATGCAGTTGCAGTGAGTGGGGACATTAAAGGCATGTTCCACCAGGTTCATCTCTTACCAGAAGATCGTGCCCTGCTCAGATTCGTCTGGCGAGACATCAGCGACGAGAGCCCTCCAGCAGTCTACGAGTGGCGGGTGCTCCCGTTCGGAACCACGTGTAGCCCCTGCTGTGCCACATTTGCCCTGCAGCGTCATGTCATGGATAACAGCCAGCCAGATGATGACGTGAGACTCTCGGTCGAAAGGTGTTTTTATGTGGACAACTGCCTTCAGAGTTTCCCCACCGTGGAAGAGGCAAGGAAACTTGTCGACAGGTTACGGGCCATCCTAGCCTCAGCAGGTTTCGACCTACGTCAGTGGGCCAGCAATGAACGTGATGTCATCAGTCACTTACCACAAGAGAGCTGCTCCGCTAGTGTGGAGCTATGGCTGGCCCAGAACAAGGTAGATACCCCAGAATCTACCCTGGGATTGAGCTGGCTATTCCACACAGATGTCCTAGGCTACAAGCATCGTCAAGTTCCATATGCAGTCCCCACGATGCGCAATATCTACAAGGTCTTGGCCAGCCAGTACGACCCCCTAGGGTTCATCTTACCCTACACAACCAGAGCGAAGGTAATCATCCGCCATCTTTGGGACAAGCAAAGGGGTTGGGATGACCCACACCTACCTCAGGAGCTTATGCAGCAGTGGACAGCCTGGGAGGAAGAGCTGCAATTTCTACCTGAAATTACTCTTCCCCGACCATATGTGCCTAAGGAAGTGGACCCCTTCAGCTGTCAGAGAGAGGTGCACATATTTTGTGATGCCTCTGAAGAAGCTTATGGCTCAGTAGCTTACCTCCGGACCACTGGCAGAAATGGTGAAGTGCATCTGTCATTCTTGGTGGCCCGTTCCAGGGTTGCCCCTAAGCGGTTCCACTCCATGCCCCGATTGGAGCTCTGTGCTGCACTCACTGGGGCACAGCTCTCACAAGTGCTGGAAAGGGAGCTCACCCTTAGAATCGACCAGACGGTCCTATGGTCCGATTCTACAACAGTGCTGACCTGGCTGAGGTCTGAATCCTGCCGATTTAAGGTCTTCGTGGGCACTCGTGTAGCCGAGATACAAGAGCTGACAGACAGGCACTCCTGGAGATACGTCGACTCTGGAAGGAATCCAGCCGACGATGTGACACGTGGGAAGAAGTTGAAGGAGCTCACTGTACCAAATAGATGGAGCCAAGGACCATCCTTTCTCCTGCGCAGTCCAGACTCCTGGCCAGAGGATCTCAAGGTTGACCAAGCAGGAGATGCCTCGGAGCTGCGCAAAGCTGTGTTCTGTGGGACCACAGCAACTACTCCGTCAGGTCAGCCAACTTCAGATTTGAGCCGCTACAAAACCTGGAGTGAGATGTTAGAGGTTACAGCGCGGGAGCTACATGGGGCGGCCCAACCAGATGGTCATCCCACTGTTGAGGACTATCGCAAGGCGGAGAGGCTGATCCTACAGAGGGCCCAGATGGATAGTTTCCTGGAGGAGTACAACCTGTTGAAAGTCGGTAAGCCAGTTCCCAGGAGCAGTCGTCTTCTCTCTCTGTCACCCGAAGTGGATGAGACCAGACAGCTCATTTGTGTTGGAGGACGACTTCGTCGATCTGAAGATTTGGCTCTGGAGACACTCCATCCGATTATCTTAGACCCAAGCCACCCAGTGACCAAACTCCTGATCCAAGACTTTGATCGCCGCCTCCATCATCCTGGCCCGGAGCGGGTGTTCGCAGAACTTCGGCGCTCCTACTGGATTCTGCGAGGGCGTGAAGCTGTCCGGCGCTACCAACACCTCTGTGCTGATTGTCAAAGGTGGAGAGCTAGACCTACAGTGCCAAGGATGGCAGACCTGCCAGCAGCCCGGCTACGTCTATATAAACCGGCTTTCTACTCTACGGGAATGGACTGTTTCGGGCCGTTTGAGGTCAAGGTTGGTCGGCGTATTGAGAAGAGATGGGGAATCATATTCAAGTGCCTCACCACCAGGGCAGTCCACTTGGATGTTCTTAACACCATTGATGCAGATGCATTCCTGATGGCTCTTCGGCGATTTGTCGCCCGTAGAGGAACACCTGCCGAGTTGTTTTCAGACCAGGGGACCAACTTCAGGGGAGGTGAGAGGGAGCTGCGTGAGACCTTTCTGAAGATGGCCCCGGAACTACAACAGCTTCTAGCACCCCAGAGGATCAGCTTCCGCTTTAATCCTCCAGGTGCCCCACACTTTGGGGGAGCATGGGAAAGGGAGATCCGGTCGGTTAAGTATGCCCTCTATGCCACCGTTGGTGCTCAGTCAGTTCCAGAAGAAGTGCTTCGCACTGTACTCACCGAAGTGGAAGGGATACTCAATAGTAAGCCCCTGGGGTATGTGTCTTCCGATGCCAGAGATGCAGATCCGGTGACTCCTAATGTTCTTCTGATGGGGCGGCCGGATGGATCGCTACCTCAGGTAGTATACCCAGAGAGTGAGCTCCTCAGTCGCCGTCGCTGGAAGCACTCCCAGGTTTTGGCTGACCATTTCTGGTCACGTTTCATTCGTCAGTACATTCCCAGTCTGCAGACTCGCCAGAAGTGGCAAACAACGGCAGCTGATTTGGCTGAGGACTCTGTGGTGATGATCGCTGATCCACAGCTTCCCAGGGCTCTCTGGCCGGTGGGGAGGGTGATTAAAACTCATCCTAGCCCTGATGGACGCATCAGGTCAGCTGACGTGAAGGTGAAGGAGAGAGTCTACACTCGGCCAGTTGCCAGACTGGTTGTCCTCCCTGCGCTGCCCTCTGGAGAAGATGAGGACAGCTCTGCGTCGAACTCACCACAACCCTAGAACTTTGTTGCCTTATTGATGAGCAAATGTCTTACATACATTTGGGGGCGGCTGTATAAAAGGCCCCAAAGTTCATATAATAGTTTTACTGGTGTTTATAAGTTTATATAAGTTCATGTAATGTTCCATCTTCTGTCAGTTTGGGCCAGCCCACCTTCTAGTGACATCATCCGGTTAGTAAGGTGGGCAGTTTAATGGCGGCTGAGCAGTGTTAGTCCGGAAGGGGTGCACTGATTCCTGGGGCATGTTAGGTGTGCGTAAATGACAAGTAAGTAGTGACCTGTGTCGTATTTTGCCTTTGTTGTGTCAGTACTGTAGTATGTTACCATTTAGGAGCTAATGTAGTCCATAGTTGGAGCGGTAGGCCACGCATGCAACGCGTGAGTTCACCCTCATTTCATATGCTAACTTATGTTGTTAGCTTGGCCCCGGTTTAGCTTTGTTGACGCATGTACGGTCGCTCGTATGTCCATAATGTCATTCCTGTGTTATCAGACCTTCTCTATATGTTGTATGTGACGCTTGTGATTGTTTACTTTGAAGTAGCGGAGTTTGTAGCGAACAATTAGGTACGTGGATTAATAAAATAGCGAACGTAGTATAACCGGAAGTATGGCGTCCCGCTTGCCCTTCACAATAAGAGCATTATAGCGGAATATAATGGGGGGCGCTTTTATTTTGTATAACTACCGGAAGTAGTTCACATGTACTGACGGTTGCTTAACCTCGCACTAATGCTATTTAGTTGCATAGTGTGAGCAGTTTGAAGTGTATTATATTTTTCTGATCTTTATATTTGATTATGTTAACTATGTTGTATTATGTTTATATTTGAGTATTTGACTTTTCCATTCTCTTTATTTATTGTTATTTCCCTTGTTTATTTCCTTTGTAGGAAACCACACACACACACACCCAGACACACACTTATGTACACCCGCTGTGTTACAGCCCCAGAAATCAAGCGGTGACAATAAAGTGCCTCAAACGGAACCTCAAGCTCTCTCCTTCTTCCGTGCTCTGGGCAATTTGGCCTTAAGTGGTGTTCTGGCCGACACACCGGGGTGACCGTAGTGCTCAAAGACTGAATCAGTGCCACAGCCGTGCCTGTCTTTGATCTCCACTACACCCACAGTCATGTGACAAGAGACTTAAACCTTTGTCCAGTTCTCCCACAGTTGAAACATGCAAGCTGTGACCTAAAGCATGAGATCATTCCCTCCTAAACATCACAACAAGCCACAGTACAGATATCAGGCTGCACTGTTTAGTATTCACGATAAAAACTTGCTAACAATTACATATTTCTACTGCTAGACTGCCACTTAGTAATAGATGGAACTCTTTTTTTTTCCTGTGTGGGAAGGAAGGTAGACTGATGTAAATCAACACAGCGTGCATGAAATATAATGAGCTGACAATAATAAGCAATAATAAAACGGAGGCTACCTCTGTCACCGGCACGACTGTCACTGAAACCATGTTGATGATTATCCCATCATATCCTGTGGTACTTCATCAACTGGTTACCTCAAGCGAAAAAGTGAGTCAAAGGTGGCTGACAAAATTATTTTCAGGCGAAATTGAACATGTGCTTCAAAAGCACAAAGACGTGTAACCAATCACGTAGAGATGAACTGACAGTTCATACAGAAGAAGCAAGATTTGTCTTTGTCACGTAAAGAATATGGAGATGAACGGCACTTATTTATTTGCTTACTTCCCAGACACTGTGCTTTACATTTTCTGGCAACCACCTCTTTAGCTTTCCTGTATTTGGTTCTTTAAAAAAAAAAAATAATAATTTAAAATATATATATATCTTTCAGTGCATTTTGCTCAGAAATATAAACAAAGAGCTCTTTTTTTTTAAAAAAATTATTAAGCGCTCAGTTTGACTTATTGCAATTGTCAAACATTTTCTGACTCACTAATTACTTAATTTGGCTCTTGTAATACAAAACATTATATAACCTACTGGTACTGTTATTTCAATTTGTAACATTCAGTGCCTGCAACTTCTCAGTATAATTTGATTAAAATACAAGCGCTGTGTTATGACACTCCATCACAACAGAGTAACTGTTTATGATCTAGTGTGATATAAAGGGCACTGCAGTTAGTTGGAGATGTCTGGATCTTATAATCTGCAACCATCTAATCTGTCTGATTATGTAATTGGTGTCTCTGCAAGTGATAAGGCCATGCTGCACAGTTTATGATTACATTCCAGACAGATAGATTCAACACAACCTTATATGTACATGCAGGAAGAAAACCTACTGTGAAATATTATATTCATGTTGAAAAAAGGCCAAAGCAACTTCATGTTTAAAAAAAAAATCTATTGAAAAAATTAATTCTACATGTTTTTCTGTAGTATTTATGCTGTTCCTTTTATAATATTTTAATAGAACTGGGTTGTCCTTGCAAATAAGCTTGAAATAACTTCAAGCAAGTGTGATTCTCAAATGCACACCAGAACCACTTCTTCAGGGGATTCAGTCATTTTGGTTTATAAGCCTTCATCCATTTCTAGCCTAGCACAGCATGGTGCTAATTCCAAAAGGAAGCATAGGTCTGTGCAGCAAAACATTTTTAATTGGCTAAACTATTTATGCAACATGGTGCAACATCATCACTCAAAAAACATCCTTAGATTACCTCACATGTGCAAGCGTGCATCCAGTGTAATATACTGAATAAGTTGCGATATTGAACACATAGTGTTCTATGTGTTAGTATTATAAATTGGTGACACTTGGACTTCCTGTAATACCATCTCACTGTACCTTCTATCTACCTGACACATCACTAGCATGTCAGAAAATGGGGCTCCCCTCTAACACAGCAGTAGCTGACACTCATGTACAAATAGTGACTTTGCTATACCTCTTGTACTAAACCTCTCTACTACCTCAAAGTTAGAAAATGATTTGCATTTCACTGAGATAAGTATTTGATCCCGAACCAAAACATGGCCTATAACACAGCAGTAAGATGCTTCTTGTAGTCTGTTACCAGTTGGTTACTCAGGATAGATTATGGCCCACTCCTCTTCACAGGAACTCTTTAAATCCTTTAGGTTTCTTGCCTGCTGTTTGTCAATGAAAAACTTCATCTCCCTCCATAGATTTTCTACAGGATTGAGGCCTAGAGATTGGCTACTACATGACCTTAATGTAGTAATGTCTTCTTTAACCACTCCTTTTTTGCCTTGGCAGTATACTTTGGGGCCAGACCTGGGGTGATTGATGGTTATTTTATATTTCTTCAGTTTCCATATATTAAGGTCAACAGCTGTCTTCTTACCAACTTTCTTGCTGATGGTTGTGTAGCCCATTCCACCTTTGTGTAGGCTCACAATCTTATCCCTGATGTCCCTTGACAGCTCTTTTGTCTTACCCATGGTAGTGGGCGGTGTGGAGTGGAAGAAATAGATTTTGCAGACAGGTGTTATGTGAGCTGAGATCAGTAGTACAGGGAATTGACTGATTATAATCTGTGTACCGCATTTCTCTCCCACTGTAACATCTTTTTATACCTTCTAATTTCACTCCTCAAAAATGGATCACAAACTTTTTGGACAAGCTATGCCATCACAGCAGACCATATTATTTTTTATTTTATTCAATTAAAATGCTTCAAATGATACCAGCAGTACAAATATAGTGGAAAGGTTCAGTTCAGTGACTTTAATTAGAGTAGGGGAGGGCTAGCAGATGATATATCCAAATGAATAAAAATTTCCAAAAGACTTCTAAATAGCCTTCAAGTCTGCTGGCTGTTTGATAATAAACATGATAAAGGTGTCACTTTTCATACTGGAGGAACTATTTCTTTACACTTTTTGGGGCCAACTTTAAGCGGCAGTTAAAACTGTTTTTTGGTACTTCTCCACTGATGAGGTAGTGACCTAGTGGTAACATGTATGAAACTAAAAATCCCTGATAAAAGTGTTTTCAGTGTTTTCAGTGTAATGTAACTGAAACTGTGTGGAGCCACACTTAATTCCTGCAGCATACCATCCTCCAAAAGATGAGATCAAGTAATCCACTATGAAACCTCTGCTACTGACTTGAGTGAGTGTGTTTGCAGCCGTCAGCTCATTACATATTCATGGCCGTCATTTTGTAATATTCCATTCGAATGCTCCAAATACTGTTTGCTTCTCAAAGAGGCCAAGACTGGTAATCTGTTTTTCTCTCTGTAATAATGCCTGTGTTAATAATTCATGGATTAATCACCACATGTGAATATGGAGAAAGTAAACTGACACAGTAACAGTGAGCTAAAGCTTCTCAGGAAAGAGACAAAAAAAACTTTCAATGAAGGAAAAATACTGAGACATCCCAATCTGTTTCGGATATTATTTCATTTATGTTGCATAAGCAAAGGAAAGTACATTAGGAGACAACACAAAACCACACTGCCACCAAACAGAGAGACGCAGCAGTTTTAGAAATATCAGCAACTCAAAACACTGAAATACCTTACATGTCCCATGTAACATGGTGGAAGGTCCCTTTAATGGCTTTTGTAACAGTCCCAGCTCTGGTGAAAGGAGACTTATATGCAGCAAAGTGTAAATAAAGATCTAATAAAAACCATCTCAGTACTAAATTGCATGAAATTACTCAAAAAATCCTTAATACTCTGTATCAAATCCTCTAATAGCCTACTGGTTTGGAAATTGGGTCAGGAAAAAATGCTTACCCTCCTTCTTCAACCAAATTGGAAAAAAAAATCCTGCTACAGTATCTGCAAACATAGTTGACAAAACATCAAAAGCATCATCCAGGTAAGGAAATTCCAAAAAGTTGATTCTGCTTATCTGGACGTAGCGTTTTCATCTAAGTGACTTCTTCAGTCTCAGCTGACTGCAGGTTTCCGCAACCTTATAAACAGTGCATGTGCATTATGAATGAAACTAGCACAACTGACGAACAATGGGCCGTGATATCAGTTTCCTGATCACAAATGATCAACAACCACTGATCAAAGACCATTGATTAATGACAATTGACAAAGGGCCACGAGTAACAATTTACAGAGTTCAGGAATGGCTGCAATCACAGCATTGTAAGATGGGGAAAGATGTACCCTTAGGTCCCCTCCTCGATTCAGAGATGGCCTTTCCTTTTTCACATAAATGGCCTCCTCGACTCCCTGATCAAACCAGCGTTCCTCCCTGTCCAGGATGTGTACATCCTCGTCATTGAAAGAGTGTTCATGGCCTGTAGATAGGCTAAGGAGTCTTGGTCTGACGAGTTTGCTCTTCTGTGTTTTGCATTTCACTTATCCGCAGGTTGTCTGGTTTCCCCGATGTATAAATCATGGCACTCCTCCTGGCACTTGACAGCGTACACTATATTACTCTGTTTGTGTCGGGGAACAGGATCCTTGGAGTGGACCAATTTTTGGTGCAGCAGGTTTTGGGGTTTGAAAGCCATGGAGATGCTGTGTTTATAGGAAATGCATCTCAGCTGTTCTGATACTTCTGACACAACAGATCACTAAGGGCTTTTGCTTAAGCAGCAGTTGTCCTTATTCTCTCCTGGATTGACCTGGATTTCAAAAATGTCCAACTAGGATAATCACATTTACTCAGGGCCTTCTTGATATGATGTTCTTCTGCTTCCCTGGCCGCTGTATCTGTGGGGCTGGCGTTGTAGTGTCCTGAGTATGCCCAGCATACTCCAGTGGATGATGAGAGTCATAGTAAAATGGACTGATTCTTATATAGCGTTTCTACTCTCCCAGAGTACTCAAAGCGCTGTATACAACATGCCACATTCACCCAATCACACCCATTCTCACAAGCACTGACTCTAAACCGAGTGCTTTTCTAACGACATTCACACACATTCACACTCCGATGGATGCATCGGAGGTAGTATCTTGCCCAAGGATACTTGGCATGCAGACTAGAGGAGCCAGAACCACCAACGTTCCGATCAGTAGGTGACCTGCTCCACCTCCTGAGCTACAGCCACCCCGGAACCTTAAATAATTAGTCAACCCCAAGGATCAGGTCCCCCAGCACAGAGTAATATAGTGTACGTTGTTAAGTGCCACAGGATTGCCATGATTTATACATCAGCGAACCTAAACAATCTCTGGCTAAGCAAATGGCACCACACGGTATAGCTAACTCGCCAGGCCGGCAGTGTATTCACACCTACAGACAAGTGGACACTCTTTCAGTGATGAGGATGTACACACCTGGACATTGAAGGCCATTTATGTGAAAAGGGAAAGACCATCTCTGAATCGAGGAGGGGGCCTAAGGATACATCTTTTCCCATCTTACAATGCTGTGATTGCAGACATTCCCCAACTCTCTGTGAATGGGTCAGTGGTTGCTGATCAATGGTCATGACACTTTGCATATTAATGATCAAGGAACTGACCTCACAGCCCATAATCCCTTTAGTGTGCTAGTCTCAGTTATTATGCAAATGTACTGTTTGTGAGGTTGGGGAAACCTGCAGTCAGCTGGGACTAAAGAAGTCACTTGGATGAGTGACAAAACGTTTGTCCCAATGTAAACACTACGTCCAGTTGAACAGAATGAACTTTTTGGGATTCCCCCTTTGCACAAACAAAACAAAATGAAAAAAAAAAAAAAACAGGGATAGTAATCATCACCAAACAATTCAGTGGTTCTGCAAAATGTTCCTGAATTGGTTCTGTTAGTTACCGTACATAAAAAAACCACACACATATCCATACAAGCAAAAAGCTTAGCTTTTTTAAGCACTCTGTGGTTTTTTTCATTTCTCTTTGTAATTGATTTACCGGCACATCTTCCTCTCCATTGGGACATCTGAATCATTAAAGTGCAGTCGTGCTTATTTCCATACCCATTACTGACATACTAGCAGTGGCCTAATAAACATGCTAATTCCACACACACACACACACACACACACACACACACACACACACACACACACACACACACACACACAAATATACACATCTGAATACACGCAAATAAAGGGTTTAATTTCAAACGCAATTAATTACATAAAGACACATACTTGCAAACACATTACAATGTGCTATAAACCATTTAGTAAATCTGTATATACAGCTAGTAACTGCTAAATAATGGGGGCTCAAATCAAAGTGTTGTCGATGTATCCATTCCAAATGCACTGTTGTTAAAACCAAGCATGAGTCCGTCCACAAAAACAACCATTATGTAAGCAGAGCCCCCATCTCATCGTGATTAAACAATTAGTAAAAGCGAATATCCACTTTTTCTAAAACAGCAGGCTTCTTGTTTTGTAATCTTCCTCTCCACATTGGCACTGCGTGGGTCATGTTCTGACCATACATCCCTGACCATTTCTGCAGAATTAGGTAGAATTATCCGTCTTCCAGTGTGAAAGAAATACATGGTCCTTAATGGTAAACTTTAGGAAGAGGTAAGTGAGCTTTAATGCAACATTTGTGCTCTTGTGTACAATGGATGTGATTATGTTGGGTACATCCTAATGGCAGAAGTGTGTGGTTTTAACACATAGCACTCTGTGTAGCCCTAATCTTCAAATCTGTCTTCTGATTTGTACACAGAGCCTCTATCCCTGTTTGCCGACCTCACACAGCAATGATAACCTGTTCTGGGATTAAAGCATCCCAGCTTGTATTTAAAACTCCCACTGCGGTCCCACTGCAATCGTTCTTTCCAGCTATTAAGAGGATTTGTTTCTTAATTGGAGACCTGTTCTCCCGCTCGTTTGCGCCTTCTTGTTTCTCTGAGCAGTCACCTCCTGTTGTCTCTGTTTTTATTCCCTATAGTGAGCCACCAGAATCAGTTTAGGTTTGAGGCTGACAGCAGTAGGAGTTTGGGAAACCACACAGTCTCTTTTTGTTGGAGATTGAGCCACGTGATTGGCTTCCTGCGAGGACTCATGAATGGAGTGGGGTGTGGGCAAGGCTGTGGATGGAGCGGCAGCAAACACCTGGGGTTCCTTCTCATGGCGGTTGGAGCGGAATGTCTTAGTCACCCGAGAAAAAGTCTTTAAGGTGGAGCTCTGCTCAGGGATGGAGCAGCTGAAGAATGCTGTGAAACACCTGTAAAACTACACAAAAACACACAGACACACACAGGATTAGCCGCAGAGTGGTAATGAGTTTGTTAATGGCTGAAATCTGTAGATTTGGGTGTTTGGTTAGGAGGTAAAAGAGGTGAACGTGACTGCAGGTGACTTTTGACTTGATGAATATTAAGATCTCTGATCACCTTTTCACCTCACCAGATAAAGCTTGTAACCTCTTACCAGAAAGAAGGCCAACTTTTTCTAAGCACATTTTGCAATATGTGTAATAACATGATTGAAACTATATGTGTAATATATTGAATAAATGTTTTAATCAAATGCCACTACTCAAAGCTTAATAAAAAGGATATCGAAGAATAAACATGATATAAAAATGATATAATTCCCACAAGAGACATAACAAGACTTGTTTCAGTAGTTTGCAGTAAAATTTAGGAATAACTTAAGCTGCTTTAGACTGAATAGAACTGTGGTACATCTACACACTGCTTTGCAACCCACCTCAATGCCAATTCACCCTTTCATGACTAAATAATTCAGTGTCACCTCTGTCACTGATGCTTGCTTTTTTGTGTTGAATACAGATTACTGAAGTTCAGAATAACCATCTTATTTGACTTCCAGGGGTAAAATCCTAATGCATGCTGTAATGACATAGTACTATGAGTAGAAACAGGTTTGGGCTCCAAGAAGTGACTGACAGCGTTCCGTTACGTTTGCGTGTGTTTTATGCTGCTGCACATCAGATGCTTTCCGCATGGTTTTGCATGGTGGATGGTGCTTTTCTGCAATCATAATTGACTTGACTCTGGACAAGATGTTGATGAGGAATTGAACCACATATCAGACCAAATGCCACTGATCTTCAGTCCAGTTTGTGTGTAATTTGGCATACTTCAGCCTTTTCTCACTGTTTCCCTTCCTTAAGAATGCGTTTTTGACAGCCATCCTTCCACTGAGTCCATTTCTGATGAGGGTTGAGCAAACAACAGATGGATCGACTCAAAGGGCAGCTGTATCTCTCAGGCCCTGAGTCAGGTCTTTGCTGTATTTTTTCCCCTTTTTCTTAAGGACGTGCCTTTCAGATACTTTTATTTTGCTGTAAATAATGCTTTAGGATATCAGTACACACAGCACACCGTTCTGTGATATACCGTGTTTTCAGCTAAAGCTCTTTGGGAATCCCTTTGTTGGATCAAAAGTGCTGTTTCATGCCTGTCTGACGGTTACCTTTTGTAATTTTTAGACAGATCACTAATAAAGATGTGATTGAAGATCCTGAACTGAAAATGAGTGAAAAATCAGACAACATCCAAAGAAAAACTAGGAAAAGAGATTCAAAAAGGATGGACAAGTTTTGCACAATACTGTAAATCCTGTACTTACTAGTAGTAGTAATAGTATTTAACTGAGGTTTGCACTGAGTATAAAAAGTGAAACAGACAGCACAGCAGAAAGACTGGAAAACAATGGAGAAAAAAAGTAATAGTAATCATTCGGCAATAACAGCAAACACTGAAAATACTGATAAGAATAGATGTTTCTCTCCAGTGTTCATAACTTTGGTATATTTCAGATATTTGTTAACAGAAGTGTATTAATGTAAGGAATAAGAGACAGCAACGAAATGACCAAGAGATCAGAACTAACTGGATGTTGCACAGACAGAAATACCATTTAATGATAATCATAGTGAAGTCATTGAAAAATAAGAGGAGGTTTGCAATTACACACTTTCAAGTTTTGTCTTCTGCATGTTTTGAGTCCGGCAGGCATCCCCTGGATAAACGTAGTGTACTTAGTATACTCCCCAGTTCCACATGTATACTTAAAGTCTACTACATTTCCCCAGGGTGCTGCAGATCAAACAAGCGTGCTGCATGAAACACGACACCTCGGCATGCAGTTTCCTCCAGCATGTTAGCACCCTTTGAAAATGTAGACACCCACTTATTGATATGACAAATGAGACCAGTTTGTAGTGCTTTTTAACTAAGACACTTGAGCAATTGGCTGATAATTCCTCATATGAGCCAATTAATTTCTGTTACCCTGAGGAAATTATGCAGCTTTCAAAATTAGCTGTGTGCTTTAAATCTGCTCGTCTCAAATCCCAGTGTGTTAATCAACTAGAGAGATGTGCCTGGGGGAGAAAAAAAAGAAAATGTTGGTTTGAAAGTAAAACCGCAGAGAAAAAAGAAAAGGAGAGAAGTGGGAAGGAGAAATTGGGGAGGAAGGAGGGCGAGCTGACGTCAGGTGGGATTACAGCTGAGATCAGACACAGACTGGGATCTTATGATGAACTGATGAGTGACCAAATCCTCACCTGCCACTCCAAACCTGTGGGAGTGATTAACACAAATGAACATGTGATACCACCTTGATGTGAAGTGTGGTCTTTAATGCAAGAGACTGGGGTTGGTGGGTGGGAGCGATGATGTGAGGGTTTCACAGTTGGTGGTGTGTTTTTCATCTTCGATGGGCGTCTGCAGCTATTCTTTGCAGTGCAGTGTTGAAAACAAAAGCCAGGCTCATTCAAGGGATTTACTTTATTTTTCAGACGTATGAAATAACACCTGGCAGTGTTAATAAACATGCTCAATATCATCATTTCTATTGTGCAGAAGTTCTGGTGGTATACAGCAAATAGGAGTTTGCAAAAGGTAAATAAATAGACAGTCGTTTTATTATTTCAAGACAAACTGGAAAATCTATTAAACCTCTAGAGTTTGTGCTGTGCTGGAAAGGTGTTCACAAGAATAGAGCCCACATTTATGATTCCAAGAGGAACTTATTTATTAACTTATTTCAGTCATGTATACAGTTAAAACCTCTGATGCTCGTATTAATGTGGCCAGAGTTTCAAATAATGAAGTAAAAATGCAAACAAACCCTATAACTCCAAAACTTTAAATACTCCAAACACTATGCTACTTTTTCCTGAAGAGATATGTAGCCCTCACAGCACACCAGAAAACATTAGTAAAAACTGGCATTAGTAATACTAATCCATACATTGAAACACTTAAAAGGGACGATTTTCTGCTGAATAAGTACTTTTAATTATTTATGTACAGTTGGCCAGTCATACATTTTATCTGTAGGTGTTTTTACATTGTTTTATTGCTCAGTGAATAGTTCTACAAAAGAAAAAGAAAATACCTCCAACACACGACATTGGCAGCTAATGTTAAACATTTTGCAGCTCACTATATAGGAAATACTATTTTACAATTCCTCAGCCAGGAAGCAACGCTAAAAGATGAAGACGTCCATACAGAGTGCAGCAAGATGCAGGCAGTGAGCACACAAAAAGAATAAAATGCATGTTGTACAAAATCATGAAAAGGTCCAATTTACCTTGGTATACTGTGGAGGAAGGTTTTTTTTTTTGTGTGATTGCCCTATTCACAAAATGTTGTTGTCTCCACTAAACTATGACATCATTGTGGATATTAAAAGCAATAAAAACGCTTGGAAAAAACAGACCTGCTTGTGTGGTAGCCTGCTTACATGCTAATGGTGGTTATATTGATTTCTTTATTTGATTTCTCTCAGCTTTGGTAACTCTGGTGAAATGGACTGCATCACAAAGAGAGACTGAAAACGTAGCTGTGTGGCCAGTCTTCTGGAAACAGACACAAGTGATCAGTGCTGCATGTGTCCAGTTGTTTCATATCTACATGATTTCACCTCTGCGCTGCGGTCGGCCCCCGTGAACTGTCTTTATGTGTAGTTTCTGTGTTCGTTCATCTCCTGTGTCTCCCCAATCAGTCGTGTCTCCTTGTCAAGTCCGCGTCTCCATGTCTGTCTCCTGTTTCCTGCTTTATTTTGATAGTCCCTGTCCTGTGTGTGTGGTGTATTCTGCTTTGCTTCCTTTGTCTCTTTATGTTTAATTAGTCCCAGCTGTGTTTCCCTCATCCTCGTTGCTCCCTGTGCTTTCCTTTGCTCTTTGTTGTGTCTCCTCCATATTCCTAGTTATCCTCACTCCTAGTTTAAAGTTCCTAGTTTCCCAGTGTCTTAGTTCCCTCGTGAACCTTGCAAATGGTTTCTGAAGTACAAACACAGATGGCCTATTAAAGTAAATTAAGTACATAATGTCAGATAAAAAATATGTAACAGCCTCCAGCCTGAATTTGTTAAAAAAAATCAAAGAGCTGTGTGCAAAGTTATATTCAGTTACATCATCGTTAGCTATAGAACAAAGGAAGCTCCCTGAAGATTGTTTCTAATGTAACTGAAATAAGACTGAAGTCCACTGTATTTTTGTCCATTATATGATAAGTTTAGAGTGTGGTAAGGTGGATAAATATTGAATTTTTGATGTGTTCGCCTGGAAAGACGATTATAAGAAGAGCGTGCCCATATGGAAAAGAAATAGTAAAACCTTATAAAAGACTTGCATAAGATGTGGCCTACTTCATATAGTGAATATAAGGCTTATATGATTTACTCATGAAAGTGGCCACTTTCTCATTACTTTCATATATTATTTTAGTAAAACATACAAGTTTCATTTATATAATTTTTCAGGGGATCTTATATCTGTTTTCACTCTTGTATGCTTTTCATATAAGTTTCACACAAGACAGATACAAACTTTATAAGATTTATATATCTCTTTTCCATATGGGTGGGGCTGCTTTTGTTTTGGTGAGCCTACAACAGAAGACAGTAAAGCTCTTTGTTTGTAATGTAAGAAGTGGGTTTTTTTTCTTATTATAATTGTGGGCTGAGTACTTTTATGCGCTTGACACAATTAACTAACCACAGTGTGGCAACTCTAAATCAGCAATATTAAGATTTCTTCTTAACTGAAAGCACATGTGCTTTTAGCATCAAATCAAGCCAAAATCATGTCTGTTAAGTTTTAAAAAAGAAATTGGTTAAATATACCGCTGCTTTAATGTGTAATCAACTGAATATTGTAGCTAATAAAGATGAGGCTTTTTTGGAAATGTTTGATTTCAGGGCATGAGAAGTAACCACAATGTAACAGCCAATAAAAAGAATTTCAAACACATAATGAAACATCACGTTACACATGGAATGTCTTAAGAGAAATCCTCGAGGCAGGTTTGTCTGTCTTGTGACTGATAAATAGCTAGTGACCATCGCTTGTGACTAATAGATTTTATCTCGCTCTGAATTGGAGATTGCTATACATGCATTTATTTCGTCACGCTTGGATTATTGTAATTCGCTGTTTATGTGTCTAAGCAAAGGTTCTCTGGATCGTCTGCAGGTTGTGCAAAACGCTGCAGCTAGACTTTTGACAAAATCCTCCAAGTACTCACATGTGACACCGTTGTTATCTCAGTTACACTGGCTTCCTGTTAAATTTAGAGTCAATTTTAAGATCCTGGTCTTGACCTACAGAGCTGTGCACGGACTGGCACCTGCCTACATCTTTGATCTGCTACAGCCCTATGTCCCTAGCAGGTCTTTGAGGTCATCTGATCAGGGCTTACTTGCTTTAAAAAATACTAAGAGGAGGACTAGAGGTGACAGAGCTTTTGCCACTGTGGCCCCGAGACTGTGGAACTCTCTCCCCCAAACATTAAGAACTGCGGACTCAGTAGCTGTTTTAAAAAAAAAACAACTCAAAACTCACCTTTTTAAAACTACTTTTGGTTAATTTTTTGCCTGTTTTATTTTCTCTTTTTATGACTTGTAATGTGCAGCACTTTGTGATTCTGTCTTGAAAGGTGCTATATAAATAAAAATGTATTTATTTATTTATTTAAGGTGGTGAAGGCTGAAATATTGAGAGCTTCAAAATCAAGATGGTTGCCAATGACGATAGCTTAATACATCACTCTACGGATATAACAGATCTTTATAAAAAAAAAACCTGATGATGATTCATTCAACATTCTCAGTAATCCTGTAAGGTCAAATTGTTCATGAGTCACGAGCCACTCAGTCCACAGTGTTTTGCAGCACAAAATATCTTGGTGGAGAATTCAGGGGAGAGTCCAAACATACACCATCCTCTCCAAAATAAACAAGCTACCAAGCAGCTGGTCTCTTTGGGATGGAACTGGCTTTGGGCTCCACATTTGTAGTTCAACTAGGGGCGTCAATTACATTAAAACATCATAATTCCTCATTTTATGGCATTTGGCACTGGAGTAAAAAGCATTTTTCTTACACATGATGAATTTGAATTATAAGGAAGAATAGAATATAAGTATTCAAGTCTAAATTCCTATACATTGTACTTACTTTCAATATTTAGTTGAAATATTGAAAAAAAAAACATACAGCGGGTAGGAAATATGCACTTGCTTAGATGAAATGTAACAGAAATATAAAAGATAGTGTTAAACAGCCAACATGTAAAAAGTAAATAAGATGCTCATTACATTGTCTGTATAAACTGGGCTGGAAAAAGTAGCAGCTGAGGTCCGGGTCGTGAATCTGCACAGCGCTTAAAGTCTTCAACTCGCCTCAACACATTGCTGCCATAGTTATGGGCTGGGAGGAACTGAAGACTGAAAGCGCCACACAGTGCGGCCTCCCACATGGCCTCCCGAGAGCTTATCCGAAGTCCTGAAAGTTCAGTTAGTTGCTTAATCGTCACATACAAACCCTAAAAACTTTACCGTCGTAATATGTCAGCCATCAAAGACGGTTTAAATGTCTCACGAGCTCAAAAGTGACAACTTCAGCACCTGAACGACAGGCAGAGGCAGCAGATAAAAACAGACAGAGGCAGATAAAAGACTGTTTGCGTGAACGTATGAGAGAGAGGAAAAAAGGAAAAGGTCACCACGGCACTGTGTCGCTCCCTGATAGTAACATGCTAATCAAAATCAAAGCCACGCTACCTTTGCAAGATTAAAAAGAACTTCATCCTTTACTCCTCCTGCCCATCACCTTTCTCTTTCCCACCTTTCCTTCATCTTAATGTCTTGTATACTTTTCCAACTTCTACTATATTTCTGACATTTCTTCTTCACTGCCAGTCTAACAAATTTTCATTTCATTCCTTCTTTCTTGAAAAAAGTTTCTTCATTTTCCTCCCCTCTTTTAACATCCATCCTCCAGCCTTTACGTCCAGCTTCCTCATTACAGTTATTTCTCCTGTCCTCCCTTCCTCACCTTGGATTTTTTTCTGTTTTCCCCTTTTCCTGTGTCATTTTCCATTTCCTTCTGTAATTTTTTTTACCTGCCTTCTTTTACTCTTTCATCCTTAATCTAACCTTGCATATTATTTCCTTTTTCCCGGTCAAGTTTAGCTTTTTCCTCCACCCAATCAACACGTTTGAATACCTCATATTCCCCTCATTTTTTCTTATGATTCATCGAGATGTCACAAGGTATTAAAAAGAAATAATTTTGTTGAGCTCTGGAGGTCACCGCTCATGAAAATGTAACACGGGGCATCTGAATCCTGTCAAAAACCATCCTGCCGTGACAGATTAACACATTTAAAAAAAACGCCTTGCGTCACTATACAAAGTACCATCGGAAAACATCAAACGATAGCTGAATTTAAAAATGCATATATCACAGATGACAGGATATGACGGAAAGAAAATTTTGCAAGAATACAAATGGATGAGATACGTTACGTTGATTTTGATGTAATTTGGCTGTTTTTCTGAGCTTGTTTTTTGAGTAAAAAAGGAGAAAAATATGTTTTAAAATTTAAATTACTGTGAGAAACTACTGAGTGGTTGTTAGGACTGTCATCACTCCTCCTGCTCAGCACTTTATTAGAAGGTTCCACTCTTGGAAAGAAATTGGCAAGAACAGCGTGAATCCAAAGACACAACTGGCTTTGTGTCAGCAGTTTGCACTCTTCCTGGTGTTGCTGTGAAGGTGTGAGGAAAGTTTTCTTGGCAGAATTTGTGCCCTTTAACACCAGTGATTTGAATACCACAATGTGAATGTCACTGCTGATTATACACAGCATTATTATGCTGGCTTGCTGCAGCATAATAATGCACCATATTACAAAGGAAAAATCCATCCATCCATTCCGTTTATCCTTTTCAGGGTCGTGGGGGTCGCTGGAGCCTATCCCAGCTGTCATAGGGCGAGAGGCAGGGTACACCCTGGACAGGTCGCCAGTCTGTCGCAGGGCTAACACACAGGGACAGACAACCATTCGCACTCACATTCACTCCTGCATTCACACCTATGAGCAATTTGGATTAATCAATTAACCTATTCCCACTATGGAAAAATCCAGTTTGGCTAAAATAACAGGCTTCTCTAGTCACCCAGACAGTTCTCACTCCCAAGATGTATGCTGAGATTTTGTCAAAGCCACGGGCATAAAGATATATATAACATCAGGTGTTGTAAACGCTTGTATCCATTCTTCCTACTATATGCCATTTTTCTTGGGAAACAATCCAGGTAGTAAAAATGATTAAAATGGGGAAATGAGTGCACCTGAAAGGTGGGAACAGCCAATGTTTCAGTTAAGTCTCTCTCCATTTGTTTGTACATCCATTTGTTTTGTTTTGTCATTCTCACACCCCACTGTATAAATAAACTTTTTTTCTTTTTTTTGAGTTACAGGGAGGCTGGAGCCTATCCAGGCTGTCTGTCGCTGCCTCTTAAGTTCCAAAACAGAAAAATAGTCCACGAAAAGGCCGTGGGTGGCAACAGGTGGTTTGTTTCAGAACACACTTCTGACTTCTTTGAAAATATATGGCGTTTATTTCATGGTAAAATACAAAGAAAAAAATCAACCCAATAATGTCTTACAACTTAAACATAAACGAAAGTTAATTTGATTATATTTCAAAAAGTGGTCAACAAATCATTTTAAACCCTCGTCCCAACTGACATTTGTTAAACAAACAAAAAAAAAAACATTTCCACCACACCCCCTAGTGTGCTCTTAATCCCTTAATTAATGGGAGGGTCCAAAAGTTACCAAACTAACCACTTTTCCAAAACTTTCCCAAAAGTAAAATTAATTACAGACTGACAAAGCAAACTATGATATTCTTATTGTATTAAAGAAAAATCAAAAATGGATACAAATTATGTTTCATAAAAATTCAACAAAAATGGCCACAACACTGTCCTAGGGTAAGAGACCAGGTGCATACTTACAAGTCACTAGTGGCTGGGCTAATGCAGAGTGATGGACAGCCACTTACACCCACATGTACACGTACAGCCAAATTAGACCAGAGCCATACTGATATATCAGTCATGTGTCAATATTTATACCAGCTGATGAATGAAACTTCAATAAGTAAAGCGGAGGGAGCAGAAACACCTTTCACGCATGTTTTGAGTTTTGACACTGCATAGTTTGTCCACTAAAGGACACTCTGCTCAGATGGGCTGGTTGTTGCAGGGCGTAAAAGACTAATTCATAACTTGCTCTGAGAATTATAAACAAGATTATTTTTAAGCTTCATTGTCATCAGTTTTGTGAGGATGAGTAAATAACTATACATAACAAATGTTTGGGAAATATGTTTTGTGTGTCTGAAAGCAAATAAATATAAAAAAAATACTCGATATTGTCTAGTATCAGTCTAAAAACTCCCACATTGGTCGGGCTCTAATTTAGAATCCCAATAAACCTAACAAGCATGTCGTAGTACTCTAGGAGAAGGCTGGAGCGCTTGGGGAAACTTCTACAGGAAACTCTACACAGAAAGACACCCCTCCCACCCCCCGACAAGTTCGCAGATCTGAACCAAGTGCTGAGGCAAGAGTACTGATCACCGCATCACTTATGTTTTTCCCTTACTCAGTAAGGCAGGAAGATGAGTCCCAGGTGGACTCTTGCTTTAGATGTCAAATGCCCAGCATCCACCTGACATGACCTCCTCAGGAGAGGTCGTCAGGAGAGAAGTCTGACTGGAATGGTACACCTGTCAATCTACAATTCAGGTGTCCTAAGATGAACTCAGAAAGGACACGAACCTCCCCTGAAGAACAAGAAGGGCAAAAACTTGCTTGCTCTTGACTTCCAGTATGAATATGAATGCAGTGGATAAATCTGCAGAAATTATGCGATGCAATCATGTCTGCATGGGGCAGAAGCTCAAAGGAATCTTTCTAATGACTTGTAGAGGTAAAAAAGAAAAAAGAAAGTAGATTTTACCCAGTATCATTGTTTAGATGAACTTTTGACAACTGTGATAAGGTTTTAAGGTTTACTGACATAACAGGAGAAACCATAGAAACCATCGTTTTTTTCTCACTGTAATAAAAATAATTGCGTAAAGCCATCCTCTGTGTGCTGATCTGATTTGTTTGCAGTCATTAAATTAATCTGCTAATGACTGCTTTAAAGATTTATCTACAGTGAAATTGCTAAAAAGCACCTTGAAGTTTGATCTGCTGTCATTTAGGAACAGCAGTAACATCAACTAGATTTTCCATCGTCCGTAAATGTCACTGATGTGTATCACAACTGAACAGCGGGGCGAGGTGGGGGTGTTTTATGACTTTGACACCGTTAGAGTAATGTCAGCTCTGTCTTTGTCTGCGCTGCGTCTTCATGTGTGTTCTAGCTGAATATGTAAAGAAAGAGACAGCAGAGGGTGAGAGGACGTCTGCTTGCTTTCTCCACAAGTGTAAATCCTATATTTCTTTAGTCACTGGATTTTTGCATAGAAACCTTTTGATACTCTGACAATTGAATGTTCTCATTTTTTTTTCCAAGCAGCATATTAATGGACAGAGCATCAGTCCTTACTGTTTGCAAGCATACATCACTGTAAATCACTGCATTTCACCTGCTTTGGTACTAACGAAAGTGAAAACGGGTGCACTGGAGAGGCAACAAACAGGCGACTCCCAAAAAGTGATTTTTCTAAAGAACAGCACAACAGAGAGGCCTCCCAGTGGCGTCCGCTCTGTTCACAAATAAGAGCAAAAATGAGGTGTAAGAACATTTTGTCCAATTTAAATACAGCACTGTTTTGTTCTCTAACAGATCATTATGAGCCTTTGGTAGGGACAGTGGCTGATATTCAGATTATTAACAAGAAAATATTTAACTTTTATTGTTGCCTCTGGTTGAGAAGTTTATGGATTTAATTGGAGTCAGAGCTGATACAAATGGCTTCTGGCAACGCTCGGTTAAATCAGCAAATCCACTGAACAATCAGCTGCTATGTAATATTTTTGTTTAGCTAAAAAAAAAAATATCAAGGAGAGATAAAAAGATAATAGATTATTTTGCCTTGAAGATGGAGCGAGTGATGTTTTGCTCATATAAAGCCACAATTCTAAAGCCTGCATATGGCAGTTCAAAGATGAGTTTCTTTGAATGTCAGTGGAAGATGCAAACAAAGATGACGCTGCCTTGATGGTCGGCATGTAGAACGCAAAACTGAGAAAATGAATGTCCTTGAGAACTGTGCAACAAAAAAACCAAAATGACAATTGACTGCACTCCTAGAAAAGTTGCAAAGAAGCATTAACAGTGCAGTAAACCTTAAACAACCAGCAGTGAGCAACTGCAATATGAAGTTGAACCAGTCTTAATAACTACACCCAGTCAGCCATCAAGACAAGCTGAACTCTCTGTTTTAAGCATTCTTTAAGCTATCTCAATAAAAAACATCCACCCTCCAATTGTCATCCATATTTTATGAAAACCCATAAATTTACCAATAGCCTCAGAATAACAATGGTATGATCTTTGGAGAAGGTCAGAAGGATGTAGTGTCCTTTACATGCCTTTTATTATGTTTGCACTGTGTGTTTCTTTCTAAGATATCATTGATTTTTAAAGTTGTCCCTGTCAAACAAAGCACCTCTCTGTTCTTGTTCTCATGCCGCGTAGTGCTCATGCATTGAAAATGTCTGCAAATCCTCAGATTGTGGTAGTATATGTGCATTGTTAAGTGAATGCAAGTCAGCTGGTTGGAGTTTGAGGGTGCAGCTGTCTCTGGAACCGGCTGGCCATTAGTGATAATGTTTTCCCCTACTACTCACCAACGTTGCTTCTGGAATGACCTAAGGGAAGCTCCTCAGGGACATTGTGAGTGGAGTTAATTACATCATCAAGTATTATATCAGATTAAACTTGCAAACCATGTGACAGACTAGAAGAAGACTCAATCTCACTGTTTAAAAAGGTTCTTACTCAATTTATTACCCTCTAAATGTTAAATGTATACATCTCTTTTACTCTGTGTAAATGACATTAAGCCAGTGCTGTGAGAAAAATTTTTGCCCCTTTCTTGGTTTTGAAAACACCTAAATTTTATGGTTCCAGCTTTTAAATGTAATGTAATGTAAACGATCTCGTCTGCCTTTCAGTAATTTTGATAAATCTAGAAATTTGCGCTGTTGGTTGAACCAAGCAAACATTGAAAAGGTGTCATTTTGAGCTTAGAGTAGACTCAGTTAAACCATTTGTGCCATCAATCAGAGCTGTGAAATCACAATTTAGTTTAGATATAGCTTCCAGGTGTGAAAAGAGTCTCTGTAAAAGGGTCAAATGTTTAATTTTTCATTTTGTCACAGAAAAACTGCTTTCGGTTTGGTTTAATTATAGGTAGGAAGGAAGGGCCACACAACATCCATTTGGGTAGTTACCCGCGTTTATGTCTGCATAAATTAGGTACCATAAACTGTATGCTTATATCTCCAACACTAACTAATCCAAACAAGATGTAGACAACCTTAAATGAATTATGATGGATCTACAGTTATAAAAGAGATGCTGCCTTTTCTACTGTAAGCATGTTTTAGAATAAAACTGAAGAGATGTTGAGAGAGAGTGATGTTTGCAAAAAAGTCATTAAGACAAATAAAGAGCACTAACCCACCTGTTTGTTCATGAATATGTAGATAAAGGGATTGATGACAGTGGACAATTTGGCCAGCAGTGACGGCATGATGGTCGCCTCTGGTGTCAAAAGATCATGCGGGCCGAAGGTTGCAAGCAGAGCTGCCACACCATAGGGCAGCCAGCAGACCAGGTAGCATACCACCATTGTGACAACCATCACCAGCACCCGCTGTTCTCTGCGACGGGTCACCACTGAACTCACGCTGCGGACCTGACAAAGAGGAAAAGACACTTTACTGATCTACTGTCATGATGCCAAAAAAAAAAAAACAGACAAAAAAACAGTGGTGCTGCAATTTCAGCAGCTTGTAGACTTTTCTCCCCCAACAGTGGCATTAATCTCTGCTTTATTATTCCCTATGTCTGTGCCCCCCTGACCAGTTATAAAGCTGCCATACCTCCCCTCCAAAAGCACAACTCAGAGCTGACTTGTGTAAAAACACACCTTAAACCAGAATGCAAACATTAGTTTTCAAAAACCAAAACACCTGATGCACAATAACCTAAGACCATAAATGCAGACAGCAGCACGATGAACATCAAATAATTCAATCAATTGGCGGGACCCACAGAGGCCTAGAGCAGTAAAAGCAATATTCTTTTAGCAACAACAGAGACTAATCTGTATGATTTAATACACTGGAAATCATAAATAAATAATTTCTATCATACATAAAAGAAGATGCGATTTTACTCAGGTAAGAAAAGAAAAAGGAGAAAACATCATAAAAAGTTACTTTTGTCTTTTTTCCCCATTTAATTTTCATCAAACTGAATTTTCAAGGTGGGTTTACAAACTCACAAGAAAAGAAAGAAGACGTCCTCAGACTGAGAGTGCTTGGAGATCAGTAAGAATTTTATTTAATCTAATGAATAATTAAGTGTTCATATTCTTCTCAGTATCTAGATTTATACTTATTTTGTTGATGAAACCTTTAAAAAAAAACACAGGTATGGCTTTCTTGTGTTAGTGAGTTTATGACGTTATCAGTTAATGCCGGTGAACGCTTTAGTCACTGGGATTAAATCAGAACTGAAGCATTGTCTGTGCTGTTAAATGTTAAATGGACAAACATTAAATACTGGTCTCTTGTGGCATGTAATTAATTTAAACATGGACGTCATCCAACATGTCAACTACTTCCAGGTTTAAACATGCACTTGGCACGCACTGGTTTGTATTACAGACAACAAACATGCACTTGTGTTTAGGCACTTGTGCTTGTTTCCATTATGTGTCAACTGTTGAAATTTCAAGTAAAAAAATGAACATTTGGAGAACAAAATCACGTCTTCCACATTACTCTCAGCAAACTGTAGCCTCTCAATCCATGTGACAGCTGCTGTGTCAGCTGGACGTGGAGGATGTTTGAAGATTATTTCAAGCCTTTACCCCCTGAAGCACATTTTTAAGGCAGAGTGTGCTAGAAAAACTAAGATATGTTTGGACATGTGACAGCATCAGGTCAGACATAGCGCACAAAGTGTCACACGATCAAGGACATGTTCCATCACATTGCTGGGTTGACGGTTGGAGTTTGCATACAAGCAGAATGTGTGAGCATCTCTAGCTTTTCTTTGGAAATGATGAATCTGAACTAAGTTATAGATGTTAAGTAGAATGATAAGTAAAACATGGGCGTCAAAGGCTCCTGTACACAGCAGTGGACAGAAGCTCAAGACTTTCCCTGATGAGTTTCTGCAGGAATCAAAATCTCATCAGTACTAAGCTGAACAAACATTTGCCATATTTCATGCCTGAGAGATTTAAAGCATGTCCTACAGACCTCATCTGGTTGAAAGAAGAGTACATCTGGATCTTCTCTGTAAATAAATATTGTCTAATGTTATGAATATATATTAGTTTGAACTAGTCTCAAAGTAAAAAGTGTTTGTACTGTGGCACAAAGGGCAAAATTGCAATTCAGCCCTTCTGGTCATTTGTCCCAGGCAAAAGCAATTCAACAAGCAGTCTATGCATCCGTAATTCCTGAATGGAAGGAAAGTCCAGACCTTACTGTCCAATATACTGAAGGAGCTGAAGGATGAATGAGATTAAATGTGTACAGTTGTATGCAGAGCAGAAGGTTCAGTCTGCATCCTGAATCTTAAGTCTGCAACTCTTCACAAGGAGGAAATGAAAAGTTCTTGCCAGCCCATAAAACTGCAACTCTAGGCAGCACAATGTTCTCATCATTTCCTAATCAAATAGATCAGTTTTTATGGACATCAACTTCATTTTTATAAAATCACCTAAGAGATGACAGCACGGGGATAGAAAAAAGTATTATTAAGCAAGCTTTGCGTAAACCAGAGGGACAGATGCAGAAAGGAGTGGAGTAGTCAGATTACCAGATAAATAAAACTGTCTAGAGGCAAAATGTACAGCTCTGTGAAAAAGCATTCTTCTTAGTTTTTATATTTAAGATAATTAAGCAAAATTTTATATTAGACAAAGATAACCTAGGTAAATCCAAAATAAAGTTTTAAAATGATGATTTCATTTATTAAGGGGGAAAAAAGCCATCCAAACCTACCTGGTGCTGTGTGGAAAAGTAATTGCCCCTTAACCCTAATGACTGGCTCTGCTACCCTTGGCAACAAGAACTGCAATCAAGGAATTTGAATTAACTGACAATGAGTTTTTTGACTAATGTACCCCAAAACTTTCATTTTGTTTTTTTGTCCTGCTGCCGAACCCAAGCACCATCGAGCCTCAGGACATAAACCAGACATTATCCAGCCCCAGACTATCACACTACCACCACCATGTTTGGTATGATTTTCTTTTTATGAAATGCTGTTAGTTAGATTTTTTTGGAAGGCTTAATTTCTGTAACAGATTAGACTTTTTCTCATCAGTCCACAGGATATTTTCTGTGAGTCTTTCTGTTCATCTTGGTTAACGGTGGCTTTCACCTTGGATCTCTTTCTTATTGTTGAATCATGAACTCTGACCTTAACCAAGGCAGCTAATGCCTGCAGTTCTGTAGATGTTATTCTGTTGCTCATTTAACTGCATTTTGCATTTACTCGGGTCACCATTGTCTAACATCAAACTTTGTTTGATGATGTGAAACATTTAAAATCGAGAAATACTCAGTGCTATTGAATATTCTGACCTCACATTTAGTCCTATTTTGGTAATATAAATTATTACAAAAATTCCAACTTAAAGGGGTCAACTTCAAGGGGAGGTATTAGATTTAAATTATTTGCTCTAATTGCATTGGTGGATGCTTAAATTAAACATAGATTAAAGATGGTTTAAACAGGTTTAAGCAGAGATGGATAAACTCGCAAAAAATAAGGTCAGCCAAAAGCTTAGGCTTTGTGTTCTGACCTAAATGCTTTAATTTAATAGTTTAATTCTTAAAACATTAGCTCAATTTTTTGCTAAAGAATTGGAGACAAATAAATGAATTGAATTGAAATAGTGTGCAGACTTGTTCCCCCTTTTAGAAAGACAAAAATATATTAAATGGTGCAGCCACCATTTAAAGTGTATGACTATTAAATTTTATCAAAATTATTTCGCATCACATCAAACTTTGGCAACTGTTTAATACATCTCATAAGCTGAGGGTTACATTAAGAAAGCTCCTTTTAAAGTCCTAATGGTAGTTATACAGAATCTCCTCGAAAAGACAACCCACGGTGAAATTTCCTGTCTGTTTCACCAGTTCCAAAGTATTAAATTTAACCATATTAGTAAGACTGTTACACATAAAGCAAGCCAATGGTTTGAACTTCCTTTCATTTTCAGTCTAAGAGTGGTGAGGTTACTCGAGGCTGTCACTCTGTTTAAAGTCATCAAGGTTGCAAAGAAGGTCTAAAAGGTCAGGGACAAGGGCACAGAGTTCCACAGGAGGCAACAGTAATGTTGCTTTTTCCACTCACTGGGGAGAAAGCTGTCGCATCCCATGTCAATTACAGTTTTGCAGACTGAGTCTGAGTTGCTCACCTTAACAGTGAATGACTTGCAAAACAGCTCTACCTGCTCTATCTGCAAAGCTTCTGCTGAGGTGTTTTTCAATGCTGCTACCAAACCACTCCTATAACCTGCTATTACTGGAGGGATCTTCTCTTTTGGTCATTTGTTTACATTCAGTGCCAGTACGTACACTCTACTCTTTCATCGCTATGTTTGTCATTTTAGCTTATTTTAAAGCCTCCTTTCTACTTTCTTTTTCAGTCCTGACTGGTAATCATGGGTACCTACTACTCTTTTTCTTGTCTCTTCATTCTGAATAAGAGAAAAAACTGGAATCCAATAGCTTTATTTGCACTCAATAGCCAATTCTTGCCTTCTGCTGGAGGCCTCCAGCTAGTCTGTGGAGATGCATTTCATCGCCTTCCTCTCGTCAGTCATGTGTCACATTGTGCTTTTTGTTTTTGTTTGATTTGAGGTGCAATATAACTTTATTCTCATAGGATGTCAATCAAAATTTGATCCAAGATGATCGTCATGGGGTTTTTTTTTCAAGCTAAAATAATTGTGCTTGCCTTTGCATGTTTGCAGACTGAGATTCGGAGTCATTTTTAGTAGTAGCACCTGTAGTATCAGTTTATAAACCTGTGCATCAGCAATCAACCAAAAGTAACCTAATAATAGAATAAAATCTATATAGGCAGAAAACAACAAGTACATTTAAAACAATATATTGATATATATCATTATGATAATTAATGCATAAAGATTTGATGACAAGTCTTTGTGGTACTTCACACACAAAAGCTCCGTCAGCTGAAAATTATACACCAGGTTCTTGCAGTACACGTATTCTTAAAGAAGCTTTAAGGCTAAGAAACAGAAACATTTTAATAAATATGTTTGAAATCTCTGACGGGCCCCATCAATAAAACAGATACTTTGCTGACTTTGTTTTTCTGCCAGTGAATGGGAGTAGTGCATTTCAGTAGATTCTCATTTTTTTTCAAGGTTTAACATATCAGCTGTCAGTGTTGTGTGCTGCAATAGAAAAGAGCGAAGTGTTTACAGAACCAGGATGCTGTGTTTGTTAAACCAAGAGCGGTTTAGTTATGAGATTGTTTTAGAATGGGGAACACTTTCTGATTAATTTCACTTAATTTAGCTACTTGGGGATTAAACTATTTTTATTACATATTATCAGGCACATTAAGACTATGAAGGGAGAATGATGGTTTTTGTTCTTTAATTAGTGGCAAAATTAACCAGCTTTAAACCGCATCTTTAGCCACTTTGTTAGCAGTTTGTCTTTAAAAAAAACACATTTATTCATATAATTATGTAGCTTAATCTGTGAAAAATGCCACAGATAATACAGTTTGACTGGCATTAAACGGTATTTCTGCACCAACAAGGTGATTCCCAAAGAACTATTGGTTATTGTCCACTTGACATCTCTCAACATGGTGTGGAGAGAGTTTAAAGAAGTCTGAAGAAATTGAGTGGAAGCTCTGTCATGGTTAGGGGCTGCATTTCAGCCAGTGGTACTGGCGATACTGGAAAATTGAAAGAATTATGAACATAGAAAAGGCCTGCCATGCAATACCAACTGGCAACAGAATTTGCCTCCCCAGATTTCAACATTATTAAAGCAGTGTTGGATCATCTTGACAGATAAGAGAATAAAAAGCAGGCAATATCCAAAAAAAGAGCTTTGAATGCATCACACCAGTTGCACCTTGCTGCTGTCTGTGAAGGTTGTATGACGTCACATCAGTCACACAGGTTAGAAACGCGCTGCTGTCACACCCGTCACACTGCCCGTCACACCTGTCACACCATGCTGCCTGCGCGGTTTAACTGGCAGCTCGGTTTAACGGGTATTACAGTTTCATGGGTAGTGTGTTTTTATAGGCAGCGCGGTTTAACGGGCAGCGCGGTTTAACGGGCAGCGCGGTTTTATGGGTAGCGCGGTTTCACGGGCAGCGCGGTTTCATGGGCAGCATGGTTTCACGGGTACCACACTGTCATGGGTAGCGCGGTTTGTCACACCTGTCAAACTGCGCTGTCTATGAAGGGGTATGTTGTTCGTGTGAACTGACCATGTGAGATCCTCTGCCAGATGTACAGCTAGGAAACGGAAGCTGTTCAATCTTTCCACAGCAGCGCTGTTGATGGTGATCGGGTATGTGCTTTACTACACCTCTAGAAGGTCATGGGTGACTGTGGCTCATGGGGTTGAGAAGCGCATCTGTAACTGGAAGGTCGCCGGTTCGATCCCCGGGCTCTCTGTCCTGGTCGTTGTGTCCTTGGGCAACCATCTCCTTGGGTGAGATGGTTCTCTTAGCAATAAAGTTTAAAGGCACTGAGATCCTCCTTCACAATAAAATAAGAGATACTAGTGGCCGTGCAGTCGTAGGTGTAGAGTGAGGACAGGAGAGAGCTCAGTATACACCCCTCACGTAACAACGCGCTGCCATCTGCAAAGGCTGCGTAACATCATACCAGTGACATCGGATACACAGGTCACACCTCGCTGCGGTCATACCCATCACACTGCGCTGCGTGACGTAACACTGTGCTGTCTATGAAGGTGTATGCTGTTTGTGTGAACTGACCATGTGAGATCCTCTGCCAGATGTACAGCTAGGAAACGGAAGCTGTTCCCTCTTTACACAGCAGTGCCATTGATGGTGATTGGGGTATGTGCTCTTCTACACCTCCAGAAGTCCACTATCATTTCTTCTGGTTTTGTAATATTGAGGGTGAGTGGTAGTCTTATCACTGGAGTAAAAAGGCACTGACATCCTCCTTGTAAACTGTCACCCACCATTGTTGTGTCATCCGCAAACTTGAGAATGAAATTTTAGATTCCAGTGGCCGTGCAGGCGTAGGTGTAGAGTGAGGACAGGAGAGAGTTTAGTATACGCCCCTGACGTAACGCCGCGCTGCCCTCTTCTAAAGCTGCATGACTTCGCACCCGTCACACCGTGCTGCGGGACGTATACAAGTTCAGAATACACCTTTGACGTAACACCACTCTGCCGTCTGCGAAGGCAGAATGGTGTTACACCGCAACATAGCATTCACACCGGTCACCCAGTTCACACTGCACTGCCTCACACCAGTCACACCAGTTGCACCTTGCTGCTGTCTGCGAAGGTTGTTTGACGCCACATCAGTCACACAGATTAGAAACGCGCTGCTGTCACACGCTGCCCGTCACACCTGTCACACCGTGCTGCCTGCGCATTTTAACTGTCAGCTCGGTTTAACGGGTATCACAGTTTCATGGGTAGCGCGGTTTCACGGGTAGCGCGTTTTCACAGGTAGCGCGGTTTAACGGGTAGCGCGGCTTTACGGGTAGCGCGGTTTAACGGGTAGCGCGGTTTTACGGGTAGCGCGTTTTCACGGGTAGCGCGGTTTAACGGGTAGCGCGGTTTTACGGGTAGCGCGGTTTAACGGGTAGCGCGGTTTAATGGGTAGCGCGGTTTCCCGGGTAGCGCGTTTTCACGGGTAGCGCGGTTTAATGGGTAGCACGGTTTAACGGGTAGCGCGTTTTCACGGGTAGCGCGGTTTTACGGGTAGCGCGGTTTTCACGGGTAGCGCGTTTTCACGGGTAGCGCGGTTTACCGGGTAGCGCGGTTTCATGGGTAGCGCGGTTTCACGGGTAGCGCGTTTTCACGGGTAGCATGGTTTCACGGTTTCACCACACTGTCATGGGTAGCGCAGTTTGTCACACCCGTCAAACTGCGCTGTCTATGAAGGGGTATGTTGTTTGTGTGAACTGACCATGTGAGATCCTCAGCCAGATGTACAGCTAGGAAACGGAAGCTGTTCAATCTTTCCACAGCAGCGCTGTTGATGGTGATCAGGGTTATGCTTTACCACACCTCTAGAAGTCCACTATTATCTCTTCTGTTTTTGTGACATTGAGGGTGAGATGGTACACCCCTGATATAACACCACACTGCCGTCTGCTAAGGCTGAATGACTTAACACCAGCCTGCGGTGTGACCGGTGACTTCGCACCGGTCACACCGCACTGTCGTCACACCGGTCGCACCCTTCATACCACTCAGCCTGACGTAACAAGGTGCTGCTGTCTGCGAAGGTTGCATGACGTCACATCTGTCATATAGATTAGAAACACCCTGCCGTCACACCCGTCACACTGTCCATCACACCCATCACACCGTGCTGCCTGTGGGGTTTGACTGGCAGCGCGGTTTAAGGGAGAACAGACGCTTTTTGAGTACAACAAATTTCTAGTGCTTGTGTTCACAATCTACATACAACATACAAATTTGACTCGTGCTTCGCTCGAGGCATGTTGGCGTATGACAGGAGGGGCAAACAGTTGCTACCTTCCTGTCTTAGTTCCCATTGCAAAGGTAACACCTTTTTCAAATAGGTGTTGGACAGTCACATCAGCCGGTGGGGTTTTCCTCACACTTGGAAGTCTCATTGCTGCTCAGTTTGGGGCTTTCACTGTAGTATAAGCTCTCTCTTTCATGTGTAAGGTCTCAGGTAGATCTAGTGAAGTCTCCAAAGTTTGGATAACTTCCAAGCTGGGAAGCTTCCTATCAACATGACAAATAGAGTCTTTATTCTTAAAGATGACTGACAGTGGCCCTACTCCCTTTGATGCTGTATGATGTATGAGCACGTTTTCACGGGTAGCGCGGTTTCATGGGCAGCATGGTTTCGCGGGTAGCGCAGTGTCACGGGTAGCGCAGTTTGTCACTCCCGTCAAACTGCGCTGTCTATGAAGGGGTATGTTGTTCGTGTGAACTGACCATGTGAGATCCTCCGCCAGATGTACAGCTAGGAAACGGAAGCTGTTCAATCTTTCCACAGCAGCGCTGTTGATGGTGATCGGGTATGTGCTTTACTACACCTCTAGAAGGTCATGGGTGACTGTGGCTCATGGGGTTGAGAAGCGCATCTGTAACTGGAAGGTCGCCGGTTCGATCCCCGGGCTCTCTGTCCTGGTCGTTGTGTCCTTGGGCAAGACACTTTACCCTACCGCCTACTGGTGCTGGCCAGAGGGGCCGATGGCGAGATATGGCAGCCTCGCTTCTGTCAGTCTGCCCCAGGGCAGCTGTGGCTACAACTGTAGCTGCCTCCACCAGTGAGTGAATATTCATTCGCTCACTGTAAAGTGCTTTGGGTGCCTTGAAAAGCGCTACATATAAATCCAATCCATTATTATCATTAGAAGTCCACTATCATCTCTTTTTTTTTTTTTTTTTTCTTTTTTTTTTTTTCTAAATGACATCAGAAACAGCAGTATGCGACATTACGTGATGGCAGAGCTTCAGTTCATCCTTTGTCATTTTTTTTTTTTTTTTTAATAAATAGGACAGGGGGAATGAATGAGAGAAAGAGGGGGAGAGGAAGAAAGAAAACCAAAGGGGAGAAGAGACGGTGAGAAGGGGGGGGAAGAGAGAGAAAAAAAAAAAAGAACTCCTGGGTCACCTGTATGGAGAAAAAAAAAAAAAAAAAAAAAAAAAAACAAACAGAGGAGACAGCAAACAACAAAGAGCAACATAATAATAGAGAAAACAAAGCACCATCACAATAAACTAGCTAGTCACAGATATCAATATTTACTAAATAATAAACGATATTGTGCAGCACGCAAGATAGACAGCGCACAGTGTGCTTTGAGGCAGCAGCCAAGAAAGCTTTAGTCCGCGTCTGTGAATACCCATGTGTGCATACCTGTGTGGATCAGCATGCTTGCATTCCAAAGGTTTCTCCATGTAATGATCTGCTAGGGAGTGTGGGGGGGCCACAGCCCCGTCTTCCAGGGTGTGAAGCGGGTATGGAGGAGATCAAAACTCCAGACATCCAGAGGCCCCCAGAACACAAGAGACCATGGAAGACCAACAGAGGGGCAGCCGCGCCACTGTTCCAGTAAGAGCTGAGGAGAGTCCCAGATGAGGGCTCGCCCAGCAGCCGCGGAGTCATGCAGCCACTATCATCTCTTCTGTTTTTGTGACATTGAGGGTGAGATGGTTCTCTTAGCAATAAAGTTTAAAGGCACTGAGATCCTCCTTCACAATAAAATAAGAGATACTAGTGGCCGTGCAGTCGTAGGTGTAGAGTGAGGATAGGAGAGAGCTCAGTATACACCCCTCACGTAACAACGCGCTGCCATCTGCAAAGGCTGCGTAACATCATACCAGTGACATCGGATACACAGGTCACACCTCGCTGCGGTCATACCCGTCACATAATGCTAATGCTAATGCTAAATTGTTTTAAATTACGGGCTCCGAGGTTTCAATAAAACTGTAAAGGATTACAAATGTGGAGTAAAGCAAGCAAAACTCACATTGCTAGCAAAGATGCAGAAGCCTGAAGGAACTCTTCTCCCTCTTCAGTTTCAGTTTCTTCTGCTTGGTATGTGGCTTGAACAAACACACTCAAGAGATTCAATCGCAAAACTAAGGGGATGGCTTTATTTGTTTGTCCTGCAAGTGTGAAAAATACATGCTGTGTAAGCAAGGGATTATCTTAACCCCAGGTAACCTTACGCCTACGCCGCTGTGAGACGACAAACATCAGCACACATACAAGGCAGCAAAGCAAAGCTAAACGCATTCCCCAGCTGATGCCAATCTTCCTCACCGTGAGCATTTTCTCTTGTCTGTCTCCACGGGAAGCTGCATTTTGCTGCGGTTAATTAGAAAACTTGCCAGCGATCCTCACGCAACATTCGATTATAAAATCACCACATCACAACAAAGCTGAGAAAGTATTTTTAGTATTTTAGTATTTATTTATTTATTGTCATTGTCAAGAACAATGAAATTGCGTTTGGGGCTTCCATACAACCCAAAAAAAAAGAAGAAAATAATAAATACCCCTTAAAACCCAAGTGTACATATTTAACCCAGTGTGACTCCAATGCAATGAGACAATCCTTAGCAATAATGTTCGTAGAAATTCAGACAAAGACCTGAGAAACATGACAAAATACAACAATGCAACCCATTCAATATTATTGTACTGTGAGATATGATATCAGATATGATAGTTATCTATTTAAGAAAGAGGGGGGGGGGGGGCAGGAGGGGGAAGAGAATAAAGATATGATGCACCAATGCAGACCAGTTCATTGCTATTAAGAAGTTGGATATGGTTATTGTCCGTGAGAGGGGGGCAGAGAGTTCAGGATCCTCACAGCCTGTGGATACAGGCTGTTGGCCAGTCTGGATGTTCTGGCCTGTATAGACCTGTACCTTCTCCCTGAGGGCAGCAGATGGAAAAGGTGGCGCGCAGGGTGATGTTGGTCCCGCAGGATACTGTGCACCCTCCTCAGACAGCGAGTGGGGAAGATATTACTGATCTCTGGCAGACTTGTTCCAATAATTCTGCCAGCTTCTTTCACCACCCGCTGGAGTGCTTGCTGATCGGCCTTGGTGCAGCTGGGGAACCACACTAGAAATCCATACGTCAGAACGCTGCTGATGGCACAGTTGTAGAAGTTCAACATCAGAGATCTGGGAATGTGTGCGCTCCGCAGTCTCCTCAGGTAGTAGAGGCGCTGTTGGGCCTTCCGTACAACTGAGGTGATATGGTTGCCCCAGGACAGGTCCTCGGTCACAGTTACCCCCAAGAATTTAAAACTGCTCACCCTCTCCACCGCCTCACTGCCAATGAAGAGAGGCAGATGGTTGTTATGACCCCTCTTCCGGAAATCTACAATGATCTCCTTGGTCTTTTTGGTGTTTAAGACCAAGTTATTGTCATGGCACCATGACTCTAGTTGTTGCACCTCTGTCCTATAGTTTGTCTCATCATTGTTGGATATAAGTCCGAGCACTGTAGTGTCATCTGCAAACTTAACAATGAGATTGGACGCGCAGGAGGAAATACAGTCATGGGTGAAGAGAGTGTATAGCAGAGGGCTCAGAACACACCCCTGAGGGGCACCGGTGTTGACCACAAGGGTGGAAGAGGTGTTCTTACCCACTCTGACACTCTGTCTACGGTTAGTGAGGAAGTCCACAATCCAGTTGCACAGAGAGGAGTTAAGTCCCAGTTGGTGGAGTTTGGGACGGAGTTTGTATGGCCGGATGGTATTAAAAGCCGAGCTGTAGTCTACAAAGAGGAGCCGTGCATAGGTGTTCCTGTGTTCCAAGTGCTTCAGTAATGTGTGCAGCACTGTGGCGATCGCATCCTCGGTTGACCGGTTCTCCCTGTATGCAAACTGGTGCGAGTCCAGGGATGGTGGAAAAGCAGCTCTGATGTGTTTAATGACCAGTCTCTCCAGGCATTTGGCGGGAATGGGGGTGAGTGCCACAGGTCTGAAATCGTTCAGACATGTGACATTTGACTGTTTTGGGATGGGAACGATGGTTGCTGCTTTGAAACAGGATGGTACCAGTGAACAGGACAACGAGGTGTTATATATAGAGGTGAAGACGTCCGCCAGGTCCGCAGCACAGTCTTTTAGCACTGATAAGGATTAGGATCCTTATCAGCTCATTAACCAGAGGGACTATCAGTTCAACTCTTGTTTTAAGATTCTGGCAACAAGTTTGTTTTAATAAATCACTTATCAACTTGGTAATTAGAATGATCGCCACCAGCCGTGAATGAAAGATTTCTAAGTCGCAGAACTAATACATGAAACAAAGAGCTATCTTCCTGCCTTAGGGGCTTACTCTGTAGAATCATGGCTTAATTTAGTGGACAGAAAGAAACAATCTTTCTCAAACTTTCCTCAGTATCTTTCTGTGAAAACAAACTGCATATTGTTCTTTTATTGACCAGCAAAACCAGCAGATCTGATGTGGTTAAGCGAAATGAAAATGTCACTGACTGTTCAGTATAAAAGAAAATTCCCACTGATTGCATCCATTTAGCTTTTTATTACAGAGTGACAGGAAGGATTCATTAGCACACTTTCTCTACCACTGCAGTGATTGTTTGGCTGTATAATATAGCTGACATATTTATCAAGTTACCTAACAATTCTCAACCTACATGTGTCTCCAGTGAATAAAAGTCCAGTATTTACACTCCTCGTTTGCTCTGCACCAAGTCCTGAGACACCAACTTCTGGGTCATTTTAGGCGCTCTCCCTTAAAGCCAACATTTTTCTGATTGGATGCCGGTGGCCTAGCAGGTGACTTTGACTGAGATGATTGAATAAAGGATATCTGCTCTCAACGACAACATATAGAGCCAAGAATAAAAACTCCCTGAATGCTAGTGTCTGGATCACTCGTACATGTACACATGTACATATACTGACTTAATTATATAAAACTTTGGCTACTTATGCTTAATCTGAACCATGTTAGGAGTGCACATTTGTAGACCAATTCTGCTTTACAATAATGATCTGAGATCATGAATGAAGATGATCTGTTGTAATCTTACAAGAAATCCAGCTCTACAGATGAGCCTTTAATGGCAGATGCAAATGGGAAAAATATGGAGTGCAAAAATGTAAAGAAAGTGGAAATCAAAGCACAAGGAAGCATCCCTGAAGAAATTAACAAAGAAACATTACCAGACGACTTGACAAGGACAGAGAGGAAACACGGGTCTTTATACACACAGAGACTAACTGGTAATGAGAAACAGGAAGGAGAGGGTCACAGATGAATATAATTAACAAACAGGTAAACACACTTCATAGTAAAACAGGAAGTAAACAAGGGAAACATGGTCACAAACAAGAAGTATGAGACAAGGAAACAAAAAGGACCAATGCATAAACACAGAGTGAGTCAGGCACAGATATAACAGGAATGCTGGGAAACCTACTTTGACCATATAATAATAATAAAAATAGATTAAAATGAAAAGACAAGAAAACAAAACCTCAACAGAATATATGTCAAATAGACACAATAATAAAATATTTTGCAATGCAAAATTCTGTCCAGAGACCAGTTGGCAACCTTCTGGCAACCACTGATCACAGGGGAAACGTGTATTTGGGGCTAGGTGAAGTTGGTTGTGGAGAGGTGTGTAGTGCTACACCACAAGCATCCTTGCAATTGCTTTGGCAGTGGATAAAGATGAAACCATGAAGTGCAACAGATACCAGAACTGGAGACAAACCAACATGTTTCAAAAAGCCCAACTTTTACTTTGAAGGGTAAAGTTTCCAGTTAGCATCACACTTTCCTCACGTGTTTTCAGTGCAGCAGCCTTTTTCCAGCTGATTTTACCTGGAAATAGTCAGCAGACATTCACCAACTTGCTGCTGAATCTACATTTTATATCTCTAGACCTGTGTGACTGAAGACTAAAGCTACGTCCACACATACCCGGGTATTTTTGAAAACGCAGATTTTTCTCTGCGTTTGCATCTTTCGTCCACACGTAAACGACGTTTTCGGTCACTGAAAATGGAGATTTCTAAAAACGCCTGCCAGGGTGGAGACTTTCAAAAACTCAGTTTTTGCATTTACGTGTGGACGAGAAAAATGGAGAAAACGCAGCGTCAAAGGTGTGCGCCACGTTATTGTTTCAGTGAAATGAATTTCTACAATACTGTTACTGTTAATTGTACTCTCTGCAGTGTTTAAATGCTTACATATACACACACAGTTACTGCGTTTACGTGTGGACGGGATTCTTTTTTAAAACGAAAATGAAAAATCTCAGTTTTCAAGAATACCCGTGTACGTGTGGACGTAGCCTAAGAACCATAGATGTAGAAAGTAAGCACCAGCACAACAACACAGAGAACATTAACTGAGACTCAGAAATCATCAGAAACAAGAATGAAGACAGAAGAAACCATCTGTCTATGACTATATCTTTTTTTGTTTGTTTGCTTGTTTGTTTAACACACTTGTTTAATATGAATAAAACCAGACACAGTTTTCTAAAAAATCTTAATCATTACCAAAAAAAAACTGTTTATGTAAGATGATCCAGGTTTGACTTGGTGTCGACCACAGGAAACTGTGAAGGGCATTAAAAAAACAGAGTGTATACAGTAACTGCCAAAACGACATTAAAAAAATATCGCAGCTGTCAATCTCAATAGTCATCTTCCTGCTCAGCTATACTCTCTGCTTGTTTTTTTTTTTTGGGGGGGGGTCCTTGTTCTCTACACCTACATCCATCAATGTACCTGCCATCACTGACAGGATGCAGTATGCTAAGAGACTTCTCACTACATCTGGCCCGTCTTCCTCTGCTTAATTAATTCAGATGGCGTCACTGATAAAGTAACCGAGTCTGCAGCATCACTTTCTTTATCTGTACCAACTGCTCCACTCCTTGTCTCCATATCTTAAGGAATTTAATCACAGTTTACGATAGAATGTGAATTTAAATGATGCTTTGAAATCTGATATGGTTAATGTAATAAGGTTTAATCCTCTTTGGACAACAAACATGCACATTTGCAACATATTTTTGGGACAATCCATCTGATGGGTTGAAATATCTCAGTATGGATAAAAGGAAGCCAACTGATGGTGACCTCCAGAGATTACCAGCCTCCATGTTAGCGATGCAGAAGAAGACTGACTTTGAAAAGTTACAATGTGACGTGTTTGCATTTAGTATGGGGTCATGCTTTTAATGTTAATACAACCAAAACAGTTGCATTATTGAGACTTCAGTGAAGGTGTGTAACTATTTTCTTCTTCGCTTACTCACAGGTAACACTGCAATACAGAGAATATTTGAACTAGTGATTATTGCATACAGTTACACTTAAATTGAGTCTCTGCTCCAAACAACTAGTAAAAAAAAGTTCCTTATGCTTGCAGGCATGGAAAAGACCCAGAGAAGCACGGTACATGAACCAGCAAATGGTGTGGCAAATTAAATTCTTGTGCAAACAACATCAACACAGACAACACCCACAGGGCTAATAGAAACGAACAGTTCCCACAGTTAATGTGAAGACATATGATGCACAGCCGAAGACTGAGGCAACCCTAATTCTTAGACTCACTGTGCATGTAGCTGTCACAGATTAACATGAAGGACATACATCACAACGAAGGCAATGACAAACAGGCATCCATGCAGAAAGAGAACAAGGAGAATTAAGGGAGCCATTGTTTGTGTATAAACAGACAAGCAGAATATTTACAGCAGTGATTTGGAAATAGTTTTATCAATTAATTTATAATATTTTTTCATCCATCCATTCGCTTCCGCTTATCCTTTTCAGGGTTGCGGGGGGCGCTGGAGCCTATCCCAGCTGTCATAGGGCGAGAGGCAGGGTACACCCTGGACAGATCGCCAGTCTGTCGCAGGGCCAACACACAAGGACAGACAACCATTCACACCTAGTGGCAATTTGTATTATCCAATTAACCTATCCCCACAAGCTGCATGTCTTTGGACGGTGGGAGGAAGCCGGAGTACCCGGAGAGAACCCACGCAAACATGGGGAGAACATGCAAACTCCACACAGAAAGACCCGTCCTGATGGTGGAATTGAACTCAGGACCTTCGTGCTGTGAGGCAACAGTGCTAACCACCGTGCCACCGTGCTGCTTTTTTCAAATGATTTTATTTCAACTATTTGACGGGTTAGGCTCAATCACTCAACATGATCTTCACTTAGTTTTATATTTGTGAAAGACATTTTCAGATGATTATTGTAAATATTTCCCATTTTTTCTTCAATCATCACAGATTATGACCCTAAACCCAACACTAATGCTATACAGAAGACACAAAAATGCCCATTCTGACATGCTTCAAAAGCTATATGTTTAGAGAACATCAAAAAGTACCAAAGTTAGTGTTGGGGTTACCACTGACAGCTTAAACACATTTTGCCTTTTTAAGTTTGTTGCAAACTGATTTTGCATTACTCTGTTAAATCCTTCACCGATTTCTGGTTGAAGTGTAGAAGATTTTAGCCTAAACTCTGAACCTCAGAGATGGTTTTATTAATTTCATCAGCACATATAAACTACTAGGTACAAATCTTTATAGGTTATGAGATCCTAATAACAAATTTTGAGATCTGTGTTTATATCACAAACTAACACAAAGAAAACTATCTGTCCTTTTAGCAGTACAGCTGAATCAATGTGTCCTCTGCTGCCTGCAGTAAATAATGCAGGATTATCCATGATGGATTACAGTTTGTTCAGTGACCTTTCTTCCACAGCTGTAAAAATGTCCAATTTTCAGCCAGTCACAGAAACAGCCTTCCAAATACGCTTATTCAGCCTGGTGGTGTTAATCGCTCTGATGTCTGTGTAGGTTCTCAGTCATCCAGGAAAAAAGAAGGCAACTGGACTTCTTTAAGTTTGTGAATACATTTCACTTGGCATCCAAGAGGCTTCTCCAGAGTCCCAGGTATTAGACACCTGGAACTACTCACCAACTTAAAGAAGTCCTCCGGTCGCTTTCTTTTTTCAGATTTCAAGCTGCTAGCTAAAATGCTGCTCTCCCTGCAGACCACAGCTAAGTGCACTACTTCATTTTGCTGCACACATTGAAGGATCAGCTTCCTTAGAAAACAGAGCTCTTGCTCTTGCTCTTGCACTTTTATGCTACAGCCTACTGTTGAAATGGACAGCCAGGTACACGTACCCCTCTACCACATAAACATCCCATCCTAGGACAAACACAGACTGTAGCTGTCTTTTTCCTTCTGAAGTTGATCACCATTTCTCTGGTCTTATTCAGGTTCAGAAGCAGATTCCTCTCACACCACTCCACAAATCCACTAGTGTTTTGTACTCCTACTGCCCATTCAACCACTGTAAAATCAGATTATTTCTATATGTGGCATGGTGAGCAGGAATGGAGGAATGGAGACAGCACAACCCCCTGTGCAGCTCTGCGCAGTCTGACATGCTGCAGCTTGTTTGTCGGGTAGTCAATAATCAATTTTTGCAGCATGTCATAAAGATGACACAACAGTAGGACAGTGGGAGCACTGTTTGTTCACAATAGGAGGGCCCTGTGTTCAAATTCACCAGCCAGCTGTGTGGACTTGTGCCTGCATGGGTTCTGCAGCCTCGTCTCACAGTCCAAAGACAGGCATGCTGGGTTAAATATCCCTAGATGTGAATGTGAATGGGCATCTATGTCTCTGTGTTTGCCCTGCAACAGTGGTGAGCTGTTCAGGGTGTACCTCACATTTTGCCCAGTTTGATTGCCCAGTGAGATTGCTATTAAACATGAAGGAGGAGGTGGGACCTCAATATCACATCTCCACCCCCATCTGCTTTACAGAATATCCTTACAAATGAGCAGGGAGCCCACTGGCTCCACTTCTGTTAAGTTTTATCCAAAGATTCTATGTTATGCACCCACCATCATATGGTCCATATGGTTTAGTAACTCATCTCTGACCTTGAGTATGTAACTCATCCCATCTCTCCACCTAAAGAACAACTTACTTTGGAGCTGCTTCTGTGTAAATTGTTAAAATCATAATATTATAATGTTTAACCTAATTAATGACCCTAATAGAACGACATATTACAGACAGGCACCATCAGCCTGAAAAGAAGAATGCATTTATATTCATGAATAAAAAGAAGTTAACATGTGTCACCATCAGAGATTGGCAGTAACGCGTTACTTGTAACGCGTTACTTGTAACGCGTTACTGTAATCCGATTACTTTTTTCAAGTAACGAGTAAAGTAAGGGATTACTATTCCAAAAACGGTAATTAGATTACCGTTACTTTCCCGTAGGAACGCTGCGTTACTGCGTTACTAAAATTTTTTGCGAGAATGTCTCATGACAGTGACGTAAGCAAGTGCAACGTTCGTGACTACAGCTGTGTGCAGATCAACAACGGACAATATATCGAGTGCAGGAGAGAGTATGAGCATGCAGCATTTAAAGCGTGGAAGTACTGACCTTACTTTGAGTTTGATTCCATAAAAAGTGACAAAAACATTAGTGTCCGTTGTGCGTGGGAAGAAAACTTCTTTTTACAGCGAAAAAAAACCCGTAACTTCCAAGCAAGCACCAAGTGCGCTACAACGTAATGGGAAACTCACAGAGAAACTCGCGGAGTCTTCCACTGACCGCTGCGGCACACCTGCACCAGGGTAAACCTCCACCTACCCAACTCCTGCTTTACAGGTGAAAATAGAGCAAAAGGACCGCTAGTCTTTGACTTTATTTATTTTCTGCTGTGTTTTACTTGCATCTATTTGAAAGAGTGAGTGTAAACACACAAAAAAAATTATTTTATGTGCTGGAGTGTGCAGAAAATAGGTTTAAATATTAAACAAATTTCTTCCAGTCAGAGAATGTTGCATATAATTAAATTTTTGCTTGATGCATAAAGTTAAAAGATTAAAACGAATAAAATAAGTTTTAAAAAGGGACTTTTCCATTTGATTACATTTTGTATGATGGATTATGCAGAAAAAGTAGAATTGGGCTATATCACCTTTTCAGGTTGTAAATTGTGTTTTTAAAAAGTAACTAAGTAACTAAGTAATTAATTACTTTTAAAAATAAGTAATCAGTAAAGTAACAGGATTACGTTTTGGGGGAAGTAATCAGTAATTAGTTACTGATTACTTTTTTCAAGTAACTTGACCAACACTGGTCACCATATTACATGCAATGAAATAAAAGTAAAAGAAACATTGGCAAATCAGCGTTCCTTCTCTTGTACATTTTTCATAACATTCACATGTTTTTTGTTTGTTTTTTATTTGGGCTTTTCCATAAAGAGTTTTCGGCGCTACAGTTAGCCGGCGCTGAGCGTGAAAGCCTGTATCCTCGAGGTTTAATGAAGTGCCTCAGCAGTGTGTAATGGAGACAGTTGCCTATAATCTTGTCATTAACACCACGCTGCAGACTGAAGCTCTGTGCTGCTCTTCATTTTTCTTACCAAACTACCATTTTCAGCTTTCTAATGTGAAAATCAGTCAAAGTCAGGCTTTAAAATATTGAATGTTACTGTTACTAGTTATTGATATTCACTGACCAATCACAATATTTACCTGATTGTTGTTGTTTTTTTATTACATGAAGATCTTGAATGACCATTTGTCATCTGTTTCTGTGCTAAGTATAGTACGATTGTATGTGGCAGGTAATGGAGTATTTTGCTTTACAGTCCACTGATTCGTGCTCTTACGTTTTAAAGTTATATGGATTTTACATATGAGTAATAATGTCACACTGATGATGTAGCTAATGCTACTAGCTGGTAAAAACACTGTGCAAGGCAGACTTAATCTCATTATTGTTGGAATGATTGAGGCATTTTCTATCTTTGCATATATATCTTGCCCTTATGTCTGATTAAAATGATGTATTTTCATAAATACAGCAGTATGTGGTAAGCAAGATAATGCAGAAGTTATATTTAAGTTTAAATTAGCAGAAATTCCATTATTTTAAATAATGGAAATCCCTATGGCCCAGAAGCTTACTTTTCTCCACTCTTAGATCCTTATGGTGTCAAAAAGCCAAGAACTATTTAATATGGGCATAAGGCAGAATGCTAAAAAAGAATGAAGCTGGAAATAAGCAACAAAATCCTAGTTTAATCCATAGAGCAAAGCACTTTAAACCAGGAGAGGAGGGAAATAGAAAGATTACACCTGAAGGGAATAATAATACTCTAAATCCTAAAGTGTGAAATTTATCTTCAGCTTTTTCCTCCAAGTTATAGTCCTGTGGTTTGTGTTTGTATTATGTGAAGTTAAACTCATTTTGAAAATAAATAAATAAACTACATCAAAATAAATTATTAGAAAATGTTTAAACAACAAACCAGAAGCACTCTGAGAGCATAAACCTCCTCCAAAGTTCACTCTCTAGGTAGTATTTAATTTTAAGGAAAAATTATTAGAATTTGACCTCCTTCAAGGTCATAAATACAGAAGTCAAATGTGAGATGATATCTTAAATATCTATGCTGTACTTTCTATATGTTGACAATACACAACACACAAAATGCTTGAACTAGAGGAACTCCAAACCTCTGATTGGTAGTGTAAATAAAACCATTAATATTTAAAACAGAACTGAGCACACAACCTAGTTTCAGACATAACCGGAGCCGTTACAACAGTTCACCGGCTCAGCAGCAATATGAAGACACAATTTATGACTGTCATCCAGAATTCAGGTCATGATTTCCCATTTTTCTCTGTCTGCTCTTTCTTGCTTCGAGGTATCAATTATGCTCTGGCACATATGATGTGGCTTCAGAGGCTTTTAAAAGAAAACTCACAGCTGCAGTTTGACCCGAGCCTCCCCGACCGGCAGCGAAGGCGTAAAGTTAAAGACAAGAGAAGAAAACGATGTTGGCAGCTTTAATGGACGGTTGTTGAAAAGTCAAACCTGATCGGTGGTTCAAATTTCTCAGCTTTCAAGCTCAAGTCTTTGAAATGTTTGTACTCATGTTACCCGCTCTCTTGTCGGCTTTGCAGCCCCGGGCTATACAGTAAAGAGAGGCTTATGATACACTCGTGATTCGATTGAAGTCGTAGATAAGGGGCCGCTCTTGTGCTCTACATATAAATCACATAATGTATAGATGACCTTGTGGTGTCTCATCTCAAATCTGGGTCATTTCCACACAACTGTCTTGACAGTCACATCTCATGACAGAATTAGTGTTCTGTTTTTCCCGAAAGGCTCATTTTCTCACTTTGGAACAAACGCTCTCATAACATTTATATTGCAGATTCGCACCTGTCTGATGGCGTGCAGCAGCTTGCCGTAGGAGTAGAGGATGACGCCGAACGGCAGAACGAGGCAGAAGGTGAACAGGCAGATGATGTAGGAGATATTGTTTGGCGTACGTGTCCTCCAGTCAACCGAGCAGGTGGTGCCGGGACCCTCGGGACCATATCTGCTCCAGCCCAGCAGCGGAGGCACGGTCCAGGCCACGGAGTAAAGCCAGGAGAAGCAGATCCCTGCCAGGGTTGGGCGGAAGTCTCTACCGTCTGCAATAGTCTGCGCCATCATGGTGCAGTAGCGCTCGTAGGACAAAACAGCCAATGAGATGAGGGAAACAATACCTGAGGAGGGAGAAGTTCAGAACAAGTGGTCAGACCCAGATATCAAGCAAATTTTGGGCTTTTGGGAGTCAGTGAGCAGAGGAGAATGAAAAAGCTTTCCTCAGAACTGGAGCAACTGCGTTCTGTTTCCCTCAGAGTTATTGATTGATACATTTAGATACGAAGTCATGTCAATTTTCCGCTCGCTTTGATCATCTTAATAGCGTTTAACTTTGCATTGCTGGGGCACAAACAGAGGAGAATGAACTTCATTAGCTGGCATTTGCTTTGAAAGCTTTACAGTAACTGTGATGGCAAAGGCCTGCTAGATTAATTTCAATTTGTACATCTTGGAGCGCACTAAGGTTTGAGCTTTTTGTTCATCCACACGTGTTTACTTCAGGCATTATCATATGTCAACCGAATCAGAATGTTTTTGTCTCTTTGCTTATGTACTTCTTTCCACTACAGGGCCTTCAGCCTGCTTCACTCTGGGTGTAGTGGGACGATCACACATACAACGCATTCACTGTTATTTGACTTTCTACATTCATTCATATTTATGAATTCCCATGCCTCGTAATCCCAGGTTTAACCCTCAAACAAGTCTTTGAAATGGTATGAAAGGTAAAGATAGGTGGCCATGTTTAAATTAAACTGATTGTTTCTGCCTTTGTTTTCCTGTGAGAAAATCTTGTTTCAATGACTGCTTCTTGATAAAGCGGCAACCTATAATCTATCCATTCTGCACAGCCATGTTTTGAGCAGGTGCAATCAGACATACCCCTGTTCAGTGAGTGCTTCTGTATAGGGCTGAACGATTATGGAAAATAATCTAATTGCGATTTTTTGCCCCAATATTGCGATTGCGATGCGATATGCGATTATTTTTTAAGGTCTTTGTCTTCTGTATTATTAAACAAAGACAAGCAATACATCATATAGTATGGCCAATACTATATTACATTAATTTTAAACTGTTCTTTCCTGGAAGACAGACCTCTGTTATGATGACATGAGGTGATGCATGAATTGATGACTGACATTTTTATTTAACTTCTTCAATCACAACAGTATATTTGAACATACACAATAGTTTATTTTTAGCTTACAAACATCTGAGCATAAAGTGCTGACAAGGAACCCTGGTGTAAACATTAAAATGAAAGTCAGTACAATGTGCAGATTGCAGAAATATACATAAAATAAATCAGTGGCTTTACCACACTCAGTTTTTCGACATCTGTGAACTACTAGACAGTCATTCAATTAAAAAATAATATTAAATAAATAAAACTAATAAATAAAAAATACACACATCTTACTGATCTCTGCAGTCAGTAACATTACACATAAAGTGCAAACATAATAGCAATTGTATAAACACACACACAAACACGCCTTTAAAATTTAAAGGCGTGAAATTGGACGGTCTAGTTCTGATTAGCGTCACCGCTGTCTCGGTGGAGTTTAATAAACTCGGCCGTCTGCTTCTTGCTATCTAAAATATAACCAGACACTGGCGTAAATTCTCGACTGTCTCATACTTCTGTTTAATAAGTTTTCTGTTTGACGTTTAGTCAGCTGTGTGAAAACCAAGGAGGAACCCACCCGGGGGATTAATAAAGTTTTATTTTATCTAATCTAATAACTTTAATCTCAGCCAAACCGATTTACTCACGAACAAACAAAACACTGAAAAAAGCCCAACAATAACATTTTGAGGTTGTCTAAGTGACTTATATATTACGTTTAACCCGAGCAGCGAAACTCCGCGGTGATCTGAAAATGATGTGCCGGGAGTTGTGCCGTTCTCGGCCGCATCAGTAACCCTCGAGCTCCCGGCTAGCTGTCGAGCTGGTGGGTAGCAGACGCCTCTGAAAACGTCGAAGCACTTTTGCAAATATGGGATATCTTGATAAACCGAGCAGATATTTGATGTTTACACAACTACTTTCTCGCCTGAAAATATGTTAAAAGTTTATTTTGTGACCCAGAAAGATTAGTATGAGTAATTTTAAAACTTAGTAGCGGCCGCCATTGCTGGAAACTGGAGTTTGGCTGGGCCGCGCTATGAATTCTGGGATATGGTAGTAATTTGGACAGCCTTCGGCGCGTCGCTGTGACGTAATCGGTCTACAAATGCGGCCTCAGGAGGATGCAGCCCATGAATTGTATAATATAATCGCAGTATAATCGCAGCCTTTGCGGTTAGAAAATTGCACTTGATCATGTCGCGATATTATCGCAAATGCGATATATCGTTCAGCCCTACTTCTGTATCACTTTTAGCATTTGGCAATCATTTGTACCTACAAAAACACGGGTTACAAAGAATCCAAATAGCAGTATTCAACACATGCTCACATTTCTTTTGGTTAACTAGAGTTTGCATACTGTTTTTTTCCCTCTTTTTCAGTTCAATGTTTTGATTTTGTGCTACTGGCAGTAAGTAAAAAACTACTGAACACTGACTATTCGAACTGCAGGTAGTCATTTCCATTCAAGCTCAATCTGAAGATTGGTTTCATGATAACCAGAAAACACTAAAAAACTAAAAGGACTTTTGAAGAACTTTTTCTTCACAGAGGAGAATGTCTTAGTTAATTGACAAACAACACTGGAAACACGCATTGCATCACAATTTAACGAAACCTCAAAAGATCTTTAAATGCTTCTTTTTTCTGACCAACACAATAAAATCAAATCATAGTCAATATATTCTTTGGTTAAGAAAAGAAAGCAAATTAGCCTAAACAACTGATAGATTATTTATTGACAGTTTTAATCATTGTCAACCGAGTAGCTCTAATTCATTTGGGAAACTTTCAGTTAACTGAAAATGGAGTTTATTCAACAGCAGAAGTTGTGTCGTGGACTGATACAAACCCTGAGTCGTTGTATCCTCTAGTAGTTTAAAATATCATCACAACCTGTTCACACCAAAAAATGAAAAAAAGAAACACCACTTACAGAAACACTGATTTGCAGACAGCACAGCCATGTGCTGTCTTTCCTCTGTGTTAACTGCAGATTGATGAAAGAAAATTGTTGCTGAAGTGAGTTAAGTCTTAAATCAGAGCTAATCAACACATACAGGCGAAAGTACTGGTGCAGAGGCACTTTACCTCCATTATGCTGAGTCTGCTTGGGAAAGAGACTTTGATTACAGGCAATCAGAGTGCCTTAATGCATAATGAAGCCTTCTGATTGGCTGAAACCATGCCATGTTGGCGTGGACAGCACACCGGGGCTGGGCGCATGATGTGTTGAGAGGAATAGCAAAGGGTGAGTGTCTTGAAAATAATGGAAATGATTTGGTGCTGGCATGTCTTGTGAAAGATGTGTGTGTGTGTGTGTGTGTGTGTGTGTGTGTGTGTGTGTGTGTGTGTGTGTGTGTGTGTGTGTGTGTGTGTTTTTTCAGGTGGCTGAAGAGGGAGTGAGAGCTCTCACTTTTCATTACTGGCTAGATAAAGCATGGACACTTCAGATGTGTAGTTTTCCAGGTCAGACAGGAACTTCATTACACTCTGTACTAAGACAAAAACAAAAAAATATCAGTTTAAAGTTCTTGATAAAAGCCAACACACTAAAAAAAAAATGAAAACAAATATTTTAATTGCCATATATTTAAAGTCGCCACTAGGGGTCTCCAAAGTCAGTTCTTTGGCCAGGTTGGCTTTGCATTTCTTTAATGTTTTTACCCTAAAAATGTATTTTTTCAGAGTGCAGCAGTAGTGTTTTATAAAAATGATCTAAACAGCTTGTGTGAGTTTGTGGTACTGTGTACCACGTTCAGGGAAGCAATCTGCTGATACATTGCAAAGAATGGTTAATGTTACACTTTGTCAGTCTGCCCCAGAGCAGCTGTAGCTACAACTGTAGTTTGCCTCCACCAGTGTGTGAATGTGAGAGTGAATGAATAGTGGAATTGTAAAGCGCTTTGAGGGCCCCGAAAAGTGCTATATAAATGCAATCCATTATTATTAATATTATTATTTGTGGATTTTGTGCTCACTCCTCATTTTAAAAGGATCGCCTCCAACAGTGTGCAGCTACTGATTGTGAACACAGCTGCAGCTGCTTCACCCAGCAGCTGATGTGGTGGCATCCACGGACACATCCAGCTGTTACTGTCTGAACCTGTGTGCTTCATTATGTTGCCGACATACAGTAGCTTCAACACAATAAACCATCTCTGCATACATACAGAGTCAGACTCATTAAAAAAAATAATCAGAGCAAGAATCATAACTAATAAATCTTAGTCATGGTTAAAGTCATAGTGACAGCCGTATCATCACAGCAGCAGTCTGTCTCTGTTTAGAGAGAACACTTCCCCCAATCCACTCATCCATTTTCCACCAGAGGAAGTCTCAGAAGACTTTTCCCACTCTGTCCCCACCATTCTAGCCTAGAGACAAACCCTCCATGGCATGTTCTGCATCTGCCCTGGGGTTTCATCCCAGTTGGAAAATTCCTACATAACTGACCTAGAAGCTCTTCCACTTTTCCTTCTCAAGGCAATGGCTGAGACTCCTACACACAAAATAAGAGAAAGGCACACCATAGAAAAGACACAAATTGGCGAACAAAGTGTTGGAAGCAGTGCAAAGAACCTGGTCTGAGTATAGAGTCTGTATGTGTGTGGCCTGAGTGATGAGGGGTGCTCACACCGTGGCTCAGATTGGTGAGGTGAGTAGGGAGGAGAGGGGGGTGGGGGATAGTGTTTGTTGGCACTCTGAATGGCTCAGGGGAAGAAGCTGTTTGTGAGATAATAATATTGTATTGCTGATTACGTTTAACCATTAGTGTCAACATTAACCTGCACTAAAGGAGCCGTACAGATAAAGATTATTTTTGAATAACAATAAAATTGGACAAGGAAAAATAATAATAATTTTTTCTTTACCTCCCTCTGTGTTTTTTTTTTCTTAATGAAAAAGACTTCCATCCATCAGTTTTCTTAACTGCTTATCCAGTTCACAGTCGCAGGGAGAAAAGGCTTACATCCTTTAATACAACAGCCCCCAAAGGACAAAGTACAAACAAGGCTGATAGCAAAACATTTAAGAGTGAAATTCTGCAGTTCGGTAAACTCAACATCCACAAATTAAAACAACAACAACAACAACAACAAAAACCCAGCATCTCATTAGGCATAAGGTTGACTCCTGAGCCAGGCCTATTCTCATCTCTTTGAGTTCTTAGGTAATTTACAATTGACTCCAGTGTCCAACATCTGATTAAAAAATGTAATTAAATGAAATTAATAAATGAAGCTTGTAATATTCTTAAATGTACAGTTATGTGAACTCTAGCCCATATTTTCTTTCTGTATGACTTTTTTCACATTTCTCTTAAGGTCCCACCACAGCATTTCACTATGATTGAGGAGTAGACTTTGACTGTTTCATTGCAACACCTTCTTTTCTTTTTAAGTCATTCTGTTGTAGATTTGTTGCTGTGCTCAGGATCATTGTTCTGATGCATGGGCCAGGCTTTAGCTGTCAGGCAGATGGCCTCTAGAACACTTTGGCATACAGAGGACTTAATGGTCAACTCAGTGACTGCAAATTGCCCAGGTTCTATGGCTGCAAAGCGACCCCAACATCCCTCCACCACCACACTATATTTGTGCTGACATGCTGAGTTTGGCTTACTCCAAAAGTGAGGCTGTGCATGATGGACAAGCATCTCCACTTTGGGCTTGTCTTTCCAAAGGAGATACAGAAGATACAGAAATCTTTGTTTGGATGCAACTTTGAAAACCTAAGCTGTGCTTTCAACCTCTTCTAAGAGAGAAGAGGCTTTCTGCTGGCAACACTGTCCACGTGTCATTTGCCAAAGAAACAAGGGGGACAAGCTGAAAGAACCACTGACATCTATCCATCCAAAAGGGTCACCTGTTAAATCTAATACTTGCGCCACACTCATCTTATTGGTTACTTCCCTCCCCCCCACCCCTAAAACACTTCTAAATACTCTCTGTAGTGTGATTTCTTTCATATTTTATATAATTATTCAATCTATTTGCACAGTAAAAGTATAGCATTGATCTTACTGTTGTTTTAGGAAGCAATATAAAAGCTCATGAAAAGGACAAGAAAACCAAATGAGTATTGTGGAAAGAAATTAATTGCATAATCTCCGGTAAACAATACACTCTGGTAAATATATAGTGGATTCTCTTCATATGAATGGTCTGCCACCTCAGCAACTGGGCAACTTCTAAAGGCAACAAATCTTCCATTCATTTCCTATATTGACTGCACAGTCTGCACTTGGAGCCTGGTTAGAATATCAACCCCTAAAAGTTGGCTTTGATTCAAACTTGGCCCACTCTGATTCTGCAACATGCATTTTAATGGGATTTTCACCTGAGGCCCGATTCTTCCCCATCCAACTCCATACTAGTGTGGAATAGATTTATGGTAAAATGAATGACCCCACGTTCCAAGCCTGAGTCAGCACAGGAGCTAATCATCTTTCATTGTCTTTTTTCTTCTCATTCTTTTCCTTTGTCTCACTCTCTCTTTCTCCTTCTTCATCTCACTCCTGCTGTCTCTTTCCATCCATCTTCCTCGTACACTCCAGCTGACATAATTTTTTTTCTTCATTTCTCTGCATTACCCATCACTGCCACCTCAGCACAACATGCAGCACTATGTTTACTGTATGCAATTCCTTCAGTATTATGTAAATACCTAACCTGGTTTCTCTGATCAGGTTAGGAGATTCTATGAGTCTGATTTCTGCCACCACATTTCTGAGAGCAAATGTCATGTCATCTGCAAACTTTAAACAGGGGACGTATTGTAAAATTGTAATATAAGCACTATTAGATTAAAAGAATAGGGAAAAGAAAAGAAGAGAAAAGTTTCCACAGATATAACAAATCCATTAGACCACTAAATGTTTTACCTCTGAAGTGGAGACTTTTCTATATGTGAGAGTAATCTAAAAACTCAGGCTTCAAACTCAGTTTCAGACTGTTTTTTCTATTCTTGGCTCTGTGATGATATTAAGAGTGGATTTAGCTGGAAATGATTGTAACAGGTCCACTAAGTATGACTCAAGCTGGCAACTACAATATTAATTGCTAATGACTCCTGTAAGTTCAGCTTTTGTGGGTCGGGCTTATTCCAGTGCATTCGTGAAATCTTTGGTGTGCCGTTGCCTTGAGCACCTCCAGGTGGTCCTGAGCAGTTTTTGTGTTGTTGTAGTTTGTCCCACTGAACAGTTGGGGGCAGCCACTGCTGTCTACAGCCCAACTGATTCATCCGCATATTGATTTAGCTGATATTAGCTATTTGGCATCAGCATTTATAAACACTAATAAGAGAAAATTGAAAAAGTAAATTAGAGAAACACCCTTCAACCCCTTCAATGATGTTGCATCATTTGTCCACCAGAGGGCAGTCTCTGTTGCATACACAAATAGCTTTCCCTCAAATTTGTGTATGTTTTGTGTCAAAGACAAAAAATTGAACATATATCTAAATATCTGATTTTGAAATCACCAAATATCTGTATCTGTCTTAAAGACTGTATAACATTGAGGCTCTCTCAATGAGTGATAAGTGGCAAAGTCACATCCATATGAATTCTAAAACCACAGGAGTTGTTATAACAAAGTGATCAATGTCATTCACTTCATCTGTCAAATATGTTTAATCTGCAACAGAAAAAATGTTCAGTGCCAAAGTTGACACAGACTGGTGGAATATAAGTGACATTAGCACTACTTCCACATTTCTTTCAGAAAATGATTCATTCCCCCAACACAGTTAATCTGATCTGAGTATAATTTCTTGAATAACATGCACACGTTTGTGCATTAAAGCAGGTTCACAAGAGCACAAACATCCAATAAACTTACAATTAAAGCCATAGAAAGTCTTTCCCATGTCTGTTACCCAATTATACACTTCCAATAGCTTGCCCATTAATCAGTGTTGGCTTGTTCACAGAGAAACAAAACAACAACAAAAGACAGAGAAAAAGAGAAAATGGTTGTCAGTGACTTCATGAGAATGACCTTATTCCAGCAAAAGTGACCTGATGAGGCTTGATGACAAGCCTGCTAACCATCACCACTGTAGCTCTGCTGTGCGTGCATCAGAGCAGACAATGTCTCATTAGCGAATTAAAAAACAGACAGAATTTCACCTCAGCTCACCCAGACAGGGGATGAAATTAGGTCTCAGCTCTGTTTTCACATCAGTCTCGACAAACTGAGTAGCTTATTTCTAGACCTATAAATTTTGCTGTATCCAGTTTAATACATATTTCTAGTAACACTCGGATAAATAAAGGTAGTTCTTATTTATTTCTTCAATTCAGTTATTTAGTTTTTTTTAGTTGGAGCTGCTTCTAATGCAGGCTGGTAAGATTTGTAGCAATTGAAGTGCACAACAGAACTCTGCCATCACTTTGTGCCACTGCATTTCAACAGTATGAAGCTTCTTACATGCAAACAAATTGCTGAAATTTGTTAAGCTGTTGCAAATATTTAATCCACTGAATACAAATAGATTTTCACCAGCAGAAACTCATTGAAAAGATTGATATGTAGTTGAAAAGTGAAAGGGAATGTATGGGCTCAAATTGTGGTCATAAATATTTTGTACTTGTAAATCAGGATTTGTATGTGTAAAAAGAATTTGTGTGTGTGTAAAAAAGATTTGTGTGTGGACTTAGCCAAAAAATACGTGCGAAACTCTGCAAGTTACAAGTACGAATTTTGACCCGACTTTTCTTCCTTTGATCTGATTGGCCAATGTCATGTCAATCACAAATTTAACTATCCAATCAGAGAACAGATGGGTTTGGCTATTGGAGGGGTGCTTTATGGTAGGGGTGCAACGATACACAAAATTCACGGTTCGGTTCGGTTCGATACTTTGGTGTCACGGTTCGATATTTTTTCGATACAAAAAATGTTCATGCATTTTTAATTTGTCATTTATTAAAATTATAAATATATATTTTAACTCAAAAGTACAGTTTTTAAATTTAACCCTAACCCTTGTGCGTGTTTTTTATTTTGACAGCGAATGCGCACCTGCGGACCACTTATGTGCAGCCCTGGTTATTTAGCTCGTCATATTGCAGCCACAGAAATTCTTTTGTCCATGAAACCATAAAGCTGCACTTTCTTTTTGCCTTATAGTCTGATTTGTCATAACTTCTCCGTTTTGTGGTAAGCTTTTCTTTGGCTGTCACTTCTTCACCCTGACCTGTCTTATTTGGCTCAGCAGAACTGAAATGCTTTTACACACGCACTCACATAAGCTCAGCGATTCTCTGCGTGATCAACCTCTCACATGTTTAAGCTTGCTGCGTCATGTTTGCATAGTAAGCTAACGATTAATAAGACGATGTCAGAGGAATTGGTGCACAAATTATCATCACTCACAGATCAGTGCTGTCGCTCTCTATACACAGTTCGCACGATTGCAAAGTGAAAGCAAAAAAACAAGCCCAAATTCAAACGCGATTTCAATATGTCACATATTGACAGTGGCTCACCGATGCCAATGACATAATTACCCAGCTACATTTCTGAAAGAATGCAAAAGCATTGACATATATTTTTCCTACAATAGCCCGACGGGCAGGGAAGAGATAGATTTTGGTAGCCCGACTGAAAAAATCGCTAGCTCCGGGACGTCGGGCTAGCGATATTGCAAGCCCTGTGTCTGATTGAGGAATCACTCATCTTTGGAAAAGAGAGTTTATTACAGAGAAATGTCTCTTTCCAAAATAAAAGCTATACTATCCGCTTCTTCTGGGCTATATTCTCAGCAGCATAAGGAGAATCATGTGCTAACAGCTGTCTAAATGACTCGGCTAAAGTTAGTAGCATGCTTGCTTTTTTTTGTCTGCTTCCACTTGTCTTTGCACTAGGATGAGGTCAGCGTAAATGTGTAGTCATATTCGTTGTGTTCCCACTAGTGCTTTCAGGTTAATCTCGTTGAAATGACCTTAACGCCACAACACGGCAAATCTCAGTTAACGAGCTACCGCCGATCGCCCCGTGCATGGGGCTAGACGGCCAACACGTTAACGAGCTAACTGCGCTAACACACTAGCTCCCACCCATGTAATTGAGCATTGCATGGCACATCCAACATACTGTTTTACTTTAGTCCATGACTCGCTTACCTTCAGGGTCATATGTCACATGAAAACCAAAATAATTCCAAACGCCAGATCTGAATGAGGGTGGGGGAGGTGCCCTGCCCTCTTCCTTCTGACAATGCTGTCTGTGTTGAGCGCTCAGTGGATCTGCGCTCGACAGTGCAGCCTAGGCGGAGTAGTCGAACGCAGATTCACTGAGCGCTCAACACAGACAGCATCGTCAGAAGGAAAATTGATAAAATAAATTACAAATGTTGTATTGTTCGATACATATGTGTACCGAACCGAAAGCACTGTATCGAACGGTTCAATATCGATATGAATATCGTTGCACCCCTACTTTATGGAGCTTCAGGTCCTTGAAGGGAATAAATGCCCTTTTACATGCCAGCCCGTCGTTTTCCTTCATCACCACGAAGGAAAACAGTCTGTGGTGGTTTGGTGATTTTTGTGTCGCAGGTTTATGTGCTTAATACAGGGACTTCCACAGCCTTTTCAACAGCGCTGCGAACCGCGGGGGAGGGGGGGCAGTGTTTTGGAAATGACAGTCTTCACTAGTGGGGATAGTTACAAAGCTTTCTTCGTTATGAATTAGCATACATGTTTTTATTGAACATTTGAAGAACTGGCAAAAAAAAAAAAAAAAAAACTCTTATAGAGAACATAAAGTCAGAGATAGAAACGACAAGGAGCAGGTGCATCTAGTACAGGTAGAGCTGCTGCAAAAACCCACAGAGCTCAGCAGCCAGCGCCTTTGCTTTTAGTTAGCATTAGCAGCACATCCTGCATCCGATGTGAAAGGACCTTTATGCTGCGCACTGTGACTCACAGCCATGGTCCTGGGTCTGACTTTGTGTTAAACTAATCCTAAAGTAATAATGGTATTTCTAACCACTGATATACCACAACTTTACCCTTTCAACAGCTGCTGAAAGTTATGGGACCTCGCTTCTATCGGATATTTATATAGAGATCCTCCAGCTTCAAACTGTATTACCCTTCAAGGACCTGCAGTTCAAAAAAGCGCCCCTCCGACAGCCAAACCAATCTGTTCTCTGATTGGATAGTAAAATTTGTGATTGACATGACATTGACCAATCAGATGAAAGGAGGAAAAATAGGGTCAAAATTCGTTTTTGTAACTTACAGAGTTTCACACGTATTTATTTTGGCTAAGTCCACACACAAATTCTTTTTTTCACATATAAATCCTGATTTACAAGTACAAAACCGATTTACAAGTACAAAATATTTATGACCACAATTTGAGCCTATAGGAATGCTCTGATCTTTGCAAACTCCTCAAAAAACAGAAAGTTGGAACCCACTACTGCAACACCATGACATCACAGCATGCAGACAATAAGCTCTGATCTTCAAGTTGCAGGTATAAATAAATTCACAGTGCATATGGAGCTATGAGTCTGTGTACCCAAGTAGGTGCTCTGTAAATGTGATTACTATCAAATCATAACCAAATCAAATGTCATGTTAAAGCATCCACTAATCTTTTTTTTAGATAATAATAACAAATTTATGTATATAGATTTTTTTTAACATTATTACTTTATATTTGGGATAAAACCACACATTAAAGATTAAAGATAAGTATACATGTCCACACAGTCAAACATACAATCCTACATTCATTCTTGCATGCACACTTTCACACATACAAGAACAAGAGCTAAAAGTAAAGAGCAGAACGATTAAGAAAATGAGTCAAAATGAGTTTTCAGCAGATGTTTAAAATTAAATTAAGCCAGCCTGTTCCAAAGTGTAGGAGCTCCAACTTCAAAAGCGTGGTCACCTCTTAAAATAAAAGCATGAAACAGATGATCAGATGATTGGAGAGGCCAAATGTTGGAATAAAATCTCAGCAAGCCTGGTATACATGCCTGCCGTGTAGGTCTTTACATGTTATTAATGAAACTTTAAAATTCTGAATTTCCCAGGCTTGTTAGGAGCCTAGCTGCTGAGTTTGGGCCTGTTTGACACAGGCTAGTTGATCATTGAGGTTTGTTTTTTGTGATGTTTCTTAAATGAAGGCAACAAGACTGGATTAGATATGAGATTCAAAATGCAAATACTGATGAAACATGATACCAAGGCTCTTAGCAGATGATATGATATTGCTGGAGTGGGAGCCGGTGTAATGACTGACCTCCTTAGAAAAATTGTCAGGGTCGAACACAAGTACCTCAGTTTTGCCAGAAATAAGGTCTTTCCAAGCATCTGAAAAGATTACTTTTCTGTGAAATGCAGGCAGTGATGTTTGTTGGGTTATATCTAACTATTTATTCTAAAGAGACAACACAATTCAAGTTGAAGCTCCTCCTCGAGTTCCCTTTTATTCCACCAGAAAACAGTCTAGCTTGAGCTCTGACTCCTCTTCGAGATGAAAGAAACAAATCCCACAGCATTTTATAAATAAATACCACAAGCCTCACTCAGTATGATGTGAGGTTACCGTCTGTCCATACTGGGCTGCACATTTCCTTGTTTTTCCACTTGTCTGATCAATTCAAACCAAAAAGTCATCAATCACTCCCGACTCAATTCTTTGATGTCAGGGTGCCCATCTCTGAAACATCTCTGAAGCATCTCACTCAAGGGTTTTTTTTTTGTGTGTGTAATTTTTCAGACAACCCTTTGATCCCATTACGTACAGTTTTGATCCTCTTGGTTATTGCTTGTTTATTCCACAGTTGTTCCTGAACGTGCACCAGTGGAAAAAATTATAGTCCAAACTTAAGTGCTCAGTTTTCTGGTTATAGATATATAACCAGAAAACTGGTTATATATCTATAACCTATATAGGTTACCTGCTCTGATTACCTATATAGGTATAGGTTATAGATTATAGAAGACGATGCTTGTAGCATCCAGGGCTTTATTGAGCAGCTGCTGACCAGGCCAGTAACTGTGAAGTTGAGCTGGGTCAGTGGGGAAAAGATGAGAAAACACAGGCCAGATTGAAAGTGGTTTGAGGGGGGAGAAACTATGCTGCAGGTCAGGACTCCAAAGAGAAAACGGCAGATTTAAGAGTGACAGACTCCATAAAAAAGTAATTTAATTTAAGAGATTTGACAACTGACTTCACTAAACCGTCCTGACTCCAAAGAGAAAACAATACCACCGTAGAGCACCTTATATCACACTAGACTACTCATAAAATGGCTGAGTCAAGTGCAATATTGTACTGCACCTTCCTCCAAGTGCAGACTCAGAAGGTAAAACAATATATTTAGAGGTGACAGCAACATCCTGCTGCACCTTACACTGCTTGAATTCCAAACTTCTAAGTGAGAAGAGATTTAAGAGCAACAACATCTCAGTGCACCTCCCTGAAAGTCCAGGCTCCACCATGAAAACAGCTAAATAAAGAGCAACAGCAGCGTACTTAACTTTACAGCAAGTTCAGACTCCACAGATGAAACGGCAACAGCTTACTACATCTATGTTCAAGTCAAGGTGTAAAGAGAAAACTGCCAAAATCTTCCCAAACTTCACTCCAAACTCCACAGACAAACCACATAAATTAAGGGGAACAGCACATTCTTGCAAATTCAGACTTCACAAATGAAACATCACATTTAATAGCACTCAAACTTTGCTGTCAAGACTCCTTAGAGAAAACAACTGGTTTTATAGTGACATTTTTGTTCTCTCTCTTTACAGGTGAAGACAGGTCTGTATTCAAGTCTATGGGCAGGCTGATTGTTCACTTAAAACTTGAAAGTCCCTTTAGTGCAAAAGAAGAACATCTGCATTCAGGGGAGAGAAAAAAGTCTGGCACAGCAGGATCACCTCCCAATCATCCTGGTGTTCTTCCCTGGTTTTCATCGCTCCAGTGGGTAGAAAATCAGGATTCTTTGGTTTGTGAACATGGGGCTGACATCAATCAATCAATCCCAGACAGTAATTACAGTGATTGCCCCGAAACCGAAAGCTCACTGGTTTGATCCCAGCTCTGTCAACAGTCCTGTGCGCACAAATCTGAGACAAGACCTCTGAGGATCCAGATAAGAGCCTTACAAGAGCAGATTTATTGCATAATGCGATCAGAAATGCTTTTTCCATGTTTTATGTTTATTTTAGCGTTCATCTTTTCAACGCCAATCATCTTCTCCCTGCAAAAAAATGAAAATAAAAAATCTAGCTACAGAGTCCTCTTCACCAGATCGCATTATTTATGTCCCTGTAAGGGAAGTTTGGAAGCACACCACCATCAGATGATGCCTTCATAACAAAACTCGAATTACCTTTAATTAATATTAATCGTTTTATGAAATTACCTGGAAAATTAAGCTGTTAATCATGCCGAATTTCTGTTGCCCATTGCTGCAGTCGAGGAATGCATTGCAAGCTGCCATTTAATTTTGCCTGTGAAACAGCTTTGGATAAAAATGATGATGACATGAGATTTTCACACAGGCTAAATTTGTTGGGAAAAGACGAAAATTGTATGAAATTATAAACAGACCCGGTCTGACAGGCAACAGAATACGATGCAATAAGTATTTCGATTTTTGTTGAGGGGAAATAAAAGGAAAGCGAAGATTAGACATTAAAAGAAATTAAAAGAAATACTTCTGTTGTTTTGGCCATTCATTCTCCAATGAAACATATTAATTAAAATAATTATAAAAATAATAAATTATTAATAATTATAATAATAAATATTCTTACCCAAACATGAGTTAACGAACCCATACCAAACGCACCCAGCGCGTCCGATCAACCACCGCCCCTGGGTGCTGGCTGCGAAGCTGAACGGAGTCCCCAGCAGACTAACCAGCAGGTCGCTCGCGGAGATGCTCACCAGCATGAGATTCATGGGCGTGCGCAGAGCCCGGTACCGGCAGAACAGCGTGAGCACCAGGAAGTTACTGAGAAACCCGAAAGTGCCGATGAAGCCCAGGCACACCGCCACCACAAGGTGCCCAGTCGGGCTCAGGGACGGAGGGGGCAGGGAACCGGATACCTCCTCGTACGCGTCCGTCGCCTCAGTGCTGCGGGCTACTCCCTCGGGACAGTGCGCGCAGCTCAGGCTCAAGTTGGAAATTATCATACCGGGATGAGCCGCGAAGTTTGCACCAGTCAGAAGTTTGTACCTTGGGAGGGAACCATCCGGTCTCGGTGCTTTTCACTCATCTGGAGAGGCGAAGGCGTACGGATGTCTCCACAGTCTGCGCGCATGAAGGTAAGGCAAGGGGGTAATTTCTGTAAGTAATCTACTTTCTAGTCTGAGAGAGACACTTTGCGAATGAATGAGGAGAAGAGATGCTCTGTCCCGTTAGACCCGCCCCTCCACCGTGCGCTCCGGAGAGGTGCGCTCCTTTTCAGGCGCGGCCACTTAAGTGCGCCTGAGCTTTTATCACCCACAGCGCCCTTTAACGGGCTGGGAGACAAACACCTCAAACAAGAAGCGGTGGGTGGTGTTTGTATGTGTGGATGTGTAGTGGATGTGTGTAACAGGCTCGAGCCACGGTCACACCTGCACCATCAATCAACGCGTTACACAACAACATGTAGGGAAACAAACTTAAAAGCTGCGTGACGGGTGAAGGGATTCAGATTTGTCCTGATTTTTCTAACATATACGTGTAATTAAAAGGAATCACTCAGTTCTCATGTCAGGATTGAAACAGAAAATCCATAAGCTGTCTGACAAGAGATCAGTATGTTACAGCCTGAAGGGGGAAGGGCTCCATCCTCTTTTGAGCTCTCTGATCTGCTGGCTGATCACAGACTGATAACCGTGTTTGTATATTTATAATTTACATAGGGACCTATTGGTCACAGCTTGATTTCAAGGTCCAAAAGCTATGCTATGCTTTTGATAGCTAACTATCAAAAGCATTTTGATAGCACACTATCAAAAGCATTGGAATCAATGATACTGTCTCCAGCTCACAGCCTTCCTTTCTGTCAGTCAAGGGTTTCCTGTTGCTCTTGCTGTGCTGTGCTTATTGCTGTGCTTGTATTTTTATTTTTATTCCTATTTATTCTATTTATCCCCTTCGTATATTTTATTTATATTGTCTCTGTATTTATATATATGTGTGTGTGTATAACTCTGTAACTTCTGTCGGTGCTGTGCTTTTTGGAAATCGAATTTCCCAGAGGAACCCACCCGAGGGATTAATGAAGTTCTATCTTATCTTATCTTATCTTATCTTATTCTTAGATGCTGCGTCTGCTGTCTTTCCCTCTCCACTTTTGACAAACACACAAAGAGACATGGCATCATTTCAAAGGGAGTTCTTAGTAAGAGCGAACAGGAAAATGTGGCATATATGACTATTAGCAACTCGTGGTTAGAAAAATACACTAACAAGCACTTTGTTGCTATACTAATACTGGGTAGAACCTCCCTCTGCTCTCAGTCGGTCTCTGTGTCTTTGTGGATTCCCCAAAGATTTTGGGAATAAATCTTTGAGGTTCTGCTCCATGTTGACATGATTCCGTCATATACTTTCTGCAGATTTTTCAGATGTCAATCTCCCATTCGTGCGCATCTCAAAGCTGTCTGCCAGATCCAGCTCAAAGTGTGCCAAGAAAGCTGAATTCACTGTTCTGGTCTCATTTATGTTTTTTCCTTTGGCTTTTACTTATTTTGCTTTTGTGGTTTGGTTTTTCCGCCCATTTTCCTGTGACTTATACTTTTCTCTGTGGCACCCCCCGTTTGTCTTTGAGTTTCTTTCAGTCTACCTCATCCTCATTAGTTTTATCTGTGTTCAAATATCTGTGCATTTATCATCCCCCTCTTCTGCTTGTTTTTTTTCTTTCTTGGTCTTGTGTTTTATTAGTTCCCCCCTTCTGAGGTTTGTGTTTTCCAAGACTTTTTATGTAAGTTCAGTGAGCTTTGTATTAACCCATAAGAACACAGACCCATTTCTCCTCAAAGGTTGTGAGTGAAATGTCGACATGCCAATAGGGTCTGAAAATGGCTACCTGCCACAATGGGACAGCTTGTTTCATTTTCCCAGTACGGATGGTTTCTTGGCATTTGGCACAGACCCATGCACAGACAGAGGCCAGTCAACATGTTGCTGTGACTTTCAGAGATTTGTACACTGTACAAACGTGTCTGTTTCTTCAGTAACACAAAGATGTCTGCTGTTTTGACCTTTGTGAACACTCCAGGGGAGTATGGACATCATCTGAAGGTGTGAAACTCAATTCTTTGAATTTAAGCACTCAGGGGTCTCAGAAGAGGAATTTCTCCAAGAAAATAGTTTTCTGTATATTTTTTTCTTGGAATCTTAAGTTTTGCTGCCCAGGATACTTCATCACAATCGATAAACACTATCCATCAATTATCTCCCGCCTATCAAATTCAAGGTAGCAGGGTGGACTTGAGCAGGTCGCCAAACTATCGCAAGACTAACACAACAGTTCACACTCACCAATTTAAAATAGCTAACTAATCTAACTCGGCACGCCTTTGGAACTTAAGTCAGGAGTTCGACTGTATCCGGTAAGGCTAGACCCCCATGCTAACTTTAGATATGAGGGAGAGAGAGAAAACTGAAGCCGTATAGACTCAGACATCGCCTGGATTAATATGGTCCGTGTTAGGTGTTGAGGAACCAGGACACAGTGATGAGAAGTGGGCTCCTGGCACAAGTGGGCAAGAGATGAGAACAGGGCGCTGTTGGAATGCTACTATGCAAGTATCCCCAGCGGAAGGAGTTACATGAATAGGATATGGAGAAGGAGTACGGAAAAGGAATACGGGAAGCTTGAGAAGTACCAAGGGCTCAGAGAAGAGCTCCCTTTAAGGCTGGGAAATATCGTGATAATAGTTACCGACTAGTCTAGAAACTCATCATATCTCAAAAATAAACCTTTTTTTTTAATGAACCTTTTTGTTTAACTGACTCTGAGTTCCTGATCAGAGTTTGCCACTTGTGTACATGATCTCTGTCCAGAAGCTTTGTGATGATGGAACAACAGCCAGTGAAGGAATCAAGATCTACACATGTATTCTGTCTCTCTGTGTGTGTGTGTGTGTGTGTGTGTGTGTGTGTGTGTGTGTGTGTGTGTGTGTGTGTGTGTGTGTGTGTGTGTGTGGTTTGATTGTTGCTTTGGGTTCATAGTTGATCACCTGTGCACACTGAGACACAGCAATCTGTTTCTTTTGACCTCTGCGTGTTTGTACCTCTGATTCTAATAAGGTGAGTCCGAGGAGAGATTGGATTTGGCTGTATGCTACCAACCCAGTCAGAGGTTAGAAAAGGGTGCTTGTACTTTCTGTGCTGCTTTTTCCATTTGGAAAACAATTTTTTTACTTTTGACTGGGTGGGCAAGACGACAGGTCATTTGGCTGAGCCCACCCCTACCTGTAATTAGATACCAGAAAAGGATGTTTGATACTGATACTGGTATATTGGCATCACGTACCCCAGAATGACGAGAGTGGCATAAATAGACCAGAATAGGGGTGCACTACTCAAAGACACCTGGCTTCAATTAAGCCACTGAAGCAGAGGCAATTATGTGAACCCCCCCCCCCACACACACACACACGCAGAATCTCTCCAAAAGCAGTGCCCATTAACTATAAGGCAAGTCAGTGTAAAAATGATGCATCTCTACCTTTCTACTTGTCATGGACCGACTCATTAGACATAAAAAAATGACAGGAGAGGCGTGGATTTGCAAGTAAAGTAGATAACTTTATCTAAAAAAAACACACACAATGAGTCAGTCTTATCAGTTGGGCCAAACCTAATCAACAAGCCAACCAACGATGGTGCAGGGAGAATGGACAGGTGCTCCAAGGTGCACTGATGCACTCCACCTGAAGGGACCTGCACAGAAACAAAGAGACAGGGCAGAATACACTGGGGCATCACACCTGGTGAGAACAACAATACTTATATTTGAAAAACACTTTATCTTAAGTGACAAATTTATTTATAGTTACAGGGTACGCCTCAGTTTCCATCTCATTTCACAAAAGCTGACATCATGTAGCGATACTAGAATTATTTGCACATCAAGATGGTAATCAGTATCAAGACTTTCATGCATTTACACAAGATACTAATAATGTTGTTTTTTCCTGGTAAGGACTGTCATAAAAAAGACTCTTCTACTTATTATGCAGGGAACGGGTGCTGTTGCTCCCCCGCTCTCTCATGTCTTTGTCTCTTTCACTCTTCCTTTGATTTCTAAGGTAACCTTGGCAACAGGTGCTCTTCAGTAGGAAAATGAATTATTAATTAGACAAAATTTGATAATTTAATGAAATTTGCTTCATATAAAAATCATCAAAACTTAAATACAGGACCTGTTCCCAGCACTTTTGGTGGCGCCCTTATTAAAAAATAATTTTATTTAAACTTTATGAATATAGTCAGGAACTTCTTTTCAAGTCTGAATTAATAATAATGGAATTTTTTAATGTGTGATTAAAAATATTACTTTATGCCTGAACTTGTTAGAAATATTTCCCACTTTAAGTTTAAATTTGAATCCAAAACTGCCACCAATGTGCTCTAAACCTTTAAAGAATTTTCAAATGATTTTCAAATTTGTACCGTTTATGAAATGCTTCAAGTGAAACACATTTTTTTTAGAAACCATTTCATTTATGTGCAAAAGCCTGTTTCTTTGCATATGTGTGTATGTGTGTGAGAGATGAGGAAAATCTGCCAGCATGAGGTTTGCTGACATTCAAAGAAAATCATCAAAGCTTTAACTTGTGAGTCAGAATCAAAGGAAACCTGGTGTAGCAACCAAAACCTTTTTCACTTCTAAACCTGACGTTTTCGCAAAGCTAAATCAGGGCGATTCACAAGTGAAGTGAATACCAGTCAAACACACGTTTTAGGAAAACAAGACCGTTTTTGTCTGATGGTGTCTGGCTTGGTGAAGCAGAAATCAAACCAGTGCAGCCACTAGACGCCCACATTCTGTCACTCTGGTGTGACTCTATTTTAAACTGAGTGATGGCCTTTGTTAGCGAAGACACAGAAGAAAGCTGAAAATATTCAAGGGATGAAATAAAAGGGGGGAGATGCTTGCAAGCTATAGAAACACACAATACTCAAGTCAGTCTTGATCATAATTCAACAAGTGAATTAAATGATTCCCTGATTCACTGACACACTTATTAAAGAAATGCTTAGGTGCTAATTGAGTGGCTGGCTTTCAGTGATTAGAAAGACCAATGGCTTAGACATGTAAATATTGTACATTTAAGTAGTAAATAATCAAGATGAACTTAGATTACTCAGTATTGATGAGTGATCTGGACAAAAATATAGAAAAAAACTTTCTTTTTGTCCTTTCTCTTTTCATCCAAGATTCTCTAAACGACAGCATTATGTGTCATGGATTAGTGTAGATGAAGATGAAAATTCAGATTAAAAGATGAGCCTTTATTGGTTAAAGCAAAAGTTTCAGAAACAAAAGGTGAAAAGAGAAACACTAAACAGGAATAAAGGACAAACAGACTGAGGAGGCAACACAAAGTTTATGTTAGAGATCCATTCAAACAGATGATCAGATTAGTACAATAAGACATCAAAGATACATTTTTAAAAAATGGTTTTTTGGAATTCAGTGACATATGATTGATTGGTCACAAAGTGTGATGAACTGATAGCCACACAACTTCTGAAGATACACAGACTACCATTACGAAATCTCATTCGTTCCCTACTCTTGGATATTTTAATCATAAAGTTTTTTCACTTACCCGGTGAGGCAGGGAGGCGAGCCCCAAGACGGCTCTCGCTTCTGGTGTCAAGCGCCCAGCACCCGCCGGGCGTGACCCGCTCCGGGGACAGTGGCTGGTGGGGAGTTTGAATGGGGGGGTACACCTGTCAAACTGTAACGCAGGTGTCCTAAGGCGAGCTCAGGGAGGACAGGAACCTCCCTTGGTGCAGCAGTGTGAATGCAGACGTGAAAGCGGGGCCTCACGATCCTTTTGACTTTGGGGGTTTTAAGCTGGAGGTTTCAGAAAAGTTATCACAGGGATAACTGGCTTGTGGCGGCCAAGCGTTCATAGCGACGTCACTTTTTGATCCTTCGATGTCGGCTCTTCCTATCATTGTGAAGCAGAATTCAAGCGTTGGATTGTTCACCCACTAATAGGGAGCGTGAGCTGGGTTTAGACTGTTAGACAGGTTCATTTTACCCTACTGATGAAGATGGGATGCAAGAAGCTCGTGGTTTAAATCAGATTAGCTTTTGAATCCTTGCTCACCTTTTGTGATGTTCTTACTCATTTTTCAATCAAGATCAATATTCTTATTTTTTATTGTAATGGTTAAAAAGAAAACAAGAAACAATTTTTGCATGCTTCTCTCCCTAAAAAGTTTAGCAATGACATCCAGACAACATTGAAGAATTCAAGTGATTCAAGAAAAACCTTTGAAGTATTTATGAACCAAAGACTAGGGCTACATCTGCAACTACACAGGTATTTTTTAAAAAGAGGATTTTCTGCTTTCATGTTGACAAAATATCTCAGTCCACATGAAATCCCACCATAAAAAGTCCTGTCAAAACCATTGCAAAAGCTCTAGATGTCAGTATAACAAGCAGTGGCCTGCAAGCAATAACATGGTACAAAATCTGACATCAAAAAATGAGATGAAGGCACTGCAAGACATAATCTTTGTTTTCCACATCTCAACACAGAAATAAACTAGTTTTTCAAAAGCTCCACTTCAGGGATGTAAAACACTTTTTATTTGTGCACAAAAGGCCAAAACACAGAAAAAAGCTACCTATATACGCATACACAAAATACCTGTACACAAGAACAACGTGTAGGTGTACAATAAAAGCTGTCATTCAATGATTATTTGATGCGGTAGTATTTGCCTGGTATGCACACACGAGTAATTATACAATACAAAATAGCCAGCAAACAGGAACCACATTCAGTTGCTGAACCCAGAATACACGACATGTCTATATGTTGGAAAAACTCTCGGAAATGTACAAAAACTCCCAAAAGAACTTTGACTAGTTTGGAAATTTGTAGTTTGTGGCCACTGGTGGCAACATGACACATTGTTTACACACTGAATTCATGGAGGTGATGAGATTTCATACTATTCCATTATTAACAGCTTGTAGTATTATGTTAACATCCTGTGCAAGGGTAGGAATATGAGCATTATACAAACAATACAGTCTAGTTTGGAAATTCTCCACGGCTGGTTTTACAAATCTTTTATGAGGACCGGAATACGTGTGGTGCTTCTGTTAGGCTTGGTTAGTACAGTGACCAAATAACTAAGGCTGCCCCCTCAGAGTTGTCTAGGTTCTCGCAGTCAACATACAAATGAGGCTCTCAACTATGAAAGCCTGCATATTTCACACTGCCGCTGCCTTTTATTACAGTTGTCTTGAAAAGACTAAGATTTTTAAATGATTGCTGGTTGGAGGCACCTGCCCTATTTCTTGGAAGAGAAGAGATTAAATTGCATACATAGAAACAAAATCTATGAGAAAACAATTTCAATACCAGAATATCAAAAAGCAGATGCAGAGTTGATGCATTCAGCAACGGCCCTGCATAAAACAGTGTTTTTGCACAAAAAACCTTCCAACAATATGCCAACGGGCATAATTCTGTGTGCATTGTGAATTGGAATTGAAAACAGCACATCCTATCGTTAGAATATTAAAATCACTTGTGACAGGTCACTGCATGATCAATATTTATGATTTATTGCTTTGTTAGTGTTGGAGTTCACTTATCTTGTGTGTTAGAAAGTAAGCAAACAGACAGAGCTAGTTGTTCCTTTTTTCAGGAAGTGTGACCAGGCGGTGTATTCCAACTTCACACCTATGAGCCTCCCTGAGAAGGTCAGTGCCAGGGTACTGGGGAGGAGAGTCCATCCATTAGTCTAACCTTCAATTTGAAAGAAAAATGTAGTTTTCATCCTGGTCATGTAACATTAGGCCCACTTTTTATCCTCTCAAGGGTATTTGAAGGTTTGTGGGAGTTTACCCATTCGGTCTTCGTGTGTTTTGTGGACTTGACTACATACCTTGGAGTGTCCTATGGAGGTTGCTTTGGGAGTATGGAGTATCTGGCCCACCGTTGCAGGCTGAATGTGAGAGCTCGGTCTGCACTGCCAGCAATACGTCAGATGCATTCTGTAGGCAGGGCTGAAGAATGGAGTGTGTGTGGTTCAGTGTTTCAGGATCTTATCTCTTCTTTCTGATGATAGCTTTCTGGTTCTGCTGCCTTTGTCGAATGCTGACACTCAGATGGTTTGTGGCAAAGTGACACCTCAAAATCTGAGGTGATTCCTTGTCAGTGAAGTGGAGTGTCCACCCTGGATAAGTGGTGAGGGAGATAGACAAATAGACAGGTACAATGTCACCTACTGTACAATGTAGACTTTGTACTGATCTGTTGAGCTGAATGTAAAAACAAAGCTGTATATATACTGGTCAATCTACATTCCTACCCTCATGTGTGGTCACAAACCCTCAGTAGTGAATTTAAAAAAATGAGAGAGAGAAATGAATTTCCTCTGAAGGGGGAGCGTAAAGCCAGCAGTCCGGTGACATGGTTCAGGCATCTGACTAGGATGCTAGGTAAGATGTTCCGAGCATGTTCCACTGGGAGGAGACCCAAGAGGGTGGTCTGGGTATCACTGCTAAAACTCCTGCCTTCAGTTCTGATCTAGTTCTAAAATCATGTATGGATCAAAAGCCACTGTGTTCCCCCCTGAAGAGCTGAAGGAGGTGGCCGGCGAGAGGAAAGATGTTTCTATCCCTGCAAGTAGGATGGATGGATGATTTCTCAGAATCATTGTAGAATATAAAACAAAAACACCTTCATAGTATGAACAAAATTCCAGTATGAAACAAAATACTACCAGATTCAGTTTTGTTGATTTCTTGTTCAAGGTCATATTCTCGAGCATGTCAGACATCTTGTATCTGGTTGTTATTTTTCGATCACTACCTGGAAGTCCTCTTTTAGCACGTCCACTGTACTCCCTGTAACATTTATTGGATGGCACAGCTTGAATTATCAAAGGGTTAGACTGCCTAACGCTAATTTCCCTAATGCATTAAAATTTCTGAAGATTTGCTTAAACTTTTGCACCATGGTAAAATGGTAAATGGTAATGGTAATGGTAAATGGCCTGTATTTGTATAACTTTTGCACCATTTATAATTTCTGTGAGATGATACAGAGAAAACCAGTGATTAAATATTCTCTTCTAGTGGCCTGAAATGCAGAAAAACAAAACATACAAATCATTTCATCTTACACTTTTTACATAATGTAACAATCAGGAAATGATTTGGTCACTTGGACAGTTTTGTAACACAGTATTGCCACAAAATGTATAAACGCAAATGCAAACAGATGGAAATGAAGTATAAACCACGACTGCAGCTGCTGGCATTTCTAGGTCATGAGGCAACACGACGGTGGCGTGAATTCATTAGATCTGATATTCTGAATCACTTATCAGATATTACCCTAACACATGCGGTGTAATACATTAAACTAGTTTTGATAGTTGAAGGTTATGAGATTGATTCAAAAACCTTGCAACTTTTGGACAAATGCTCTGCATTTACATGGATTGGTGGATTTGCCCAGACTATCAAAGGTTTTGACTCATGCATACATTGGGAGTTACAATAAATATAGCACTTTTTATTTAGCTATCTAAAGAGGTATTAATATATGCAGTCGGGTAATGTTTTGTTTAATTTTGGGAATGATTCAGGGCACAAAGTCCAGATTTCATAATAACTGTGAACATGAAGCTCACTGGTGTTAATTACTGCCTCATGTAAAAGTTAACAGTCAGAGCTTTTACATATATGCTAATTGGGCAGACAACTAAAAACCATCATGCACCACAATGAGAGTGTTGCAGTGGCTATTCAATAGTGTAAGTGGCCCATCTGTTTCTACAGCTACTGAGGAGAACAAGGTGAAGAGCCAGGGAAAAGGGCACAGGAGATGAGGAGCTGTTGTTTCCAAAACGAAAGTCAAAGAGGAACGAGGGAGCCGGGCTTTGCTTTCATTGTTGTCTCTCTGGTATATGTTGTGGTCCAGGATGGAAGAGCTACTTTACTGCACAGGGCTGAAAATGACCTGTTTAAAAAAGGTGTGTGTACATGTTTGAAAGAGCAGCCTATTCTCATTCCCAAGGTTTCAAATCCAGCCATTGTGACAAAGCTGCTGGCTGTCTTAGATATTTGCACAAGGTTTTCTTTGGCTATGGTGCTGTGATGCACAGAAAATGTTGACATGGGTCTCATATGCTTGTTCCGAAATATTTGTCACATTTATTTATAGTTACGTATTTGTATTCTCAACATACAGGCTAAATCTTGTAAAGCACATTTGAGTCCATATCATGATCATTTACTACTTTATGACAAAGCTGTTAGCATGCAGCATCCTGTGAGGAGTGCATCAAGGTACCGATACCAAAGGAAACTTTGAGCATTTCTCTTTAGCAACAAACGCAACAAAATTTGATGCCCTGGGAGGAGAGTGCATTTAGAAGATACACGAACTATTACATGACAAAAGTCATGTAATAGTTAAACTCAAGTCATATTCATTCTATGATAAGGCACAACGTGCCTTATCATGCACAACATGCAGATGCAATAGATGAATCAGACACTTTGACCTCTCACTAGTAACAAAGAGCCCAAGGTATTGATCCAACCTTCAAACTCCAATCTAAAACATCCCCGAGATGCACCATAACAGATCATCTGTGGAGAGTACAAACTGCCACCCTACACAATATTGCACCCACACAATATTAGGCAGCTGTATTGGTGCAAATTACTTCAAATGTAATATTTCTTTGATGCTTCTCTGCTTTAGGAGATGTATATGATCTGCATGGCAAACATTAATGACCTATAACAGGAAGAAACCCCCAAAATAGAAATTAAATTTGATGAGACCTCATTAAAGGCAGCTTTCAAAGTTGTACTGCAGATCAAACTTTAACCAGCCACTCCTCCTCTTCCAGTCTTCATGGCGTCTAATCGCCTCTGCCTCAGGCTAAAGATGTCACCTTAATCACAACGAGATGAGTGACAGGTGCTTGTGCAGGAAAGTGGAATTAACAGTATTTCCTCCCTGGAGGTGAAAAGGTTGCTTTGATCAACTTTTTTTTGGAAGGTGACTAAGAGAGAAGAGAAGATTAATAACGGTCTTTTCTTTTTTAAACCTGAAAGAATTACGTGGTAATTTGAGATTGTGTTTTGTTGTCTTTGGCCTGTCGTAGTTAAACATGGAGTTAAATGTAGTTAAATGATTTGTGAATCAGTGCATTTTGCTTTTGTTTACATCCTTACATTGTTGCAGCTGTTTTGCAATTGGCTTGTTTGAATGTTTCATTTCTGTTCTGTTCTGTTCTTCTTTTTTTTACTAGTATGGTATACTAGAAGTGCACAACACAGAGGTTTTTTTTAGTAGTTTTTATACAGTTTCTTTCAAATAATGGTTTTAAGGGAAATAATGGAAGTACTGAGAGGATTTTATCTTAAATAAAAATTAGATTTGACATACTTCCTTTTACTAGTACTTACCGTGGAAAAAAAGAACGAAAATGTGGCGCGAGTGGTTTAACGTACTAAGCTGAGATTGTGTTCGGCAAACCATGTGAATGTCACAGTTCTTCAATAATGAAATTATAAAATAAAAAATGATTTCTGCATTCCAGTACAGTCCTCAGATTATGTGCATATTTCCCTGTAAACACAGTTGTGGTTGTTGTCATTTTTTTTCCTTTAAAGGTCAACCAAGTTGCTTTACTTTTAAACTGCCAAGGTCCTGGCGGGTTGCGAGCATAATTTCGTGTCCTCTGGAAACCCTTAACCCTGTTAAGTGCTCCAGTCCAGTAGGTGGTGGTAATGCACCTTTAAGCTGGTTGGCCGACCCCCAATAAAAAGATCAGCTCAAACCTTCACACTTATCCAGATTGTTCCCTACTCTGCAGCAATAATCAAGTTTTCTAGTGTTTACTCTTAAAGGAGTCTGTTGGCACAGTCCTCCAAAATAACCTCACCTGTACTTTCCTGCACGCTTCTTACCTGCAGTCTGTTAATGAAAGACCAACAATTAAGCTAACCAGTCAGGATTACAAAATAATTCAAGCTACAATAATGATACTAACTTGGGCCCACTTTAACCTGTTCTCTACTATGGCAGAAATCCCCACGAAGTTCCTGTAAACAAGTCACTTACCTGTTCCCTCACCTGGTGGTCTGAAGAAATTTACTTGGTGATTTGCTCCCAAGTATTAATTCAGATAATACATTTTCATCTTTCTGCATTCACCTGATTTACTGAACTTGATATAAGTGAGAGAATAGCAGCATTCAGATGGATGTTTTAAAGTGGTAAAGGTCTTGTAATATAAGTAAAGATGTCTCCCTCTCTCTCAATTACCTGCTTCTCATGTAAAGATAAATCTTTGTTTCTTTCTGAATTGAGAAGAGTTTTTGTCCTTACAATTCATGGTTCATTTCCAGTGTTGGTCAAGTTACTTGAAAAAAGTAATCAGTAACTAATTACTGATTCCTCCCCCCAAAACGTCATCCCATTACTTTACTGATTACTTATTTTCAAAAGCTCTTTTTAAAACTTGTTTTATCAGTTTTAATCTTTTAACTTTATGCATCAAGCAAAAATTTAATTATATGCAACATTCACTGACTGGAAGAAATTTGTTTAACATTTAAACCTATTTTCTGCACATTGCAGCACACAAAATAAAATATTTTTATGTGTTTACACTCATTCTTTCAAATAGATGCAAGTAAAACACAGCAGAAAATAAATAAAATCAAAGACTAGCCGTCCTGTTGCTCTATTTTCACCTGGAAAGCAGGAGTGGGGTAGGCGGAGGTTTACCCTGGTGCAGGTGTGCCGCAGCGGTCAGTTGAAGAATCCACGAGTTTCTCTGTGAATTTCCCATTACGTGGTAGCGCACTCGGTGCTTGTTTGGAAGTTTAGGGGGGGTTTTTCGCTGTAAAAAGAAGTTTTCTTCTAACGCACAACGGACGCTAATGTTTTTGTCACTTTTTATGGAACACAATAGTGCCCTGCAGACTATGGTGGCTCCAACACCATTGTGAAGTTTGCTGACGGTGTTGGGTGCCATCTCCAACAACGATGAGGCGGCCTACATGGATGAAGTGAAGAATCTGGCATCGTGGTGCCAGGACAACCACCTCCAGCTGAACGTCAGCAAGACCAAGGAGCTGGTGGTGGACTTCAGAAGGGGTCAGCACAGAGACTACAAGCCCATTATCATCAATGGAGCTCCAGTGGAGAGGGTGCAGTCCTTCAAGTATCTTGGTGTCCACATCTCCTCAGACCTGACATGGGCTGCCCACATTCAGGTCCAGACCAAAAAGGCTAGGCAGCGCCTGTATCACCTACGACAACTGAGGAAGTTCAGGGTCTCTCCAAAGATCCTCAGGATTTTCTATACAGGCGCTGTGGAGAGCATCCTCACACAGAACATGACATCGTGGTTTGGGAACAGCTGTGTGAAGGACCAAAAGGCTCTCCAGAGAGTGATCCGTACAGCAGAACGCTGCTGCAGGATTGCTCTCCCCCCGCTTCAGGACACCTACACCAGGAGATGCCGGACTAGAGCAGCGCAGATACTGAAGGACCCGTCCCATCCAGGCAACAAACTGTTCCAACTTCTGCAATCTGGTAGAAGGTTCCGCATCTTCCGGGCAAGGACAGAGAGACTCAAGAGGAGCTTCTATCCCCAAGCCATCCGTGCCCTAAACACACACACCCGCCCTCTCACATCATCTATAATTGACTGAGACAGGACTCTTCCAGACACTAAACCAAGGCACAATGTACATTTCAATTCCTTTAATTTTAAATATGTTTATATTGTCTATCCTGTAAAATAGTCAGATGTCTATTCATATTAATGTACAGAATTCACCTGCTTGCTGCTACTACTGCACATTCACCCAGTGTATATACTATATGTGTGTATATATATATATATATATATGTTCTTCCTCTACCCCCCCCCAATTTTTGCACATGTCGAGGAGCGTGTTAGGCTACATTTCACTGTGTGTTATACTTGTATAACTATGCATGTGACAAATAATAAAGAACCTTGAACCTTGAACCTTGGAATCAAACTCAAAGTAAGGTCAGTACTTCCACGCTTTAAACGCTGCACGCTCATACTCTCTCCCACAATCGATATGTGATCCATTGTTGATCTGCACACAGCTGTTATCACGAATGTCGCACTCGCTTACGTCACTGTCGTGAGACATTCTCGCAAAAAAAACCCACGGTTTTAGTAACGCAGTAACACAGCGTTGCTACGGGAAAGTAACGGTAATCTAATTACCGTTTTTGGAATAGTAATCCCTTACTTTACTCGTTACTCGTTAAAAAGTAATCGGAAGTAACGTGTTACTGCCCCTCCCTGTTCATTTCATCCATCATGCTAAGAACCGAAAAGCCTTAATTAAATGCTCTCAAAAGACCATCAAGTCATCGCTTTGACTATTTTAAATAGATGCCATGTTTTAGAAGAAGCATGGTAACAAACCAACTATAACTAAGTCTCATCCTTGGGGTAAAAATGCTGTAGGTGTTGAGAGTGACCAAAGACATTTGTCATCCAGATCAAAAAGAAATTCTTCTGGTGTTCCATTTGGATGATTTTCTGCTGTGAGAGCAGTAAACTCATGACTGAACAGCACAGGAAAATAAGCGCTGGAGCATGCAAGCAGCTATAAATCCTTCGATCGCTTTTTCTTTGATTAATTCTCATAAAGAACTCAGGTGAAATTGACACAGGGAGATGAAAGGTTCCTTATACCCCCTCTTCTCTCTTTTCATTCTCCTCGGGTTATTTCCTTCTCTCTGCCAGGGGACGTGTTTGGCTGTGAGCAGCAGAGTTGGGAACAGCATCAGCATCCATTTATCCACATCATTACCCACATCTACCACTGCTGCCACAGACACACAGAGCTCAGTCTCTAATCTCCAGTCCACAAGATGACACTTTGACCTCTGGGAAGTGCTGCCATGCGATTACAGAAGAGCAGCAGAGGAGAGATGCAAAGACACGGTGAACAGTTTTTGTTAGGGTAACGTGCTGTAACTTTGTCAAAAAATGACTATACAGGAAGTCATTAGTACTAATAAATAGACTCACTGACCACTTTATTAAGTAAACTTGTTTAACTGCTTGTTAACATAAGTGTTGAATCAACCAATCACATTGCAAAAACTCAATGCATTTAGGTGTGTAGACACAGTCAAGATGATCTGTAGAAGTATAAACTGAGCTTCAGAAAAACATGGTGATTGTCATTCCTGTTGACTACAACCTCTTTAACATTTATGATATGTTGTTGTTATTATTATTATTATTATTATTATTATTATTATTATTATTATTCATTTGTGTTTATTTTGTTTTATTTTGTTGTAGCTTTAACTTGTTGTAAGTGTGAGGTCAATTTTAAAATCTCAGCAATTCGCTGTACAAGACTCATGTTAGTGACTGAGGCAGGTTTTTGGTGTAGCACATACATACTATGTGGCCATTTTCACCTAGCAACTACCAGCAACCTCCTGCGACCTTGTAAACTAGTCAGGAAAGTCATATTTGTCCCTTAAGACAGGTTGTTGTTCGATGATGGTCTCAAGGCTTAATTTTTAGTATAACTTCATTGTTGCGGAGGAATTTTGGTTCCTTAAACTGGTTCCTCAGAAGTTAAATGCATATCACCATCTTCATAAATCAGAGGAGAAAAATGTTGCTTTTCCTATAGATTTCAGTTCTAACAAATGTTGTGTTTGTAACCACAGGAGTCGCCCCTTACTGGCCATTAAAAAGAATGCAACTTCAAAGAACTTCTGCATGCCTCTGAAGTTGTCTGAAAAGTAATTGACTTTACTTCTCAGACCTGGAAGCTACAGCCATATTTTATATATAGTCAATGACCATGAATGGTTGCAATATTTTGCAAAATATATATAAAGCAAAAACCCGTATTAATATTTATAGGCACCAATGAGCAGTTCAGTTGTTTCTGGTTGCTTTAAGCTGCATGCTTTAATTTATTTTGATTACTAACGTTACTTCTAGTAATGATGTGAGTGACTAGCAAAACTGATTCAAATGTGGCTCGTGGCTTGATAATGCAAAGAAGAGCCTTGGCTTTATGGGCTTTAGAGATATTATTTATTTATTTTTTTGCATGTCCCGTTTGGATCTTTAGCCATCAGAATTGTTGTCTGAAGGCCAAGAAAGATGCCAAGTGGATTTACTTTACCAAGTGGATCATCATGGCCTTGCGCCATATTGGTCCGTTTGATTGACCTTTATTATAATTATGTATTTATTTTATTTTCGTTTTTTAAAGACGGGACAGACATGACTGGGGGATAGGACAGGGTGAAAGAAAGAGAGGGAAAGAAAGAAAAATAGAGGGGAGAAGAGATGGTGAGAAAGGGGGGAAGAAAAAAACGAAAAACAAACAAAACACCTGGATCACCTGTATGGAGATAAAAAAAAAAAACAGAAGAGAAAACAAACAACAAAGAGCAACATAGTAAAAACAACACCATCACAATAAACTAGCTAATAGTAGATAACAGTAGATACTTTTTTAATTTCACCTCTCGAGAATGAAAAAAGAAAACAAGCAATAGAATAAACAACATCACGATGATATATGGGAATATGACAGTAAATACTAAATATTAAACATTATTGTGCAGCACGTAAGATCGTCACCAGGACCCCTTCTGTCCACCACATCACTCCTGCCTTGTAGCAGCTTCATTGGCTCCCAGTCAAATATCGCATCAATTTCAAAATACTCTTGTACACATTTAAGGCTATTCATCATCTCTCTCCTCCATATCTCTCTGATCTGGTTAAGATCACCGCCCCATCTCGTTGTCTCAGATCTTCTTCTTCTCTTTCACTCTCCGTCCCTTCCCCCCGTCTTGCCACCATGGGGAGCAGGGCTTTGCTTTGCTTTGCTCCACGACTCTGGAATTCCCTGCCTCCTGATTTAAGAAATATCTCTTCCTTCTCTCTCTTTAAGTCCAAACTCAAAACCCACTTGTACAAAATAGCTTATCCCACATAACCTCTCCACTCTGCTATTTTATTTTTTATGTCTTATGCTTTTATGAGTCTGTAAACTGCTTGGTTTAAGTTGCTTTTATTCTAATATGTACAGTGACCTTGAGTGTTTTGAAAGGCGCTTTCAAAATAAAATGTATTATTATTATTATTACATCTTTACCCCAAGGCCCTGCATGTGTATACTCTCCTGTATATCCCCCTCCTGCAGAGTGAGTTCCTGAAGAGAGGAGAGCTCCTGCAAGATGTAACAACCTCCCCCACCAGTTGAAGACCGCCCCTAGGTGGCTCGATGCACCAGCGGCACCCTGCGCCAGGACTGGGCCCCCATACGCCCACAACCCCGGCAACACACCAACCAGGACCCAAGCCCCCGAGGCCCAGCCAGAGCCCCAGCCCAGAGACAGAACCTCACGCCCGTCCTGGACCCACCCAGGGGCAGCCAGGCTACCAGGTCAGTAACCCACATTCGTCAGTACATCCATCAGACCCTCCCCTAGCCCCGCTGCATGCAGCCACGAGGAAACGGTCACCTAAGAGCCAACAGAGCCCTTAATAGGCCATGACCGCAACCCTGGTTTGAGCCCTCCACGGAAGATGCTCCTGGGGAACCTTTAGAGATATTAATTAACAGACAGCTGCATTAAGCAGTGTGAGCTTCAGTCACACGGTGAATAGAACACGAGTGCCCTTCTTGTACTGATGGTTTGTGTTTCTTTTCAAATGTTCAAATAAAGGAGGGCACCCATCATTCAGTCACTGCTTTCTTTCTATACTTTTTATCTGAATAAAACCATATAGCCAGATCTGAAGTGGATTTGAAAAAATGAAAAAGCACTTAAACTTTTTACACAGAACTTTGAGTTCTTTGTCCCACATTCAATTAAAGTTTAGTAGAGGTTAACATAAGGGTTATTAATTTGAAAGGGCTTGGCACTTGCTCAGGCCTTGAAATTAATAATGAGCTTTCAAAACACTTTACCCTTCTATTCTTTATCTCACTCAGTCCTTTGAAGATCTGTCATTAATGAATGAGTGTCGCTTCTAATCCACTGTGGGCCACAAAAGGTGATTTATTCAGAGTATATTACCAGGTAAAAGTATTGATTGATCAAAACACAGTTCAGAGATGTAAAGAATGCTACTATCATATGGCCAACAAAGGTACCAAAACTATAAAGCTTGTGTAAAATCATAAAAATAAAATGTAATAAATAAGAAAATTCTGCAGAGGGTAGAGGTTTTTTTTCCACTGGGGAATGTATAAGTGTTTCTCTGCTTTAGTCCAAAAGTTATGCTAATCAAGCAAGCTGCATTGTAATATTTTCCTCCTACTCAGGGCGACCTTGTGGAAGGAGCAGGAATCAAAGCTGGACTCAAGGTTGAAGTTCGAATGATCAGGAGTTTGATATGGCACAATGTCAAAAGGTTCATTTTTTCCATTTGTGATTTCCCAGCATGGCCGAATACCAAACTCCAAACTCATTCAAACTCGGTTCTGCTCTGCTGCACTTTGACTACTCTACAGATCTGGTAAGATGCACGCATTTACATAATAATAGCACATTTAGATGGTGGATGAACAGCAGCTGCAAACCTTTACATTTTGATGCCGAGTCATTCTCCAGTGCATACTATGTATCCTTATTCTTGAGCACAATCGATTTTTTCCAGTTGATAAAGTGTTGTCTGACGTCCTCAGCTCCTTGCATACACTATAAATGCCTCCGCTAAATAACAAACACTCAGGTGTTGCACTTTAAGGTAATTGCCTTTGCACCTTGGAAGTCAATCAGCCACAAAACAATAAATGAGTATTTGGCACAAGAACTCAGTTGTGCAAAAAGTTACTTAACAATTCTGGTACATGCACTCTGAAACATGCAAATATCTACATAAGAATATAATACACGTGATAGCTTGTTGGTATATGCAACCTTAAAAGTTATCCTTTAGGAACAAAGCCAATTTTTCAACATTAAAATCCCCTGATTTTGAGTTTGATCCTTTTCTCTTCATTTTGCGACAACCACGGGAGTCTAGGAGTACCGACAAGCTGGAGAGAATTGAGGAGGCAACAAGATGCAAGGAACCTACAGAGCACAAATATCTCCATTATAATGCAATAATCCGGATAATACAGTTTTATCCGGTGCCTGCTGCATCTCCTTATTATAAACAAATTTTATACACAGTCCCAGGATTTTCAGAGGCTTGAAAGTAAATGGAAAATTGACTGACAATCAGTTTTATCGTCAGGTGAGGCCTGTTCTCTTATTAGTTTGATATTAAACCATACCTAATGTGTGAAGCTGATTCAAATGGTTGAATTTGTGTTTTATAGCTTTTTACTGTAATTTTCAATTAGGGGCTTAAAGGGATGTTAGCTCCAGAGAGAGGGGCCATTATTGGGCTAATAACAAAACCCGACAACTACGAATGGGAACTGATAAGGATTTAGCGATTCCGATTCCATTATCGATATTATTTATCGATTTGATTCATTATTGATTTTCACTGGATTCTCATTGCGTACACTGGGAGTCACCACCATCGCATGTCAAAGACATTACATTCTGCAAATTAATTGCATGCTGTGTGGTCAAATGATTGTGTGTAGGAGGTATTTTTCCTCTTTGTTGTGATCAGTGTTGGGGTCGTTACTACACAAAATTTACACAGAACACTTTTCTTAGAAGTATTGCAGTACATTATGTAATTATTCCTTTTGCATTTTTCTGCAAATTACATGAAATAAAATGTCTCATAATTAGCATTTAACACTATAAATCTGTAGGCTACAGTCCCACACACCAACACAAATCCCTATCCTAATGAGGACACACATACGATATTTCTCTTAGTTTTTAGGTAAGAACACAAAGCTGACAACACAAAGCAAAGATGAAAACCAGCACATAGACACTTCAAAGCTATCGCCAAACTGATTCTACTTCAGAAACAAGAACAGGTAGAAACAGAGGCAGCAGCCTGACTGCTCATCAGTTTGTTACCTGTTGAAGTTCAGAGTCTGGCTTGGCTGCTGGGCTGGAAGAGCATTTGCTCAGCTTTAACATTACTCTCGGTTCTCGACTAGCTTAGCGTTAGCAAAGAGCCAAAGTTGTAATAGCAGCATAATGCTGTTCTTTCTATTCTGGAAGCAGTTTCCACTTTACCATTCCACTCTTGTCCTTTATACAATGACAATATCTCCATATCAATGCTGTAGACTGCACCACTGTTTTCCCTCCTTCAGCACACAAACTTAAATCAGCTGATTGTACCGCAAGTGCAAATGGAACCGATAAGCGGGATCAATACCCAAGGAGACTAACAAGTCCAAGGAACTGGACTGGTAACCTTCTCAACTCCCATCCCTACTAACGAAAGCAAAAACTTTCTTAGTGACCAAATCAAAAATCTGGCACATTCTTAAAAAGGAATGAACTGGCCTGCTCACCAACACCAAAAGTCCTAAAAGATCACAGAATACACAAGTGCATACAAGTGCATGATGTAGATAATTATTTCATTGGTTTAAAAAAAAATAAACAGCCTCATAACATCTAACCAAGTCAAGAGCGCTCTTGAAGAAGCAGGTGTCAAGGTGCAAACCACAGGTTATAACTCAAGAAAAAGAAGACCAGATTTGCCAGAAAACGTCTAAAAGTGCTTAAACATGATGGAGCCAATGTTATAGCATGGCCATCTATAACTTCCAGTGGAACTAATGTTTATTGATGATGTGGTTGGTGCCAGAAGCAGGAGGGTGAATTGTGAAGTGGACAAGGCTGTACTCACAGCCCAGATTCAGACCAATGCTGCAAAAATGACCGGATATAGGTTCACACTGCAAATGGATAATGAGGCAAAGACTTTTTTTAATACATAGAAATTAGATATTTTTCAATGCCCAAGTCAGCCACCTGATCTCAGCCTAATAGAGCATGTCTTTCAGTTACTAAGGATAAAACTTAAGAGAGAGCCACAAATAAGCATTAACTATAAATACAAATGGCTGTAATTTGTAAAAAGTAAAAGCAACATTTTTGTAATACTGCATAAATTAACTTAAAGACAGCATTTCATTCACATCTTGATTGTCTGATTTCAAATGCATTGCAGTAGAAGCAAAACTGCTAAGGTTGTGTCTCCAACAAACCATGGAGCAAAGTATATCTAATACTCATTCATGATTTACAGCAGCTGTAAACTAATATTTGTCACTTCTTTTGAAAGTAAATCACAAGCAGATTGAATGATTTTCAGGCAGCCTTGTGATGTTCACTTTGAACGGCTTTGTACAGTTGAAAAAAATCCAGCAGCTAGTGCTTTAATTAGAGATTTCCCATTTGACCTATCTTGCGTGTTAGTCACTGAAGAATGATTATAATATAAGACGAACTAAGTCTCTGTGTTGTGTCAGTGTGTTTGAGCGGTGGGTGAATAGTATCAGCAGTCTTGTTCATCATTGACTGGGTCACTGGGATCCTCTTGTGGATATGCAGAGAGTGATGAGCATCAGATAAAGGCTTAACGGGATAAAGAATGTGTGAGACGTGCCAGAGGATGTTGAGCCAGCACACGGTTTCACTGCCCTTTTCCACCTGAAGGAAAGAACAAAACCTGGCAAAGAGCCTTAGCCAGATGCTCGAGTTGCCAATCAATAACACAAGACCCAGAGTTATTTCTCTTTATCCCTCTGCCATTCCAGTGTATTGAAGCAGGAAGCTTGTCAAGAGACAAAATCTATAAGTGAAAGGTCATTGGTTTGTTCTGCAAGACCTAAAGCTCTTCCATTAACAGCCGTGTCTCATGTGGCTGGTTTCATATGAATTTAACAGAATGTTTTCAGTCATATCATGGCTGTAATAAACATCTTTAAGTCACAGCGGTAGCAAACAGAAAACAAAGAGTTGTAGATGTTATTGAGGTTAAATCGTATTAAACTAATGCTAACAACTGGGTTAATCAGCTTACAAAGATTAGCTCTTTCCTCAGCTGAGAAGCTAGCTAACTGTCTTGAGTACTGGAGGAAGCCACAAAGTTTTGATGGTCTCCGAATAGTCTTTGAGACTCTCATGATCCTCCCACCAAGCCTTTCAGAATGGTGACAGTATTTTGGAGGAAAATTTATCAGCAGGCTGCACTTTTCTGTGTCTTTATCTAATAAACCAGCAAAGGTTTCCACTGCAGTGCACCTGAGAAAAACCGCCACGAAACCTGGGGTTGGACCTGAAGTTATCTTACATAAGCACTCAGAAGCAGCAGCATCTGCAGGAGAGCCGTGATACTCGGGAAGAAACTAGATTTTAGATACGCATAGAAAACAGGCTAAACATGAGAAGCAGGCACAGATAATTAAAGATGACGAGGATGAAGATAATTCCAGGATGATAAAAGTTATTCTAGGCCCGGGTGCAGTGAAAAGGGCCACTGTGCTCACTCAGCTGCATTCTAATTCACAAGTTATTGTGTTGTGTTCTGTTGTGTTTAGTTGTCCCATCGGCACTATGACTGAAAAACAATAAAGAGGTATCTTATATCATCTTATCTTAATGATATGCTATCATATATCCTTACAACAGTAAGTAAAAGTTGGTAATGAAAAGGTTAACCATACACGCCACACATTATTATATGGTTAATAGTAGCAATTGTAGCCACATGACTGATTTGGATCAGATGGGTCTCACTTTGGGAAGTACCCTCATGTCTCTTTGGAACTAGAAAGAGACCATTCATCAGCTTGTGAAGTAACTTTTAAAGCATGATCTCGCTCAGAAATTGCAAAACAAATGGAAATGTGCTGAGAATGTTCTGAACTGACAGTCAGTGACCGCGGCTGTCACAGTTCACAGTTCAGTTTCCTGCTTTGTACACCATGTGACCAAAGACAAATACACTTTTATAACTGTTTTTAAAGTGTGGGTATATTTCATCATGGGGTTTAAAGTAGATCGTTTAGGATTTTATAATTGTAATTTGTTGTGTAGCCTTTAAAGTTAGTATGGTTATAAGTGTGTGTGTTTGTGTGTGTGTGTGTGTGTGTGTGTGTGTGTGTGTGTGTGTGTGTGTGTGTGTGTGTGTGTGTGTGTGTTATAAATGTTATAAGAATAATAAAAACAAATAAATCAGACATAATATTGTTTTATTTTTTCAGTTTTAGACTGAAAATGAAAGAAAAAAAACTACCAATTTTAAGCAAACTGCAATTGAAGACTATCAATAAAATTCCCAAATTCTTCCCTCTACTCTAAATTAGAAGAAAAATGTGACTTTTAAATTATTTTTTCTTAATATATGTGGTCCTAATATTCCATCATATTTTCATTTGGTCAGTTCCAAAGTATGTTGAATGGCCAATCTGTCTCAGTTATTCTTGATTTTCATCTTAAGTGCTGTAAGTTGTTATATTTCCCTCAAGCAAAGTGTCCATGCTTGTAATCTAACAGAAAGCGTGAAGAAATGCTTCATAAATGTGTGAGAAAGCACTTAAACACTGGTAGCATTCAAAGTGGGCCATCTTGAAGCCTTCCTTCAAAGTCAAAGTGGTGAACAGGCAGCTTGTGCCCACCTTTAAGACTTTGGAATAGAATATTTATTGAAAAGCTTAAAGAAGACAAATTGGTCTAATTAGAAACCCCAAAAAAGAAACACAGTCTTTAGTCTCTAAAAGTTAAATGTCTGAGTTTTTTGCACTGTAAATGTCAAAGTTGTGCCCACAGACACACAATCACACCATGATGAGTGTATTCCCCTGTGTGTGTTTGAATTAGTGCTCTCTTGAGTACTTGTGCAATTTTTGCTTTGTTTATCGCGAGAACCCTTTTACCTTCTTGCCCCTCTAGTCTCCGGTTTCCTCTTTGTCCTTTAGTCCTTTTACTTCTCCGTGGGGAGAACACATTTTCCTCTCGGTTTGACACAATCGATCTCAACCCAGTTCAAGGATGTCTCATTTTTACTTTCTCACTCCACCTTTGTCTACCTATTGCTTTCTCACCATGTAATCATACAATTATTCAATTACTTTTGTAAATCAATCAATCCACTCAGATCAAATTAAATTAGTTTCAGAGCTTAGTGCCTGTTTCCTACACACAGTCAGAGTTTGGCATGGAGACATCCACGAGACAAATTTAAATGACAGGGTGGAAGCTGTTAACATCATGTTGCTAATAAGACTGACTGAAGGGGAGCAGGTGGTAGAAAAGAGAGAAAAGACTTAAACTATTTCCTGTCTTGTACAAGCTCTTCTCCTAAGACTAATTAAACAACATCTTCTGTTAAGTAATATTTAATCCTAGAGTCAGAAAATTGTCTCAGAGATTTATGACACCCTTTACCCGTAGATTGCAGGGGGTTTTCTCTTCAAGAAAAATCTATATTTCATATGTGTTATGGTGCAAACAAAAGTGGAGCTATTCCCAGTGTCACTTAATACTGGTTTGTTTGGGGGGAGTTTTTATTTTGAATTTGCAGTAGTGTGCAGGGTTAGCAGGGTTATTTTCTGCTAGTGTGAAGTCACTCAAAAAGTAGTATTAAAACAGACAGACTGGCCTCAGCCCAGTTAACAGAAGTCCCAACACCTCTTTGATTACCATCACTCTGTCTCATAAACTGTTCATAATCTCTCACTCACACTAGCTTTAAACAGGGCAACCAGCCTGGTAGTTTTTGACTGAATTTTTTTCACATTTGGCAAATAATTGTGGTGACTAACTGGGTTCTCAGAGGTTTACCGTGCAACACCAACAACCTCTGGTTGACCACTTTTGGTTGCAAGGTGGCTGCACTTGTTTCCTGGTGGGAGGCAACCTGACTGACAGATTGGCAAATCATTGCCAGCTGTTTGTATTCTGGACATGCTCCTATATAAAAGTCAACCACTTGTGTCATTTTGCAGTTAAATAATCATCCTCCAGCAACTACTTCAACATTTTTGGAGGAATTTCTGTGTTTGTGTTTCAAATCTATGAAGTTCTGTCTGAACTCCCGTTTGAATTTGCATCAATACATTAACTTTTCTAAAAAAGCAAAAAACAAAAAAATACATTTAGCTCTATGTCACCAGATCATGATGATGACATTAGCTTACCTTTTGTTAAATGTTAGTGTTCTTCATTTTACTAGTATAAAGTCATTCAGTGAACATAAACAACATGTTTTCGGCAGCAGAGGAACTAATGAGGAGCTTCGGTGTGCAATCCCACTGATTCTGCAGGTCACTGAATAAGACTCTGCAATTTGAGTCTAATCAGTTCATTGATCCGTTCACGTGTCTGTAAGTCCACCCCGATAGTGTTTGGTTCGTGAAAAGACGGTATCTGTTCCAGTAATGCAACTTGATGCCGTCTTATAGACAATTTCAGGTAATCAAACTGAATTAAAATACGACCTTAAATGGCTGTGATTAAAACAGATGCAGCATTGCTGTGCTACATTTCTGTTACATCATATTTCATATGATGATTCTCAGGGAAAATCAGTTTTTACTGATGTATTGTTATCTAAGCTTTTGCTTTATCTAGTGATGCAGTTATAGAGACTTCTCCCAAGTGGTTATTTTGATCTTACAACAGCTCAATCAACACTAACAAGAGAGGTTAACAGCATCCTTTGTTTTAATTAAAAGAAAACCAAATATGCTTCTACAGATATTTTTATTCGGTTTGAAAATGGGGAAAAAAGTTGTGTAGCAGTGCATTGGTATTGGTGACATATTTAAATGATTATAATAATAACAACATGATAAGCTGTAACTGTTCTTTTTTGCATATTTATGGAATGGAGTCTCTGGACCTTTCTGCACATTTATTTTGGGTAATTCAGTTGTCAAACGGAGACTATCAGCCAAACTCAGTTTACCGTGCATTTTGTTGTTATTATTTTTAACTCAATTTCTATAATTTATCACAATAATATTGTGATTGTGACTTCATTTGGGTATTAAATTAGTTTACTGGAAGCTAGTTTAAGCAAACATTGATGAAAGAACAGTTATAGAATTGTTGAGCAATGGTAAAAAATAAATAAATAAATAAATGAGTAAGCAAAAATAAGCATGGACATACTACATTCTTGCAAATGCAGATTTGATGTGATTTTATATTGTCACGTATTTTGGGAAGGTAACTGTAGGCAAATGGAAACTTGATCAAATGTCTTCTTCTGCTTTGTTTCTAAAAGTGTCAGGTCCAAAAGGAAGTCTGTGAGCTCTAGAAAATCACCTGTTCCAGGCCTCCCATAATGAAAATGTTACATAACAAGATATTAGTGTGGCTGAAAAGACTGGTTACATTTTTGCCAGCTTGTTTGCCCACTGGTTATGTGCTTCTTTGCATATATCTGTTGTGGCATTCAAAAGCATCTATTAAGTATTTTTAGCATTATTTGAGATTCTTTTCATGTTGCTTGTGTTCTGTGGAGTATCCGGGAACAAAAAAATATCTCCACCTATTCTGTCCCTAACAGAGCATGTGCGCTGTTTCTCTCTGGCTCGTTTATTTTTTCTAAGATTCTAACCCTCTCAAGTACACTCATTAGAGCCTCAGTCAGGCATGGTTGCCAGATTGTGTTTGGCAGGAGCACAAACAACACTGGCAGCACTTTTTGTCTGCCCTCGAAGTTCAAAAGTTCAAAACCAACAACAACCAACCCAAAGACAATGAGAGGATGACATGGGTTTAGATCCAAATCTGCGTCACCATGCTTCTGATTTCAGTCTAATGAGACATGCCATCAGTTTGTGCCTCCTTGAAGTTCCAGTTCATGTGATTGACTGGATTGGACCCAAGAACAAATAAAAGATGGCAGCCCTTCAAACGAGAACACATGAACACTCAAAATGTCTCCAATGTTAAGTTACACTTTATATAAATACAAATGAGAAGCAGTACAAGTTCCTTTCAAGTTCCAGTTCAACCACCCAAAATAACGTATGCTGTCTTAAGATGGCAGATGCAAACAAAAATATCTAGCAAGGTGTAAATTAAGGTTAGGGACCAAAAGTTTCCTTTAAACAAACCTCCTGTGTTTATTTTTACTGCAATTATGATTTGTGTACTTTAAACTGAATGAACAAGACCACAGAGAACTCTATGTTGGCCCCATCATGCTAGGCACAAATTATTTTGGAGTTGCATCAGAAAAGTGCATCCATGTTAAAGATAGATCAATAAAATCTGTCAAATCAAACATGGAAAGGAAGTTGCAGAAAGTAGCACCTAATGTCCTAGAAAAAATAAATAAAAACAACAGCATCCGTGATGGTGTTTACTCTGAGCCTACCACCAAAACACAGATATTCTTGAATCATAGATTTCAGAGGCTCTTGTCATGAGTTTTAATCCCACAGCATAAATGATCCTAAAAGATAACCACCCATCAGCAAAGGTGGAGATAAGCACTCAGTCACACAGCTTTAGAAACGTGTTGGTGAGCTCCTGGCAACCTCCAGGGTTGCTATAGAAAACTGATCTATATAGCACCTAATGTCAGGGTTCATCCATCATGTTACACAAAGTGAAAACTTTGTGCTCTGTCCATGGTCCTGAAATTATAACTGCTTAATTTGAATGTAATAAAATCTTATTAAGGAAAAGTGTGCTTTCAAAGTTCATTAACATGAAGGTATTGATCAAAACAAAAACAAACAGCAAACTATAAACCAATTCAAATTAAATTGTTATTAAGACTTCACTTTTCCGACGTCGATCCAAATCTGAATATTTTTAGGACATTTTTTGGACATTAATTTCAAATTCAGTATCCTCATCCTCATCCTGTGAAATTTCTACCACACAAACCACATTATTTTGGAAGAAGATTTGAAAGTGTTGGAAGACTTCTTGTTGCATGACACCTGTTTTTAGTTGGAGGTTCCAGGTCATTGCTGAGATTGAGCAAATTTAACATTATATAGCTTGGTAATCTATACATTTTTATCACATCTTTGTCTGACATTGCAAAGAAACTGACACAAGCGAAGAAAAGTCTCACTCTTTCAGCACGAGCTCTTAAATCTCTGTAATGCCTTCTCCACACAGCAACAACTAATTTTATGTAAAGTTAACACAAAGTGGAAAACTGAGCTTGGTGTTTTACAAATATGTATTATAATATATTGCACTCTTGTAGGATTCTTCATTCTTGTAGTATTCATACACTCAACATGTACTCATGTATCTCTTTGCCATCATATATATGGAAGCTGTTACAGTAGAAACGGCCTTTAAGTGTGGTTTATCTGGTCTTTGTAGAATTCATCTTGTCTTTGGATGTGTCCAAAGCATTAGAAGAGGTCAACTGGAAACATATAAAGGTATTATTTCATTAGACTTTAGTGTGGTGAGATAACCAGCAGGTTGACAGATATTCTCAGTTGAACTTGACATCCTAAAGGTCTTAGCATGTGTGCTAATGGTGGGTTGTGCAGAATTTCAATTATATTTAAAAATCCTCCTCCAGGCATGTTCAACGATAAAAGAATTAATAATCTTCTTAGAACACACATTTTAAATCTGTTTTTTTCTGTTACATGGACAGAAATTCTGCCCTCTACACCTCCTCTCTCAATGAGAAATGCAGAATGTGTCAGTATGCAAATACCATGCAGTTGGTTGTGGCTCCCAGGAATGACTGATCACAAATCCTATTCGTACTTAAATGCCTTTGATCCTGTTTTTATCAGAGTTTGGCATCAGCCAATTGCCCCACAAGGTTTCCTTTTGGCATTGGTTCGCCATGATGTTGTGCCAATGGTTAGATCAGTCGCATGCCCAGCACTTCAGGAAGGTTTGGTGTCACATGTTGATGGGCAGCCATGAGAATCAGAATCAGAGAGTATACTGATGCTGATTTTAAGCAGGTTTAATGTTAATGTTATTTTTAGAGTGGGAAATACTGCAATCTTTTAGTTAACAGTTCACCCGTTGCCTACTGGTGGTGGTCAGAGGGCCCGGTGGCGCCAGTGTCCGGCAGCCTCGCCTCTGTCAGTGCGCCCCAGGGTGGCTGTGGCTACAATGTAGCTTGCCATCACCAGTGTGTGAATGTGTGCGTGAATGGGTGGATGACTGGATATGTAAAGCGCTTTGGGGTCCTTAGGGACTAGTAAAGCGCTATATAAATACAGGCCATTTACCATTTACCATTTAATGATCTTGAGATCCCACAGCCACCCATCCAATCTCCTTAAGGGACTTTGTTGCTGTTTCAAACAGGACTGTTTGCTTTCAGCATTTAAAACTGTTAAGGGGCAGATGCCAAAGGACTGTGTTTTTCCTGATGTCTCCTGAGGTCTCTAATAGTAGATAAGATTTTTCTTGAAACCTTCATGAGACTCTGTAGGTGTGTTTAAATCCATCTCTAATAGTGCTTGAACTGGAAGCTGAAGCACTAGGGAGGGTCTTTGTTGTAGTAGAGCTTTGAAAACCTGCCAGCATTGCTGGGCCCATCGTCGACAAGACTGTGGCAGGAGGTTTAGAACCTGGAAGGGCTAGAGTTTGGCAGCTTTACTCTTTTGAGACTGTTTCACCAATTTAGGTTTAGCGTGTCCTCCAAAACAAACTGAACATAAGGCAAGGCAACATCTCTGTCTTGCAAAATGCTCCCTTCTAAAAATCTGTGACCCTCCTCCCCCAAATATTTCAGAAACCTTGCCTTTCCTCTCCCTGCCATCTGCAGATTCCAAGAACAGTACAACTTCTGTACAAGTCAAAAGAGCTACAATGGAAATGCATTGTGAGACAGCCTGAAACGCTTTAAAAGTACACTATTTTAGATAAGCTATATTTATCTATGGCTGACTGACTGTAATTAAGTGGGTGGAAGGCACAACAGAATTACATGTTGACATTAATGAAATACAGCAACAGAAATTGTCCGGTGCAGTCCTTACACTTAGAAATCTCCCCACTATCGGCAGCAATGTATAGTCACAGGCACAAGTGAGCAAAGAGGTTTAAATATGTACATAAAGTTTGCATATGGAGAATCCAACATGATAATTACATTATCATGGTAATTACACCCATGTCAGCACTGAAATTTATCTTTAGTTGATAGGCAGGTTGAAGAAAATAAGGAGGAGCTGGCATGTCAGTGCAGCAGGAGCGAAGATGAGTTGTCATACACAAAAAAGTGATATTTTATCTTTCCCCTCCATTTTTCTCCTCTTCCTCCCACATGCAGTCAAATGGTCTGAGTGAAATGTGTTCTTTTAAAAGGATTGAACCGTGTGATTGAAGCTTAAAGGTAATTTTGACAAATAGCTTTTCAGTGGTTGAGGAAATGAGTACATCTCCACTGACAGACTTAAAGTAACAGCTGAAAGGAAGATAAAGTCCTGCTGTATCACGCAAGGTTAAATATGAAGCAATCATATCACGAGTGAACAAGGAGAGAAGGAAAATCTATTTGTGAAGTAGCCTCGGCATTACCGAACATGACAAAAAGTCTCATCTCTGACCTCTCCATCTTTGTCAGGAGTGTTTGTGAACAGCTTCCACAGTCTGGGAGGCCTGGATGAGGACAGAGAGAGTTATTGGAAGGTCAATTGTCCAGGTAGTCAATCTATACTATTAACTGATGTATTGATCCATCATGTGTTTGATCACTCTGTCAGGTAGAGCAGAGGCAGGTGAGTTCTGAGCAATCAATCTCCAGCAGTCTCACATACAGCCTCCAGCTGGTTGTCGATTGGCTGCAAGAGTCTGCTGATGAGCCAAATGTCTGAAAGGCCCCAAGGGAAATCAATGCACAGCCCCACACAAAGATTTTACACTTCATGTTCTTTAGTTGATCATATGTCTGAAAGGTAAATCACAGGTTCATGTACAGTGCTGTTATAGAGTGAAAAAAAGACAACAAATCAAAAAGCTGAAATACAGTTTTTTGATTAGTTTTTTTTAGTTCTTCCGGCTGAGTTAATTAATCATCTTGTTTGGTTAAGTAAATATATAGTTCAGCTAATCAATGCCTTTCCTAGTTACTGTTGCTACAGCTGTCAAGTTTTCAGGTTCAGTAAACAGTTGGGAAAAAAATAACAGCAATTGATGTAACAGTCGAAGTTCTGACTCAATTTGACACGGAAACAATGAGGTCATCTTCGATTTATGACAAGAAAAGAAAAACATTTTGGATGCTTGGCTTACAAAAAACAAGTGAGATGATGACTGTGCTTGAATGAGCCTCTAGCAAAGAAGTGTATAGTGCACAGGTGAGCTCCTAGTTTATGGAAACCTCCACAAAACTGCAGTATGGATATGATCAATTGTTTTTGCAGCAAGACTCTGGAAGCATTGGAATGCTCAATATTTGCACAAGCATTTTATGATGTTGTGGGGAAATAAAATATTTATTTTCACATCCACAGATAATGTCTAAAATTATCCAGTGCCTGCAGCTACTTTAGTTGGCAAGATTGCACTGTTAGTCTGATTATTTGCTGATGTGTCAGACTAATGTAAAACCTGTGCCAAAATTGTGTGGAGATGGTTTTGATTGATAGCTATGGACTGCAGACTTCAAGACCCATATACAGGGAGTCAACTAAAAACAGACTCTAACAGCTGGTGATAAGCTTGCAATAAAGAAAATCCCAAATGGATGATCAATAAAACAGTGCTGCACAGTGTATAAGGAGAGGTTACTATATAATGAGTAAAACAAGGTATTTATACACCGAGGGATGACTGGGGAAACGGGAAGAACAAGTGCCAGGTCAGGGTAATTACACACAGGTGAGAGCAATCAAGGGAAGCCAGAGAAATAAAACTATCACAGGATATGGAAGAAAATAAATTTTCAAATTAAAACAGGAAGTAACCAAAAGATAACTAGTAAACAAACAGAGTTAAAGGAGCAAGAATAATAAATAATAAACCAAGAATTCAAACCAATGACAGAACAGTAAAGAAATCTAAATAGGAATCAGAACTCAAAATAATATGAGCTGTAGTGTTTATGAATTTGGCAGACTCAGGTTGTGAATGTGGTCTGACCTCGATCCCACCCGACTATCACCTGTGCGGGTTTGAGCTAAAAAAAAACTTCCCTCATCCACTATGCTTTGTATTCTGGGATGCTACAAGGTACTAAAGATGTGCAAAGGTCCGTACAGGCTAACAACTAGCTGTGCAATGAACGGAAATTTTCCAGTAGTGCAGAACACAGCAACTTCTTCCTGTATTTACTGTTGTTGCTCCTGCCCCAGACACATTTGGCCTATAAGTAGACTGAAAGTTCTCACGTAGTAACACATTTTGGTTCATTTGTAGTTCGCTTGGCTTTTCCTCTGTCTGAAAACTAACCAAACCAGAGGGAAAAGATACAAGTTTACAAACTCATGAACTGATTTAGGCCAGAGTAAATGAACTAGTGTCGAGAAAAACTGGCCACCTTCTGAAACTTTCTGAAATATTTTCATGTGTCACAGTGTTCAGGACAGGAGCCTGAGCACAGAGTCAGCCTTTTTCCTCACACACATCAGTGAGCTTTGGACTCCTTGAACCACGTTTGCTAGAAACACCCCACAAAACCTGACATTTTGGTCCAGCCATCTACAGCCATTACAATACATCCCCTGTCAAAGATCCTCCAAACCCATCAGCTACAAGAAGTGAACGATCACAATCTGCCTGATGTATCCCGCCCCTTAAAGGGTGTCATTTCAACAATAAAGCATTTCATATCAACAATGAATCGATCAAGCATCTATCTAATGCTGTAGCTAAGTTTACATAATCATGATAACACTATAAGCAAATATCAAATTAAGTGATTTTGGGTGATATTAAGCAGGAATTTGATGACACCTCCTGATCACCACAGCCCAGTTTCTACTCGCCTCTTTTGTGTGTGCGTGAGGCACAAAGTATGTGCATGAGTGCAGTATGTATGTGTGTGTCCCATTCATCATCGGTGAAAGTGACAGAGTGCTTACTGCTGTAGCTGAGAAGTGCAGTGTGAGCGTCCGGGTGCTGTCCAGGGATCACACTGGGCAATCAGACCACAATGCACTGCAGCTGCAGTCAATTCAAGGAGAGAGTGTGCGTGAGAGAGAGGGGAAGACAGAGGAGATGGTCCCAGAGGAAGCAGAGTAGACTTCCATTAGATACAGGAAGCGAGCTTGTGACTAAGATAGAATACTTGGACAGGTTTACTTGAACTCTAAAACTGCGATTGCCATATTTCCTGGTGACTAAAGTCTGAAGATATGCCATAAACATGGATAAAGATGGATACTTATTGTATTATACTCATGTATGATAGAGGTCCCGAAGGTGATTTTCTAATAAAACCATATGTAGATTTCTTATATATTATAGCTGAGAATGCAGTGAGGCAAATGAAAAAATACTTCAATGGTCTCCTGAACTGAACTGAGATATGTTTGGTAGAGGAAGTACAGGAATATGGGAAGAAGAGGACCAACTCGCCCATCATTAGGGCTGAGGTTACAGAGGCTGTTAATAAACTCTTTGAATAAATTCATTGAATGAAATTTGCCCTGAGTCCTTGGATGTTGTAGGGTTAACCTGGGACAGAGTCTCTGGATTAGCTAACCTTTTAAGATACGTGGTCGAAGGATGTGCCCCAGCTTCACAATCCTTTGAAAGGTGACTAGTCGAACCTTGGATTGAAGAGGAAAAATGGGGTTTATGTCCTGGCAACAACTCTTTATACTCTTGAGGATTTGCATGCATGTGTTTTTTGCACTTGGAGAAAGCATTCAATCACTTCTTTTGGGGTGCCCTCCTAGAGTGTGGGGTATTGGGCCTGTGACAGCCAGTGAGAAAAGGCTTCACAATGACCAGATCAATTTACAGCGTGTATATACCCACTGACAAGATATGGGGCTAAGGCTCTTCAAGGTGTGGAAGGGTTTCGGCTCTATTCTTGACACATGAATATGCTTCGTCTGGGTTACCTAAAAAAAACAACAACACACGACTGGGTCCTAACCAAGAACTGAAAGCAACCCCATCTGGAGCTTTCATTCATCATGGAGAAAATATGCACACAACACAGTGACTTTTGAGTGTTCTTTAGGTTGTCAGCCTTCCTGATTCCTAGCATTGGAGGGAGAATTTGGTGGTCCCTCCATCCAACTCCATGCAGGATTTGGAGAACTGCAAGGGAAGCCTTACTCCTGAGAGTCAACCAAAACAAATGCTTGACAGACTGTTCTGACCTCCTACAGCATGAAAGGATATTCCATCAAAGACCAAGTCCAAAAGATTGTCACCCAGGTTCATTGGATGTTTTGAAGTTGGCAGTGTGATACCTTCTGCAGCCCATTTCAAATCACCTACAAACGGTGTTCATAATTCATTGCATGTCTCAGCTTAAACTAGTTGTCTCAGGCCCATTAAATGCTGGCTCATCCACTCACTACTACTGGTATCAAGCTCCCTAGAGAAACCTCTAGGTCTTTGTGTTTCCCCGAGGAAACAATCTCAGGGATTAATTTTGGCTTTCCTGTGTCGAGGCCACACAAATCAAATCAAATCAAATCAAATCAAATCAAATCACTTTTTATTGTCACATCACATGTGCAGGCACACTGGCACAGCACATGCGAGTGAAATTCTTGTGTGCGAGCCCCACAATCAACAGAGATGTGCAAACACAACAACACAAACGAGCAAAATACAAGAATGGCCAACCTGAAACTAATAAATATATGTACAATATATAATAGTGTATGCATTTCTGGATGTGTATACTAAATATTTTCCTACGTGTGTGTGTGTGTGTGTGTGTGTGTGTATACACATTTTTACAAATTAAATAGTAAAAAAAAAAAATAATAATAATAATAATAATAATAATAATAAAATATACAGAGTTGAATATGTGCAAAACAAGTGGCATTTATATACAGTGTGGAGTGCATAATGTTGAAGTTCCAGTAGTGAAGCTGAGGTGTCTATGACGTGTTCAGCAGTCTGATGGCCTGATGGAAAAAGCTGTCTCTCAGTCTGCTGGTACGGGACCGGATGCTGCAGAACCTCCTTCCTGATGGAAGCAGTCTGAACAGTTTATGGCTGGGGTGACTGGAGTCCTTGATGATCCTCCCCGCTTTCCTCAGGCACCGCTTCCTGTAGATGTCTTGGAGGGAGGGAAGCTCACCTCCAATTATCCGTTCAGAGCACCGCACTACTCGCTGGAGAGCTTTGCAGTTGTAGGCGGTGCTGTTGCCATACCAGGTGGTGATGCATCCAGTGAGGATGCTCTCAATGGCACAGCGACAGAAGGTCCTGAGGATGCGGGGGCTCATGCCGAATCAGATACCTTTAATACCTGCCCACTCACTTTTACCACTCGGAGAACGCAGCCTCAGGATCCATGCTCCCATTCCCTTACATCTTCTCTTAGCCTGATTCCAGTGTCACATCGTGCTTCAGGGTCCACTTGCTCTGGTGTAAACAAAATAGTTTTAGGGGGATTTTTTTCAGTTAATTTGACATTATTTAATCAAAGGATTAGTTTATCCCATTAAAATCAGACTTCCATATCCTTAACATCTTTGCCAACCACATATGTAGAGTTCCATCTCCGCTTTGTGTCTTCCAGTCTTCCCGCTGTATCCAACTAATGAAATAACCACAGGAAAGCTTTCAGAAATGAGATTACAGTTTATTATAAAACAACGAAGGCCATATTTGCATTTTACATTTGTAAGCAACTCAGATTAAACAGTACATTATAGTCAGTGTCACATTAAACAGATTTCATAGTTGAGCTTAACTGAATGCTTCACACATACTGAGTTATGACTGCTATAAACATATTCACCAAGCTGCTACCACCTGTCTGAAGTTTAACTTTCCAGTTTTGTTGTTTGTTTTTTTGTAAAAAAAAAGAAGAAACTTTTCCATGTAGCTGTTAAAATTTTTAATATCTGCACACGCATTATGAAATTTGGCATCGACAGCACGTAGCAGTAGCCCACTAAATCAAGTGCGTGACAGGTTCTTCAGCATGATGATTATCATACAGCAGAATCACAGTAAGATATAATAACCATGAGTTTAAAGTAGCAGTAGATATCTAATGTGCAGAGATTTGACTAATACCCTGTATCCACGAGGAAAAGGTAGGAATATTCCTATAATAAAAACTAAAGACATCACTCAGAATTCCTGCTGTTGTAAAGCCAGAAATGTTTTGCTTAAAGGCAACCTGTGGAGTTCTTGAACTCTCAAAGCACTATGAAGCAGTTTTTACGATTCACATTGCAATTTGCCAGCGACGGCAGGAAAGACGACGACATGCTGGGATGTGAAGAATGCAGGTTTCAAGACTTTTGAATGCCTTTTTACATGAAAACTCCACGTGGAACCTTTAAGACACAAAATTACAGTAATAATAATAATATCTGATATGCCTTCAGTCATATCAACATTTTCACTTCACTGATAGATTGTTCTTCTGACCAGCAGTTAGCATCTTTGTTGACATGCTCGGTAAAATGTTTTATACAACATTAATTGTATATTTTTCCTAAAAGTGCAACTATACGCCAGCTCATACCTCCCTGATTCTTTTTGACAGCAAAAAGCCATTTGACATTACAGTAAGCTTATGCACACACACGCACGCAGACACACACACACACACACACACACACACACAGGCCTCTACAACAACCTCACAACCAGAAAACGTCTGCAGCAGCTACCAGCTGAAACAAACTCTGGATTAATGCAATGATAAAAAAAAAAAGAACAACCAAAAAAAAAGATAAATAACAACTGTTCAAGTAAATATTGTGAATCATGTAACAGCTGCTCCTTTAGGTTATAGTGAGCATGCGAGTGACACAGGTAGTAGCAGGTATTCACACATGCTGCTTCAGAGACGCTTTTTAATGGTCATTAAAAAGCGTCTCTGGTCTTTGGAGCAATGAGTCATCCTGCCGACTCTGTGTCAGCGCGCTGATCCAGATGAGCTCGGGAGCTTGTCAGAAGGTGACTGCCGCTCAATTTGTCCTCCTGCTCTCACTTCCTAAGAAGCAGAAAAACAATGTACAATATCAGCTTCTTTGTTTAGGATTCTGTACAACAGCAAACAATCGCTGAACGCTGAGTGTTTAAGCTCTAAGCAGGGCTGAAAAATGAAGCCAAAAACTGCACTTCCTGTAGTGGCCACTGGAGGTTGGCTAGAAAAAAAAAGCAGTGAATCGTGTGTTAAAATTCCTAAACTTACAGAACAAATAAACATGTTGCCTCTACATCTACATTTCCTGTTCACAGTTACTCATATTTCTAACTAAGCTCACCTGCTCACATTTTTATTGGGGATGCGTGAATGACAGATGGATTTTTACGAGGCTGCTGGTTTTCTGTTAGCTGTCACCACAGCAGAATATGACTTGCTGACCTCCTCTTGACCACGTTTGTGCTGTTATTTTTTCCTTTTTTCTTTTTTAATTTTTGCAGTGTAGTCAACTGTACAAACAGAAATCCAGATACTTTATCTTACTGCAAACTTAATAGCAGGAGTCTGTGTCTGTATTTTACAAATCAAGCCTGCAAGTCTTAGTGGATAATTTACCTCTGGCTCCAAAAAGCTCCCACATTCAGCGGTTCCACATACTTTTGACACTGCCCCCTAGTGACAGTAGCAGGTGACAAAAGTTTATTACTTTGATGAGACAATGATCGCCGAGTGTCAGCTGTGTCTGAGCTGACATATAATGACGCTTACTGTGGACAACAAATAAATGAATGACAAAAGCAAAATCCATAAAGTTAGATAAAAGTAAAAATGAGAACTTGAGGTTTTATTTTTTTATTTTTTTACAAACACTCTTTCCAATATGACCAACTGAAAATCTAAAATAAGAAAATTACTTGAGAGATTATTTTAGCTCAAGTTCTTTTTCTCACTGTGTCAACAAGTCAGAAATTTGACAGCCACAGGTTAAGAAGTGTATAAAATCTTCCTTAAAAGCAACCGGAGCAGCAGTCTAACAGGAGGATGGAGGAAGCAGATGGATCGTTAGCACATTTGTGCTTGTGCTGTCATGTCATGCTGACAAACTTAGCGGCACATTAAAAGCAGGTTTCAACCTGGGAGAGACATCAGCCGCTACAGACAGTAGTAACTCAGAGCTCAGTACTACAAAAAACAAAGTGGGCATCCGCTCTTTTCTGTCCATTTACTGTTGATTACCTGTTGCGATGTGGTCCGTATGTGTCCAGCATGACCGTGCTGGCATGTTCCAGGTCCCACTGGTGATGCTGCAGCAGCTCCTCGCACTCGGCTCTTGAACGCAGCCCTAGCCGAAACAGCTGCTCCACCTACAGCGCAGATGGTGAAAGAAGCATTTTAGACACGTGATTTACCATCATTGTTTTTACTACATTTAACTCTCTTCTTGCTGTTCTGATGCTCTTTTGCAGCATGAACACTGGCTTTCTTTAGCAACAGAAAAGCTCCCACATCCTAACCTTTATGATGACAATAAACTTTAGCTACCTATGTACTTCTCAAAAGCAGAGCCACTGAATCGCTTAAATGTTAAAATTGAAAGAAAACAATTTAATCCAGTTTCATTAATTATAATAAGACCTTTAAAAGCACAGGACAAAAACAATCAGTAACCTCCCTAACTCAATGTGTGTGTTTACAATCCCTGGTATACAACCCTCTTTCAGTTCTATGGTTGAACGTGTCATTATTAGTCTTGTCTTTATGTGACAAGACTAAGCCAAAATGTAGAATCAGCATGTGGAAAGCTAAGTACACCCCATGATTTAATAGCTTGTAGAAACACCTTTAGCAGCAATAATCTGAAGTAATTGCTTTTTGTAGGACTTTATCAGTATCTGACATCACAAGCTTGAATTTTGGCCCGCTCTTCTTTAATAGTTGCTTCATTGAGGTTTAAGTGCATTCATTTATGCACAGCTCTCATACCTTCCCACTGAGGTCTGGACTTTCGGCTATTGCAACACATTGATTCTTTTCTTTTTCAGCAATTCTGTTTTCAATTTTTTACTATGTTGGATCACACAGTTTACAGAGCAGTTCATGGTCCATCAGTAACTGCAAGAGGTAACACACTTAATAGCTGTTAATATGTCACTTTTTTGCACTCTGATTCATTTATATATTCTTTGTTAACGGCAACAAATAAACTAGGAAAGTGTATAGACAGACAGTTGCACCTTTAAATGGTTTATGGCCTGAGGGATGCTCCACTCGTGGCTCTGCAGAGCAGCCTGACACTCCTCTATCGTGACACCGTGCACAGCTCCTTGGACCTGACAATCAGACAATAAACTTAACGTCATGTTTGCATTTTAAAGAAGTGCAACTGTCATATGGATACACATGAAAAGAAATCTACTTTTATTTCGGAGAGTAACTCTGCGTGGGCACATTTGTTACCATGCTTGTACAAAGAGAAGAAGTGACAAAACGAGCAGGTTTCCTTCTTTTCAAACTCTCTCAGTCACTTATGCAATGAATCAAACTGTTTTTAAATTAGCCACAAGCCCCTTGAAGTTTTTCCCTAATTCGCAGTCCCAATGAAATTAGTAATAAAGTTAATGATTTTCTTTTTTAATATTATTCTTCCTCAGGTAATGTTAAAACCATATGAATATGATTCAAATCTGCAGCTTTTTGAGCATTACATTCTCACAATTAAAAGCTTTGTTGATAAAAGGATGTGAATTCAATAAAAAGGGACAATTTAGCTTTTCATGTGTTATCTAGAAATCAGTGACTCTAATTTGTCTGCCTGTGGAAAACAACAGCATTCAGTGTTTGTCATTTCTGTGACTCTCAACAAATAAAAGTTATGACTTTTTTGTTTTAATAGAAAAAGTGATATTCCTTATGATCTCCCTCACCTGTGTGATGCTCTGTTCCCGTTGAATGCTGGGAGCTGCAGCTCGGCCGTTATTGTTGTTGTAGGAGGTGTTCGGTTTGGCTCCACTAGGGTGCTGCTGCATCATAGGTTTGACTGCCGCCATGTTGGCTGCTCCGTATCTGTTAAGAAACATGAAATATGGCATATGAATTATTTTGAATGGTAAATGGCCTGTATTTGTATAGCGCTTTACTTTGTCCCTATGGACCCCAAAGCGCTTTACACAACATTCAGTCATTCACACACTGGTGATGGCAAGCTACATTGTAGCCACAGCCACCCTGGGGCGCACTGACAGAGGCGAGGCTGCCAGACACTATTGCCACCGGGCCCTCTGACCACCACCAGCAGGCAATGGGTGAAGTGTCTTGCCCAAGGACACAACAACCGAGACTGTCCGAGCCGGGGCTTAAACCGGCAACCTTCTGATTACAAGACAAACTGCCAGCTCTTGAGCCACCATCGCCCCTTAGCTGATGATGTTTCTCTGTGAATGACATCTGAAATTTTACTGTTGCACTGAAGAAATTCTCGTAATAATAAGTCTCTGACGACATTTTCCAACTATAAAACATTTATTTAGCATAAGCTTTTATTTGCTTTCATAACTGTGTTACTTAAAAAGTTGGGATGCTGTGTAAAATGTCAAATTTCTCATTAGTTTCTAATTACGATTCCTCTGTATCTTGTTCCAGTTGTACGTTACTTTTGGTTAATTTCCCGCCGGTGCGACTGTCTGCCCCACTCTTATTGTCTGCTCTTTTCTGGGATTTTTTTGTTCTCTGGGTGAAATTGCATTGTTGATGTCAGAGGTAAGAGGAGAAAGGCCGGACTGCTTTGAGCTGATCAGAAGACGACTGTAACCAATCACAACCAAGGTATGAAGAAGAGCATCTCTGAAGTCACTGCATGTCAAACCTCCTGTCCACTCCTGTCAGCTAAAAACAGGAAACTGACACTACAGTTTGTACAGGCTCACTAAAACTGAATTACTGAAGATTGGAAGACTGGCGCCTTGTCTGAGGAGTATATTTCCGCAGCAACATTCAGATGGTAGGGTCAGAAATCATGGATCCATCCTGCCGTGTATCAACAGTTCAGGCTGGTGGTGGTTGTATAATGATGTGGATTATATTTTCTTGGCACCAAATGAGTGTCACTTAAACACCACAGCATACATGAGTATATTTTGCAAAATGAAAATGAGTAAAATGTGGCCTCCACAGTCACCACGTCTCAGTCCATTAGAGCACCTTCAGGATGCAGTGAAACAGGAGATTGGCATCACGAATGTGCAGCACCTGTGTGATGCTTTTATGTCGATATGGACCCAAATATCTGAGGAATGTTTCCAGCTCCTCGTTAATCTATGGTATGAAGACTTAAGGATGCTATGAAGGACAAATGAGGTCCAAACTGGCAAGTGGTTGGTGAGCGCAACCACTTGCCAGCTCCTCTTTGTCTTTGGTATCTGGTTTAAAAGCTTGCTTGTTTTCTGTATTGGGGTCCCCCCTGAACTCAGCACACAGATGTGAGCTTTGTTTCAACAGCTTGACGACAAATTCAAACAAGCTGAAAAAATATTCTATTACAACAAATGCTAATAAAATAGCAATGCCTCATGCCAAGTGATTTGATGACTCACTTTAGCTCCTGATCTTCATGAAAATAAATAATAATAAATAAAAATTATGTCACATTTCAACCTAGGTGTTATTCACATAATAGTGGATATTTTTCACTTGTTATTTACCTTGTGGGAAATTTGGAAATAAATATATCCGTGTAAAGTCAGTAAGCGCTGAAGAAGGAGCACACGTGCCATTTAGTTAGTGTCACGCAATGCTGGGGTTAATTGGATGATCCCTCACATGCACAAACACCCCAGGTACGCGTGTACCATTTCACTTGATTGGTCCCATGTTATCAAGTCCTCAAATCCTCTTTTTTTTTTGTAGGGTGCAGTGCTGATGTCAGAGCCATAAAAATCTCTAACACTGAGCTGGCAAAAATATAATGTTACCCCAACATTACATTTGAGGACTATTTTTTGTTTATACATATATGCTCTGGAAGAAATATAAATTATCAAGGGAACAAATTCGTTTTTTGCTCTCCACCCATAAAAATCTGCCTCCATGAAAAACTCACCTCTCCAGAAAAGCTGGTCTCTCCGGCAGTGGGACGGGGGCAGAGCTCTGCGAACTGTCAATCAGTGAGGAAAGGCCACGCCCCTCACGAAAGGCGAGTGGATCCAGTAAGGACGTGGAGGAGTACGATGAGCCAGGAAGTCCTAAGCGTGAGGAATGGGATGAAGCTTGAGGCAAAGAGGAAGACGACGATGGAGAGTTGGAGGACAGGAGTGGACCCAGCAGTCCCGATGCCCGACGGGGCGAGACGGCGAGAGGAGGAGGTGGCAATGCTACAGGTGACGAGGAGCGGGAGCCTGGCTGAGAAAAGGCGTGGTCTCTGGGTGGGATCTGAGGGGGTGTGTCATCTTCGTTGCCCAGTGAAATGGAGCTGGTGCGTGCTTCTGGGTTTATGGCACGGGCGGAGAGGTTGTGTTTGGAGGGACGCAGAGGAGGGACGGGACTGCGAGGAGGCAGCACAGGCCTGTCCTCAAAGCAGGAGGCAAAGGAGGAGGCAGACGAGGGAGATGGAGGGGGAAGATGGATCTGTCGGTGCGGGCCCAAAGGAGCCAGAGGCATGGGGAGTGGGGAGGAGGGGAGGGAGCGGCCTGTTGCCATTGGAACCTGCAGCTTCACCATCACCTACATCAACAGAGAAACAGCAGCTTTATGTTAGCTTGGGTGATAATTTAAAAGTAAAAATCGATCCCGAATGGCATTAATACAGCTTTCACTACCTCCCTCTGTAGCTCCTGGAAGAGGTCAGCTGACTGGGATTCGCTCCTTCCTGTCAAGCCACCACCAGCGGATGAAGAAGCTTCTTCAGTCAACCCTTTGTATATGGACCGCACTTCCTGGTCCTCTGATTGATCCTCAGCCTCTGCAGTAACTTCATCGTACGCTGGCTGGGGGAGAGGCCAGTCCAGAATGGAGGGAGTGTCCTGAGAAGACAAATAGATACAAGGAAAAGTTATCCAACGTTATTAAGATTTTTCCTGCATAACAAAAACAAAGTTTGAGCCAGAGCCAAAAGGAAATCATCACTGCTGCAGTAATATTACTTCTTTGTGTTCACTGGGGTTTGAATTACTCACATATGTCGTTATTAATTCTTCAGAAATAACCAGAAAATGCACCGATTTCCATCAAATCATCATTACATTTATATTTATTTATGCATAGTTACCCACTGTTGGTCAATAAAACCTGACTTTCAGCCAGAAAATCCTGAAAAATTGTTTTGCAAAGGTCTGGACCTTTGCATCCTCAGGACCTTCTATCGCTGTGCCATTGAGAGCATCCTCACTGGATGCATCACCACCTGGTATGGCAACAGCACCGCCTACAACTGCAAAGCTCTCCAGCGAGTAGTGCGGTGCTCTGAACGGATAATTGGAGGTGAGCTTCCCTCCCTCCAAGACATCTACAGGAAGCGGTGCCTGAGGAAAGCGGGGAGGATCATCAAGGACTCCAGTCACCCCAGCCATAAACTGTTCAGACTGCTTCCATCAGGAAGGAGGTTCTGCAGCATCCGGTCCCGTACCAGCAGACTGAGAGACAGCTTTTTCCATCAGGCCATCAGACTGCTGAACACGTCATAGACACCTCAGCTTCACTACTGGAACTTCAACATTATGCACTCCACACTGTATATAAATGCCACTTGTTTTGCACATATTCAACTCTGTATATTTTATATATTTTATTATTATTATTATTATTATTATTTTATTTTATTTTTTTACTATTTAATTTGTAAAAATGTGTATACACACACACACACGTAGGAAAATATTTAGTATACACATCCAGAAATGCATACACTATTATATATTGTACATATATTTATTAGTTTCAGGTTGGCCATTCTTGTGTTTTGCTCGTTTGTGTTGTTGTGTTTGCACATCTCTGTTGCTTGTGGGGCTCGCACACAAGAATTTCACTCGCATGTGCTGTGCCAGTGTGCCTGCACATGTGATGTGACAATAAAAAGTGATTTGATTTGATTTGGATATCCTCTTTCTTTCTTTTTTTTAATGTTCAAGCCAAGATATTAAGTTAACCTTGTTTAGCTAATAGTACAGCTCTGTTTAAAGAACTATTACAGAACCCAGAAGTTGGAAGTGGTCATTTCTGGTTGACCTATTAAGGTCCACCTCCTCCAGGGTTAGAGTTTTGTTTTAGTCACAAGTTTCAATTATTCAATATTGTTATATTGTTTGTTTGGTGGTGGTGGTCACCAAAGGTGATGAGATGGCTTACAGGGAGGAGGTCAGCGCCCTGACACACTGGTGCCAAGACAACCATCTCACCCTCAAACTCACAAAGACAAAAGAGTTGATAGTGGGCTTCCGGAGGTGTAGGGAAGCACACACTCCCATCACCATCAACACCGCTGCTGTGGAGAGAGTGAGCAGCTTCCGTTTCCTAGGCAACATCTGGCGAGGGATCTCACATGGTGAGTACACACAAAACAGTGAAGAAGTCGCAGCAGTGCCTCTTCTTTCTCAGGAGTCTGAAGTGATTCAGCATGAGCCCCCACATCCTCAGGACCTTCTACTGCTGTGCCATTAAGAGCATCACCACGTGGTATGGCAACAGCACTGGTTACAACTGCAAAGCTCTCCAGAGAGTGGTGCTGTGTTCTGAAAGGATAATTGGAGGTGGTGGTGTTGCCTGAGGAAAGTGGGTAGGATCATCAAGGCTCCAGTCACCCCAGCCATAAACTGTTCAAACTACTTCGGTCAGGCAGGAGGTACTGCAGTATCCGTCCCGAACCAGCAGACTGAGGGACAGCTTTTTCCCTCGGGCCACCAGACTGCTGAACACTGCATAGACACCTCACTCTCACCTACCGGAACTTCAACACTATGCACTCCATAATGTACATATATGCCATTTTTGTGCACAATATTCACACTGCTGACCTCTGTATATTTTACATATATGTATGTGTACACACACACACACACACACACACACACACACACTTTGGCATAGATATTACTAATGTGCATACATCCTTAAAATTGTACATATTTATTCTTATAATTCTCACATTCCTGCTCTTATATTTGGCTTGTTTCTTATGTTTCTTGTATTTTTTGCACACCACTGTTGCCTGTGAAGCTTGCTCACATGTGCTGTACCAGTGTACCAGTAATGTGACGTGACACTAAAAGTGACTTGATTTGTTTGAAATGCTTTTCTATTCCCATGTGAAGCACTTTGTAATAGCTTCCTGTCTTAAAAAGTGCTATATAAATAAATTTTACTTTTACTTCAAAAACTTCAGTATAAATATCATGAAGCTGCAGCTTGGTCAGGATGATTGAAGGCAGACTGAAGGTATGAGGTGGAATTGCTGTGCAACTCCGCTGAAGACCACTAAAGCGTGAACGTGTACATTATCAATCAATAAGTACTGATCATCCATCACATTGCACGCGCCTTGGGTGAATTCAAGTGGAAGGGGTTATTTATGACATTTCTAGGCCAAAGGTTGGACCACTGTCTCTGGGAAACAAGACAGCTCATCATTTGTGAGTACTGGCAAAGATTTCAAGCTGTGTGTGCACCACCTACACTTGATTGAGGATACTGCCATGCATGTGGCCGTGTAAGGTCCCTCGTGTCTTGAAAACCTTTGAACTACATCACAATCATTGTTTAGTTGTAGAGGGTGAACTGAAAAGATCAGATGGCTAATTCTCCAGATGAGCTGGGAATATAAGACCCCTCTGCTGTGATTACAGGATGGTTCCACTCAGGGAGTGGGTGACATTCAAAGAAAGAAAAGAATCATGCCAACCTCAGCTTGATCAACCCTCAACAGTTCATTAAAAGACAGTTCTAGGCCATAATGAAAGGGGAAATGGGACTCATATTGGTCAATGCAGTCTTGAAGTCACATTAGGTGAAGTTAAAAAAAAAAATCTCTTACTAATGAGGGTAAGAGCATCAACTATTACAGTCTGACTCAGGTCTGAGCTACCTTTAGGGTGTCCTCATCCAGCTGCCGAGACTCAGTGAGCGGAGAAGGTGTGGTAGAGCTGAAACTGTCATCGGTGAAGTCAATAAGCGACACCTCGCTCTTGGCTGAACGCACGCCTGTCCCCTCCCACGGCCGAAGCTTCAGACCTAGGGATGCTCCCAGCTTCTTCAACCCAGACGACGCGCTGGCGTCTTCCTCGTCATCGTAATCGTCCATCACAGAGTCGTAGAACGGCTCTGGACACACATGAAACTCTAGATTTAGATAATTGCTTCTACTGACATGCATGTGTTTGAAGGATTAAAGAAAAAATCTCACTCTTGAGCAGAACGGCAGGTTGGGGTGGACGAGGGGGAGGTAGCTCTGATAAAAACAGACAAAGGCGTTTAGGTTCGATTTGACATGCATCGGTGTAACAGAAAAGTTAGATCACTATTCAGCAAAAATACAGTCTCACGGCACAAATGAATTTACTCTTGGCACGGTTGGGAAGTTTGGTCGGTCTCGCAATGCCTGAATCCATTCCCAGGACATCAGGAGGGTCCATGGGGTTCCCCAAGTACAGGCTAAGGAAAGAAAATCATTTTTATGTAATAAAAGTTTAAAATTGAAAATAAGTCCAAGTCCTGTCCTTTAACTCATACTGAAGATGGTTGAAGCTAATAAACATACTTGTTAATAACATGTTAATAATCCCGTTGTAGGAACTGGAACATCAGTAAAATTATTTCACTACTCCTCTATTGTTGCAAACAGTGCAGTGATGTGGACGTGTCTTCTAAAACCCTCTAAAGCTCAACAGCAAAACATCTGTTAAACTATGCATGATACACAGCTGCCCTCTAGTGGGGAGCTGCAGTATAGGCAGTCTTAAAATAGTACATGCATGGTTTCAGTTAAAACGCAATTTTAGTGCTTTGGCTTTATGTGATTTTTCTTCTTTCAAACTGATTTTTTTTTTTAGAACTGTTATCTGTTCTCCTGCCTTATCATTGTGGAATCCTAATGTAAATAACACAAATCTATAAATCCTCCTTCCTAACCTGTTTTAAAGAAGAGTCTATTCTGTAATAGATTCATTTTCCAGTCTTCTATTTCTGCGTTCTGGACTTGTGGTGGGACTCTAACATTAGCCCAGCAGCCTAGAGCCATCCATGGACGCAGAAAGCACAGTCACATCTGACGAAGCACACTGTATGACACTACATTACTGTAGGTACTGTATCATTAACCTGTCTATGCGGTCTGCGTGTCCCCAGCTCCTCTGGGGGTCTGTGTCTCCATGTCCAGTGTGTATAAAAGAGTGTTTAAGTGGCCGGCTGATGTCCTGGGCGGAAAGACCGGCGACTGACGTCACTACATGACGGGGAAACTGACCAACACGCAGTGTGCGCCTGTTCTGACCTCGCCACCAGTAGTGCTCTGCCCTGAAAACACACAAACAGGTATGAAAACAACGTGGTGACTGTCCTACAGTAATGTGCATTCTTGTAGCAGTACACGTTCTTAATTGCCAACTTCTGGGTTTTAATTTAGTAGTTAGGTAGTTACAGACATACAATATATACGATGCACACACGCATATTAATGTGATAAGGAAGTCATAAGATTATAATTGCAGTAATTTTCTACAATGTAAGGAATCCAGTTTCAACGGGAGATCCGTTGTGTAGTAGGCACTTACATAAGCACGACTCTCAAACCCACTAACCTGATTAAGAAACTGCTTGCTCTCTCAAAATCAGGCTAAAAGGATGCCTTACAGGCATGTTCTAGCTAACAAAACATCACACACTGACCTTCCTTCAATGATGGTGATAACATCATTCATTGTAATCTGGAGCTTGTCTTCCTCCTCAAAGTCCTGCAGGGCTCTCATATCTGTGGGCATGGTCTGCAGAGCACACACAGTGTCGTTAGTGTCACCAGCAGAGTCAAAGACAGCCTTTAGACATGGAATACATACTTGCAGCCAACAAAGAATCGTTTCCTAAAGCACATTTAGTGATTACGATCGACAGTGTTTTACTGTGCTACCTCGAGCAGGAAGTCTCTGAGGGCAATGAAAGTTGGTCTGTCTTCAGGTTTGGGGCTCCAGCACTGCAGCATCACATTGTAGATATCCTGAGGACAATCGTCTGGTTTGCACAGCCTCTCAGCTTCCACGTCCACCTTGTGAAGGATCTGTAAACCGACACATAAATAATGGCGTGATTAGCTGAAGCTAATGAATAATTCATTTATTTTATTTTTTATGTCAGAGGGTTGTTCAAAGATGCACCTGGCTCCCATTCAGACCCAGCCACGGCTCCTGTCCGTGGGTGAACATCTCCCAAAGGGTGACCCCAAACATCCAGGTGTCAGATGCGTGAGAGAAAGTGCGAGACTTCAGAGACTCTGGAGCACACCTGGAGAGATCGGTGAAAAACAACTGAGACGCTGAGATAATGAAACACAGATAGTATGTAGAGACAGAAAAAAGTCACTCTCACCATGGGAAAGGGATTTTGTGGCCTTCCTCCATGACGTATTGGTCGGTGTGTTTAGGCAGTGCCCTCATTAGGCCAAAGTCTCCAATCTTCACAGTTTCATTGGTGGAAAGCAGCACATTACGGGCTGCGAGGTCCCTGTGGAGGAAACGCTTCTGCTCCAGGTAAGCCATCCCACAGGCCACCTGTGGAGAAGGTGTGGAGTGACAGATGGGAGCATTTTTGCATTCTTACACATGGGAAATGTCATAAAATAGAGCTGTATCTCCAACAAATAAATATTTAAATTTAAACAAATGTACAAATATTATGGAAACTGTACTCAAGAAAATCTAATAGAGAGAACAGTGTGATAAAACTGAATTTCATTGTGGGGTTTTTTCCTTTCGGCATTAACTGACCTGCACGCCATAGTTACACAGCGAGGAGATGAGGATGTGACCCTGCCGCTTTCTGAGCCGATCCAACAGGGAGCCCAGAGGAGCCAGCTCAGTCACCTACACTCCAACAAACAAAATGTGCTCAGAGCTCATTGTGTTTATGTTTTGTGCACTGCTTTTAAAATATATAATCCCGTCTGTACTGTTTTTCAGTGCTTTTTTAAAAAATATGTTACATCTGGAAGTGGCAAATCTTTAACTTGTAGACTGTGTGAACTCTTTTGTACTTGAATTTCCTCTGTGTGTGGGAAACACTGATCTTATATTCAGGGCTATTCTAAAGTAGCCAGACCTGAGGCAGCAGAAACTCCTGCAGGCTAAACTGAGCTTAACAGCTCTGAAACATTCAGCGTAAAATCACTGAAAACATCTGATAGCTCAGCAGCTACAATGTATCGACTGTTGGAAATAAATCAAGTTCTCAAAAAGAGGACAAACTCCCTCTTATAAGTGTGTGTGTGTCTCATGGATTACCATCTTCATAGGCTGTGTGAGGACGATGCCATACAGGCGGATGAGGTTTTGGTGGCTCAGTGAATGCATGGCATTCACCTCTCTGATGAAATCATCCAGACCGTCTGAGTCCAGTACATTTGATTTCAGGCATTTTACTGCCACTGACAACTACAAAGAAAAGGAGAGCTGATTTTAGAGAAACCTCTGTAAAAAATAAATAAGTAAATCACTTTGTGGAGTTCAAATGGGATGCTCTAACTTAAGAGGAAGTGACAAATACCCAGCAAATGTGTCCTTTTGGGGCATGTGTGGCCTCGCTGCGGGCAGACCCACACAACCCACAGTGGGCCGCAGAACACGCGTGATATTTCAGAAAATGAAAGATTGGACTGATAACATTCACTTCTTTTTCAGTATATCAATAAGATTCATTTTACTAAAATGGTTTGAATCAGTCACCTTCTCTCAGCCTCATATTTCTGACTGTGTACTAAAACATGTTCTGTGTTTTCATCTTCTCCAGAATAGTCACATTTCCTTGTATAATGTTTCTTTTTTATAAATAATATACCAGCCAACATGCCAGTGTGGGCCCTCAGTGGGTAGCTGTGGGTGAACTGTGGGGCTGCAAACCCACATTTATCCTACGTGGGCCCCTAGTTGGTGTGCACACAGAGCCCATGGCATCTTTGCCCTTTCTACCTCCTACGTAGGTTTTCTCATGCAAGGAGACTACGAGTTGCCCACAGATATATTTCTTACAGGCCCAAAAGGGATAAACTGCTATGGGACCCACATGCTTAGCCTAGATGGGACCCAAGTGGCTTGTTTGTGGGCAAACACACCCTGAGCCTCTATGTCATACATTCTCAGCTGCCTCATACTGTGTTTCTTCATCTCACCACTCTGCCGTTGGGTGCAGTCCACTCTCCTCGCCGCACCACCCCGAATGTCCCGTCTCCAAGCCGCTCAAACAGCTGAAGCTCCGACTCTCTAATCAGGCAGGTGAGCGCGGCCCCTGACTCACTACTGGCCGGGGCCGCGGCAGACGATGCCCCGTGGGGCTGCTGTGTGTCAGCGTCCGGTCGTTTCACTGGAAACACCTGCAGGGCCAGAAACTTCTTATGCATGCGAACACGCTTGATTTGAATCTGAATGAATCTAAATTAACCTATTTTGATAAAAGACACACATAGACCATGTGACATAACATGAAAAAATAAAATAAAATTAGAATCAAAGCCACATCAATACAAACTAAAATTCCTTTTCCTAAATATACCTGAGGGTGAAAGCAGACATTTTTACAAATGCAGCTTATACATGAATATCATATTGTGAGATTGCAGCCTTGCTTGAGCAACTTTCAGGACAGGAGAGGTACTGCACCTTGCTCATCCAGGATTTTCTTTTATAAAGGGCTCGTCTCCTCTTGACTGCCTCCCAGAGCCTCCTCTGACCTGGACCAGCAAAAATACAAACACAAATAAACCTGGATTTTATTGTATGTTTATAGTGTATTTTTCTAAAAGATAACACACAGACACATCTGATATTTGTTTAGATTACCTGTTTATCACGTAGGTTTGGGGTGAAAAACACTTAAAGAGGTACCTGGGCGTCCCATGCCGATCTTCTCCAGGTCTTCATTCTTGACGTAGTCAAAGTGTGAGAGTCGTGTGACGTTGAGATCATCACGGATCCGAAGGAAGTACTGCTGCAGCTGCACATCTGTCAGCAGCTCCAGCAGCCACTCTGTGCCCTCCTCACACTGCATCTACACAGCAAACACACATTTCACCTGCATCAGGATGCATACAGTGCTGTTAACAGCCTCCAGTTTTAACATAGCTCTGCTTATGCGATTGAATTGTTCCATTACTGAGCGTGATGTTAATGGACCCCATTAATGGGCACACTGTAATGTGTGCTCTAAGTGCAGGAGCTACTCTCAGCTATGAAAAGCCAAAATGACTGATGGGATGTGACATCTGCAGCACCAATGTAATGATTAGATATCTGGAAAAGCATCAAGAACAGAAAACAATAAGTGCTCATATTTTAAGAAGCTGGAGTAAGAAAATTTGGGGCATTTTTACTCCTGAAAATGACTTTCAAGATTCAACAAACACATTTTCTGACAATTGTTTAGGACGCTACTGTTTCATCTTTTTTTGCAGATTCCCCAGCAAAATGTACTTTCTGCTGCTCCTTTATTTCCCAAGGGGTAGCCAAAGTGGATAGATCTGCATATTTGATTTGGCACCGATTTTACGCTGGATGCTCTTCCTGACGCAGCCCTCCCACTTATCCAGGCTTTGTGCAGACACGAGGAGTACACTAGCTTGAGACCCCTTAAGGCTGGAATTTGTGTCTCGAAGCAGGAGTCATTTTTGCATGTGCAGCAAATGTGCAGATTCACAGATTCACAAGTTGAAAGACCTTTAAAGTTTTTCACAGACTTTAAATTATTAACTAAAACCAGTTTTGCACCATTTCATGATAAGCAAACTACAATTTCCTCTTAACTAATTGCTTTAATTGTATACCGTATACGGTGACAATATACTACAACATTTACTTTGCCTTAATCTAATGTCACTCTTACATACAAACTTCACTTACTGATGTCAAGCCTAAAACCAACAGTGGTTTAATTTAGCCAAGAAAAGAGGAGCTAGCCAGGCTCTATGTGAAAGAGAAAGATCCAAGTAAATCGCATCTAATTAGCAATATTCTGTGTTTGTTGAGGCAGAATAAGTGAAGTGACAATTTTCTTGGATAATTAATAAAGATACAAAATGTTCATTAGATCTTTAGAGTGTTTGTTAGCGTTACCTTTACAGCATTTGTCTGTAACTGTAGTCTACAGTCTTTGTTAAGCTAAGGTAAACAACCACTAGCTCTAGCTTCTTGCTTTTTGTATAGCTTCATCCTAATATTTCAAAACTATTAAAAGATGTAAACGCATTAATACAGCGCTGTCATAGAGCTCTTTGCAAAACTAAACTTTACCCTTGGGAGCAGCACATTAAGCACAGAAACATGTTTGAGTTGGCTGAAATCCCCACTCCATAGACAAACGCATGTTCAAACAGCCCCAATTGTGGAACCATGACTTAAGCATTGGACTAGCATTAGCAGGTTCGCTCTGGATTCAGGACCCCAACACAAAATAGTTAAAATTTAACGGAAGCAACATTAAGTGTGAAGGCTTTTGTCTGCCATTCACAATTAAAAACCAGAACAAACAAAACAAAACAAAAAAAAATCCAGGCAGAGGTACGTTAAAATTTCAAAATGTTGACCTACTTAATCAAAAGTAACTTTAAATTTTGAGATACTCAATCAGTAAGTCAAAATTTTGACATGAAATTTTGAGACAATAACCCAAATTAACTTGATATTACCTCTGCAGACTTGCAGAAACAAGCTTCCATAATTAAGTGGCAGGAATACATTTGTTTGCTTGTTTGTTAATTTATTGCTTTATAGTCAATTGCTGTTGGGTAATTTTAGACCCTAAAACTGAATTCAGAATGAAGTTTTTTGGTTTAACTTATAACTGGTGCAGTTACAGGGTTCACAAAGTAGACACTGTTTTTTAAACCATGAGGATACTAAATAATTTAAACAGACATCAAATGAAATCTGGTGTCTGTTGTAAGATTAGACCCAAGATCAATACACCTGCATCCCCACACCCACACTTATATTCATAGAAAAACACTGAACAAAAAGACACAGACATAGTGTAATTACAGCCAGAGAAGAAGAGATGCTGCACATCCACCCACAACTTCAGACTTTACCATTTGTCCACCGACACTCCTGTCTCCCGCCTCTTCATCCTCCCCCTCCCCCTCTCCTCTGGTGTAGGGGAGTCGCTGGTACATATAGCTCTCCCCCATACTGCAACAGCTCCTCTTGTCCTTTTTGTATTGAGCCCTCCTGTTTCTGCGCTATTCAGAGGAGGCGTTAGCTCTGCTGCCGCGCTCCCCCTACTCCGAGTCTAGTTTGCTAATCTCCTCTCAGCTCCATGACCTTCTCCGCTCAATCGATGCGCGCATGCACAAACACGGACACAAACGCACCGGGAGGCATTTGACGCCACTCTCTCCTGTCGTATCACCTAAAGCTATCTATAAACTCCTTCACTCCTCCCTCCCACTGCTCCTTTCTCTCCCTGCTGACTCACGACTTCCCGCAGTATCGGACACCTCCATGCTTCTCCGTCTCTCCAGCTTTTCCTCCTCTCCTCTTCATCTCCTTCTGGCTCAGCAGCCAAGCCCACTGTCTGATGTTAAATAATTCAGCAGCTCTAATGAGAGGGCGAGTGGAAGAGGGAGATCTTAGAGGAAGGAGGGGAAAGACTGCAGATAAAAAATAGGTGGACAGATGGATGGTCAGGCTGAAGAGAAAGGAGATGGAGACAGTTCCCAGCATGCATTTAATAGATTCTGACATGCAGATGGCATAGGCGCTAAGCTCAACCCAAACAAGCAGAACATTTCTAAAAGATGGTAACGTGATGTGGCCATCAATTTCAGGAAGTGTCAGAAACGTTGCTGAAATCTCTCATCAAGTAAAAACTGTGAAACAGTCACTGATTGCAGTTTGGCAGACGAGAGGATTTCCTGCTTTTCTCTGTTCTATATTAACCGAGCACAGTACTGTTTCAGGCAGATCATGAGGTCAATCTCAGTCACAATCCAGGCAGATCAGCTGATCTCAATCCCAGATCACATCAGCTGACGCCTCAGCTGATAAGCTTCCGCACATCCAATTAGCAAATCTCATATAGGGCGCGCTATTTAAGCTGCTTCAGATTGTGTACAGTTCCTGCATATCTGCAAAATTTACATTACAAACCATCTCCACCCCAGCCTCGGGGGGTGGGGGTCTTGCTCCTGCTCTTAGAGATGTGTCCCAGAATAAAGCTATACCACTGAATTTAAATTAGTGCAGATGGAAGTCACAATCCTCCTTTTACTACAGCAGTCTTAAATTATAGTCCTGCTGTGAGTCAAGACAACCGTAATTTGTCTTGACTCACAACAAGCAATTAAGATAGTTCTGTGAGGCATTTAATCACTATTTAATTAGAGTTTAATTGATCAAAAAAACACTGGCAAAGAATGGAAAGGACAATGGCTAAGGAGCCCAAAGTGTGCCTAGAACACATCATTACACCACCACCAACCTTAACTGCTACACCCTATTCAGTACCTGCCATCCGAATGTCACGGCAGAAATCGAGGCCCATCAGAACAGGCAATGGTTTTCCAGTCTTCTGTTGTCTAATTTTGCTCAGCCTGTGCGAATTGAAGCCTCAGTTTGCTGTTGTTCCTGTTCTTAGCTGACAACAGTGAAACCCAGTGTGGTCTTCTGCTACCGTAGCCTATTTATTCAAGGTTCAATATAATATGCATTCACAGATGGTCTTCTGCTTGCTTTGGGTGAATTCTAAATCATTACCCAAATTATCTGGGATATCACTCATTCCCTCTTTTATATATATTCCTAAAGAGTTCACTTGCAATAAATATACAATTGTGCATATAAGCTACATTGCCTGTCATGTCTAGGTGCAATCCTAACATCAGCAGCAAACACTGCATAGCCTTTATGCATTTACTGTGTACACTCATACTGTTTATAGCAAAATATAATTTATTAGTCAGTTTTAATTCATTTGAGCAGACTTAAAACAGATGTTTTAGCTATTTAACTAGATTAAAAAAAACCAAAAACATTTCACGATTATCAACAACATATGGATGCTGGATCAGATATAATATCTGAAAATCAGAATATCAATTACTCCATGAGATAATTTATTTTCTATGCAGCTCTAATTATTGTGGAAAACATTTGATTGTTTTTTCTCTTCTTTTCTTTTTGAATTTATATTATTAACATAAAAGGATCTCAGTGTGGCTTTTTCTTTGTTTGAACTGGTTGAGAAGTGGGTGGGCTGCCATATACAGTTTCTGATCTGATTACGTATATCAAAGTACATCTTGTTTGGCAGTTAAAGCCGTTAACAGTGTTGAAGTGCAGTGCTGCAGATCCTGCTGTAATTCAAAAATGAAAGAAAGGCAAATGTGAGAAACTGGGCTGTTACTATTAGCAACATGTGACAGCAAGATGAGCTAACTGGTGCATGAAGTCACTGGTTGGATCATTCATGCTCATGTATGAGTGTGTGGGCGCATCTGCGGCCTAAATGAGGACAGAAGCAGATCTTTCATCTCTGCACGGCATCATGTGTTTTATTGAGGGTGATGGTCCAAAAATAGGAGAGCTAAATTTAGCTTATGTTCAGTGGCAATAGGAGGGAAGTGGCTGCTTAATTTTTCTCTCATCTTAGCATCAGATATCTGAGGTTCAATCGGGACTGTCAACGTGCACAGATGAGGATTTATTCTGCATATTTCATCCCTGGCCCGTCCTGGTTTAGGCAGAGCATGATATGAATTCAACAGCACCTGGTAGAATTTCCTGCCATATTTGTTTGTGTGTTTCAATATTTCTGATATAAGTCACCTTAAAAGAAAAAAAAACACTGCAGGAAAAGAAAGCTTTGAGATTCATTCAGCCTGTGCTTTGGAAAGAAAACAACAGTTTTCTTCTGCAATTTCATAACTAATTCAAATGTTACACCAAATATTTGGTCACTAGAGTTAATGAGATAAAACGTTTGAGGTTTTGGTTTCTTTCTGTGAAAGAGGCCACAATGCAGCAACTCCAGCAACACTTGAAGGAAGATGAACAACTTTAATAATTGACCAACGCGTTTCGGCTTGTGGCCTTCATCAGGGTCATGAGGTGTCAACATGATTTTTCTCATGATCTTGTGTAATTTAATCGCTTGTTATATGATTTAAAACTGATCCAAATGTTCCAGTCAAGAAGGGAAATGTAAACATGATTGTGATTTAATGCAGGTGAAATATTGCTGGTCTTACTGCAAACAGATGAAAATTAGTAAACTGAAAAGTAGGGCTGGGCCATATCATACAGTTCATAATACTGGTATAACGTTAGGAATGATAAGAAAATGTCGATATTACGTGCTGCACAATAATGTTTAATATTTAGTAGCTACTGTTATATTCCCATATATCATCGTGATGTTGTTTATTCTATTGCTCTCGTTTTCTTCTGCTTGTTTTCTTTTTTCTTTCTCAACAGGTGATCCAGGTGATCGATATATGTATTTTTTTTTGTCTGCTTATTTAGTTGGTTAGTTTTTTTGCCCTTTATCCCCGTCCCTCTTCTCCACTGTTTTTTTCCCCTCTTCTTTTCTCCCTTTTCTTTTCCTCATTCAAGTCTGTCCCATATCTAGCAAGTGAAAATAAAAAATAAATAAAATAAACAATAAAAGGTGAATCAAATAGACCACTACAGCAAGGCTGGGATGGTCAATTTGGTAAAGTAAATCCGTTGGGCATCTTTCCTCACCTTTAGACAAGAATTCTGATGACAAAAGAACCAAACGGGACAGGCGCAAAAAAAAAAAGGAATGATAACAAAATGGAATATGGCGATAGAATATGGGTAAAACGCGCATGTGCAGTGCCTTTGTTTTCATACGCACATGGCAGAAAAAGTAAGGCAGCGACGGAGAATGAGAAGGGCGAAAGCGGATCGTTAAATGAAACGGATGAACCAGAATTGGTTTGTAAAAATGCTGCAACTTCAGTGGTGTGGAACTGGTTTAGCTTTCGTCCGTCAGATACACAACAAAGCACATTTTTTGGTAGAGCATGCAAGCGGCCCGTCGTTATTACCGTGTTTTTCGGAATCTAAGTCGCTCTTAAAATTCTTTGATTTTCTGAAAAATCGACAGTGCCTTATGTATGAATTCTGGTTGTGCTTACTGACCTCGAACCCATTTTATGTGGTACACAGCGCTCGAAAATCTGTCAAAAAATGTTTTAGTACAACTTTGGTAGCTACGAAGCCACACCGCTTGATGGATTGTCCGAGCATTATGGCTACCGTAGTCAGGAGCCTCGCTGAGTGATACTGTGCTTCAACATAATATTACCGTATTGTGTGTGTATAACCTGTATAACCTTAAGTTTTGTGGATATTTTACATGGTTCTGCTCAGGATATGTCGGCCAATTTCCACTGGAAATGCCTTTTGGTTAAACTGTCAGCAAGGAATTTGCATTTGCACTGTTACATTTTTATATAACTTTAATGCACATAAAAAAACAGCTGCTTGTTTAAGTAAAAATACATTGATGGGGTTTTTTTTGCACTAATAAAGTTGCAGAGTTGTAAAGTTTTTTGTCTCGCGTCAATTATATCGTCAGTTATATCATTATTGCAAATTTTCAAATATATATCGTGATAAATATTTTTGGCCATATTGCCCTACTGAAAAGAGTAAAATATAACTGTCACAGCAAACTCCTTATAGAAACAAATCTTACCACAGACATTTTGGTCATATCTCTAGGCGACTAAATGGATGAATGAGAACCATAAGCTCACTTTCAAGGGTCAGCAGGATATAAATATTGCACGAGTTAGTTTTTTTTAGTTTAGCTTATACCTTTACCACGCATGCTGAAAGTTACACATTACAGCTTCTTTAACAGCTCAGTCCAAAGTTAGGATATGATCAATGACTCATGGCTCATCCCATAGACACAGGAAGCTGAGAGGAATAAGGACACTCAGCTGATTTTTTACTTCCATAACAAATGGATATATGTCAGTGCAACAATATGATTGGCTGTTGGGAGACAGGTGAGGTTGACGGCCATTATTAGAGTTACAAACTTCTCATATTCAGGATTTGTTGAGTCTCGTGTCTCTCTTTTATAAAGTCTCTAGTTTCAATAATATTACTGGGGAGGCCAAACCATGACTCATGTTTAACTGTATGTTTCCAATCCAGGTATGCAGTGTATTTGGAATAATTTCCATGCTAATAAATGAAGCTGAACAATCAGATTCTTTCTAGATGTTACTGCATAGTGAATCGAAATCTGATGGTTCTATGTGTTGAGAGAGATGAGGCATTAGTAATTAGTAGGAACTGAGAATGTACATTAATATTTATTCCTATAACCAACTTCCAAATACACACAGTGCTAGTCCAAACAGCTCCAAACCATAAAGATCTGCACTTCTAAAGGTAACCTGAGGCAGCAGAGACCACCCTCAGTTACTTTGAGGCATTTAGTGGAATTGGTTGTGAACGGTCATAATGTTTTGGCTTATCTGTCGCACCCTGCAGGGGTCCTCTGGTGGAGTCACTGGAGGTCATCTGGCTGCAGCCATGGATGAAGGGACTCCACATCTACACAAAGTTAAAGAGAGACGGAGAGCAAGTCAGTGTCAAAACTATTAACAAGAAAGGAAAAAAACAAAACACTTCAACAAAAATTTCCATCTGCTGCTGTGAAGAGAGCAGCAGAAAAACTCTCAGAAGCAACAGCCGGTAGAAATTGTGCAGGAGGTGAAAACGAGCACGCAGGAACAGGCTGTGCCCATATTGTCACCACGGGGGAGGCTCAGACAGACCTGCTGCCTCATCGCTGAGAAAGAGTGTAGAAAGTCAATTGTTTGAGAATGAACTCTTTTAAAAAAAGATTTTAAAGTGTAAAATGATTATTTTAGGGTTTAAAATTGTTAACTGTTTGAATACTAATTCAAGTGATCATAGACAGTCTTTCACACTATTGCATCTCATTAACATATGGCAGGAGGTGTGTTTGAATTCATAGTGTACAGGATTTTCTGCATTTCACAGCTGTTACTTTACTGGCTGATTGACAAATGCTCTCTAGTCCAAAAATGACTAATGAATGTGTTTGGTAGTTGTGTTTGTAATCTTTCTCTACTTATATGGTAGTTTCTAATGCGTCCTCTTAAACAGGGGTGTCAGAACTAAGGCCCAGGTCCAGAATCGCTACGGCAAAGCTCAGGCCCCCTGGAAGGCTTTGGAAAATGTGAAGGATACATAAGTTTTGGACTTTAAATAGTAGATAAAGACTTAAATCAGATAAAAGTTATTGTTTTTTCACTATCGACTGTTGAAATTTCAAAACAAATAATACATTTTGTAACCACAGAACAGTCTGTGCCCAGAACTTTTTCTGTAATTTCACCCTTTTGCTTATTTCTTACAAATTAAGCCCAAAGTTTAGTGGTAACGGTTACTTTCATTTACTACAGCATTTTGTTATTGTGTAGAAAAACTGTGCCCTACTGCTGAAACTGCACTTCTTTTTTCTTATATTGAGATATCTCAGATTGAACGTGTAGTTTACACTGACAGAAAGAGGTCTGTTCTGATCCAAGTGGGCTGCATGCGGCCCACAGTGTAAAATAACATCCCTGCCCTGCAGAACCACACCAGACATTGCAAGACTATTTAGTGCAGCTGCACACTGATAAACTGACATGTACATATAGTGGGCTGGCCCTTTATTCGTGACTAAAGATAAGATTGCTTTATGTTTTTGTAAAAGTTCCACATAAAGTTAAATCAGTCAGATAAACAGTTGAGAGTAAGCAGATAGCATCTCTCTCATGCTGAGAGCAGAAAAGATTTTAATTCATCTTCTCAGTCAGTCAGCCTAAAGCTGATTAGCCCTAAGTGGACACACACTCGTCCCAATACAATGAAGAGCCAAGGCTAATAATATTACACCCCCTTTTTACACTGTTTTATACTTTTTCCACTATTGTTCGCTTGTAATTTTTTTTATTTATGAACTTAACGTGTTTGTTTTGGTACAACATGTACAAAAACCATATCCAAGAAAGAGCAACAGAGATGACCCCCATCGTACCGACCTAAAACGACGGGCTTTCCGGAGGGGACTGTCCCTCTCCTCCGGTCACTCCTCACTCTGCCCGCCGTACTCAGCCGTGCCGTTTATCGGGTATCTGTGAAATTCACCTGAACCGTTATCTCCGTCTCTTTCCTCCGTTAATTCCGGGACGCTTCCCAGTGAGCGTGCAGGGATTTCAGAGCGTCACGACACGTCAGAAGACGGAACTCGCCAAAATAACAGCACATCTTGTTTAGAAATTCAACTTTCAAAGTAAAAGCACACGTTACAGAAGTTATTTTATTTCCCGCTAATTTTTACGTCCTCTTTACACACTTTACCATTACTTCATTAAATTGGAGGCAAGTATTTGATTTATATCGGTTGTCCGATGTAGGGTTACTTGCAAAACTCTTGAGGTACACCAAAAGTTTCTCTAAAAACAAATTTGTCTTTTTAAAATTATTTTACACAAGCTACAGTCATGATTGAAATTTAAAATTATTAATGAGAAAATTAGTTCAGTAAATCTTCAATTTACTGAACATCTGAAGAGGGAGAAAAACTTAAAAAAAAAAACCCCTCAAAGCTGAACCTGCCTTTAGCTATAACATAAACCGTAAGGATTAAGACAATGAAGGAGCGAGACAGTCTTTATGCTAAGCCAAAGGGTTTATTACAATTTTCTACTGAACATGGATGTCACGATAAAGAATGTCAACAACATCTGAAGTACAGAAATCAGTCTCAGTATTTTTCAGCAATACAGTTAGCCAAAACAAATTTTCTAATGATCACATTTCTAGTTCAGGATGTGGAGAAACTTATTCTTGTAATGGATGCAAGATAATACAGGAGTAGCTGAACTAATGAAATCGCTTAAATAATGAAACAGTTTTTCAGTGACTGATCCTTTTGATACGATTAGTAGCTTTTAATATCCTGTACTGATTTATGACATTTTAACTTGACGGTTATAACTCTACTAATTCAGGGATAACAATTCAAAAGGTTGGAATTATGATCAAACAACCACAAATAAATTTAATTTGGACAAGTGAAACTGTAATATTGTTCCACTCTGAGCTATACTTTAGTAACATGCAGTGAGGAGAAAACCCATGCAAGTGAATTCATTTGTGTTTTCAGTCACTAACAAAGAAAAGAGGTTTTGAGGTCACAAGGCTAACAGACCAGGTTTGTTGCTATAACTTTAATGATTATAGTGCACTCATTTCAACATCCTCCAGTGCTTAGAATTATTGTATAAGCAGTAAAAGCCTCATATGGACTGGATTCACTGGGAAGGCAGTAGGTAATTTAAAAAAAAAAAAAAAAAAAAAAAAAAAAAAAAATGATAATGAAAGCAGCAGTTTCCCTGTTATGTCAATTAAATGTCGGAATTTTAAAATAACCTTGAAGGATAGGCAAGCCTAAGTCACATTAAAGTAATAATGTAGTTATAGACATCACAGCTATTAAAAGAGCGAGACCCTGTAAAAGCTTCAATATGCTACTGCAGGGTAGATTTAGGTGTGTAGCCCCTTTCTCCTTTTCCCAACCACTTCTCCTTGAGGATCAGCAAGTTACAATTTGATTAAATTAAGAAAAACTGATTAAACTCAAAGAGCAAAATTGTGAATCTGATGCAGGTACTGACACTGGTATACTTTTATTGGTGCCACAATTTAAACCTAATTGGCTATGAGCCCCTACTGATTATAATAACCCTATAGACACAGAACTATCAATTCATATTGAAAAGTTAGAAATGTGAGTATTGAGTTTTTCCTAGCTGATTTATAACCAATACAAATGACAAATTGCTTTTCCCACCACCTCATCTAGATGACTTTGTTTATGCGCCGTTTGGAATAATGTCCTCATTTTCTACCTCGACCTGTACTGTCAATCCTGCCCAGATGAGGCTCACTATGATTAGAAATAGTATTAAAGAGGAAATGTATGCACAAACAAAAACAGTAGGAACCAGAAGAGTGCACACACTCTATGAAGGACCTATACCTATATGCACACAAAACAAAAGCCCAAAACAAATAAATAAAGTATAAAACTCTGGGAAACACTGTTCCCGATAAGTTGTTCCACTTTTCAAGTGAAATATGAGAGACACTGCTCTCGATAAATACACGTATACAAAAAACACACAATGGTAGGCAAAAACTACCGTCACTGTTTATCATTATGGAAGGCACTGCTCCCGATAATGCGGTTTAATTATGGAAGGCACTGCTCCCGATAAAAATATTACAACTCATTAAATGCTCCAAAGTAGACAGTGCAACATAAAGGTCTCTTTGAGCTCGGAGGATTTAGTATTGTGCCTGCATTGCTTTTGTTTTTTTTAAACCTTATTTGACATTCACTTTGTCACCAATTGCAGAATAAACTTCTTTGCTTGTGATAAATAAACAATTTTCCACAAACTGCAGACAATTTTTTTGTTTCCTTGCCAGCTTTAGTCAGGCATTGGAAAAATCTCATTAAATACATTTTTTTTAATCTACCAAGATACAATTTTTATACCCTTAATTTCTCCACAGATGCACTTATGTCAGTCTATTTGTGAAAGCCTGCTTTTACAGCAGCTCAACGCTAAAGGAAGAAAAAGAGGGTAGAAAGATTAAACTTTATCTGGGTCTTTTTTTCCCAGCAACATTTGGAGTCATTTCTGTAGCAGATACTGCCGTAGGTTTCGACAGTATAACCGTCATAATTATGGAAGACACTGCTTCCGATAATGTCGTATAAAAAGACAAACAGCTTTATAGTGGACACTGCCACTGATAAATAATTTAAAAAACAAATGCATATAAGGTCTTTTAGTGCTTTGATGGCAAGTGGTCGCAGCAAGGGCTTCGAGTCTACTTGAGAGGAGGTGGATTTGTCAGTAGCATTTCATTTCTTCAAGTAATCCTTGTTCACAGTTTTCAGCCCTACACTTTAACACTGTCCTCTTCGAGACTATTTGTGGAATTGATTTGAATTCCCCTGAAATCTGAGCATGAGCCTATAACAAAGGTTGGGGTTTCTGATTAACGGCTTGTGCTTTTAAGTGCTGATATTGGAGCGCTATGATTTACTTTCCAAAAAATACACATGCAAACACACAACTCCCACCCTCACATCTCTGCGTCCCACCAATTTAAATTTCTTCATCGAGGTCCCAGATGTTTCCCACCATGGCATTGGCACATCCCTGCAAGTTCCAGGTGGCTAAGGCCAGCTGGGTGTGGAGTTCATCCACGTCAGTAGTCTCAGCAATGGACGCCAGAGTGTGGGAGCCTCGGCCAAACAGTAGGTGACGGAAGGGAACCTTAAAAGGTGAGACGTATGGGGAGAGGAGGCTGTGCTCAACCTTTAGTTAAAAAACAAAAATTCACATAATTAGTAACTACAGAATAGCTCTTGCTCATTTTTTCCTTGTGGTTCCAGAAAAGAATGCTAGACTAGGTGTAGAAAAAGAGTCCCAGCTTTTTATTCATTTCCATCAGCTGGGATATAAGACACCAGGACGTCACTACACAGTAACTAACAGATAAGGTGCCATAAAACAACGTCGGCCACTTGTGTAGATTGCATGCATTTCCATGCCATGCATGTTTGCACGTTGCAATAAATCGATGCACCCACTTACCATTTCTTCTATCAAAATATAAAGCAAGGAACCTTAGAATATTGTGCTCAAGATTTTTTGCACAATATTTTAAGTTGGGTCAAACCACATCACTAGTTTTTTTTGTAATTAAAATACAAAATCCAGCATCTTGTAGTTTTTTTGTTTTGTTTGTTTGAACTTAAAACTCTTCTGCTAAGTAACAAAATGGCATGTCTGAGCTTTTGGTTAATGACAATCTTGTGTAAACCAACATTTTCTGATGCGAGCACAGCACTGCAAAACAGACGCCAAGCTTGGTCTGTCAGCATCTGTGACATCTATAAACTGACTGAGCTTACAATTCCATGTGGCCTTAGTTTTCCTCTTTTAGTAAAAGAGGAAAACTAGGGCCACAGATGTTTTGCATGCTCGTCAAGCTCACAGTTGAGCTTTAGGTATTACAACTTACAAAAATTAGGAATGAGAGGGGAGAGACAAATTAGATTGAGGTTCATCAAACCTGAACAAATGAGGGGTACGGAGCAGAAAAGTATTTTCAAAATGTATAGTTTTTTTAAATTACAACACACGACCCAGCAGAGGTCTTGTAATACATGCATTACCATCATGATCCTGTTGTTGAGGATTCGACAGGCTTCTTTGTCATCCAAGTTGGTGTTGGCAATGTCATTGTAGAGGTTACTGGCAGCACGCTGGAAGGAGCCTCGTGCACGGTTCAACCAGCTGGGACTCAAATCCTTCACCAGACAAAACAAATATTCTTAATCACATGAAATTCATAACATGGATAAAAATGAAACAAAAAGAGTCAGGAAGACGCCAACCTGCGAGAGCAGCCGGATGTGTTTGTAGACGCCCACCACAGCCTTGGTGAGAGTTTTGCTGTACCGGTTCACATCCAAGCTCAGCAGGTGGTCGTGAACCAGGTGCAGGGCCATCTGACCAGCAAACTGCGCTGCTATCGCCGTGATCTCGTTGGTTTGATTGTTGGTTTCATAGTTAAGTTGGTCCATGGTGTCCAATTGAGTGCCATAATAAGTGTAGACCTCAGACTTAAGTGGAGAAACATACAGACAGTTCAATACACATCACTGTTTGCTTAATGTTTAAAACGACAAGCAGACTTTTTTTTTTTTTTTTTTTTTTAAATATATAAATGAACCACCCCTCACATTTGGTTTGATGAAGTGAAAGGAGACTGAGGGAATTCCAGAGAAAGCCAAGAAGGGATAGGCTGGGTCATCTATTGTCATCGGTCTCATTCTGCATGCAGGGAAAGAAGAAGAAGAAGAAAAAGAAAAAAAAAAGTTATTGTAGATGGGTAAAACAGAAAGAAACAAAGTAATCCCTGATTATCTGCTATGAAATAACTGCTTTAGAGTCATTTTTATAAGTGTTTAGACAGTTATTTTAAAGGGGCCAATTATACTTATTTTTGGCTCTAGTAGAACAGCTTTGTAGGACTCACACTTATTAATATTTTTTAATCTTATACAGAGCCTTTGTGTAGTCACTCAGCTCATCCTGTCTGAAACGAGCCATTTTAGCTCCTCTTCCTTACTTCCAATTGGTTCCCCACTTTCGAACAACAGGTGGATTGGGGTTACAACCGGAATACCTGGGATGACCATATTAAGCAATATTCCACTCGTTATGGCATTCAGAGCCGTGTGAAGCTCAAGCTTTTGTCTCAAGAGGGTGGTTATAAAACTGCAACAACATGTGAAAATATTCTGATAACTGGCAGAAATTTGCAAGCTTAAAGAACATCAGATTTCACTGATTATTAGAGTCGTTTTACTGTACAAACTATTTAAGATCACTAGGGCTGCCACAAACGATTATTTTGATAGTCGACTAGTCACCGATTATTTTTGCGATTAGTCGACTAATCAGATCATGCATCCATTGGACGTAAAACGTACAGCTTATTGCACTAGCAGCATCTGCTCTTATATAACTATCATTAGCTTACAGCTTTAAGTGTTTAAGGTATGTGCTAACTAAAAATAAAGACAAGATGATAGTTTGTTTCGGTGGTGTTTAATAAACTCCTTGCTATCTAAAATCTAACAGGACACCGGAGTATATTCTCGAGCATCTCACACTTCTGATAATCAGTTGTCTGACTTTTATTCAGCTGTGTAAAAACTATAACTTTAATCTCAGCCAAACAGATTTACTCAGGAACAGATAAAATACTAAAAAAAAAAAAAAGCCAAACAATAACATTTTTAAGTTATCTAAATGACTTGTATATCATGTTTAACCTGATTAGTGAAAGATAGCGGTGGGTTTGAAAACGATTTGCCAGGAGTCCAGTGTTCTCACGGGCTCTAGTGAGCCTTGCCCCCGGCTAGCTATCGAGCTAGTGGGTAACAGACGTCTCCGAAAACGTCGGAGCACTTTTGAAAATATGTGGTGTCTTGATAAACTGAGCAGATATTTGAGGTTTACACAGCTACATTCTCGCCTGAAAATATGTTAAACGTTTATTTTGTGACCCAGAAAGAATAATAAGAGTAATATTAAAACTAACTAGCTGCCGCCATTGTTGGAAACTAAGCTGGGCTGTGCTATGAATTCTGGGACAGAGCTACTTCTTCTTCGGGATTTAACGGCAGCTGGCATCCTTGTACATGCAGTGCTGCCATCTTCTGTTTCAGTCCGTTATTACACTCTTAAATCCTACTACTTATTCCTGCATCTTTTGTGATCTTACAAAGCTTCAAACGACGCGTCGACTATTAAATCAGTCGTCGACGATTTTGATAGTCGACTAATCACGATTACGTCGACTAATCGTGGCAGCCCTAAAGATCACCTTTGCCAACTTTGAAAATATACATATTCTCACTCACACACACACTTTAATTTTGCCTACATAAAAGCTTCGACTTGCAAATGTATATTTAATGTTTTAGGACTAGCTCATCAGCCAGATAGTTTAATAAATGAAGGTGTGCAATCTCAGAGTACAATCAATCATCATCAGTCAAATATTGTCCAGGGGCCTGTTTATAGTAAATCCATTTGTACCCTTCATATGCAAGAGTGTTCCTCTCTATTACTTGACTAAAGTTTTATGCACTGTGGTTCATTTCACTACACTGGTTTCCTACTTACACATTAGCCTCCCACATTGTTTCTCCTGCCATGTTGTACACCGTGCCAGCACCAACAGGACTATTAACCTTTAAGAACAAGGCAGATTACAGTCAGCACAAACTATCCATTTGTACGAAACGTGTATCACTATGAATCAGTGTAATACCTCTTTCATCGTGGTCTCAAGGAGGCTGTAGAGCAGTGGACTTGCTGAGGCCATAAAGCCCCCCTTACCTTGTAAAGGAGAGAAAAGAAAAAAAGAAAAAAAAAACCCACACACACACACACACACACACACACACACACACACACACACACACACACACACACACACACACAAAAAGAGGTCAACTGACAAATGCCACCGTTTAAGTGCTGAGATGTCCTGCATGTGTAAATTTGTCTACATACCCATGACAACCCCATCCAGGCTTATGTAGGTGAACACTTTTTTGTCAATAGAGGCCATATAACCCTTAAAAAGGAAACAAAACAAACAGATGAGACATGTTAAAACACTATCAACACAGCAGGCATTTCCTTTCAAAAGGTATTCAGTTCTCACCTCCAGCCACTCTGTAGCGCCAACACTTCCATATTCTCCTGCACTCCAGCTCGCAAACACCAGGCTTCTCTTGGGCCTGAACCCATCTATAGACGACATGATACTTCTTGCACTGCAGTCCAGTGTACCCAGTCCCACCAACTGTTGTTTGTATAGCATTTTGTTTTTATTCCTTACCATTCTCGACCATTTCACGGAAAGCTTTGGCCAGCTGCACCAGTACTGAGGTGCCAACAGTGGCTCTGGCGTAGCCGCTACCCCAGGCATCCCTCTGAGCTCCCAGTACAATGTAGCGATCTGCAGATTCATGAACAAATCCATCTTAATGTCACACGTCTTGGCCTAAGACTAAGCAAAAGCTAAGTCACGCCAAATAAAAGTTTAGTCTTACCAGGATCATCAAATCCTTTGATCACCCCAAACACATTATGGATCTCCTTGTTCACCAGCTTATTGTTGACCTCAACAGTGATGTTCTCAACGCCTCCCAGCCTGTAAGACACTTGCTTGAATCCACCTTTAAAACCACTTGTTTCATCTGGTTCAGGACCACCAATTTTCCTAAAAGAACACAAATGAAAAAAGTTTTAACTGTGGCAGATATATACTGAACTGAGGTGTCTGGCAGCTGTCCTGTTTAACTGATGCTGAGCCATGATCATCATGGTCATCACACAGCGGGTAAACATGAATGTTTCTTAATCTGTAGAACACTGTTCATGTCTGCATTGATCTGTGTGTGGCCTTACTGAAGAAGTTTTACAGCAACACTGCGGGTGATAGTCTGGGCTGGGATTTCGGGGAGGCCAGATGACCGAGTTGGGGGAAACTGGGTGTGGTTAAAGGAGGGGAATCCAGGGGTGTAGGGGTCACCTGAGCCCAGATGGACCTGAAGGGGACATGAAAACACAGATTCAGGTAAAGGGGGGGGGGAAATTCCACTATCATAACAAAACAACACTTTACTGCCTACTTGACTTATTTTACAAACTCACATGTCCATAGAGCACAGTGTCAGCTACATAATTGTAATCAGCTTCATCGGGGTAGATCAGAACAGCAGACGCCCCTCTATCTGCAGCATTGGCCACCTGAAAGAAGGGGAGGAAAAAAAAAACAAAAAAAAAAAAAAAACTAAATTTTGTTCCTGGAACAAAACCTGCTCGTCAGCTTCCTTAATGTAAATGAATCTCAAAGCCTTCCAAGTGAAGGCTGATCAATGTAAAAGATAAAAGTTTAAGCTGAATTAAATTGAAAGTTTTTCAATTTAAAGAAAACTTTGACAACCAGCTGTGAGTAACTGAACCCATTTCCTCAAAGTTGCAGTTAAATTTGAGTTACTCACAAGTAGAATTCATTTTTCTAACGCTTCACTCTGCTGCCCTACCTACACCATCTTCATCATGCACACATACCTGCTCTGCAAAACTGATCTTTCCAGCACGGACGAGCAGCACGCAGCCTTTTAACTCAACCTTATTTTTATTCACGATATCCAGGTCCTCTTTACGCCCATAGTTGCCGTACACAAGTTTGCCCTGTAAATACCAATTAATAGCAGTTAGTTAAATTAACAAGATACACAAGGTTTCTGAACAACAGTCCTAACTACAAATCTTCTGACATTCGTGGTTTGTGTCACAGGTTTCAGAAAGTGAAACTAAGATGGTTCTTTGCCAAAGCTTTAGGCTCACCTGAACTCTGTCTGTAGCGCTGTAGGCCAGATACCCAGTAAGGCTGAAATCTTCTGAACCAAACTGAACCTTGTTTGGATTCTGGCTGCAAAGGAGAAGGCAAGAACCTGTTAAAAATTATTTTCCTTGGACACACTTTATTTTACAGGTTTGTGACATTTCAATCCATTTCTCGTCACAAACATGCATGTGTGTTCCAGTGTTTATTTAACAAATATATAACTTATAATGAAGCATTAGAAAATGTCAATGGACAAATCCAGGTGTAATTTGTAGAATTTATTTTTTTTGATTTTGTAACTCCTCCTTTTACACTAAACAGTTTGGTGTGCAAAACTCAAATCAGGAAATCACAGAGATAGAAAGCCTCCCTCTGAATTAATGCCACAATCATTTAATTAAATAAAAAACGTTTTTTTTTTTTTTTAAAGTTCCAGGTACCTGTCTGGGATCGGCAGCTGAACATAGTGGATGTCTGTCCAGGGATCCATCTCTAGTTTCTTGAATTCATCAAAGATGCTGTTTGCCAAACTCATGTCTTTATCACTTCCTGCTGAACACCCGGGATTTTCAAAGTCCCTGCAGAAAGGACATCTTATTTACTTTTTCTGTTGGCATCTCAGTTTAGTCTTGAAATGATTGACATTAAATGTGTGTTTGGTTTGAAGGTGTGTGCGTATTCAGTGTACCCTAGAGTCTTTTGAAAGGCCTCCCTGGTCATTTTCCTCGCAAGAAGTTGAGAGATGTTCTTGAAGTCCATCTCAACCTCTGCAGGTTGTGCAACTGGAGCTTGTGTCACTGGGCTGCAGTTCAGCAACTCCACTTTAGGTTTACTGTGACTGATATAACCAACCAGATAGCCTGGAAGACACAGCACACACCAAAACCGATTAAAATGTAGTACATACAAAGTACATAAAGAGTCATTTTCCTTTCTGTAGACTTGGATTAGTATAAGAGGTTTTCAGAGCATAACCTACCAACGATCAATATCAGCAGGGTTCCCAGGAGCAGGAAGGCAATGGAACACCGGCTATAATTTTGAGGTGCCGGCCTGAAGCTTGGTGAGCCCTCGGCCTCCACGTCTGTAAACTCCTCAGTGCCATCTTCAGACAGTTTGACCTCCAGATGCCTTTCTCCATTCTCTGTGGGCTGCAGGGGGAACCTGCTGTAACGCACACTTCTAACCTGGAGAAGATCAGAGTGAAAACTATGAGAGCGACACGCTCCAGATTCAGCAGCTCCATAAGTAGTGACAATGCTACAGTTGTTTTTAATAAAAAAAAAAAAAAAAAAGCTAAACAAAGCTTGTCACTTTGCGATTGCTTCCGTTTTATCAGTTTGCTCATGATACAAACAATGATAAAGACGTGACAATGTGCAAAATGTAGGCTGTGAACGTACCACGCCGTTAAACGCCAATCTCATCTGATCCATCGCTCCTGGTTTTGTTGTTGTTCTAAAAACAGAATATAGAACAAAGAGGCGATGAGGCAGTGGGCAGCAAAGAGAGAGAGGCCAGGAGAGCGCACGAGAGAGAAGGGAGGGGGGGGGAAAAAAAGAAAAAGGAGGACGTGCAGCAAGTCAGGTAACAGAGCAGCTATTCATGGAATTGCTGGGTGGAGTGTTTCCTCTACACTAACTGCCTTAAAAACCTTATTTTATATACAGTAAAACCTTGTTTTATATACACGGTATTCTCTATCTGAGCTGTGGATCACACAGGATTTGGCTTTTCTGGTTGTTTTTGGGAATGCAAAGAATGCAAATATGTGCAGGAAAGACTTGGACGATAATGGAGGAGACACAAATCCCTTAGGGGGTCAGGAAGGACATCTGGTATCAAAAAAAAAAAAAAAAGCCAGCGCAGAGCTGCAGGGGCTGTCTCCTGTGGTCCCGCACAGATGACAAGTTAACAGAAAATAAGTAATTGAGCCAGTTCTCAAGTAAAATAAGGATAAAGAATAGTATTCAATTGTCTTTACAGTACCATGCAGTTTACAGCTCTGCTTGGCATACAATACTGTGTCACCTTATGAAGGCTGTGCTGTTTGTTGTTGAAATTTGTTTTATTAACACTATGTGGATCAAAGTGCATATAGAGTGAGAATCTGTTTAACTATATACTCTGTATAAGGGAAGAATGAGATCTGTGCAGTGCAGAATTACAGCATCTCTTTCTGCTATCCAGCCCTCTCATCTACAAGATGTGGGCCTGTAACAAACAGGAGCAGCCTGCTTCTTAATATATTACATCCATCAGTTAACCAGCGCACCCAATGGTTGGCACGAGTGGTTCATACTAGCAATGTTTAGTTTTCTAATCAACTTACAGGGGAGTAATATTACAGCCAGTACTAAAGATGTAATAGTTTATGTCTCTCTGCTGGACAAACTGTACTGAAATGAAACTATGGAACATTATCATACCAGCAAACATCAGAGAAAAAAAAAAAAACTGTAATTGTTGGTTGACTAATATCAGTGACCAAGTTTATCACATAAAGGCACCACACAACAAAAACGTTTCATCATTTTTTTTTGGCATTTAAAAACACCAAGAACGTAACCAGGAAATATATACTGAAAAAATAAGCTAAAAATATTTGTGCTATCTAAATGATGTCTGCTTCCTTATGAGTTACCGTATTTACTAATCCTTCTATTGAAACATGCCATGTGTGGTTTACTCAAAGGAGGAAGATTTCCCCATGTGTCACGTCCTTTGAAGACATTTTGTCAGCCTGCAGATAATACAAGTATTTCCTGCTGCAGTGCATCTTACAGCCAGCAAGTAACATAGTTTAATTCAATGATCTTCAAATAAATCCTCCCTCCATTAAGGATAAGGCTTACATACATTTATAAAACATTACCAGAGCAAGCAGGAATGAAGCAAGAATTTTAGCCCTGGTTTTGTGTGTTCATGTTCTGTTCTTTTGTATACTTCATCTGTTTGTATGTTGTATACTCTTTGTTTGTCCAATAAAGTTCATTAAATAAATAAATAAATAAATAAATAAATAAATAAAGTTCTAAAACAAGAAGCCGTTGGGGAGTGGTTCCTGAAGGTTACATCATGTACCAGCTCTAAGTGAACTTACACTTGCAGGCCCAATCTTAATAATAACGCAGAATGCGTTGTTATTATTAAGATTGGGCAAAAATAAAAGCATTACATATATGTTTTACGGCTAACTATAACAGTGAAACATGGTGGCAAGAGAGTGCATTGAAAAGCCAGGTGACATTGCACACTATTAAGATCATTAGCAAAACGTTCGTTTAACACATATTCTGAGTCATTGCTTCACAGGAATCGAATGAAACGCACTGCAGCTAAAGAAAAGGCTTTCTTTTCAAAATTAAAATACATTCGCGAATGATTGATTGATTATTATAAGACCAAAGCGAGGACTCTCACCTTCTCGACGTTCTACAACGTCCGCCTCCTTACTGAAAAGATTCCTTTCTTTATAAAGCTGTGCCACTTCCGGGTCGTCTGTTAACACACATGCGCAGAGCCTGTGATTTGATGTGCGGAGAAATGTGTTATACATCTGTACAAGTATAATTTAATGAACAACTTAAAATTATCTCAGGAAAATTTACTGATTTTTTTTTAGTTGTTTGGGTTTTGTTTTTTTTGTTACGTATGTTTAATAAGTTTGGATAAAGAAAACATTAAACAGAGCTTTTCTGCCTCCAAAAATTACACCTTTAAACTGTAACTTTGTGATACTAATAAATGTATATGTATTTTTTTCACATGATTTTTTTTTAAATTGCATGACATAATAGTACATGAGCTACACAAAAATGTAATAATTAAATAATTATCCAGGTTTATCTTTTGCAGTGTCTCCATTAGAAATAATGTTATATGCAACTGCTATTATTTTATTTTACAGCCCATTTATGGAGCAACATCTATACTATTTTAATTTTTACGTCTATTGACATTATATTTGTGTTAACCTTACGACAGACTGGCAACCTGTCCAGGGTCATATAACCCTCCACGGTGTCCAGGGACAACCCTCACTAGGGTTTAAATACCTGGGACTCCCCCACCTGCCAAAACCTGGATCAATGATAACCTACACATATATATGTAGCTTTTAGCATGATTAGTTGATCCAGTATGAACTTTTGGTACCATTTACCATAATTAAAGAATTACAATGTATTTATGTATTTCAACAAGTAACAATTGGACCCTTAGAAGACGTTTGTACTTAATAGCTTTCCCACAGTTTTATTTGTCCATTACTTTTAAAAGGTTGTGGCTATTTTTCTTCTGATCTTGTGCAGTGTAGCACTTGTAGTACATTACAAAACTCGCCATTGTTAGCAGTGCTGAGAAATATGCTTTATTAAGTGGGTGGAGTTTGAAATAATGAACCTGGATTGTTGAGGCCAGGCTTCACATACCACACGACACCAATGCTTCTGTGAATAATGACTGAATTGTTGGCATGCTCTGTTCCTTCATTTTTATTTATTTTTTTAATCAAATGCCTTTTGTAGTCTACTTCCTTTTACCAAAACAAGCAGGACAGGAGGAACAAAATACTGAACAAGCACACATTTATAATTACGCCTCATTACTAACAACCACCCACTATAATACAAATGAATGGGAAATCATGCTGCTGTACACAGCCATCTGTGGAAGACACTTACAGTAACTTTAGCTCATTCTGTGATGTCAATACTGTGATGTATCCATGTGATGTGGTTAATGCTGGCCTGAGAAGACATTTCAGTCATCCACTCATGTGACAATTGTTTCTTCTCACTGAAACAGATCTAATTAGATCTGTAACATCAAAGACCTCCACGGCACCCTCTCTTTTTAAAAAAATAAAATGTACTTTTATTTGTATTTAACAGTTAAAAAAAGCAAACAAATAACCAAACAATGCAGTTTGGTATTCAAACCATCAACAAGGATTTAAACAAATTTCCTAAAAACTAAAAAGACATTTCTAGTCATGTTGTACCAAGAGAATCTTTAAAACCTGTAGAACTCCAAAACAGTGTAAATGAAAAATCCATATACTTCTGCACCTTCTTATTGCTTGAATGCTTCAATTGCTTGACTGGTATTTTCATGAATGTAAAAAAACAAACAAAAAAACAAGGAGGAAAAACTACTTTTTAACAGGAAGAAATGTCAGACAGAGCTAGGTTCAGGAAGGGGCAGCCATTTGTCATTAACAGTTGAGGGTGACAGATTATTTCATTGCTTTATTGTTCTGAAAGTTTTCCCATCAGAATTTTTACAGAATGTTTACATGTGGTGAGGGCTTAAAGAGACAGGAACTTGGTAAACAGCTTCTTTAGGCTGATATCTCTATTTAACACAATGATAAAGGTTTGTATGCTGAGACGTTTTGGAGGTTTTTTATATTAAGCTTAAAAATAACAAAAAATGAAATTTTATTTCATGTTTTAAGTATTTTTATATGATTTGATGCATATTTTATACATGTCGTTTTAGCATCTATTTAAATTAACTTAATTTAGAACATTCTTGAAGATAACTACCCAAGTAAGTGCCAAGAGATATTTTTTAGTTTCCTGATGAGCAACTTGCTTTTCAGCAAACTTTTCTCTCAGTTGCAACCATCAGACATGCTTTAGTGTTATGAAACCAAGATCAAGCTCTTAGGGCAATTTGTTGAGATGCACAAACAGTCTTGTAGAACTCTTAAGATTTAATGCATTCATGAAAAAAAGCTAAGCAAATGGTAGTAAAACTATAATCTAATGCATAATATAGTGCAAGTATTTTAATACTTAATATCAGTAGCCACAAACAAGATGTTGCTTTTGCCATCCCGGTCCCACCTTTAGTCCCCATCCTTGCAGATAAAAGCGATCAAGATTTTCTCAAATGCAGCTTTTTATTTTTTTTCATATGTGATGTACAAAATCCCCCAAAAGGTGCTAGAAATCCTTCCCACAGTATTAGGAACTCTTGTTATGTTTTTCTACATTTACAGTAGAGGGCAAACTATAACTAAGGCTGAATCCATTATGTAATACCAACCCTCCGCCAGATGGGGTCACCTTAGTGCTTTGTGATAAATTATTTTTCTCTGGAGGATAATAACCACCATCTCTGATGATAAAACAATTCTTCATCCTTAAAGCAGCAGCATCAGTGTGTGTGAGAAAACATCCTGTTGACACTGAGACAGTAGAAACTAACAGTGTTGCATTTTGTTGATGTCTGTTATGGCATTAAATTTGTGACATTTCAACTCCCTGTTAGGGTCCCTGGGTCGTTGACCCAGTGTTTTGTGTTTTTGGTTCTTTGATTTTGTTATTTCATTATATTCTAGCTTTGCTTTATGGGTTTTAGGATCATTCTTAGTTTAGGTTCTCTGGGTGGGGTTGGTTAGAGTTTTAGTGTTCTGGTTTTCTGTCTGTGTTCCATAGTTGCTGTCTTCCCTGTCTGCTGTATCCCCACATCCAGTCAGTGTTTGTGTCTGCCCTGGTCCCACGTCTCTGTTCCCTCTGTAGTGCCTGCATGTGAGTCTGTGTTATGTGTTTCCTGTTTTACTTTGAAGGTCTCTGTCTTATCTCAGTGTGTTCAGGTTACGCTTCTTTGGTCTCGTCAGTTCTGATTTGTCCCAGCTGTGTTTCCCTCCTGTTACTCATTCCCTGATTGCTCCCTCTGTGTATTTAAGCCCTGTGTTTCTCTGTGTCTGTGTTGCGATCTACCGTTTTCTTAGCTGTGTGTTCTGTCATTTCTCCAGTTTAAGTTTGTTTGGAGTTTTTTCAGTTATGTTATATTTTTGAGTACCTAATTAAAGCCTTTTTGAGTTCACGTCCGTCTCCGGAGTCTGCACCTTGGGTCCTATTCCTGCCTGCACACAGCCACACCTAACACTCCCACTGTGACTATGGTTCATTAAATGACACCATTAAAAACAAAAAAACATTAACATTGATTTAAATTACTTGAGTGATGTAATAGAATTAAAATAGAAACGTAGGAGACTGAAGACGTAATCAAGTCGTTTGTGAAAATAAAGGTTCTTCTTTTTGATAACGATATTGAATTAGTTACAAATTCTGTATTGCCATTTAGCATAAAAGTAATAAAAAGGTCAAAAGTCAATATCATAGGCAACTTCATTGTCAATTCTGAAATATGTACAAAACATACACAGGACCGAAACATCATTTCCCCCTAACTAGCATGTGCAAGTCGAAGCTTATCATCGAGTTACGAGAGTATGAAATGTAGATGTGAACATAAATATCTGTAAGTATGAGTTATGTCGTTAAAAAGCTACTTAAATTATCAAAATTAAACTACTTAGTATGCAGAATAATCTCTGCCGATGCTATATTTATATATGTAAATGTTATTTTCTCCTGCTCCCTTTTTCACAAGGGGTTGCCAAAGGGCTTAGCTCTGCATATTTGAATTGGCAGATTTTTTTTAACCAGATGCCCTTGCTGAATGAATCATTATTAATGATGTATAAATATGAATGCATTTCAGTCCTACAATCCCACATACCATAGGGCAACGGCATTAGTCAGCATATCAAATGCATTTGAGAAGAGCTTTTGTATTTGATGCTTTTCTTTCATTTCAACTAAACATGTAATATTTAAGAATCCTTACTTGTTTCAAAATGTGTGATTTATTTATAAAGTTTTGGAATAATTAGAAAAATTAGTGGCTTTGAAATTGTAAATATGAATGACATTTTTTGACTTGAAAGATTTGCAGTAACCCTGACAACAATATTGTCAAGTCAATATGGGAAACAGCTAATAACATGTTGTTTAAGTACTACATTCTTTCCACATTATGATTTAATAACACAAGAAGACACAAAAATAAGCAAATCAATCAAAAAACTTGTTAAGCAGCTTGTTTCAGGTTCACACATAGCTAAAAGAAAAGAGCATAAGCGTCTTTTTTTCCCCTCTCTTTGAAGCTAAGCTAATGTTGGCTGGTGCTTCATGGTTGTCATGGTAATCACAGTAAATTTGTATCATTCTCATCCAACCCTTGGCCAGAAATACTGAATCTGAAGATTAATTTGGTGTCTTACACAAAACAGGAGTGTTGTATTGTTTTCTTTTATACTTAATAATATATCACATGCCACTCTAGTTTACAGCAGATAGAAGCTTGCAGCACTGTATCCACAAAATCCCTCACACATGCAAGTCAAGGTCAGACAACTATCCCTGGCGTCACGAACACCTGAGATGCGTTGACAAATATAGTCTATCTACATTCATGTGAATGCCATTTCTGCGGCGTACTACAATTTATCATATCAGATCTCCTTTGTTGTCAGTAGAGCAGCTTGTTCTGTCAATGTACGCCAACTAAGTCACAGCTGATTGTGAGAAAAAATCCTGGTCTCTTTCTGTCCGATATCTGCTGCATCATTTCATCGCCCTCTTTCTGCTGCTGCCAGCACATTCTCCCCTACGTGTGGTTTGATCCAGAGAGGGCAACAGCACTGCATCAGCATGGTGTGAGAGAGCGTAATTATGTGTTTGATGGTGTATAAAAGTCTGAATACTGTCTCTCACAATCAGAACACTATATTACAGTCAGCATATTGTGTCTTTCACGTTAATTTTAGAACAGCCTTATTCATCAGCAGAGGCCAAAGGCAAGGTGGAGGTCTGGAAACACTCTTATTTCTTAGCAGGATTAAGCAAAAAATAAATAAAAAATGCCAGCCTGAATTTCATAAAAGTTGCTTGACAAGTTGAATATGGGCACAGGGAAAAACCCGTTATTTGCAGATACCAAATATGTCTTTGGCACTCGCATAGGCACAGGATGTGTTTTCCAAGGTTCTTCGCAGTTACAGTTGGTTGTCTAGAAATTTGAGCTTACACAGGTGTGAGACTTTGAGCTCACACCAACTTCAAAGGCTGTTGGAAATATTGACATATTTACTGAAACCCACATAAACTACCCAGATCCGGAGTGTTCTTATTTTTAGAGAAAAGGCATTTCAGAAAATGCTATTTTCCAAGTGAATCCATTTTTCCAAGTATTGAGGGATGAATGTGCAGATTTGGATGAATTGGTTACAGAAAATATTTATTTTATTTGTAAAATGATTGCAAATATAACTGTTATTTAATGTAATACAATGGTATTCTCTTTATGTTATTACATAAATATTTTTTTTCTGCATCCAGATTTCTTAAGCTCAAAATCCTAAAGATTGAGTAGGTTAAAACCTATCTTTCTTATGCTCTGTAGCACTTTTTAAGCATCAATGCAACGATGCAATGGCCAAACAAACAAGCAGAACAAACCAGTTGATAGTATTTGTCCAAGATGGAGCAGTAAATCAGAGGAAGCAGAAGATTACTGGATGGAATAAGGGGACTGTAAGATGTTGGTGGTCATCAACCCGTTTACAATTCCTCTAGAAATTCCCATCACCTACTTGAGGCGAGACTTGCGGCTCTGATCTAAACACAAATGACCTACTTTGTCAAACCCACAGTCCCTTGTGACAGTACATTTGAGAGGAAGATGTTCTGGTATAACGTAGCAAATTGCATGGAAGTAGTGCAGCAAGGCTTGAAAGAGAAAATCTTCCCAGGGGAATTTGCAAGCAGGGGCTTTGCAGGAACATCCACAATAAAACCACATAAGGACCTGGGGATGAAAGTATAAGTAAACCATCAAGACAACATCAGAGGTGGCAGAAAGCTGCAGTCAGCAGCTGCAGTAGAAAAGAAATGATCAATGTTGGGCAGGAAAGTGAGCAGACTGTGGAAAACCTGGGGTAGATAGTTGTAGGATCCCAGAACTCACAGAACACCGAGGATGTTGGGACACCCACTGACATCCCAAATAACAGGTTTTCATAGCTCCACAACCCTCCAACAGGTGCTGCCAACTCTGAATGATAGAGGAAGGGCAAGTTAGCACATCTGTAAACAAATAGGCCTCACCTGCTGTCTTTTATTGTTTCATTTCAGATCTAATGTGGTTGAATAAACAGTCGAAATTCTAAAATTTATGTCAAAGGTTTACATAACCTATCAGTAAAAGTAGTTAGAGTGTTCAGCTATATAATACACATAGAGGCAGTCAGAAATCCACCTGCACGCACTGTGCACACAATGATGTGAAAAAGCATTGACAGCATTTCGAAAGTTTTTTTTTGCGTTTTTGTTTCAGATCCAATGAATCTCAATATTAGACAAAGATGACCTGAGTAAATGTTGATTCAGTTTTGATATAACGGGAAACGGCTGTCCTGACCTACCTGGTCCCATGTGAAAAAGTCATTTTCTCCTAAATCTGGTTGTGCCACTCTTGGCACCAAGAACTGTTTGTTTGTTTGTTTTGTTTATTTTAATTTTTTTTTTACCATGAGGCGAATGTCGTAAATTTGAGGTATTTAAACAGGATTTTTATTCAAACTGGCTGTATGAGATGAAACTGCTTTAAAAGGTTTCTAACATAAACTTGATCAAATGTGGGAATCCTTCCATAGACCTCAGTTCTTCTCTTAACTTACCTGACTTCCATTCGTCGTTCTGATATTTACTGAAAAGTAGTCACATGTGATGTCAAAACAAAAAAAACAAAAAAACAAAAAACAAGCAAAAAAACAAAAAACAAACCCATGTTACACTTTCCATTGCACTGCACAGCGCGTTTTTTGGGTGTTGGGATTTCCTGTCCCATAACACAGAATTTGTCCCTGCGCCATCTGCTCCGAGTACATCACGCGTGGTGCAACACATTGCGTCACAGCGTGTTCATAACGTACCCTCCTGCTGTGGCTAAATACGAATGGGGAAGTCAGAGTTTACACGGTGCAATTGAAGGCAACGCGGGAGAGAGAGGGAGAGAGAGAGATTCGTTCATCAGCTCCTTTTCCGTCTCTGGTCACTCGCTCTGCCTCCTCTGCCGTGTCACCGGAGATAAAAAGAAAAAAAAAGAAAAAAAAGAGGAAGGAATATGGTTTCGTGTGACGCTCCTCCCGTTTCAGCAGCGCTGCTGTAGCGGATCTGTAGCACGAGCAGGAGGCTGGGGCTCGGTCCGGCGCAAACCCCCTTTATACCTGAAACAACCGCCTTCCCCGTTACCGAGCAGGCTGCAGGAGCACTACCAGCACACCGGGACACATAAATGGGTAAGGTGACGCTTTTTTCCTCTCTCTCTCTTTTTATTAGCTTGTTCTTTGTAGAAATTCCCAGAATAGCCTCCAGTGCCTCTGCGCATCTGGATGGGGACAGGAATCAACCTCCGGTCCAGATGCGCGCAGGGTTCAGCCTCTCTCCTTCCTCCCCACCTCACCTCCCCTGACGTCGCTCCATGCATAGCAGGGCTGTTTCGAAGGCGACCGCAGGCTCGGGGTTGTACTCTCGCACATCAGGCTTTATTCACGATTAGAAAGCCCGCGCGTGGGAGTTGCAGCGCGTCCGCACGGGAGCGATTTTAGGAAAGCAGCGCCGGGTAGCATTGATGAGTTGCAGATGTTGACACGTTTACATTCGCTCTCTGTCTGTCTGCCCATTGTGTCCCACGAAGTCTCCCCAGCTCTGTGGATGAAACAGGCCTTACCGTTCTCATCATCGCCATTATTTCCCACGGCACTGCGTTGTTGCACGCAATTCATGACTATTAATTACCCACAGAGTCCGCGGACGAGTAATCAATTACAAGTACAAATGAGCGGATTGTCTCACAGGCGTCATGCAGACTCGGAGGTTCAACTTTGGTTTCCATGCTACTTTCCCCCCTCTTTTTTAAAATCTCTAAAAGAATTCCTTATATTTATTATTTGAACGGCTGACTCACAGATCAGCAGCACTCTCTACAATTCTAAGCAGTAATTAAGATATTTTGCAGATATTTTCCAGTTACATCCTATTGCTTTTAAATACTTTTTTTTTTTTTTAAATTGGAGGTCTCTCTCTGCAGGCACGTAAACAAACAATACAAGGCTGACCTCAGGGGAAGCACGCTTATAAACAACTTTCAATGCTGGAATGCCAACTGGGGAAAGCAGTAAATTACCCCAGAGGCCCACAAATCCCTGTAGTCACTATGTTAAGGTGTTCGGCTTTTAAACAGATCATAAATATGGTGTAGGGGAAATGTTTACAGGTTAAGAATTCACCACTAACACGGTGCACAGTCTCTTAGTTCATTCTTTTTATAGGTTACAGGATGACTCATTCACACAAACTGCTGCTTAAAAGAGAAAAAGACAGTAAAAGAGCACACGGATATGACCTTTTTAAACCCAGTAAGCCTTATTGGTTAAATATATAACAAACCAATCTGTTGTTGTTGTTAATCCACTCAAGTTAAATTAAATAATTTTTAATCAGCCAGGACATGTTTGACCTTATAGCTGTCATTAAATCACTTTTAATTGTTCAAACATACATGCCAATTAAGTAGCATTTAAGGTGGGTTGGAGTAGGCTTCTTTTCTCTGGAAGAAGACACTGTGCTGGTAATTTTTATACAGTATTGTAGCCCTTCATCCATGGTTGGTTTTTGATTTAGCCATGTGTTAAGAGAAAAAAGCATATTCTCAGAAACTAGACAGTGTTTTTTTTTTCAAAGCTTTAATAAAAAAAGGGTATGAACCTAACCTCGCCCTTAACTGAAGATGGATCGGCATCGATTTGCTGCACGTTTACAGGTTAAGAATTATTATTAAGTTAATTGGTTAATTACTCAACTCCAAGGTATTGTCCTGAACTACACCTGGAGTATTGTGTCCAGGTTTTACATTTACTTTGAACAAACACCAGGGTGGTCAAATATGAGAAACACCTCTGAATGTACAACCTGAGTGCCAACTATGGTTTTTGATGATTAACATATCAATAACAGCCTTTATTGAAGAAGTGCTAGAATGATTCAATTAGACCGAAACCTAACTCTCTGTGACCACCTGAAATGTAGCATTTTGCAAATGTTTTCTGGTTAAAAAGATAGTTAGCTGAGCAACCAAGGATATCAAGTTTATGTATATATAGTGCAGTCAACTGAAAATCCTGAGTTATGATAACTTTAGATAGCTCGCCTCTTGTACATTTTGTAGCTCAGGCCACTGGGTGTAGTTCCTAAGTGACACTGTGTGCCAAGGGACTCTAAACATCGTAAGTATTTTTAACTTAAGCACTTGAATTCGTAATGAACTCATTAGTGATGTTTAATTTGACAAACATCTAATCACCCTTGGATTGAGCAGCTTAAACTCAGAGTATGTCATCTCTTAGTTAGGTAAACATAAAAACCTACAATTTTTATAACGTTTCAGCATCAGTAAACAAGTATTTGTATATTTAACTGCGTTTATTTACATTCGTAGTTTCACTTCATATTTTTCTCTGGGCATCTACACCCCCATTCTGCAGTGGCCTTATAGTTTGAGAAAGCTTGCGTGCTTACTTGTTTGCGTGTTCCTGCACACATCGTACAAAATGAAGGCCCAGACATCAGGCTTACAGTGGATTGCAGCTTTGTGTAATGCTTCAGTTATCAGGGAAAAAATAAAAAGTGTCAGACATTCTTCTCTTTAACCTTCAGAGGCTCAAAAGTGTAGTAATAAAAAGGCTTTCTTTCTTCTTTTTTTTAAAGTCTTTACATTTTGTGCATTCAACCATTAAACACAAAGACAATAAACTTGTTAATATATGCAAGTTTCACTACTGCCATTATGATACTGTTTGGCCAAGAGCTGTTTCACTTTTGTCGTCTGAAACTGAAAAGCTTTCTCTCTCTTCCTGCTTTTGTTGCCAGCATTGCTCACCTACGCTAAAACCCCAAGAGGAATGCACTTGGGGGTTATCACTGGGAGTTCTGGGAAATGAGAGCGCTGAGAAAGGGGCAGCTCGAGCTGGGGGTGAGATTAATAGATTTTTATCACAAGATGCGCTCGACAGCAGAACGATGAGCGGAAAAGCGGCTGGAATTTCTCTTTAATGTGGGGGAATTTGCTGAAGCCTGTGATCTGATCCACAGTTGGAGTGGGTGGCTTTGACTCCCAGTGGGCTCCGGTCCAGAGTGAATGTTTTACAGAGAGCAACACACAGCTGCTCTTGACATCATCAGCCACAGCAGCACTGAAACTCACCCACAACTAAACACAAGTCCGCTATTAACCAGTGAAGTGGCTACACAGCTTTGCAAAGTTCACTGTGTCTGCATGTGTTGCTTCCTCTTATCTAAACTGTCTTCAGCTTTTCGGGGTATGCTGCGGGCCCATCTCGCTTCTTGTGCGAGGGTGTATTTCTTGACCACTTGAGTGGGAGTTTTATTTTGTCTGCAGGCTTTCAAATATTCACTCTTGTCTTCTCAAGGCTTTTTGTCAGTCTCCTTTTGCTCTGTACTGACAACGTATTACCAACTGCATGAATATAGAACAGACAGACTACCACAGTCGATTAATCATTTCTTCTTTAAAACATCTCAAAATCGTTTGAAACTTCGGTTACTGTCACTCATGCAACGAAAATGTGCAGTTAGGAAGAGGAAGAGAATACTTAAACGTAATTATGATTTTGTCTGATATCTGCAGCTGATGTCTAAAGGCTGCAGGAGCATTAATTGTTAAGCTGTCAAAAATAGACTTCCTGTAACCAGAATCGCCTAAATTAACTGTAATTTTCACTGTTTCTCATCAAGAGTTTTATTGCATTTCATGGCACAGTGAACAATGACAGATACCCAACTAAGCCTCATGGTCTGCACTTGCATGGTGATTTATGACTAAAAGATAGCCCTTCAGAAGTCTCGGTTTCTTGCCGCTATTGTCGATATGGTCGCTACTGTCTGTTGAATTATGGTGGTTTCACTAAGATGCAGACAGATAAATAGTCACTTGTTGGGTGTTTGTAAATGATTAACCTCTGATAAAAACTGCACTGCATTATCGCCACAGGCTAAAGTGATGCTCGCTGTGTGTTTTCCCCTTATAGCTGACAGGTTATCTGGGTTCTAAGGTTTAGGTAATGCTGGCATCTTATTTAGTAAGATGTAACTATATACTCTCTACAGAGGTAGCATGTTAGTATTTCTCTTATTGAAAAAACTGGAATGCAGACCTCATCGCTGAGAAGTCCAGTTCTGCAATTCATATTAGGAGAAGTGACTTGTAGTAGATGCCTAGTTGTCAGGTAGAAAGCTAGCTGTCACGCAGAGCTACCATGCAGCTAATACTTTAATGGGTGAGATAAAAAAAAGTAGTTCTTGTAGTGGGAAATAACCAATCCAGTCCAAAAGTATTTCTCTAAATGTGCTTTTTAACACTCTTAATGTGGAAGTCTATGGGTATTTACAAACTGGTCTCAAGTGGCTATTAGAGGAACTGCAGTTGTTGTCACTGATAAACATGTGCCACTTAACGCCATGTAACACATTGCTGCAAAAACAGCAGCAGTGTTATCTTTTATCATCGCTCTCATGGGCCATCAGACGAGCTCCCTTCATTGCCCTCTTGGCTCATTAGTTTTCTTTTCCCAGTCAAGCAAAAAACATGTATTGTTTCTAGAAAAGTGACAAAGGAAATCTAGATAAAGCCCTATTTTTTGAAACAATGATTCAAGTTCATATTCTGACTTCCTGCTTTTGAGACATATCAAATTCATCTTTAGAAAAACATACACGTGCATTATAATTCCCAAATTGTATAGCTGCACCAACACAAGCAAAAAAATCTAACAAAGTTAGGTGTAATCTTTGTGCGTGTGGTATTACCAAGGAATTTTTATCTTAATATGTTATCTTTACAAGTCATTGCCGACATTTGAAACATGTCCTTGCTATCTCAATCCTCCTCACATCTCAGCATGCCATCCAGAGGTCAAACGAGGCGACTCCTAATGGGCTCTTTAACTAAAATACCCCCTGCAGCTGCCTGTATTCTTTTGGTTTTGGTGTTTTGGTGTTTACATATCTAAATACCCAAACCAATGATGTGTTACTCTAATGGGAATAAACAGTAGCTTTGCTGGGTCCTTTTAGTGCCACGGATTTAGCACAGAGGGCGGTGCATAAAGAATGTGTTTGTGGTACTGAAGGACTGTGTGATCCAGAGTAGCAGTGTGGTTTTTTGATGGGTTTCTTAATAGAGTTTGCACAATAATAAGGAATAAACATTATTAGACTGTGAGTGACAACTGGAACAATATATTTAATTTAGTGAATTTCCCTATTACGCCTTCTTACCTCATCTCTCTTTCCTTTTTCACTGTTTCCTGTCCGAGTCCGTCAACAGGCCCAGTTCAGGATAACCTCTGCAAGTTTCGACTGGGCTAATTGGTGATCAGGACTTAAGCTAGTTCAGACCCTGAAGTTCCTCAACAAAACAACAAACAATTTCACCATTTTGCTTGCATATGCAAGAAAAATGGTGAAATTGTATGAACAAAACAAAAAGGCATAGCCAAAGATAAAAAAAGATGAAATAAAAGACAGAAAAAGGGAGTAAAAGGATGGTGGGTAAGGCACTTCTCTCTGATTGGTATGTGTGTGTGTGTGTGTGTGTGTGTGTGTGTGTGTGTGTGTGTGTGTGTGTGTGTGTGTGTGTGTGTGTGTGTGTGTGTGTGTGTAAGTTTGTGTACGTGAGAAAAATATCTTCTTCCCCCTTTCTTTTTTATGTGCTAAAAAAATAAAAGACGAGCCGAACATGGGATCACGAGGTAGGCCGTAACAGTGGACCGTAATCAAGACACAACCACACAAAGACCTGTAGTAAAAAAAGAAGGAAAGAAGGCAAACCACACACACAAACACACAGAAAAGGGGGATTATAAATGGATAATGTTTAAGGAGTGAGGAGTGGGATAATTAATGTATCGTTAAGCACTCAGCTTTTGTATAAACAAGACAAAGGGAGCCGAAGACAAAACCCGCCACATCCACAGCCACAGCCTGTTTACCCTGCCGCCATCTGGCAAGTGAAACACAAGTATCCGCTGCCGAAACACCAGACTTCGGAGCGGTTTCTATCCCCGTGCTTTGAGACTGCTGAATTCACCTCCCACACTTCAATACGGAAATAGTCTCTTTTTTTTTAAAACAACTTAATTAATAATTCAGTTATCTTTATTTTCATCTGTGTGTAGCAAATCAAAAGTGTCTTATACAATCTATCTTTGTGTAAAGATCATTAAGGAAATCTTGAACTTGAATCTGCTTCCTTTGCTGCTACATCAAGGCTTTTTTGTACTGCATTACATTCAGATTTTTTTTGTTATTCCAAATGTCGCCCTCAGATTGCTCAATTATGGAGTGTTTCCACCCTTCAATAATATGCGTACGTATTTAATTTTATCAAGTTAAAGTTGTTTCCCTTTCAACACGGTGGGGACTCAAATCCCAGCAGATAACTTCCTCTAGCTCTGTGTGTACGCAGGGATGTCAGTGTGCAGGTATACAGCTGCCTGAATTGGACTTAACTGAGTTAAGCCCTGTACGCGGGACTGAGTGATCTCCTTTGCACCTCAGCTGCTGTCGTGCAGTTTTCTGTGTGCCACAGATAATCAATCCAGGCTGTTTGCTTTGTAAGCTCATATCTCCACTGGAGGACTCTGCTCTTTCTGCATAGCTTCACATGTGACGGCTCTTCCTCGGAGCCCATTTGGCGTTAACGTTGTGTCACTTTTAACTTGCACCCATCTTTGCACTCGGTGATGTGCAGAGCCACAAGCTGTCGCCTTCTTCAGCGGGGCTTGGTGGGTGTACTGCAGTGCCTTGCCCTGTTCTGCCACTCAGTTCTACTGTAATGCAGTTTGCAAGACAACTGCCATGAGCTATCAACTCACAGAGCGCACTTCTCCTTACTGAACAACCTGCCACTTCCCCACAAACATTACAGCTGAGATTAGTAAAAGAAAAACACGTCCACGTCGCTGTCTCAGCTGCGACTAATCTGTAGAGCTACCTCAAGCCAGAATCATATCCCCCCATCTGAGCAGCAGACCAACTTGGACTACAGTCGTCTGTTGTGTCTCGTGGATGCCTTCCTCCTTCCTCTCAGTCACACCCTGACCTTCCACTCGGCAAAAGAAGTGTCTTAGTTGGTCTGGTGTAAACCTTTTATGCATTTAATGCTATATATATATATATGTGTGTGTGTGTGTGTGAAAGAGGGTGTTGGGGGGGTGCAGTCCTTCTGAGTCATAGCAACCCCCTTATACTCTTGTTCCCATGGTTACCGAACCCCTGAAACTCCCCTATTGCATCCCCTCAGTTTGCTGCCTACACGGTTTAGGCCTCAGCAGCCGGTGCATGTGTGGGTAAGTGTGTGTAGAGAGCTGGCCTTAATAAGCAAAATGTGATATGACACATAAGTGCATTTTTTACAAGTATTAACAGCTGCACAGGCAGTCACAAGATGCTTCTGAGTGTGTGAAAGTGTGAGGTAGTGTGTTAGATGCTTTGAGGAAACTAACATAGTGTGTGTGTTATATGTTTTTATGTTACTGTTTCAAAGTTAACGATCTCAGAGAATTGGGTAAAAGATATTTTGCCATATTACAGTCTTCAGTATGCCGTGCATTTCGACTTATTTATATCTTGACATCTGAGTGCTTCCTGTCAGTGCACAGCACAGGCATGTTTTTTTTTTCAAGATTTCTTTAATGGGGTGGTGAGAACAAAAAGCCTCAAAAACCTCAAACAAAACCCTTCAGTGGATATACATTACAAGGATGTAACAGTATGGCACTGAAGTATACGAGTCATCAAGGTTATGTAGCTTATAAGATTCAGTCATGTTTAAATCTGTTGAGTGGTAGAACTTCCTGTGTTGTATCAACTTTACCTTTGGAAACTGTGTAAGGTGGGCAGTGGACCAAACAGCTGTGATACATATTAGTTTCCAGAACTGGGTAATATATAGTTTATATAGTTTTTGTCTAATTAGCACATTAAGTGAGTAAAGTAAAGCTTACTTGTAAAGCACTTTTGATGGACACCAAGAGAAAAAAACAAACAATAAAACCAATAATTTTTTAAAATCAGCTTTTAATAACTTATCTGAATCAATGAAACAAAGAGATGAGAATAATTTGTAGTACAGTTTGGAGCTACGGCCCCAAAGGCCCAATCTCTGTGTTTGTTTTAAAATGAGTACGATGCACCAGCAGTAACCTCTGCTCCGAAGACTAAAGGGATCAGCTGGAAGAGTAGACCAATAAAAGCTCTGAGATATACTGAGGTCCTCACCATTCAAAGCTTTAAAGGTTAAAGCAGTAGGTTTAAAAGGAACTCTAAAGCTGACAGGAAGCTCCGATCTTAAAATCTGAAGGATCTTAGGTTTCGTGTTTATTTTATCTTATATGCCGTTGCTTTACATTGTTTTGATATGTTATATTTTAATTTTTTGTGTTTTATTGTGAAGCACTGTTTGATTTTTTGCTGTGCCATATAGGGAAGTTTTACTTACTTACTTTTAGATTTTGTCCAATTAGCACAAGAGGTTTGGTAGGACACAATTTTGTTAGAGGCTGCAGGAATTTTTTTTCTCCACTTCCCTCTTGCTCAAATTAAAACACCCCCACTGACTCAAAGGGAATAATTACTGTCTTCGAGTTACTTTTGAGTCATCTGCAGGAGGGTTCATCTGAAGTGTTTACAGGACACCGAGCAGAACTGTGCGGGAACTTTTTGACCATTTTTATACCCACAAGGAAGAACTTGCAAGCCAAAGTAAATGTCTAAAAAAAGCGAAGAACACTAACTTAAAGTGTGTGCGTGTTTTTTTTTCGCCTCACTTTTGGCTATTGTGGCTGGATGGGTCATGCTGACTTTTTACTCTCCACTTCTTTTGGGAAATAAGTAGTCTCAGCTTTCGGTCATTTTTACATGACTCATTTTAAACATTTAGTGAGTATAGACATAAAAACAGATATTAGCTGCCTTGAACAGCCAGTGTCCTGATTGCAATGGGGATATCTATTTTGGGGCACTAGACCTAATCAGGCTACATATTCATCTGTGTGGGGGTTTGTTTGTGAGTGTGAAGCTGTAGATTGCTCTCCTTCTGGTGTATGCGTGCTGAAGGAGTCGCAGGAAACAAGATATCGTGATTTGAAATTATTTTATTTAGGAGATTTAACAAGATCTTGTGAAGCAAAACACCAAACTGTTGTCTTGTAAGATGTTTTTCATGTTTGCATCTTGGTTTCCATTCGTCTTAGCTTCTCATGTGCAGACCAGTGATTTTTGGTTATAGTGGCCACTGATTTTTACTGTTTCAACATTATTTTAGGCCACAAGCTGTCTCTTATAGTAATTTCTATGTGTAAAATCACTCTTTCTATCCAATTCCTGTCCAAGACCTATCCAAAGAAGGAGAGTGGAAAGCTACGTCCAGATAGGTTAAAATTAGCCAAAAGTGTAATTTAAAATGCTTAAATGTGGCGTATTTGCGAAAAGCTATTTCAGCATATGTAAAAACTGAATATGCAACGTTTTCTGCACTTTCTGTAAAATGTATTTACCGAGAAATACTGCTGCGTTTTCAGTTTGTGGTGTCGCTATGTGGTAAGCCACGTACATGCAATGTGTGAGTGAGAGCGCTTTATATTTTTTATTCCGGCTTTTATGTTCCTGACAGTGAGAAGATAGTGACAGATGTGTTCGACATTTCCTGAATAAATTTTGTTTGTTTGTGAGGTATTTGTGGCGAGGACAGGTGGCCGCACAAACAGTTTGTGTCGGCAGAAAAGCAGCGACTGGCAAAGGAAAGGATGATAAAGGGGATAAACAATGCAGGTTTTTAAAATGCAAAAGCAGCTCGATTTGCATTCGGTGTTTCAGAAGCACACACACACACACTTTGGTTTGTTAACAACTAAATGCTACAGGACACCTTTAATTGGCGAGTCCCTTTTTTCCCCTCCCAGGGAATGAACAAGTGTTTTGGAGTCAAATTCAAAGATTTGTGTTCTGCTTTCACTTTCAATTAATAAAGAAAACCTTGATAATCATCGAAATGACTGGAGCAGAGACAAATTATAGAACAGTGTGGTGTCTCTGCAGTGTGATTTGATCTTCAACTCTCTCTTTTGCCCTCTGCACACAGTGGAAGCCGTGGTGGAGTTTGATTATGAGGCTCAGCAGGACGATGAGTTGAGCCTGACGGCGGGTGACATCATCGTGAACATACGGCGAGATGAAGGAGGATGGTGGGAGGGCGAGCTGGGTGGACGCAGGGGGCTGTTCCCCGATAACTTTGTCAGGGTGAGTAACTGCAAACAGTCCCCGCCACCTAGATGTCTTCTTCCCTCATCCTGAAAGACTTTGGAAACCCACATGAGACCCTCCACCAATAGCAGCGGAGCAGACATGTAGCTGTGGCGGGTTTTGGGTGTTTGTTTGTGTTGCTATTTTTGGGCAGCTGAACACACACTCGACATTTCTGCAACATTATACTCTTTGTAAAGTGAAGTAATCTAAAATTAGACATAAGGTTAGGTCAAGCTAAGAAATAAGATGGAGCGTGTGGTTAGAATTTGCTTCTACCTTATATTTAGAAAACGATAATATTGGTTTCACATACAAAATACTGAGTGATGACAAATGAACAGGAAAGCCAGCAGAAAATGTCTCAACAAAGGATTTTCGGGATGGCGGTGGAGTGCAGATCTGCTTAGCGTATGAGTCACATCATTTTTCATGCTCACCATCAAACCATTCAGCTAACACTCATTCTCACCACTGAAGCGGAAGCAGTGAAATAAATGTAATTCATCCCCAGACTGAATGTCAAAAAATAGCATGCAGGGAGTGTCTGTTGTTTGGATTAAACCAGTAAACTTTTGCAACTGTTCTGTAATCCCAAAGTGTTACTTCACAGATTGCGTTGTTATCTGCAACAGACAATGCAATCAGAAAAGCAGAGGAAGTAATAAAGTAACATAAATCAAGATCTCTTGCAGCTGACACTTTGAATCTATATCATTTCTTCATTCATCTTCATCTAATATATTCACTTCCATTCAGGTGTTTACAAACACACATTTCAGTCTTGTGATATTTGCCTCTGAGCTCAAGTAGCCTCAATAAGCGTTGGCTTCACTCAGTGTTTGGAGAAATTTGAATGGCCTAAAAGTCATCATCCACTCTGGTTTGTAGGATTTCTCTCAAGATGTTCACGATGATATATGGCCTCCTCTGGCTTCTCCGCTTGGATTGCACAAATCCGGATCTGTTGTTAGGAAATTCTCTCCATTCCTTGAATCCCTCCAGCTTGCAGATGTGCAGTGGTCATTAGTTGTTACTGCCTCAGATGAACCAGCATGTCCCAGGTGTATTCAGTAGGAGGCATATTAGGATTAAATTCTGGCCAGGGAATGACTGTGCTACTCTGGCAGTGTGTGTGTAGGCAGTGTAGGAATGTTTGGGTCTGGGAATGTGCTCTGATGGGCAATCATGCCAGCATCCAACACACTTTAGTCTTCTTCAGTCAGTCGTAGCATGGTGGCAGTGATAACAATGTTGTGCATGCAGTGTTTTCTGGTAATAGTAAATTTAAAGAGAGTTTCTTTGTGTTTGGTTTACAATTACCAATCTCCCCCCATTGATTAAAACTAATTAACTGGAGTTGGGGATTGAAGTGATGTACTAAGAAATGGATTTAAATGGTAAATGGCCTGTATTTGTATAGAGCTTTACTTGGTCCCTAAGGGCCCCAAAGCGCTTTACAAGTTCAGTCATTCACCCATTCACACACTGGTGATGGTAAGCTACATTGTAGCCACAGCCACCCTGGGGCGCACTGACAGAGACGAGGCTGCCAGACACTGGCACCACCGGGCCCTCTGACCACCACCAGTAGGCAACGGGTGAAGTGTCTTGCCCAAGGACACAATGACCGAGACTGTCCGAGCCGGGGCTTGAACCGGCAACCTTCCGATTACAAGACGAACTGCCACTCTTGAGCCACAATCGCCCATTTAAAACAAAGTAACAGTAAAACTGTTTAGTTGTTTACTGTTATTGGGAGTTAAAATGATTAGTTAACGAATGAATTAGACTTTTATTGTAAAAGTTATTTAAAAATAGTTTAAAAAGTTACTGATGTTATTCTGTTCTCTTATTGTCTGATTGATGACAGGCAGCTGATATGTTAGACACAGCTCAGCCACTAGCAGCAGAGCTTCCAGGTCTACCCAACAACCACAATGGGGTCTGAGAGGGTAGTTGAAAGCAAAATGGCAAGCTATGCGTATGATTCAGTGTAGCGTGGCCACAGAGGTCAGGTTTCACGGTTACAAATATCTTCAGACCTCACCAGGTTGAAAGTGAGAAAGTTTATTGGCGATCACAAAGTTCCCCTGGCGCAACAAATCAAATAAATTCAAGTATCTCAAAAATGTGAATGTCAGGTTTTCATTTATGATGGTAAATCTTTCTGTTTTGCAACCACTGCTCGGATGAAACGAGGCAGCTGAAGATATTGCTTTGGACATTCTCACTGTCTGGAACAACAAATATTTGTCAGAAAACTTTTAAAAGACTAGCGTCATCTGCTTTTTCTGTGGTGGAAAATGTGCCTGCGAGCCAGCTTCTGCTCCGAGGTCTTCTACTTTGAGTTTGTTGGCTCGGTGATCGGAATAGATCGAACACAGTTGTAGGTATATGATTCAGGAATGAGGAAATTCTCACAAAAAGTTTCTGGTGTGTAAAATAGTCAGTGTGTGGTGACAATAAGAAGGAAGTACCTTGCTCACAGTCTCATGAGAGGAAGTAGAAAAGTGCTACAAACCAAGGGTAACAGGACTCAGCAAAGAAGTGCATCTATTGTCAGGCTGTTCTCTGTGCAGTCAGGCTTCATTTGTGCTGACTGAACGTCAGCGCTCGCATTCACTGTCAGAGAGCCGGACAATGGGCCTCCAGAGGCTTGGCGTGGATGTTGTGTGTGTGTGTTTGAGAGAGTGTGACAGAGTGAGGCTGTGAGTAATCCAGTAATACCAAACTGGTCTGTCACAAGACTGCAGTTATGGGAATAAGTGACTCTAAGCTTTGCCATGTGGAGGAATGTGTGTGTATGTGAAGATCTGTGTGTAAGGAAGTGGAGGATGTGGACACACAGGTTTAAGAGCGGTGACAGGAAGTAATTGTATGCACGCGTCATTGCGGCTGACAACAACCGGGAAAGATAACTCACTGTAATCCTGATTTTTGCGTTTTTCAGCTTTGGATGTTTTTGTCTGGCTCGGCTCAGGCTAACACTAACACACTCTATATTCTGAAACTTGTTAATGGAGTTGAATTCTTTAGATGATATTAATAATAATGACCCAGTTGCATTTTCTTTTTAGATTTCTTCTTTTTGCTGCAGCCTTTTCCCTCCAAGAAAACAAGTCGTTGATATCCTCATCATCAACATCCTCACAGACTCTTAGCAGAGGTGGAGGACATCCTGTTTATGGGAAATGCTGTAGCCGTGTGACCTCTGTTCATTGGACAGGCACATATTGAAAATCAGTATCACATGCTCTGATCTGACATGAAAGGCTTTGGGAGTGAAAGTGAATGTTTGTCTTTCCAGCATTTACTTTAGACAGAGAAGACATTAACGCCCAGACTTTTATTAATAAAATGAACGTTGCATGTGTTTAAGCATTGTATGACATGATTACTAATTACTCTACTGCTTAGTTACAAAAAACCATGAAAATACCGTCCTGTGAAACACTAAGAACATCCTTATTGCTTCGATAGGAATTAAAAGCCATGTGCTGCTGTTCAAATGCATTTGAATAAGTGATCATCAACTAGGTGACCACCTATGGAGAACTCAAGTGTGTGTTAACACAATGCTACCAGGGGTGAACATCGCAGAAGTGTCACCCGAAGGTCAGACCTTGGGGTCAGATTAATGTTCAGTGTGTTTGACCAGCTGTCAAGCACAGTGGTGGACGGGTACAGGATATGCAAACCCTCCAGTCATTGAGTCGACCATGAACTCTTCTTTATCTTCTATATAGTCAAATGTGAGGCCATCTGTCCAACAGCTAAGGTGGCATGCTTCAAGTCAAGTCAAAATTTATTTCTATAGCACATTTAAAAGACTAGCGTACATCAAAGTGCTTCACAATAAAACCGCAATGGGGGCAGAACAAGGAACAAATAGTACAGTTACAATTAAAATTACCTTACATGGTGTAGTGCAGGCCGAATGAAAGTCAAACTTCTTTGCTTCAAAAGCTAAGTTGAACAGGTGTGTTTTTAAGCGTGATTTGAACGATAGATTTGATTCCGATGTACGGATATCAACTGTGTGATTATTCCAGAGTCTAGGAGCGGCAATGGCAAAAGCATAGTCACCTCTGGTTTTTAAACAAGACCTTGGTTGCATTAGGAGCAGCTGGCTGGAGGATTTTAGTGCTCTCTTTGTGTTGTACAGATCAAGGAGATCAGTTAGGTAGCTAGGGGCCAGGTTATTTAGAATTTTAAAAGTGAGCAGAAGGATTTTGAAATCAATGCTATATTTGACGGACAGCCAGTGTAAGTTAGCGAGGATAGGGGTGATGTGCTCATGCCTTCTAGTGCCGGTTAAGAGGCGTGCTGCTGCATTTTTGGACTAATTGTAGGCGCTTGACTTTTATCCTTAGCACAATAAAGTGTTCTTAAGCTTAAGGGGGTTTCAGATATTTCTGAAGTGACTATTTCATTCTGACCCCTGGACAGAGTTGTGAAATAAGGACAGAGTATATAAAGCAAGGGAAAATATAATTTTGCACCACTCTTCTGCTTCTCATTTCACAATAATTTTACAAGCACTAGCTCTGTTTCCCCATTCCTCCCTCCTCTGTACATCAGACTGTTCTGAACACCCACTAAGCAGCGGGTGCTTCAGTGCATTGTTTTGTATTATCTGTGAAGAGAAAAGGTCAGAGGTCTGGTGACAGGGGACACACACAGCAGTGTTGAGCATTCAAGCACTTCAGGGTAAAACACATAGCTGCCGTAAGGCTTTTAAACATTACCAACTAACACACGCAAACACAGTAGTGTACATTGTGCAGGTGTTTCCTGTTCAGATATGATGAATCACGCTCTCTTCCTCTTTTCAGATGGATTTCCTTTTTCTCTGGGTTACCTCCATATCCCCCAGGACAAAATTACAGTCGCGCATGAATGGAGTCATAAAAAAAGACAAACAGGAGAGTTAGCTTTTTCCAGGATTTCCATCTCCAAACATAATGATTATCTAAACAATGACCCTGAATTAAAAAAAAAAGACATTTTCTATTTTTGTTTAATCCCTTTATAGCATTTCATGAAGCTGCTAGTAGCTGCTAGAAGCTGCTCTCTCTCCTTTCACATATATACCAAATAGAAGCTGTAGGCTAAAGAATGCCTGCTGTGGGTTTTTGCGTAGGTTGGCTTATGCAGTGTCTCCAGCCTAAGTGTTTTATTTTCACCAGTCAGTCTATGGGCACTCGTGTCTGTGTACGCATGTTTCTGAATGAATATGCGTGAGGGTTTTTTTCCCTGCAGGACACATAATCTTTAAAATCAGAGGAGGAGGCTGCAGTGCCTGCCCGCAGAATCAATATCTTTTTAAGTGGGTCTACATTAACACTGCATTAGCCTACTTAACAAATGGCAATGTGTTGGCTGTGACAAACTTTTTTTTATTCCAGTGTCTTTAATTTGGTAGTGAGCCACCATAACTCTCTTATTTCACTTCAAACGTTGTTGCTAACTAGGTTTGCTAGCTCAGTGGCTGACGTTAGGCTAGGTGCGATCATGACTGAATGATCACAGCTGATGAAGCCAGGAATTCTACTTTTCTGTTTCTATCCAAATACATCTACTTCACATGGAATTAAAGCTCCATTTGCAGGGCTAAGCTGAGTGATTTGACAAATTATGCAATGTTAACAACTGAATCTACGATAGAATATCATTGCATATAAATAACACGGTGCTTTCTCCGTTATGATAAAGTCAAATGATTTTAACTGCTGCCATTTCATTCAGTTTCTATGGCTCTTGTGCAATGAGGAAACTTTTTCTTATTTTTATATTGCATAGATTATCCAAATTAAGCTCTGATAAGAATTTACCCAGGAAACCACAGTGTTATCTCCAAGGTCAAATTTGGTTGGAGTATGACAGCAAAAACTGATGTTGATGAAAAGGTTCAGGCGGACAGACCAAGAAATATTGATCTATCGATGATTGATTAACAAGTAATTTGGTCATTAAATTGTCATTAGAAGACAGCCACACTATGTCTTCTCCATATACACGGACTGGTGTTACATTCATCTTTTACTGTTTACTATAAACCACTACAATAATTCCATCTATCCATTTCTATTTTATCTACATGGAACTGCTGTCTCATTTGTTTGCTGTTGAACTTAACAGAAAATTCAATACCCTGAGATGGGCATCAAAAAACAAGGCAAGCGCAGGGCTGAAATAAGTTCAGAACTACATTTTTCCATATTTATTGTATCACAAAAGGGTTAAATGTTTAAAGCACTATATTCAGTTCACTTTTACTTATATAGTACTAAAATCACAACAGCAGCCACCTCAAGGCACTTTATATTATAAGGTAAAGACCCAACAATAATACAGAGAAAACCCCACAATAGTCAAATAACCCCCTTTGCAAGCACTTGGGGAAACTTGGGGAAAAACAAAACACTTCTGCTTGTCACCAGACAATAATGCACTTAGTGGAGACATCTTGTATCACATGTTGGTAGTCACATGATTAAATTACATATACAGTAAAAGATGGATGGAGGTAGTGTGATGTCAGTGATTGGTTTTAGAAGTCCCTTTTTGATTAGTGTTTTCATTTCCCCAAAAAAGTGAGGGATGCTGTGAGACCACATACGAACTTGCTTTTAGCCAAGGAGAATTTTTAATGACAATAATTATTCCACATCCATTTATGGCCAAAAATGAGTGATCGAGACTGTAAATTCAGCAGGAAAGTGTTTACAGATGTCAAAACAAAAAGGCGTTTTCCCATCGTCACCTGGTGGTTTTCAGAAAGCAGGTTTAAGACACTTGTGTGTTTTAGTGTTTTGTTTTGACTATGATCTATGACAAATGGGAAAAAAAATAACCACTCTAATGCTGTAACATGTGCATTGGTTGTGTATTGTACCACGAAGAACATTTGCAAGTGCTTAGGAAAAGAGAAAGTACAAAAGATAAGTTAAGTGAAAAAGCAAAATGAAAGAAAGATTTAAGAAACACAGGGAAAGAAAATATTTAAGATGTCTTTGAACATTTCTTCTCTGCCATCGGAGGGCATTATTATAAAGCTGTGCTCGCTCTGTAGTTCAGCTGAATAAGAAACAGACAGCAGAGCAGGAAGTCTGAGGTTTAACAGCTGCTCCTGAGTTGAATGTCTTATTTATAAAAGGATAATATGAAACAAGTCGATGGACGTTCAAGGAATATGTTGAGCTGACAGTGCACTTACCATAGACAGTATAAAAGATGGATCTAGCCACCATGATGCTACCCACTAGTTTTGGACTTGACATTTTGAAGCTTTAAAGTTACGTAGATGAAAGATGGCTGTGCTAACGTATCAGCTGAACTGTACTCAAACTACAGGGGTGCCTCACTGAAGCACAAACTCCTTGGATGGTTTGTACAACACAGAAGGACGTGATATTAGTTGATAATCAAGAATTCAAAATAGCACACAGTGAAGAGGTTCAGTTTAATAACTAAAAGTTATTAAAGTTACAGGCATGAAAAATTTAAATTTTTGTGAATATTTGATATGGAAAAAAACTTTATACACCTTGAGTTCCTATAAATATAAATGCATATATATATTTAACTTTTGCTGTCTGGAGAACAGTTTTTGTTCAGTACTTCACTTTTTAATTAGCCACTTCCTGTTTAAAGAGAAGCACACAAGCCGCACGCCACTTTTTAATTGGCCTCTAAGCAATGGGGATCCAGAGTCTTTTCTCTGCTGAGTGCTAGATAGTGTTTTATAGTTGGAAAACCAAGACAGAAATCTTCACCACCATTTTCAGTCCCCATCCTATTTCATTTCAAAAATGTCTCTTTTTTTGCCTCAGATAAGCTTCAGCTGTTGTCGAGGAAACATCTTCTCATGTTGATATTTTTGGATCTCAGAGGCTCATTAAGGCTTTCACGCCAAACCAGGCAACGCACACCCAGATTGTGTCTGAGAGGTTGGACTGAGTCAGTGTACCCGGGCCCGTCTGCTTCGCTGAGCTGCGTTCGCCACAGGCCAAAGCTTATGAAACAGTGTCATGATGAATGTGGTGGGGAGATGTGAACCATTGCGTCTAGTTTCCCAGGATCGCTGTGGTTACTGCATCTCCCCGTTTGCCGTCTCCTTGTCTCCTTGATTTTTTTGTCAGTCGGCGTATTGGTCTGCTCGCCTCTCTTCGGCTTATCTGATTAGTTTTGCGTGCTGTCTTGTGATTTGTTATGAGAGTGAAAGTCACAGGGAAAGAGGGGGGGTAGTGTTCTGTTTGTGTCTGCGCAAGTGCAGGTACACAGTCAGGGTCACCAGGTCGCACCACATATTCGATCTGGCAAACTTTAAGCCCGTCTGCCCTTCTTGATGCTACCACAGTAAGAAAGATGTCTCCTTCACCTTAGTATGAAACTGGTAATATTTCAATGTGTCAGCCTATGGAGCCATCTACGTGACAGGCAAAAAGTGAAAAAGCGTCATAGTATTATATTTAAATGGCTTTTATTTACTTAGGCAGATTCCAGTTTCTTGTGACACTGCATCTGTCAGTACATTACGTTAACCATTCAATGTTCAAAGCAGAATAGTGAAGAGTTGCAAACCTTGTACCACAAATTGCAGGATATAGCACCCAAAATGCATACACTGAAGGTGGATAGATTTAACAAAAGGCAAGGTGTCCGTAAGCAGTTGCCATAAGTCCATAAGCAAAGAGACAGATATCCAAAAGGCAACTTATTAAATCCCAGAGAGCACTGAGGAAACATGGGGAGACACACAGGGAGGATTCACAGCCACTGTGAGAAAGACTGAAGGGAAGAGAGCACTTTATCCACAAGGGTTTGAGTGCAGGAGAGTAACGGTATGCAGCTGAACCTAATTTTGGCAACAGGACAGAGGAGGAAGTAAAACTAAATGCAAGAGGCGAGTGACAAATAACTACTAAAGTAAACCAGGAAATAGATAACAGCTAAAACCAGGAAATGAAGAGACGTGAATGAACTTAAGAGGGGGGAGGACTGAGGCAGTGAACGCATAGAATACTAGTGAACAAATGAAAGTCAACAATAAACAATAAATACAACTTAGCAACTAGAAACCATGAAACATCTACAAGTTGTGTGTAAAAAAAAAAAAGAAAGAGTGTTTTTGTTCAGTATTTTTTGTTTCCAAACTTTAAGACTTGTTCAAAAATCTAATATAATTCAAGCACATTTTTCTGTTGAGCACCACAGCGGTAAATCATGTCTCGTGACGATGTTTCATCCCATAATTTATCCCTAGCAAATGCCCAAGTGACTGTACATGACATCACGGTCTGTTTAAGCTGTTTGTCTTTCCGTTTGAGTGAAGCGACAGTCTGGAATACGTAAAAACACAAAGCTATAATAAATTTGATATTTACACTGAATCACAAGCGTTTTTACTTGAGCCAGACTAGGTTGCATCATATTAAGCAAAATTATTGTTGACAAATGGGATTGCTTTTTCTTTTTTGGCTGTTAAAATCTGTAATTATGTTTTTTTTTAAAGCTGGCATTTAGACAAAGATGCTTTAATACTGTCATTTATTAAATCCTGGCTGGTCTTATTTTTATCGTATATGTCTCTGTAACCTACATTTCTCTAACCTGTGCTCCTCTCTCTATAGGAGATAAAGAAGGAGGGGAAGAGGGATGGAGGACAGGCAAGCACAATCAGACCTGACCTCGCCAACGGCAGTGCTAGCCCCGTGCTGGACTCCACCGTACGACCAGGCAGGAAAGGTACTCGGCTCTGTCTCCTACATTCATACACTGTGGTCATTCAGTAGCTTTAAGGCTTCAGGCCTAAATATAGATCCTGTTAATGTGAGGAAAGATTTGGGTCAAGCACTGCTGAGCATGTATACACATACTAGACAGTCATATGCTCCAGGGTAGTATGTGTGCATCTATATTGGAGTCACCGGATAGGTAATTAGCCTATTAGTGTCATGGATGGATTACTTTGTTTGGCAATCAATTAAATTTTTAGTGACTTGCAAATTAGACTAAAGGAGCAAATTTATGGCAAAGGAAAATTAAAACATGCATTCAGAAATTGTTATGCTCTGGAGTTCCATTCATAAGATAGAGCCAAAAGATGCAGGATAAAGGGAGGCAGGTAAACGTTTTGACAGAATTACATGAACGAATGAACAAAAGGCGCTGGTGTGCACAAGCAGGATTATCCAAACAGAATTCCAAACAAGGCCAGGTGTCAGGGAAAAAAATCCAAATTCAGGCAATTTGTCCAGGCACAAGAAAACTGACAGAGGACACACAGACAGGCAAGGAAGGTGGTGGATAAACTCAACAAACTAACAAACAACAAGGAGATCAGGAGGGCTGTAAATACAGAAAACTAAGTGAACACAGGTGAAGCTAATGAGAGTGAAGCTGGCAATACTGAGTGTAAGAAAATAACAAAGAGGGGAAGTAAGACAGCAGGGATACACAGGGATACTCTTACTTCCCGTCCTATTTTAAAGAATTATATAATTGTTGAAAATAAGACGGGAAGTAAGAGTAAGCATCACACAAAAACCACAGTGATAATGGTGATAACCAAAAACTAAAGGACGCTATTGTAAGAAATGACCACAAGAAAACAGTATGAGCAAAAAAAGAATCTCAAACTCACGCTGAGTCAAAACAGCTTAAAAATGACAAAGTAGAGACAAAGAGATATAAAAGATCTTAAAAAGTTGCCAAACAACTGCAACAAGACAATGAGGGAAGGAGAAGAAGAAGATGTGAAGCATAAACATAATTGCATACACAGCACGACCATACAATTTCAGTCTGGGTGTTTTCGTCCTATTAAGGAGGAGTGTGATACAAATAGCAGCTTTTAAACATTTTTTTTTTCAGGTTAACAATTGGCGTTACTCCAAGAACCAGTATTAAGTTTAATACATGGTTGTACACATTCGATTAATATGCTCCTCTTGTTTTGCTTGGATTCCACATCTCTTCTTTATAATCACTATCTATTGAACCAGCCTCTGTAAATACTACATATGCTACACATCGAAATATAAGGTGAAGAAGACTGACACCTTGTGGACAAAAGAGAAGGCGCAGGGTCATGTCTTAATGCCCCAGCTGCTGTAGGATGAGTCAAGAGTAATGAGCAGGGTAATGAGTGTAAGACAAACAACTGCAAGGCCAGTATGAAGTGCTTGGTGTCAGTAATGGTTAAGCTGCCCTCTAGCTAAAAGGTCAAAGGTCGCCATCAAAGGCTTCAGCCATGATGGCTTTTAATCAGTCTGTAACACCTGCTTAGTCTCTGTAAAGCACTGATTACAGATAAGCGTGTGAGCTCATTATGTTACATGTAAGTCTTAGATATGTCTACATATAAACTGTGTGTGTATGTTCTCTTTCTGTTTATGTGGTTGTGGTGGCTGTGTGTATGTGTGCTGTGCAGGAGAGCAGATCCGTAAACGAAGATGTAAGGCTGCGTTTAGCTACGTTCCTCAACACGAAGATGAGCTGGAGCTGAAAATAGGAGATGTGATTGAGATCATAGCAGAGGTGAGAACTACATCATGAGCCTACAATGTAAAACCAGAAAAAAGGATGCAAAATAGCATAAAAATAACATTTTAGGTTATAGACGACAATCTCACATTAAGGTCCACATAGCAGTTCTGGAGCTTTCGGGCTTTCTCAGAAGAATGAGCTTCCCAGTTATAATAATGGGTAATGAGTGCGGCAACGGACTGGCAACCTTTTTATGCTGTAGCCAAACATTTGCCATAAGACACCAAGGAAAACTCCAGGCTTCCACCCTGAATTAGACATTTATGAGTACTTGGTAGCCATTTCTTCACGGTTTAAAAACTGAAAGAAAGAAATCGTGTGTGTGTCCCCGTCCCTTTTGAAAAAGAGTAAGAAAATTTAGCAAAATATATCTACTCAAGTAAAGTCAAATTTTTAAATTGCCATGTTAAAAAATGAAATGCAGGAAGAAAATACAAGTAACTGAAGTTTTATTTCATCAAATGTGTAACAAGAAAGAAAAATTTGATAAAATAAAATGTTTAAATAGTATGTATTTTTAAAAAATATTTAAATTTTACTTTTAAACGTGTACATTTATATATTTATGTTCTTTTGAATAATTAAGATGTTGAAATTCTCATGTTTTCTTTATATATTAGTTATTTATTCTTTGGTGATCACCACAACGCTGCCCTATATTTCCGAAAAAGCTTTTTTTAGGCTTTATTGTTTGTAAAGAACATTGTTTTTTTCCACTAATTATATTTAAAGGAGTAAATCTATGTATATCTGAGTGTATAAACGTGTGCATGTTGTCCATGTTGTGTAACTGTGTATGTTCAGGTAGAGGAGGGCTGGTGGGAGGGAGTTCTTAATGGGAAGACTGGAATGTTTCCCTCCAACTTCACCAAAGAGATCCTCACTGATTCAGAGACGCCCTCTTTGGACTCGCAGGAGGAGAACCGCAGTGGACGCACAAGTGAGTTACAGCTAATCAGAGGGTGGGGACATATCTAAATTTAAAAAATCCATCACTGCTTCTGATTACAAGATTTATTTGTTTATTTTCAAATCTTCTAATTATTTCATGAAATCAGCCCTTTTTGCATTGCTGCAACAAACTAAGATGTGTTGTGCATTATTTGTGTGTATGTAGATAAGGACAGCCCAAGCAGTGAAAGCGACGGTGGGGACAGTCGGTCAGAAACAGGGTCAGAAATCCCTCCCAAGAAGGTAAATACAGTCAAATACTTGTGCATTGAGTGCTACCTCATCACACTACAAGCTTCCTTGGGGGGGTGACCTCCCCTATAAAGTCAGCCATGAAATTAAAAGTAGGCAGGACGGTCACATTTGATTTTTCAAAGCCTGCTGTCTTTGGGGGTCAGGGGAATACAAAGTGCAGATTCTGAATCTTTACAAAGACTGCATGACAAAATCTGTACTTCCCATAATCCTATGCGCATCCTCTGACTGCTCAGAGACTGCTGGTCGGCATGAGAGGCATCTAAATAATATAGGATGGTTATAGTGATTTGGTTGGATAGTGCATAAAGCTAATTATTAGCACTCCACAGCTAGTTTGTAAAAATTAATAGCAACCATTTTAATTAAACATAAATTATATCTCAAGCTAATTTTTAGTGAATGAATTTATCTTCTTCCCATTTTTTTATTTCAGCATATTAACTATGGCTCAAGGGAAAGATAAAAGAAGGGTAAAGATGGGAATATGTTACAACTTTCTGGTAATTTAAACACTAAAAAAATGGTATCATGTTCAAAGCAAAGTGGTAAACTACTCAACTCAAGTTACAGTCAGAACAATAACCATAAAAAAAGAAAAGGATCCCATGAAAAGCTGGAAACTCTCCTAGGCATTCCAAATGTTGTTTACTCGCTGTGGTTTATACCACACGGAGACACTGCAATTGAATTAATATGAGCTTCATGTAAGGTCATATTAAGGTATAACATCAGTCAGCAGCACAAACCGATCTAGTGTTCCTAGCACCTGGCCTTATTTTGGCAACAGAAATGTCTGGAACAGAGGAAGCATACAGACAGACATAACAGACGAGGATTATGATGCAGGGGTGGTAACTCTGAGTACATTCTGAGTCATAGATGGAGAAATGAAACTTTACAGGGTCAATGGATGAGCACAAAGGAAGCTGTTGTTGTTTTTCTTTCCTATTTATGATTTTGATTGGACTGCTCCTTTAAAAGATAATGCTGTTTTTCATTATACCTCTTTAAACCCCCTAGGGTCAGCTCAGAGGATTTGGCTTTGGTAATATCTTTAAAGACCAGCCCATCAAGCTCAGGCCTCGCTCAATGGACGTGGACTCGGAGGTGGACAAGGTGAGTCACACACACCCAGCTGTGTTTGTGTCACTTATGTTCACTTCCTGGAGACACACAGTAACAATAAACCAAGTAATCAGTCTAAAATTAAATGACTAGCACTATGGGGTCTGTTTTGTCCCCATAAGGCAATTTAGTAAACAGGTCCCCACAATGGAAGTAATACAAGTATACACATTCTGCTTTATACACTCTATTTTATAGACTTTTTAAAAAATTATCATCAACAGCAATGAGGAAAGGAAGTCACAGCCTTTGGGCCGCCCCTTACTCAGCTTCAGTTTTACAGCACAGGAAGTGGTTTTATGTTAACACACATGCACACACACACATGCACACACACACATCCTGTAGGGAATTGACAAGCAAAGCAGAAGTGAGAGCGCAGCAGGGCAGACAGAGAGAGCAGGAGAGGGGAAGGGAGTTGATACAGCTTTTCACTGACGTCTACATATTCACGTCTATTCTCCTGCTGCGTGAGCTGATGTAGCAAAGCCTCGTGCGAGTTTAACTGGAGACACAGAAAAAGACGGTAGGGACGGGTTTTGTCCGCGTATTTTTGGAGGGTTATTCATTTTGCATATTCTTCTCTTCTTCATTGGAAATTAAACAGCGTAACAACATAAGGCCAGGTGAGGCAGGAGTTTTAAGCAATGTATGTTTTTGCTTTTCACACTGTTGTCAGCGAGTTTTGTAAATATTTCTCAGGGAAACACAGAAAAAGAGATAACGGCCACCAAGAAGACATTTCTGGGGCTTTAAATGCTACAGAATTGATGCTTGACATGTTGGGATGACAGTGGAAGGGTTATGGATATAGACTTAAAGGGCTAGTTCACCAACAAAGCAGCCTAAAAGATGATGGTTTTATGTGTGTTTTATGCTAAAGAAGTGTTTGGGATACCAAAACGGGGGAAATATAAGCAATAAAAATATGATTTTTTATTTTGGCTCCTGTTTTAAACCACAAATATTTAAAACTGGACATAAAATAGTCCAGTTTGTAGACAGCTTTTTGAACTGAAAGCCAAGGTAACGTCACCCAACTTTTTTTGGCTTAATAGTTTCCATTGAAGGATATGGTCTTGGGTTTGTCTGTCAATTTATTGTAAATTTTAAAACATTTTAAAAGTGAGATGTCTAAACGTCAATCTTGGTGAACAGGGCTGGTAATTAAAGTGAACTTTAATGGCAGTATTAGTAAGAAAATGCTGGCAATCAAGAAATGTAAAAGTCTTTATTAAAGAAAAACAGAAAATGTTAACTTGCACGCCAAGAACAGTCAGCAGCTAAAAATTACAGACGCAAACAGCCTGAAAGTGAAATGCTGCTTAAACATTCATTAGGATGAAGGTAGAAATAAAGAACATTAACTATGTCGATGAAGGTGTGTTTAAAGAGCGTAAAACGGTCATTAAAACCAGCACACTGGTCATCAAAGCCTCCTATTTAGCAGCAGACTGTGTGTGTGTGTGTGTGTGTGTGTGTGTGTGTGTGTGTGTGTGTGTGTGTGTGTGTAAGTGAAGGATGTTTGTCAGCCTGCCCTGTTAGTGGGAGGCCGTTATGCTGCTTTATGGTGAGACTCGTCTCCTCACTCAGTAATGAGGCTCCAGAGGAAGCGTCAGGAGTATCCATCTGGGTGAGTCACACGAGGCCGTGTAACTTTTCAACTGAACGGTCGGTTGTTTGTACATGTGTGTGTGTGTCTGCGACTGAGTGGTGTGGCTTGCTGCACAGACGCAGAGTGACCACATGCGAGTTTAACGCAGGTGTTTATAATTTGGATTATTGCCATTGCAGCAAATGGAAACGCTTTTCTTAGTGTTTGTTCAGCGGTTCCTCTTTTTTTTTTCATTGCGGTGACTCAAAGTCACTCAGGCTTGACATCAACTGTCACCTGAAAAAAAGTCATTGGATGTGAAATAGAAACCAGCGGGAACCTTCTGATGCGAAAGAGAGACAGCAGAGACTTGGTGCATTTAAGTATGCAGTATGGTCAAGACGAGCTACTGAAGTTCAAACTGACCGTGAGAATGAGGAAGAAAGGTGATTTAAGTGACTTTGAACGTGACATGGTTAAATAACTGGGAATCCCCTGGGTTTTTTCCAAACTAGCATCTCTAGAGTTTACGGAGAATGGTCTGAGAAAACATGCAGTGAGGGTCAGTTCTCTGGGTGAAAATGCCTTGTTGGTGTCAGAGGAGAATGTCCAAACTACTTCAAACTGATGGAAAGGCAGAAGTGCACATTGAATGTTGAAGCAGATGGGCTACAGGAACAGCAGACCACAACGGGTGCCACTCCTGTCAGCCAAGAACTAGAAATTGAAGCCATTTTTTATTCTCCAAATTGGACAATAGAAAATTGGAAAACTGTTGTCTGATGTGACCAGTCTTGATTTCTGCTGCAACATTTGGTTGTTAGGGTCAGAACTAAGCCTAAACAACACGAAAGGATGGATCCATCCTGCTTTGTATCAACAGTTCAGACTGTTGGTGGTGTAATGGTGCGGGGGGGATATTTCCTTACCATAATTTGATCCTCTTAGTACCAGCTAAGCATCATTTAAAACACCACAGCCCCCTTGATTACTTTTGCTAATCATATCCTTTCTATGACCACAGTGAACTCATTGTCACTGTGGTCATAGGGCCTCCACAGTCACCAGATCTCAGTCCAATAGAGCACCTTTGGGATGTGCTGCCAACAATCTGGAGCAACTATGTGATTCTCTGAGGAGTGTTTCCAGCCACTTGTTGAATCTATGAGATGAAGTATTAAGGCAGTTCTGAAGGCAAAACGGGGTCCAGCCCAGTACTAGTAATGTGTGTTTGACAATGACCTGACAAAGTGGCCAGTGAGTGTATGTATGTGAGTGTAGGATAACATCTTAACATCAAACTTCATCAACTCACACACTGGTTGGAGTCACTGAGCAGCTGAAATATATTTGAATGGGCCAAAGTATCAGTTGGGGGTTTTGGCCAAAAAGTGAATCAGCTGTAGAACAATGGAGGACACAACATAATTAATTTCCAGTTTGTCAGTAACCCCCCCCCCAAAAAAAAAAAAAAAAAAAACAGTTCCTGTGCACAGGTTTTCTTAGTGAGATGGTGAGACAGAAAAATAAAGGAGTTTTTGCTGTCCTGTAGCAACACTCCAAATCAAATGTATTTGGCTGGTTTTTGGGTAGATCAATAGTTTGTGGCTCTGAACTCTGAATCTGATATGGATACGATGATGACATGATGATATTTTAAATCCAAGAGTGCAAACATCAGCTTTGGCCAGGTTAACTGCAACTTGACTGGTTGGCTTACAATTTTTGCAGCTGCACAGCTGTAATTGTAAGTGTTTCTCTGCAAGAAAGCAAATAGAATTGCTCCTTATATTAAATAAAAAGTTAACTTAAGTGGCTAGAAGTTTGTTAAAACCACAACCCCAGCTATAAGGTCCACTTCCTCTCCTTGTTGGTGATGTTGACTTTGTTTTCATTGTTGAGTCACTTCAAAAGCCTGTTTCATGTGACACGAAAGGACTTTTAGAAGTAAGTTGTAAATAGACTGGTGCTTATATAGCGTTCTTCTACTCTACTTGATCACTTAAGGCAATTTATGCAGCGCTTCTCATTCACACTCAGATAAAGGCATTAAGAACATCTCACCTAAGGATACTTTAGGATGCAGGCTAGAGCGGCCAGCGATTGAACCACCAACTTTCTAATTAGTAAATGACCTGTTCTACCTCCTGTACCACAGCCATTAAAAAAAATGACAGCAGCTAGTATTCCCAGTACTAACCAGACCCTGCTTGGTGTCTGAGATCAGATAGGACTGACTGTACCCAGCAGTCATCTTGGCATCTTGCTTCTGTACAGTTTATTCCAAAAAAACATACATAATTTGAAGCCAAATGGCTGAATCAATGAAGAGATGAACACCTTCATTTCAGTGGTCACTGTGACATAAACGTTGCATGTTTAGGATCAGTTTTCAAATCTGAAACATTTACATCAGCAGTAAAGTTCCCCTTTTGTTTAAATTAGTTTTAAAAGTCTTCACATCAGCCTAATTTGAAGGTGAATGCATGTTTGAAATTAAGATCATGGAGCAAATTTCTCTAAAACCTGTTCAGACACAACCTGGTAAGGCTAAAATGTAACCTGGGTTTAAATATAAAAGTTTAGTAGCCATCTATGTAACACCTGGACATTGTTTGAGAATTGCAAATAGTGTCTTTGGTTTAACATCTGATTTGTTCGCGCAGCGGCTCTGAGCAGACAGCCACTCAGCATCCGTCTCGTTGTTTGTAAAATAACCTACTGTTTCCATCAGCTAGGGCAGTGTGGTGGTGAGGCCCTGCAGCCTCAGAAAAAAAAGTGACGGGGTTTAAATTTGCAGAGGTGTTGAGGAGAAAGAGTGCACTTTCACTTTTCAAGCAGAGGTAAAGAAGACGTGACCTTGTTTTCCTATAGGCATCTTTTGAATGATCTGAGAAGACGGCGTTTCACCTGATGGGTTTTTTTTTTTTAAACAAACCATTACATTGTTTACACCTCTCGCAAAGATCTCTTCAAAGTCTTTTCACACCATACCAAGCCGGTGAAGATCTGCTTTACAGTGATGAGGTGATAAAATAGCACCCTGCACCGTACATGCAGCTTCAAGGGTTATGTGAGGATGAATCAGCATGTATTCATTGTGTGCACACTCTATGTATGAGGTGGTATGGTTTGATATTTGTTGAAGGTCATGATAATATTCTCATGCTGCTACTTCTACAGGACTGTGTGCTTTTGTGTGTTCACAGTTATGTTTTTGCAGTAGGAAACCATATATGGCATAAAGGATTTCAGTTCTGCTTGTTCGAAGAGTAGTATCGCACAAAACCTCTCTGTCGTGTTGTAATGGTCTCTCTTTGCTTGTGGCTCCACATGGGTCTCATTAGGGAGGGTAGAAGACAGAAAAGGGGAGGGTTTGGAGAGGAGAGGAGGTGGCACAGCGGTGTTGGTTTCTCCCGACCAAACAGAAGAAAGCAGTGTTTGTGTTTTCTCCCAGACTGAGTGCTGTTTGTGTGTGGGTATGTGTGTGTATTTTTCCTGAGGAAGAGCAACCACTGGTTCCACAAACATGAATGAGGGATCCACTCCAGCTGGGAAACAACGGCTGCTTTAACGGCACCCGCACACTGTAGCTGTAGCATGTGCGTGTTCAACATGATCAGCAAGTCAGCCTGTTGTGCTGAATCTGAGCTCATCCTCTCTAATTATCTGCTTAGACTGGAAAAGTACCGGCTATGTTAGTCTTGCTTTTTACCCTTACAGTTGATTTTTTTCCCCCCATCATTATGTTTGGCTAGTGTTCCTATTTTCCTGTTATGTGTGGTTCATTTACTACCAATTTGAGTGAAATTCTGTGAAATGTTTCACCAGTGCTGACTGCCACTGCTGTCACGGTGTACTGTTCTCCATTCTCGAGCCTATTTTTGATTGATTTGTCCTCATCATTGAATTCAGTTCAATGACAAGCAAAGATGCTATACTCAAGTGCAATTAGGAAAATCTGAGTGTGTTACTTGAATACTGTGAGGCCCTGAAGAAGATTCAGAAATGTCAAGTCATGTTAAGTTATTTATAAAGAAACTTCACAATGTTTGATTTATAGATTTATGTTTGCATTTAAATAAAGGCACAAACATACAATACTGTGCAAAAGCCTCAAGACAGCCATCATTTCTTTATGTGTTGCTTCCAAAGAGCCAGAGTTTTCTTCTAAACAAATTTCCCACGTGTGGGACTAATAAAGGTTATCTTATCTTATCTTATCTTATCTTATCTTAACTCTTCTAATGTGGGCTTACACTGTGCGATTTGTGGCTCATTTTGAGCCGATTTTTCAGTTTCAGAGTTTCGCCTTCATCCTGTGTCGTGCATCGTGTAGTATATGTGGGATAACGAGAAGCGATTAACACCTCACGTCCAGCTCCCGTTCATCAATCGCTTGGTTGTAAGAAAATCAAACCTGTTTGTGTCAACGCAGGGTGTCAACGCAGCCTCTCACACTGTGCACACGCAAACACATAAATGTCGGTGAAAAAGACGGAGCAGCACGGCAGTTCAGCGTGTGATCTGGACACAAGCAATGGAGGCACAACTTGTAGAACTTTGGAAAGCTCATCCGAGCCTTTTCGATGTGGCCTCACAAAATTATCACGACCACAACAACCGTGAAAATAATTGGATGGACAATCCTGCTCAATCACAGCTGCCTGATCAACGTTTTTCATTAGCAATTTAGCAAAGTTGATGGTGGTGGTGTGAGTCTGTGTGAGTGAAAGACAGGGATGGAGAGCGAGCGACAGATTTTCTGTTATAACCTTCATGTTATGGACGCACAGTGTGAGCATTCAGGTGCATCGTGACCTACGAACTTCTAACCCCTGCGAGTCAATCGTGCAGTTTGAGCAGATGCTCGATAACGTGACTGAAAAACTGTATGCTCAGCTTAAAGTGGTGTTTCTTTGGACATTGGCTGCCTCTTAGCGCATTTTCAGTACTTATACCAGGCCATTTTCAGAGCGATCTTTGTTTTGTTTATTAAGACACTTAACACTGATCTATGAATCATTCATGCATAAGCAATTCATGCCAAAGATAAGAGACTGACTGGTTTTTCACCAAAAAGGTGATTCTCAAAGAAATATTAGCAAGAAATGTGGTATGTCTCACAAGCTGTGTCCTTAAAAGCATGTCCTTAAAAGAAACTTAGGAAAGTGGACAAGTGATGACTAAGACCTATCTGCAGCAGATGAACAGTATTTCAAAAGTCATGTCCTTAAGAAACAGAAAAAAATCTTGTAAAGCCAGAGCTAGCACACAGGACTTAATAATACATCCAGCCCTTCAAATGATTCATCTACTGTTCACTGAAAACCCATCAGAAAATGTCTCAGTTGAAGGGTTTCTATCAAGAAGGCTTTCTCAAGGAAGGAAAATAAGGACAAAAGGCTGAGGTATGCCAGATTACACAAGAATTGGGCTGACAATCAGTGGCAACAGGTCCGATGGAGGGATGAATCCAAATTAAATTGTCATCGGTATGTACAGTGGAGGTCAGGGAAAAGGTAAAACACCCATCTCGGAAAAAAAAGTGGAAGCTCTGGTATGGTTTGGTGCCGAACACAGAGAGAACCAGCAGCCTCTCCAGAGCCAGGACATCAACATTAATGAAGCAGTGTGGGATCGACAGAGAACAGAACAAAAAGCAGCCAACAGCCAAAGAGCTTTGAATGTCCTTAACCTCCGAACTCTTCCACAGCATGCATTTTTAATTTCTCTTTGATGTTTGGGCATATTGGGGCCTGATGAATGCAAAAACAAAGAATTACCAGATTTATTTATTTTTTTACCTTATTTTTGTTTTTAAGAAAAATAAGAACCACATATGAGGATATTCGTTTAAAATTCTGATAGAACAGTAGCAGTATAATGTCCTCGTAAGTGGGTATCAGGCCTTTGTAGAGCAAAATTGAGTATTTTGGTCTATCCACCATCCATCCAGCCATTAGCTTCCGCTTATCCTTTTTGAAGTTGAAGTGCAAAGGTGGTCATACTAAATATTGTCTTTCAAGTTTATTAGAATTGTACAAAATCTGTTTTTTTTCTTAAATCCTGTATTTTTATTAATATTAGCATGTTGCAATAAATATTGCTACACCTATTAAAGAAATGGGAGCTAGCAGGAGGCTTTTGCACAGTACAAATTGATAAATAAAAGATGAAAACATGATGACTCAAACCAGGAAGTGCCTAACAAAAACTATGTTAAAACATAGATGAGAATGTGAAAGAGTCTGAAACTTAAGATGTTCCAACGTCTCTTCCCCCACTCAGGCCAGCGACGGGAAAGCAGCGAGCGTTGCAGTTGAAAGCATGAAGACTGAGCCTGACAGCAAAAGCAAAGGTGAGAAGTTGCATCTTAACTGTCGTGTAGGCGAATCTAGCAAAAACACTGTGCTAATGACAAATCGACGCACATGTCACTTTCAGCTCATCACATTCTGGTGTTTGGTCAGGAATCCTTATTCGTCATATTTTAACAAAGGGAAACCCCTTTAACAACGATTTCAACCATGAAGAAGAACAGAAGCCTGCTAAAGGAGCAGAGTTGCATGTAACATGTTCCAAAGTAGCACATTACAGTAAATCACATGACTCAGAAATGTAGTGGATTACTGTACATGTGTACTCACCTTCATGTTACAGTTGTTACATGTGTAACTTGTCCCTAAGTTACCAGATAGAAAAAAAATCCCCAAATTTGCCCTTTTTCTGCACTCTCGAAATGCAATCATCTGGCCTTATTTCATGTGGCAGGAAGTGAAAAATTGTGGTTTAGTGGTTTACAGGTTTTGAAGATCTTATTTAAAAGAAGAATATTTGCTTAAACACTAACTGCATGCAGGCTAGAAGCAGCAAGCATCACAAAAGACTAAAACAAAGCATACCAAACAGAAGGTTTCCCAACCAAGCAGCCAAATTTTTAACAGGTAACAAAATGACAAGCAGTCCAAAATGTGCCTTACTTAGGCAACATGACATGTAATTTAATCACAAGACCTAAGACAAGGGTTCGAGGTCTGTCTGCGACCGCCTTTTTATATTTACCTTCATATTTGATCCCTTTTCTCTTGCCGTTTGAGTAAGTTTAGATAAATTAGACGGTCAGGACTCAGTACTAAAACCTGTTGGTTACTTTAAAGAGAAAAATCATAGTGCGGGTTTAAGGAAACCGTTCCACAATGGTAAACTGTCTCTCAGCTTTCTCAGCATTCCCCTGGTTCCTGCACATTAAACAATGATGCTGAGAACGGCTCGTAAAATCTCAAATACATGTGCAAACCAAACAGGATCCCTCCATGTGTTCCATTCGGTCAACTAAAACTGTTTGCTATCATTTCCTACACTTTTTGCAGGTTTCCTTTCATTCTAATAAAGCGTTGTTTCTTATTATCATAGTGTCTAATGTTGTTACACTGTTTTGAAAGTGCTTCCTCGTTTGGGCTTTTGTCCAAGCATGTCCGTTTATACAAGAGAACAAACTATTTTTTTCAGAGTGAATGCATCTGTCCATTATTAGATCACTGATAGGGATTATTATTGTTTATTGTAAAACCTATGGATAAAAGACTTTAAAAGATCATTAAAAAAAAAAGACAAAACAAATAAAGGGATTATTTGGAACTTTTTTATATTTCCAATTATAAATTACATATTTTGCTCGATGTAAACTGTGTTGATGACGTTCTTGCATAATGAAAACACATTCTTCTATTTATGTAGGTCAAATCCAGTTTGCCTTCTTTGTCTAAACCCACTTGTTTCTGACTTTTTCGGTGGTTTTGTTCTATTAAACTGACTTGACTCTTTTTGACTGGCTGTCAGGGCGGGAGCAGTGTAAAGTCCTCTTTCCATACGAAGCACAAAATGAAGATGAGCTGACGATCAAAGACGGGGACATCATAAATATCATCACTAAGGTGAGCGAAGCATTGTGCGATTTCGTATTCGCATCTGCATTCACTTCCAGGCATCTGCAAATTCAAATAAATACTTAAAAATGATTTTGTCCAGGATTGTGCCGATGCAGGCTGGTGGATGGGGGAGATCGGGGGAAGGCAAGGTGTCTTCCCAGACAACTTTGTCAAGCTGCTAGAAGTTGAGAAAGAGGTGATTTTGTCATGACTCGCAAAACTTTCCAGGTTATAGTGATGTTTGAAATCTGCAGATGTGGTTTTGTGATGCTTCTGCATCTGTATGCGTTTCCAGAGACCAAAGAAACCGCCTCCTCCAAGTGCACCGTCGGCAAAACACACCACAGGTAACAGCTCTCATCTTCCTGCTTGTTTTTGTGGTCTGAGACTATAAAAAAATAATAAAGGGGGGAAAATAGTAAAAATAAAGAAAGACAAAAAAACCTTTGAACTCTGACTGCAGAGAAAAAGTCAGAGGTCAGGAAGGCTCCTCCTGAGCGGCCTGAACATCTTCCCCAGAGAGACCAGGATCGAGGTAAAATCTGACCTGCTTTGACTAGTGCTCGGCTGCACTATCTCACTTATTTGCTCGGCTAATTACTAACATCCTTCATACTAATAATAATCATATAACACCCTGCTGGGCTTCTTTACATAAAAAAGACAGATTCTTTTCTAGGTCAAGTTTCTGCAGATATCACTTACGGGAATTGCCCCGCTATTTTTTTGAGCAAAATAGCAGAGCTTTGATTGAAGAGGTGCATCAGTATCAGTCTGTGTGCAACAGGAAACTATGGGTTTTTATGTGGTTTTAAGCATAAGAAAGACTGGCATTGACTGTGCTGCTGGTGTGAGACGAATGTCTCCAGATGTCTGCACAGTGGCCGCGATGTCATTGTATCAGAGCAGCACGAAATGATGTCTTTCTTTTATATATATGCGATATACTGAGATTGCAGTGGGGTTAAAAACATACAATCAGAGATAAAAAGTGTCATCAGCCTTATGTGTTACTTTGTACCACTGTCAAACTGATTTCCATAACTCTGTCATACATTTAAATAAAGTAGCAAAGTTTCTATGATTGGAGTTTGCCTTTGCTAAAAAAAAAACCCCAAACAATTAAGTACGTAAGTTCTATGATTTTGTGGCTGACAGTTTTTAAGGTGTTGCTTGTTGTTACATCAGTCAAAAGCAATCGTGCTGGTACACTTTTCCGTGTGGCTTCTTTGCACAGCAGTACATGCTGAGTAGGAGGGTGCTACTGCAGCTAAGTGCTTTTAAGAAGTCTCCAAAAGCATGAAAGGTTTTACCATGCACAGCTAAAAGTCAGTTTTTGAGACAGTTTTTGCTTTGTTGTCGTTATTTAAAAGATTAAATCCTTTTATCGGATTAGTAATAGACACACTATTATTAAGACTGATGCAACTGTTGTTTCTGGGCTTTTTTTTAATAGTTACAGACTCTCAGCTTGCCTCCATACACTTGCATTGAGTGCAATTTACACTTCAAATGCAGCTACAGGTTAAGTTCTTTACTTCCACCTGCAGCAACAAACATGAACTGTCCCGCTGAAGCATTCAACAGTTTCTTCCACAACATTTAGAGTCCAAATCTGGTTTATAGACCAGTAGATGAAGTTTGTATTATGTGGAACATGAAATAGTTAGAACTGGTGACTGTTTATTTAAGTCAGTTTTAAAGAATTGGGAAAAGGATGAAAGTTGTACCTGTTTACTTTTACAATCTTTTACTGCATACGCTCTGGATATTGTATTTAGTCCTTTGTCCTTTGTAGACCTGGCATTAACTGCAGGTCACTCTAAAAAATGAGATTTTTAATCTAGACTCATAATAAGGATAGTAAGTATCCTGATTGGTTGTAGGTGTGGCCACCTTTGTAAGGGGAGTAGGGGGAAATAAATACATTCTTGATAAAAAAAAAAGATCCAGAAGCAGGCTGGAGGATAAAGTGACTCTGCTGTAAGGAAAAATGGATGTAGAAAAGAAATGGCAGCAACTTAATACTTCTCTTAATCATACTACCAACATGAGCACTCAGAGAACACAAATCCCCCCAAAGGGCAAGAGCTAAACTTTGGTGTTTTGTGATGATCTTATTACACTGTGCTCGCGTCAGCTTGTTATTAAATAAATAAAAAGTGTGATGTACAGCTCTTTTCACATCTATTTTTATGCTGTATTACTCAAAAGGATTTCTTGAATTGTTTTTTTTTCATGGTCAGCTATGACCTTGGGTCAAGGTCAGATGCATAGCCAATCCAGGTGTTTCACTGTACACACTGGTCTTGGATGAAATCACGCCAGTTATTTTATGCAACAGTGATGGAGGATTTTCTTGAATTGTAACATAATAAATGGTTCTTGTTTGGCTCATTTTTAGTAGAAGCTTAAATACTTGACAAATACCGCTGCCACCACCTCGATGCCTGATCTTTTTTAATCCTTTCTGTCCTCTGTTGCCCTGTCTGTGTGTTTCCTTTTATTTCCTGCGGCCCTCATCATCCTTTAACCTTTACAGCTGAATTATTCCTCTTCAAAGGTCAAAATTTGTTCATTTTTGCTGAGGCAGCCATGTTTACCTTCCCCTTGTCTAATGATGCACGTGTTTGAGTCATGCTTGTCCCTCTGCATGCATATCCAGCTCTGATCTGCTTGTGTGTTCTCATTATGTTGTATGATTTTTGTGTGTATGTTTGTTTTGTGCGTAGGTGAAGAGGTGAAACTCGGAGACCTCTCTAAGCCCACCCTCCCATCTCTCCTTCCCAAAAAACCCCTCCTTCCAAAGTCAAGCGCCTCCTCTTCCTCCCAACCCCCGCGGCGTCCCGAGAGACCGCCCACACTAGCGTCAGTACACACACAAACACACTCAGATACAGAAAACGCCCTGATTTGTACATGCCTGAGCATAATGAGCCTAATATTTACGTATGGTTTACTTGCTCAGGTGTGATAGCCCCAAATCTGAGGGCGGGGCTTCGACACCAGATTCTGCCCCTGACAGGTCACGTGACACCGGTGAGTTAGACTGACAGAAGCATCGAGCAGTGATGCAGTGTCAGAGCGGGCTCAGAATTTTTGCTCTGCCGGAGTCTCTAATATGTTTCTGCATTTCTGGTGTGTGTCTGCACAGATATGGATCTGGACGCAATTGTCTCTTCTACAGAGAAGCTGAGTCATCCAACGGCATCGCGACCACGAGTCACGGACCGCCGACCCCGCTCACAGATCATCACACCAGTGAGTCAGTCTGTAGTCGGCCTTTCAGAAATGACTTTATATGAAGAAAGAAAGACAACATATTTCTACAGACCTCAAACCAAAATACAGTCGCCCCCTGCTGGCTGACTGTAGATTAAGCTTTGAACGCTAACCACTCTTTTCTGTTATTACCAATACTTTAGTGTCAATCAGCCTAAAAAAAAATAAATGAAATAAATAAAAATGACAATTATAAAAACCTTTATGTTTGCAGTATGGTCATGTTTTACCAAAAAGTCGAGGCTTACACTGATGTCTTAGAAATTCTGACATCGCTCTATGTAGCATAAGATGGTGCTACTCTTTATTCAAGTTTTTATTTTATTTCTTTTCTTTCCAACCAAGTGTGGTTTCTTTTTGGAAGGTTTTCAGTCAGAAACATCAGCCATTGTTCTGCATCACAGGGGATTTATACTTGCTGTTAAATCCACACTGTAGGTACCTTGTAACCATAAAACCCCCCTGAATAAGTCTAAATCAGCACTTAGTAGCTTAAACATTGCTACAGTGCTACATTGACTCACTGCACCATCTTTTGGTATAAATTTGTATTACACATAAATATGGCCTAGCCCTGTTTTAACTTCTGTTGATACGCCTTCAACATAACACACAAACTCAGGAAGTTTTAGCAGATGTTTCTTCACATTCTTCTGATAGCTTTAGGCACTGAAATTAAATTCTTTTTCTTTTCCCACCCTCACAGCTTTTAGTAATAAATGTAATTCAGGGAACTCAATGAAACATAGCTTTGTTTTCATGCAGTCACAAATGTTTTAATCAAATTATTTGCATTTTTATCACTTCTGTTTGCAGCATTTCATCAAGACTTTGTTACTTCAATTTCACCCAAATCAAGGCTTTTGATAGCCAACACCCCTCACCACAGATTTGTTTGTGACCTTTAAAGATGCTGTCAGGCAAATAAGCTTAACTTCAGAATAGACCTAGATGTGTCACGACTGAGCAGCCGGTGCGTTTCAGATGCGAACCCAAATTCAGACACAGGAGAACAGAGCTTTAATTCCAACATTTGGCTAATTGCAGGTGGCAAAACCTGAAACTAAGAAAACAAAGAAGACTGTGAACACTGTAACTGAAAGACTATGAAACTCAGTGAAAGAAAACTATGAAAAACCATGAATACTGAGTAACTATGAAACACAGTGAAAACAAAAACCTATGACACTCTATGACTGAGAGATAACAGACGATGCAACGCTGAGCACAGGAAGACTGAGGACTTAAATACACACGAGGTGATCAGGGGACGCGAGGACACATGAGGATACAGCTGACTAGAATTAAACATAATTACAACACAGGGGAGAGAAAAACTAACCACATGAACACAGAACACGCACGATCTATTTCAGAATAAAACAGGAAACTAGACATGACAACACTAAGCCTACAGACCTAAAAACACATGATAAACTCAAGAATCCAAATATGGAAACCAAGGAAACAATAAATAATGGCTGCCTTTAACCTAAACTAAATAGGAATAACACATGATCACAAAGCTAACACGAGAAGAATACCAAAATAAACTCGGAGCGCTGGGTCAGAGGCCCAGGCTGTGACAAGATGTTTCTCCCCATTTCCATTCTTCTCGCTAAACTAGATTGTCCTTGCAAAATATAAATTTCTTGTGATGCTTTTTAAAAATTATTGTCTCAGTTTGTATACAAGGATTTTTTTTTTCTTTCTTCTTGTTGTGGATATTTTGCTATCAGAATATATCTGTAGTCTGAAAAAAGAAGACCAGTGAATGTATACATTTTTAAGCACATTTCTTTCTTTTGCAGTCTTCTCTGTCCTGCACTGACCTGGACTCACCGATAGTGGAGGTCAGGAAGGACAAGGAGCGAGTGAAGGACAATCATGATTCTGTCTCCACCAGATCTGTAGATGCTTCCCTGAGGAAAGGAGTACCCACCATCTCTGTACGGCCATGGCAGTTCCTTGTGCTTCTCATTTAATCCATCAGGGGGCATTACACTACAGAATTTCATGTTTTTTGACTTGTAAAACTGTGTTTTGGTAATTTTACTCAAGGCTTCTGGCAAATGTTAGTGTTGGCAGATAAAAAAAAGATAATGCTTTATTTAATTACATGAAGTACATTAAGTCACTTTTAAGGTTAAATATCACAAAAAAGGTCAAGTTTGACTCTTTCTTTTTAAGTTGAACATCATCAAGTTAGTGAAACAATCTATCAATAAATTCCAGGCCCATCCAGCTTGCAGCTTTGATCATACAGACACACACATACTTTTATTCTGTAAAGTGCTTAAAATCAAGACAGAAATTTCTTTCTTGAACCTAAAATCCTGCACAGTCTCTTATTTTTTTTTCATTTTCTGTATATTTTAATCACGAAGGACGTTGTGTACGAGGTTAGATCTTGTATATGAGAGGAAGAAAATATTATAAATGCTAAATTCTTCAATTCTTCTTGTTGATCTGTGTTTGGGATAGGCTCCTGACAGTAAAGTACCACTGCCCGCCAAGCCCTCTATCCTGAACCCGCCAAACTCCAGCCATCGATCCGCCTCTCCGTCTTCCTCCTCGGGTCTGAGTCCCTCACCCGAGCTCCGGCACTCACCACAAACACCCCTATCTCTGGAGGAACTCAGGAACCAGCTGAGAGACCTGAGGGCCTCCATAGACCTGCTGAAGAGCCAACATAGGTGAGTGTGTGCCTTTTAAGCAGCAGGTTGTTTCTTGTATATATACAATCATGATTTGTTTGTGACGGTTTGTTTCAGGCAGGAGATGAAGCAGCTGGCCACTGCACTAGATGAGGAGAGGACGATTCGTATTAATTTACAGGTGAGTGAAAGGTGGTGAAGAAATGAGAGGAAATGAGATGGCTAAGAAACAATATTGATTATATTAAAACAGGCCCACAAATTAACAGCAACTAGTAAATATGTTATTAATGTAAAAAAAAATATGATGAATTCATCTAAAACTTTATTTTTTATGTGTTTTGGAAAATTAAATGTGTTTCCTTCACATATGCTTTACTTGGGCAGGCTGCCAAGGTACAGTGGGGCAAAACAGTATTTAGTCAGTGCATGTTCCCCCACTTAAAATGATGACAGAGGTCAGTAATTTGCACCAGAGGTACACTTCAACTGTGAGAGACAGAATGTGAAAAAAAAATCCATGAATTCACATGGTAGGATTTGTAAAGAATTTATTCGTAAATTAGGGTGGAAAATAAGTATTTGGTCACCTCAAACAAGGAAAATCTCTGGCTCTCACAGACCTGTAACGTCTTCTGTAAGAAGCTTTTCTGTCCCCCACTCGTTACCTGTATGAATGGCACCTGTTTGAACTCATCATCTGTATAAAAGACACCTGTCCACAGCCTCAAACAGTCAGACTCCAAACTCCGCCATGGCCAAGACCAAAGAGCTTTCGAAGGACACCAGGAAAAGTATTGTAGACCTGCACCAGACTGGGAAGAGTGAATCTACAATAGGCAAGCAGCTTGGTGTGAAAAAATCAACTGTGGGAGCAATCATCAGAAAATGGAAGACATACAAGACCACTGATAATCTCCCTCGATCTGGGGCTCCACGCAAGATCTCATCCCGTGGGGTCAAAATGATCATGAGAACGGTGAGCAAAGATCCCAGAACCACACGGGGGGACCTGGTGAATGACCTGCAGAGAGCTGGGACCAAAGTAACAAAGGTCACCATCAGTAACACACGACAACGGCAGGGAATCAAATCCCGCAGTGCCAGACGTGTTCCGCTGCTGAAGCCAGTGCATGTCCAGGCCCGTCTGAAGTTTGCCAGAGAGCACATGGATGATACAGCAGAGGATTGGGAGAATGTCATGTGGTCAGATGAAACCAAAGTAGAACTTTTTGGTATAAACTCAACTCGTCGTGTTTGGAGGAAGAAGAATACTGAGTTGCATCCCAAGAACACCATACCTACTGTGAAGCATGGGGGTGGAAACATCATGCTATGGGGCTGTTTTTCTGCCAAGGGGACAGGACGACTGATCCGTGTTAAGGACAGAATGAATGGGGCCATGTATGGTGAGATTTTGAGCCAAAACCTCCTTCCATCAGTGAGAACTTTGAAGATGAAACGAGGCTGGGTCTTCCAACATGACAATGATCCAAAACACACCGCCCAGGCAACAAAGGAGTGGCTCCGTAAGAAGCATTTGAAAGTCCTGGAGTGGCCTAGCCAGTCTCCAGACCTCAACCCCATAGAAAATCTGTGGCGGGAGTTGAAAGTCCGTGTTGCTCGGCGACAGCCCCAAAACATCACTGCTCTTGAGAAGATCTGCATGGAGGAATGGGCCAAAATACCAGCTACTGTGTGTGCAAACCTGGTAAAGACCTATAGTAAACGTTTGACCTCTGTTATTGCCAACAAAGGTTATGTTACAAAGTATTGAGTTGTATTTTTGTTATTGACCAAATACTTATTTTCCACCCTGATTTACGAATAAATTCTTTACAAATCCTACCATGTGGATTCATGGATTTTTTTTTTCACATTCTGTCTCTCACAGTTGAAGTGTACCTCTGGTGCAAATTACTGACCTCTGTCATCATTTTAGGTGGGGGAACTTGCACAATCGGTGGCTGACTAAATACTTTTTTGCCCCACTGTATATTAACAGTCACACAAGTATATTTATTACCTATCCCCCCATTTTTGATGCTTATCTGGGTCTGTGTATTGGGGGAGGAGATGCCCAGACTTCCCTTTTCCCAACCACCTCCTCCAGCTCTTCTGGGGAAATGCCAAGACATTTCCAAGAATAAGCTGAGAGATATAATCTCTGCAGCATTTTCCACCCTCCCAGTAAGACATGTCCAAAACACCTCCCTAGAAAGAGCTGGATGCATCAGGATCAGATGCCTGAACCACCTTAACTGGCTCCCTTCAATATGGATTCTACTCAGAGTCCTGCTCGAATGACGAGCTCTAGTAATATTTCTCTATTAGTTTTTCATCCGTTGAAGAGCACAGCCTCTTTGCTCATGCTTTGTATTCTGGGATGGAGCCTAGAACTATAGACATGCTGTGAAATGAACATAAATTTTCCATGTTTTCCAATAGTTCAAAACATAGCCCCTTCTTCCTGTATTTACTTCCTGTATTGATACCTTGGTTTGCTTGGACTTCACAGCTATAAGTTTACAAACTCATCAAATGGCCTGTACTTGTATTTGTGTTGTTTGTATTTACCATCAACAGATGAGTTCATCTAGTGTGTATGATGCATGCCACAAATACAATCTGTATCGATGGGCAACACACTATGTAAACTCAAAATAGGAGTACAGGAAGTGTCAAGAATCTCTAATCAGAGATAGAGTATTGGCAGTACCTGTGTGTATAGTTATGTAGTTAACCATCTGTTTTGACATACCAGCATTAATTTTTACTTAACTATAACATTTACACTTTTCACAACCACATTTCTGATACAAATTTTTATATTCATATCTTTGGTTGTAAATATAACTCTTTTTAATTGCTATGAAACTAGCTGAGCTCACGGTTGTGTTTGCTTCACAGATGGAGGTAGAACACATTAAGAAGAGCCTTTCAAAATGAAGACTAAAGCATCCTTATTGTCGCATTCTTATCACCACATTGGAGGCCATCCTTTGAAGACATTCTCACTGCTGGTCTGAGACTCTTCAGCCAAAAGAAGTTTGTGCCAAATGATCATCACAATCAGCAACTGTTCAGCACCATGGAGTCAGCCACCTTCTCTCCCCGACGCCGCCTTATCCTGTGTTTACTTCTTTATTTTTCTTCTAAAGAGGCTTCTCTGTTCAGTTTACTGCTATTTTGTTGGAGCTTGCTGTACCACCGGTACTGACTGACTGCGCTGCAGTCTGTCGTTGCGTGTTGCCACGGTTACAGAACAATGACACAGAGCCGGGGCTGCCGTGGCAACCTCACTGGTACTTCATGTTTCTGTGTGAAAGAAACTTTGACCTCTGTAGCCCGGTCGGTTCAGACGACCCCTGTGCTGTTCTGCGTCCACTCTGCGGCCTTCGCCTCTTATCTGTGTGTGTGTGTATGTTTGTGCACTTGTTTTCCTTCCATGTGAGGACTGTAGGCGTACATACTGAAAATGGGGACACTTTTGCAAATGTAAATTAGCCGCATTTGCCCTGCATTAACTTTCCTGAGATGCACTTACCAGGTTTTCAGTGGGTAAACAAAGAGATTCAGGGAGTCAGTTGGGGTCACAAAAAGAAAAGTGAGCTATTTCTGTGAGAAGTGATGTCACTAGTTCAAGACAGCCCTTGACTGGAAACAGATAAATTATCTAATGACTTGCAAAGTTTTTTTTCATTTATTAAAATTATTACGTGCCAGCGATACAATTTCCCAGGACAACATTCAGGTGTGGCAAACCACCTTGAGCATCAGGTGAAATAGGGCATTTTGCAGCTACCAGTTTTTAAAATGGGCCACACTCGTTTTTCTTAATTTCTTCATTCACATCTTTAAAGCATCACCAGTTGCAGAGCAAATCCCAAATCAGGGGTGCCAACAGTGATGTCCCTACAGCTAGTTCTCTACCAAGTTTCAACTGGGCTGGGTAACCATGAGACTTTAGTTCCCTTGAACGTTAGTAGTGTTTTTGGTGGAAATGCAGCTATTGTTGCATTTACAGGATCTTTACTTCTGTAAGGATCATATAAAGAAGATATATATCTACTTGTACATCTTTGCATGATTTACTTAAACTGTTTTTAGTCTTGTTCTAGTCATGGCCTCTTTTCCAGTGAGCCCATTCTGCTATGACTGGTCAGCCTCCAGAAGCTGCTAGGGAGCCTGAGACCGTTTTCCTTTTTCTTTGTTTGTTTGGTTTCTCTAAAACGGTTGGTAGCATTGTAAATGGTGAATAAAACACACCATCATAACAATATCTAAATAACAGTAAACCACACGTGTGCCCTTAAAGGTTATCATTTGAATTAAGAAATAAATTACGACAAAAATTAATGCTCAGGTCATCTATGGTAGACTTCAGGTGGGTAAATCTGATGCCTCTGCCATTCTCAGCAGCATTCTCCTTTAACCACAGATGTGACGTCTGTGTTTTCAATCTGCAGTTGAACCTGGAAGCACATCAGGATACTGAAAAGCTTAATCAAAGTAGCTGGCACGATAAGTGCTGATACTGTAGGTGCTATTTACAGGAGTTTCTTGATTTTTTGGGGGAAACATATAAGCAGATGTCAGCACCAGGTTAGCTTAACTAAGCATAAACACTAGAATTTAGAGGTTATGGAAGCACAGTAAAATTACAAACACTGAAAACTTCCAGAAATTACATCTGTTTTAGCACATACATAAACAACGTATGCCTAATTAGCTGTTAATATGCCTTATTTGCTATGCACCATTTATTTTATCCACAACTATCTATAATTTCCATGCCATCAAACATCATTTCGAAATCAATGCCATATGTGTTTTCACAAAATCATGAAATAGTTTTTACACAACTATTATAAATACTGTCATCCTTCCTGTGGACAGCTGTTCACACACTTTTGGTGCCAGACTGAAGAATATTGGAAAAGATGATGGCATAGTGTAGCAAATTTTCTGATGTCCTCTTTACAGTGTGTGAATGTGTGTGTGAATAGGTGGATGACTGGATATGTAAAGCGCTATGGTGTCCTTAGGGACTAGTAAAGCGCTATATAAATACAGGCCATTTACCATTTACATCTCTAGCTTGTTGAAAAACTGAAATGGGCTGACTTTGCTTATGATCAAAAACTAGCAAGTAAGCAACTTTTTCAAACTGTGTTTTTGTTACGAATCAGTCCCACTATATGATAAATTATCATCCTGAAGAGTTGCGGCATTTGTTATCTTTGGAAAGAGGCCAGCTTACCCCTTCATTTCCAGTTTTTATGTTAATAGGCTAACTATCTTCTGCCTCCAGCTTTATTTTTACTGTACAGGCATGACAGCGGAATGAATCTTTCCATCTTGCACTCATTCAAAATGCAACAAAAGCACATTAACCCCAGATGGAAAATTATTCCTGCAGTGTTTGGCTGCAAATTGCATTTTTATCTGAAGAGAAAAAACACACTGATGGTTGAGCATGCATCAAGACACATAGAGACACATCTGTGTGACATTTATCAAGTTAAACTCAATGCCTTCTCTACGTAGACCTTACTATTTAATCTTTTTTTTTCTTGTTCAGTTTCACTCACATCTCCAGAAAGCTGACAAAACTGTTGCGCCGTTGGCATCTCACTCCTAAAAACCAAACTGAGAGCCACTTGCTTCTCGTGTTTGTGGTGCTCTTTTGGCAGCAGGTTAAGAGTAACTTTAAAGACAGAGTTTGAGGAATGTAGACAATGAAAGGTCCTCACATGTGTGTGCATGTGTATGTATGTGTGATATAGCATGTACGGCTGTTTGCCTCCTTTCCTTTTATGTGCACAGAATCTATGGCAACCCGTCACTGTGGCCTTCATGTTTTTGATTCCAAATCTTTATTTCTTTTTTCTTTCTTTCTGTCTTTCGTATGACAAAGAGAAAACTGCTACAACTGAGGCTACAAGTTGTTTTCTTGACTTGGTCCTTTCTCTCCAGGATAGTGATAAATATATATACTTTTATATTTCAGTGTAATAAAGATGCTATTATGTACTGTGTGCGCACACTCTGTTTATACGTGACTGTCTGTAAAATGTGCATGCTTGTATAGTGTACATTCTGTTTCAAAGGCACATTTTGCCCATTGCACATTTACTGCTTATTCAAGTAGCTGGTGTTTCTGCACAAATGACTTTGATAGACAGCAGACATGCTCTCAGGTTGCCCAAGTTTAGACTGAACAAAAGGAGAAGTCATGGTGCAGTCTTAACGGTCACTGAAATTGCTGCAGGATTTCTGCAGCTGCATGTCAAAAAATATTTGACTATTGCAGAATGTAATGGTGTTTGGATGTTTAGGTTTTTACATTGAGCATCCTTTTTATTGCACAATTTTAGAAAATATTAAAGTCTCCTCTAATAAATGTGATAAAATGGCAGTAGAGCTCAAATGTAGAGCTAAGCATAAGGAAGTTTTTACCATTATAAAAATGCATCATAAGTGGAAAAAGAGGATGTTGTAATCAGATTTGAAAAAAAAGAGCAAAAATCTGTTCAGTGGAAAATGATATGCTGATTTTAGTCAGTAGTGTGGGAGGAAAAGTAAAAACAGTGGTTCCTCTTTTTTCACGGTTATGTTTAATTTTTAAGTTTAAAGTGATAAATCACAACAACAATCACCTCAGTGCACTTTAAACTGCAAGGTAAAGACATTTTACAGAATTAGGGAGACAACCTCAACAATCAGACAGTTCCCAATGAGCAGTCACTAGTGTGTTAGGCAGTGTTAGGAAGGAAAACCCAGCAGGACAAAATCTGACAACCTCAGAGAGGAGCAGTAATCTGCCATAACCAGTGGTGAGGTGAGCATAGAAAGACACACCCAAATCTTACAGCTTGAGCTTAATTCACCGTCTTAAGCTTAAATCAGGATGACCTGCATGCATAGCCTGCCAACCAGCAAAGCACAAAACTGCAGATGGCCCACTGAAGTCCCACTTTTAATCTAATTTAATTTTGTTTACAATATGATGGTGGAAATTTATCCGACAAGAGTACTCTTAAACAAGAATATGAACTGTGACAAGACTTGATGAAGTGGAACTATTTGTCAAAATTCAGTTTCAACATTTCCATATATCCATTTTCTCAACCAATTCTGAATAATAATAAGGGGTAGGGTACACCCTAGACAGGTTGGCAGTCTATTGCAGGTCCTTCAATTCTGGAGCTCTTTCTGTACTCCATCCACCTAACCATTTTCTTCCACTTATCCAGTTGAGGGTCGTGGGGAGCTTGAGCATATCCCATCTGCTACTTGGCAAGAGGTGGGGTACACCCTCGACAGTAATTAATCTATCACAAGTAGTGATAGACGGATGCCTATCCTAGCTCCTGTGGCAGCTTGGATAGGCAAGGGGAATAGGACAAGTGGAAGCAATCACAGGCAGTTTATCCCAGGTGGATGGAAAATACTGGCAAATGGAGCATTCTTTCATCATGGGCATACTGTAAAAAGACCAAAACAGAACTAAATACAAAATATGAATTAATGTCAGAGCTCCATAATTTGCTGACCCCATGTGGTGAATAAATCATCTATAACAGCTTTAAAAAGAGACTTAACAGAGATAGCATGTATGCTTTTAGTCCAACTTAATAGAAATGAATACATTTATTACTACACATCGATCATAAGTATAGTTCTTTCTTTTGTTTCACCATGCATGTATCTATAGTCCAAGCCTGCGCTGCTCTACACAGGAGGACTGCACTAGATTCATTTATTACTTGTTTTAAACTTCAGGTTGCTACAACAGTCAAGGAGATCAAATCTTAATATTTACTGATCTCAAAGAGAAAAACAAAAGAAAAAAAAGGCATTGATTGTAACTCAATACTTACACCAAACAGAAGACCACTGCACCCAAGGAATTAAAAAATTAAGATGTGGTGTTCTCCCTCTGACCTAAACAAACATCACTGCCTAACTAAACCTAGCAGAAATAAAATTGTGAAAATAAAACTACCAGACACATTTGAAACAAGAACAAAGAATCCTATTGACATGAACTACCAAGAGATGTCCTCCAGCTCATTAACTCAACCAGAGAAACTTGAAAGAAAAGAGATCTAATTATAAGTCAAACATCATAGAGGAGGCCAGCAGGGAGAGGACAGGAGACAGAACACCAGGACCGTTACTTCCCTCCTTAAGTAAGTAGGTCTGTTGATATTTAGATTATCAAAATGATTAATCTCTGTCTAAACTTTGTTAAATAACCCAAATGTTTGATCTTTGGGCTGAAGGAAGAACAACATTCGGTGTATAACAATGCTCAATCAACAATCTCTTTATTCCATACAATTCTCATTATTCCATACAACACTTCTGGGTGTCCGCCAGATCTCGAAGTATCTCACCGTTTCTCACATGCTTATAGCTTCAGCACCCCTCCAAAGTCATAAAACCTAAACATCCACGTTCTTTCTCTCTTGGTTAGCCTAAGTTATGACCTTGGCTTCCTGTGCAGTATGTTCTGTTTTTTCTAATCAGACAAATAAGGCCATGATTCTCTGAAAACACTATTTCTTATAAATCAGCAGTATAATGCATCATAAAACAATGTAATTCATTCACAATAAATCAGCAACCTCCTTCTAAGTCAGGAGTAAAATGCAACCTAAAACTACATAATGATTTCACAATCTTTAATTAGAGGTATACGTGGCATAAGATAATATAATAATCTCACAACTTATAAAACACAGTAACTCTAACATTACACTTAATGTTACGGCAATTAGGATCCTTAAAGAAACATTCATACCCGATAGCCAGTTGTTATCTAATGATGCTAATTTGGGAAGACGTGTATCTGTTGCATCTGTCCTCTCCGTCATGTGATGAATGGCCTCTGACAGCCTCTGCGGTTAAACATTAAGACGGCACTAGTCCCTAATGGAGACTAACCAGGAGGCCGTGCACATATAATTCTCACAAAGTGCACAAAGTCCTCTCTAATTGGCCACTACTTAAATCTTGGGCATATATTTGGAAATCAGACAAACTTCTTCTCTGGAGAGAAACTTAGAAGGAGCCAGAAGGATAACTAAAGCTGAAAAAACAGTCACATCACACGATATTCTATGCTGTTTGAAATCATAACTGAGAATAACATAGCTTATTTACGCGGTGGGCAGAGGAGGTGACCAAAAGGTCACGCTGTCATATATTTAGACTAACGGGAACACTCTGATAACGTTTCCTAGACTGACAGGACCAGAGTTTATTCGCCAGTGGAAAACTTCATACCAGAGTACAGCTGAGCCAAAAGGGAATATTCCAACTTCTGAGTGTATTTTTCTCACCACATTTCCTCCTCCTCCTTCTCTTTCTCTCTCGGGGATCCAGTCAAATCCAGTCTGGATGAAGCGGACGTCTTGGTGCGAGATAATCGTCAGATGATATGAGTTAATGAGGCGGAGATGCAAGGAGACAGACTCAGACGTGCTCTCATGCCAGGACAGGTGTGTCACCAGTGAGAGCGAGAGGAGGAGAAAACGAAAGGCGCAAAGAGAATAAAGAGGGTGGTAGATATCAAGCGGAGAAGAAGTCACTTTCCAGGTTCTCGATATGGAAACCGGGCAGAGCGCACCGGCGTCGGACATGGGGGGAGACCACACAGCTGGGGTGTGTGTGGTGGAGCGGGACCGAGAGAGGGGCGACGTGTCCAGCCCCAGTCCACCGACTAAGCAGCGCTCTCTGCGGGTCGTCTACGTCCTGAACGATGGGCTTAAGTCGGTGATGGCGAGCAGCCCGGAGTCCGGAGCGCTGCAGTGTTTGCAGAGAGCCTGTGATTCGGAGAGCGCCCTGCTCACCACCGTCACCTTCGGAAGGTTGGACTTTGGAGAAACATCAGTACTGGACAGTTTCTATGATGCAGGTACTTCACAGGAAAGTTACACAAGAGGGAGGGCAGGTTTGCACAAGTCAGACTTCTAACTGCAAGTGTGCGAAAACTTTTTATTATTAAAACTAACTAAGCAGCTCATATAAAACTGTATCTATCTATCATGCAGACTATTCTTCTTTTCCTTATTGGTGTCGGGAAAGCTTTTTTTTGTTCTTACAGTAATTCTGGTTGTGGTGGTCACATGATGAGACACGTACCTGTATTGGTGTTTGGGTAGCATGTAATCTTGATGGTGGAAGAGGTACCAATACACAATGATAAAAATAAAATGGAATATAAACAAATATTCGAAGTAAGTACACAAGTGGTAAATAAAAATGTTACTACATAAGTGTCGAAATAAAAAGTGAAAAAAGAGGTTAAACTGAACTTCTTCAATTTAACTTAAATTGAAATTACTCAAGATATTTTATCTCCACCACAGTGTGAACACACTGTAGAATAAACTATAGACATAAAGCAAGAGCTGAACCTTTAACATACACTGCAGCATACTCCAGAAGGTAGGATAAATAAGACTCATGCTTGCAAGACTATGGTATGATCAGAGTACTTTTAGCTAAGTAATCTATGTTAATTCCTCATACACCATATGCTTTGATTCATTAGCACTAATAATATGTTTTTATTAAATCAGGGGTTAAGTTGCGTAATAGCTTGTGAGTGGTTCCTGACTGTTGTGTTACAACAGTTGTAAGTTTATTGTAAGCTATGCAGTGAGATCACTGTTATAGTGCAGCATGACTGTGCAGCATTACTACCCTGGACTGTGATTTCGCAACACTAGTAGGTTTTTTTCAGTAGTCAGTAATTTACTTGTAAACTTGTAGCCTCGTATTACATCATGACTTATCTTTTGCAAATAGGTTCATACAAATGATAGATGTCTCAAAGTTATACTAAAGTACTAAAATTACAGCAGTTGGGTATATATGCTTATATTTTTTAATCCAATACATACCTGACTCTACTTCTGTACTTCAGTAATATTTTGAATGCAGTAACTTTGTGTTTTGTAGAGGTACTTCTTCCTTTTTGCACCCTTTATCCTATGCACATACTATACACATACTCAAGCTCTAATCTTTCCAGCAGTAGGAACGTACTAATAGAAAAAGTTATCACTAAAAAAGGTCTGTCATGAGCTACCAAGTTTGCAGCACAATAGTGAAAGCTTTTCTGTATGTTCACACATATAATTCTGCACAACTTGTTGAGCTGCTTTCTTATTCAGATGAGATCTAATTGTAGTAATAGTGCTACATGTTTGATTTTGGAGGTTTCTGAAACCTCAGATATCCTGTTACAATCCTAAAGAAATGGTACAGATTCTTGTTGGGCAAATATGTAAACCAATGAAATATGGAGCCACTCAGGCTATTAACATGCCTTTGAAAGCTCCTATTTTTAGGGGGAACGAAACCTGAGCTCTTCTTTAATTGCGAGCTATTTATACTAGGCAGCACCACAACTCAGCTGAGGAAGAGCCAGGCACATGTATAAGTTTTAGTCCCCTCAGATGCCCTGCAAGCATAGTACAGGGAGTGCAGAATTATTAGGCAAATGAGTATTTTGTCCACATCATCCTCTTCATGCATGTTGTCTTACTCCAAGCTGTATAGGCTGGAAAGCCTACTACCAATTAAGCATATTAGGTGATGTGCATCTCTGTAATGAGAAGGGGTGTGGTCTAATGACATCAACACCCTATATCAGGCGTGCATAATTATTAGGCAATGTCCTTTCCGCTGGCAAAATGGGTCAAAAGAAGGACTTGACAGGCTCAGAAAAGTCAAAAATAGTGAGATATCTTGCAGAGGGATGCAGCAGTCTCAAAATTGCAAAGCTTCTGAAGCGTGATCATCGAACAATCAAGCGTTTCATTCAAAATAGTCAACAGGGTCGCAGGAAGCGTGTGGAAAAACCAAGGCGCCAAATAACTGCCCATGAACTGAGAAAAGTCAAGCGTGCAGCTGCCAAGATGCCACTTGCCACCAGTTTGGCCATATTTCAGAGCTGCAACATCACTGGAGTGCCCAAAAGCACAAGGTGTGCAATACTCAGAGACATGGCCAAGGTAAGAAAGGCTGAAAGACGACCACCACTGAACAAGACACACAAGCTGAAACGTCAAGACTGGGCCAAGAAATATCTCAAGACTGGTTTTTCTAAGGTTTTATGGACTGATGAAATGAGAGTGAGTCTTGATGGGCCAGATGGATGGGCCCGTGGCTGGATCGGTAAAGGGCAGAGAGCTCCAGACGCCAGCAAGGTGGAGGTGGAGTACTGGTTTGGGCTGGTATCATCAAAGATGAGCTTGTGGGGCCTTTTCGGGTTGAGGATGGAGTCAAGCTCAACTCCCAGTCCTACTGCCAGTTTCTGGAAGACACCTTCTTCAAGCAGTGGTACAGGAAGAAGTCTGCATCCTTCAAGAAAAACATGATTTCCATGCAGGACAATGCTCCATCACACGCGTCCAAGTACTCCACAGCGTGGCTGGCAAGAAAGGGTATAAAAGAAGAAAAACTAATGACATGGCCTCCTTGTTCACCTGATCTGAACCCCATTGAGAACCTGTGGTCCATCATCAAATGTGAGATTTACAAGGAGGGAAAACAGTACACCTCTCTGAACAGTGTCTGGGAGGCTGTGGTTGCTGCTGCACGCAATGTTGATGGTGAACAGATCAAAACACTGACAGAATCCATGGATGGCAGGCTTTTGAGTGTCCTTGCAAAGAAAGGTGGCTATATTGGTCGCTGCTTTGTTTTTGTTTTGTTTTTGAATGTCAGAAATGTATATTTGTGAATGTGGAGATGTTATATTGGTTTCACTGGTAAAAATAAATAATTGAAATGGGTATATATTTGTTTTTTGTTAAGTTGCCTAATAATTATGCACAGTAATAGTCACCTGCACACACAGATATCCCCCTAAAATAGCTAAAACTAAAAACAAACTAAAAACTACTTCCAAAAACATTCAGCTTTGAGTTTTTTGGGTTCATTGAGAACATGGTTGTTGTTCAATAATAAAATTATTCCTCAAAAATACAACTTGCCTAATAATTCTGCACTCCCTATAGGTAGGCCCGAGAGGATATAAAACTTGGCGGCAGATTGAGGGCATGTTGTTATTACCTCTGAGCTTCAGTAGAAAAAAATGTGGATTTTCAAGTCAGCATAATTGTCTGTACTTGCCTTTAACTGACTCATATACTGAGATTCTTCTATGCAGGAGGCTCTCATGGGTGAGTGGGTGTTGTTTCCTAGAAAGAAAAAAAAAAGATTTCTAGGAAAGGATAACATTCAATGAATACCAATGCCTTCCATCATGTATGTTCTTGTTCATGCTCATATCTTTCAATGGGAGAGCTCCCAACTGTGTCTCTTCTTGTTTCTTTTCAACTCCACTCAAAACATTTCCCACATTTAACGAGGCCAAAGATCACGGGGCAGATGCAGCACAAAACTCAAAGGCAGATGTATTTCAAACTCAGCTCATTTGTCACCTCTGCAAATTGCATCAATGTTAAAGAGCTATGCTCTTATGTTGTCACCTCCATCACCTCCTCCTTACAGACATTGCAGTCGTGGATATGAGCGATGTGTGTCGGCAGCCCTCCTTGTTTTACCACCTGGGTGTGAGGGAGAGCTTTGACATGGCCAACAATGTCATCCTATACCATGACACCGACCCCGACACTGCCCAGTCACTGAAGGTACACATGCACACTCTCCCATCAGTGTAACTAGTGTTCATGGACACCATTCTTTTACGTCTCCTTGGGACAAAATGATCTGCTGTGTTATTTACAGACTAACATGTCGTACAGTCAGTCCTACCAGCTGTTTAAAATAGCAATTCAGGAATAATACACTATGTCACTGTCCGAAAGTCTGGAAACATATTCTCACATGCTCTTTATCTCCGCACAGGACATGGTGGCACAGAAAAACACAGTAAGTTTCTTATGTGTGCATGTTTTATAAAGATTTCTGTGTGCACACCATCTGTTTCTATTTCTAGAGGAATATTCCTGGCAGATACCGTTCACCCCCATGCAGAAATGCAGACAGGAATGCATATATATATATATATATATACACACACACACTCTCACACACATTGTGTACAAGTACACACATGTTAAATTATGAATGGCCGGCTCGAGAACGAGAGTCATATTACTTGTTAGTTTTCCTAGAAACTGACCTTCACTGTATGTACGCTGTCTTCTTTGTGTATATGTGTGTTTGTGTGTGGAGTAGGCTGCTCGTCCTCCACCGTTAGGTTTTCCCTGGGTTCAGTTGCCTCCAGAATACAGAGGCTCTGGTCTGAGAAATAAAGTAGGTATCAGGCCTGCATCAAGGCATGCTGGGATATTCCCTAGTTGACTGATAATACTAACAGACAAGGAAGTGAGGATGGAAAACAATGACCTCTCCCTGGGATGTCGTGTGGTTAACAGATTAAAGCCCCTAACAACACAAAGGAAGCAATGGATAATCAGCTATAGCATGCTTTAAGAGTGCTGGATGCATGTGCGTTTTTGCACTAAATTAAATTTGCATCATCTCAGAAAGAATCATGGAATTGCATTTAATCCCACTGTGGGGAATTTACCTAAAAAGTGTTTGTGAAACAATCCTCACTGAATATAACTGAACAGAGTTTAACAGGAGAAACTTACAAGTGTAAATCAGAAGCAGCTAGTTGCTGTGGCCTAAAGTGCTGTCGTTCGATGCATGAAATCATGATGGTGACTGCTTTAAAATGATGTGTGGTGCTGTGACGACCATACTAAATAACTACAAATCTAGTGATATAGTTGTTAAATAAAAGATGTAGAAATATATGTTTTAAGAATGAACACAACAAAAAGACAGTCAGCAGTGCGTGTAAGATTTGTCAGTCCTGAAATGCTTTGCCAAATGCTTTTGTACCTGCAAAGCTTATCATTTCAATTTCAGATTTAAAGGTAATCACATTTGTTCATATGCAAAGCTGGAAGAAGAGGCAGAGGTTAGAGAGTGTTAGGTGGTTCTTAGTACATGAGGCTTATTACTTCTGGAAACCTTCACTGATGTAGTATGATGCTACCAAACAGTCTCAGTGGTGCACTGATCCTCTCATTAATCACTCTAATCCCTACTCTCACCTCTTTATCTCTCTCCACCTGGACTTCTTTTACACCTGGCATTTGCACAAAGCTGTCAAAGTGCTTTTCTTTCTGTAAACAACTTGTAATTAAACCTTCTCTCCTCTCTTTCTAGGCATCCAGTGGTAACTACTACTTCATCCCCTACATAGTCACCCCTAACCACGAGTATATGTGCTGTGAAAGCGATGCCCAACGGAGGGCAAGCGAGTACATGCAGCCCAACTGGGATAACCTGCTGGGCCCACTGTGCGATCCCCTGACCGACCGCTTCACCAGCCTGCTGAAGGACATCCACGTAACATCCTGGTGAGATACAAGTGAAAACAAGGGGCTGCTGTAATCCCACTATCATGGTTTCCCAGTACAGATGCAGATGTAGACTGTAAAGTGCAACTATGTTTATTTTTGCTGTACTCACACAACCAACGTAACAGCTATGTGTGCTTAAAAATCAAACCCTTCTTGTCTTTAGCTCAAAACACAGCCTCTCTCTTTGTGTGTGTGTGTGTGTGTGTGTGTGTGTGTTGCATCAAGTTTCCATTTCTAAGGAAATCAGAGGTTGATTAGTCAATACTGTGTCAGTCAACCACCTAACAGTGCTTCATGTCCGCCCCACCTTCCCTTCTGGAGCTTGGCAGAAACAGCACCTCACAGTCATTTACAAGAAAAGCACCCCCCCCCCACCCACCCAAAAAACAAACAAACAAACTACTAAGTAAGGAGTAATATAGGCTTTCAGCTAAATGTGGTGCCATACTTAGTTATGAAATGTAGTAAAACGGAAGTGTAAAGTAATAACGTAAGACAGAAGTTACAAAACACCATCTGAATAACATACTTAAGTATAGTATGTTATTACAGTACAATAAAAGTGCTTTATTTGGTGTGTTCTGGAAAGATAAATGTTAAATATATTGCAAAGTGTTGGAACATCAGCTTAATCTCAAATTAACTTAATATTTACTTTTAAAATGAGTCATTTGCTGTGTCAACACTGGTTAAATGAGTTGTCACTGGTAAATGTATCATCTTCATCTTAAAGCATGAACAAAAATAGCCTGTTCACAAGAAATATTAGGTTATAACAGAAATCGGTGTCAAAATTTCCACCTCCAATGTCGTGTGTAAGGGCACTGGTGTTATCTGCACACTCTGCACTGAAAATCAAGCAGATTTCATCCCTTCTGTATTACTGTGATTCATTCTTTGCTTGTTTAAGCAAAACCTGCTATGACGCCTCACACAATGTCTTCCGAGTACTTACGTCACACCCTTGCTGACTCAGCAGCACTGTCTCCCCATTAACTTCAGAGTCCATTTTAAGATTCTGGTTTTAACTTAAGGTGCTTCAAGCACCAGCTTACATCAGTGAACCTTTACATCCTTTTGTCTCCAGCACGTCCCTGAGGTCATCTGAGCAGGGCCTGCTAGCTGTGCATCATACAAGGCTAAAAGCTGATGAGACAGAGCTTTTCCAACAGTAACCCCCAGACTCTGAAAAGCTCCTTCTGAGCTTGTGATAGGTGGACTCTGTGTTTTCTATTACAAAACAGCTAAAAACGAATCTTTTTAGACTTGTGTTTGGCTACCTTTTGTTTTTATCTTCTGGTATTTTGTCGTGAAGCATTTTGTGATGTTAGGTGCTTTAGAAATAAAATTAAAAAGGAGTTGGAGGTAATTATTCTAGGGATGTTCCATGCATTTGTTTTGCACAATGCAGTATTCCGACTGTAGGAGTCTATAGTGAGGATCATTGTTCATAGCTTTTTGTTAGTACTACCAACTGACCATTAGCACTCAATAGTAATCTCATCAAAACAGTAAGTAATGTCTGTTTGCTGCAAAATAAGGGTTGGTCCACTAGAGGTCAAAAATTGTTCTTTAGATCAACATTAAAATGAAAGCTTCTTTTCTTCCTCTGTTCCTTGTCTGTGTACATATAGTGCTTCCTTTAAGGACACCCTGCTCAACGACATCAGGAAGGCTAGGGAGAAGTACCAGGGAGAGGAGCTGGCTAAGGAGCTTTCACGCATTAAACTCCGAATTGATAACACAGAGGTCCTAACACAGGACATTGTCATGAACCTGCTGTTTTCCTACAGAGATATACAGGTACAAACACATCAAACATGACCTTCATTTCTTTCTATCAGCTGGGAACTTCTTAAAAGTTATTACAGACTGAAGTTCAGAATGACATTTATATTCTAAATGCATTATCATTAGGTTTAAATTTAATGCCCCTTTTGTGGCTTCTCTGACAACCAGGACTATGATGCCATGGTGAAACTGGTGCAGACTCTGGAGATGCTGCCAACATGTGATCTGGCTACCCAGCCCATGATCCAGTTTCATTACTCCTTTGCCCTGAACAGGTACGCAGCAGCTCAATGAAACTGAACATTTTGATGCCCAAACCCTGTGGTAAAGCAGATTTATCTTCTTTAATTATTTTTAGGGATCCCACATTTTTTGTTTTTTGTGCCTTTATTTCACTGAGGACATTCATTCTAACATATCATATAAAATGCACCATAAATATGCAGTGTGGTGATATCAGGAGCTAAAAATGTAGTAACTGCATGTCAAAAATGCAACAGACCACAAGTCTAGCATTCTGTGAAAAATACATTTTTGTTGTTCAGGGAAAATTAAGTATACTGTATGATTTAACAACTTTAGCAGCAATAACTTGAAGTCTTCATTTTCTGTATGACGTTTTAGCCTTTCACAGCATTGTAGAGGGATTTTGGCTCAGCCTTCTTTTACATTTTCTTTAATGTTGCTTTTGTTCATTGAGGTTTACAGGCACTTGTTTATACACAGCTCTCTTAAGGTTCCCCCACAGTATTTCAGTCAGATTGGAGTCTGGACTTTTGCAACACCTCGATTGTTTTCTTTTTCAGCCATGCTGTTGTAAATTTTCTGCTGTGTTCAGGATTATTGCTCTGTTGCATAATCCTGCTTGAGCCAAGCTTTGGCTGTTGGAAGGTTACCTCACACTTACTCTAGAGTGATTTGGTATATAGAGAAGTTCATGGTCAAGTCAATGACTGCAAGGTGTCCAGGTCTTGAGGCTGCAAAGCAAGCCCACATCATCACCCCTCCACAACCATGCTGACAGTTGATATAAAGTCTTTATGCTGATATGCTGTCATTGGTTTTAACCAAACGTGGTGATGTCAAGTATGATCACATATCTACACTTTGCTTTTGTCTGTCCAAAGGATAATGTTCTGGTGGTCTTGCGGTTTGTTCAGATGGAACTTTCCAAACTTAAGCTGTCCTGCAGAGATACCTTCTCCAGGCAGCTTGTTCAGGCTTTCTCTCATTGTACTGTGATTAACTTTAACATTTAACATGCTAACTGAGGTGTTTAAAGTCTGTAGCTCTTGATTTTTTGTTTGAAGTTTCTCTAAACATTACAAGATCTGATCGTAGGGTGAATTTGCTAGAACAGCCACTCCTGTGTTAACACACACCCGAATACTCCAGGCCAGTAAACTGCCCAAACTGCTTTTGAGCAGGTAGTTAGGCTGATGATCAGTTATCAAGTGCATTTAATTAGCAACACCTGGCTGGTACTTGCACTTTTAATTCCTATGGAAGTAATAAAGGTGTACTTCTCAGTCTCATGAAAACGTTTTCCTTCATGTGCATGTGCATGTACGTGCAGGAGGAATGCTCCTGGAGACAGGGAGCAGGCTCTCAGAGTGATGCTGCAGGTGTTGCAGTCCTGCGAACATCCTGCACCAGACATGTTCTGCCTCTGTGGACGAATCTACAAGGACATTTTTCTCGACTCTGACTGCAAAGACACTAAAAACAGGGACAACGCCATTCAGTGGTGAGAACACACAGAAATAAATGCATCTTATTCACATCTTATTGTTTCCTTGTGTGTATTCATCTGTATTTCCTCTTCCACCTGTCAGGTACAGAAAGGGCTTTGAGCTGCAGCCCACTCTGTACTCGGGTATTAACCTAGCTGTCCTCCTCATAGTTGCTGGCCAGCAATTCGAGAGCTCCATGGAACTCAGAAAAATAGGTAACCTGATTCCCCCTTTGACTTGTTCTCAGCGGACTCTCAAGTCAATGTGAAACACCTAAGTTGTGTATTTTCAGCATTCAGTTTGCATTCAGTAGCTCCTTTTCTTGATATTTCTGTGGTACAAAAGTCAGCTGAGACCATGCCACTTCAGTTTCAATCAGACTGCAATTACAATGTTCACTTTTTGTCTTCTTATAATCAGGGGTGAGGTTGAACAGCCTGCTGGGGCGCAAGGGTTCCTTGGAAAAGATGAATAACTACTGGGACGTCGGCCAATTCTTCACCGTTAGCATGCTAGCGAGTGACATTCCTAAAGCTACTCAGGCTGCAGAGAAGCTCTTCAAGCTGAAGCCACCTGTTTGGTAAGAGAGAAGATCTTGTAAATATATAAAAGTTTCAATGTCAATGCATGTTTTTCATAATAAAGATTAGTTTTAAATTTTGGTCACATTCTGATCCCCAGGTCTCAATTTTTTAAAGATGTATTCAACTTTCATAGTTGTAGTGAAGTATCAGGACATTCATCTTACAAAAGTACATTTGTTTTTATAATGCAACTCTTTTATTTAAGTAAGCCCAAACATGCTACAAAAAAACAGTTTACGAAAACAAAATTTCAAGGAATTGTAAGTGTGATGCTTTTTATTTTAATGATTATAATTGGTTGTATTTTCTTCCAGGTATTTGCGTTCAGTAGTGCAGAACTTACAGCTGATCCAAAGGTTTAAAAAGCAAAATTTGGAGCATTCTCCTCAGAGAGAGAAACTCAACTTCTGGATGGACATCATCGTCGAGGCCACGCAGTGCACCACCAACAGACTGCGGTTTCCAGTATGTAAACATATACATGCATTCATGCTGAAAAATGATGACTGAGGGGTTCAAAATCAAATGTTTTGGTGTTTGTGTTTACAGGTGCTGATTCTGGAGCCCACCAAAGTTTACCAGCCATCCTATGTGTCTATCAACAATGAGGCTGAAGAGAAGAACGTCTCCATCTGGCATGTTTCTCCTGCTGAAACGGTCAGAGCATTGCCCATCTAATCATCTTCCTGTTAGGAATATTGTCCTCCGCTCGGAAAAATTCTAAATATTAAATAAAAATTAATTTAAAATGGTGAATGACTTAAACTAAATCAGACAACATGTATGCAAACAGAAGGAACTTTGATGTGAAATCTTCCATCACATATTGTGACTGAATAACACGTAATTACACAAACTCATTGCACCCTCATTTTGTCCAGTATTTTAATTGCACCCGAGTATACCAGGGTGAAGTACCACCAGTATTACCAGTAAACAACAAAAACCACCAAAATGCTATATCAGAATTTAAATTAGCCTACATCTTGCCTTTTGTTTAACATGCAGTGCTGATCAAACACATTATAGTGAAACGAAGTTTGATAACACTTCACATTAATTGTAGTCAAACATCTCAAGACAGGTGAACATAATGCTGCTTCATTGATTTTTAATTTTTTTTGTAAGGAGTACATGGAGGTTTGGGCTCAGATAGTTTTGGGATTCAAGTTTTATTTTGCATCCATGTGGAGTCTGTTTAAAGATTGTTGACTCATCATTGTAGAAAAAAAAAGAAAAAGTGTGTTGCAGACACTTAAAGCTGAGCCAGCATTAACTAAATTTGCTTCACCTATGCTAATTCAGAAATGCTAGAGGGCTGGAGCCGTCCAACTAAGTAGACAGAAACATATACATATATGCATATTTGTTCATTTACCTGCTAGAACCTACTGGAACAAAATGTTAGAGCTGAAACACTTTATTTGTTGATTGATTAACTTCTGTTTTTTGTTACAGAAAGGTATTCATGAGTGGAACTTCACTGCAATGTCCATCAAAGGCATTAGGTATACAAGAGACATGTTTGGGAAACAAATAGAAATAAATAGAAAACGTACATTTTTGTTCAATTCAAATTTCTCTTGTGGTTTTATGGGCCTGGGCTGCAATTGTAGTAACTCAGGGAACTCAGGAGTGGTGCAAACAAGCATATAAATTGTGGCTCCCTGCAGCTATATCCATAATACATGAAGTAAACAGAAGAACTAGCTGCCAGGAACATCATTAGGGATCTCCAGCTGACCTGTTCAGCCTCAATATTCAAAACAGTGACATATTGTGCAAAGCTTCAATTACTCAGTGCAACCGGAGGAGGAAGAAAGAAAAAAATGCAAATATCAGTAAGGATATTCCTCGTGGTTAATGGCCAGTGCTTACTGTGAAAAAACCCCCATCACCCATGCTCTTAAATACAATTTGACGATCCAGGTAAAAGTCTGGCTATAGAATAAAACAACTTTTTTTCGTGTTAGAATACAATCCCTCAACACAATTTGATTGTCTGCTCTCCTGCTTACCAATCTAAATTACTCATTTATATCCATGTATTATTATTATACTGTGAGCAAATGTAAGTTTTTTGCACGCTAATGAGATTTACTTTAATCTGTGAAAAGGACTGTGTTATAAAATACAGCATAAGGAAGAGTTAAATAAAATAAAGAACAGTGCCCAGCCTAATGCGGCCCTTCTGTCTGCAGTATCAGTAAGTTCGATGAGCGTTGCTGCTTCCTCTACGTCCACGATAACTCGGATGACTTCCAGATCTATTTCTCTACTGAGGAGCAGTGCGGTCGGTGAGGACAAACACCTCTAGATGTGTTTGTGTAGGTGTGTGTTTGTCATGTGTCCGTCCGTGTTTGTGTTTGTACACTTCATACTATATGCGCAGATGTGATCTGAAGGCCTAGAACTGTAAATAACTGTAATAATGTCTGTCTGGTTATGTGTTTCAGGTTCTGCTCCATGGTGAAAGAGATGATATCTGATGGTACTGGGAATGCTGTGGAGCTGGAGGGGGAGGGTGATGGAGATACGCTAGAGGTCAGTGTGAGCTTGAAAGTGTGCTAACACACACACACACACACACACACACACACACACATATGTGTGTGTGAGATATTTAATGTAAAATATGGAAAATATGTCATTTCTATGCCTGTTTTTCTGTGCTACAGTATGAATATGACACCGATGAGACAGGGGAAAGGGTAGTGTTGGGTCGTGGCACCTACGGAGTGGTGTATGCTGGGAGAGATCTCAGCAACCAAGTCCGAATTGCCATCAAAGAGATCCCTGAAAGAGACAGCAGGTAGGTTGACCTACCAACCTACATTCATGGTTCCAAGTCTTTTTGGCATAGCTGACAAAACAAAAGAAATGCATAAAATTTGCTTAATATATATAATAATTAAAATATTTAAATTTTACTGATGGAGAACTGATGGCAAATTCAGTTTTTTTCTTCCACATAAATAAAAGTAAATGCAGTAATTGCATTTAGTATATTTAAGAGTTTATTATGTTGTAGTAACACAAAGAGCAAACAGTCTTTATTTTACAGTTGAACTTAAATCACACAAAAACAAATAGGAGCTTGCAGCAATGTTTTACCAGTATTTAATTTGCAGCAAATGTGTCTGGATTATTGGACAATGAACAGATAATGTTATTTCCAGTGTTAATACCAATGTGAATGTAGTTAATGATAAAACAGAACCTACACAAATAACACACAAAGCAAGGGTACGAAATGCAATTTGTCTTTTCTGATGTCTGTTTTCTTTTCCGTGGACAGGTACTCTCAGCCCCTTCATGAAGAGATCGCTCTTCACAAGTACCTGAAGCACAGGAACATTGTTCAGTATTTGGGTTCCATTTCTGAGAATGGATACATTAAGATCTTCATGGAACAAGTGCCTGGAGGTATGTTTGTACAAACCACAGAAAGAGACACAATTCTGTGTAATAGAAGCTGTCTTGTGTTACCTCCTATTAGGTAGCCTTACTGCAGTATACATCTAGTTCAGCCTCAGTGAAAAGGCAAAAAAAATGTCTTAAGCAGAAAAACAACATATAAGATATTGTGTCTAAATGATGTTTTCTCTAAAGCTCATCTATTTCAGAGAGATATGCTTATGACCACCGAGTTGGTAATTAGTCTAACTAGCTGGGTGTTTTTCCACCTTTAAGATAGGCTTTGGACACGCCTTCTTTCTTTTCTCCAGGAAGTCTGTCTGCATTGTTACGGTCGAAATGGGGTCCTCTGAAGGAGGCAACAATTATCTTCTACACCAGACAGATTCTGGAAGGTCTCCGATACCTGCATGAAAACCAGATCGTCCACCGAGACATCAAGGTAGAAGGAACCCCGCCTGCCATGATACATCTTTGAGGAACACAGCTGTTACTTCTATAAAGTGAAATGTCATTATGACTGAATTTCAAGTTAAAATTATTTTTTAAAGAAACTTACAAGTAGTCTTAGGTTTGAGCTTGTGGATACAAAGTTGTCTTGTCTGGAAGAAAAGACATTAAAGTATTGAGCATTACATAGGATGAATGAGTTTCTTGCTGACTGAGACTATATGGTCGAGTATTGTGGTCCTCAAGTCCAACCTAAAACCATTCATTTGTGCACCATCATGTGGGATCTCAGGCCAAAGTCTGATGCACAAAGGCGACCACATACTGGACACTTATGTTGGTTCTCGTCCTCAAAGATGCACACTTTTCCACTTGGCTACTTTGTCTCTTATTCTCATAAGCTTGCAACCTGTTAGCTTCCATGATTTCCTATTGTTTTACATCAATGTCACATTTCTGGAGGGATTTTTTTCAGGGTGTCTTTAGTCAGCTTTGGTCATTCTTAGCTGAGACTGTGTTAGTTGGCATCTGAGCCTGCAAAAGTACATTCATGTTAAGATACATCAGTCAGTTTGACGTGCCTGAGACATAGGTGTTCTGAATTGGTCGAGAGTGAGCAAGCAGATAAATCAGAAGTAGGTTTATGGGTGAATGACTTTAGAAATGAGGCTAAGAGACTGCTGACAGCTGACACACAAGAGGGACCTGAGACACTGAGAGCCATAAATGTGTACAAATGGCAAAACTGCAGAGCTGGTCCTCGTACTGCAGGCGAAAAATTAGTAGACGAGGTGGGCCGACCAAAGATCCAATGAGAATGGGTTAGTGGGCATGCCCCTCAGAAAATCTCAGAACTCCAGGGAAACCTATCAAATCACACACATATGCATATGTATCACATAGGTGGAGAGAAAAAAAAAAGAATAACTAGAAAGAAACAGCACTGAAGATCAGCGGGAACAATGACAGGGCCAAGAATAGAGCCTCGTGGAACCCCATTACTGATGGGGAAGTACTTGGTGATAATTGGTGATAATTCTGTAGGCTTCAGTTTAAATAATAATGACCCACATAGTTCAATGCATTTAAATCTCTCCTCATTTGTTTCTTTTTAGGGTGATAATGTCCTAGTTAACACCTATAGTGGTGTCTTGAAGATCTCTGACTTTGGTACCTCAAAACGGCTGGCAGGAGTCAATCCCTGTACAGAAACATTCACAGGTAACCTTTTCGATCATCTTGCAGAATTTGAATTTTACAACAGGTTTTAAAATACATATAAACACCCATCAAAACCCATAAAAACATAAAAAAAACCCAACAAAAAAACTTATATATATATATATATATATATATACACAGTATACCTAAAACCTAAACAATGAGATTACAAAGGCATTAAATAAAAGAAACAGCCTTTCAATATTACAATATCTATAAAAAACAATTCATTATTGCTAGAATATAGTTTAACACGGTGGTTTCATCTGATGTACCCCGAGAGCCATGTGCAATGTACACAAACACACAAGTCTTCAAACTGTTCAAAAGTATTAGCTTACTATTAAAATCATTCATGCCCTACTTTTAGCTGCTACTCCATGTAACAGCTATTGGTGACTAATTTCACCTGTTTTTGTGTAGCTAACAGCCCAAAGCTGTTCATGTACCATTTGTTTATGCTGTTAGCTAACCATTTAAACTGTTCATTGTCTATGACTGACAGAAATTTCAAACAATAGCCCAGGGATTAAGTTGAAGTTTGTAATAACAGTAATCTGTTAAATGCTCCCAATTCTTTTGATCGTTGGGCTGAAGGAAGGACAATACTCGGTGTATAAATGCTCAATCAACAAGCTTTTATTCCATACAATTCAACACTTTATGAGCATAAACCATCCGGATGGGAGATGAATCCGCCTGATCTCGAAGTGTCTGAGCGTTCCTCCAATTCTTATAGCTTCAGCCCCCCTCCACCTAGTCATAAAACCTAAACATCCACATTCTTTCTCTCTCTCAGTGAGCCTAAGTTATGATCTTGCCTTCCTGTGCTGTATGTTCTGTTCTTTTCTATTCAGACAAATAAGGTGATGACTCTCTGAAAACAGTATTTTTTTATACCTCAGCCGTATAATGCATCATAAAACAATATCATTCATTCACAATAAATCAGCAGTCTAATGTAATACAAATCAGTTTAATAACTGTAATAGTTATCACCTTCTTCTTAGTCAGGAGAATAATGCAAACTAAAACTACACAATGATTTCACAATCTTTAATTAGGGGTATAACGATAATATAATAATCTCACAAATCCCACGAAGTTCTCAGACGTGAACAACTTAAAAACGTTCTGCTTGGAAGAAAAATGCACAATGAGCAATTTCATTTCTCTTTAACTCCAATGTCACAAAAAGACACACGAGCCCTGACCTGTCATAAACAGACTAATTCAGTCTGAGATGCATAAATGGAGTCTGAGATATGCTCACTCTCAGACTATGAGTGTAAATATCAAATGACCTTCAAAATGTCAAGAGCCACAATCAGCCTCTATGGAAACAGAGAGACACATGAGTGCATGCGAATGTACTGACATACACATTTATTGGCCATCTGGCCTTCTCCAGCAGCCAGCAAGGTGTGTAATTAGATTAGCTAATCAAGCAGAGGCAGAAGGGTGTTTACCTTTCATTAGGAGCTGTCTGTGTGTGTGTTTCCTTATCCGTTTCTTCTCTGGAGCATCACTTGCTCTTGTCTCACTCTCCTTTTTTATAGCTCTTGCTGGCTCTCTATTTACATCAGCATTTGGAGCAAATGCCAATCTGCACAGAATTTCTGAGCAGACTGGGAGACAAAATAAAATTCTTCTGAAATCTAGCTATCTTTAATCTTCGCCTCAGATTGCTCTTTGTGTGCAAGGCCATGCAATAAAATGTCCAGTCAGGGTATACACTGTTATAAAAATATTAGCTAACAGAAGCAGCCTTTTGCTACTTCATAGTCTTGGTTTGCAAGTAAAAATGGATTTGTTGACTCTCTTGCATCTCTTTCTGTGTTGCAAATGCTTACACGATATACTTCTCTACTTGAAGGTACCTTGCAGTACATGGCTCCAGAGATAATTGACAAGGGCCCTCGAGGCTATGGGGCACCAGCTGACATTTGGTCCCTGGGATGTACCATTATAGAAATGGCCACTGGGAAACCTCCCTTTCATGAGCTGGGGGAACCACAGGCAGCCATGTTTAAGGTAGACACTGAGCTTATTTGTGTTAGTTTGCGTATTTACTTATGAACCTTTCCAGCCTTCAGCGGTCCAGTTATTTGCAAAACACATGTTTATTTTCTTCTAACACTAAATCTCTGTGGTCTCTCACTTCAGGTTGGCATGTTTAAAATTCACCCAGAGATTCCAGAGTCTTTGTCACAGGAGGCCAAGTCATTTATTCTACGTTGCTTTGAGCCCGACCCTCACAAGAGGGCCATCGCCTTGGACCTGCTCAGAGACACTTTTGTCAAGCACAACACCAAGGGCAAGAAGAGTAAGATCGCCTTCAAATCACCAGGTAAATACAGACATTACTACAATGCCACAAAAATATCATCACATTTCCAAATGGGTTTTACTGCATGATTTTTGTGATGCTCATGTAAATAGTAGTGCTATTTGATTAAAAAAAATACAGGTGAGAAACCAGTAATATCCAAACTGGTTTTTCTTCCCTTTGTGTGAGGTCATAAAACCACATATATTTCTCACTGTCACAGCTGAGCAGCCGGTGCTTTTCAGATGTGAACCCAAATGCAGACCCAGGAGAACAGAACTTGAAATCAAACAAAGAGCGAGCCTTTATTTGGCTGATGGCGGGTGGAAACATGAAAACTAAGGAAACTATGATACATGATGACTCGAATAACAGACTGACTATGATTAACTATGACATGGATAACAGACAACGCAACACTGACAAAGAGAAACACGGGGCTTAAATACACTGAGGGATAACGAGGGGAATGAGACACAGGAGGAGAGCACAGCTGGGAGTAATCTGACATGACAAGACCAAGATGAAGCAAAACTCAATACATTGACATAGGACACAGACTTTCAAAGTAAAACAGGAAACATCACAGACACAGACTTGACTAGGATACAGTTGACCGTAACCATGGGTCACAGAAACAGAGCCCAAAAGACTAGAAAAGATAAACGATGACAAAATCAAAATTCAGTAATGATACAAAACTTAAAACACTGGGTCACTGACCCTGGACTGTGACACTCCCACCCAATCAGTGAAGCTCACACTATGTCACAGAAAATGACATTATTGCATTTAGGCTTCCTTACCCTAACCCTCAACATTTGACCAACCACCACAGTGGATTTAAAAAAAAAAACAACATCATGTGATTAAAGCTATAATTCAATTTAATTCAATTTAATTGCAAGGTCAGTCTCTTAATTGCCCCTGTGTTTTTGCCTTTTCAGTCTTCTGAATCTGAATCTGAAAACTAACATTAACTTGTACCAGAATGATGGGAAGATAAATATGTCGAGAAGGAGAGAAACAGCATTATCCAAAGCATATCTGGCAAATATCGTAGAGGCAGTGTTATGGTAGTAGGCATGTAGCGCTGCCATTGGAGCTGGGTCACTAGGTTTTATTGATGGTGTGATACAAGTAGCAGGATGAAATGCAATGGTGAATGGCCATAAAAAGTCATATAATAAAGTTGAGTATGGGTAAAGGACAAAATGTCCTTATGTGTGAGTGTATTAAGTTTTAATTGTCTTGCCCATGTCTTATTCCTATTCTTCTTTTTATGTATTCTTCAGACTATATCCCTAACATCTCCCTGCCAGTGCAGGTGCAAGGCGAGGCCGCTGGCAGTAGCAGCAGTGAGCATGGCTCTGTGAGTCCCGACTGCGACGCAAAACACGACATATTCTTTGACAAGAGGAAAAGCTCTGGCTCCAAGAATCTGCTCAAACCTCCCAGTTCTAACTACCTGAGGTGTGTCTGAAACCACATACTGAGATTTTGCATCAGACTGGGATCGGATGGCATTAAGAAAACTGTTTCCTTTTAAAATATTGTTTTACAAATTATTAGAGCAATGAAACAATGTGTTTCTGCAAAGAAATCCTGCTGCTGGTGCTGAAGCTCAGATCATGTGAAACGATGTAAATGAACGAGTGCATCTGTGTGTGCAGATAGCAGGTGGCCTTATTGCACTCACACCGTCCTCCGCTGCCTTTTACAATACTAATTTAACGAGTCCTGATAATTTTACAAGCTTCAGCTGGTGGCTCTGCACACATCAGTCGAGCACCAATGTGCACACATGCATGCACGTCACGCAGCGCTGACTCATGCTACTTCTGCACTTTCCTTTGCACACAGAGTAGCCAGGAGAGGCTTGTATCTGTAAATAAATTAAAGAGCACACTGCTGTAAATCATCTGTTCACTTCATGTCTTGTTTTATGTGCTTCTCAGGTAACTTTGTGTGTGTGTGTATGTGTGTTGCAGTGTGCCTGATGAGGGTTCAGTATCAGAGGACCGCTCTGTTCCCCCATCTCCTGAGGACAGGGACAGTGGTTTGTTCATGCTAAAGAAGGACAGCGAGAGACGGGCCATTCTGTACAAGGTCCTCAATGAAGACCAGGAAAAGGTCATCTCCAACCTCAGGGAAAATCACATGCAGGTGTGTGTGTGTCTACTTGTGTTATATATAGAGTGGAGATATAAGTCTGGTTCCAGAAGCACACTCGGGGGACATATATTGTTGTGGAGAGAAAGGTCTGTTCACCTGAGCAAACATGATGACTCAGCTTTCCTGGAAGACCCAGTTTAACGTTTTAGTTATAAAAGTAGTGGCTTTGTCTCCAGGAAACAAGGGCAGATCATAAGCCACATTTTACAGGTAACTTCTGCTAATCACAACCTGCTTTGGAGCAGTTTATGTTGAGAATTTAATATAGGCTGGAAATGCCACGCTTTCACTGATTCTTTTATTTACAGCACTGTATAAGTGTGGTGTAGATGTTCTGCTGAAGGAATATATTTTATGTATATAACCTACAGAGCCATACATACTAACACAAATTGCAGTTTTTATCTAGAAATTTTTGCTACCTGCTCATCTGTTAATGACTCTCGAGTAGACGGTGTCCCAATGATCCATTTTGTGCAGAAGAGTCAAGTGATACATCAAATCAAGTGCACACAGAGCTCTAAGCATAAAGCTGGGGTTAATGGGAAGAGTTGATAACCACCGTAATGAAATCTGGATCATGATACCCCAGCTGGGGTTTCAGATTTTACCAAACCAAAGAAAGCCTGGCTATGTTAGACTTGCTTCATATTATACCCCTATGATCTATGTCTGAGCAATTTGCAACACAGATTGTCATTACTGTTTCACTACCATGAATCCAGTGCAGTCACAGGGAGCCTAATTGCAATCTAAAATAACTGTTGTTCCTGATTCTTCCATTGGGGGGCGTAATTGGTCTTTCAGAATACTAATATCCTTCCCTAGATAAAGAAATGTACTTTATTGCACAGGGTAAAATCCTAAAAGATAAAGATACAACCCAACCAGGAACAAAAATCTACAAAATCACTTATAATTTTTAAATTTTTTATAATAATCTTAATAATATGGGCTTGTAATGCTACAGTTATTGATCACTAGGCTTAAATTGCACACTCTGCTAAAACTGTGTGTAGGGTAGCGAGGATCTCCAGCTGTCCATCGATCACATCAAGCAGATCATCTGCATCCTTCGAGACTTCATCCATTCCCCGGAGCGGCGCGTCATGGCGGCCACCATCTCCAAGCTCAAGCTGGACCTCGACTTTGACTCCACATCCATCAACCAGATTCAGCTGGTGTTGTTTGGTTTCCAGGACTCGGTCAGCACTAACCCACACCCACACACACACACACACACGCATGGTTTCATTCCAATTGTTTCATTAGAGAGCAATTTGGGGTTCATTTTCTCGCCCAAGGATACTTTGGCACGCAGACTGGAGCAGCCAGGGATCAAATCACCAACCTTTGATTTGTAGATGATGAGTGCTACCTCCTCTGCCCTCCCCAGAAAGAAGACTTCAGTTCAGTTTACTTTCTGTACCTTTCGTCTCTGACAATAATGACAGTTTGTTTTTTAATTGGTGTCCTTAACTGCCAATTAAAAAGGCCCTAAAAAGTATTTCCACGTTTTCCACTAGACATCTTGCCAAAAACAATCGAATAAATGTACAACCAGCTATAGTGAGTGTGGAATCTTGTGAGTGTTGAAAAAAAAACTACAAATAAAAGTGTCTATACTGTAAATGTCTGTGCGGACCTTCTCAGGTGAACAAGGTCCTGAGAAATCACCACATTAAACCCCACTGGATGTTTGCCATGGATAACATCATCCGACGAGCTGTGCAGGCTGCAATAACCATCCTTATACCAGGTGGGCATCTCTGGCAGCTGCAGCCTGTCATAAGCTTTTTACTCCATCTAGTGGACATTAACATCCATGCTATTTTACTTTTCCGATTTATGGTTTAGTAGTTTAAGTAGTAGAGTGCTCGCAGAAAGCCAACAACATAACATCAATTACCTTGACCTATGACTTTTTTACTAACACAATAGAGCTGCAGACCCACTTTGGCCCGGCGTCAGAGTGTGAGGGAGCAGAGAAGGAAGACGAGGTCGATGAGGAGGAAGCAGAGTTTGGACCCATTTTAGTGCAGCAAACTGACGAGACGGGGACAACGTCCGATCACACACACTCTGCGGTCAGCACTGTGAACTCCTCCCACTCCCACGAACATCAACGCTCACATCATCATCTAGGCGCCCAGCTGGGCAGGCTCAAACACGAAACCAACAGGTACCCACTTAATTAAATGTTTTGTTTACCACGGTTAAGGTCAGGTGGAAACCTTCACAGGCTCATGTGGAATTTTCCACTTGTAACTGAAGCAGGAAGCGGAAAACAAGGACAGAACGTGAGGTTACAAGCATACCCACGTACACTGTCACTATCTCTTCAGGGCTGTTTATGATAGGTGGCTGACATACCCACAGGGGCATGAAATGGAGCAAATTTCTGCACAGTCCTAATACACAAAACAGTATGGTGCCAGTAATCACCTTAATCAGATGGTAATTACTGGCACCATGCTTCAATGATACAGAGAGGGGTTTTCCTCAGCTCTTACATTTGCATTTCAAGTTGTTTTGTTTTTCCTTACTGGCTCACAAATGCGGTCATGTGAGTGGCATCTATCAAACGCAATAATGTCTTCATTCATACCATCAAGAGACATGTGATCAGTGATTTCATCATCACCTTTTTTTTTAGCTTTTCCTTTACTGCTTTTAGCTATTAGTAACTTCAACTTAAGACGCTTTAGTTCATTACTTTAGATTTAATCTTTTTCAGCCATTCATTCAGATTTTGGTATTTGTTCTCAGCATTTCTGCTTCATTTTTGCCTCTCAAACACTCTCAAACAACACACCTGCAGCTGACTCTCTGCAGACTTTTGAATTTTTAATTGAGATAGCCTCGTGGAAACTTTATTAATAAGTACCACAGTGGAAATGGGACTGCAAAGAACAGTCTGATACTCATGTTGACTTTGTAAAAACTGCATCTGCACTTTAGCCCTGTGCTTGTACATGTCGATTTAGTCATAATGTAAAAATCTACTTTTAGCTGCTTACTGCATGTTTGATTTGGCATGGTTTTTACACTAGAGATAATCCCAAAGGCATTTATGTCTCCTCCTGAAATAGAACTGGGGATTTTCGCTTGTTTGACAATTGTGTAATGCACTATAATGCGATTCTTGTATTTAGCCGTTGTACTGTGTAGCTATAGCTCCTACCAATAACTGACATTAATGCGTGTGTCCAAATCAGTTCCACTATGGAATTTCAAAGCAGGAAGTTTCAGTATAAAATAGTTTGTCCAAACATCTTTACATTGTGTATACCAGGAGAAACTATAGAAATTAACTTAACAGATATTATTGTTGTTGCAGGCTGCTGGATGAGCTGCTACAAAAGGAGAAGGAGTACCAGCAGGTCTTGAAAGCCACCCTGCAGCAGAGAACACATGATTTAGAGTTGGTCCGAGTCAGACACAGACCCCCAGGTAAACTGAGTCACTCACACACTCCCTGCTAAGAAAAAGTGCCATGTTTAAATATGCTTAACTTTTACAATCTGACTTCTAAACTGGTTCCATAAAAGACTTATTTCTCCAGGGAAGAAGGCTAGGAACATTTTGAAGGTATTTGCATGTTTAAGATGAGACTAGATAATAGAGATTTAAGTAAGATTTAATGTTATTTAATGTTGTTAATTTGTTGCAATTTCTGAAAAAGAAGTATTGTAAATCAGAGACCACAGTCTATAAAATTAGACCCTGTATCCATATCCATAAGGAGTTAGATCAGGAAAAGAATACTGGATAATAATGTTAGGGTTGAGTTAGGTTGGGATTCAGTTGTGGTAACACTATATAATTTATATATTTATTTTTTGCATAAATGTATGATAATATTCCACAGATAATATTGTAAATAATTCAGCACTGCTGACATGTGCTTGACACTTAGTAGGTTGTGTTTTTACATCTGAAATGTGATTCCCGCCCAAAATAAAAAGGAATGTAAACTCGTAACCAGATATGTAGGTACTACGACTGCTAGCATGAGGCTTCTAATCTCAAACAAATTAATGCCAGATAGCCAAGAGCAATAAACTCTACCAGCATCTGAACAAAGTTTAGTCACGGGAAGATTTCTGGGCTCCATGGAAAAGATAAGGTAGTGAATGACCACACAGTCTGCAGGAAGAGCTGAACAAGACTAGAGCCATTGTGAGAGTGAAGGCTTCAGGCCAGAGCCATAAAATGTAATTTCCATGGGTCAGGATGCAGATGGAGATGGGAGTGATCCTGTGTTGCATTGTCCAAATAGTTGTGGATGGACCTGTATTAAGTCCTAGTTATCATTCAATTCATTCTTAAAAAATGTTTGTTCTAAACCTACAATGTTTGGAAACCTGTTGCTCTCAGTGGTAATGCTTATGGTATTTTTTTGTGGAAATCTGAAAACCAAGAATTCCTCAAATCCTGTTTCAGGCTTTGAATTAAATCTTCTGCAGATGGGATCAGAAATTGTAATTGAGAGTTAGTTACTCTACACTCCACCAGTATAAACAGTGAAAAAATACAAAATGCTATAGCATTTTTAGCAGCTTCTATTGCACATTTCTATTTCTATTAGTAAGTTAATGATATAGGGCTTATGTTCACAACTGCTTGATCGTGATACAAAAACACTTTTTTCTTCTTCTGTTATGAAAAAGAGGAAGTAGGGGGAAATAGATTGTACAGCTTAATCCAACAGGAAGGTTTTAAATCTAAACAAATGCCTTTCCCTTGAATCTTTCTCAAAGACATTATAGCCTCCTTACCTAAGACTCTATTCTTTAGTGTAATTAATCTCTAATCCAGCTGGTTTAAAACCCTCCTGAGCGCCTAATGGAAATTTGAAAGTGCAGTCTCTCACACACTCTAATTTATTTAGAGTGCTGCACCCAATGATAATGATAGGTATCAATTTTATGTCCTCTACTGATGATCCATATATTGTGAGAAAAGACTTCTTCCACTTCCACATATTGCAGTTCAAATATTTGGGGGTCAGACAGTTGGAGCAGCAGAACTTTACGTGGTAATGTGTATATATTTCAGATTATCCTGTGAATTTAAGAGAGAGCTGTGCTTTAATTAGTGGTTTGAGTTTGGCTCTTTGCCGGGGACTTTTTCTCGTTGCGGCTATTTTTAAAAGCCCCCGGCATTATTTTGAAGTCCTTGTCAAGTTTAGTGTACATCTCTTTGAAGTTGCACGTCAGCCTGTAGCTGCTTGTGCAGCTAGTTTGACATGTATAGGTGCCAAAGTGATGATCTAACATTCTTGTGCTGTCGTCATGGAGAAGAGATCATTAACCCTGTCATGCATGAATTATGACAACCTCAATCAGGATTTTTTTCTTAAGTATCTTATTTATCTTTAGGCATGGAGGATGAATTAAGTACTTAAAAGAAAAATCCTGATTGAGGTTGTCATAATTCATGCATGACAGGGTTAAATAACAGTAATTACAATGTAACACGTCATCCAAGTATATTAACATTAAACGACCATTGGGTGGCAGGGTATGGAGTGACACATCAGTGTGCAATGTAGTGTTTTATGTGCAAGTATACCATCAACACTGACACAAATACAAGAAAACAGCCTTTGACTGGCTGCTCAGTGTAGTGACCAGAAAGGGTTAATACTGAAGATCAACATGTACTTTGAGCAAAGTGTTCTTATACCTGTCGTTTCAGACATTTCACCTCCATCCATCCACCACATCCCAGCAGACCATGAGCCAGACAAGCAGCTCATCGACTGGCTGAAAGAGCAGGGCGCAGACCCCGACACCATAGACAAGGTTGAGTATCTTTATATAGGCCATTAGTGTGCAGCTTATCATTCTAGTGCACCGTGGCAGTGAAGTGTCAATATAAAGTAAGAGTGCTTCTGTTTTGTCCTAGTTTGTTCTTGAGGAATATACACTGACGGACATTCTTCGTGACGTTACCAAAGAGGACCTCCGGTGCCTACATCTACGGTATCTGCACATAAGTTATATAAAGCTAGTCCTGCAGTCTGAGAAATAAACACATTTCATAAAAGTCATACATTTCTTTCCAAGTACATGAAGAGTAAATCTTCATCATTGCCTCCTTGACATTTACCTTTTATAGGTCACTGACTTTCCAAACTCCTCTGATGTTCCAGAAAACATTAGAATGGTTAAATCACACCATTTTTCTTCCACAAGGTTAAATGGTATCTCACTGTACGAATAGCCTCTTCTGAAGTGGTCTGATGTCATTTTACCGTTTATAACTGCAAAAGTCTTTTAGAAACTAGGGATGCTGCTGACCTCGGTTATCTCCTGTCACAGAGTAATAGGTCAGAGTTAAATAAAGTCAGACTTTTGCAAGCATACAACAAATGTTTGTTTTGCAGCTATAAAATACTTCAGAACTGTTGACCCATTGCCATTAGCTTCTCCCATGGCCTATAGTACTGCATACCAACTTAATAGATTAGCCCCACAGATTACCACTTATCACAAATATATGATTTAGCATTTTGACTCAGTAAAACAGCAACATTTTAACCAAAAACAATGACAGATTGAATGGTTTTGCTTTGTGACAAACCATTGTTTCATATGCTCTGGCAAGATTTCCCACACAAGACTGCTGTACTGATGTGTTTGATAAGACTTTATCATCCTTTTTTTTACCTCAAAGGACATAAGCGATAAGAGAGTTAACCTTACAGCCTTTTTTACTGCCTTTTTCAAGTTATACTTTTAGCTAATAATTAACATGCACATGTAGGTGTGATGTGCTGTAACAACATCTATGCTTCCTTTCAGGGGCGGAATCCTCTGCCGGATCTGGCGAGCCATCCAGCGGCACAGAGAACGAGACAGGCTGGCCAACGACAAGCGCTCAGAAAACAATGCATGATGGAGTAGAATTCTGTTGTGGGGAAAACACGCACATGTTCACACATTACCATGATCTCTCCTTTTTCTCTGACTCTACGGTGCCTTTATAAAAAAATGTTGTTTTTGTGTTGTATGTACAGGACTCACTGAATCCACGTAGAGTCCGACTTGACCAGACCAAAGTGCTTTAGTGCAGGCACTACTGTGTGTACCTTTGTGCTTGATATTTATGAAACATGCTCCCCTAATGTTTCTTCAGAGCATTGATTCTCAAGCTTTTTTGAAATGTTCACTTTCAGGAGTGCCACAATTTTTGTATTTAAACAAGCACTACAGCCCTGAACTTTTTAGGGACTTTTCAGAAGTCACATGTGACCTCTTTAACTTGACTGCTCCCTGGTACAAGCACGTCATGTGGCATTAACGGGTGTCATGTTTACTGCCTTCACCTTCAGCCAAGCTCCAAATATGCAAATGTTTCTGGAGTTTGTTTCTGAAATTGTGCAAAATTCAAGAATGACAATAGGTTTAATTTCACATTGTGTCTTTGGCCATCCTAATGTCAAGGCTCTGTTTCTCCCAGAAGGACATGGCTTGAGAACCACTGCTTTAGGATGTTAAAATCTGCTGTATATTGGTACAGTCAGCTGTGCTGTCTATGATGAAAAGAGTCCTCAGCATTGAATGAATTTAGGTATCTGCTGTATTGCGTTCTGCATCTTTTAGACTTGCATTCTTCTAAGCAAACTGTCCTGCTTAGCTTAAAATGTTGTGTCTCTAAATATACATTTCAGCCTAAAGCCTTAAATTAAACATAATGTAGCATGCACATATATCACTGCTGCTGATCACTGCCTTTAGATTTTTATGCATGTTATTTATTAGTCGTAACTACTCTCTTGTATTCTCTATCTGTATTTAATTTATTTTTTATTCCACCTGTCATATTATATGTTCTTTACAATTCCAATAAACCTGGGAAAAGCAACATTTTTGGCTGATTTGCTTCAGCATCACCTCTTGGTTTTCAGGTATTTGTCCGAGGAAGAAATGAGTCCGGTCATTTTCCGTGTTTCCGCCAAATCATTAATGTTCGAATTTTCTGGCTGTTTCATTTTAAATGTTTTAAAACAGTGTTTAGGCCCATCAGGGAAAACTACACCACTATGCAGGCAGTTTACATAAGACTCTTTAGCAGTGTGCATGGTTCTGCTGATTCTGCATGTCTGTCGTCTATTCACCTGCCTGAAACCGGTTTACCAGCCCACAGATGACCTTTTATCTACTTTGTAGGTACTTGTTTGAAACTATTTTTTTGGGATTGTGTCACCTTACTCGCTGCACACTGTAAACCTATCTTTTAATGTACATTCTCTAAGTAAATTGTGATCTGTTTAGTTAAATATAAACCAAGAGTTGCCTGTTATCTATAAGAGTTACCTTCCAGATAGCACGTTATTGTATTTTGATGAATAGATCTGAAGAATTATATTGTACTGACAGGTATGATTTATTTTTTAGGGCAAAAACCCCATAATAGTGAGAAGAAAGAGAAGAGCGCAAAGGGAGGAAGAATGGAGAGAGAGAGAGAGTTAAATGATTATTAATGATTAAATGCAGTAAAATCACACGGGAAGCGAAAAAGGCTGAGAAAAGAAATGCTCAGTGCATTATGAGATCTTTAAGATATAATGGGGCCTGATTATTTGAGACCCTTTATAGTCTATAGAGAAAAGCCACAGTTTAAGACTACAAAATTCAAATTAAAAGGAATTCAACCACAGGATGATTCATTTAAGAGGTGTCCAGCAGACAGGTGGCTTAACAAAGAAAAGCTCTTCCCATTTCATGCTGTCAGCAATGGCTCCACATAGAAGAGAAATGTCACAAAATCCAAGAAAGGAAATCATTTCTTTACACAAAAAAGGTGAGGACTACAAGAAGACCGGCAAAGGTTTACATATCAGCCAAAATACTGTAGCAAAAGTGATCCAGAAATTTAAGAAAGATGGAAGTGCAACCATCTTACAGAGACGTCCAGGCCGTCCACGGATGTTAACCTCTCGACAGGAGTGTCTCCTGATGAGAAGGGTTGAAGAAAATCACCATGGAAGTTCACTGCAGTTAGCTAAAGCGGTAGAAAGCCAAACTGGAGTGACCGTTTCCTGTGACACCATACAGCGCACACTGCAGAGGAATGGCATGCATGGGTAATGTCCACGAAGGAAGCCTCTCCTAAAGCCCATGCACAAAAAATCATGGCTAGAATTTGCTAGGGCCCATGCTGAAAAAGATGAAGTCTACAGGGACTATATACTCTGGAGTGATGAGACAAAGATCACTGTTTTTGGAACTAATGGTTTCAAAACTGTATGGCGTCGTAAAGGTGAGGATTTCAAAGAGAAATGCATGGTGCCTACAGTGAAACATGGTGGTGGCAGTCCTTATGTGGGGCTAAGTGAGTAAGATAAGATAAGATAAGATAAGATAACCTTTATTAGTCCCACACGTGGGAAATTTGTTTTGTCACAGCAGGAAGTGGACAGTGCAAAAGTTATGAGGCAAAAATTAGAATACAATAAGAATAAATACAGTACACAACTGTACAGAATAGAATAAAATAAAATACTATATACAGTAGAATAAAATAAAAATAAATATACAATAAGATAAAAATAGAATACAAATACAAATACTATATACAACTGAGTAAAAATACAAGTACTGCTGGTGCTGGGGAGCTGCATTTCATTGATGGTATCATGAGCTCAACAATGTTCTGCTCTATTCTGAAGAAGAAGATGCTGCCATCACTCCGTGCACTTGGTCGTTGTGCACTTTTCCAAAAAAAGGCAATGATCCAAAACACACATCTAAAACTACTGTTGCATTTCTGAAGAAGAACAGGGTGGAGGTGAATGAACAGCCAAGTATGTTTTCTGATCTGAACCCAATCGAACACCTGTGGGGAATTCTGAAGCGACAAGTTGAGCATCACTCTCCATCTAGCATCCAGGCTCTAAAAGAGGTTATTCTGGAAGAATGGAGAAAGATAGATGTTGCAATGTGTCGCCAGCTTCTTCATCCCATGCCTAGAAGACTTGGTGCTGTCCTTGAAAATCACAGTGGTCATACAAAATAGTAGATGTAGCAGTTTTTGTTGCGGGGTGTATTCATTTTTGTGTCAACCAATTTGGTTAAAACTGAAGATTTTGTGATCTAAGTTATAATATTAACCTTAATTTCATGTTATGGAGTTAAACAAATGTTCAATAAAACTCAGCCTTGTGAAAAGTTTGGAAATTGTTCTTTTGTTCATTGAGCAGCTCATTAAATTTGTACTTTTTAAAGCGGGTGTACTCATTTATGCTGAGCACTGTATATATTATATAAAGAAGGATGTGCAAGTTCTCACCATGTGTGAGCTATGCCATGCTATGTCAGGGCTAGCTTAGCTTAATAAAACACCAAAATGTAAGATCTTAATGCGCTGTATCATTAACAAGTTATAAAAATGGGTCAATTGAAGTCAAAAGCCATCAATTTGACCATCAAATATTCGAGTTCAGCCTCTTAGTCATGTTCTGTGACAGGATGCAGTTAGCTAATGATGAGTATTTCCTTGAAACCTTACTCTTTCTATCACTATTCTGGCATTGATTGGTTTGTGCAACCTAAATATGCCAGTATAGAGTCTTAGTGCAATGTCCCAAGATGTATGAAGGAGAACATTTTACAGAAGCCGTCTAGACTGTAATACTGCTGCTGCTGTGTTAGTACATTAAAGGTGTTTTTAAAACCCATTAATACAAGGCTAGCCTCGCGTTGACTTTGTCTACAAACATTAAAAGCCAACTAGAAGGCTAACATCAGGGAAGTCCCAGCCAACTGTTAAGGCACTAGTTTTTAAACAGGGAATGCCCATATTCAAATCAGGCAATGTTTTTTTTCTTTCATCAACCCACTCCTGGAACTTTTTGCTCAAATATAGTGCAACGGCAAAACTAACATGCAAACAAAGCAATCTATGTTCACCACCTTTAGCTTTACTGTTGTTGTTTTTTTTTTTTAGCTTGATAGATTATAAAAAAATTCAATCATTTCCAGTAAACACCAAATTATATTGGCTTACAGATCTAGTATTCATGAAGTGAACCTTTGTTGAACATCATGACATCGTCCTTTATGCATTTATACAGAAAAAAACATGCTGCAAGCGGCACTACATGAGAGACATCTCCATTAGGAGGCAAGATAAAGATCACTATTTTACATGTTTATAGTGAAATAAATGTATATTAAAAAAATACTTGTATGTGCATGAATATGTTAAGAAGCATATTTGATTGTTTGTTCCACTTTTTAAAATTTATTTATACAGTAAAACTGTTAATTTTCATTTGTTGCCTCAAGGCAACACTGCGCAGTTAGCCCAGTTTTTCTTCAGGCAATATAATGCATTTGAATATGTTTGTAGAGATGTGTTTGTGTGCATTTATATGATCATAGTCAATGTTTTTACTTTACAATCTACTCATAATTACAGGACATAGATGTAAATACCTTTTATGGAAGGAAACCAAGGGAATGTGCACTCTCTGTCCTCAGAAAGTGAGGACAGTGAGCTTTCAGGGAGTGACAGTGAAATAGAGGAGTGGATCCCTGAATGAGGTTTGAGGGACACTGAGGAGCTCAGGGGTCAGGGGTCAGTTGGTAAAGTAACTGTGTCTCTGTGTGAGTTAGTGCCCACATAGCAAGCAGGTCTGGCCAGGATCTGGTATCAAGTCGGCACTGTTGGCTGACTTCTGACATGATAAGACGTATGCCATCCAGATATGGGCCAGGCCTGGCATAGATGGCACTGTCTATGTGATGGCATGCCACATCTGGCTTGATTGTGGCTTGGCTTATGTGGCCCAGGCCTACAGAAAACAGGTCTGGCCCAGATCTGGCATCAAGCTGGCACTTCTGACTGACTGGTGTTTTGGCAGAGTGTATGTCAACCAGATGTGTGCCAGGTCTGGCAATGAGGCCACCGTTTAGTCAAATTTTATGATTGATATATTATTAGGGACCCTAAAGCTCCCCCAAAATAGGGAGAAATATTTTTTTCCCCAAAAATCAAAAAGTCATGCAGTAGAGAGATAAGATTCATTTTCTGGAGACTCAAGATTTACTAGAAATGAATCTTGATCCATTTAATTGTCACTGAAATATTTCCAAAGTGGTGGACCAACCAGCCAAATGACCAGCATTCATATCCAATCCCCTCTGCTTTGTTTTCCATTAGCCTGTCCTACAGAGTGCATGATTTCTTTGTCAATGACTATTAATTATGCACTGCTACAAATCATTTTGCCAACTAATAAAACAGTGTGGTTTTGAAATTCAGACAAACCGACCCTCACATGTGTATGGGCTCATAACATTGTCTTGCCAGTTAAAGAGGTCATATTTAAATAACTGAATTGACATTAAAACAGTCATAAAGGTGGTATAGGAAATAATCTCTTTACACTAGCTAAGCTTTTTGTCCATTACCTTAAAGCTGCAATTAAAATATGTATCATTATTTCTAGTAGGCACTGGAAAATAGATCAGTCTTGTTAGTTATTTGGAGCAAAGCACAACATGCTCATATTTACCAACCCAACAGGTTTCTCATACCAAATACATTCCACACGTACACGGAAAAAGTAGATTTGTTTTGGCACTTGCTTTCAAAACAGAACAACTGACAGGTATTTTATTCAAGGAAGCTGAATGAATGGATCAGTATTTGTTCTTGTTTTCTAACTATTTGGGGTCTCCAAAAAGATCCTGCTTCAAATACCGTATGTACCAAGTCTAAACATATAGCTCCATCAGCTGTGGTTACCCCTTGAGAAATTTGACACTTACACATAAATCTATTAACCAAATTTGAATTTTAGCAGCTTGGAAAGAACCAGGAAACACTGGATTTGTTTTTATTTTCACTGTGGTTAACTATCAGAGGTGTTTTTTTCCATATTGATGCATGGTCTTGGTGCCAACAGGGTGCATGTGACTTAATCATGCACCAACATCTTATTGAGAGGTAAATGTTAGTGCATAAATGTTAATGACAGGATGTTGGCATGTTTAGTCCCTTTGACCATTAGTATCTTGAGTGCTTGTTTCTGGAATTCTAGGAATCTGTTTTTGCTCTTGAGCTGTTAAAGTTCACATGACTTTTCACACCAAATCCTCAACTTGTGCTGTCTGAGCTACTTACCTTTGTCTGTCCCTTTTCTTCTTCCACACTTTGCCTTGGGGACCTAAATTTTCATGCTATCCCTATCACAATTGCCCCTTTGCTGCAGAATTATTCCCACTGCTAGGCTACTTCAACATCACTAAGCATGCTAAAAACATGAAAAAGATGGAGCAGCATGGCAGTGCAGCGTGTGTGCAGTCGTGTATGAGCACACAGTGTGAGCACTCAGGTCATATCTGATATCGGACCGTATAGTGTGAGAACATGCATCGTGACCTATGAACTTCTAACCCCTGCAATTCAGTCGTACAGTTTGAGCAGGAGCTGAAAAATTGCACAGTGTATGCCCAGCTTAAATCTGAAACACTAGTTTCTCTGAAATCTACAATCTAGGGTCAAACCAGATTCATACTGTAGCTCACTACAGTCTCGGAGTTAACATACAGATTTTCAGTTTGAGATACTGTCCATTATTTTGTGATTTCTGCAGTTTTAAAAATATAAACATCAAATAAGAGGTTAATCCACTCAGTCAGCAACAGGAAAATAATTTAATAAACATACAAACAATGCTTTTTAATGCAGTCTGCCTCAAAAACAGAAATAGTAACATAAATCCACATGCTTGAGTATATGCAGCAAGTAACTGATATGCTTATGTAAACATTACAGACTTCAGTGAAAATAAAATACACACATTTTCATACCTTCCAAAACAAAAAGATTATTGCAGTCTCTTGCTCAGAAGCAGGAACTACTCTTTTTCTGCTTAGGCTTGTGTACTCCTTTCAAAGCTTTATTTATAAATAATTAATGAACTGGTGGATGTTGGTAATTTTTAACAAAATATCTGTTAATCCAATTTTCAGTCTTTTTTGGTGGAATGGACTTCTCATTAATGCCAATCACATTGAATCTGCATTGCTTTTTGCAACTTTTTGCTCTTTTGGTAATTCATTTGCATTAACCTTAACATTAACTTTGTGTTTTCTGCAGCTAAAATGAATACTGTGTCATAATACTCTGGTCCTATGTGTGTGATAAGATCAGCTCACTGAAATCTTACCTTACATTTCTCTTGGCTATTGAGATGGCAGAGATATCCCTCTGTCTTCTCTTTGCCAATAACTCTCTCAGTTTCCACAATATGAAGCCATAAAATGCCTGAAGACATGTAGTTATTGAGTAAGAAATAGTTTTGTGAAGGCTTATCCTTTTTCTGTTGATGTGTGTATCACAGTCCTCTTTGTTCTCACATCTGTATGTCAAAAGTGAAATATGAAGTCAAAGCAATTGCAGTTGGAGATTAAAGTTGGAGATTATGACAACACGACTTGGACACTGGAGCCAGTTCTAAGAATGACATTGTAACACTACCATTGCTGTTGTTCATGTCTGAAAGGCAAATAAGATATATGGTATAAAATTACTCTCTTTGCTTATCGTTTTTGTGATCTTTTGAGTCTCTGAAGGTTAATAGTTTATAAATGACTGAGTATAACAGGAATGAGAGAAAGGGGTGTCACAATGTCATGCTAGCATAACATATTTGTGGACATTTTTCCCCAGTTTTTAGCTATGCAGTTTGTTTGAAACCATCAAAATAACATCACTTCAACACTTCACTTCATCATTTACATGTACAAAGCACCAAACAAAGAGCAACTAATCATCTTGATCTGGCCTCAGCCCTCAGATATTGTTATTATAATATAAATAAAACTTTGTTTAGTTTGTTTAGCTAAAACATGTACAAAACACATTTTGAGAATAAGTGCTATATAGGCATGCTAATTGTAGCAAGGATATATTAATTAATATTTGTGCAGATATTCAGATACTGTTCTTCTTCCTGGGAAGTTAGCCATTCTTTCTCCTGTTGCTGCATAGATAGAAAACAATCACAATTAAAGTTTTATCTTTAGGTCCTTGTTCAGCATACAATGTTCTTGTTCAAGAAGCAATTAAAATGTGTTTTGTTTTTGTAGACTTGTGATATTACAATGATCTGTATTTCTGAAAAGCTCTATTTTCAGTGACTGTGAATACATTTGAATGAAAAGTCCCAATACAAAGAAAAATCTCCTCCTTTTGGTTTCTTATTATTATATCTTATATCAGTTGCACGGAAGTAGCTGTAAGTAATTTGGACGCTACAGCTTTAAGCAGCTGGGTGCTCCCGCGGACGGTAATCACGATCACTGTCTAGCACAACACCTGGAGCTAAGGGGGCAAAACAATCGCATGAGTGCTGCTGTTTGACTGAGGAAGATTAAAGTAGTCGTGGTAAGCCAGTCACACGACCACTTAAAGACAAAGCAACAAGGTGAAATATACCAGTTTTTAAATTGGTATATATCACCTCTCTGCTTTTTTTTTGGTCATAAGCAGAGAGTGCTTGCTAGCGCTGTCCTTAGACAGTATACGCAGCATTTTTTCTTCAATAGTTTCATCACGTTTACTGTCTAAGGACAGCACTATCAAGAGAGAGACAGAGAGCAGAAAAAGAGAGAGAGAGCGAGTTTTGAGATGTGAGAGATTTGTGACGTTTAGCGTGTTTGGAGTGTGTAGTTAATGTGTTGTCTTGTGTAGTTAGTGTGTAGTGTTGTGGATAGTTTTGTGTTGTGTGTCAGAACAATGAGGCGACTGCTGTCTCCAGGTAGAAACAGGAGTGATACCTGCTGTCAGGCCTGCAGGTATCAGGCTGTGATGTTCTCCTTCATAGTGGACAGAAATTTTTTTTTTGGAGTGGCACAAATAATTTGTGTGGCATCTTATTGAATGCAGAACAGCTGATTGTTCTGTAAATAGTTTGAAATGGTTATTTAAAAAATCAAGGTAAAAGGTAAATGGATGAAAATAACTTTGTTTTCAAAACTTGTGCATAGGATTTTAAAATTGACAATTTATATTTGCATTTAAAGTTATGAAATATGATTCATTAAAGATTTGTGGTTGTTACAGTAAAAAATATAACTTTTTCTACTCTGATTTTATGTTTTTTGTCTGATTTTAGATCAATTGTGTTAATACAGTATGTCAAAATGAAAACATAACTGTAAATTCAGACACGTGAGGTTGTGTTGAAAAGAATGATACCAAACAAGGCAAAGTAAATAGTTTTTAAAGGTGAAATGTGGAGGGAAAATCAAAAGTAGTTAAAAATGGCCAATTATACCCTGGACCCCAGAGGGTTAAACATTTTTTTCAAAGTAACACAATAGTTACTTTTCAAGTAATTAATTACTTTTAGAATATTGTAACTCAGTTACTAACTCAGTTAGTTTGAAGAAGTAACTAGTAACTATAATTAATTACTTTTTCAAAGTAACTTGCCCAACACTGGTTACAGGCCACTCAAGAGGTTTGTGCATCTCTTGTGTGTGTGTGTGTGTGTGTGTGTGTGTGTGTGTGTGTGTGTGTGTCCACATTACCACAAGCGTTCAACGAGTTTGTGCATCTTGCGAGGTTTAGGATCCACACATATGTACCGGTGTCTCCACTTAAGCACACTTGAGGAAAAACGGACAGAACATAAAATTGTTAACATTACAACTTCAGTTGTAAGGCTGAAGGATTGGAAATTTGAAACACTTGGGAATAAGGTCATCTTGAAAGAAAACCAAGGGCATGGAGGGGAAATGATATAAGGAACTCTAGTTCAGCATCACAGCCAGAAAAGCACAAAAGAGTTTTATCTTACACGGCTTCAATGTTACACCATTCGGTAATACCCTGCTTCCAGCAAAGCTCCACCTTTTGTCTATGTCTCAGAATAATGTTCACAGCACGGGGTTTGGTGTATGATGTACAGCAGCCCTGTTGCCCTGTACAAACATAAACATGCACACGTGGGTTAAAAGGTCAGCTTATATTTGAATCAACATGTGTTGTCACACGTGCTCTGTTTGGACAAAATAGTAGTCTAGGAGGTTCTTTATGACCTTTGCAATCAGCATTAGACTAGCAAAGATAAGAAACAAAATAATTCTGCAATCAGAAAGTCCAAACTGGGTGATAATAAAATACAAATGAAGCATTTTTTTTAGAGTCAAAATTGCACAAAAATTGCTTTTGTCAGTAAATGTCTAACTTTAAGATAACATCCATAAAGACTTTGTTATGGACATCTGTGATACTGAATGAACTCAGTGGAGTATTTTGTCTGGTGTTCTGGCAACTGTGAGTATATTTAAATGGTAAATGGCCTGCATTTGTATAGCACTTTACTTAGTCCCGAAGGACCCCAAAGCACTTTACACTACATTCAGCCATTCAGCCATTCACACACACATTCACACACTGGTGATGGCAAGCTCTTCTTTTAGCTCTGTTTGACTCTCATCAGATAGTAGCTGACAATGTCGGTCTGCTCTTTTTTGTTTGGCATTTTTTGTGCTTGTTTGCACCAAATCTGGTGAATTGCATTCATTTTTTGAGTAATAGTGCAAATTCATGTGCTCCAAATCAATTTCTGACCCTACATCTGATTTGTCATATGTATGTGTCTCTGTATGCTTTTACTAACTTGTGTGTAACACCAACCTGCCAGAGGGTCTGCAGATGGAAATTAGCCCAAGGCTATAATCTGGCATATTTACATTTGTTAACATGTTCATTAATATGTATTGCCCCTCTTTCTAAATAAAATAAATAAATAAATAATAAATAATTATCATGTGATGACCATGGTGATATGTTATTTATGAGCAGTAACCCTGATAACAACAAAGGTACAGTAATTATATACTCCAAACGTGCAACAAGCATTAACAACACATAATAAATATCACATCATATTAAAAGCAACCTAAAGGCATAAGAAACCAAGCAAAAACTACTGCACAATTTTAGCAGTCTGACCAACCAAAGAGGATATGAGCCAAAGGTCTGTGGCGCTGTCACCACAAGCCGCTTTTCTCATTATATATGCTTCTATTGCATCCATATTTTAATTTAGATTTAAACAAATAGTTTCTCAAGGCATTCTGCTGAGTTAAATCAGGATAATAGAATTTGCATAACTCACTAAGCTGGGAAAAAAAACATTAGTCTTATCATTATAATCTAAGAATGTTTCAAAAAAAGCTTACCTGCACCTTGACATATATGTTTTCTTGTCATGATGATGGCAAGGGAAAAAAATTCCAGCATAAGATTACAAAGTAACGTCATTTTTTAACTGAACACAGGAAGTTGTGGGTCTTGTTGAAGTCCGGGAACATGTGTGAAGCTGCCACAAGTATTATTTAGGATACTCAGGGGATTTAGAGGGAGGGCTTAGAATCACCTTTTTGTGTGTTATTCAGTGACATTATTACACAAGGACAATATTTAACACGGTATAAATGCGGAACACACTTTTTTTTTCTGTAAACTTAGTAGGTTAAGTTTCCCTGAAACGTCCCCCAAAGAAGTTTAATCGTGATGCATATACAATTACAGTCATTTGCATTTGCTTTAGAAAAGAACTCTTGGCTTTTGTTAAAGTCCAGGAATAGGTGTGAAGATTGAGCTTTAGTAAGTATTGTTTAGGTAAGAAAACTTTGGGAGATTTGGAGGGAGGACTTAGAATGAGCTTTTTTCTGTGTTATTCAGTAACTTATTACTTAAGGGCAATATTTAACTGTGCATAAATGTTGATCATTCTGTTTTGGGTCAACTTCCTCTTAAAATTTTAATTTCCCTTAATATTCTCCTTGGTGCATGTACAAGTATATTTGCTTCCTTCACACAGACTGACGCAACCTTTGTTCTTTGTCGACTCAGCAAATAATTTAAGATTAAGATCAAAGTGTATTTTCCTAACCTTGGCACCTAATGTAATCTCCAAACCCCTGAAACCTTTGAGGTCTAGATTAGAGCTCTAGAGTAGAAATTCTACCATGAAAAACTCTTCGCCCCTTTTCTGATGTGTTATTTTTGTACATATTTCGCACATTTACATGTTTTACAGTGGGGTCCATAAATATTTGGACATAGGCAACTTTTTCCAGTTTTGGTTCTGGACATAACCACAATTAATTTTAAATGAAACAACTCAGATGCAGTCAAGGCACACATTTTTAGTTTTAATTCAGCAGACTGAACAAAAAGGAGAGGAACTAAAACATTTTTAACACAATCCCTGTATTTCGAGGGCACAACAGTAATTGGATAAATTAATGAACTGAAATTAAAGGTTCTTTTCTAATACTTGGTTTAAAACCCTTTGATGGCAATAACAGCCTGAAGTCTTGAATTCATGGTGATCACCATATGCTGGTTTTCCTCCTTTTTAATGCTCTGCCAGGCCTTTACTGCAGCTTATGAGTAGCATGCACCTTACAGTGAACCCTCTGTATTTACTTTCACAAAATCTTCTCTTTGTGGTTGACTTGGATATCAATATGCCTACCTCCTGAAGAGTGTTGTTCACTTGGTTGGCTGTTGTGAAGGGATTTCTCTTCACCATGGAAATGATTTTGCGATCATCCACCACTGATGTCTTCCATGGATGTCCAGGTCTTTTTCCATTGCTGAGTTCACCATTGCTTTCTTTCTTACTCAAGATGTACCAACCTGTAGATTTCGCTACGCCTACTATTATAGTAATTTCTCTGATGTTTTTTTTTCTTCCTGTTTTCGCAACTTAAGGATGGCTTGTTTTACCTACATGTAGACCGCACGTTGTCTGTTCACAGCAAAATCTTCCACATGCAAGCACTACACCTCAAATCCGCTCCAGGCCTTTTACCTTCCTAATTTATAATTTACAAATTTTTATAATTTATAATAATAATAATAATAATAAAGTTTATTCATAAAGCATACTAAAAAAACCAAGGCTATACCAAGGTGCTTGACAAAATATGATAGGATAAGGGAGATGGGAGAGGGAAAAGAGAAAGGACCCAGCACGTATTAAATATAAAACCATGACAATCATAATACATAAAAGTAATTAACAAAGCATAATCAGTGTTGGTCAAGTTACTTGAAAAAAGTAATCAGTAACTAATTACTGATTACTCCCCCAAAAAGTAATCCCGTTACTTTACTGATTACTTATTTTCAAAAGTAATTAATTACTTAGTTACTTTTTAAAAACACGATTTACAACCTGAAGAGGTGATAAAGTGATAGATCTTTCAGCCCAATTCTACTTTTTCTACATAATCCATCATACAAAATGTAATCAAATGGAAAAGTCTCTTTTTTTAACTTGTTTTATCAGTTTTAATCTTTTAACTTTATGCATCAAGCAAAACATTTAATTATATGCAACATTCTCTGACTTGAATAAATTAGTTTAACATTTAAACCTATTTTCTACACATTCCAGCACATAAAATAAAATATTTTTTGTGTTTTCACTCACTCTTTCAAACAGATGCAAGTAAAACACAGCAGAAAATAAATAAAGTCAAAGACTCAGCGGTCCTTTTGCTCTATTTTCACCTGTAAAGCAGGAGCAGGGTAGGCGGAGGGTTACCCTGGTGTAGGTGTGCTGCGGTCAGTTGAAGAATCCGCGCGAGTGTCTCTGTGAGTTTCCCATCACGTTGTAGCTACTCGGTGCTTGCTCGGAAGTTTAGGGGTTTTTTTCGCTGTAAAAAGAAGTTTTCTTCCCACGCACGATGGACGCTAATGTTTTTGTCACTTTTTATGGAATCAAACTCAAAGTAAGGTCAGTACTTCCACACTTTAAACGCTGCACGCTCATACTCTCTCCCGCACTCGATATATTATCCATTGTTGATCTGCACACAGCTGCTGTCACCAACGTCGCACTTGCTTACGTCACTGTCATGAGACATTCTCGCAAAAAAAATCACGGTTTTAGTAACGCAGTAACGCAGCGTTCCTACGGGAAAGTAACGGTAATCTAATTACCGATTTTGCAATAGTAATCCCTTACTTTACTCGTTACTTGAAAAAAGTAATCAGATTACAGTAACGCGTTACAAGTAACGCGTTACTGCCCATCTCTGAGCATAATAGATAAAAATGTGTCAACACACACAAAATATTAGCTAGATGGAAAAGCAAGATTAAATAAAGTCTTTAACTGTGATTTAAACAATGGCATAGAGTCAGACAAATAAGAAGGAATTACTCACCTCTTCCCAGGAAATAGCCTGTGAGTCAATTTTCAAATTACTTTCGGTCCCTTTGAAAAGAGGGTGGCCCATGTTAAGGAGCAGAAACTCCTAAACTCTTCATCCAATTTGAATCCGGATACCCTCAAATGAAAGCCGGGAGTCTACACATTATGTTCATGTCTATTATATAACAATAACTGGAACATTTTGGAACACTTTCAGTATACGGATAAAAAGACAAAACTTTTTCAGTGTGCAAATATGTAAGGACCTAACTGTGTATCATCAGACAGAATTTCCATGTCAGTCTTGGACAGATTGAACAGGTATACCAGAGAGAAAGAAGCCAGGAGAATAAACCAGAATTCCTCCACTAAACTAAAGGTGTACTAAAGGTGTACTCTCAGTGGCAGTTGAGGAATATGAGAACAGCTGGAGATAGCAATAATGGAAGAACAGAAAGATGCAACTCATAACAACAATGCTCGATGGCTGGTAGAGCTAAGAGTAGACCAAAGCAACCTCCCTGAACAGGATCCAGTAACCATCACAGATGAAGATATCCAAGACAGAGTCTCAAGCACGAAGAGCAGGACAGCACAAAGCCTTGATATGATTCATGCCTACTGGTTAAAAAAGATAACTCCACTCCATGAGCATCTGGCACCACAAATGAACCAGCAGCTAATGGATGAGATACACCTGGAATGGCTAACTGAAGGCTGGGTAGTCCTCATCCCCAAGGAGACTGTAAGACCAGACTGACCAACCTGTGCCCCGCCTGGATTGATTACAATAAAACCTATTACTCAATGCCTCTCACATGAATCGTGGAATGCCTAGAACTGTACAAGATCAACAGGATCATAAGAGCATTCATCAGGAATTTAATGGGGATGTGGCAACAACACTAGAGCCCAACTTCAAACCAACAGCACAGGATTTACCAAGGAGATGCTGTATCCCCACTGCTTTTCTGCATGTGCCTGAATCCCCTCAGCCAGATCATTATCAAGACTGGCTAAGGATACCCGCTAGGGAATGCTACAATCATTAGCCACCTCCTCTATGTGGATGACATTAAGGTGTATGTCATGAGTGAATAAGACATTGATTCACTGAACCATACCACTAAGATCTACAGCAATGCCACTCAGACTGAAGAAATGCAGTTGGATGGTAACCAGCACACTAAAACTGTATTTTAAGGAGAAAGAGGGAAGTCGAAGACTAGTGAATGTCAGAACCCACTTTTCATGATAAAACAACAAAGATCCATGAGTATCTTGGCTTAGTACCTCGGGAAAACGGCCACAACGTCATGTTGTCCAATACAACAAAACAACCAATACAACCAATACAACCAGAACTAGACAATTGACTGTTGACAGCTGAAAATTAGTCAGTACAATAACTTGGAAACACAACAAGAAATTGTGAGTCTCCTTCCTAAAAAGACCTCAGTGTTCTCAGTCAGTGTTGATTTTACTCTCTGGGATCCCCCCTCATTACATCCTTTTCTTTGGAAAGGATCCTCCTCCTAGTCATTGTTTTCCCTGACATGGACTTTTTGTGTGAAATTGTAAAATGAGAAGCGTTTATCCCATTTCCTTCAACCTTGGACATGTCGTGTGTTCATATATGTAATATATATTCATTAGCTGTAATAGTTATTTGAGTTACTGTTTTCTTTCTATCAGCTTGAAGAAGAATGACCATGGTTGATTTCTCTTTCAGACTATTCTCTGCAATGGTTGTGGTAAAAATGATAAAGTGTGGGAAATGTGCCAAAGTCATTTAAATTTTCTTTGTTGTCAATTCTGATGCTTAGTTTCAAACTTCAGCACGTAATCTTGACCATGTCTACACGACTAAATTCACAGAGTTACTGCCATGTGATCAGCTGAGTAGATATTAGGATTAACAAGCTTAAGTTTTGAACAAGTGTTTCTAAGTATCACACAGCCTGCTGTCATGCCAACCTGCACCATTAATGGCTTAGTTGACACTTTTCAGCAAAACCAAGTTACAAATCTTATTTGAAGTATGTAATTTAAATTATTGACTGCATTAACCATTTCCATTTGTTTAAAGAGAAAATTAACATGCAATCTGCCCACCATATTAACATATTAACAATAAAACAGTTCATGTAGAAGACATGTACAGTACAAAGACATGTTCAGTCTGAACAATCAATTAACCTTTTGGTTTCTGATATATGTTCAGATTTATGGGTGCTGTAGCTGTCTAAGTGTAACATACAAAAATAAAAGAACTCAACATTTCTCTTATTAATACAAGACAAAACAATATGGCACATACACTCTTTGCTGTATTGTTAATTTAAATACTGTACCTTTTATGAGTTCTTTTTTAAATGTTACCATGAATTGCATATTTTTATGTGTGTGTCGGATCAACAGAAGCCGCCTGTCATATTTACGTGTGCAAAATTATTGCCTGAAAACATTTTTCCAAGGGGCAATATACAACGTCAAAAGATTAGATTGCAACCACTGTTGAATGAATACTTTCACTTAGCTAAGTGTGATCTTTCTAGGAAATTTTAAAATGTATTTTTTTAAAGGGCACCTTTTGAATTTGTCAACACATAAAAACATGTTTAAACTTCCAAATGACCTCAAAGTACATGCAAACTTTGACAGGTTTGTTTTCACCTGCACTTTAATCTCTGTTATGTTTTTCCCCGTGTAGTTGCATCACCAACAAGGAAATAGTAGACTGGCATATTGTTGCATGTGATCAAAATATACTGTCTTCAGCAGTTGCTATTTTTAGCTCCTCCAGGCTGTGCTACAAATAGAACATACATTTTATTTAGGAATAGTTGAACTGTCGGTCACAGTGTTCTCTGGATTCCATGAGATCTAATGGAAAGTATTTAAACTATTTCCATCCATCCATCCATCTTCATCCGCTTTACCCAAGGCCGGGTCGCAGGGGCAGCAGCCTAAGCAAAGAGGCCCAGACCTCCCTCTATAGACTATAACTATAACTATTTACTTATTGTTATTTTCTGAACAAATGAGGCCCAAACCCTGGAATGACTAGCATTTAAGATTAAGATTTGATGTCTGACATAAGGTCTTTGATTAACATGAGTTTCAGACATTTTTACATTTTGCTCTACACATGTTAAGAAGTTGTAAAGACTGATTTGTAAATAAGAGGGGAGGACAGATGAAGGAACATTAGTTACTCAGGAAGTGCGGGGGCTTAGGAAGGAGGATGTGAGGGCAGCTATGAAAAGGGTGAAGACGCAAAAGCGTCTCTTCCTGTTAACATATCTGTGGCTTGAGGCCAGCAGATGTTTGGATCAGACTTTTTAACACATGAGAGAATGCCTGAGGAATGGAGAAGAAGGGCACTGTTACTATTACTGTTCAAGAAAAGGTGTGATTTTAAGAGCTTTCGTAAGTACGTAGGGTTAAAGGAGATGAGTCGTACCATGAAGCTATGGGAAAAAGTTACTGAAACTAGGTTAAGAAGAGAGGTGATGATCAGTGAACAGCAGTATAGCGTCATACTGAGAAAGATCTTTACATATGTGGTGCTTGCTTTGAGTTCATCATAATGTACAGAGAAGGTCAAAAGAAGTTTCACTGTGTCTTTTCTGGTTGTAGAGAAAACAAAGACCTCAGCCAGTCGCAGCAGATGGCTGCCCTCCCTGAACCTGGTTCTGCCAGAGATTTCTTCCCGTTAAAAGGGAGTTTTTCCTTCCCACTGTCACTGTCACTGGGAGTGTTTGCTCATAGGCGCTCACCTGATTTTTGCGGTCTTCTCTATATAACTGTAAGATCTTTACCTTACAATATAAATCACCTATAGGTGACTGTTGTTGTGACATTGCACATTATGAATAAAATTGAATTGAATTTATTTGAATTTGATATGGGTGCCGAGAGAGGAACTATGGTACTGCATGGGGAAATCAGGAACAGGGAGGGTGGTGCAGGACATGTATGAGGATAGTCAGAAAGTGGTGCAGCAGCAGTGACAGTTGGGTTTAGGGTGGGCTAGACTACATCAGGTATTGGCTTTGGGCACCTTCTTGTTTGCAGTGGAAATGCACAGGTTAACAGTACAAGCAGGCATCTCAAGGGACTATGATGTTTGCAGACAATATTGCACTGTAGTGAGGGTAGGGTGAAGGTGGAAGAGAGCTTGAAGAGGTGGAGGTATGCACTGAAGAGAAGAGGAATGAAAGTAAATCCAAGCATGCGTGTAAATGACAACACAGGCGTAACAGGAAAATGTAGAAGATGGTACAAGACCTACACCGCCATATCCAGTTTGAAGATAGCGGTGCAGAAAAAAAAAAGAAACCTGGAGGTGGTAGAGTTGAAGACATTAAGATTTTGACTGGGAGCGACCAAAACTAGTAAGTTTAGAAATGATCAGATTAGAGGGACAGCTCAGTTTGAGTGAGACATGCACAGAGGAGGAATAGTGGACATATTGGACAAAGGATGTTCAGCATGGGGCTGCCAGGCAAATGAAACAGAGGTAGACTACAGAAGAAAATTGATGGATGCAATGTAGAATGAGATGAAGAGGGTTGCTGTGACAGAATAGGGGTGTTACGGTTAGGAATACCTGAGCCAAGAAGATGTAAATTTTGACATGTGCATGAAAATGTGTCACAGAGGTGTCGCTGCACATCAGCCTTCTAATGACTCATAAAAGGAAATGCAACCAGCCAGTGTAACAAACAAAAAAAGACTTTCTCAAGGAAGAAATTATAAAATGTACTTCATAAGGCTATCACAGTCTGAGGGTTATCTAATACATTCTTTTGAAGATATTAAGTCCAAAGTCAAACCAGTTTAACGTCAAAACTTTGCTTTGCCTGTCATTGCTCACTGACTTTAAATATATTATCTCCCACTGCTGGAAATGCAACTTCCGCATGCATGACCTTTGTCAAAGTAACATAACTGTATGCCATTTAAAAGTCTGTTGTGGAGTTGCATCACCGAGTGCTGTAACACTAGCAGTTCAAAATGTCATACCTTTTTGGTATGGCATATAAAACAAAATAGTCAGTGAAAGGGTTTGTATTTGCTTGTTTTTTGTCATCAAGCTGAGTGCCAAAAGCAGTTTAAAGTTACTTAAACTACAAAGAGAAAGTTGTTACAGTTTACTCAAAGGCTTCATAGCCCATAACATCAGCTCACAGTTTGCCTGAATTCATGATTTGTATGCTAAGTATGTTAAATTTGTTTCTGTTACTTTTTAAGCTTGACTATTATGTTTGCTATTGTAGCCGAAAACCTAACATTTGGGGACATATTTATTTATGGTCAATGCATTCAAAGAACTTTTATGATGTTAAAAAGCTACTGTCACCGTCAATTTTGACACTGAAAAGCAAGGAAACAGGTATTTTGCTACTGGCTAATTGTACATATTTTTAGTTTACCTTTCACAGTGCACAATTTTGGGACATGAGTATTTAAGAGAACAAGATCTACCACTGTTTGCAGCCTGCAATTTACTGCCCATTTCCCTGAAATTTAAGAAGAAAAAAAAGGATGCTTGATGTGTTATTGATAGTCTTCACTTTACATATATACAGGACAAAAATAACTGTTTATTGATGATGTGACACAGGACAGAAGCAGCTGAATGAATTCTGAGGTGTTTAGTGTCTGCTCCAATCCAGCTAAATGCAGTCAAATTGATTGGGCGGCATTTCATAATACAGATGGACAAGGACCCAAAACACACAGCCAAAGCAACCTAGGAGTTTATTAAATCAAAGAAGTGGAATATTCTTGAATGGTTAAGTCAGTCATCTGATCTTACCCCATTGAATATACATTCCACCTGTTGAAGACGAAACCTCCGACAGAAACGCCCCCAAACAACAAACAGCAAGTGAAAGCTGCTGCAGGTTGGTACATCTTGAGAAATAAAGAAAGCACGGAAGACAACAGTGGATGATCGCAGAATCATTTCCATGGTGAAGAGAAACCCCTTCACATCAGCAAACCAAGTGAACAACACTCTTCAGGAGGTAGGCATATTGATATCCAAGTTAACCATAAGGTGCATGTCACTCAGCATGAAGTTCAAGACTTCAGACTGTCATCGCAAAGCAAAGGGTTTTTAACCAAGTATTAGAAATGAACATTTTATTTTCAGTTATTTAATTCGTCCAATTACTTTTGAGCCTCTGATGCTTTAGTTCCTCACATTTTTAGGTATTTTTTTGTTCAACCCACTGAATTAAAGCTAGGTCATTTACTCACAGTTTACCCATTCGGTGTGGTGAAGTACGGGACTTTTTGCAAAAGAGTAACTGTTTAACATTCTAATCTCTGATAAGACAACAAAATCTAAAATAGGTGCCAGTAAGATAAGCTTCCTTGAGCTGAACTATTTCTTCTAGGGACTTTTCAAATATGCTGTGTAAGAAACATGGTGAAGTTGAGCCATGTTGGGGATTTTGACTTTCCTATCCTCTGGTTATTTTGTTACACTTGTACAAGGTAGATGTGCGCGTCACAGAAAAAGGATACACAAACAAAACCTCCCCACATTCCTTTCACATGCCTTCCTTTCACAAGTGAGTGAGAGCAAGTCACTAATTAACTTGTCAGCAGAAATGAGGAAAACAAAGAACTACAGCTCAAAGGGCTTAAGTTGCATTAATTCATACAGTTCATACAATTTGAGTGCAGACTTAAGTCAAAGTTAAGTTTAGCAATTTGTTGTCATAATTAATCGTTTCCACCTCAGTCTTAATAAAAAGACAGACTATAGCCTACTTAAAGTATTTCAGATGTTAAATACAGCTTACAGTGAGCAACAATAGCACCCTTGTTCCTGACCACAAAAGCCTATTTTTTCTCTTTTTTGAGGCTTCATGTTTGGATTTTGGGTGTGGCTATATATATTTTTAGACAAAGGGGTAGATATGGGAAACAATAACCTAATGCCAGTGTGCTAGCTTGTTAACAAGGTTTAATTAACTGTGAAAATAGATGTTCTAAATTTGGCTAGCAGCAATCTAACAAGTGGAAAAACCCAACAGCTGGCTGATACTTGCTCTTGACACTAACCTCAAGTGGCCACTAGAGGAACTGTAGTTTTGGTCATTTGGCTGAATTTCATTCAACCCCAGCAGTAGCATTCTACTAGTGCCACAAAAAAGCATTTTTGTCTTTAGATAGCAAGATGCTAATATTCACTGATAAACTACTAATCGTTTGCTTGCAGTTAAATGGCATTGCAAGCTGGCCTTATCAGCATTTTGCTCAGAATAGCTGGTAATGAGGTCAAGAGGCTTAAAGGATTCAAAATTGCCTTTTTGCCTAGCTTTAATATTGTTTAATAGCTGGTCGAAAGTAGTTAGACTTCATAAAACATTCAAGCCACATTCTTAGTTTTGAGGGAAGTTTTGATCTTACCGTTAAAAAAATCAACAAAGGCAGTGTAAGGACGTTGGATTTCCACTTCACCTGAGACACGAGGCCTAGTGACCAGTGACCTGTGACTGAGACTACATGACTGCCCGGCAACCACTGATTTCATGGAAAAGTATCCCTGGAACGGTTCCAAGTAGTTACTGGAGATTGGGGATTACCAAAATGGTGTCTGAGAGCAATCATGCAGGTCTATTGACCAGACAGTGACCGCATAGTCCAGTTGACGAGTGGCTGCAATTTTTTTTACGTTTTACAACCACTTGGTGGTAAGTTAGTGAATAATTGCATGACAAGATATCTGTTTTCACTGGGTTCCATGCAAACTACTGCGGCAGTGTATTAGCAACCACGAGCAATCGCAAGGACGTTTTTGGTCTAGCACCCTTTTTACGACCAATTTCACCTAGTGACTATTAACAACCTCCAGCAAGCTTTCACAACCCAATAGGCCTGTCTAACTGAGGCCTAATAAATGACTTGTTATAACAGTAAAAAAAACCCTCCAAATTGTTCAAAATCGAATTGCTTGTAGTAGGTTTCCCAGCAGATTCTCTGTCATTTTGTACAAAACTTACAAGACTGCTATTCTCTTCAGGTCTCCCTTGAATGAAATACGAGTTAAGCTGCTTGACTTATTATAGACCACTCCAGATCCAGCAGTGCTATAGGCTTTAAGCAGGAACAGGTAAGAAACAAAACAACAAAAATGCAAATGTTTATTTGCATTATTAATCATGCCTACCAGGAGGTGACTCATTTGGTTTCAAAAACTAATTCCAGTTGTATAGAATATGACATATATTCACATAATACTGCTTTAAAAATGTACTTTACTGATATCTGGTTTCACTTGGAATTCATTCTTCAGGGAATCAGTCTGCACATGAGTCCAGCGCCAGCCAAGCTCATAGTTCAGGCTGCCAATGTTTAACTTTTTTTTTTTTTTTTTTTTAAACTTTATTTCCTCCCATGTCAGGGCCAGCTGGAATTTTTTCTATTTCCTGCTCTGTTTCCAGTGTTTTAACAATGACACAAAGGATTACACAATCCTGCCCGACGGGAAATTCCGAGAGTCGGCCTACTTAAAGGAGTGATCACCAAGTAGCACTTGTCACACTCTCTCTGATCGCCTTCAGGTGTTACACCTTTTCAGCGTCAGACACAGAAAGGCAGAGTGAACGCTCTCAGTTGGCTCATCAACCATGGCAAGCAGGAAAACGTGTCTCATGGTAGCTCTGTGCTCCCTCGTCATTATCATCAACTTTTTTGACAGCGCACAATCAGGTATTTCATACTAGTTAATATTTTAATGCACTTTCACTAATATTGCCAGTAGTAAGTTAAAAGTGTGATTTATAGTGGATTCTTTGTGCGTGTGTGTGCTTACAGCGAGCTGCTGCCTGAGGTACTCCAATCGTCAGCCTCCTTGCAAACGGATTCTGGGTTACACCATTCAGAACATCAATAACGCCTGTGACATCAACGCCATCATGTAAGTTATAACGGTTTATATGGAAGTGTAGCATGATAAAAGCAGGTAGATTCATGAGGAAATAAGACATCTAACAAACTAAAACGCTAAGAAGTAGTCAAGTTGAAGTTTAAGCAAGTTGTGCATTTTTCTAGTTTTTGAGTAGTGTTTACTCTGTACAAAGATTTTAGATTATGGAAAAGTTTATATATCAAATGTATTATTATTACATAAAAAGAGAAATGCTCACATTTAAGAAGTTTAGGGAATGAATTAAGACTGCTCATAAATATCTGTTCAATCAGTTTATGTGGGCCAACTTAAGTAGTGGTATTCTCAAGGAAAGACTATAGATAGGAAACTTAACCAGTAATGTGATACACATGTACAAAAACCAGCAAGAGCTAATGCCAATCTTTCATCCTGGTGTCTGGTTATGAATTCTGTGTAACATATCTTATCTGCACATTTCACCTTGTGGTGAAAAGATAATGGCTGTGTGTGCTTGGCATTTGCGCTCTCTCGGACGGACTAAACCTTGTGTATCTAAATAGCAAAACAGCATTTAATCCGTGACTAAAAATCAATCACGATAAGTTCAGGACGCTCTGCAGTTAATAATCAAACTAACACACTGGAATGAAACTCCATCGAGAGAAACTGTATCTTGAGGGTAAATGACTGCTTTCATCCTCTTTCCCAACAGTTTTCATGCTCCGGGAAGGTTTGTGTGTGCCGATCCATCAAAGCCGTTGACCCAGAAAGTGATGAAGTGTTATGAGTAAGTATAAATGCCCCTGTGGTGTATTGTTTGTCTGTGCCTTATATTCACTCTCAGCTGCTCAGTGAGTCAAACTGATCTTATTTCATTGATTTTGTTTTTTGCAGTGAAAAGAAGCGGAAGACCAACAAAGAAAATTCTAACAACAATGCATCTTAAACTCTCTTTAAGTGTTCTTATCTGCACTAATATTATCATAATAGTAAATCTACACATAAATATAATTTGTTGTGTGACCTTTCCTTTTATTTATTCTGTTTTATAAACAGGGAAGAGTAGTATTCTTAATACATGTGTGAGCTATAAGCTTTAGTGCTTCAACAACAAAAAAACTTGTGCTTTTTTTTAAAGTAATGTAAAATATTATTATTTTGTTATATGTATTATTGTTTGATTTATTTTCTGAAGAAGATGAAATATAAAACCCTGTATTTTCAGAAAGTGTGAGATAATTATTGTATTTAATATTTGTCAGAGAATTTATTAAAAGAGTTATTTGATAAAAACACATGTCTGTCTGTATGGACTCCACAAACAACCACATGCTGTCAAACTTTTGTCCTTGTTCTACATCGGGTAAAAAAAAAAAAAGAATTAATCACGCTGCAAAAGGATCCTAAATAAAAAGAAATTAGCTGACAGTGATTAGCAAACAGTGATAAATATGTACAATACCATATTTATAAGGTTACATCTCTGTTTAAAAGGTTTAAATCCTAGTGTTAAACATTGGAAAAAGAACATCAATGTTTTTTCCTGTTGTATAACTGGAATACAAATTAAAGATGTTCTTTATTTAATGTAATTATTCATAGAACAAAATATTCAGAATGGAAGGAATATGATCACAAATGAAGGGATATGTTTAAGTTCAGTTCATTCACATAGACTGTGAAGTCTGAAAAATTGAGCCACTGTAGAAGAGTTATAAACCTGCTTTCTTTCTGATGGCCAGCAAGGGGTGATGCCTTTTGTTGCATAGACAATGGGAAAATAGCCTTTTAGTTGCCTCACTCTATGATCTCAGTGAACACTTTTCTTATGACTATATCTTGTCAGTCACTAGTTTGTGTCTTACTATCCATATGATTTTAATTTAACAAACTTTGTTTCTTAGTAACTGTGGGGAGGCACTCATAGATGGACAAAATGTGTTACCTATTAGAGAAATAGTGGTTTAATTGGATAATTCCAATGTATCTGAGCTTGGTACATCTGTTGCAGGATGGTTTTATGGGTTATCTTAACTTTAACTACCTAACTCTTCAATAAACAAACCTGTGGGTGAACCACCTGTCTAATAACGCTGGCATAAGTAGAGGGTGCAAAGTTCACACAAGCCAAAGAACGACAGACATCTTAATGAGGAAGGCTGAAATAAAGTTTGAAAAGAACTGAAATTACTTTTACAGTGCATGAAATGTGATTTTCCATTGTTATGTATCAGCAGTGACTAAACAAGCTTAGTAATTAAACCAAGAGAGATATTATACTTTAGACTTGTTTAAAAGGCTTTGTTTGCATTTATTATACATATGTGTCCTTTATCTACGATAGATATAGTAAGATATTCTTATATATTCATTATGATTCTCAGTCATTTATTATGTAAGTTATATTCAGTTGACAATCATTGTCTCTTACTTCTTGCAAAACTTCTTTGTTTCAGTAATGCAAAAAGACGATGTATGATTGAATGAATTATGTGCAGCATTTTAATTGACCAAAATGCTGACTCTGTAATACTTTGATTAACAAGAAATTGCAGTGAAGTTATCATAGACATTTGTTTCATCTTTTCTTGCTTCACTGGTTCTGTTTAAAACCAACATTTCTGTAAGTAAGTAAAACTTCAAATATTTGCTGGAGAAACACTCAAAACTTTTAAAATAATGAAACATCAGAACACTGTAAACTATTATCATGGAATAAAAAAATAAAAAAATAAATCTATAACCTTTAAAAAAGAGAAAAAAAAATTGCTTTAATTTCCTCATGGCACAGTTGACACAGTGAGAAGTAACATCTTTCCTTCTGGATCTTCTCTGGTCTCCAGAGCCTGGCAAAGTTTCTCCCAGAACAGCTCGGTGTGCTCTCCAACTCGCGGCCAGCTCAGGTAGGTTTTCCTCTTTATCATCTTTCTCATGCGGTGGTAAGGAGACAACAGATAGCTGGGAATCTCCTCCATGAATACCAGGATTAGAACGTCTTTCTGCTCATCAAACAGACGGAAACTAAAGATAAGAGGGAGAAAAGGGATGCATAAGTACTCTCTTTAAAAGAGTAAAGTAATGAAGATAATACAAAAATAAATGAAATAAACATGTTTTAAGAGAATAAAATAAAACACCTGTGAACATGGCAGATTAAAGAGGAAATTAAAAGCTAGCAAAAAAAAAAAAATCAATGAAATTTTAAGCATGCCGGTGTAACATATACAGTGCTGCACAGATCAGAAAATCACATAGTGGAACACAGTAATGTCAAGTCCTCTTCTTTCAGCTGTTCCCTTTAGGGGTCACCACAGGGGATCATCTGCCTCCATCTCAACCTATCCTCTTCCGCCACATATAGTAGATGCAGTTAAGCACGTCCTGCTTCACATCCATGAACCTCCTATGTGACCTCCTAAGCCATCTTAACCTTGCCTCTCAAACTTTGTCTCCAAACAGGTCAACCTGAGCTGTCTCTCTGATATTCTCATTTCTAATTCTGTAACTCCCAATAAAAAGTGGAGTAATTTTGTTAGGCTGGCCACTCATGGGAAGTTTAATTGCTGTTCCAAGTTTTGTGGATAATGGCTCTCACCATGGTTCGCTGAAGTCCCAAAGTCTTTATAACCCCTTCCAGACTGACAGACGTCAATGACTTTCTTATCTTTCTTGAGCTTCTTTGGATCTTTGCATGCTGAATTGCTGTTTGAGATGTTTTACCTTGTCAGGCAGGTTCTGTTTAAGTAAATTATTGATTTAACAGGTCTGGGAGTATCAGGCCTGGGTATGGTTAGTGAATTTGAACTCAACTTTGAACTCAACCACGTAGGTTTGAAAGCTTTTTTCCCCCTTGATAAATTAAATCATCTTTTAAAAAATAATTTTTTTATTTGCTTTGGTTACATTTGTCCAATATTAAATGTTGTTTGATAATCTGAAACATGTAAGCGTAACAAATATGCAAAAAAACAAAACAAAAAAAAAAGTAGAAGAAAAAAGAAATCAGTAAAGGGGCAGATGCTTTTTCATGGCACTGTATTTGGAGTAACTTTGGTTGTGCCATTGTCACTGTTGACATTAGCATAAAAGCACTGTTAACACCTTTCAATTTCAATTTTATATTTTAATGTTATTGCTACAGTCTTGTGGTGCGCCAACAGGTTACCTGGCTGCCTGGATCTCTCTGGAGCACCATTCACTCTCGAGGTATTTGCGACTGATCACACAAATGGTCTTCCTGCTTCCATAAATAGCATCTGTAATGTTATCTATGATGGGTCTCCCTAATGAGGAGAAGAAAAATAACACAGCCAGTAATAAAACCATGAGGTTTGTATCCTCAGCTTTTTAGTAAAGTAGTATAGTGACACCCTCTGGAGTACATATGAAAGTGCACATTTGACTGCAAAAGCTTCTAACACCATGCCCTCATTGTCTCCAGATAATTGTTAGATAGTGCAATTATATAAATCAAAAGAGAGACTAACTGCCACTTCAAATATAACTGCATAAGTCAAATGATGTTACATTTTTCTGAAAACATTCTAGAAAATGTCCTGAATCTAATAATTTAGTTGGGATTAAACAGAGATACCGACAAACACACAATTTTAAGAGACATCCCACTTGTCAAGCCATTAATATTTAACTTTAATTCAAACTTGCATCTCACCTGGTTCAAAGTCTCGATGGTGTAGGCACAGTCTCCAGCCCTGTTCTCCTTCCAGTTTTGGTAAGAGCTTGTCAATGACCCAAGGCTCATCGTGGGTGTTGTAGGAGATAAAGGCGTCGTACTGATGATGAGTTTTCTTGTTTTTGTGCTTTCTATCAAAGAGCCAAGCTATGAACAGGTAATAGGCATAGACCAGCTGCAACCCCATGAAATGGTAAGTGAAGGACACCACCATCAAGCATAGGATTGCACACGTGGTGAGAACAAAGCAAATAAAGTCAGTGTCATCTGAGCAGGAGCTGGTGTCCAAGTCCAACAGCTTCTTACTTTTGAATTCTTGTGGATAGTTGCACGTAAAGTTATATGCATCATAAACCTGAGTTTTGTTGTCATTTATTGCCCACGAGAGAAACCAGCTGTTATCACAGTTGCAGGTGAATCCATTGCCCTGAAGGTCCAGATAAGTCAGAGCTGGTAGGGGTGTTATTATATCTTCTTCGCGGATAACTGAATATAAATTCTGTCTTGCCTGTAGAAACTCCAGCTTTGTGAGGTTTTTAAGGAACTCTAGAGAGTAAAGAGCTGTCCTGGATATATAAAGGCTTTTAAGGTTTGGAATTGGGAAGAACAGATCTGGAGGGAGTTCTTTAAGTTCATTTGAAGAAAGTTCAAGTAATTGCAGCTGTGGCGTGTAAACAAAGGTGTCTTTGTCCAGAGACGCAATACGGATATTCCTGGCTTTGAAACTCAAAAGACTGGTCAAACCTTGCAAAAAGTTCCCAGGCAGATAACTATGCAACCTGTGGTGTTGTGAAAAAACAAGCAGTTCCTCTAGATGGGACAGCTGAGAAAATGGAGGATCCGGCAAATTTCTACTTTTCTTGTAATTGATGTGATTTTCACTCAAATCAAGTCTTCTTAAATTAATCAGAGGACTGAAAACATCTTTGTTTAGTTCATCTTGTGAAATATCATTGTTTTGTAGATTAATTTGGGTCAGATTTGTCAGTCCACTGAAACTCTTACTTTCAAGTACTTTTATTTTGTTTTGGTGTAATGACAGGTTCTGGAGGGAGTGCAAGCCTTTAAATGCATCCCTTTTGATAGCAGTGAGTTTGTTTCCATTCAAATGCAGCTGTGTGAGGTTTGGCAAATGTTCTTTGAAAGCACTGTTCAATTTAGTTATTTGGTTTGTCTGTAATTTTAGAGTTTGTAATCCTTTTAAATCCTTGAAAAGACATGGTTTCAGAGCTGTGATTGAATTCTGATAAAGATAAAGCTTTCTGAGCTTTGTCTGATTGGTGAAATCATGGCAGTCCAGTGTGCTGATGTTATTGGTGCTGAGATCCAGCTCTGAAAGAGTTGGTAGATTCCTTGTTGCAGCTGGAACCAGTGGAAGCCTGTTTTTACTCAGCGTTAAAATCCTTAAGTTTTTAAGGGATCTGAAAGCATCATCATGGATGTATTTTATTTTGTTGTCTGTCAAAACTAACTCAGTTACATTAATACACAACTTAAACAAGTATGCATTAACAAAGCTGAGCTTATTGCTTCGAAGCTGCAGAGTCCTCATTGTTGGGATGGTGCAGGAAATGTTGATCAGTGTGGTCAGGTTATGTGTCATTGCATTCATTCTCAGAATAGTTAATGATGAGTTCACTGACTCTAACAACCTTTCCATGTCCCCAAGACCCAAATGAAGCTCACTAATGTCAAGAGTAGTAACACGACTAAGAAATGTCTTGTTTTGCACGTCCCATATCATCTGTTTCTTTTTGGCTGGGCTCCCAATTTTAAACCAGGTGAGATTTGGAAAAACATCGGCAGTGATCCTGAAGACTGCGAGGGGATTTTTCGACAAATCAAGGTACTGAAGTTCTAATGATTTGTTTGTCAGTTCAAATGACTGAAAAGTGGTTAAATCATTGTTGCTTATTACCAGCTCCCGTAGATGTGGCAGATGTTGCAATATCAATTGAACTTTTGTAATGTGTTGCAGGTTGTTATGAGAAATGTCCAGAAGTTTTAAACTTGTCATGGACTTAAAAGATGTGGATGCCATTTGTTTAATGCGATTTTGATTAATTCTTAGCTCAATGAGGCAACTCAAGCCATCAAAAACATTTTCTCCCAGTGTAACAAGTTTGTTATTATTTAGATTTAATGTCTCAAGAGAACTTAGACTGGCAAACGCACCGCTTTCTATCTGTGAAATGTTGTTGATATTAAGGTCTAACTTAGTCAAATTTAGTAGATCTTTGAAGTCTGATGCATGTATTGTTGAAATTCTGTTAGAAGTTAAATCGAGGCCTGTCACAGTTGAGGGAATATCTTCAGGAACAGCTCTGAGTTTACTTCCGACACATATGGCCGTACTGTAGCTGATTCTGCAAGTCTTCAGGGAAAATCCATCAACCGGCGCAATGAAATTGATGATGCACAGCATGTAAAAAATAATCCGCGATTTGCAACATTTTGTTCCTCTTTCTAATTTGGTTTGTTCCTCTTCCAATCCAGGATCCATTATTAATCTTTGTAACAAACAGGAAAGCTCAACACAGACAACCAGAAAACAAACTATAGTCCACTGTCCATAGTCCACTGAATTTAACTGCCACAGACAATCCTGGGAAGCCAAAAACAAAAAACATAAAGAAACAAAAATTTAGGAATCAACAAGAAAACTAATTGCAAAGAGTCAAAAATATCTTATTCATCTTACAACCAATACAAAAATGCATCAAGACCTCTTTATTCCAAATTTATGACATGCGCTGTGTCGCATTAGGATGGAACTATCCAGAAATCTTTGTGTTGTACTTGACACTTTCCACCAACTTCTGTTATTTCTTTCCTTTTACTAGTTTAATATTTTAAAAAAAAATAGTGAAAGTAGCCAGAAGATTTGGAGAAGTTTAGACATCTTCAAAATATGGTGTGTATGCAGGCTTTAAGTGTTTAATGGAGTAAGATGTATCTTGATTTTATGACAAATACAGTGGCTTGCAAAAGAATTCGGCCCCCTTGAACTTTTCCACATTTTGTCACATTACAGCCACAAACATGAATCAATTTTATTGGAATTCCATGTGAAAGACCAACACAAAGTGGTGTACACGTGAGACGTGGAACGAAAATCATACATTCCAAACATGATTCCAAACATTTTTTTTTTTTTTTTTTTACAAATAAATAACTGAAAAGTGGGGTGTGCATAATTATTCAGCCCCCTGATTCAATACTTTGTAGAACCACCTTTTGCTGCAATTACAGCTGCCAGTCTTTTGGGGTATGTTTCTAGCAGCTTTGCACACCTAGAGACTGAAATCTTTGCCCATTCTTCTTTGTAAAACAGCTCCAGCTCAGTCAGATTAGCTGGACAGCGTTTGTGAACAGCAGTTTTCAGATCTTGCCACAGATTCTCGATTGGATTTAGATCTGGACTTTGACTGGGCCATTCTAACACATGGATATGTTTTGTTTTAAACCAGGGCTGCCCAATCCCAGTCCTCGAGAGCTACTATCCTGCAGCTTTTAGATGCATCCCTACTCCAACACAGCTGAATCAAATGGTTTGATTACCTCTTCAGCATGCCATTGTGTTTGGCAAAGGCCTGACAACAAGCCATTCATTTGATTCGGGTATGTGGGAACAAGGATGCATCTAAAAGCTGCAGGATAGTAGCTCTCGAGGACCGGGATTAGGCACCCCTGTTTTAAACCATTTCATCATTGCCCTGACCTGTCTGGTGTGTTCTTTGGACTTCATGGTGTTGTTGTTCCCAACATTCTCTTAGACAACTTCTGAGATCATCACAGAGCAGCTGTATTTGTACTGACATTAGATTACACACAGGTGCACTCAATTTAGTCATTAGCACTCATCAGGCAATGTCTATGGGCAACTGACTGCACTCAGACCAAAGGGGGCTGAATAATTACGCACACCCCACTTTTCAGTTATTTATTTGTAAAAAATGTTTGGAATCATGTATGATTTTTGTTCCACTTCTCACGTGTACACCACTTTGTGTTGGTCTTTCACGTGGAATTCCAATAAAATTGATTTATGTTTGTGGCTGTAATGTGACAAAATGTGGGAAAGTTCAAGGGGGCCGAATACTTTTGCAAGCCACTGTATCTTATGATGCAGTGTGCAGTCTTGAGTCACTCCTCAGTTCTTTATATTTAACCAGAAAAATGGAACTAGGTGCACCTAATTATAGAACGTTGATGTTTGGTCACACCACATTTATACTTCAACACAGGCCAAACTCTTTTAGGCAAGCTTTTTTATAACTTATGTAAGTAGCCTTCAGAAACAATTTTGAGGCTCTGGAAAGGCCAGTGCATGACTGTACTGTTCCACTCTGTGTTTTTTTCTATTCTGCTTTACTGCTTTACTCCACTGGCAGTGGATTTTGGATCACTGTCATGCTGAAAAATGAAATGTTGCAAATAAAATGTTTCTGTATGGTACTACAGGACGGATCAAATTCTTGAGGTACCCAAATCATAACAGAACCTTTACTCTGTTTTACAGATGGCTGTAGACACTCATTGTTGTATCTCTCCTGACCTCCTCTGTACATACTGACAATGTGAACCACATTTTTTAAATCTGCAGTCATCTTTTCATAAGGCCTGTAGCAACTGATTTTCAGTCCAGTTCTTCAGTTCTTGTTTAATTTGTCAGCCAGTCTCACGCTTTCTCTTCCTCAAGAATTGGTTCTTCACATCAACCCTTTTTTCGGTTTCTTACAGACATGACTTTTAGATACTGTTCATAGGCTGTACATAGTTTTACTAACTTTTTAAAGACATGCTGCACAGCTGAGATGTGTCAAGTATTCAGCTAGTAGCTCTTTGGGAGTCTGCTTACTGGTGCAAAAATACCATTTGTGCCACTCAAACTGTTTTCCTTGATTCAACTAAAAAAATGGGAACAAACTGTGTTTTTTGGTAACAGCTAGTAACAGAGAACCAATTTAAAATGAGTCCTTTGCTCAGTTGTCTGTTTTGTGCAGACAGAGCTAGGTGCCTTTTTCTTCCTTGAATGAGTCATAGGTCAGTGTTAAGTGAGTTAACCATAAAACAGAAGCAAAAAAAAAAAGTTGGTTACAAAGACTGGGAGGAAAATTAGTAAAAAAAAAAAGCTGTTAATGTCCAAAGAAGAACATTTAAAGACCTTCAGAAAGCACAAAAAACTGCTGCTCAAAACCATTTAAAAATGAAATTACAAGAAGGTCTTTGTCCTTAAAAGCACCATAATAAAGAAACGAGGCATGGGTAAGACTTTGTTGCCAATTTTTTGCAAACGATTTTGACAAATATTACTCATTCTGAGACTATTACCAGTCCCTCCTATTTTCATTGCACCTTCCAGTTTTATTAAAAGAGAAATACATTTTACGGCACAAGTAAAATGTATGACAACCCTAGTTGTCATACATTTGTAGTTTAATTCAGATTTGGACCCACACAGAGGCATGAAGAACAAATGAAATCTTGAAAAAACTTACTGAAGTTAAATGAAGATTTGTTGAAAAAAAAGACTGTGGTAGATAATCCAATCCAACATTCAATCCAAGAGGCAAAGTGACCAAGGAATGAGACATGAAGCACGAAGTGCTGAAATGTTGTAGGAAAATAGAAAGGCAGGAGAACAGCTTCGTAAAGAGGGTGGGCTGACAAGTGACAGGGCTATAAATACACAAAGAGCTGAACCAATGGGCTATGAAGGCAAAACAGGAAACACCTTTAAATGTAATCGTTTTAAATAAAGAGGAAAACTATCCCCTCTGTGACTAATCCAGCTACTAAAAGGAAATCTGTTAGTTTTACATCAAGAGCCACATTTATCATGTGCGGTTTCATAATAATAAAAAATCCTAAGCTTGATCAATGAGCACATTAAAACCAGTGAAGTCAGTGTATCCATGTCCTTTAATTCAACTCTGTATACAGGAAGTGGAACTGTGGTCAGGCCCTTTCTCTCAGTCTCCGTCTTTTAGGTGCATATTAAACAAAATACCTGTGTGTGGCAAAAAAGCAGCACTGCGTGATCGAAAAACGTTTTCTACTTACTTAGATAAATGTTATGCTGACATGGAAATGGAGCTTAAAGAGACATTTGAGAGTTTGGAATATATTTCCACGACTGCTGACATTTCGACCAGCCATAACAAAAGTTTTCTCGGAATGACGCCACACTGGATTGATCCGTCTACTTTTGTACGAGGACATGCAGCGCTAGCATGTAAAAGAGTTCGAGGGAGACACACATATGATGTCATCGACAATGAAATCGAGCAAGTACATTCGGCTTATGGTCGGACTGAACTCTAAAGTGACAGCCACTGTGACAGACAATGGGTTCAATTTTATCAAAGCTTTTAGAATGTTCCAAAAATCAGACTCTGATGAGGAATTGGAAGAAGATGAAGGGGTGACATTTACTGATGTTGAGTAGACCCTCTCCACAGAATCTGAAGGACAGTTTTCTCTCCCTCCACACTTAAGATGTGCATCACACACACTGAACTTAATTGTTCATGATGTTGAGAAATGGCTTCAAGCAAATGAGGCAAAATTCATCTACCGAAGTGCAACTTCAAAGTGTTCTGCAATGTGGACAAAAGCAAACCGTTCTTCTGTTGCTTCAGAGTTGGTAGATAATTTTTTCAAGAAAAAACTCATAGTACCTGTTTCAACACGATGAAATTCGTTTCACAACACTGTCCAGGATCACTGACATTCCCCTTGCTTAAATAAATACTGTCTTCACTGATCGGGAGTATCTGTTCCTAAAGGAGTATTGTATCGTGTTGAAGCCACTCACTGTTGCACTAGACATATTGCAAGGAGAAGAGAACTGCTATTTTGGAATCCTTCTTCCAACTCTGGAGATTCTAATGTCCAGGACACTGGCACTGCAGGACGAGCTTAAGCTGACAGCATCCCTCCCTGATATCATTGTTAAGGTAATCTATATATAGCCTTACCCTAAAATAAATTTTTGTTTTATTTATCATGCTCTTATGTGAAGTGTCTGATGTATTTTTTTCTCATAGGCGATCAAGGTGCGCTTTTCCTCAATGATGGACAATAAAGAAGCTCTCCTGGCTGCAGTCACTTTGCTTAAATTTAAGTTACGCTGGATCAGAGAAGAAGAGAAAAAAGACATGGTTAGGGCAATGCTTACTACAGAGTGCCGTGGGTTGTCTCTTGAAGACCAACAACCTGCTCAAGATCACAAGAACCCTGCTAACTCCACTGATGACTTTTTTTCATTTGAGGAGGACGACTGTACCTACTCTGCTGAAACAGAGGTGATGGAATATTTGAAATCTGCTGGGTCTGAGCTGGGTGTTCTTAGCCAGGTACAACACAGCCACACCATCAAGCGCACCAGTCGAAAGGCTTTTTAGCCTCGGCAATCTTGTGCTTACACCCAGAAGGAACAGACTGTCAAGTGAACGCTTTGAGAGACTTACATTAATGAGATACAACAACTTTTTCAAAAACAACACAGCTAAGTAGTACAAAAAATGTTTTGGAAAACATGAGTGCATACAGCATGCAGGAAATATGGTGCTCATTGGTTTGAGGAAGTTTCAGAGGAATTCTGTTTGTTAACCAAAGTTCAGAGTTAACTTCACTTCGTTGAATCACATGACATGATTACATACATTATGTATGAATATGTTACTCATTGCTTTGAAAATGTAAAATTTTAATGTTTACTGCGTGAAATATGTCATGTATAACATTTCTTAAGTTAAGCTTTTTTGTTATTCAGATATGTTGCAGAAAAATATATTTGTTATTCTGGAATTGTGTTTCTTAGTTAAAGAAAGTTACATTCCTTACTAAAAAATGTAATTATTAAAGAATGTTTTGTTTTTATAGAGTGTAATAAAGATGATTCAGGAAGCAAAAAGGCTAAACTATTTCATGTTGACTTGTATTTTTTTTAAAAATTATTTATTATTTAGAGAGTTTAATTTCTATTGTTTGTCCACTCAAGGTTTATGGGGAAGTATTTAGTTAAATTACTTATTGAGTAATTAAGTTACTTTTCAGACACAGTAATTAGATAAGTATTTTAAATACAATATTGATTAAGTAATTAGTAATAGTAATTAATTACTTTTTTAAAGTAACTTACCCAACACTGCATCTTATGCCATCAGCTTGTCCTAGGTCACGGTTTCCTTCCACATATAGCTTTGCAAAAATTGCATAAAAAGCGCTTGCAGCAACAAAAACATAATATTCCAGAAACATACTTTGCCGATCCGATCAGCTGTTCGTAACACTTCCCACATTGAAAAAGATGTCAGCACGAATGATCGCATGTCTGCCATTCCCTGCCCGAAAACGGAAGTGACGTCATTTTCGCGGAAAATGTAGTTTTTTACTTGTAGGCCTTAAAAGCCTATACTGGTGTTTTTATAAGTCATGTTTGACTTTATGCTTTTCTGAATAGTTTCTGGGATGCTTAGAACTCAAATTGCACTGCTGGAAATAGTTTATTTATTTTGATGCACATGCTGTTTTGTTTGCAAATTTGCATCATAGGATTGTTTTTCGTTTTTCCTGCAGTATATAAAAATTGCTCTATCTCAAAATTAAAACTATGAAGACACTCAAAATAAATTTCCTGTTGTTGTAAACTATTTTTTGCAACTTTTTTGTATTTAAAGTTTTAAGGGATGAGCCTCTTAAATTTCTCCAATTAGAAATATATGTAAAAAAAACAAAAACGATTTTCAATTTTTTTGTAGTTTATTGCACTTTTTTTTGCAATTAATGTAGTTACTATGGACTTAATGCAGACATATTAGTATAATATTGGCTATAACAGTTGTATTGATGTATAGCAACTTGAAATGCTCCCAAAAATGGCACTACAACATGTAAAAATATAAAGTAAGCTCTGGCGGACTTGGTTCTATGGTAGGTCTTAAAGGGTTAAAGGATATTTGAAGTTTATTTTAACCTGGTACATTTCTGACTAACATGTCTGTGGAGGGGGTGTGGTCTCTGGCTCCACTGCAGTGGAGGGTGGTATAGCGGGCTCAAGGGGCAGTGCTAGTCTGGCTGGCAGGACAGCTGCTGCCACTCAGTAATCAGGTTCTTCCATCTTTTCAGTGACGCTGGGACATAAGGAGAGAGACAAGTGTGGAGTGCAGAAGCAGCTGGAAAGCTGACTGCCCCGATGTCAAAACGACAAAAGAGAACATTGTTGTGTAAAAAAATCTACTGTCCTTTATGGCTTATGTTAATGCTGCACTTACCACCTCTGATGTAGAAATCCAGGAAAATGGTGCAGTTTTCCAATACACAAATTCTTCATTATGTGGATTCCTTGTCCTTGGATCCTTGTCCTGTTAGCTGTTGGACGCATTTGACTCTGGAATAATTTGGTACATTCCTTTTGCTGTTCCAGTATGTTTGAGTTATACAATATGATAGTATCTTCACTAAAGTGAAGATTAAAAGTGGGATTCTGTCATAGCCTCATATCTGGCAAAAATGGAGACAGCCTGTTCATATGACCTAAAGAACAACAGGCACATTAATGGAGGAATGCACCAGATTGAAATAAGCTGGAATTACATTTACAGTTTTGGACAATCTTTCATATCCCTTGTTTGTCCATAAAAACACTAACAGCATGCAGACATTTCATGAGCATTCAGGATTATAACTCTCAAGCTACAAAGTTGCCATTATGTCATTATATTTCATGCTTTTTTAATGGCCGTGTTTGGATATACTATGCCTATACTATTTATTTGATCTGTGCTAGGAATTTTATAAATATTCTTATGTAAGTGCTGAGAAAGAAACTGGCCTGTGAAAAAATTATTTTAAACTAAGTCACAAAGTGACAAATATGCTCCAATTTCTCAGAAAGGGGCCAAATTCTGTGAAACTGTGTGTATTTTTATCTCTAAAGGGGGAACTAAACTAGACGCTGCAGTTTTCTGTTGCTATTTATACATTTTGTGTCATGAAATGTCTGTTGTCCATAATACTATGACAACAATGCAAAAAAAAAGAAAATCATGAAGGTGTGATAATGTAATTAATATTGTAAATCGTAAATAATTTCTTATGCAAAACTAGTTAAAACAATTGTTTATATAAAATATTTATTGAACAGCACATGACTTTTACAAAACACTTTCTGAAAATAATTTCAGCAACACCCGTAGGAAAAAAAAAAAAAAAAAAGTAAAGTTATTTTTGAAAGAAGAAGAAGAGGAAGAAGGTACATCCTTTTTCAGTTCTAATGTTTCTAATATATCAGGACATAACAAAATGTTATGGCCTCAGCTGAACTTATTCCAATGTGTCATTATTTACTTAACAAAACTGAAGCCAAAATGGAGGAGAAGTGTGTTAAAAAGTATACCCCATGATTCAAAAGCTTGTAGAATCAGCTTTAAGAGTAATAGCTTGAGGTAATACGTTTCTGTTTGAGTTTATCAGTCTCTCACAATATTGTAGAGTAACTTTTACCGTCTCTTCTCGACAACCTTACAGCCCAGGTCACTGAGGTTTGAAAACAGCATTCACAAAGTCCTGCATTAAAGTTGGATTGCGGTTTAGATCATTGCAATAATTTGCTATAATCTGTTGTAGAGTTGCTGCTGTGCTTGGGATCCTTGTCCGGTTGCTTTAGCTGTTGGACAGATGGCCTCACATTTGACTCTAGAATACTTAGAGTCAAATCTGAGTCCTTACTTACAGGTAGAGATGGCACGATACCACTTTTTTATGTCCGATACCGATATCATAAATTTGGATATCTGCCGATACCGATATGAATCCGATATAGTGTGTTTTTTAATCAATAAAACAGTTTTTTAAATATCTTGCTGCATTTTGTATAAGTTCATACTCAAGTTTAAAACAACAACTACACTAAAGCTATTCTGTTATACCTGTATGCAAAAAAAAAACAAATTTCATAGTTCAGCAATACTGATCAATCTAATAAACTTAAACCTACACCATCCTCCCTATTCTGGTATTTTAAAGAGTACTTAGCATAAATATTAAGCAACCTAACTAATAGGGTTCCAACTCCCAGCAACAACAAAAATAAATAAATAAAAAATAGGGAACCACCCCTCACGCTCCACCTCATGATGCTTAATCGACGTAATCAACCTTAATTTGATGCAGTGTGAAAAAAAATGCACAGAAATCAATTATTTTTCAAGAAATATTAAATAGATTCAACATCTTTCTTCAACAAAATTGCAGACTGCACAGATGGTACCTTCCCAAAGGAAAAAGTACTATAGCTTACTAGGGTGTATATATATATATTAGACTTAATAGTCACTATATACAGTAATTGACTTCTATTCATTTTACATCTAATTAAAACTTTGGGTGTCAGATACTTATTTATTAAAAGCTAGACATTTTAAATGAGAATAAGAAAGAAAAGTATGTCTTTGTGCCCCCTTTTCCCTGTTAATGCCCTATCGGCCCCCCTGGCTAAACTTTGCTAGATCCGCCCCTGCACAGTTACCAGCCAGCTACGTAGAAAAAGATCCTCGAGTAGAAAGTAATATTAAATACATTCTAACAACAGCTGATCAAGCTTAAACGTGCTGCTGTTGTTCAGCCGCTGGTTTCCTCTTTCTGGTGCAAAGTGGGCCAAAAGCAAACTAGAGACACGGACTCGCGACAGAAAAGCCGATCAGCTGATCGTTAAGCAGTTTCATGATTGAAGTAGCAGTGAGAAGAGGCAGTCGCTCCATATATCGTTTGTTAAGCTTAACGCAGGAATGCTTTACAAACATTCAGAGATGGACTTACACACTTGCTTTACTTCTCTCGGGGATAACTTTGTCGGAGATGAAATGCCGGGTTGCTAGCGAAGCTCCACATGCTATCCAGACCACCGACAGGTCCCGCATGCCACAGCCGCTCTATCACGTGATGCATACTGCTCCAACGTGCTAACGTTCTGAGGTGAGTTACGGCGTGTTGCAAGTTTTGTGAGGTGCTTTCGTGATATTTAATGGATCGGATTACATTTTTTATTTTTCTCCGATATCCGATCCAGTAATTTAGGTCAGTATCGGACCGATACCGATACGTAATATCGGATCGGTCCATCTCTACTTACAGGTATACATTATTTTTGCTGTTCCTGTATGTTTATATCATACAATATTCTAGTATCTTTTTAAGACTAAAGTGAAGATTAAAAGTGTGATTCTGTAATAGCCCAATCAACCGCAAACTACAATGAATTCATCAAAGACAGAATATCGTTTTATTTGTTGTTTCTTCCATTTTTCTATTTCAAACAAAATGTAAACAGTTTGTGCAGAAACAATAAACACATTAAGATTACAGAAATATCTGAACATGGTAACTCACTATCATGAAATAATTACAAACAAATTTACAATAAAATCATGGCCTGGTAATCCGGTTGTTCAGTGATGACGCGACGAATCCTACTTCCGGGTCTAAAGTAGTCTGCGTTTAATATGGCTTTTGTGTTGTTAACATGTTTAATGTTATGTATTTTCTTCTATTTGATCTCAAAAAGCTCCTAAAACAGTCAGTGATCACTGTTGACCTCCCTCGGCTTTTATTACCGCTAATCATTTATTTAAGCTCAGTTTTTAAAACCTTAGTATGTAACTACAGCCCAGCCCATGCAGCAGTATATGAATGACTAACCTCGTATTGTGGATGGATTATCTCAGTTGTTCTCCTGGCTGAAGTTTGGTCCTTTTACAGCATCCTGCCATGCGATTACATTTGTTTCTGACCACCGAGAACACTCACGTTAACTTTTATCGAGTGGAAAAAAAGTTAGCTTGTTTATATTATGCTAACATAGCTGTGTCGCTAGCGGTCACGTAGCACATCATTATATACCAGCTAGCCCAACTTCAGTAACCCTACAAATGTCACTGCTGTTTAGTTTTCTGTCTTCATTTATGCTGGAAGTGATAGCAGAGCTGTACGTTTTAATTTGTTTCCAAAACCCCGCAGTCAGGACATGCTATATTGTATTTAGATAGAAGCTAGCGAGCTAACTCCCTGCTAACTTCTAACTCTGTTAAATGTCATAAATTCCGTTTTCATGGATGCCTGGATGTTAAACTCAATTGTTACACCTGGTAGAGCAGAACGCTGATCATTTTATTAAAGATGAAAGACTTTAGACAGTTTTTCAACTCTCAGTAATGCCACAGTGATATATGGACCTGCAGCGGAGTTTAGACCCAGACACGGCTAGTGATGTCAGACTGAACAACCGGATAGCACACTGAGGCTGACTTTTGACCTTTTTTTCAAGGCACATTAAATGTGCATCTGTTATTATCAGATGTGAAATGGCAGAGCTCAGACACTCAAAAACTTACGGTAACTAAGTAACTTGGATTGTATTCAAGCTGGTCAACAAACACTTCAAGTGACATTCAATTTCTGTTAAACAACAGGAAAACTGATTGGAAAGAAAAAAACCCCCAAAATTGAGCGCTGTGAAAATGTTCAACAAGGTGTATACTTCAAATAAACGTATTGCGCCTTTGGTATTGAAGCAAATGAATCTCAAAAACTATGAATTACACTTGTTGCTAAACAATTACTTTATATTTCCTTTTCATCATGGCGTGTTTGACACAGTGAGAAGTAACAGCTCCGCTTCTGGATTTTCACTGGTCTCTAGAGCCTGCCGGAGTTTTTCCCAGAACAACTCTGTGTTCTCTGCAGCTTGTGGCCAGCTCAGGTAGGTTTTCTTCTTCAACATCTTCCTCATGCGGTGGTAGGGAGACAGCAGATAGCTGGGAATGTCCTCCAGAAACACCAGGATAAGTATGTCCTTCTGCTCATCAAACAGACGAAAACTAAAGATGGAGAAAAAGAAACTCAAGTGCTTTATGTCTTGAATTCCTGAAGTCATTGTAAGACAAAGACACAAAACTGATTCGAAAGAATAAAATAAAACAAATAATAACACATTAAGGAGGAGAATAAAAGCTGGAAAATTTTTTTTTAAGAAGTTTTATGCATGCCAGTTTGAAAGGTTCAGGTTAAATGCCACTAAACAGGTTAATTGCAATACTTGCTTTTTCAAATATTATTCAGTTCTGACTAGCAAGGCAAATGTCTTGGGTAATCCTCAGAGTATGGAGGATTAACTGCAGAGGTAACGTGTCAGCTGTAGATATGACAAAAGACATTCTGGCGTGTGCAGCAGTTTGCTGGAGTTTATACTTTTGGTGTAGGATTATTTTCCTTGGAAAAACTGCTGTAGTGGGTAACGTTGAATTGTTGTTAATTTTATCAAGTTCCATATAGTGGTAAAAACTACTATCAATGTTTTTTTTAAATTGAAAGGTAAATAACTAGGTAAAACAATAAGGATTCTAGAAAACCTGCAATCACATAAATGGGGAAGTGAACCGTAATATGTGTCATGTTTAGTGCCGTGGGACAGGCGGGACCCAAACGCAGGACTGACAGAAATAGAGGGATGAACTCAAAGAGGCAACTTTTATTGCGCTGAAGCAGAAAACAAACAAAACCTGGAACTCACGAAAACAAAATCTAAACTGGAAGGCAAAGAACTAAAAGACTAGAAAACAGGGAGCTAGCTATTACCAGGGATGTGAAAAAACACAGAAAAAGTCACAGCACATGGGACAACATGACGACAGGCAGAGCAAAACACAGGGCTTAAATACACAAGCGAATAAGGAGGGAATTAGACACAGGAGGAGAGCACATCTGGGAGTAATCAGACATAACCAGACTGGGAGGAAGCAAAACTGAAAAATCTCACATAGCACACGAGACTATCAAAGTACAGGAAACATTCACAAAGATGCGGATTTGACACTGAGGCAACGAGACATGACTGAAGAGACATGGGGAACATGAATACAAGAGTGACTAGACATGAAACGTTGAACACTGGGAAGGCAAAGTAACAGAAACCTAAAGCCAAGGAACTAATATATATATCGCAATAAAGAGAACCAAAATCGTGAAGAACAACAAATCCAAGAATATAACTTAAACTAGAATTACAGTGACAGTATGCCAATTGTTTATTGCTGGCTAACAGTTCCTTCATATGAATTATTGCCTTTCTGTTAATTCATTAGGTGATGAAAACTAATTGTAAATTTCATTTGAAAAAGTTATCAGAACATTTTCTAAACAAATTAGTGTAATAAAAAAAAAACAAGTTCAGTTTTGAAAAGAATGAGCTCCAAGAAAAAGCTTTTTTAAATATATTATTATATTATGCCATTTTTATTATTACTTATAACTGAGTTGTCACTCAAACCTCTAGATCTGTCCCTTTCTACCCAGCAAAAATGCATCCATCCATCCATCCATCCATCCATCCATCCATTCATTCAATTTCTTTTGCTTATCTGGGGCTGGGTCACAGAGGCAGCAGCCTAAGTAGAGAAGCCCAGACCTCCCTCTTCCCGGCCACCCCCATCAGCTTGTCCAGGGGAATACCAAAGCGTTCTCAGGCCAGCTGAGAGATGTAATCTCTCCAGTGTGTCCTGGGTCTGCCCGGGCCTCCTCCTGGTAGGACATGCCCAGAACACCTCACCCAGGAGGCATCCTTGTCAGATACCCAAACCATGTCAACTGGCTCCTTTCAATGTGGGGGAACAGCAGCTCTACTCTAAGCTCCTCCCAGATGGCCGAACTGCTCTATCTTTAACGGAGCGGCCAGGCACCCTTCGGAGACAGCTTATTTCCACTGCTTGTATCCAGGGTCTCGTTCTTGTGATCACTACCCAAAGCTTGTGACCATAGGTGAGGGTAGGGATGTAGATCAACCGATAAATTGTGAGCTTCGTTTCTATGCTCAGCTTTCTCTTCACCACGATGAACTAGTACAGCGTCCACATCACTGCAGCTGCAGCACCAATCAGTCTGTTGATCTCCCCTCCCTTCTCCCCTCACTCGTAAACAAGACCCCAAGATACTTAAACTCTTCCCCTTGGGGCAGTAACTCGTCCCTGACCCAGAGTGGGCACGAAACCTTTTTCCGGCTGAGGACCATGGCCTCAGATTGGAGGTGCTGATTCCCATTCGCACTCAGCTGCGAACTGCTCCAGTGTAAGCTGGAGGCTGTCACCTGATGAAGCCAACAGAACCACATCAGCTGCGAAAAGCAGAGATGAGATTCTGAGACCACCCAAGTGGCAAACTCCCATGCACCCTCAAGCATCCTTGAGGGTGCATGGTAAACAGCTGGTCCAGTTTTCTGCAACCGGGACAAAAACCACATTGTTCTTCCTGTATTCAAGGTTCAAATAAAAAAGGGACTCTCCTTTCCAGTACCATGGTATAGACTTTCCCAGGGAGGCTGAGGAGTGTCCACCTGTAGTTGGAACACACCCTCCAGTTTCCCTTCTTGAAGATGGTAACCACCATCTCAGTTTGCCAATCCAGATTACAAAACCCTGATCTCCATGAAACATTGTCGAGAGCTTTCAGGAGTTCAGGGCAAACTTCATTCACTCCAGCGGCCCTCACTGCCCCAGTGATCTCACCCTCGGAGATAGATAAGTTGTCCTGTTCATCCCATTCCTCTAAGGAAGACGTGTCAGTGGGATTTAGGAGGTCCTTTAAGTATTCCTTCTACTGCCCATCTACTGTCCTCAGTCAAAGTCAGCTGTACTCGACCACACTATACACAGTGCAGGTTGAGCACCGCTTTCCCCTCCTGAGTCACCTGACAGTTTGCCAGATTCTCTTTGAGGCAGTTCAAAAGTCTTTTTCCATGACCTCTATGATCTCCTCCCACACCTGGGTTTTTACTTCAGCCACTACCAGAGCTGTGTTCCGGTTGGCCTGTTGGTACTTATCAGTGGCCTCCGAAGTCCCACAGCCTAACTAAGCCCAATAGGACTCCCTCTTTAGCCTGATGGTTTCCTTTAACTCTGGTGTCAACCATTTGGTTTAGTTGTTACCACCACAACAGGCATCAATCAGCAGTGGAGGTGCTGAACATACAGGGAGTGCAGAATTATTAGGCAAATTAATATTTTGTCCACATCATCCTCTTCATGCATGTTGTCTTACTCCAAGCTGTATAGGCTCGAAAGCCTACTACCAATTAAGTATATTAGGTGATGTGCATCTCTGTAATGAGAAGGGGTGTGGTCTAATGACATCAACACCCTATATCAGGTGTGCATAATTATTAGGCAACGTCCTTTCCTTTGGCAAAATGGGTCAAAAGAAGGACTTGACGGGCTCAGAAAAGTCAAAATAGTGAGATATCTTGCAGAGGGATGCAGCAGTCTCAAAATTGCAAAGCTTCTGAAGCGTGATCATCGAACAATCAAGCGTTTCATTCAAAATAGTCAATAGGGTCGCAAGAAGTGTGTGGAAAAACCAAGGTGCAAAATAACTGCCCATGAACTGAGAAAAGTCAAGCGTGCAGCTGCCAAGATGCCACTTGCCACCAGTTTGGCCATATTTCAGAGCTGCAACATCACTGGAGTGCCCAAAAGCACAAGGTGTGCAATACTCAGAGACATGGCCAAGGAAAGAAAGGCTGAAAGACGACCACCACTGAACAAGACACACAAGCTGAAACGTCAAGACTGGGCCAAGAAATATCTCAAGACTGATTTTTCTAAGGTTTTATGGACTGATGAAATGAGAGTGAGTCTTGATGGGCCAGATGGATGGGCCCGTGGCTGGATTGGTAAAGGGCAGAGAGCTCCAGTCCGACTCAGATGCCAGCAAGGTGGAGGTGGAGTACTGGTTTGGGCTGGTATCATCAAAGATGAGCTTGTGGGGCCTTTTCGGGTTGAGGATGGAGTCAAGCTCAACTCCCAGTCCTACTGCCAGTTTCTGGAAGACACCTTCTTCAAGCAGTGGTACAGGAAGAAGTCTGCATTCTTCAAGAAAAACATGATTTTCATGCAGGACAATGCTCCATCACACGCGTCCAAGTACTCCACAGCGTGGCTGGCAAGAAAGTGTATAAAAGAAGAAAAACTAATGACATGGCCTCCTTGTTCACCTGATCTGAACCCCATTGAGAACCCGTGGTCCATCATCAAATGTGAGATTTACAAGGAGGGAAAACAGTACACCTCTCTGAACAGTGTCTGGGAGGCTGTGGTTGCTGCTGCACGCAATGTTGATGGTGAACAGATCAAAACACTGACAGAATCCATGGATGGCAGGCTTTTGAGTGTCCTTGCAAAGAAAGGTGGCTATATTGGTCACTGATTTGTTTTTGTTTTGTTTTTGAATGTCAGAAATGTATATTTGTGAATGTGGAGATGTTATATTGGTTTCACTGGTAAAAATAAATAATTGAAATGGGTATATATTTGTTTTTTGTTAAGTTGCCTAATAATTGTGCACAGTAATAGTCACCTGCACACACAGATATCCCCCTAAAATAGCTAAAACTAAAAACAAACTAAAAACTACTTCCAAAAACATTCAGCTTTGATATTAATGAGTTTTTTGGGTTCATTGAGAACATGGTTGTTGTTCAATAATAAAATTATTCCTCAAAAATACAACTTGCCTAATAATTCTGCACTCCCTGTAGTCCATTCAACGTCCCCAGTCTCCAAGAAGGTTGGGTACTCTGTTGTTCGGTGCATGACCGCAAATGACAGTCAGGACCCATTCCAAGACCCAGTATACAGGCAGCAAGCTGACAGGGATACTAACATACCCACCCCAGCCTGCCGCCTCTCACTTAGGGAAAGTCCAGAGTGAGACAAAGCCCAGTGTCACTTCAGGAGACTGGTTCTGGAGCCCAAGCCAATGCATTGAGGTGACCCCTGGAAATAAAAAGCCAGTACCTCTAAATCTCACGCACTAGTGCAGACTCCTTCCCCACCAGATAGGTGACATTGCATGTCCCAATCACTAATCTCGGTAGGTAGGGATCAGTCTGCCAGGGACTCCCCCCCCCCCACACACACACACACTTGGAGGGTGTGCCCATGTACCTCTGTTGGGCTGTGGCTAGCCGGGCCCCATGCCCCAGGCCCAGCCTTCAGATGCCCTTGGGCACCCTTCCTGGGTCTTGCTCCAGGGTGGGGCTCCCGTAACCCTATCACGGCAGGGTGAACTATTACCTCGATCTTCTGCTCATAGGGGTTTTTGAATTGTTCTTTGTCTGGTCCCTCACCCAGGACCAATTTGCCATAGGATACCCTACTAGGGGACAAAAGAAGCCCCTGACGACATAGCCCCTGGGATTCCTGGGGCACACGGAGCCCTCCACCATGATAAGTTAATAATTCGCAGAGGGACAAAATGAGTGTTTTCAATCAAATTAGTTCAAATTCTTCTTACTCCCATGTGCTTTAATGCCAAATGTGTTGTGCCTTCAGAGATGCTCTTCTGCATATCTTGTTTGTAACAAGTGGTTAATTGAGTTACTGTTCAATTCATATGAGCTTAAAGTAGTCTGCTCATTCTCCTCTGACCATCAACAAGGCATTTCTACCCAGAAAACTTTCACTCAATAGATATTTTATCTTTTTAGACCTTTCTCTGCAAACCCCAGAGATGGTTGTGTGGGAAAAATACCAGTAGATCAGCAGTTTCTGAAACACTCAAATAAAAAACCATGCCACTTTCACTCACTTTTCCTCCTGATGCTCAGTTTGAACTTCAGCTTGATCATATCTACATGATTAAATGCTTGACTTGTGATTGGATGATTAGATATTTGTCTTAATTAAGTGTAGTGTATCTACACATGAGTCTAGATACACTACAAAGTCACACTACATACCACTGTATGTACGATACATTGCCTGAAGGAGCCAACAGGTTACCTGGCTGCCTGGATCTCTCTGGAGCACCATTCACTCTCAAGGTATTTGTGACTGATAATACAAATGGTCTTCCGGCTTCCGTAAATGGCATCCGTGATGTTATCTATGATGGGCTTCCCTGAGAAGAGAAAATGTTACACTCAGTGGCTGTCCTCAGTAGGTCATGTAAGTACTGTGGTGACACCCTCCGGAGTACATATGAAAGTATCTTGAGGTATTGTTAGGTCTGCACTCGCTGACTCAGAGACTTATCCCCATGAACAAAGCAAGACACTTAGAGCTCAGACCATTCAACTTGCAAGGGAAGCCGGTCGGATCAGGATCTTGGAACTGAAAGCTCCTCCCCTGATCCCAGCCAACTCCTAAAAACCAGCGTCCCCTCGCAGCCTTTTATTCAGTGACACACAACCATTGTAAAACCCATATGGTACGTCATAAAAGCTAAGGCACTGTGTGTGTGTGCGTGTGTGCATGTGTGTCTCTGTATATGTGACTTCCTGCTGGTCATAAAAGGGTCATCTTCCCTGTACATGGCTTAACTCCTTTAACAGTCCACCATATACAAGCACAGGTGAGCCCATACATGGCAGGAAGTAAACATTCCTTACTAAATAAGCGAACCAGTACCTTACATGCAATTGTCTGCAGTTAAACACCATAGCTAATAGCATCCCCCACCATCCTAGATGTAGGGGAGGGAAAGAAAAATATCTGAACATGCAGTTCAAAACAACGTTTGCAATTTCAAGCACAACAATGACAACTTTTATCAAAAGTACTCCAACAGGTATCTGCTGTTAGGTAGTCTCACTACCTATCTATCTATCCATACATTTTTTAGTTCACAGAGGCCTATTAGTTAAAGTGAATTTGAATGTATGTATTTGAAATGTGGGAGACGTTGAAGAATCCACACATGCATAGGAAGAACAGGTAATGTAAAGATCTTTTGCATTTGATGTTTTGTTGAGCTGTATGTCCAGATTTTGCTCTTTTGCACCCTCTGGTGGTGAACTATGGAGGGTAGCGTTGTTTGCAGTTTGGGTCTCCACCCAGCCACTCTTTTGCTAGCACACATGGTGTCTGCATGCTGCAGCTTATGGTTAGCTCCACACATGGAGAAAGTAATGTTCAAAGTTAGAAAAAGAGAAGAAATAAGTGAGAAAAAAGATGCAGAATAAGATAATAAGGCTACAAAGGACTATTTAGTCCCTCCTGGATGTCAGCTAACAAGGTTTGTGTACTTTAAATGTTTTATTTTCTGTTATTAAGGACTTTTGATTGATTGGCACCAAGTACAAGAGTGCATTTTGATGTGATGTTTTTTGTTTTATTGTTTTCGTCCACGACCTGTTCTCATGGGTTGTCAAGACCAGAATAAACCCTTTTTTATAACTCTACATCCTACGTCAATGTTTGAGGGTGCTACAGGAAACCTCCAATGAGACAGGCCCGAGCTAGCGGGTTCAAACCCAGAGCTTTTATACTGTCTGGCATCACTGCTGTAAAGCCACTGACCTTTAATTAATGGTAAATTTTATAATAGCAATTTTTAAAATGTAAATTAAACTGTATGCAACTTAAATAAGGAAGATCTGCTGTCATGCTTCTGCCTGCTGTCCTGGGTGTTGGGTTGCCAGTCTGTTTATTGCATCACTACAACTTTCCCACACTGCCACTCTCAATACTGATATCCTTATTGTGCAACCTGATCTTCTTGCTTGCATTCTTTGAACCAGTCAACCACCGCTCTGTGTGGTTTAAACCTATGCTTAACACCAGTCTTCCTTTCAGACTCTGTTCCGTGCAACCCACCTCCTCCCTATCTCGACCTTGCCCAAATCTCTCAGAGGAAAAACACCAGTACCTAGACTCCAGGGGGCCCTGCCCTGAATCCTGTCACTAATGGGATTCTGTTCTTCCATGACAGGTCACTGATGTTTAATCACCAAATACACTGATTAATTTTACTGTATCAATGAATCATGTTCATTACTTTCAAATGATCTCCCCTAATTGAACTGACACCGATAAACCTTTGATTGAGGCCATGCAAAGCTACTGTAGTAGTGTTAACAAATTAAAATGTAGTTACTAGGGTGTCTGAATGTGAAAAACAGAAAATAAAAGAAAGAAAATGTTTACTTTGTTGGACAAGTAGGTTGAGGATCACCAAAACTAATGTTCTAGATTTAATTGCTCTATATATAGTTTTTTTTAATCCGGAATGAAGTGATGGGCAAAAACAGGCTAACTGAGAGACATTTTCAAGTCAAAAAATCACCATTTAACTTTGAATTCAAGCCTGCAGTCTTACCTGGTTCAAAGTCTCGATGGTGTAGGCACAGTCTCCAGCCCTGTTCTCCTTCCAGTTTTGGTAAGAGCTTGTCAATGACCCAAGGCTCATCGTGGGTGTTGTAGGAGATAAAGGCGTCGTACTGATGAGGAGTTTTCTTGTTTTTGTGCTTTTTGTCAAAGAACCAAGCTATGAACAGGTAATAGGCATAGACGAGCTGCAATCTCATAAAATGGTAAGTGAAGGACACCACTATCAAGCATAGGATTGCACATGTGGTGCAGAGAAAACAAATAAAGCCCATGTCAACTGAGCAGAAGCGGGTGTCCAAGTCCAACAGCTTCTTACTTTTGAATTCTTGTGGATAGTTGCACGTAAAGTTATATGCATCATAAACTTGAGTTTTGCTGTCATTTATTGCCCACGAGAGAAACCAGCTGTTATCACAGTTGCAAGTGAATCCATTGCCCTGAAGGTCCAGATAAGTCAGAGCTGGTAGGGATTTTATATCTTCTTTGCGGATAACTGGATATAAATTCTGTCTTGCCTGTAGAAACTCCAGCTTTGTGAGGTTGGCATCTTTAAGGAACTCTAGAGAGTAAAGAGCTGTCCTGGATATATAAAGGCTTTTAAGGTTTGGAATTGGGAAAAACAGATCTGAAGGGAGTTCTTTAAGTTCATTTGAAGAAAGTTCAAGTAATTGCAGCTGTGGCGTGTAAACAAAGGTGTCTTTGTCCAGAGACGCAATACGGATATTCCTGGCTTTGAAACTCAAAAGACTGGTCAAACCTTGCAAAAAGTTCCCAGGCAGATAACTATGCAACCTGTGGTGTTGTGAAAAAACAAGCAGTTCCTCTAGATGGGACAGCTGAGAAAATGGAGGATCAGGCAAATTTCTACTTTCATTGTAATTGATGTGATTTTCACTCAAATCAAGTCTTCTTAAATTGATCAGAGGATTGAAAATACCTTTTTGTAGTTTATCTTGTTTAATAGAGTTCCGTTGTAGATAAAGGCAGGTAAGATTTGTCAGTCCTACAAAACTCTTATGATCAACAATTTCTATTTGATTTTCGTGTAATGACAAGTTCAGGAGGGAATGTAAGCCTTTAAATTCATCCTTTTTGATAGCAGTGAGTTTGTTTATATTTAAATACAGGTATCTAAGTTCAGGCAAATGTTCTTTGAAAGCACTGTTCAATTTAGTTATTTGGTTTGTCTGTAATTTTAGAGTTTGTAATCCTTTTAAATCCTTGAAAAGACATGGTTTCAGAGCTGTGATTGAATTCTGATAAAGATAAAGCTTTCTGAGCTTTGTCTGATTGGTGAAATCATGGCAGTCCAGTGTGCTGATGTTATTGGTGCTGAGATCCAGCTCTGAAAGAGTTGGTAGATTCCTTGTTGCAGCTGGAACCAGTGGAAGCCTGTTTTTACTCAGCGTTAAAATCCTTAAGTTCATGGATGTATTTTATTTTGTTGTCTGTCAAAACTAACTCAGTTACATTAATACACAACTTAAACAAGTATGCATTAACAAAGCTGAGCTTATTGCTTCGAAGCTGCAGAGTCCTCATTGTTGGGATGGTGCAGGAAATGTTGATCAGTGTGGTCAGGTTATGTGTCATTGCATTCATTCTCAGAATAGTTAATGATGAGTTCACTGACTCTAACAACCTTTCCATGTCCCCAAGACCCAAATGAAGCTCACTAATGTCAAGAGTAGTAACACGACTAAGAAATGTCTTGTTTTGCACGTCCCATATCATCTGTTTCTTTTTGGCTGGGCTCCCAATTTTAAACCAGGTGAGATTTGGAAAAACATCGGCAGTGATCCTGAAGACTGCGAGGGGATTTTTCGACAAATCAAGGTACTGAAGTTCTAATGATTTGTTTGTCAGTTCAAATGACTGAAAAGTGGTTAAATCATTGTTGCTTATTACCAGCTCCCGTAGATGTGGCAGATGTTGCAATATCAATTGAACTTTTGTAATGTGTTGCAGGTTGTTATGAGAAATGTCCAGAAGTTGTAAACTTGTCATGGACTTAAAAGATGTGGATGCCATTTGTTTAATGCGATTTTGATTAATTCTTAGCTCAATGAGGCAACTCAAGCCATCAAAAACATTTTCTCCCAGTGTAACAAGTTTGTTATTATTTAGATTTAATGTCTCAAGAGAACTTAGACTGGCAAACGCACCGCTTTCTATCTGTAAAATGTTGTTGCTATTAAGGTCTAACTTAGTCAAATTTAGTAGATCTTTGAAGTCTGATGCATGTATTGTTGAAATTCTATTAGAAGTTAAATCGAGGCCTGTCACAGTTGAGGGAATATCTCCAGGAACAGCTCTGAGTTTACTCCTGATACATATGGCCGTACTGTAGCTGATTCTGCAAGTCTTCAAAGAAAACCCTTCAACAGGAACAAGGAAACTGATGATGCTCAGCGTCAAGAAAATAATGTCTGGTTTGCAACATTTTGTTCCTCTTTCTAAATTGCTTTGTTCCTCATCCATTCCAAGATCCATTTTAAAATAACAAGCAGGAAAGCTTAATCCAACCAACCAGAAATGTAATGTACAGTCGTACAGTAAGCTTAAATATCACAGATAATCCTGAGAATTAAAAAAAAAATCATACAAATGAATAGTAAACAACACAACAAAATGGAAATACCTCAAAAATCAGATTTTCATGTCTTAGAGAATGTCACTTCTTATTACTTTATGTATGTATACTCAGCATAATTTAGATCAAACTAAAACTAAAGCAACAGGAATAATCTTCATTGTAAATACTGTATTCTTATACTTACGACATCACATTGGTGTAAACAGTCCTTCTGTTCTAAAGGAAATGCTTTCTGTGTCTCGAGACACTTTTCATCTGCATGTCGTATGTGCCCTCTGTCTCTTTTTTGACCAATTGGAAGGAAGTGAAAGGACCTGTGAGAACTGTGACAATCATTGATTCTCCATTCTGAAGGGTCTGGAGGCGGTATAAGAGTTCCAGTGTAATGAGGTAATATGGCTGGCTGTGTTGGTGTACAGAGAAAAAAAAAATACAAACTGTGTCATGGAAAGACTTTTGGACCAAAAACTTAACTGTAGTGCTGGGATGCTGGGACTTGGGCGTCCATGTCTGGAGACTAACACTTTTACTTTCCCTTGCAGCTTTTAGAAAGACTGAAACAAAAAACAAAAGGCCACATTGAAAGCATATTACCTTTCATTTAAACCTAAATGTAATACAGTCAGAAAGAATAAAACTACAAAGCAGTATTAGTAACTAAATAATGGCATTTCAGATTTTGTGGGAATTTTAGGTGTATTTTTGTATAGATTACTCTAATATGGTAAGGTGAAAAGAAGACATTTAATTAACTTAGTGAGGCTGAAAAAAGACTTGTTTAGCAAAATAAGTTTTGACAGTGAGGCTACAGAAAAGTGGCTACAGCAAAATAATCCAATAAAGTTAATCCAATAAATCCAAAACAAAAGAAAGAACCAAAGTCTCCAGGGTGAGAGGCATGAGGGGAGATGGAAGAATGATGAAAAATAGCAGGAAAGCAAACAGGTTTGAGAAGGCCACGCAGTTACTTAACAAAACAATGTACCACACATTCATTTGGTCATAGTGTGTTATCCGTCTATCCAGAGCTGTCCTGACGAGGAATGGCCAGACTCTTGCTCCTGTCATGATCTTGTAGTGAATTATGCGCGTTTTGATTGTGGAAAAAAATATAAGTTATGAAGGCCACTCTTATTTTCACTGTCATATTGTGCTGCCAATGACATCGCAGTATTTTGAGGAACTTAATCCCCCATCCTCAGTCCAGGGTATGGTGCCTACTTAGCACTGTCAGACAGTGGTGTTTGTATATTTTCACTCTATGAATTCATTGCAGTTGCTGCTGTTGCAGGTCTTTTACCTCTAATTTAACAGTGATATAAAATTATTTCATTAAAAGAAAATTAATATTCTGCCATAAAACAGGTGTCAGATTCCAAAAATAATTCTTTCCATTGACAGTAGATATATTTCAGTGGTTATTCATAACCACCATCCACCGCTAATGTTTTAATTTGCTTTTAATGTGTTGTTGTGTTCTACGGGGACTACACTGTTACAATTCTATGCTAAAACACTGTACATGTATCAGTTAGCTGCTTGACAAGGCTAACTGATACAGCTTGAAATAAAATATTAAATGCACTTTTGCTCCACCCAGCTTTGGCCCAGAGAAGACAGTGGTGTTTCTGGATCACATATGGCTTATTCTTTCCATGATAGGGCTTTAATCTGGATTTGTGGATGGCATAGTGAGCTGTGTTCACAGACAATAATTTCTGGAAGTGTGCCTGAGCCAATGTAGTTATTTCCATGAAAGAATCAATGCCGGTTTTAATGCTAACTGGGTGTCCAAAGATCGAAGGCATCCTATACTCATTTTAAGTCTTTCCCCTTGCATACGGGATTTCTCCATATCTTTGTATGTTATTATTTGCTATATATTTGTATATGATGATATATTCACAAACTTGCATGTCGAGGAGCATTATTCTGAAAATTTTAGAAGCATTTGCTTGAAAATTGGTGAACTCCTTTACATTACAATGCACTAACTGTAAAACAAGAATGACTACATGGTATGTTTTCACCTGTTCTCCATGTGTATGTGCCTCCAAGAGATAATTTAAAAAATGTGCAGTAGCACTGAAAACTGACTGGTCATGGTGGAGAAGATGATCTTGAATGGGAGTGCTTTGAATCATTGTTGTGATCTGGCACTGTATAAATAAAAATGAAGTGAAGTGAATTGACATACAACAGTTTGGCTGCTTCAAAATGGTTATATAATAGTATAACAATATACTGTGTTTTATTATAGGTCACATGTTACATGTGTATTAATATGAGGGTGTATTGTGTGTATAAAATATGATAAGCCATGAGTTTTTCAAAACTAAACTGAAGGACATTAGTGCTTTAGTGTGTGCATTTTTTTCATGAGCATATATTCCCCTTTTCACTTCCTCATCCTCATTGTGTGAATCTGTAGATCCTTAGCTGAATGATATTCTGCTATCACCTTACAACAGAACAGAAACTCACAGTAAAGCATCAAAAGATAAACTATGAACAATACTGCTTTGAAGATAAAACTCTTTTAATGAACTTCATCCCAGATATTTAGAGGCTGTTTCACAAGACTAAGATACTAAACTTACTCAGGTCAGATCTTCTCAAATTAATAGGAGGCACTGGCACTTACTGGGTCCAAATGATAGAAATATGTCACTACTCAAACTTAAACCTACACGTTGTGACTTGACTCTGTCATGTGTGTAAGTGTATATGAATGTATAGGTGAATACTACCCAAGCTCAGGTAGTTGTTTTCCCTAGATGGATACTGAAGGGCATCATCAAGTAAGTAAGTAATTAAGTATTTTAATTAATTAAAGTAATTAGAATTTTAATCCGATAATGTTGTTACATGAATTTCAATCTCGTGCTTTCAGTTTTCAGTAGTCTGACTATTTCATTTTTCTAGGTAAACACATGGGAGTGTGAACAATACAAATGAGACAGAACTAAGAGGGGAAACTGAAAAAGGGGAAATTTCCTTGTGGTGACATTAATTTGTCTCATTTTTCCACCAACTTCTGCAGTTTTTCTCTTTCATTTGGCGGGCTTCCAGTAAGTCAGCCAGTAAGTCGCTTTTAATCCACATCAGTTACACTTTTCACCAGCAGATGTCTCTGTTGCGTTACGAAATCTTGACTCTCATCTCACTGGTTGTCTTCAGTGAATGTGCAAACGTCAGCCTACAGTAGGAGGTGAGGCAGCAGTGAATCAGATCATCCAGCACTTCTTTATAGCTGGAATGAGCGTGCACAGCACTTGTAAAGGGTTGGAAAGTTATGTAGGTAGATATCTGGCACTAATACAATGTAATTACTAAATTAATAATTCGATTTAATAATTTCATTTGTGACTCCAGTAACAACACCAAAGAATGAATTCCTCCAGTTTCCAGCAAAATCCGGAGTAGGACATTAAATTTTTACTGCACAAGCTTGTCACAGTCAGCTGATCTGTATTAAGGTTAAAATAAAACTAAACTAAAAGATAAACTAAAGAAAGGATATAAAGCAATCAGCTCACCCTAAAGGTAGAAATAAAAGAATACCTCATGACAGATTTTACCTACTTATATGTAAACTCTTTCTGGAAAATTCTCCTTTTTCAGTTTTAAGCACTTCTTGCATTTTAGTTCTTCTTCTTTCTCCTGTAGGGGTCGCCAAAGAGGATCATCTATCTCCATCACACCCCATTTCAACCTATACCTAGCATCCTCTTCCATCACACCAACATCTCTTTATGAGCCACATGCTTGACTGAAATTTTATGCCTGATGGCCTTTCTGATGGAATTAAGGGCTGGGACCGGAGTACACTGGCTTCTACATAGATGCCAGTAACAGAACTAACTGTGCTTTTCTACCAGAAAAGTTTTGGTTTTATAGATCTATTCATGTTTTACAGTTTTATATGGTTTTATTTGAAGATGGTTTTCACTTACTTGTTTTTCCAGGTTGTGTGCTTGACTTTCCTCTTTATTTAAGGAAACACACAGAAGAGTTCACATTGAGGTTCTGTGCTCTTGGAAATGCCCTCTGATGAAACCACCAGTTACATTGCAATTCGATGAAGGCATAAATGTGGCTACATGAGAACTTGGACAAATAAAACCAGTCATGGAAACCACTAAGAATAACTGATCCCAACACTATTTGAGGTGGTATCTATGCTTATTCAGGACTGGATTAGAGTGTTAGAGCAGGCTTTCATGTTCGATTTGTCTTAAGCTTGTCTTGCATTGCACATAAACTTTTGCCCATATATTTTGTATGTCAATATATTTATTAATTGTTTTTTAAACTTATGAATAAACTTACTTACTAAGAAATCTAATTCAGTTACACATTAGCAAGGATGTAGGCTGTGTTGCTCCTGGTTCTGCATTGGTGGAGTTGTCCCTAAACAAATCCACTACTGTAATTTGTCTGGAGCAGAAATGTCTCAGAACTTGGAAAAAGATCATGCTTGAAGTGTTTCCAGCCTCACCTGCACTCTCTTTAAGATTATCTGAAATTGTCCAGGAACAAGTTTTAAGAACACTGCAAAGAAACAGCTGCAAGAGTCAAAATAAAGACTATAAATCAATTTGTATAATGTTAATTTAAATGTTCCAGTTTAACCCACATACAACCTATATTTACTTATTTAAAAAAGTGTAGGTCTTGTACTCTTCCAGTCAAGCAAATATGGTGTAAATGTAAAACAAGTGTGTGCTCAACATCTACATGGAGGATTTCAAGGCAGAGAGAAAGATAAATGGTTTGAGGGGGCAGTGAAACGATCTTTGGAGTGGAGGTGGAGCGGTTGGCTGAGGATTCATTAAGTTTCCTCACACAGCAGCTGGAGCAGAAAGTGTGTAGGTACCCCATGCTGACTCTCCCTCTCTCTGTATGTAACACAATGTCTCTCTATCGAAGACACGTTCTTATTAAATATCTTCTGAGAATATCTCCTCCCTCAATCATATCTGCATGACTATCGCTCCGGTGGGAAATACACTGACGTGCGCGCGGAGCCACCCACAGAGCGCGTGCACGGATTAATCATATCTGGAAAAGAGAGAGAGAGAGATGCTGCCGGCTTTAAGTCCGGTGTGACTTATCTATCCTACACTGCTGCTGTCGGTAACGGAGCGGCTGCGCACACACCTACATACACTCCTCTCTCTCGCTCTCTTTACAATACCACACACACACACACACCGGAGCGCAGGAGCGGACTAGCGCACTGGGAAGAAGGGAGAGAAGAGAAACAGAGAGAGGCGACACAAGTCAGACCGGCTCGAGCAGGGGAATGTGCCGGATTCCGCTGCGCACACACCCGGGCTGTCCCGCACTGAGGGCTCCACTGCGTTAACGGGAGACGACACAGGGCTGATACTGAGGCAGCGGGACCAGGACCAGAGAGGGACAAAGTAAAAAATAAAAAAAAGTAGTCACCTGGCTGCGGAGGAAATTAGAGAGGGAGGGGAGTGGAGGAGGGCGGGAGGTGTACCCGCCTCACAGAGCCTTGTTCTGGGGGTAACGCCACTGCTTGCGCGCAACGGAGAGTAAGCGCAAAGTTTCCTCGATGGCGCTGGTGATGGAGCCAGTGAGCAAATGGAGCACAAGCCAGGTGGTGGACTGGATGAAAGGTGGGCAGCAGAAACACACGCACAGACACGCACACACACACATAAATACAACGATACAGACACGCGCACGTATTATGCACACGATTCATTTTTAAATTACACAGCTGGAACGCGTTCGCACACGGACCCGCACACACAAATACTGTCTCTGATCACGACTGGACATTCAGGCAGGGGAGATAAGAGGCTGACAAGTTGATTTGTTGTGTGGGAGGTGTGTGTGTGTGTGCCGATGCATCAGCCAGGCACCTGATGATCAGTGGGCAATGATGTAATGTGTGAGAGAGTGACAGCAGGAGAAACAAACTTCCTTGCTTAGAGCAGGGGCGGGTGTAGAAACTTTTGAAAGGGGGAAAGGGGGCAGATCGACTGCTTACCTCCTCAGGCTGCTTCAGGCGAAATCGGGAATACATCAGAATTCATCCTGCTTAGTTTCAAATGGCACACCTGTTAGTTCAACTAATCAACATCTTGTGAGAATCTACTAGCCGTGAAGGTCACAGCTGCAGGCATGTGTAAGGTGTGAGGGTAGACAGGGATAGATGCCAAACTGTGAAACATGGCAAGAATATACTGACTGCTCGCTAGGTGTTGCTCTCCTGTGGTTCATTGATCTGAATGATTCGGAGGTTAGTTAGCCCATAATAGAAGGTGGCAGGCAGATGGCTCAACCAATCTGCCTTTTGTAAACACTTCCCAAGAATTAAGTCACAGAGTGTTTTGCAAACAGACTGTATATAGAGGATGGATGTAGCTCTGGTGCCATCACCCTGTGATAAGGGAGGCCCCACTCTGAAGCTTCAAGCTTTGCCATCTGGGTGTTTGAAGAGTGATGGGTGAATCTGTCTGAGAAACACAGGCAAACCGCTCCAATGGTAGCAACTTGTTAACTTGTCCCACCCTACTATATTACTATATCCTCCTTTTTGCATCTAATGGGGTCAACAATTTCCAAAATGAATACCAAACTAGCTTTTGAGATTACGAATTCATCAGAAAGTGTTTTCTGAGGAACTGAGGGGTGTTTCTGCTTTGATTCATGGATAATATAAAATACAGCTTAAGCCACTGTAACATCAACCACTGGAACAAAAGACATCAGTACTGGAAGATTCCCTCTCTTCGCTGTAAAATAAAGAGATACAGGAAATCATTTGCACCTACAACCATCAGGCTTTTCAGTTCTCATGCTAATAACAGATGAGCCAAGGCTCTTTGGCAAATATCTCACTTTTCAGAACTGTTATATTTATCCATCTCTTATATACAGTCTGTGCTCTCCGCATATGGCTCATAGGACTGGTTGAAGTTATCCAGTGGATGTAACTTGTGGCAGTCATCTTGTTCAACCAATCACCTGTATTTAAAAAAAATGTGATTCCTAAAGACTTTCCGGGGACAATTCCCAAAATGCTCCTATGTAACAAACAATCTATTTCACTAACTCATTTGCAGCTTATTCTGAAGTCACTGCTTGACTCAGTGTCACTATTTACTCAGATGTGATATGGAGTCTTCCTACTAATGGGGACACTTAGAAATAGCGCTATCTCCGTTTGGTTATCTAAGTTACGCAAAGGATTTTGTTGCCACTGTGTTCTGTGGAGGAAAGTTTGCATATCGGCACATATCAGGTAGCAAATATGCATATACAGTAGATCTGTGTTTGACACACTAGATAGTTCTAGCTCTAGCTCTTGTCTCAGAGACATATTTTTAACCAACTTTGCAGCATTTCAGCAGCATCACGTCCCTCTGTGTCATTGTTTTGTGCATCTCTGTGTGTGCTCACATTTTGGCCCAGGCAGGAGGTGCGAGCTCGATATCACGTCACCACCCGCAGGGTTACTGCTGACTCTGGTTGCAGATGATGTACCAAAAATCACAAAGGAACAGTGCGTGCTTTTAGGATATTTTGGCTTCACTTTGTTTGGTGTGAACAAGCAGTAAAATGCTGTCTATCTCACTATTGAACATAGCTATAATGCTAATGCAAACATTTCACAGGCTCTTATTTTGACAGTAGCTCCTTAATAAATAAGTTTTGTTTCTTTTTGTTGAATCAAGAAGCGTTGCACCTTGGGTTAAACAAATCTGCATCTTTGGCTGCTAATTATGACCCACGCAGAGCTTTTGCAATGCACCACATGCACACTAATCACATACATCACTGTTTCTTGCAGACTGGTTGTAACTTTAAAGATGTAATTCCTGTCGACTTTAGAGCTATTAAAATGAGATCGGTGAATACAGAGCAACAGAACAGCATCTTTAAGAAAAAAAAGACACAAGTTAAACACAAGCGCAAAACTTTAAGCCTGAGTGTTTATCCAAAAATGTAATTACGTTTTGTTTATAAGAGTGCTGGTGATACCTTGGAGTGATCAGACTAGAGATTATCGTCATGCATAATTCAGTAGCCGGGCTGATTAGGTCTGTACCCAGGGGCCTGTGTGAGCATTGTAAAACTCTCTTGCACACAAAAAGAAATGGCTACTGTGCATTTCCCAGATCCCACACAGTGTGACGGCTTATTTTGGCTGCAGCTCGTTGCAGACATTGTGACGTATTCCAAATTCTGTTTTGCTGTATGATCATTTAATCGCTTCTAAACATGAAGGGTAAACAAGTTACAGCTTTGGTGTTTCTAAAGTTACTGTCCCTTTAGGCTCAGGTTGTCTGCACCAATAATAATTTGTTCAACTTTTCATTTAATTCTCATGAAATAACTTGTTTAGGTTCTGAATGCATGAATAATACTGGCCCAGCTTCCCCAAAACCACATGCCAGGAGGAGACCACGCTAAAGACCAGTCCATTAATCACTTTAATATGTGAATAACTAATTTAATTTGAATTAATGGCCAACTTTGGTGCAATAGGGACAAGTGCTTTGTAGAAACTGATCACTTTGGCTAAAATACAAAAAAATATATGAAGGTCATACAGGACTTTTTAAATTGGTCCATCCAATTTGTTAAGTCATTGATAAATTAAAGTGGGTTATAATTCTTAACTTTAGTGTTAATCAACTCTTCTATCATATGGTAGCTGTCAATGTTTTAACGCTAAACACGGCTCACAGCCGAGCTTTGCGGTGATTTATGGGGCTCTAAAACAGAAGTGAGGGTTTTATCATTAAACTCTCACTCCACCCAAAATCTCTGTTTTAGAGCGAGGCAATAAAGGAGCTTGTAAAACGTCTGCAGTTTGCACCTCTGACATGTTCAGCATGGTTTCACAGCAGTTACAGTGGACTGCAATGGTGATGGTTCACTAACCCCGCACCTTACAGAGCAGAAATGAGGTCTGGAGCAGAACACAAATGACTCGCTGATGGTCGAGAAGAAGAATTGTCTTAACCCTTCTCACCCTCGAGACCCCTGTACCCCAAACCAGCTGTAACTGTAATTAAATTGGAACTATTGTGCTTTTCTTTTTTCTGTCACAATGGTGGATGCTCATATTAAACATGGTCACAATTTCATTTATGTTCAACAGCCCAGACTGTTTGAACCTTCCACTGAGAAGGGGCAGCAAATCAGAAGGAAGTAGCTTTAAATGGATGTGGAAAGACTTGTTTCAGAAAGTGGGGGCTACGCCAAGGCCTAGTGTTAGGTTTATAAGGATTATGAGGATTGTAAGGGTATCATCAATGTGTCTGACTCAGTCTTGGTAGGCTGCTGTTCACACGCTAATTTACATTTTTGATTAGGAAAAATTATAAATGTTAAAACGAAAGTAGTAAAAAAAAAACTATCAGTACTTTTAAAGGAGAAGAAGATTTGTGAACTCTGCTTCAGCTTAGGCAGAGTGCACGAGCAGCAGAGTAACAAGCAGCAGCTCAGGTGAATGATGTTTTTTGCACACGTGCAACATGGCTCTTGTGGTTTATTTCCACACATAGTAAGAAGAAGTAAGAAATACCATCTGTTACTTGTAACTTTCTATATAAGTGATGAGTTTATATGTAAATATAGGCAAAATTTTTAACCTGCAGTTATAGTTGTTTTGTCAGATGACATCATGGTTATGGAATGAAGCTATTTAATATTTAATGCACTTAATTTGATGACAGAAACTTTTGGCAAATATTCCCTGTTGATTGCTACGGAAGCTCTATATAGGGAACGTACTATATTTCCATAAAGATACAATCCTATATAGAAGTATAATAAAAAAAAAAATGCTTCCGTTTGAGATGATGAAACAAGTTAGTTTTAGGGACTCACTTCCTTTTCTGTCTTACATATTTTTTGTACATATTGTTCTACATGTTAAGCTGTTCTAGCAGTGAAGGTCTTTTCAAAATTTGAAGTCGTGACCTTAGATTAGCATCAAAAATGCCAACATCAATCTTCCAAACAGGCCATTATAAAAAACTCAAACATGAGAATCCTTAAGTACCTACTGAATGACCTTTAAATTTGACCTATTGACCGTTTCCAGCTTCTTCAAGCCTTTTTTCCCCTGCTTTAATGCCAAGATGCATCATCGCTCCCTGTTTTCTCAAACTCAGATCACAAAACACAGCCCGCCTTTCAAATGCACTTTGAGAAATGACTAATGATAACTAATATTAGTAATAATTGTTATTCATCATGTCTGTTTGATGCACAAAAAGCAGGTCAGGGAGACCATTGACTCATGTGGCAATAAAATGCTTATTGAAATGGCAGCAAAAATGTATTTACATGATGCACTGTGTCAGTTCTTGGAGGCACGTTGTTGGATGGGTTATTGGTTGGTCATGTGCATATGGCATGTTTTTATGTGCGTCTGAGTGTGTGTGTGTGTGTGAGCGTGTGGGAGGATGGTAACTTGTTCGTCTCAGACCGTCTGTGCACAACAGCTGACAGACGAGCACACCCGTTCTGAACAGAAGGCTCCACCCGAGTCCTCGGACATTTGCAGCAACACACACACACATGCCATGCCTTAGTGTGGTATTCAGTTCATGCCGGGTCTCTCGGGTGTGTCTGTGGCGACAGAGGGAAACATGATAGCGTGCTTCTGTGTGTGTGTATGTGTGTGTGTGTACAGTAACATGTACAGATCACATATGCCAAAGGGGCCAAAAGGTCTGGGTATTGTTGACTTGGCAACAGTGCAGCATTGGCACGACAGATACTAAAACAATATGGGAGTGGTGCACTTCAACAGTAACGTGAGCACTTTCGCCACATTGATGGGAATGCTGGGAATCTTTGCCCACGTCGTGTTATGTTATCATCTGGTCACACACTGAGATGGGGAGAATTTCACCTCATTTCCCTTGCATGAATTTGGTCGCTAGACTTGGAAATCAGCAGTGAAATTGGCGTGACAGCATGCGAGCACATCTGATGACACCACTTGGCATGAGAGAAAGCTGCCAGAGTGATAGTCACAGCCTTTAGGATCAGTGGATTTTGGGTCTGTGGGCTTGATATGTCTCGGCTTAAGGTGAGGCTCACGAGTACTGAGCTTACATCAGAAAAAATAAATCCAGAGTGAATATGCGGCTCTCGGGGAAATCATTTCAACTGTTTTGTTCTCTCAGAGGCTGAAAAGTTCAAGCAAGCTTCTGAAATTTGCAACGGCACGAATCAGCTCTGGTTCAGGGCATGTACTGAAGCAGCGGTAATGCTCAGTGACATTCACTGCATCAATTAATGTTTTGCTAAATGATTTCTTAACTCAATCAAGCACAATATTAACATAACAAATTAGAAAAATAAAATCAAAATGTGACATTTAAAAAGCCCCCTTTTTTAAATAGCTACTAATTTATGCAAACACTTTGGTACAATTGCATTACAATAGTTTTAAATCGAATAACTGGCAGATGGAGATAGAGGCTTGTAATAGTGCTCTACATGGACCGTTAACGGAGACTTCACTGCCCTGTGTTATATAGTTTCAGCCTTTCCATTATGGATAAAAATAAATAAATAAAAACAAATAGAATGAAAAAATAGAAACAGGTTTCATATTTAAAAAAACTTTTGCTAGTTGTCTTTTAAAAAGGATTTGCTGGAGACAAAAAAGGCAGCCAGGGAGAACCAGTGGAGTTAATGCTAGCTTTAATAGCTACAGTAGGTAGATACACAGCAGCTGGTGAAAGCAGTGGTTTCCAGCTATAAATGAGTCACTCTCTTCTGTCTACCGCTGCCTAAAATCAAAGATTTACTTTTTCTTTTTATGAAGGAGGAGTCTTCATAAAACTTTGGGCAATGAAGGAATATGCCTTCTAAAGGCCATCACAGACCAATCGTGATACAAAAAAGCAACACAAAATTCAGAAATGTTCACATAGTGATTTGTATTTTAACGTATGTAGACACCGAAAGTGTTACATTTGTGTGGAAAATCCTCAAAAAATGGACTGCGAAATAAAATGGAGTTGACAACAAATGATGATGAGCTGGTCCTGATGTTTCTAAATAAGAAGAAGTGCTAAAACAAAAAAGGGATTTATGACAGTTTTAGCTGTGTGGTGGGAGCTCTGTCTACTTTTTATCATTGTAAAGATGTACTAGTTAGTATATGTAGTGTGAACAGTATGTCTAATGTGAACTAGCATGGCTAGAATGAGCAGAGATAATGTTATTGTGGCCACATGGGAGTGAGCTGTTAATAAAGCCATGATGATTTGAAACTTGCAGAGAGAAAGCTTATTAAAGCACATTTGATGTCAAAATTGACGAACTTGTGAAGTGGCTTCATAAATGTAAAAAAAAATCCTGTTTAATTTTGAAACTGTTCACCTTGTTCTACTTCCTCCATTTTTCTTCCTACCAGTCTTCTGTCAAACTGTGCCCCCCATCCACTAATTACTCACCTAACATACAGCCATGCTTATGTTTGTTACCTTTCCTATTTTCTCAGCCCATCAGTCAGGCCAGAGTTTTGACTGATCCGTGAGTTTCGAACTGTTTTTGGACCTCTTGGCTTCCTCTTTATTATTATGTTTGCTAAATGGACCTCCAACCTGTCTGTGATGCCAGCAGTAAAAGTAAGATACAACTGTCCTTCTTTGTATGCCAAATCCATCCATCCATTCTCTTGCCAAATCTGTTGTTTTGAATTTGCTGTTGATGCATTTGTGCCCAAACTATATTAAAATATTTGAGTTTTCTGGTTGAAACTTTTTTATTAATAAAATGGAAACTGAAAGTCAGAGGCTTCTGGGTGTACTGCCATGCAGCTTGACACAGATTGGTGTTCTGTTTATTGATTATTACATTTCTAAAGATAGACTAATTTCTTTGCCTTTGCATTGCCTAGAGCAAAGTTCCATTCTCCTTGCTTCACGTGGATTCTTCCACTGACTTTTCATGCATGAGTTTTGTTTTGTTTTTCTTCTTTTTTCTTGGATGGGGGAGTTATTTTTATCTTGCCTAATTACTGACTGATGTGATGGGGAGGACTTGGAGTAGATGTAATATTCAAACAGCGTTCAACAAGAAGCAAAACTGTATTTACAGGAAGAATTTCTTTAGTTTATTTCCCCATTGCAAAATCTTCCCAGATGACACTGGGATTCAAATGGGCAACTTTCCGATAATAAACTCACTTTTAACTGCTGTTTCTCTTTTTCTTTTTTTTTCTTCTTAACATCCTGAATTTACAAATCCCGGGAACAGAGCGAGCATTCTTCTGGCTTTTATTGTTACCGAAGCTTTAGAGCCCTTGGAACAGATGACACATAACCCGACTGGGAGGGCCGGCTCTTTTATAGGACTCTTGAACATCCCAGAAGTCAGTGCAAAATCTAGCTTTATTACTCGCGTGTGCGTATGACAGAGAGAAAGAGGGTGTTTGTGGGAGTTTGGCTCGCCTGTTGTTGTGAAAAGTGTGCCTCTGTGGGAGTCAAGTGTGTGAGTCAGCTATGAATCACACGTTTTGTACCAGTTAAACCAAGCACACACATGATCTTGCTCCTTCTCACACATGGACATGTATGCAGTACATACAGGGATGGGAGTGCATGACTGTTCAGAAAGAAACCGTTATACAACAAACCTACACAGAGACTTGCACCTAGCTTGTGACTCAATTTAAAAAAAAAAAAAGTTGGCCGAGTACATTTCAGGATTTTTACTAAATATACTGTAGATCAGTGATTCACCACACGGGCACTTAATGGTACTTCTGCACTTCCAAGTGGAGCGCCTAATTACTGTGGTGTAATTCAGCTAATTCGAAAAATGCCAAAATTAGACTTTAAATAAAAAATAAATAAATACACATATAGAGCCACCCGACACATCAGCAGAAAATTTGTTAAGTGAATAATAGCAGCAGACCAGCAATAATGAAACCTAAATATAAAGGTTGAGGTGTGGTTAGGAGAAAAAAAGTCTATAACAGCATAGACTGTACTTAAAAGATAGACGCAGCCACCATGATTTCACCTGCTGCTTTGTGAACTCTGTCCTGGGCACCACCACCTTGTTGTAGCAACTTATCAATCGCATGTACTGTGACGTCCAGTGTTGGTCAAGTTACTTGAAAAAAGTATTCAGTAACTAAATACTGATTACTTCCCAAAAAAAGTAATCCCGTTACTTTACTGATGACTTATTTTCAAAAATAATTAGTTACTTAGTTACTTTATTTATCCCCTAAATAGGTAATAAAGCAATAGATCTTTCAGCCCAATTCTACTTTTTCTGCATAATCCATCATACAAAATGTAATCAAATGAAAAAGTCTCTTTTTAAAACTTGTTTTATTAGTTTTGATCTTTTAACTTTATGCATCAAGCAAACATTAAATTATATGCAACATTCTCTTTTTTTTGGGTCACATTTTTGAATTTATTTTAGACTTTATTCAGTCCGCACAGGGCCAGAGTTTACATACAAACTGAAACATATATATCTACATATCTCTACACATCATTGCACAAGCACTTAACAACAACAACAACAATAATGTACTTCAGTAATATACCTCATAACTCATAATTGTTCACTGTCAGTCTGCACACTGCTGATTTGCACCACCTTTTTAAAAAAAAATTTCAATATATTTTGTATTGATTTTATAATTGAACAGTATACAACAATCACCTTCAAGAGAACACAATAGAAGGTGGACAGCAAGTCAACAAGGTGGTAATACAGCATACATAAATGTTAAAACTGAGTACATTTCACTTAAGTTTATTCTTCAAGCTAATGACTGGTTGCCAAATCTTATAAAACACTCTCTCGGTTAGACAAGGTAAACTCAATTTTCTCCAGGTGGAGTACATTTCCAAATTCTCTCAACCACATTTCAAAGGTAGGAGGTTTATCAGACTACCAGCAGAGAAGTATCAGCTTTCTAGCCACAAGTGTAGTCATTGACACAACCTGCGTCTCTGTCTTGTCCCTTACCCATCCTGGTTCAGACACCCCGAGCGATGCTGCAAAGGGGATACATGGGACCTCCCTGCCAATGGCTTTGGTCAGAAAATCAAACCGATGATTCCAAAAAAGCTGTAGTTTTTGGCATTGAAAGAAAAGGTGAGATAAAGTTCTTCGATCACTTGAACACTTAACACAGAGGGCTGAAACGTTCTTATATATTTTTTTCACTTTAGTGGGAGAAAAATGCAACCTATACACAACCTTGAATTGGATCAGATTATGTCTAGCATTTATAGAGCTAGAATATATATTCTTAATGCACTCTTGCCAAACATCATCAGTAACATCCACCCCCAGTTCTTCCTGCCACTGCTCCCTAAAAGTATCAGATGAAGGACTGTATATATCTAGTAAGGCCCTGTAAAAGTACAAAATTCTAATCCAATTGATAAAAGAATCACCAAATCCAAATTTGGATAATACAGTAAACAAATACGGCCACTCGACCTGATCAAAAGCTTGTTCAGCATCCAAAGCTATTACCACAGAATCATCTGAACACCTAGCAGGACTATATATGAGATTAAATAAGCTACGCAAACTAAAATAAATGTAGTGGTTAGGGATAAACCCTATTTGATCTGGATGTATAAGTTTAGCAATATGATCTTTGAGGCGGTTTGATAAAACTTTTGTTAATATCTTGGTCTCAACAGAAAGGAGAGATATAGGCCGATAGGACGAGACAGACACAGGATCGCGATCTTTTTTAAGAATCAATGAGATTACACCACGATGCAATGAACTTGGCAAAGAGACAGACAATTTTGAATAGTTAAACATACGCAAAATTAGAGGGGCTAGCAATGAGGTGTAAGCTTTATAAAACTCTGCTCCGAAACCATCTGGCCCAGGGGCCTTATTATTTGACATCTGTTGAATAGCTGTCTTAATCTCATCTAATGTGAAGTCCACCTCCAAATCTGCAACTGCCTCATCATCTAATTTTGGGAGATTACACTTTTCCAGAAATTCCTCAATTAATGACTGACTCACAGAACTTTTATAGCTATAAAGATTACGATAAAAATCTCCAAAACAATCATTTATTTGTTGAGGGTTTCTAGTGGTCCACCCATGTTTGTTATTGATTGATAGTATAGTTTGTGATGCTTGTGTTTTTCTAAGTAATCTTGCAAGTAGCCTATGAGGCTTATCACCCAATTCAAACAATGTTTGCTTACACTTAGTGATTTGAAGGCAAACTTGTTTGCTAAGCAGAGAATTATACTCACACTTCAATTTAGTAATTTTGCCCAGTAATTCTATTGTGGGAGAGGATTGATAAGTTTGTTCTAGTTGCTGTATATTTGACTCCAGATCCTTCAAAGCCATTTCCTAGGATTTACGTTTAGCTGCAGAGAACGAAATAATGTGGCCTTGAATTACCGCCTGTCATGGTCCTGGGTCGTGTGACCCAGTGTGTTATGCTTAACCTATTTTGATGTTTATTGTTTGCTTAGGTTCTTTAAGGTAGTCCAGTCCTTTTTGTAATTATGTTACCCTTGCATTACGTCTCCCTTGCCCTTCGTGTGTTTATGTCTGTGTGTCTTGTACTGTCAAGTTCATGCTGTCAGTTATGTCACCTCCCCCTGTACTACGTCTCCCCGGTTCATGTCTCATGTTTCCTGTTTTACTTTGAAGGCCTGCATTCACTGTCTGTGTATTCAGCTCACTCCTCCTGTCCTGTCGTTAAGTTCATGTGTGTCAGCTGCGTTCCCATGTGTGGCCACTTCCCCTGATCATCCCTCATGTGTATTTAGTCTCTGTGTTTCTTACAGTCTGTGTCGCGTCGTCTGTGTTCCCACCCTCCGTGTTTCTGTTGTCTTCCAAGCCATAGCCTCACCATAGTTTGTTCCCAGTTTAGGTTTTTGTTTAGCCACGCCATCCCTGCTGTATTTGCACACCTTGTTTTCAGCCATAATCGAATTTCCCAGAGGAACCCACCCGAGGGATTAATAAAGTTCTATCTAATCTAATAATAAAGGCTCGCCTTCTGTTAAAGCTCACTCCCGTCTGTTCACTTGTGTACGCACCTGGGTCCATTACACGCATTCTCCACTCGGTCCGTCACAGCGGACCGTGACACCGCCTTCATACTCTCCCAGAGAATTGCATCATTAACATCACCTTTATCATTATCATTAACATAATCCAAAATGTGCTTCTCCAATTTCTTATGAAAGGTCTCATCTTTAAGCAGAGTTGGATCGAAGCGCCAGTTTCTTCTGTGTAAATTGGCTAAATCTGCTAAGTCCAGTGGGTTTCCTTTCTCCATCCCCTCCGCAACTCCAAGGATCCTGATATTCTGTCATCTTGACTGCAACTCGAGGTCATCCAATTTTTTGTGATGTAAATCGTATCCTGGAGCGAGTCACAGAGCGCCTCTAAAACGGCAATCCTCTCGTCATGCCCGTTTATAGCTTTCTCAATATCATGTATCCTCCCAGTTACAGTGGAAAGAGTGGTCTCCATAGCGTTCATCATGGTTGAAATAGCAGTTAATTTGCTATCAACCGAAGTCTCCAATCTAGAAATTGCACTCATTATGTTGGCTGACGTCAGGTTAGCTACTTGGGAAGTCACGGGGCTATTTGCACTTGGCTCCTCAGCTAGCGCGCGCTCGTTAGCCACACTCGCTGACTCACCTTGATCTTCTCCGATTTTTCACGGGCTTTTGAAGCTTTAGGTTTCATTGTTATAAAGTATATACAAACGTCAGGACTCAACAGAAAGGTTTCAAAAAACAGATGGATATGAATAAAAAAATATAGGTTGGTTCGGAGCTCTTTCAAAAAACGTCTTACGCCATTGCTTCCTAACCACGCCCCCATATGCAACATTCTCTGACTGGAAGAAATTTGTTTAACATTTAAACCTACTTTCTGCACATTCCAGCACATAAAATAAAATGATTTTTTGTGTTTACACTCACTCTTTCAAATAGATGCAAGTAAAACACAGCAGAAAATAAATAAAATCAAAGACTCAGCAGTCCCGTTGCCCTATTTTCACCTGTATAGCAGGAGTGGGGCAGGTGGAGGTTTGCCCTGGTGCAGGTGTGCCACAGCGGTCAGTGGAAGGATACGGCAGTTTTTCTGTGAATTTCCCATTCCGTCGTAGCGCACTCGGTGCTTGCTCGGACGTTTAGGGTTTTTTTTGCTGTAAAAAGAAGTTTTCTTCCCACGCAGCGATCAGCGGACGCTAATGTTTTTGTCACTTTTTACGGAATCAAACTCAAAGTAAGATCAGCACTTCCACGCTTTAAACACTGCACGGTCATACTCTCTCCGCACTCGATATATTATCCATTTTTGATCTGCACACAGGTGTTGCCACAAACGTCGCACTCGCTTATGTCATTGTCATGAGACACTCTCACAAAAAAACCCCACGGTTTTAGTAACGCAGCAACACAGCGTGCTTATGAGAAAGTAACAGTAATCTAATTACCTTTTTTGAAATAGTAATCCCTTACTTTACTTATTACTCAAAAAAGTAATCGGATTATAGAAACGTGTTACTTGTAACTCATTACTTGTAACTCATTACTTGTAACGCGTTACTGCCCATCTCTGGTGACGTCACCCACGGATTATGGACTCCGCATTTTGAAGCTTTGATCTTATTATTTTGGGTCTATGTTATTTTTTTGGAGCCATGCTTGGATAAGACAGTGTGAAGTTATCAGCTAGCTTGGTTACCAAGCTGCATCTATAAACTGTGTGGGTGAAATAAATAAAGACAAACACATCTGTTAATTAGACCCGAAGGAACAAACCAGTAAGATACTAGAAGATACTAGAAATACCAAAATTTAAGACAACTAGACTGAAGCTTAACCTTTAAGCTTAAATTTCAAAACTTACATTTAACTACTGATTTTATCTACTGTTCTGATTTTATCTGTTTTGATTTTATATACTGTTGTTTGTTTGTTTGTTAATTAGTTAGTTAGTTTATTTGCTTGTTTTATTCAATTTTAAATCATGCTTTTTATTTGTTCTTGTTTCTAATGTCTCTGTAAAGCACTTTGAATCACCTTGTTGTTGAATTGTGCTATACAAATAAACTTGCCTTGCCTTGCCTTGCCTTGCCTTGTAGATGGTCTTTCGAGCTATAATATTAGTCAGATAATCAGTGAAAACTAGTCTGAGGCTGTGGGGATCAACTCCCTTTTGGAGCCAACCCGACCAGGTTGATGGAGGAAGTGCAGTTTGTGGCACTTCTGCTTTGGCTTGATGTTTCAATCAGGAAGTAGCGGCTCCCTAAATTATTCTGTGTTTAATTATCCACTTTACTCTATGTGGTCCTCTGCAGAGCCTTCGAAGTAAAGATTGAGACCATAAACATAAGCAAAGTGCTTACTGAGGTCATAGGTCGAGAGTCATTATCTCATAAACACTTCTTTTTTTTACCCGGAGGCGTAATTAAAAAAACCTGCCTGCTGAATGCACTGGCTCCCCTGTTTTTTAAAAGTGCCAGAAGCATATTGGGCTACACCTACTGTATTAAAATTAAACACATCACATTATCATTGCAAATAAAGCATTAAAAAAAGATATTTGAATTGAGTAATTATACAATTCCCAATGATTAGAAAATCAGCCGGGTTGTGCTCATCCAGTTCTTTATTGATTCCCTCATTGAGTCCTGTCTTTCTTCTTTCTGCTTTGGCTTTCAAATCCTCCCGTCCCACTCCTTTGTGCATGCAGAACTGCAGCGAGTTTGACATAATTTTAGTTGCAAATACTTTTCCATCATTTTATTTGTCAATTGATCTCCTCCACTCTGATTCACCCATACTATTACAGCTCAGCCAAAGACTGTATATAAAAATCTAGATAGCTTCTGGATCTGAAAGTTTTTGTCTCCATCTCTAGTTTAAAAAGTTAGGAAATACAACACCATCTTCATGTTCCACCTTAGTGTCCAGAAGGAGGGTAAAGCATGCTTTATCCACAACGTTGCCTTATGTACATTTATTTCACTTTCACTGGACACGATTGTGAAGGACCGAGCAGTGAAGGAAACTTAGGCACAGGTTAAAGTCCAAAAAAATTATTTTTTATTTAACCCAAAAAACATAATTGGTTAAATCATGCAAAAATAATCAAAATCTTGGGCCCATAAAAGAGGTCAAAATAACAAAACTCTACTCAAATTTGACAACACTACTAATAACTCAAACAAACTGACCTAACTTAATGAGACAAAGGGGAAACTTAAATAGTGGCTGATCAGCTCACAAAAACAGGAGAAGGGGTAAAACACACAAAACCTAACTAAAGCAAACATAATGAACTCCAATTCCCCCCCATGGTCCCGAGTAATGGCACGAACCAATTTGCAGTCTTTCTTTAAAGCTTGCTCCGCCCCTTTTCCACCTCTTGGCTCCTTAATCAAGGGACTGGAACAGCTGCAACTAAGGTAACTCAGAAAACAAAAGATTAATCATACATAACAGTGTAAACTAAAATGTGCGCACTTATTTTAGAATGCAGTGTTATGTGGATATGTGAATTAACTCTAAACCAAAACCAGTTATTTATTGTCCTGTAAATTAATTCCTATATTTAAAGAAAGACAAATGTGAATGCAATGTTACTTTTAAGCCTCTACACTAACATGGTGGGTATTACCACTGTGTGGCTGTAAGTGCAGCCATCACAACGATGAAAAACATCTTTGTTACCATAAATATAACTGTAGTTCATTTAGTAGCCTACTGCTCATGTACATATTAAGTCTAGCAGACCAAACTAAAGTGTTTACCCTCTTCTTCCCTTCAGCTGACATGTTTGTGGGGGTATATTTGACTGTTGCAGAATGAATTCCATACAGCAGTCATTATGCTGTGTATATTAACTGTGCAGATCTGCTTCACTTTCTCTCGTACTGCGTGGGCGTGTGTGCTCGTTGATGCCACTTACAATTTGACTCATCAGTATTCGGGGCATTCACGCTCTCCCTCACTGCCAGTGATAAGCGATGCTGATTATCAGTGAACTTTTGCCACACAGTGCATCGCTCCCCTTCTGTTTTGCCTCTCGCTGCCTCTCTCAGCAATAGTAACACTTTGCCTGTGAGAGCCAACATTGTTTTAATCAGCTTCACATCTATTAAGAATCAGCTGCTATTAACACTCATTAAAACCTAAGTGGTGGAGGCAGGGCTTAGATGTCTTACTTGAGTAAAAATAGCAAAGCCACAATGTAAAAGTGCACCGCCTGGTAATATAGTGCATGTTTTTAAAAAGGGTTTCCTTTACTGGAGGTAAAGGAACTAACTCAAGCTCCGAATCAGTGCTGCAATGGTTGCTTTCATAGCCAACTTATCATCCTCTGAGAGTAGGCAGGACGCAAACGCAGAATCAGAATGAAGTTTGTTGATTTATTTACAGTCTCTATGAACAGTTTTCAAGTAAACGCTCCGATAGACTCCACTCCGTCCTTAAGGTCAATACCGAAACAGACTTCTTTGTCCTCCCATTTGCGATTCCTCCTCGAGGAAAACAGGGCAGGCTCCTGGACAGAAGAGAGGGAGGTAAGAGGCGCACACACATAACAGATGAACAGACTTACTGAACAGAGGTGAGTATCTACCGTGACTCATTTATGCTCTGAAAGAATGACTGAAGGGAACAGACTAATAATCAGATGAGGACGCAGGTAAGATGATTGTTGTTCTTCTGGACAGAGATCGCCGATGTTGTTCCCGGGATCTGCTGGAGCCACTCGCCTAGCTTGGGAGTCACCGCACCTAGTGCTCCGATTACCACGGGGACCACCGTTACGTTCACCCTCCACATCCTCTTGAGCTCTTCTCTGAGCCCTTGGTATTTCTCCAGCTTCTCGTGTTCCTTCTTCCTGATATTGCTGTCATTCGGAACCGCTACATCGATCACTACGGCCGTCTTCTTCTGTTTGTCTACCACCACTATGTCCGGTTGGTTAGCCACCACCATTTTGTCCGTCTGTATCTGGAAGTCCCACAGGATCTTAGCTCGGTCATTCTCCACCACCCTTGGGGGCATCTCCCATTTTGACTTCGGGACTTCCAGGTTATACTCGGCACAGATGTTCCTGTACACTATGCCGGCCACTTGGTTATGGCGTTCCATGTATGCCTTGCCTGCTAGCATCTTGCACCCTGCTGTTATGTGCTGGATTGTCTCTGGGGCATCTTTACACAGCCTGCACCTGGAGTCTTGCCTGGTGTGATAGACCCCAGCCTCTATGGATCTTGTACTCAGAGCTTGTTCTTGTGCTGCCATGATTAGTGCCTCTGTGGTGTCTTTCAGTCCAGCTTTGTCCAGCCACTGGTAGGATTTCTGGATATCAGCCACCTCCTCTAACTGCCGGTGGTACATACCGTGCAGGGGCCTGTCCTTCCATGATGGTTCCTCCTCTCCCTCCTCTTCCTTGGGTTTCTGCTGCCTGAGGTATTCACTGAGCACTCGGTCAGTTGGGGCCATCTTCCCAATGTATTCTTGGATGTTCGTTGTCTCATCCTGGACTGTGGTGCTGACACTCACCAGTCCCCGGCCCCCTTCCTTCCGCTTAGCGTACAGCCTCAGGGTGCTGGACTTGGGGTGAAACCCTCCATGCATGGTAAGGAGCTTTCTTATCTTGATGTCAGTGACTTCTATCTCCTCCTTTAGCCAGCCTATTACCCCAGCAGGGTACCTGATCACGGGCAGGGCGTACGTGTTGATGGCCCGGATCTTGTTCTTACCATTCAGCTGACTCCTCAGGATTTGCCTGACCCTCTGCAAGTACTTGGTGGTTGCAGCTTTTCTAGCGGCCTCTTCATGGTTCCCATTCGCCTGCGGGATCCCCAGGTACTTGTAACTGTCCTCTATGTCTGCAATGTTGCCTTCTGGTAGTTCAATCCCCTCAGTTCTGACTACCTTCCCTCTCTTTGTTACCATCCGACTACACTTCTCCAGTCCGAACGACATTCCAATGTCATTGCTGTATATCCTGGTAGTGTGGATCAGTGAATCGATGTCTCGTTCACTCTTGGCATACAGCTTGATGTCATCCATGTACAGGAGGTGGCTGACAACTGCTCCGTTCCGTAGTCGGTATCCGTAGCCAGTCTTGTTAATGATCTCACTGAGGGGGTTCAGGCCTATGCAGAACAGCAGTGGGGACAGAGCATCAGATCCCGCACTTGATGGTGACTTGTGCTATGGGCTTGGAGTTGGCCTCTAGTGTTGTACGCCACATCCCCATTGAGTTCCTGATGAAGGCTCTTAGGGTCCCATTGATCTTGTACAATTCTAGGCATTCCAGTATCCAGCTGTGGGGCATTGAGTCATAGGCCTTCTTGTAATCAATCCAGGCAGTGCACAGGTTGGTCAGTCTGGTCTTGCAGTCTCGGCTGACTGTTCTGTCTACCAGTAGCTGGTGTTTTGCGCCTCTGGTATTCTTGCCAATTCCTTTCTGTGTCCCGCTCATGTATTGACCCATGTGCCTGTTCATCTTAGCCGATATGATGCCTGACAGGAGCTTCCATGTAGTACTGAGGCAGGTTATTGGTCGGTAGTTGGAGGGGACCGGTCCCTTCTTGGGGTCCTTGGGGATCAGGACCGTCCGACCTTCGGTTAGCCATTCTGGGTGTCTCTTGTTAACTAGCAGCTGGTTCATTTGTGCTGCCAGATGCTCGTGGAGTGCAGTCAGCTTCTTTAGCCAGTAGGCGTGAACCATGTCGGGCCCTGGTGCTGTCCAACTCTTCATACTGGAGACCCTTTCTTGGATATCTGCCACTGTGATGGTTACTGGACCCTGTTCAGGGAGGTCGCTGTGGTCTGCCCTCAGATCCACTAGCCACTGAGCATTGCCGTTATGGGTTGTGTCCTTCTCCCATATGCTCTTCCAGTATTGCTCCGTCTCCAGCCTTGGTGGTGCTGTTCTCTTATGTGTATATATATATATATATATATATATATATATATATATATATATATATATATATATATATATATATATATATGAAGGAAGACCATGTATTTAGACGTGCATTATAAACATATTTTGACAGAACGGTGCTGTCACTCTTAAAATGAACACTGTGAATTGTACATTTGATGTTTGATACCTAAGATTACACAGAATAATACATTTGTCTACAGTGAAGGTGAAAATTTAACATGAATAAAGACAAAATGTAATGTTAGAACACGTAAGGTCTGAAAAAAAATCTAACCAAAAATCATCATCATCACTGACATTGACTAAAGACTGTATGTAAAAGATGGACATTACCAGCAGGGCATCATCCACTGGTGATAGTCCTGTTATATAATGCACTCACACTTGTATTGTGGTCATATTAGTCACTCCAAGCATTTTAGACCTCAGTGGCACAAGTCTAGAGACTTGCTGCTCACACCCTAGCAACCTCTGGTCACTAGGGAAGAATTGGTATTCCCTAGCAACATAGCATTGCATGGCTTGGATAGGTGTGTGATTACTGTATGGAGGACAAGACTTAGACTGACTTTGGTTTCACTCACCAATATTTAAACCATAGAAACAGGGAAATGAATAATACAGAAATAAAGAAAACAATTCAATAAGTAATTCATATTGCCAACTTAAAAAAATCCCCCAGAAATTTGAAGCTTACAGATTTTAGGCTGAGCTACATTAGTCAGAATGGTGTCAGTCTGCTAAAAAACACTTATAGTGAGTGAATACCTTTAAATGGAAGTACTTCATATAATTTTCTTTCCACCACTTTGCCAATTAAAAAGGTGTTACCACCTTTACCGAAGGATTTCATATTAAGTCCTACTTACAGTGGCTTGCAAAAGTATTCGGCCCACTTGAACTTTCCCACATTTTGTCACATTACAGCCACAAACATGAATCAATTTTATTGGAATTCCACGTGAAAGACCAACACAAAGTGGTGTACACGTAAGAAGTGGAACGAAAATCATACATGATTCCAAATATTTTTTACAAATAAATAACTGAAAAGTGGGGTGTGCGTAATTATTCAGCCCCCTTTGATCTGAGTGCAGTCAGTTGCCCATAGACATTGCCTGATGAGTGCCAATGACTAAATTGAGTGCACCTGTGTGTAATCTAATGTCAGTACAAATACAGCTGCTCTGTGACGGCCTCAGAGGTTGTCTAAGAGAATATTGGGAGCAACAACACCATGAAGTCCAAAGAACACAGCAGACAGGCCAGGGACAAAGTTATTGAGAAATTTAAAGCAGGCTTAGGCTACAAAAAGATTTCCCAAGCCTTGAACATCCCACGAAGCACTGTTCAAGCGATCATTCAGAAATGGAAGGAGTATGGCACAACTGTAAACCTACCAAGATAAGGCCGTCGAACAAGGAGAGCGCTGATCAGAAATGCAGCCAAGATGCCCATGGTGACTCTGGATGAGCTGCAGAGATCTACAGCTCAGGTGGGGGAATCTGTCCATAGTCAGTCTATTCGTCGAGCACTGCACAAAGTTGGCCTTTATGGAAGAGTGGTAAGAAGAAAGCGTTGTTAAGAGAAAACCATAAGAAGTCCAGTTTGCAGTTTGCCACAAGCCATGTGGGGGACACAGCAAACATGTGGAAAAAGGGGCTCTGGTCAGATGAGACCAAAATGGAACTCTTTGGACAAAACGCTATGTGTGGCGGAAAACTAACACTGCACATCACTCTGAACACACCATCCCCACTGTCAAATATAGTGGTGGCATCATCACGCTCTGGGGGTGCTTCTCTTCAGCAGGGACAGGGAAGCTGGTCAGAGTTGATGGGAAGATGGATGGAGCCAAATACAGGGCAATCTTGGAAAAAAACCTCTTGGAGTCTGCAAAAGACTTGAGACTGGATCGGAGGTTCACCTTCCAGCAGGACAACGACCCTAAACATAAAGCCAGGGCAACAATGGAGTGGTTTAAAACAAAACGTATCCATGTGTTAGAATGGCCCAGTCAAAGTCCAGATCTAAATCCAATCGAGAATCTGTGGCAAGATCTGAAAACTGCTGTTCACAAATGCTGCCCATCTAATCTGACTGAGCTGGAACTGTTTTACAAAGAAGAATGCTTAAGGATTTCAGTCTCTAGATGTGCAAAGCTGGTAGAGACATACCCTAAAAGACTGGCAGCTATAAAGTATTGAATCAGGGGGCTGAATAATTACGCACACCCCACAGTTATTTATTTGTATGTGGAAAAGTTCAAGGGGGCCGAATACTTTTGCAAGCCACTGTATGTGTACCTCAGGTTACCTGAGCCAAACACGCAACACAAATCACATCTGAGCAGTTTGATGTCTTCTTATCGAGTGCTTTCATGCTTGTCAGTGGAGGCTGTGAGCCGAGATATCGCTCATCGACTTGAAGTGTTTGGAGGTCCAGATAGTGGAATCAATTTGTGGAGTTTCCTCCCAAAATGAGATAGTAGTGAAAAGAATGATTTCTTATCTTCAAAACCAATTGCTCGTTGTTCATTTTAAAGCCACAAAGCCAGGATATATTTACATTTTTAGTGATAAAACTTAGTGACTTTTTCTTTTTTTTCCAATGATGATGGGTTTCAAGCTTTCACTTTTTTCATCTGACCCGATGTATGGCATTCTGGGACTGAAAGCTTCATTTAGATTTAGCGGCTAAGGAGGAGGGTGTAGAGAGCGACAAATGCTGTTTTGCTGGTTGCTGATGAGAGAAGGAATTTGTGTGTGGGAAATAGTTTGCATGCAATTTAGCAGCTGGCTTGTGTGGGTTTTTTTTTTTTTTTTTTCCTGTTTGCCCTTTTTTCTCCCAATCCTTCTCTTCCTCTGCTCGCTTCCCATCCTGCTTCGTTTCCCCATCTTTGTTAGTGTGGTTATGATAGATGAGTGTATTATAAAGCGGTGACTTGAAGCAAGGGGAAATCAATGCTCATTCCTCAGAGGTGTGTGTATGTGTGTGTGCTTTCCAGCTGGCTGTTTGTTAAGGGGTTAGAAGCTGGATACATTCATTGTTTTGGGAGCCAGGGGCTGCAGCTGAACTGCTCTGTCTTGATCTGCTTTCCTTTGACTCAGCAAACACACTCTGGCCAGACAAACACACACACGCACGCACGCGCACACGCACTCAAAGACAGCACGCACCCACCCACTAAAACGCTCACACACTAGCAGATCTAGAGAGACCTGCCCACACGTACAGCACAGACGTTACACAATCCAGCAGAGAGTAAAGTCTTACCTGGTTTGCTGCCTAATTGCTCGTCCATTACTTCTTCTGTTCTCGACTCTTGTTTGAGTTACAAGGTTTTTTTAAGGTCCTTTAGAGACTCTGAGCTGGACATGAACCCATAAATAGTGGTGACATGAGAAAACTTTGTTTCTGAGACAGTAGTAAAACTTCCTCCTTTTTATTTGCAGTTGTTTTGCAAATAGGTGTGTGCTTTTCGCATGCATGCTTAGAAAGCAAAAGTGGGTCCTATCCAGATTATAATATCAACCCTCTAAGATTCTCAGTGCCTCTTCAAATCAGATATCTGGGGAAATGAGCAGCTGCACAAAGCGTTGGGACAACAGATGCAAACTCCTTACGGCTTTTGAAAAAGTGTGATGTTTACGTGAATCATTTCAAGTTATTCATTTGAGAAGATTCATGCAAACTGAAAGTGAACAAAAATTGCTTTAAACAGGTTTCAGATGTGGTTAATGGGACCAACCATTCACAGATCGCTGATTTCTGAAGGCTGAATTTGCAACAGTGTTTTTGTGATCACCTCAGGCAAAATAAATGGTCTACTGAGGTATATTGAGCTTGAAGCCAGAGTCATCAGTGTCACGAAGTAACGCGTTACTGTAATCCGATTACTTTTTGCAAGTAACGAGTAAAGTAAGGGATTACTATTGCAAAAACGGTAATTAGATCACCGTTACTTTCCCGTAGGAACACTGCGTTACTAAAACCGTGATTTTTTTTTTTTTTTTTTTTTCTTGCGAGAGTGTCTTATGACAATGACGTAAGCGAGTGCGACGTTCGTGACAACAGCTGTGTGCAGATCAAAAATGGATAATATATTGAGTGCAGGAGAGAGTATGACTGTGCAGCGTTTAAAGCGTGGAAGTACTGACCTTACTTTGAGTTTGATACCATAAAAAGTGACAAAAACATTAGCGTCCGTTGTGCGTGCGAAGAAAACTTCTTTTTACAGTGAAAAAAACCCCCTAAACTTCCAAGCAAGCACTGAGTGCGCTACCACGTAATGGGAAATTCACAGAGAAACTCGCGGATTCTTCAACTGACCGCTGCGGCACACCTGCACCAGGGCAAACCTCCACCTACCCCTAAACTTCTTTTTACAGCGAAAATAGAGCAACAGGACCGCTAGTCTTTGATTTTATTTATTTTCTGCTGTGTTTTACTTGCATCTATTTGAAAGAGTTAGTGTAAACACATTTTTTTTATTTTATGTGCTGCAATGTGCAGAAAATAGGTTTAAATGTTAAACAAATTTCTTCCAGTCAGAGAATGTTGCATATAATTAAATTTTTGCTTGATGCATAAAGTTAAAAGATTAAAACTAATAAAACAAGTTTTAAAAAGAGACTTTTCCATTTGATTACATTTTGTATGATGGATTATGTAGAAAAAGTAGAATTGGGCTGAAAGATCTATTTATCACCTATTCATGTTGTAAATCGTGTTTTTTAAAAAGTAACTAAGTTATTAGCTACTTTTGAAAATAAGTAATCAGTAAAGTAACGGGATTACTTTTGGGGGGAAGTAATCAGTAATTAGTTGCTGATTACCTTTTTCAAGCAACTTGACCAACACTGGTTATCAATGCCACTGAAGGAAGCACAGCTGCAGTTACAGCAGAGCAAAGAGCACCACAGTCACAGTAATTTGCATGCACTCTGTGGTTGATGCTGAAAATGCAAAAATATGTTTTTATGCTTGCTTCTAATCTGCTGCTGAGTCTTTTTTTTTTCTTCTACTGAGCACACATTAAAAAACTGATCAGTCTATTTGTAAGACAGTGTCAGACCTCATGTATCAAGTTTCAGAGCGCTAATGTGCAGCTGTCATGGCAGCACCAAGCAGTAAAATAATGATTTTCTGCAGCGTCGCCTTCTCACTGCGTTGCCTTTTTCTGTTATTTATATACATACATACATACATACATACATATGTGTGTATATGACATAGACAGAGTTGATAACTACCATTGTGTAATTTGTTATCTGACTGGGTTTTTTGTTTTGTCAAGCCAGCTATTGCAAAGAAAGCCCACCTGTGCTGAACTTGCTTTGTAGTACGCCCCACCGAACAGCAGATGAGTGAGGCTGTTGTGCTCACAGTTAGACTGCGTTCCTGAGATGACCATATTAAGTTGGGGTGGCTGTAGCTCAGGTGGCAGAGCAGGTCAGCCACTAATTAGAAAGTCGGTGGTTCGATCCCAGGCTGCCTCCTGGCTGCATGCCAAATATCCTTGGGTAAGATGCTAACCCCATGTTTGCCTACTGGTGGTGGTCAGAGGGCCCGGTGGCGCCAGTGTCCGGCAGCCTAGCCTCTGTCAGTGCGCCCCAGGGCAGCTGTGGCTACAATGTAGCTTGCCATCACCAGTGCGTCAATGTGTGTGTGAATGGGTGAATGACTGAATGTAGTGTGAAGCGCTTTGGGGTCCTTAGGGACTAGAAAAAGCGCTATACAAATGCAGGCCATTTACCATATTAAGGATATCAACTCTCACTGACATCAGTCAGAGCCAAGATTAGAAAAAATCTGTGGGAGGATCTTACATCTTTACACGGATTGCTTAGTACATCAGTAATACATCAGTATTTCACACTTTTCTATGTTTAGCATTAGCATCTAGCACTGTAACTGTTTATGACTGAGAATAGAGAAAAGCATAGAAGATTATCAAAGTAGATATGCAGCATCTCTAGTCTCAGACATTCACCGGTTTCAATTTCATTTCAGTCTTGGAAGAAAAGTATTGCAGACGTTTAAAACCTGCGAGTTATCAGAGGTATAAAGTCTTAATTAAAGGCTTCGCTGTGCTTTAAATGAAATACTTGTTAGATTACTTTCTGTCATTTGTCATGACTACAAATGCAGTTTGTATGAACAGAGGAAAGGCTGCATGAAAAGGATACACACAGCCAACCTGCTATTTTTACTGCTTAGAACGCTCAAAATATCAAGGTAACATGATTCATCGATTTTTGAGTTTTCCCACCTCGTGACTGTTGTTACTTTTCTTGTTCACTTAATTACAATTTTCCTGTGAAGTTAATAATCGAATTGTTTGACTTTACACCAGACATCCTTCCTCATGCAACGCTCCAATTTGAGACTGCACTAGCAGTGAGAGTACACTAGCTGGTGATCCCCGTTCATGAGGTTGGGGTTGTGTTTTGCTAACATTCACCTCACAAGCGAAAGGTCACTGGTTCACACGCTAGCATGCAACCCCTGTTGGTTATGAGCCTGGATAAATGGGAGGGTTGTGTCTGGTTTAAAAATCTGTGCTAAGCCAAATATGCACACCAATCTTCTGAGAGCAACTCTTTCATTGACCTGCAGCTAACAATCACCTCATTTTTGTAAAACCTGAATATCAAGGGTCACAGCTGCCAAAGTGAAACTCAGAGAAAGAAAGCTGTTAGGGCAAAAAAACCACAGTTACCCAGGCAGTACTGATGTTCTAGTATATAGCCAGGGTTTCATTTTCCACAGAATTATATTGCAGCTCTAACTTGTAGATGATGTATGTAAAAAATATCTTTGACAAATTCTACTATAATCTAGCTTTAATGTTCACAGCAGATACATTTAAGACTGTATAGAAAATAATGCCAAACACTGAATGTCTGGAACTGCATTGCAGTTAAAAATTAAGCCTTTACATCCAACAATTTATCATTTTTTTGTAACATCTTATCCAACTTAGGATCACAGGGGGATGCTGGACTCTATCCCAGGTACACAGGGTGAAAGGTGGGATATTCCTTAGACAAGTCTCCAGTTCTCACATCTAGAACCATTGCCAAGTTAGAACCATCAATTAACCTAACAAGCATGCATTCAGACTGGGAAGAAACCCAGAGGAGACCGACATAGGTTGTAGCTCCACACCAAAAGGACCCAACTAAGCAGGAGCTTCAAACTCAGAAACTAAAAACTGCACCGCCGTGCTGCCCCACTGCATTTGAAATGATTCAGGAAGATGTAAAACAGGCCTTTCACTTGTGGAAAAGAACTCACTGAATCTAAGAGATTTCAGAGTAGAAAATCACCTCCATATATCCTGTTAGCACTGAGGTGGAGAGGCAAATAGACAGTTTCATTCTTTCTTTCATTTCCCTCTCCATTCCCTTTCATTTCTTAGTAAAACAGCTTTGAAACTAACACATACACAAACCGAGTCCCAAAATGCCTTTTGTGGCTCTCCCGTCTCTCTTAAACCAAGCTCTGTCTCCTACTTTACCTTTTGCTGCACTTGTTTTAAAACAGGCAAAATGTACAAAACTGCGAACAAGCTAAAACGTCTCAAAAACATGACACAGCAGCTGTTGTGTTATATCAAACAAAATGGAACAAGCAGCAGTAGAAAAACTGGCATTGCATTTTTCTGTGCAGACTAAAAGAAATCTGTGCTCCCTACTGACATACTTTAAAGAAGGAAACCACCGTTGATAGTGTGGCAAAGAAAGCTGTTTAGGGCTTCTGGAGTGCAGCCCAAAACCTATAATTTTAAGTGGGAACGTGTGCGGTTATTGATCGGGGAATAAACGTGTTGAAGAGTGTCTGAGCTGTCGGCAGGCCATGAAGAGTGATGGTAGCGTTGGGATGAGAGTTTCCTGAGAGTCTACAGCCAATAATTTCAAACTACCTTCTGTGTACTCCCATAATTCCCATAAATATAGCCTTTAATCATATCACTATATATATCTATAGGCTCTTTATAGTTATGGTTACTGACAGTATCCAGCAGTAGAAATGAGTGAGCAGAAAAGTCACAGTATGACAATAGAGAGGAAGAAATAATAATAAATAAAGACAGGATGTGACTTCATTTTCTGTAACGATAATGCCAAATAATTCTGCACATTACAGCATTTTATTTTTTATTTAAAAATAAAATAAATATTTAAAAAGTATAAAGTGACATTTGCTCTGACACATTTAGGTGTTTGGTGCAAAACCTACAATTACTTTGTAAGGTGATGAGCTAAATACTAACAACACAATGCTACCCCTGCCTGGTAATTACAGAATGCTGACGCATGTGCGACCACCCTTTGTCCCTTCCTTTCATAATAAAAGCCCTTATCATATACCGCGTATGGGTATATGATACCCATACGCGGTATATGATAAGGGCACTATTGTTTGGTCACTAGGCAACAAGATAACATCATGAGATATCATGCATAATTGAAGTTTTGTTGATACAAATGAAATGTCATTCATACTATAAAACTGCATAAATTATAATATATATATTTTATCATTTTATTGTGCATAAAACCTACTAATGGGTCAATTTAAGTGATGGTACGTGGTTGCTAGGCATCATATGGTATCACAATATGGGATGTCAAGTTTGTTTTTTCAGCTCCTGCTTGTGTACGATGAATTCATGGCCACACACACAGAGATTAAATGAAATATAGTAAGATACATGTTTAAAATGCTATTGTAAAGAATGGAAACTAAATGAAGCTACTAAAATAGATTAAAGATTATGAAATATAGTATGAATGGTAAATGGTAAATGGCCTGCATTTGTATAGCGCTTTTCTAGTCCCTAAGGACCCCAAAGCGCTTCACACTACATTCAGTCATTCACCCATTCACACACACATTCACACACTGGTGATGGCAAGCTACATTGTAGCCACAGCTGCCCTGGGGCGCACTGACAGAGGCGAAGTAAAAAGCGGAATACATTTTTATGTTGACCAAATAAATTTTATCATTTAAAAACATACAGAACTGACTTAAAGGGACAGTTCACACCCACAATTAAACAGATATTTAAACTGTTGGTGCAGGTAGCCCTCCTCTAAGTATATCAGGAGCATGCAGCTAGCTAGCATTACAGCTGAGAGGGGGAAGCCATCCTGCCATCTGACAAGCACAGGGAGAGGCACGCTTTCTTCTGATGCGTGTGATTTGGCAGAAGGATAAAAGTTCCTGTGAATCTTGTCACATGAAAGTGAATGTTTTTTTTAAATTATTTATTAATTTCTTTAGAATAAAAGTGAAATTTTTCAAATATCATCTTTTAATTGATTTATTTTTTCTTGGCACTTTGACAAAGTGCTTTTTTGACTCCATTATTTTTAAGAGAAGGCAGACATCTCTGTATCCATTATCTCTGAAATTGTGATTCAAGCCAAAACTCTCTAGATGGGGGTTAAAAACATGCACATTTAATTTTACATGTAATATTAATTCAGTTATGAAGAATAGGTGTATATAAATGTGTTTGCATTATTTTTATCCCATCACTCTAAAATGTATTACAGCTAAATTCATGCCAATAATTAGGAAGCTATTCGAACCCATAAAAGTAGGTCTTAATTTGTCTGAAGCGCTTGTGTTGAAGGCACCTGTACTTCTTTTTAGATTCTTCAAGAAGACCTCTTATCTGAAAGGTGCTCTTATCTTCAGTTCTAAAAGCTCCTGGAGAGTCCCAGGTGTTTAAAAACTTTAGCACTTCTTCTTGTTTGGGTCCCTTTTTGACCATTTAAACTGATTGGAATCCAGAGGCTGAAGGTGAAGGTTGTGATCCCAGTAGTAGGTTTTGGAACAAATGTGAATGTGTGTCTTGCGAGCAACCTTGATAATGTGCTTGTCTATTGCAGGTCTGGACGACTGCTTGCAACAGTATGTGTGTGTCTTTGAGCGCGGAGGTGTTTGTGGGGAGCGGCTGCTGAGGATTAGCCACGCCGAACTTGAGGAGCTGGGAGTCTCTCGCATCGGACACCAGGAGCTCATTCTGGAGGCTGTCGACTTGCTCTGTGCCCTGGTGAGTTTGTGTGTTCTGCTTTGTGCTTCACTGTAGTGCTGAGCTCTCATTAGCAGTCTCTACAGCTGCAGCTTTAATGTATGCCACTGCCAGTAATGTGTTAGTGTCCTCCGTTAAACCCTGGCATTTCCTAATTGTCCCTATCTCAAAGTAAAAACAAATAGCCTCGTTTTGAACATTCGGAGTTCGAAATTAATGCAATGAATACTTTTTTGGCTTGAGAAACATGAATTTATGTTTATTAGAAAAAATTGATTCAGGGTTAGCAACCTCCTTTTTTAAGGAATATCTGGCAGAACATCAACATCAGCTGTACAAAGCAAGCAACACTGAAACTAAGGCGGCAATATATGAATCATAAAAAATGAGTTACAAATAAGTCATTCAAATGAGGACAGCAAAAATAAAGTCAACTTAAGATGATTAGCATTGTTTTTAGATATAAGATTATAAGAAGATGAAACCTGAAACACAATGAAACCAGTTTAGCAAAAGTACATCTTAAAAAGAAGAAAAATAATTTCCTCAAATACCAAAATAGTAAATTGGGCAAACTGTTAGTTTAGCCAGACCATTAAGTTATCCATGTCATCTCAGCGCCAGCCCACTGATACCCTTCTACACACCCAATTGATGGGTGTGGCTATTTTAGCTGCTTTAGTTTTCAGCCCGCCCTCCACTCCAGCTCCTCCTTTTCTCACTGTATCTGACTGAATCTGTGCTGAATGTGTTGTCATTAATCTCTGCTCTGTGCTATGTGAGGTTCTTCCTGCTGCGCTCCCTGCTTCTGACTTCCCATGTATGCACATTAAAGGGTAGATCCATACTGTGAAACCGAATTTAACGCAGCGCAAAACAACAGTCTTTTTGTAGCACTCTCGACTGAACTGAACTTGTCACCCTTCTCTGTGCAGTGCTTTTGTCTTCTCTGCGTTGTGTGCTGTTTGCTCCACATCTCTGACATCTCCAGTCAATAAATCTGAATTAAAGTTCCTACAAGCAGATTTTAACATGAGGGCAGAGCAGATGATGAAAATGGCTTCCAGCAGCCTGGTCACATATTCATTCAGACAATTATTCCAAAAAAGAAAAGAAATCTCAGGAAAACTAGATAAATGTCACGATAATCATCATCATCACCCACTCAGACTGCGTTCTCTGAATAATTCCAACAACCATTTTAGTCATTGTGAGTCATTCATATCCATCATTTTAGTCGCCTCCATCGTGGAAGACAATAAAAGACAAAATGGAGCTTATTTTTTTACAATAAAATTGACCAATATGCAGCAAAATCTTAATAAAAGCTGGCAAACCTGCTGACAAATAATTTGTATTCATGAAGGTTCGCTGTTCATGTTTATATCTTTGTTTACATCTAGAACTCAGGGCTGGAGACAGAGAGCGTCAGGACTCTGGCTCACAAGCTCGGCGCCTCAGCCAAGAACCTGCAGAACTTCATTTCCGGACGGCGTCGGAGCAGCCAATCAGAGAGCAGGAGCTCGCGGCGCCTCCCCAATGATCTGCTGACCTCTGTGGTCGACCTCATCACCGCTGCCAAGAGCCTGCTGGCCTGGCTGGACAGGTGAATATACTCTCTAAATTTGTCTTTGCGCACAGACGCGGTGTGTTTATCCAAAGGAGAGATGATGCAGGTTGGTGCTTTAGTTGTACAAACAGATTTTATGATTTACCCTTTGTGGTGTGCCATAGGGTATATGCTCGAAATCTGAGGATTTCCATGCTTGCAGACTGTTTGTGTTATTCAATGATTCACTTGTATGACAGCAGATCTAGTCATGCGAGAGATAAAAATGTGAACTACGTCAAACTTCAGATTTTAGCCAAGCCATGCAGCTCTTTGAAACCTAAATCAAATCAATATTTGTCTTTGCAACAAGACCAATTCTCCTCGGTACACTTGGCAGGTGATGTTTTTCCGAGACTCTTCTGTGAGTTTAGGCTGTCTCAGTGTCTTCTGTCTGATCCTCACCATCATGGAGCCTGATCCCAGACTCTGTGATGTTGAGATCCGGGCCAGACCACCTGTTGCAAGACTGAAGTTATCAGACACCACCCCGATGCTACTGTCTCGGTTTGGATTTGTTTATTAGCACAAAAATAGATAGAAAACTTGTTCTGAGTACGATCTTCTGTCATAATAAAGGCTGTTCAAATTAGGATTGTTCAATATGTCCATGATGAAAAAATTAACAGTGTTTATGTAGGGCGATTAACACCACATGCTGCAGGCACTTATACTGTGCAATGCTTTTAATTAGGGCCCTCCATGAACATAACTCAATAAATTTGTCTATTACATTTATTAAAACGGGACCCAGAGAGCTCAGAAGGCTTTGCAGTGATATTTTGATGAGATGACATACTGTATTGACTTAAGTTAAGAAAGTCAATAAGCCTTCAGTGGTCAGTCACTAGATAGTTTGGGTTTGCTCAGCTTTTGTTCTACATTATTTGATCAAATTACTTTGAAACAAATGTCAAAATAACAACATTAAATATGGAATTTTTTTTTACAGTGTAGGCAGAATTGGGTGCTCTGACTGGGGTCTCAGAAGATTTCTGCAGATGCATTTGTATTAAAACATAATAAAACACTGATTAAAATACAAGAGAACGCAATGATTCAAAATAGCTGGGAACAAAGTGATTTACAGAGTGATGAAAACTTGGAAAAATACATGAAATGTAATATAATTAAATCACATATGATTAAAAAAGTACCTCTGGGGTCTGTAGGTAGGGTTAATATAAATAAATGAACAAAACAATAATAGCAATTTATGAGTGTTCATAAATTATTTAAACATTTTTTATGTCAGTTTCACATTACAGTGGACCAGTTATGCATATAACCCTCAGGCTAGAAAGGTATACTGGGAATGACTTTCCCACCATTACTTCTGTGTCTCAAAAGACCGAATATCACGTGAGTTAATTTAAATTTTATTTTGTAATTTAACTCACAAATTTAAACTTAAATATTAACTCATCCATGACATGCAATGTGAAATATTTGCACTGTTTGTACGATGCTGTATGAAAGGAATCTCGTATCTCAGACTATTCAAATATTTCTCATCATGTTTGAGTGAATATAAATACTGTGTATCTAGGTCTGGGCAATAAAACAATAAAGATCATTATTGTGAAACAGCTTTTACTTGACAGAAATATAAGATGGGTTAAATGTAAAGTCGAAAGAACTTGTCCATCCATGTTTTGACCGATGAAAAGTAAGGTCATTGATAATGACAGTAGCACCAAACCAGTCATGTGGTGGAAACAGAGTTATAACCATGTCAGATTATGTTGACATAGAGCGTAGGAGGAGCAGCCTGCAGCAGCACATGTGCTAATGTTTGCTCTATTGAAGCCGTACACACAAGTACGTTAGGAATGAATGACTGACAAAATTGTCAAGGTCTGCAGGAAGAGCAGACTGAGTCCGATGTGGAGGACCCAAATGCAGATGTCTGGAGACAGAATAATCTTAACAAAAGGCGAGTGGTTCTTTGGCTGATAATCCACAAACAAAAGACTAAGCATTAAATACAAAAATGAAGTGAAAACTTTAAATTACATTAACTAAACTTGGAAAAATACAACGAGATACAAGGAAGTGGGAAACACTGGGAACGTGCTGACAAAGGACAAAGGGAGACTGACACAACAGGAGGGTGATTGAGACAGCTGGGAAACACAGCTGGACCAAATTAGACATAATGAGACAGGGGAAGCAAAAGTGAACATAAAGCATGTGGGATGAGGGACTATCAAAATAAAACAGGAAGCACAAACATATTGAGACTAAGACACACAAGATTGACACGGAAAAAAGGTAAACAAACATGGGGACATGGCAGACTTAACATGGAGCATACTAACATAAAAAAATACAGAGATGTGACTAAGGACAGTAGGGCAACACTAAGGGAACTATTAAACCTATCTAAACTAAACTAGGTATTCATAATACATTGGAAAAACAATATGGGAATGAGAATAACTAATGAGCAAATATATAAATAGAATCTAGGAACATAAAAAAAATTCTCAAAGCCTAAAACAATGAAGATGTAACAAAATTCCAAACTAAACACAAAAACACCAGGTCCAAGACCCAGAACCACGACAACAAAAAATGTTCATGAAAACCTGCTGTCAAACAAGAAATACCAAGTGACACAGCCCAAGGCTCAAAAGATGAGGACATTGTTTGAAAAGAAGGATCAGAGCCTCTTTAAAGGCCTTCAAAGAAGCAAAGTAGCACACACTGCAAATGGTGTTGCAAACATGTTACCACAAAGACGGGTAGCAGCGTGGCTCATTTTTACCATCTTAAGCAGTGCCATATGCACAGTGCAACACTTTACAGTCCAAGGCAGTTTGTCCAGCACCATCCCTTGTGACAAAAAGTGAAGAGACACTGATAACACAAATGCAACGGTACTTTGTTGTAAAAGACACGATGCCAGTAAGCACAATTGAACATGTCGAATTTTAGCAGCTGATTAAAGTAATTGACCCCAGTTGCAAAACTCCATGACCATAAAAGGTCATTGCCGAAAAGGCTGGCTGTTCACAGAGTGCCTATCAAAGCATGGTAATGGAAAGTTGACCGGAAGAGAAAAGCGTGGTAAGAAACAAATGTGTAATCAATAGGGATAGCTGCACCCTCAAGAGGACTGTCGAGAAAAGTGGATTCAAGAACTTTAGTCAGAGCATCAAGAGTTACCACGAGCACACGTCTTCAGGAAAAAAAAGCTACAGCTTTCACATTCTTAATTTCAAGCCAGTCTTGAACCAGAGAAAATAGTAGAAGCATCGTGGCATATGGAGAAAAAGAACTGGAGTGCTGCTTAGTGGTCCAAAGTCCTTTTTTAAAAATGAAAATAAGCTTTGCTTCTCATTGGGAAATCAATGTCCTAGGGTTGGATGGAAGAGTCAAGAAACTCAGAATCCGAATTTTTTTAAGCAAAGTGTGATGTTTCAGATGTCTCCGATCTGGTGTCCCATGTCATGTGCTGGTCTTGGTGGTGGTTGGTCCAAAGTCAATGCAGCCATTTGCTTTCAACCTTAATGAAGATGCTGATTTTATTTTCTAGCATGACTTAGCACCCTACCACATTGCCAAATCTACTACAGAATGGTTTTCTGACCATGTTATCACTGTGCATGATTTGCTAGCCAAGTCATCTGTCTTGGACCTCACACAGAATCCATGGGTACTGTCAGGAGGAAGATGTGAAAGACTCCACTCAAATTAGCTTAAAGGCCACTTTCGAAGCAACATGGACTTTGAGCACACCTGTCAAAAGCTGACCCACTACATGCCAAACTAAACTGATACAGAAATTCATGAAAACCTAACCAAGTGCTGAGTGTGTAAATGATCATGCTTTTCATTTCAGTATTAAAAATCCTTTTTTATCCCTCAGTCATAAGGTTGATTGAGGTATTGTTGTCATCCTGCTGGGTAGGCAGGCAAGCAATATGGAAACCCAAGTTTGTGAATGAGATAACTGAAGAAGAACGTCACCTAGGAGTTTTTAATTGATACCATAGGTCTATCTACTAAACATCTCGGGCCAGTTTGAATCTCAGTAACCTTGACCTCAAGGTTAGAGGTCAGAGGTCAAGTTTTCTGAAAATCTTCTGCATGCAATAACAAGAACAAGGCAATGTGGGAATTTGAAATTCATACCATAGGTATACCTATGGTATGGTATGAAGGATGATAGGATACCATTGACTGCCAGCAGTATTTTTAATAATAATTTTTAATAATTTCACATACTCGAGTTCAGATTTTCATGTGCTGTGAACCATGAGCATCCAAATTAAAAGTGATTATATTATAATATACTGAGATCTACTTGTGTAATCATAATCTGAAAGACAAAGAAGTGCATTTCAGTTTCTGTAATATGTGATGTAACCTTAACTGAAAACTTAACTTGGTGTCCATTTGTCCTTATTTTGGGACCTTATGTACAAATCCAAAAAATCAGTTAATCTAAAAGAAATGTTTAGGAAAAAACTAAAATAGTGACTGTAGTAACAAATCCTCTCTCACTTCTCTGTTTTGTACAAGGAAAGCACCAATCTGCAAAACACAAGCTCCCTCCTGCAGATGTTGGTTGTTGACATCGTTTTTGTGAAATATGTTTTTTTTTTTTTTTTTTGTAAAGGGATAATCTCAGACGTTTTTCGCTCTCACCATGCTTCTCTCCTCACTCTCTTCTGTTGTCTGTCACTTCATTTATTCATGACTCGACACGATCTTCTGCGCACAGCACACACATAAGCTACACAACTAAAGGTCTTTGACATCGGTTCTTGAAATGCCAGGCACCCACACCTGTCCTCAAGCCAGCTAGGCCACAAAACAAACATTAATACATAGAGCCTCAGACTCATAGAAACGCCCACGGCCTCGTAAAAAAACACACTCGCAGACAAACACCCACCTCGGCACGCACTGACACGCACTTATGCAAGTGCACACGCGGTCGCCCACGCAAAGTGATGCAATTGAAAATGGCAAAGCGACATTGAGATAGGGGTAGACTCAGCAGAGCTTTCTGTTCTTCAGTTGTGAGATACTGTGCAACAACTCATTTTTTAAAGATGTTTTTATCATGCAGATTATACAACAAAAGACAAAAGAACATTTTCCAGGTTTGTGAGGAAACACAAGTGATTTGAAATTGATGACACCAATATGATCCCCCTAAAGCTTTATTTTGATGAAATAACATCTTATAAAATTGATCTTTACAGTCAGGAGAGAAGAAATGTGTGAGCAGAACAAGATTATTTTGTTACTGAAGTCAGACCTTTTTGGTTACTGAAAGTAATGAATTCATTAGGGGATCCTAACAATGTGGAAAAGGTGAGCACATCAGGCTAAAAGCTGCCCTGAATTTGTAACGGCAGGATGGTTTCATCTTATAAGGTACGCAACAGAAGCAAATTGGTTTAAAATGTGTTAAAAATGAACTTTCATCTCCTTCTGATTGCTGCTTATTAGACCTCTCGGGGACGGAGGAAAAGTGCAGCAGCGGTTCAGCGCTCAGATTGCAAATGTGCAGCAGCTTCTCCCAAAATGACTTAAAAAGACATTTTGCAACCTTTTCATGTATAAAATAACAGCGTGGGTAGAGTACACACAATCTTTTTGCTGCCCCTGAAGACTCCATATATGTTTACTTTCCCCTTCCAGGCATAATTTTTACCTGACTTGATCGATTTTGGTTTCTTTTAAATGAACATTTGAAAGCTCCTCCCTATGAATTAATAACGTGGCCTGGGAAACTGCATTTTAAATGCGAAATATTTTCCGATAGATTTGAAAAAAACAAGCAAAAACAAAAAAACCCGCATCAGTTCGAGTGTTTCAAATGTATTTATTTATGTATTTATTTTTTTACCAGTTTCGTGAATAAGGAGACTTAGAGGTATGGGGTGTGTTGCTGGGTTGGAGCTGTTAAATACATGCCAAATAATCTATATGCAGGTCATGTTTATAGTGCAATCAAAAAATCCTATACATTTATTATGATATAGGAGAGAATTTCAAATCACACGGATTGTCAGGCAAGGTCTGTCTTGTTACAAGGAGCACATTTATTTCTGTGATTTCTTAGCAGATTTATGGCTCTTGAGTTCTGGAGGACAAACATGATGATGACGTTGCATGATGTAGCATGCAGCAAAAAAAAAATACAGTCATTAGCTTTGTAGATGGACAAGCAGAGGCATTTTAAGACAAATCACACTGCTCACCTCTGTGGTACGCAGTCATTGTGTCACACACAACAATAGCAGTATGGCAGAGAGGGATCCTCAGTTTATGATTTAATATAGACTATATATCTGAAAGGCCAGAAATTGCCTTTTATTTGAGTTATTAGTGTCACCTATAGGAGCGCCTTGCTACTGATGGGGTCTGTGACCTTACAACAAGCTCACAGTCAATTAATCACAAAGGGTAGAAGTGATTAACTTAAAAAATACTCACTTGCAAAAATCCCAGAAGCACTACATCCCATTACATAGGCTAATGCCTCTGTCACACAGGCCTAGAAATGGTCAGTGACCTCTGCAAATCCACACGTCACTAAGGAAACAATATGTAATATCCAACCGGTTGGTGATCCTTGGCTGAACTGTGTCTCAAAGAGGATGCTGCACCAAAAACCTCCTCATCTGCATTGTGCTTCTCACACTTTCACTGCGTCACAGTTTTTGGTACAGCACCAGAAACCTCTTTGCATTATCTCTTTGCAGTCATTTTCACATTTCAACATATTTGACACAGCAACCAATTAGGGAATACACATTCGGCGAAACTAGTGGTTAACGTACACTACAGTGAAATATGGATGGCAACCTCACTGTGACTAGGCAAATCTGGTGGTTGCATTGAATTTCTCTGCAATAGTTGCAGTGATCAGCTGGTTGCCCAGTTCTTTCAGTCAGATTGACAGGGCTTCAATAGTTATTTCCATATGATTTCTAGACTAATTGCAAACACACTGCAAACAATCTCAGTCAGCTGAGTCGGTGAGCGCATCTCATCTGTGATGCGTCTCTGTGGAATAGGGGACTTGTTTCAGCTGGTTGGTTGCCATCTGACTGTATTTTGGTTATAGTTCTATGTAAAAACAGATCCATAAACAGTGTCATTGTAGAGGAATTTTTGAATATTTGTTAAAACCTATGACGTTCTGGCTAGACTCTGGAACCTAAGTAATAAATGTGAATTTCTGTGGATGTAGATGGAAACAGACTGCATGTAACTGCCAATTCGAACACATTTAGTTTCAGTTTACACTCAGTTTCCTCCCTTCACCCTCAACCAGCTTTGGCAGATCTACGCACCTCTCTGAGCCTGTGTATGTTGGAGGTTTCTTCCTGTTAAAAGGGAGTTTTTCCTTCCCACTGTTGCCAAGCGATTGCTCATAGGGGTTTTCTGATTTTTGGGGTTCTCTGTATTATTGTAGGGTCTTTATGTTGCAATATAAATCGTCTTAAGGTGACTATTGTTGTTATTTGGTGCTATTAATAAAATTGAAGTGAATTGAAAATTGAATTAAACTAATTCCATCTAATTGCTGTCTTATCATGAACACCAAATTCACTTTAAGGGGGCCAACTATTATGAATGGCTGGCTTCTGTCTTCTAAATCATAATTTCAAAGGCAACAAGATGGCAGTTTCAATCTGTTGGTTAATTCTGGTTGTGTCACAGTCTCCTACCAGAGTATTCCCTAGTGTGGTTTAGCATAAGGAAACAAAACCACTCAAAGATGGCCTGCATACTAAATAAAATCATCCTTCAAAAAAACAGACAGGTGCAATCAAACATTGAAGGTTAAGTGACAAATTCAAATTCATAGAGGAAAATAAGGGAAACGTCTTTCTGAAATGAAATGAAGACAGAAAAGAAAGTTACTCTTGTAGAAATATAAATGATAAGAGTATAAAATGCTTTGGGTGATATAAACAGGAGGAATGCTAGATTCAGTCTGTCAAGCTATGAGCTATAGAGATGTCCATTTTAGTTTACCCTATATTTACTTCACTTTTGAAAGTTTGCCAAATTAGCTTCTAGCAGTTCTAGTTTGCAGTGAATCCAGATCCAGAAAACTATAACTGGATTATTTTCAAAACTGATGATTCTCAGGCGCATCCTGGAGTCAAAAGCATCATCCTTTTTTGTGTGTTTTTTTGATTACTTACATTTATTTGCAGCTAGCTCTGAGGTCAGCATCCTTAGAAAGATCTATTTAAACTGAGTTTAAAAATGTCTATCTTTTGAGATATGACGGAGTTAGACTTTAAGAATAGTAAGTTTGGAAGGTTGGACTACAAATAAAGGCTGCACATTTTTATCTTTATCTGTACTACACCTTAGTACCAAGTGTTTACAATGTAGCTATTAATGTATAGACAGTTGTAACTGGATTTTCAAACATGAAAGAAAACTTAAAAACATTGGGATTCCTCAGAAGGACGAGGGATGTCTTCATGCAAAGATTTATGGATGTAATGCAAACATATTTGGGCCATGTGGCTTTGCCTCATTTATCTTTTTTTGTTTGCTTTTTGGACCTTTGGGGTTTTAATAAACTCAAGGTACCCTACACTGTAGTATCATCATAGACTCTAGTTGGGGTAAAAACTGTTGTTTGAGGACTGGGGCCTGGTGGTTAGCAAACAGTCTGCATAGCCTTAGGTCCTGCATATATATATAGCACTCAGCCTCAATACTGATGACCCAAATCACACACACCACAGATAAATCATACACTAGAGGCTGTGGCCGAATTTTAATCTGGGTCTTTAGAACAATGAAGGAAGTGTGCATCTTTCCATTCACTTCATTACGTTGTATGTGCAACCCATATGTCATCAATGTGCACTAACATTTATAGTACTGTACGCTCCTTGGATTCGTCTCTCTCTGTGTGTGTGTGTATGTGTATGTATGTGTGTGTATGTGTGTGTGTGTGCCGTCATTAGCACCCCATTAGCCGCAGCATGTACCTTATCGTTAACACCTTCTCCATACCTGAATAGTCCATTATGCTTCAGTGTGACAAGAGGTCCATTTATAAACATTGTGTTGGCACAAAAAGGGGCTTTAGAAGCTCGTCTCTCACAGGAAAAAAAATAGTTTTTTATAAAAACAAACTTGATAGCAGAGTGTGCACACTTTAGTGGAAACTATGACCGAGCATACAGACATGTGGGAGACATTGGGAATTGACAATGCCAGTGGCAAAGTAGCTTAATGAATCCAAAGTGGCCTAATAGCTCCTCTCGCACAATTTATTTCTTTCAGACCGAAACCAGATTAAAAAAAGAAAGAACATCCATGTCTAAATTGTGCTTTTTTTGTTTGTTTATTTCTAAAACCTGAGCTGAAATGAGAAATAGTCAGTATAAGGTGTGTAAATTGGTGCACTCAGAACAAGATGGCCTATTTACCTGGTTCACTAACGCACTTTCTGTCTTTTGTCCACTGCTGCTGTGTCCTCTTTCTTTAGAGAAAGTGCATTACTGTTCAATCCCCTGAAACCTACCTGCAGTGGTTTGGATTGCATACTCGCAGCAGAGACATATTCATATTCAAATAACAAACTCTTTGTTTTTTTACTGTTCTTAAACTTTTCTTTTATTATTGGGTATGTTTCGGTTAATGGCTGTAGTTAAGTATGAGGTTTGAGCATAGATTGCATCCAAATGACAGAGCTTCTGCAAAGTGCCTTCATTCTGCATTGTTCTTTAACAGAGGGTGACTCCTCTGGTTGCAACTCATTTATTCTGTAAATTAGGGTTTCATGTAGAGTGAAATAGATGAGAAAGTAGGGCATGTTTTACTATGAAACTGCAACATCCCTCAGTTTTGGTCAGATATGCCACTTGATCGTCATGTCTAGTTTCAAACACCAAGATGGCAACTAATTTGTTATGTCCATCTAAAAAGCCAAGAGTATGTGCAGGCCAGTGGACAGTGGAGGAGTCTTCAGCTCTGCTTCAACAATCCACCCCCACATGTTCTGCCATGTCACCTATCCAGCGTTCAGTCCAGACATCTATTTATGGTTTTCCAAACCAGTGTTTGTAAGTCCTCTAAGGAAGCTAACCACAAATTAACTCTTTATGGCTCCAGTTTTCAACTTCTTAAAACCTCTGCACCACCAAAATTGATCCTTATAAATATAAATTAAACAAGTCTAGACTCCCAAAGCTCCTCTATATCATCATCGTTATAACAGCTTAACAGTGCATAACCCTTTCCTTCTGACAGTAGTAGTGAATTACATACAAGATAACAAGATAGTAGTTGCATAAACAATTTGGCTTTTTAAATATAGATTTGATGATTTTTATTTTTTTTAATGCTATAAAGTGATGGAGCATTGATATTTGTCGTGCTGCAGAAAGTCAGTAATTGCCAATTGCCAATTGGTAATGGGTTAATTGAGCCAAAAAAACAGACATTCTGTTTTGAGCTTCATAAATATGATACTTTGCCACTTTTCTCTGCTGCTTGTCCTGGCAAAACGATTTGGTTTTAGATCTGGTGGATTTAATTACCAGCAAGCCTTCAAGCTGTACCACTATCTAACAAGCCAGGACACATACAAGCCTACTGGCTGCCAACAAGAAGAAAGGACTGGTGCTGATTTTGATTTGTTCAGTAACGAAGAGATGGAGACTGAGGCAGGGAAATGAGGACTGGCTTATTAAGATTTGAAAACCACTCCGAGACAGATGGCAACATGTGGTCAGTGTATCTTACCATTTCTGATATTCAACAAACAAAACAATCAATTCACCTTTGAAGAATAATCAATAAAGTGGAAAAGTTGTGAGTACAGTTGTGAGCCTGTACCAAAGATGAAGCCACCACATCACAACAAAACTCTTCTTTTTGTTCTTCTTTTTCCTTATTTGCTCCAAACAAACACAACAAAAAGGAAAAACAACATACTCTCCTTACAAATTTGTAAGGTAATAACTACTTTCATTGTCGTAAAGTTAACAGGTATGTACAGAGTGGGGGCACGGGGTGGCACCAGCCCCAGGGTACTTTTTCTCCCACTACATTTTAGATGTAAACATTGTACTTTGTATTCCAATTTACTTTGAAGCTTTTTTAAAAAAAAACAAAAACATTTTTAATTAGATCTTGTGTATATAAATAAATACAAGATTAACATGAGGTTGACTGCATAAAAATTAGCACATTTTTGTGGGTCTCCTGCAATACTTGTGTTCCACTCTACTATATTGATTCCATTATAGTCCACTGTTAGGTGATGTCCTAATTTATCAAGATATTCAAGTTTTAAGGCAAGGCATTATAATTATATGTAGTTTTCATGAAATGAAAATGATAAACATATAAATTAGTAAAAGTACATAAAATAGGTCATTTTAGCCCATTGGTAGGTGGTTGCTATGAGATAAAGATAAAGAACCTTCAGGGACATAAAATCTACCTGTGTGCCAGTTTTGGTTGTTCAGCTTCTGATTGTATGGCAAATGTATTGATACCAAGTAATCAATTGTGTTTAAAAAAATATAATGTATGCGATTCTACGATTCTTAAAAAGGGTCATTTGATTACTTTTAATTTTACATATTAAACATAACACTACATATATTTTGATCTTAAAAACTGTTGTTAGTTTCCCACTTTGCAAAATATTTTTTCCAATGTAAAACAATTTCCTGTCTCTTGTCTTGCCAGTTTCATGTAACAGCATGTGCATTAGAGCATAGGGTTGCACATGAGCCTGAATAGTGCCCAGTGTTTTTTTGTTTTGTTTGTTTGTTTGTTTTGCTTTTACACCTTTTTTTTATCCATTGCATTTATTCATAGTAATAAATCATAATAATACTGCAGTCGGCCAAAATCCAAAATAATTATTGTTCCCCCCCCCCCCATTATAGATGACATTAGTCAATTTAAAGACAAAAAGGCCAAATTATGAGGACTTTCGAGTCAATAAAGTAGTTGACAACATCATTGTAGGCTCTTGTAATTATAGATTTTATTATTTACTGATGGTTAACAGACCAAACAACTTCCAGTTACATTTAAAAATAATAATAATAATTGAGTGATTAGTCAATAATGAAAATAACTGCGATTAGCGGCAGCTCGAGCCTCACAGATTTTTGGTTGTGCTTTATGTTCACCGAGTGCACAGATTCATTTACCATTGTGTTTTAAAGCAACTCCCTCTCTCTCACTAATTAAAGGGATTCTTACATGCGTGTCTGTGTTTGAGTCTAGTTTGTGGCGTGTCTCCCTCCCCTCCCCGTAACAATGCTCCTGTCCATCTCCTCTGCACATCATCTAATGCTGCAGGAACATTATAAGACATACTGCTGTGTTATCTTTCCCCCCAGGTCTCCCTTTGCTGCAGTGGCAGACTACTCAGTAACCCGAAATAATGTCATTCAGCTCTGCCTGGAGCTCACCACCATTGTACAGCAGGTGTGTGGAATTGTTTGTGTGTGTGTTTTGAAGGCTTATAGCTCTTATTCCCCGCCACTTGAAGTGTGCGGCAGAGGGTAGCTGCTGTGCCATATCCCCAAAGAGCGGTGTGTCTGTGTGGGTGTGATGCAGCAGCCTCAGCCTCTGCATCCTTGAGCGAGAGTCAATTCTTTGCTATTTATGTCCTTTACAGTCTGTCTTATGTATGACTGGTGTGTGTATATAAATAAAAGATAAGTGTGTCTGTTTGTGTGGGCGTGTTTTTATCTGTCAAGGGTAGGGGTACAGTAATGTGAGCCTTAGACTGTATACGTAGGTAGTGTAGCAGCATGTGCAGCATGAGATGGTGAGTGTTTGCAAGACAGGATGTACTGCTTGCGCTACATTAAATTTCTCTCGTCCCGTAGGACTGTACGGTGTTTGAGACGGAGAACAAAATCCTTCATGTGGTGAGTCCTGCTTCCTCGGCCAGCTGTCGCGTATTTGCTTTGTGTTGATGGGCAGCATCCTGTTTTTCTTTTTTTTTCTTTCCACATCCCCCTCATAACTGCTGATAAAACACACACACAAACACAGAAGCTTAAACTCCCTGCCAGAGACAATCAGCAACATCACTTTTTTTTCTTTTATGGAGCTATAGCCTGGACTCTCAGCTTAGCCAAGTGTAAAGACTTGAAACAGTAGGAAACTGCTAGTGAATCTCTGTAAAATGTTGAAACAGTAACCTCCTGTGTGACTGTCGGCCACAGGATACCTACATAACAAAGTTCCTTTTTCCATATTTAAGGCACTACTCTTAAAGTAGTGATTAAGGAGCTTTTAAAGTTAAAGCTCCTTTAGTCTTATGACAATGGTCATGTTTAACCTAAAAAACACTCCATTGCCGTAGAAAGCTTTATCTAGGTTTTGATTGCTAAAATTTCATTTAAACCTACTGTTTAAAAGAAAGTGCCCATTTGTAAACCTCTTTTTATAAATCTACTGCTCAATAAAACCAAGAGCACACTTGAACAGCTTACATTTTTGGTGCGAGTTTGAATCTAGCCCTCAACTGGCTAATGTGGCTTCCAGAGACTGTTATATAGTTTTTTTCATTGCATGTCATTTTCATTGCATGTCATTTTTTCCCATCAGGTTCACGTGTGTTGACTCCAGGAAACGCTCCTACACAAATACATTTTAAATGACTACTGCTATACTCTAAGAATTTAGGTAATGAAGCATAACTTGTGAACTAATCCAGGCAGACAACCGGCAAAACATAATTAAAAACACCTAAATATTTGCATTTTGGTTTGTATGTCCCTCCTCTCATTTCAAAAACTGTCTTTCCAATCTACTTCCTACTTTTTGGGTATATTTTACGGACATGAATTGGTGCACTGCTAAATCTGAGGATGGTTAGATTAGTGGTTCTCATTACTTTAGCTGAACACAGTTATATTACCAGAATTTCTCCTGCAGCGGCGGATGTAGAGGGAGGGGCACACATACACATATTTTGGTGAAGATATTTATTGACATTAATTCATATTCAGTCATTTTATCCAAAGTTTGACCATCACAGCTAAGTGCATAACTTTTGTACCGACTCTCATTTAAAATTCTAAATTTGAGAGTAAAACCAAGCCTCAAACAGGTCCTGTATTTTTGCACAATGCTATGTTAAATAATCTTAACTAATAGTTCTTACAAGAATCTTAATATATTGTTTTCCCCAACATGTAAAATATGTAAAATGAAAAACTGAAGACTTGAAGTGACTAAAATAGTAACAAAAAAAATGTAATGGAAGAAAAAAATATCTCCTGTTTAATTTAAAGCAATTTAATGTTTTGTTATTTAAAGTTGATTCGTATGTTTCAGAAGTACAGCTTGTTGTATTTTTATGGGAAGAACAAGGCTTAGTTGAGCTTTAGTTCAGTCAAGCTGCCAGCTGCCTCCTGGCTTCAGCTTCATCCTTAATACTGCATTTACACGACACTGGCAGAATGAAAATAACACTGTTCTGACTCAAGTCCAACTGTAAATATACTGTGAGCTTTGGAGTCACATAATTAGAGAAATTTAAATGATCTACTCTTTCTGAATCTAATACTCTGAATGAGCTCAATTGATTGTTCTGATGTTGATACTGAATTTAACTACAGTATTAGAGATTTGCAGTCAGTTCTCATCATGATATGACTGAAATTCAGAAATTCCTTATCTTTTGAATTTAGATGTTAAGAATCTTCTTTTCAAACTCTAAACACATACACATATTAGGTACATTTATAACTGCTTATTCATGTAGTTATTATACAGCTATTATACACACACCACACCTACATGGATTGGGGCCAAATCATGGTTCAGTATCCTGCCCATGTAGTGGAGAAGTTCAGGATCAATCCACTGACCTTTTGATTGGCAAACAACCCATTCTACCACCTCAGCCAAAGCCAGCTGTATGCTCACTGAGTACAAATGAGAGTATGGGCAACAGATGTTGCCTGACCTGATGAGTCTTGATTATGCTGCAGCATTCGAATGTTAGGGTCATAATTTGGCATGAACATAATCAAAGTATGGATTAATTCTGTCTTGTATCAGTGGTTCAGACCGGTGATGGTAGTGTATCTTTGTGAGGACATTCAAGTCTCTGCAGATGTTTCCAGCACCTTGAAGAATCAGTGCCTGTGGGAATCATGTAATTCACCTACTGTTAAAGTTTTACTGCTTCATTACCAAATTACTTTCTTCTTTCTTTGCAGTTGCTGTTGGGTATACTTGTCCCACCTTGGGCTTTGGTTCTAAAATTTTGTTTGCCTTGCTCAGATGTTTAAAAATTACATTAATTACATTTGAAAATGTTAGCAGCATTTAGTATCTGCAAAGCAGCCCAATTACTGTAGATCAGCATGTCCCAAGATTGGATGGCAGCTAAAGTTTAATTGACCCTTTTCACAGCACACTTCTGATTTGTCAAACTCTGCTTCACTAATTGCTGGAACAGAGCCATTGTTAATGCTATTAGTTTCACCCGGGCTTTCCCTGTTATGACAAATTGACATTTCGGCTGTGAGGAAGACCGATGAGTCTGATTCATTTAGACATAGTCAAGAGTACTCTGCTGCCAGCATGGCTGCCCTCAGTTAGATTAATGCAGCAAAATGAAACACAAAGTATAAGATGGACACTCGTTTTTTTACAGATCAGATTCTTGGGGAGTGAAAATCCATAATATGATGCCTACCAAGAGTTCACCGTCTGTGGTTTCTTTTATAAATGTTCGTGAAAATGTTTGGCAGTCTCTGCCAGATATTATCCAAAACATCCGCTCAGCGCTTTTTCTTCCAGCTACTTTCTTTTTTTAGGGAAGTCATGTCTGAAACTATTGACAACATTTTGAATGGCGTCTCATTGTGTCTGCCAGGAAAAAAATGTTGCTCTTAAAGTTTGTTAAGATGCAATTTTTCAGTGTCGTGGGCAGCAAAATAATCCCCATTATATTTGGTTGGAGACAATTATTTCACAGATATCTAGAAAGTAAAGCCAAAGCTATCTTTGTGATTAATGTGAACCAACCTTGTAGTGGCTCTTTGCCCAAAATCAAACCTTAATCAGACTCAAAATCAGAAGGCCACTGGAGCACTGCAGGGACGTATTGCACGGGGGTAAAATAAATAAGCCTCTTTTTTTAGGCTTACTTATCTTCTGCAAGCAGGCAAGCGCATGAACAGAGAAATCATGGCTCTTGGTCTTTTTGTGCCTGCATTGCTCAAAGTTTTGTCCAATTTTCACAAAACAGAAAGAAAATAAGCTATATAATGTAAATAAGTAAATAGGAAAAGAAAATGCATATGCAACAAATCATTCTCACTTGGTTTAGAGCAAATCTGCAAAAATATCCACCTGTTTCTTTTCCTGGGTAAAGTTACAATAGAAAAAGCAACAGCAGGAGAAGCTGCTGAGGCACAAGGCTAAGAGGTTTCTTAGAAATATAGTCTAATTTTGACAGCTAGAAGACATGGCTTGTTCTTTGTTGTCTAAATAAAAGCCCTGTTTGTCCCTGTTCTATCCTCCTTTTCTGTAGTGTAAGACTCTGTCGGAGGTGTGCGAGCACATTGTGTGTGTGTCATCGGACCCGCTGGTTTCGCAGTCAGCCCACCTTGAGCTGGTTCACCTCACCAACATCAAGCCCTCTGAAGGCCTGGTAATCACTGTTTGTCTGGGTTTAACAGCCCAAGACCCACCCTTCTGTTTATTCATGCAATGTGTGAATCTTATTGTGTTAAGTCATACTGTGTCCGGCCTTTGTATGCTCAGACAAAGAAGAAATACAAGCATTGTTTTCTTTTCTTTTCTTTCGTTTTCTTTTTTTGTAGAAATAATATACACAGTAAAACAGAATTTTGTTTAATTTTTGAAAAAAAAGCGCAAATACTATGAACTACTCAAAATATTAATTGATTTGATATAACACATATGCTTGCATGCATGACAGACCTTCTATCATACTTGAGAGTAAAGAGCCACAAATGAGTCATTTCTAGTTCAATAATTAAACAAGCTATTTTATGCTTTTGGATTCAGTTGAAACTAACACCTGCTTGGTATACAACACTGAGTTTTTCATTTTTGCTACAATATTTTTACATGTTTCTGTGATATAGTGAACAATCCTAAGCATTTCATCAGTTTCCAAACTATGTTTTCATTCACCATACTGAAAACATTCTTAAAGATCATCTTCTCCAGGGGCAATTTGGGAATGATCTGTCCATTTTCCATCAAAGTGGCTTAGAGATCATGAAATTGAATTTTTTTTTTAAATCTTAATTCAATCAAAAATCTAGTTTGCCTTTAAAAAGTGAGCGTACAAGCTGAAGTCCAGAAAGTCCAACCTGGAGGACTGATCAGGCTGGAATAGCTCATCATCAGTCAGGATTTGGTCCAGAAGCTAATATCCAGTATGCTGCAGAGAACAGCAGATACAGTTATGAAGAAGAGTCAACTCTGTAAATACTGGCTCTTTGTGTGTGTTTGGTTTATTTGCATATAAAAGTCTTTAACAAACTTTGAACTGAATGTATATGATATGCACTACATCATAGAAAAATATAGAACAAATAATCTCCATAAATACTGATGTGACAAAAAACATTTTTTGTAATTGCCAAAACTGTTGGCCATGACTGTGATGGTCACTGAAAAACTACAAACCTGCAGTTAGCTTAGCTAGCATGACAAAACTTGTTAGCTTATCTTATGCTAGTTGTAGATAATGTGGAGGTTAGGTCTCCATGTTACCATATTTTCTAGTCATATCAGTAATTTTTTGGCAGATCAATGAGTGTTAATGATTGATCAGTCAAAGTGCTGTTCCACCTTCCTGTTATTTTCAGGTTTAACAATTTAACCGTTCACTTTGGAGAAAATGATTTCTCTCAGCTGCGAGTGGTCACAGTGTGTTGGCTACTAAGTGGAGTGTAGGCTAGCAAAGGGGTAACTTTGGCTTTTGGCTTTGGTTTATTTTATTTAAATTTTTAACATTTTCCTCTAGAGTAGAACATAACAGAAATCACCAAACTATAAATCAGATTTAATTTAGATTATTGATAATATCTTAACCAGCCTAATGAGTTATTTACCTGGAATAGTTTTCACTTCACAAGTAGACCTCGTCAGAAGTTAACAGGTGAAACCTTTTGTTTCTTTATGAGATCATAATTTACTGCCTGAATACGTACTGTTGGTATGCATTAAATTTGTGATATTCAACTTCAAAGTGGGTAAAAATCTTTACTCTAAGACATAAAGATCAGTCAGACCAGAAAGTTTTGAAATTTTGAAAGTTTAAAGTGCAAGTTTCAAGTCACAAAAATTGTTAAACAATATGATCCAACTGGCACCACTCCAGGAAAAAAAGGGGAAGTTCTTCAGAGTTACCAGCCTCAGAAATCACTAGTTAATGGCACCTTATTACTGCCCACATCAATACTTCCTCGGGTTCAAACATCTCAGTCTTAGAACGAAACCATAACTGAGGGGAACCATAAGTGTAGTTACTAGTATAGATCTTCGTATCATATTCCCAGCAAGAAAGCAGAGACACATACTGTGGGTGTGCATTATGTGTTCCTGCTCGGTCTGGAAACACAAAGAATGGACATAATATCAGTGGAAATCTGGAGTATAATCTCATATTTTTGAGGCACATAAAGGGAGAATATCTGCATATGGTTTTCCACTGTGATGCATGGAGTTGTAGCAGTGAAGGCGTGTGGGGAGCTTTGCTGGCAACGCTGTTGGAGATTAATTCAGAATTCAAGGACACGCTCTTATCCACCACGGCTACTACGGCATCCTGCTGCGACACACCTTCCCATCTGGTTTGGGCTCAGATGCTTGATTTTTTTTTTTTTAGCAGGACAAAACTAGAATAAACTTTCTGTTTCTATGAGAGCTGTTTTTAATTTTACAACTCATAAATCAGTGTGTATTTCCAAATATTTACTAGTATCATAGAGCACTTACATTTTTTCTCCATTCCTTTGTCAATTAGGGAATGTACATAAAGTCAACCTACGATGGACTCCATGTTATCACAGGAACTACAGAAGGGGTGAGAGGTTTATTAATATCCCACTTTTCACAAATTGACCTAGTGAACTGCAGACTTCCCCTAAAACACCAGTTATTGTTCAGATTATCTGCAAATCTGAAATTTGTATTTATAACATCAGAATATCAGTGACTCTGGAAGACTTTCCCTTGTTGCTTTATTGCAGCTTATTTAAGTAGGGTTTGCTGAGAAACCTCAGCAGTGCCCATGGATCGATAGATCAATTCATAGTCGTCTGTTTGCCTTCTCTTTCTCTGGCTCCTGTGCCTCTGTAGTCTCCGGCTGACCGCTGTAAGAAGATCCATGCAGGAGATGAAGTCATTCAAGTCAATCATCAGACCGTGGTGAGTTTTTGTTGGTGTGTTTGTGGGTGTGTGTTCTCTTACTGAGTACCCAGTTTTTTGTGTTTACGCAGTAAACCATTAAATCTTATTTGATTCTTTGTATATACAAAAACTCATTCAAACAATAATAGAATTGGATTTTTTTGTGATGTCATGCTAACTTTTGGTTCTTGTGATATTATTACATTTGGGTGCTGTTTTGATTTTACTGAAATTCTAGTCTCCCCACTGTTTCTCTGTTTTCACCCCCCTCTCTTGTCTGTGTGCTGTGGCTTTTTTAGGCTTTTCATTGACACTCTTGCGAATGACGTCGTATGACAAAATTGACATTACATCTGCTGCTAATATGACCCTAAAAAAGATTTAGCGCAAGTAGTTCTCTACATAATATAATTTTAAGATGGTTCCAAAAAAAACCAAAAAACTAAACACTAAAAATTTCAAGAAAAGAGACCGCTTTCATGATTTGAAATAAATTTTAAGAAAAGTAAGAAAAGCGGGATCGCCTTCAAACTTCCCAACAATATACTAGGCCATAGCTTGAGTGAGTACATAGCTTGGCTCAACATAGGTCAGGTTATAGGTCAAAGGTCAGACAGCACGTTGCTCATGAAAGCCTGTTGGAATAATTGCACTTTCTGAATGCTCTTATTAGATTTTAATAAGTTTTCTTTTTGGTTTTTGGACTTTGCTAAGTCCTCACTTCTTACACTGGACCCTGACAATAAATAAGCCTTTGAAGCTGCTGAGATAGTATTTATGTAATACAATTGGATGAAATAACACAAAAGAGATAATGTGATGCTCATGTGTCATGAGAAATAAACAGCTGATGGTCAGATGATCAGCTCTGGATGAGATATATAGAATTCTTGCATTTCTCACCTCAGTGTTTTTTGTTCTTACAAAAATCTGCTGTTTTGGTAAGGACCAAGAAAAAAAGCTCAAATAGATATACCCTATTGCTTGGCAACAAACCTCAGACAGATTAAGTTAGCTGCTAGCTGCTGAATATGAACTAAGCATCTCAGGAGTTTGAAAGACGGACAGGTTGTTGAGGGTTAAAACGAGGGTTTCAATTATTTGATTATTAGAAGAAAAAAATAATCGCCATGTTGCTTCATCCCTGCTTGCTACTGATAGGATTTTCAGTGTCGTCAGAAAAGAGTCACATGAAGATTAATTTTCTGTCTAATGATTGATAAAATGACCAGTATAAGCAGGAATTTATTTTATTAGCTACTTAAACCAAGTTCCTGCTTGGTGTTTGGTGATTTAGTGGCACTCCTTACATTTGTACTGTGGACCGTGTACAGGTGCAAATGCAAGCAGCTTGCTTTCCAATTAGTGTAATCAGATCCTCTAACCTTTCCTGTTGCCGTGTTTACTTTTGTTTACCCTTGTGTGTTTCTGTTCACAAAAGTGCGCTGATGTGGGTTTGTAAATATAGTGGGTAAACACAAATAAAAATAACCAAAAAACAAAACGATTTGTGATCACATGTATTTGTTTTCAAATTGAGGGCAGGTTACATCACATGAAAGCTCTATAGATAGACTTTCCACCTCCACACCCACTTGCCTTGCACAGAACGCTCAACAAGAGAGATCCAATCACGACGTGGACAGAATTCAAACTTCAGGCTGCACATAAAGGCTACTTACTGTATAAATAAGGGTGTGATTGTTTTGATCTGTATATAGAGGATTTCTAGTTTTTCTGCAGATCACTTTACTCTCTAATTTTCCGTCCTCTCTCGTTCACAGGTGGGCTGGCAGTTACGTAACCTGGTCGGCTCGCTGCGGGCCGATAAAGGCATCGTGTCCCTGACCCTGAAGAAGCGTCCACAGAGCACGCTCAGCTCTGCCCCTGCGCTGCTGAAGAACATGCGCTGGAAACCCCTGGCTTTGCAGGTGGGACTAGCTCTACCTTTTATAGACTTTATTAAAGCACTGCACTGGCCCACATAATTCCCCACAGCATTCCCTCTCCTGAACGACTGGAGCTAAAGCGTGTAATTAGGTCAGGGAGCAGTGGCTCAGCATGGTTTTGTTTGCCAGCTGAAACACACTGGACTGAAAGGGAGACGAAAACTGATGATGCCCTCAAGCCACGTTCCCAAATCTCTTATGATTTTAGATTATGGCACTATAATTATCACTGATTATCTAGACAAAGGGGGGAAAACACAAAGGAGAAGAACACAACTTTGTTCTTATTTTTGTAGTTTGGCTATAGTTGCAATTGGATATTATAACACAGTACGCTCTAAGCCCTGGGGACACAATGATCATTTTTTATGGAGGTAAAAAAAGATAATAACTACACTGAGCTGCCACTGTGCTCGCTTTGCACTTATAGGAAGGGATATTGATTTTGTTTTATTTTGTCCTATATGGTAAGTAGTCCCTCCTTGCAATATCTCTTTCAGTCTTAATGGAAGCTTATGGAGTTTTCACAATAGTTGAAGAAATATGCAGGTCGATTCCTGTCCCCGATTACCCCCCAATGAAGTTCTGCACAGGCCAATTCCAGTACCAAATCCAACAAACGTCAGTGACGTGCAGGTTCACATGAGCTAGTTCAAAGTTTAGTTCACGCAGAATAAAATGAAGTAGCTCATAGTTCACAATTGATCAAAAAGCTCACATTTCCAAACCTGAACTAGATCTGCATCCATCTATCCTATTTCACTAAACATGCCTCCAATAACTGCCAATGATGATATTTTCCTAAAGAATAAGAGATAATTTATTTTTAAATGCAAAGACTAACAGATCAAGTTTGTGTTTTATTCATAGACTGTACAGAAAAGATGGATGCTGCTTCCAAACTCAAGCACCAAGGCTGCATTCTTTCGATGTCGATGGAAAAACAAATTAGCAGACTTGATTTTTACGCTTTTCTCTGTATCATAGTAGGATCTTTACTTTATTACATGAAGCACCTTGATGTGACCGCTGTTGTGATTTGGCACTTTACAAATAAATTAATTAAAATGATTCATAATCTCGACAAACACCTTCCTGATAAGTTTATAGTGTTAATCTCCAGTTTTTAGTTATATTAAATACCAGAATGTTCATTTTTTAAATTATGAGTCCCGTTAGTGTCAAGAAGATGGATAAAGCAAGTCTTGCTTTAGAGCAGGCGCACCACTGGGTGGTGTCACAGTTGGTATGCTGTTTGCGGTCAATGTTTTAACAATTTTAGAGAGTCAGACAGATTTAAAAGAAATGAAACATAGACAATACACTGACTTAAATCAGAGTTCAGTACCTTTACTAGTATTTTCACTCGTGATGACAAAACATCTCAATCCACCTGTAGCTTAGTGACATTTCACCATGTTCAACCTCTCTTATCCTCTGATCGTGGCGGACTTTCTGCTCATTTGGCCAAACAATATTAGTTACACAAATAGTACTTTTAATAAGTAAATGCTTTTAAATTGTAAAATTCCCAGGGTAATCATTGCTTGAGGCCAGGAATCAAAAGGATAATGTAGGGATGATTCTTTACATAGCAATGCTAGCCATGAAAATACATACGAAATGGTGTTTGGCAGTGGCTTGTTGTAATAAACAAGCCCTTTTCTGGCAAAGAAAGAAAGAAAAGGACTGATGGCTCTATGCATTTCCCTAAAGCCTGCCTATGTTGTTCAGCATTAATGGGGCCTTCACAGCAAGGCAGTGTGCGCTAATGAGCTATGAATTCACCAGTGTTAATGAGCTCATGCAGTGATTTTCACTTCAGAGTCTGTTTGTAATCCAGTTCCTCTTGAGGGCCTGGAGATCAGGCCCATTCAATTCTGTTTTTCAGCCACATCTCTTCCATTTAGAGATTTGTCCAAATTTTCTCATTTTATTTAAAGCTGTACTAGTTTTCAGCTATAACTTAAGCTTAAAATGGATCATTTAAAGACAATTACAATCACTTCATTATTGTATTATGTCATGGGTGTGCTGTGTTTCTTGGGTTCTTGAAGTTGTCAAGCCATTCAACATTAGAGTTATATTTAGGATATATTTAGGACATATTTTTATGTCAGAAGTTGAACTTGAAGCAAAAGGTTTTTAGATTCCAGAAAAAAAAGACAAATCAAACCCTACTTCCACTTTTTGCAGCCGACCAGAAGCCCAGGCAGCAGTTCAGCCACGCCTTCAGGCACACCCACCAAGAACTCCGCCCTCCAGGACCTTTACATCCCCCCTCCACCTGCTGAGCCATATACACCCAGGTAGTTAACCTGGGTCTTTTAAACAGCTGAAAATAAAAGCGGGATAAAACAGTGGAACAGGTGACAGCAAAGATGAGCTCTGACACTGACGTCCATTTGTTAAAAATCTGCCTCTGCTGTTGCTATAGAGATGAGACAGGAGCCTTGTCTGGTGATGAAGCATCTCGTAACCATGGTGGCGTCAACGCTGCTAAGCGCTCTGAGTCACCGAACTCCTTCCTGGATCAAGAGTCTCGCCGGCGAGAAGAGGAGGAGCCCGTGTACTGCACCACACCCACATACGGTTCGCTCTTATCATGATTGAGTGTTTGTGTGAGAGGGAGAAACAAAGCGCGAGGGAACCGAGTTCAATCTCATGCTGCAGAATTGAGCCACTTTAGAAAAAATAAAAATCATTATTTGAGTATGAATCCACCTGCAGGCCCAGCATAGAGCGACTGAGCTTGTTACAAAGCTGGCGAAATACAAGAATCCTGCAATTACTACGGCTGCTTTAATGTTGTTAAAACCCCTTATTCATCGTTAAATATCAGTTCAGTACAACTCTTCATCTTGTCCTTTAATTATTATTTTTTAAGTGTACCAACATTTAGCCTAATGTTTATTGGAAAGTGTGAAAATTTGCACAACAGTTTCAAATTTTTGGTTGAGGACCATAAGTTTTTATTGATCAACCCATCTGCTTTGCTACTATTAAACTTGTGATTGTGTGTGCACTTGTAGGCAGGCTGAGGCCCATCTCCATGCCTGTGGAGTGTAACTGGGTGGGTGATTATGAAGACCCAGCCAAGCTTAACAGAGAAAGCCGCAGAGGTGAGTGCCGGCGTGTGGAGTGCATATGTGTCTCCTGAAGAGCCTGTTAGATATTTGTTAAGCGCTCCTGTCTCTATGAATTATAAAGAGATCAACGTGTGTGTGCAGATCAATGCACCTCTATCCCTTTTTGCTAATTCTCCCTGTGATTAGCATCACAGAGGAATGAGGGGGGGATGATGAGGAAAGAAGTAGGAGGGGGGAGAAAAAAGGCAAACAGTCTGCACAAAGGGAGAGAAAATGAAAGGAAGCCATGAAAGGAGGAAGAAGAGAAAGGGAGGAAAAGAGGAACTGAGGGGTGGAGGTAGAAACTGAAAAAAGCTTATTCTCCCTGACCTCCACCTGAATCACTCACACAGTTGCCATGGTGACGCTGACAGCAGCTCTTCTCGGTGTCTCACTTTCCTCTGGCCGCTGCCTAGCAACCAAGGGAGGACAGGAGAGTGGGATCCGCAGAAAAGGGAAGAGAGAGGTAGAGGAAACCCGAGTTTGCTCCAGAGTTCAGGTGGAGAAATGGAGAGAAGTTACACAAAAAAGATGTAAAAAAATTCAGAGCAAAGCAGGAATAAACTCAGCTGCACAGATGAACTCATAAACAGTATTTTGGAGCCGAGGAATTTTACTTCATCAGTCACACAAGCAAAACTTTACAATGCTGAATTGGTAGCGTGTTGGTTATATAAATTCCATTAAAAAAACTTTTTGTTTAGCAGTTTCCAGTGATTTGTAGATGCTACCTATCTTATTGTGTGCCATCATCAGCACACATAACAACATGAAAGAAATGTGTTATATAAAAAAAAAATACTAGTATTATTGCAGATGTTTTGTTATGGCTAAATCCCCACACTCCTCCTTTTGTGTTCAAAGAGCTGAACACTAATGCATGATCAGTCTCTCTAATAATTTTTCTCCGTAATTCTCTTAGAAGCAAAATAAACCTCAGACTACAAAACTAGCCAAGACTAAACGTTAGCATCCTCACCATGCAGGAGCTGAATCCCTCGATCCAAATTGACCTGTGATATTTTCTTGTAACTTCAACATACTTCTTACCATGTTTTCTTATTACATCTGGACATGTATTAGCAAAAATGCAAAATGTTCAATCTTGAAACGATAAAAGAGGAATCATTCCAAACAAAAGAAAAAAGTCCTCGACCTGTTACCGCCGGTGGCCAGTGCACGGAGTAGACCCAAATGCAGACAAACCAAAAGGAGAATGGATTTAACAGAATAAGAGCCTTTTATTTAGACTGAAGGAAAAAAAATTACGATATGCAGAAGGGAAGTAAGATGAAGCTAAACAATAAACTAAACTGAGAAGATAAGATTAAAATAAATGGAACACGGAACCTGGATATGGGAAAAATCTGCAACATGATGAACAACGGACAGACGACCTGACGAGGAGCAAAAGGAAACTCATACAATAGAAACACACGAGGGTGATTAGGGAGAAAGGAAACACATGGGGAACACAGCTGGGATGAATAGGAGACAGGGGAAGAGAAACTGAACACACTGAACACAGGATGAGAAAATGTCAAAATAAAATTGGAAGCACACGAAAACACAGACTAGGACTCACAGGTTTGACACTGGGACCGGGGGGAGGACAGACATGGGAACCAGACAGACTGAGGAGATGCAGAGGACGAATGAGTGAGGGACACAGAGCCATGACGGACTGTGGAGAACACATGGATGCACATGACTGACAAGGGAGACAAGGAATAAAAAACAAGGCGGGGAAACTGGGGACCGAAAAGGGAGACAAGACACGGAGGGAGATATGGACATGACTGAGGAACATACACAGAGGACATGATGGACTCTCAGAGGAAACACGGGGGATGACACTGAGACAAGAAAACATGAACCAGAAGAACAACTAAACTTAGAAACATAAAAAGGACTAAACTCCATACTAACTCTAAAAACTTGGACTGAAACATCCCCCAAAAATGTTTCATGTTGATTGGTTCTGTGGGAGCAGGGGCAGGATTTTCTATTTTTGCTCATATATTTCTACTCTGGATTCTTTGAGTGCCATGTCTCCATAGCAAATCTCAAAATATATTAATAAATGCATTGCTTATATGGTCATTTTCACTTCCTAGAAACAGTGTTACCAGGGTTATTGTGATTAACATATTTGTCTGATAATTAGGGATTTTTTTTTTTAAACCTACCCTGTGCTAACGGTTAACACATAATAATAATAATAATAATAATAATAATAATAATAATAATGGTTGTGGAGCAGATGTTGCAAAACCATGCTATTATAACCAGTAACCATAACTGGCTACACCTCACCTTGGAGCAGAGCTGAAATGGTGTGTATTCACAATAGAGATTAGCTCCGCATCCTTAAAAATTTATTTTTTTTGAGGTGCAGAATCATCAAGTGAGTACTTTCGCTGTACTTGAAGCGTCACTCATGGACAAGTACTCTCCCTTTAATCCAATGTATCCACTGTTCCTACACCAGTGCTACATGAAATGACTTGCAGTTCAGCTAGGGAATCAAACCAGTGATTGAGTGCTTATCATTGCCCAGGGACTTGTGCCCACTTGGGTCATAACCTGTTGCACAAATATCAGAAAGCTGAAGTTTCACAAGCAAACTGAAAAATCCTGGGAGCAGAGAGGATGGATATCACACAGGAAATGAGTCCAGGCAACAGAACCTCTGAGTGCAGAGGTGCAGTTTGGAGCAAGAACAGAGGAAATCCAAATGCGTGCACAGACCTTATGAATTATGTGGGAGAGCAGTGCAATATTTGACAAAGGAAATAAAAAATCATGCTCCCAAACTGAAGGAAACTGGAAACTGCAGCTTGTATTGTGAAAAATGGCACAAATATAAGTGAAGTCTGTGTTATTTGTGCAGATTTTTGAATGCACAATCATTTGACTTGAAAAGTAACAACCGTGGAGTCTTTGTGTGATAAATTGGTGTGCCCCTTTCAATGCTGGCTAACACTTCTCTTCCTCACTTCCTTTGTGGGCACACCGCTTAGTGGCAGCGTGTGAAAATGGCTGCAGGATGTGTGTCTCTGAATCCTCACATGAAAACACAAAAACTCCTCATCACACCTTCACCAAAGTAAATTTGTGCAGGTTTATTATTTATACGTCTTTATCAACTGACGCTGCCTGAAGGGATTTTCTGACAGTTTGTCCTTCCCATATGTGCTGACTTTGGTCTTCTTGTTGGCTTTTTACATAACTGCATTGCAGCTAATAAGATGGTTTTATTCAACAGTGACCGTGATCTTTTCTTGACCTTAATCTGTTAGTCCTGGTTATAAATTACCAAATCCCCAGAGCTGATTTGCTGCATGGTTTTCTTTATTTCACAAATTAAGTAGTCTGTTTATCAGGTGATAAAACACAATGCAGAATTTTTTACTGCAGTCTGGGTTAAACAAAACTAATTAACCTCGAGGGATGCCGAGACTACGGGGCACAAAAAAAAAAAAAATTACGTCTGGAATTTTTGCACTCCTTAGATATTTTCAAAATAGCTGATGAAGTAAGTATGGATTCTGTAAATAGAAGTCAAAAGCTTTAAAAAGTTTTCCTTTTTTAAAATCTTTCTATTGACTGCTCTTGAAGTCTACTGCCCTAATTTTGATGCATTTGAATAACAGGACATTTTTTTCTGCAGCCTTTTATTTATATATTTTTAAATTTAGTCTCTAATTAACCCAGAAACCTTCATGACAACATAGGAAGTATTGATGAAGACAGACTAGAAAAAGTATGAGCAGGAGATCAAAATCAGTCAAATGTGGGCGGAGCTTTGATTGGCTGGTGTAACTGTGTCTCACAGAAGCCTCGCTTATGCGTTACGTGGGACTGTCCGGTGGGGACGAACGGACCAGCGGTGAAGACTACTCCTCCCACACAGCTCGTCCGGGCAAACGGTCCAATGATACGGCCAAACGTGCCAAGAGGCGGAGCCACCACAGTCAAAGCCCCTCCCATTATGTCCTTCAGACAAATCAGAGAGAGTCACCTCCCAGGGACCCAGCCTCCATTTATCATGTAAGGGATGGACTTTGTAAAAATGTATTTGCTTCTTCCTTTCTCTTTTTGTTCGTTTATTTATTTTACATGTTTTTGTCTTTGTTTTCTTGTTGCTCTTTCATTGTCTTTATCACTGCGGACTCTTAAATACAGAACTTTTATTTTTGGGTTGTTTCAATCCACAATGACAACTTTAAAGAAGACATGGAAACATGATAGCAACAACTGACATTGATGTAACTCTGTTTGTGAAGCTGTATTTAAGAAATAAGTGCTTAAAGTTCAAGTTTGAAAAAACAGTTTAGCATCATCTTCTGTCAGTACGGAATGTGATGTCATTTGGTTGGTCGGTTGGTTGTGGCTAATAGACTTACATTAGTTTATGTTAGCTAACTAGTGACAGAATTGACAGCTCGGAGGAAAATAAGACCAGTAAAACTGAAAAGCAGTTTGAGACGGCTTTAACAATTATGTTTATGCCAAGAAACCAAGGATATACTGTCTACTTTCACTGTCTCGTGTTTTATGTCCTCTATAAATCACTCTGGAAATTCAAAGAAGTGTTTTTTGTGTGCCAGATGGGGAAATCAATGCCACTCTTATATTGAAGACCACGAATGGCTAGACTAGCTTGGTCTGAAAGCAAAAACATCTACGCACAACTTTTATACCTAACTTTTATAACTATACATTTTCTTACTTTTGAATTTGTATACACATTGAACATAAAACATACTGTATCCCATGCATGCATCATGATAAATTGTGAACTCACCATGATAAATATATTTAAAAAAAAAACTAGTTTTATTTCCTTTATGATCTTAAGTGTGATCATTACTCACTGACAAACTACTTTTATGGTTGTTAGGCTAATTATTAAACATATACTTCAGGTTCATCATGTCATGCTCACATTGCTTAAGAGTTGTCCCCCACATTAGATGTGATATAACCTTGAAAAATATTCATTCCCTGACTGGTTGGCAAATAGTTGCTGGAAGCTGCTTGCGCCGCTTGGTGTAATCAGTCACAGAGATTTTATTGCATCAGAAACTTGCTTTGTACAACATATTACATATTGTTCCCTAGCAACCAGTGGTTGCCAGGGGGTCTCTTGACGGGTCTGTAAGCCTGTGTGACTGGGGCTTTTGGAGTCGATTGCTAGTGATTACCATCAAACTACAGCAATGGCTCACCAGCCTGTCAGGTAATACACATTTTTCGCTCACAACTGGTGGTGGACAGATGATCAAAACAAAGTTATTGTCACATGGTTAGTGGTCATATGACTGCAAAAACTCAATATCTAAGGTGCCGCCTAGCCACATTAATCTTACCTGTTGGCTTGGACTTGTTTGAATGCTTCATTGTGGTTTCTTGAGGTGGATCTGACTGAGAAACAAGTCATGTTAGCGACACACCAAATCATGCCCTGCTTTTGCATATAATTTACTCTAATAGGATCACAGTGTACCATTGTACTATGTTATATTAATTAAGACTTCAAGCTAGTGTTTGAGGCAATATACCTAGACCTATACTCATTAGGAAGGTGATTACTGAGGTCATAAATCAAGAGAGCTACAGGGACCTCTAGACAATGAGACCCAATGAGGTGAACTCTCCGTTGGCCATGAGAACACAATTCAGGCAGTTGTTGAAGCTATGTCCATCTTTGATATACAGTTATACTCTTTCCACGCTATCAAGTCATGGTATTTATTTATTTAATTTTTTTCAGAAGCCTTACTACCACTCACAATCATGGTGGTAGTTAGTTATAATAACTTATTAACTATACAGATATAAAAGTGGCATTGATCTACTCATTCAACTTTTGACAAAATAGGCAAACATCCAAAGTAACCATGTAAGATAAAGTCTTTAAAATAAAGGATAACAAAGGGAATATGTCGTTGACAGGGATGATGTCCAGGAAGTGTAGAGGGAAAAAGTGCCCCAACAAGCTTTTGAAGTGAAACATCTCACTGAAATTGACATAAAAAGAGTACTGTTGTGTTTAAATAAGCTGTTGATTTAAACTCCAGGTGCAAAATATAGCTTCATATTGTGGATCTGAACTACTCTGGACAATCAGGAAATTCCTCTGACTTTCTCGGATCTGTTGTGATACGAATCTAACAGTCAGGACTCAGAGATTTGAGAGAAAGCAAATAGCTTTTAGCCATGATGAAAAAGTGCCACAGTGAAGTGTGATGTGAGCGAATGCTGACTCGTTATTACCCCCTGTCACTTCCATGACATCCGCCTGCCCTGCCTGTCCGTCTCAGCCTGCCGGTCCAGGCAGTCATTTTGGCCGGCGGTGACCTTATACATCTTGTCAGCATCTCTTTGAAAATTAAAAGTGTTTGCATGCCCTTGCTCGAGTATGTGTTTACAGTGTGCATGGGCGCTGCGATGGCAGATGGCGTGTCAGTGGGAGTGGGCGGGCCCATGTAATCTGTCCTGCTGAGTATTGGGCTGTGAGTGGCTGAGGTCCAGGCTCTGACATGTGTAATATCGTGACATCAGAGCTGGTCTGTTGCCCCATCTGACCGGTAGAGAGAGGTCACATGAGAAATGTGCTGGTCAGAGTTTGTTGTTTTGGATCAAGGATGCTGCGTGAGGCATCAAATACACTCAGTTCTCCGCAGTGTCATTACTCAGTCAGATCTGAACACAAGATGTTATATTTAGTTTGGCTTACTCTTTCAGGTCATTTCAAGGCCCACATTACTCTTATCAAATTATTCGTCAGCTAGGCACTGACCCTAGACATTATAAATGATGGACATATCTATTATGACATCATCCACTGGTGTAGTTCTGTTATGAGGTGTCGAGATGAGCGTTTTTGCTGAAGCCTTTGTGGTTTTCTGCAGTGAGAAAGGTGTGAATTTAACTGTTAATCCAACTGCATGCTCATTGGCTAATGAGCTGTCAATAACAAGCTGTTAGCCCCAGATTATTCTCCTTTCTGACATTTAAGATGGGATTATACTTTACGCATTCATAGATCTTTTTCCCGTGTGACTTTCATTTTGTGATCAGACACTGAGCGTGAGGTTCCATGTGGACTGCAAGAACTTTTCCACAGAGACTTTACATTACAATGCACTAGCCACGCATGCGACCCAGGTGGGGGACTTCAAAGAAGTATAACAGGAAAGACTGCTCGGCCGACAGGGTTCCAGATGTGCACGTCTGTGTCCGCAATGTATAATGCAAACCTTAGAATGGCCAAAATTTTAAAAATGGACCTAATGTTTTATTCAGTATTTCCTGAAATGAGTCACGTGGAACTTGAGGTCCAGTCGGTGGTACATTTTCCCATAGACTCCTGTGAGACTGGAAGTCTTTTTACAATCACATCTAGTTCCCCCAGCTTTCATTAAAAACAAAGCAGGCTGAAGGCATTTCCCCATCGGCTTCACTTTTTATGTTTCGCTTTTCAGTCACAGAAGCTACGTCGGCCTTTGGCACTGTCTATGATGCTGACTAAACATTAGCATAGACTCCACATATATCATTGCCACTGTTTTATAAAACAAAATCAATCTTAACTTTTTCTATTCCTTCTGCTTTAGACAAACATGGAATCATGAACAGTTATTCTTTAAGATGTAACTGTTATCCACTAAGAAAATTGCACAACTTGAATGATCACTTCTTCATATATCACAGTAATCCCCTGATAGATTTACCTCTGTCCTCTTTTAAAAGCACAAACTAGATAATTCACTCTAAATTTTAAACACACCAAGTAAGTGGGCATGTCAGGGTTCACTGTCAGACTTCACATACCCTTGTTTTGGATGCTTGTCCTTCATGTTTTGCTTACTGAAGTCTCTGCTTAATCTCACAGCTCCCCTGAGCTTCTTCACACACACACACACACACACACACACACACACACACACACACACACACACACACACACACACACACACACACACACGTCCTCCCTCACCTGGACGTCCTATTGTGTCACCTGAACCTCCCTCCTGTCCTTCTGTTCTATGTTTAGAGGTGTGAAAGTCGCTAATGTCCTCCGTGAGGTTCACTTTTCCATCCCCTCATATGTGTGTCTGTGTGTGAGGAAGAGATAATGAGAGAACAGGGAGAACGATTCAGCTCCCCTTTCCTCGTCTCATCGCTCCTGCTCTCCCTAAGATCTGTCATCTTTTATATCCCAGAATTCATTGCAGCAAACAAAGGGCACTGATTCATCCTGACAGCCTGCCTCTCCCTCCCTCTCTTCTTCCTCTTCTTTCCAACCTCTCTCAGACATACCAACAGTCCTCCTCCTCCTCCTCCTCTCTGCAGTCAAAGAACAGGAAGAAGAATAAAGGTAAGCAGGAAAGCCACCTGTTAGGTGTGAACAGATGCTGCCAGTTGTGATTTTTCACTCATCCACTAATGGAAGCAGGAAGAATGTGAGAGCAGCTGCTGCTTCACAAAGCCAGCAGTCATAGTAACACTTTATTTGATACTGATCTGAACTGAAATGATACTTTGCACTCACAAAACTAACTCGGGAAAACTCAGTTAAAGAAAGGTTGTGATGACAAATTTGACCAAACTAAAAAATCTAAAAAGCGAAGGGCATTTTTTATATAAACTAAGCTTTGGAACAGATGTTTACTGAGACTACATTAATGTGAGTCAACTATCATCAGAAAAGGTGTGCTTGTATTGTAACAGCTGTTCTGAACCCCTGAAAAGTTTTTATGTCTAATTCAATCTAATTAAACACTTTAATCCTAACACTGAAATGAGAAAAACCCCACTCTGGAAAACAAAAATTCCAAATAAAATTCAAAAATATGAAATTATAACTCTCATGTAACTGAAATAAAAATGTCATAATGAAAATGAAGGCAGTCACATAGCTGAGGAGGAGTGGGGCAAAATTACTGGTGCATTTGCTCCCAATAAGAGGATTTGTGGTAGATTCTTAATTTTCTGGTGTTAGATGTCAGCATATGGATGAATTTTTAAGTTAATTTCATATTTATGTGTGTAAACACCATCCATAATTACCAGCTCATGCACATCTGCTGCCCTTGCCCATATATTTCAGCTTAGAGATTGGCAAATTCCTCCATGATCATGCTCAGGACTGGAGGTCTGACTGAAGGGTTTACTGGCTAGCAGGAGAACATCTAACATTTCCAGTTTTTCATGCTTCCCAAAGCAATTTTTGAAGGCAAGTAAATCCCATGTGGAAGACAATTATATAGAAAAGACAGGACATTTAGTTTTAGTCATTGTTTGTTTGTAACAAACTCTTCTTGCATATTAAGTGGATCCAATGTATCTGGAGACAAATGTGGAAAAGTTTGTCATATCAGAAGACCTAAAGCTGTGTAGTACAGTATCACTTACACAACTAGAAACTGGAAACACAAGTGGAACTGCATGTTTTCTAATCTCTGACCAACTAGAAAAAATTTTTTTTTTGAATGATGAGTTTAAGTGGGTAATTTGGGGTGATTTCCTCTCTTTGTTTTAATTGTTCTGTGACCTTGGGAACTTTTGGAAAACTTTCATTTACAGCTCTCCAATTTGTGAATGATCTGCTTGAAAGCTCAATGTGAAACACATTGATTTAAATCAAGGGGGAACACAGATAACCAGCTGGCCATTAGAGGTTCATTTAACTTTTTGCTGGCATCTTTTATCTAGAGTGTACAATATGAATCAACAAGCTCTAGTTTTACTTTCAAACAACAGCTAAAAAAAACTGCTGTCAGTAGTAAGGGTTAGTATCCCAAGTAGTTTAGGTACATATATAACATTATTATAGAAACAATGCCAATGGATCAAACCAACCCCTTTGTCTAGGCTGTTTTTCTTCTTATGAAAGTGAATGAAATTTAACCCACTGAAGTCCTAGTGCTGTGTTGTCCTTAAATGGCTCACAGACAGTTTGTATGTTCATCTGATCAGGAAAACATCTTTTACCTTTCATCAACAACTAAATGGAAAGAACTTTTGCCCCTTCTTCATCTTTTCACCTCTCAAAGAAGCTACAAGAAAGTAGATCTTATAACCAAATGAAGAGTTCCCCTTCATTTTCCATCACTGTGGTAAATACACAGACATGGTGAATATGTAATGAATGTTTATATTTGTGGTAACTTAGTCTGAAATATATCGTCAGTTTTAAAAACTGCTCATTGTTTCGTTCTGTTTTGTGTTACTCAGGCTAAAATAAACAAGTGGCCACAATTAAGAAGTTGGGAACTGTAGCTGTTTTCTGAGCTTTCCTATAATCAATGATTTTAAAGAATGGTGGGCTTTAAAAATTCATTATTATATAAACTGATAAATTGCTCCAGTAATACTCAAGATTAAAGTCGATTTCTCCACATTTTTGTGATCATTTATTAACGGTAATGCATAATTCTAAAACCTCATTGCTTTTCATGCATTTCACAGTTTGGGCTGAGCCAAAGAAAACATGATTTATGGTTTTAGCAGTTGAAATAAACAGTCAAAAAAAATCGATGTAAAAAAATTTTAATAATTTGCTTATGAGGTAGTTTTCTCACCTTGTAATCGTTTCATACTCATGCACTCTGTGCAGACAGCTCTGTGTTTGCATTTTAACACGTTGTTCCCATTTTGCATGTTTTGATGAGCGTGCTGCAGACCGGACTGCAGGCGAATTTGCTTTCAGTCAGTGTGCACACATTCACGAATCCAGCATTTCTCTATATCATCGTTAACATTTATCGTTGCAGGATGATTACTGTAAGATCAGTTCTTACCTTTTTAGTTTTATTTACATAAATGACTCAGTTGATTCTTTATTAGGATTTTTTCTTCTTTTTTTTTGGATAATTTTACTCACAGCCATCAGTATTTTTTTCCCTATCTGACCAAACCTTTTTTTCTCTTCTACCACACGAACGAGGATTAACATGTTGAAAGGGATTGTTTTTTGTTTTTTTCCAGAGGCCTTTTGCTTGTTTCACCATCTGCCATTGTGCGAAAGCTTTAGCTCCATCTGCACGTATGGTCAACGGCTTTGTTTGTTTACCGCAATTAAAGCAAAGTTTCAAAATGAGTGTGATAATAATGATTTATTCACAGTTCCACTGCTCCAAGTGGTACTCTTATCAAATGTGTAATGAAATATTAGTAACTCTTTTCGTTGAGGATCAGAGAAAAAAAAATCTTCGTTTTCTATAACGAGTAGTTCTCTTTTAAAGCTAAATTGGTGATGGTATCAGTTTATAGCCTGGAGCTGCTGCACAGAAAATGAAGAATAATCATTATTCGAGAGCACTTTTGTGCATTTTGAGGATGTAAGGTGTGTGTGTGTCTGTCTGTCTGTGTGTGTGTGTGTGTGTCGAGTGGGGTGGGGGTGTTCTAAAGCTTATTAATTATCTCCAGACTCAAAATCTTTTCACAATGCGTAGTTGAAGTGTAGTTTTTCATGTCATGCACTGTGTAAGAATCCTGTTTCCTTTAGACCTGCACTGCCACAGATGTAAATGGAGTATTGTAACCATGTTAAAAGACTTTTCATCCAGTACTATGCAAGTTTCTCCGTGGCCTCGACTGAGAGCCAAGTTTCCCCGGTAATCTTTAATGAGGAGCCTGCTGAGAAAAATGTTACAGGGCTTTTATGCCAGAAGGAAAAGGCAGTTTTTATTAAACACCTCTTACCTTACTGCAGTGCAGCAGCATTCTGTCAAGTCCAGAGACTGAGGCATTGCCAAGAATCATTGCTACATTAGGATGTGACATTTTGTGAAAGATTTTATTCACACTGAAGTGAGAACTTACAAGCAGCATTAGTGCTACCCTTTGAATGACACATTTTCCTTCTTTGAGTTTGTGCTTTCTTCTAGTTTTGAGATCATTTTCTGTCCGTGAATTCCGCTGCCTTCACATTTCCTCCATGTTGTTCCAGGACGAAGTTTGGCCTCGCTGAGTCGGAGGCGTGTTTCCTGCAAGGCGCTGGGCAGAGGAGACTGCGAGGGTTGGCTGTGGAGAAAGAGAGATGCAAAGGGTTACTTTTCTCAAAAATGGAAGAAGTACTGGTTTGTTCTGAAAGACAACTGCCTGTACTGGTACATCAATGAAGAGGTATGTCTCAAAACTCATGTTGAGGTTTTTACTGACACAAAAGTGATGCTTTAGCAAAGGAGGCATTACCACAGTCGGGACCTAGAACTACAACACCATACAAGTGGATGTGCTTTGTTTGAAGCTGCCCTCCTGCTAGTGTGTGATAAAGACAGTGGGAGACGTTTGCATATAGTTTTGTGAAAAAAAAAAACCAACTATACTTTCTTTTAATTTAAAGATGTATGTATCAAGACATAATATACTTGGTCCCTAACATGTTAATTTGCATGAATAACACAAATTGTTCATGCAAATTAACTCCAAGGTACATGCAAAGCTCAGAGAATTTATTAAAAAATAACATTTAAACAAAGCATTTCAAACTCTCCTTGCCTCAGTTAGCATCTTAACTGTTAAAGTTCATGACAGTACAATTAGAAAAGAACTGAATGAGTATGATTTGTGTGGAAGGTTTTCCAGGACAATGCTTCTTCTCTCTGCAAAGAACATGGTAGCACAGCTTAGATTTCCAAAATTATATATGAAATAATAACTTCTGGGACAATGTTTTTTGGACAGATGAGACCAAAGTAGAGATATTTGCACATAATGCACAGCATTATGTTTGATAAAAATCAAACACAACATATCAAACCTGTTATGCCCCTTTGCAACACCTGCTCCCTTTGCAGTGGCAGTGCACGAGTCTTCAGGTCTTACCTGGGTTGAAATGCTAATTGACTACACCTGGTGAGGTCCAAAACCTGGCACAGCTGCCAGGCTTTCGAGGGGCGCACCAGTTTTGTCTCTGTGGTACCACCTGTTTTAGCGAACTTATTATGTCATTTAAAATAAAATCTATTATTTTTTATACTGTGGTGTCAGACTCCATATTTATGTTGCTCCTTTTGAGAAAGGTTGTAACATAAATGGGGGCTTGTCCGGGATATTTTGGACACTTTAGATATGTTTGTGGAGACAAAACATCAGAGGTTTTGAGTGATGATTAAGGTGTTAGCTGTGATTGAGAAAACTCTCCTTAGCAAATGTGTTTCAGCTGGGTGGCTGTGCTGCCTGTCCACTGTAGTACCTGTTTGGTGGTTTAGTTTATTAAGTTTGGTGGTTATCCTGGGTGGGGATTCAGACTTCAGAGTTTTCTTGTAGACTGCATCTCTGATCTGCTGCCTGCTCTTGAGTTTGCGTTCAAAGTTGCCTCAAACATCTACATCTAGTAAATAAGTGTTTATGGATGCCAGATGATGAGGTGAGTGCTTTGTGCTGTGACCTTTAGTGTTGTGGAAAAGCTGGCTACTTTTGTTGGATCACTTGTGAGTGTTGTTGGCCAGGTGACGGCCAAAAACATTTCTTTAAATTGCGTAGATATTGCACTTCATTTGGGGTTGGTCACTAGTACGCTTGCTTTACTGAATTTTCTAGATCAAAGTAACTTGTTGTGGCATAGGGCCGCTTGGTGTGTGACTGTTTGTGTGATGGCAGAACAGATCACATGGTTGGGATTGTTGGTTGATGCTTTTGGTTTGTGTTGTAGTAATTGTCTGAGTAATTACTTACTGAGTAATCCTTTTGATTTGTGGCTGTTGTGCTCATCTATGTGCTGGTCACATGTTACTTTTGTTTGCTCTGTGCAGCAACTTGGGATCCTCATATCCATGTTTGAAGATGTCAACTAAAGTTATGTGTGAGGTGTTAGGCCCTTCTGCAACCTCTTTTCTCTTTGCAATTTAAAATTATATAATGATAAAAATAAAGTACATTTTTAAAACTCTGGTGGCAGTCTCCATATTTCTGTTTTGGCTTTTGAGCTTGGTCTTAACAAGCACAAACACCTTATGACAGCTGTCAAGATGGAGGTGGTGGAGGGTTGAGAGAGAGCTGTGTATAAACAAATACAATGCATTCTTCAACTAAACTGAAACTGAAGCAATGTTGTAAAGAAGAGTGGGTCAGAGAAACAATGGGAGAGACAGAAAAAGTCATACATAAAATCATTATTTCAAGTTGTTGCTGTCAAAAGTGGTTTTATGAGCTACTGTATCACGGGGTGTACTTTGTTTTTCTACACACTACTTCTGTGTTGTGACTTAAATAAATAATGAAATAGTGGTATATGTAGTAAAATGTGGTATACGCCTGAGGTTGGATTTAAATAACTTTAAGAGTAATTTCTCTTTTTTTTGCCCGATATGTAAAACCATGGAATTGACAGAACTCTTACATTTTTTGCACATGACTGTAAAGTCACACTTATTTATATAATTTGATTAATTTGTATCAACATTAGCGTAACGTCTTTATTTATTTTTAACATTCTTTTTTATCCCACCATCACTTTTTCCCCCTTCTAGTTCTCTGGTTTATGGCTAAATAAACCAGAAAAAAAAAAGCTGGCAAGAATTCGCTTCTTAACACTGTCAGTGCAAACCCCGTCAGTGGCTGACCAGAGAGCTGTTAGGTTTTAAAGTCTTATCTTTATTTAATCTGACATTCATCAACCTCTTCCTGTTCAGTCAGACTTAGAAAAAATAATGTGCATTTGGAAAAACAGAGAGTGAACACATGAAATCAACAGTTTTTTTAGCCATCCTCTTTTTCTTTTTTTTTCTTTTTTTTTGGCTTGCTGTCTGTCTTTTTTTTTAAACATTTCTTTCTCCTCGCTCTTTGTTCAGGATGAAAAAGCCGAAGGTTTTGTCAGTCTTCCAGAATTTAAGATCGATCGAGCCAGTGAATGCCGCAAGAAGTAGTAAGTGCTTAACAAACGCAGGTCTCTTGCATATATATGTGTATGTTACGTGCAGATCACATGCTCTTGAATGTATGAATGTGTGCCTGCAAAAATAACACCCTCTATCCCTCTAGTGCTTTCAAAGCTTGCCACCCCAAGGTCAAGAGTTTCTACTTTGCAGCAGATGGAGTGGATGACATGAACAGGTAAAGGAGTGTGTGCAGGGTGAAGGTTATAGAGTAGGGCAGACTTCCAGCTGGGTGGCTAAACACCACAAAAGACCCTTCAAGTAAAAAGGGGGAAAAAAGTGTTTTATTTAATGTTTAAAAAGGGAATTTGTTTTTAGTATCAAAAATTTTAAGACATTTTCACAGAGGCCATTTTTTTATAGGTGGCCAATTTTTTTATGAGTCACAACATACTAAGGATAATATATTATACCTATGTACCTGTTTTTGTCTGTTACTGACTTTTTTTAAACAAAATATGTATATATTTGTTCATCCATGTCTTACATAACATTTAAACCATGTTTGATATACCTATTTACTTATATGATGTAGTTATCATGCTGTAGATCAGAGCAGCTCAATATCGTTTCAAACTTTTAAAAAAACAAAAAATTAAAATAAAAAGAAGTAATCATTTTTTCCCAAGTGATTATTTATGTACACTGTGAGACTTTGGGACCCCAAGCGAAATTGTTATTTTAATGTTTAATTATTTGTTTGCGTACATTATGAGATAATCTAATTAGTTCCCCCTTCTGTTAGGTGGCTGAGTCGCCTCAACATGGCCGCTGTAGGCTATGCAGAGCGAGAGAGGATACGCCAGGAGCAGGGTGAGGGGCTCATTCAGCGACATGGTGAAGGGTTCTTCAAACGATGGCTGCTGTAGGATGTCATCTTAAGCCAACAACACAATAATACTTCTATACCTATTGAACTTATTGTTATATTCCCAGAATAGCCAGATAAATCTCCTAGGGGCTTACTGGGAGAAAAATTTGTTAATGGGCAACTAATGACCCCGTACCACACATGACTGTTTCATTACACCCCCAGGCACTCAGAAACCAAACAGTTATTTTTCATCCGCTTGGTAATGTGATGCAATTAGCTATTTCTGGAAATATATTCTCCTTCAGTTCTCAAAAACTAACAAGCGCAGAGGAACCATTCACTTAAAAGCGGTCCACATTCTTCACTCCACTGACGAAATGTGAAGTAATGTACATGTTTTCCGGGTTTTTTTAAGGTCCTGGGAAGAAAAGAATAATTTACAAGGTTAGTTTGAATTTAGCTAAATGTTAATAGTGAGCAAACCAGGTAAATGACATTATAATCTGGGTAAAAGTATTTGAACTATAACTTTGGACATAAGCAAAGATAATCAACTCAATACCCCCAAGGTTTTGGATGGTAATGAGGTGAAGCTAGTTGGGTCTAAAAATGTTGAAAACAAAGCCACAAAAGCCAGGGGAATAAAATGCCATCATTCATACCATTTATACGAAAAGAAAAAAGTGGTTTTTTTTAATGATTAAAAAGGATGTTTGTTTTTATTACCAAATATTTTAAGACATATTAGTTGTTAATAATTTGGTTTTAACTGTTTAGTCTGAACAGTTTTTGATCCTTTACTATGTTCCACATAAAATCTGAAGCATTAAATAAATTCTAAAAAAAAAGAAATGTCTGGAACATGGTTAGCCAGAGGCTGCAGAATACTCTGAGACTTTTGAAAAGCTTAGATTAAAGATTTTTTTGTGTGTTCAGTTCTAATATTTTTTTTTAAAAAAGAAAACTGTTCATGGGTAGAATAACCAATGAGCTTTTTGGCCCTCGTGTCTGTTTAAAAAACTTAGCTATGAATAAACATCACAGTTTTTTCTTCTTTTTTTCCCCCCCTCTCTCTGTTTTTTTTTTTTTTTTCAAGATTTACATGTCAGTTGGTTGCTGACTCGTAGCAAATGAATTATTGTTGCTATATCAAAGGTTTTTTGTGTATTAAATACTCAAAGCAAAACATCCATTCTACTTGTGGAGTGAGGACCAAAATGCAAGATGCTCATTCAGAGTTTCAATAAAAAGCCAAAATTTTAATAGTTGTAATCCAGATTTAAAACTTAGTCCCAGGAGATCAGGAACAGTAAACAGAACAAAAGAACAAAGGAGAGACAGGGCTATTTATACACACAAAAGGTAATCAGGGAATAGGAATGGGAATAGGGAATATATAGAGCTGAAACTAATCTAGACAATAACAGTCAAATTAAAAGTGTGACACAAGAGACAAGTAGACAAGTAAAACTAGAAGTGAACTGCAACCATAACTAAAGCACATGAAACAAGAGTAAACTTGACACAAGAGAAAGCATACAAGGTCAAGATAGAGGGAAACATTAGTCTATAAAGTCAAACAGTAGCAACATGTAACCAAAAGTGAATGACTGAAAATACTAGGCAATATTTGAAAATGAAAAGTGAGTAAAAACATAAAATAAACCCAGAACAGGAAACAAAACTAAAATCACCCCACATAGCAGACAGGTCTGTCCCGGATCTGGTGTCAAGCTGGCACTTCTGACTGACTGGTGTCATGGCAGGGTGTATGTCAACCAGATGTGGGCCAGGTCTGGCAATGATGGCACTATTTATGTTCCCATTTTCCTATTTTAGTTAGAGGACCCAAATGCCATGTTGCAATACTATACCGCTATGGTAGCCAATGTTTCAAATGCAAGTTTGACAGGTTTGTGAGAGTACACTTCATCCAAAACCTAATGAGGGTTTAGTCATGTTTACTGCCGGGTGGTTGTAGCTCCAGGGGTAGAGCAGGTCACCTTCTGATCAGAGGGTTAGTAGTTTGATTCCTGGCTCCTCCAGTCTGTATGTCAAGCCTGTGAATATGTATGAATGTAGTTAGGAAGCACTCAGTTTAGAGAGATTGGGTGAATGTGGCATGTTGTATAAAGCACTTTGAGTAATCCAGGAGAGTAGAAAAGTGCTACGTAAGAATCAGTCCATTCACTGTCTGAATGGAATTTTGTCATGTTATTTTTGCACTATTATGTTCCGGCACATGTTGTGGTTTGATTAACGTACACATTAGGCTGACATCTGTTGCCAGAGCTGAAACTGTTCTGGGCCAGCACAGGACCACCAGTGTGTCTGCAGCTGGCCTTGTGCTGGCCTATGTGTGGGCCACCTCTGGCAAACCAGATCTGGGCCACCGTCATTCTTTGCGGTATGTGGGTTATGTGTAAGCACATTGTGTTGGCCAGATCCGAGCCATACCAATTTTGCTATGTGGGACAAACAAGAATTCAACCTCCAACTCCATCTGGGAACTGTGGCACAAAATGCCTGATAAGATGTTAACCTGATAGATGTACTTGGGGCATGTTTTCTATCTCTCATGGTATTCCGATGGCTGAATGGAAGGTAAATCAATAGACAGGTGGATAAATGGAAAGAAAATGGTGGAATACTTAGTACAAATAAATAATAAATAATAAATACTATATTTATCCATTTACTTTATTTTATGCAGCTCTTCAGATTATCCTAGCTCTTCTACCATGAAGCTGCCCTCCCTTTTGATTTGATTCAAAAGAATTTGATTCATATAGCACCAGTTCCCATCAATAGTCATCTTAACCACATTACTTTGCAAAGTAAAAACCCAACAGAATCACTAAGAGGCTTCCACTAGCAAACAGAAGGTTTGAACAGCAGGTTGATTGCGCTAATTTGCTCAGAGCCAGAGCAATGTACCTGATGTGGCCATGTTAGAAATAACTATAGTGTCATCATATAGAGCCAAGAGAAGGACAAAAACCAACAACAAAATCTCAAACAGGGCTGAACTTTTTCTAATATCTACATACATTGTAAAAAAAAAAAAAAAAAAAAGTAATATAAAAGTATTTTACTGTGTATTTTACAGTTTTGTACTGTTCTTCTAGAATATCATTAAATTTACATAAATAGACTGTGATTTTACATTCCAAATGTAAATTAACGTAAAATCACTGTAAATGTAATAAAACATAATTTTGTTTTTTTAAATATATTTGTCTGTACATATGCATATTTAGATTGTTAAAATACTTTCACAAATGGACCATAATTTCACAAATATTTGTCCATTATTTAAAAGATTGAACTGTTAAATTCAAATGTAATGCTATGGAAAAATATATAAAATGATTCTTATAAACTTTTTTTACATCAATAATAATAATTATTATTGTCATTTAGGGCGATTGTGGCTCAATAGTTGGCAGTTCACCTTGTAATCAGAAGGTTGCTGGTTCGAGCCCCGGGTCGGACACTCTCGGTCGTTGTGTCCTTGGGCAAGACACTTCACCTACCACCTACTGGTGATGGCCAGAGGGGGGATTATAAAGTGGAATTGTAACGCGCTTTGAGGGTCTCAAAATAAATGCAATCCATTATTATTTAAACCAACTGTTAACTGTATATTTCTGTACATTTAAGTATTATTATTCATATTGCCGCATTCATTGACCTTGTTTATAGGTAATTTCATTGTTTAATCACATTAAAGTGTTCCTAATTTAATGTTTAAAAGCACTTGAAAAAGGCAAAATCCCATGTAAAATTAGGGCAACAAACTGTATTGTCATTACTGAAAATAACCTTATTTTCATGAGAAAGTTATTTTCTGTTATTTTCTGGTATTATTTTTGCCCCCAGCTGCTGGAATATTACTGTTTTTTTAGGATTTTCTTTTTTTTACGGTGTACACTGACTACTGATTATTCATCACTTCAATCATGTTTAATATGAGCATCCATCAGTTTAATAAATGACAGAAAATAAGGAAAAGTGTAATTGGTTCCCATTAAGAAACAACACTCTAAGCTAATATGTAAAATGTGCATGATACTACAAATACACTAGATGTATGTGTACGGATGGATCTGACAGTATGTGGGTGGGTTTCCTGTAGATTACTGGAGTGAAAGTGAACATGAGGATGACGCTGCCTCCAGCCCCAAACAGGACAGTCCCCCACCTCCATATGACACCTACCCACGGCCTCCATCAGTGAGTCACTCTCTCTCAAACACGCACACACACACACACACACACACACACACACACACACACACACACACACACACACACACACTGTAAACTGTATTGCATCTCTCACAAGGTAGATATTGTACTCGGAGGCTAAATTGAGGCCTTGTGCTTCCTAGTCCACTGTAACAGTTGGAATTATTGCCAATAAAGCAATAAGTACAGATAGTGCTGAGGCTATATTAAACATAAATGTTGCTATATTTGAAGTTGAAATGGGTTGCTGTACATCATGCATCTCTGTCCTGGGCTATGTTTTTTTTAATCATCGGGTAAAAGAAAGGAAACACCAACAGCACCTTGTCCATGTAATTGAAGTTACAAAACACAGGCTGCTAAGTTTTAAGATAATAATAGAGTCACTCAAACACCCCTCTGCTTTGTCTTCTTGTCTCTCACCTACCATATCACACACTTACTCAATCAGGCAGGCATGCTGATGAAATCCTTTCTTTGAAGTGTGTCATATGGTTGAATGAAACAAGGCGATCATTTGATGTCTGCCACATTGTCTCCCTTCCTTTTTCTCTATCAGATGAGCGCCTACTTGGAAGGAGGTCGGACCACTCGGCTGTCTTCCACAGAGACGTCTCGCTCTCGCTCATCCCAAGAGGACTTCCTTTGTGGCGAGCCCCCTGCTGCAGCTGCAGAGCCGCAGTACCACCCTGGTCCTCTTGGGGGAGGCACCACACACAGTGGCAGAAAAGCAGGGGGCAGCAACAGCAGCGACATACAGTACAGATGTGATCCTGTAGAGGTGTGTGATGATGTTTAATATTACCTGAGTTTAATGGTCTCATTTCAACAGTTCGGAAATTGTTCTTTCGACTTCGGAGCATGAATGTGCTTTTTAGTCTGAATTTACACTCACCAGCCACTTTACTACATTCATCTATTCAACTGCTATTTAACGCTGATGCATAGTTAGCTAATCACATGACATTAACTCAGTTCGTTTAAGCATGCGGACATGGGAAAGAAGGCCTTCTGAAGTTTAAAAAGAGCATCAGAATGGGTAAGAAGTGACTTTGAATGTGGGATAGTTATTGACAGGCTGGTCTCAATATTTCAGAAAGTACTGATCCACTGAGATTTTTCCACACAACCATTACATAGTTCTGCTGTGACATTCTGATGTTAAAAGAACAAGTAAAGCGTGGATCCACCCAGCTTTGCATGTATATCAATGGTTCAGCCAACTGATGGTGGTATACTATTACTAACTATAGTGTGGGACTCTTGATTTCAATTACCGTATAAATTATATCAAATAGATTTTGTTCCTAAGTTCAGACTCTAGAAGATGATGAATATAGTGCAACAGACTGTTTCCTAATTAGCATATTATGTTTAGAGAAATACATTTTACCAACAATAAACTACAATTTGTAATATAGGAGCTGCCTTCATATGGGACCACATGCTTTGATTGCATCTGGTAAGTCTACTGAATAATTTGTTTATCTGTTGTTTTCTGTAGTACCGCTCCAGTCCTGCTGGGGGCAGTAGTGAGACAGGGTCCCCGGGCCGCTCTTCATCATCGCAGAGGCGCTCTTGGCAGGACCTGATTGAGACGCCATTGACCGAGGCTGGACTGCACTACCTTCAAACTGGACCACTTGGTAGTGCCCAAATTCCAATTCAGTTGCTTGAACACATCAGTGTTAGTGACTTCTGTTTAAGCTGTGATTATGTTCTACAGAAAGAATGAAAACCCAATGTGTTTCTGCACACCAACATGTTTCCCAGATCTTCCCCTCATAGTGGTTTGTTGCAATATAGGTGAAAAAACATATTCTTTCCAAGATGGCAAAAAAAATCTAAAAATGGATTAGTGTCATTTAATTATAAAGTGTAAAGTTTGTTTTTCATTAGTTATTAAATCTAAATCAAAGTGTCTCATATTTAGCTAGCTCGCTTGATAACAACCAGTTCTTTATTGTTCTTATTTAGTATACAGTAAACATCTATGGCAGTCCAGCTCTTTCAAGAGGGGAATGTCTGAGGTACATGTAGGTTAAATGGTGTGACTGTGTTTCGGCCAAAAGAAAGTACAGCTTCAATTTTTATGTCTCCACCCTCTGTTTTCTGTCACGCAAACTCTTATTCCATGCACTGACATTATGAAACATAGACGTAGCATTTGCTTGGAAAAATTAAACCAGTGTGAAAGTGCCTTAAGCCTGCATTTTATCTCAAGGCCAAAAGATGGCGATAGTTGTGGATAGAGTCAATGAGCAATCAATTTCACAGTAAGGCACGCCCCTTCCTATCACATTTGTTTTAAAAACAAGATGACAACAGTGGAAATGCTCATCTTGAGGCTTCAAAACAAGCCTGTAGAAACCAGTGGATGACATCATGATAACATGATGACATCATATTAGTTATGTCCATCTTCAATACTGTATCTACCTGTACCAGGAATGCCATTTTTTTTCCCTGAGCTATAAAATAAATGAGTGAATTAATTAATTAATAATTAATTCTGTACAATATGGTCTTGTATAGCAGTGTCTTATATAGAAATATAGACTTATTATATATACTTATATATACTGTATATTATACCTTTGTACTTTTACCCCATCAAATTTAACAAAATGGTTGCTTCACTAAAAGTAACAGAACTGCAAAAAAAGTGTTTTTTTTTTTAAATTTGCTATATCTTAGATTGTTATTTTATTAATACCAAGAACAAGAAAGCTTTTCCAGAAAGTGTGCCATTAAAATTTTGAAAGATCCATACACAGAGCAGAATTTCTAGTGTTTTGACAGGAACTACTCTCTGCTCAAGAAAGCGCCCCCATGAAAACTGTCTGCTATCATCTGTGATCATCAGCTTCAGCTCTCCCTCATTAAAATCAACTTTGACCCCTGCCTGCAATGATATTTGTCAAATATTTTGTGCAGCTGCTGATGCAGCTTGAAGCTTGTGTGTTTTATATATGATCTTGTGTTTAATAGTAATGTATGTGTTAAGTGTTCTTTCTGATGCTCCAATGTGGACAGTGGCTTTAAAGCTGGAATAGCAATGTGTCTCTGATTCAGTCAGAATATATTTAAAATAAATGTTACTGTATTGAACAGAGTGTTCTTTTAAAGAAATGAGTCATGTTGCATTCATGACTCAAATAACAGCAAATCAATTTTCTTTTCTTTTCATTGCAGAGGACGCCGTCTTTGCTGAGCCAGGTGGTGGCTCAATGATGGCCGGAGCCGTTTACACTCTTCCTGCTCCGAGGAATGTCCCGTTGCCCATGGCAATGCAGAGGCTGATTCCTATGGCAACCCAGGGAGGGAAACCCCGCAGCTTCACACTGCCACGAGACAGCAACCTCCACACGCTCCTCGCACCGCCTGCAAAAGAAGAACAGCAAACACACAACGGTGAGTTCATGCTGGATCAGGCTTTTGGTGTGAAATGCTTACAAGGGCACAGAGAGCTTAAAGCTAATCCGGAAGCATTATTTTTATTCACTATGTTTTAACACCAAATAAACACTACAGTAAAGACAAAAGCAGCATTCATTATACAGTACACAGAGATTTTAGGCAATAAAAATAAAGCGAAAATACTTTAAATCAGACTATGAACCAGCCACAACATCTGAACATTGATGCAATTTAACAGTTAAAACTAACTACCAAACAAGCAGTGTTGCATTAGAAAAAAATAAATTCTAATAACAGAGAAACATATGAAATGTTATATAGGGGAGAATAATGAGCTCTCCTAAAGGATTGCACAAATGGTTTAAACCAGCCGTTCCCAAGCTACATGGTCTTCTTTAAGGGCCATTAGTGAGGTTGCTGCTTTGTCTGAAAGCAAGAAAAAAGCCTCACAATTCAAACTTTGAAAACTTCTTTTAACAACAGAATTTCATTATGTTGCTATGAGACTGCAAGCAGCCACGTCTGTGGATGAAAACTAAAGCCAATGCAAAATTCCCCACTGCAGAACTGCAGTTCCTCTCTTGACCACTTGAGGCTGGCCCAAAGCTGTGTTTTAACCTTTTAGAGCCATTTAATTGAATTAAATGCCAAAAATGATATGGCCTGCTGCGAGTTACAGTTCATTCTAAGTGAAATTCTAGTATTTTATCAGTCTGTTACTAAGCACCAATTATCGGTTTCTAAGCACCAGTATCCGTGTCTATGCTTTGTACCTGTGTGGTTTTTGGATGCAGATTGCTACACATGCTCACTACCCTTAGCTTATAACTTAGGGCTTTCAAATTCAGTAACTTGTGGGAGCAAAAACACCAAGATTGAGGTTTTCTGTAGTCCAAAACCAATGGGTGATGCCACGATGACTATGTCTAGCTTTTATATACAGTCTGGTTTTCATGACATTTGTTGAATTGCTATGTGCTGCACGCTATTTTCACTGCAAGAGCTCAATGAGGGAAAATACTTCCAAGTACTTAATATTGCTCCATAATAACGGGGGCTCGGGTGTTTCATACAATGACAGCTAATTCTGAGCTAGTTCTAGCCACTGACACAACGAGCTGGAATGATCAAATCTGGAAAAAAATAATTGCATGTTTGACCTTCTCGATTTCACTGAAGGACAAAATATTTTATGTTGGGGATTAACTCAGTAGAAGAAGCTGGTGCTGCTCTCAGTGATGCATTTTTTGGGTAACAGCAGAGCGCAAAAATGTGTCTCGCTGTGAATGACAGCCACTAGAGAGTGAGGGGGAGGGGGAAAAAGGAAATTTCTTTTTAAGGTGAAGATGTCAGCACATGTGCCATATATAAAAACTGCTCTCAGGCACAGACAAATCCATTTAAATCATCATCAGCTTGAAGCAGAGCACACTGCAGTCATACATTGATCTAATGAGGCTAATGACACCACGGTGCTCCTGTTGCCAAGGTGAGGCAAGCAGCATATGAAAAGAAAGGACTGCAAGAGTAAATAAGACTGATTTATGTAATAGCATGATATATGTTGCATTTGTTAGGGAATGGATTGAACAATCAATTATAATGTGAGCAAGGAAATAAAACTGCCAAAGTGATGAGGGTGTCCCTGAGGCTGACAGGATTTTCTCCTCATTAATAATCCTGCTGTGACTAATACAAATCATTACACAATGTCGTAGATGTGTCGAGGTGTGCTGCTGTCCTCCAGTGGTTGATCTGAGATATAACTTAAGGCGCTCCCCGGCCTTTTAGCTTCTAATCCTGTAACAGATGTGAAGCAAAGAGTTCAACTCAACATTAAATGTGCGGGTCTCTGTTTCCCCTCTGACTGCTCTGAAGGTGGCAGTGAAGGTGCCTCGCTGGGCGACCTGTTTCGTGCGTGCGAGCAGGGTGGGGTCTGTCCTCTGGGTCGGGGGTCGGAGTCCAAAGGTCAGTCAGAGTTCAGGCAGTCATTTCTCCGAAGGGCCGCTGACCCTCATCTCAACGAGCGCCTGCACCGCCTCCGCATACTGACCTCCACGTTGAAGGTTGGTCCTCACTCTCATTCATATAGACACATGCGCAAGACGAGCACGGGGGCACGCCAAACACATGCACACTTACAGAGGCACAGGAGGATTTTAATTTCTGACGAGACGACTGACCTTTCCCTAACCTCTCACCCAAACTCTTGTCGATGTTTGTACAGATGTAGACACCGGGTTTGTGTGATGCATTTCTGGCCATTTGAAATACTATAAAAAACAAACCAGCGTACAAACATTTTATAAGCAAGACGTTTACCACATTTGAAGAAATAAAAAAAACTAACATTTCAGTTAAAGTTGTTTTTGATGTTTGTGGTGCATTTATTTTCACTTGTACAAAATTAATTGCTATTGCAGTGTACTGCTGATACTGACAGTATGTGTGTGGGATACTGGTCTCGAACTCCAGTCCTCGAGGTCCGGTGTCCTTTCCATGTGTCCCAGTTGCAACACACCTGAACACAATTAGTAGGACATTAGCAAGACTCTATCCGGTTGTTCAGTCTGACGTCACTAGCCGTGTCTGGGCCTAAACTCCGCTACAGGTCCATATATCAAACGATCACTATGGCATTACTGAGAGTTGAAAAACTGTCTAAAGTCTTTCATCTATAATAAAATGATCAGCGTTCTGCTCTACCAGGTGTAACGATTGAGTTTAACATCCAGGCATCCATGAAAACGGAATTTATGACATTTAACGGAGTTAGAAGTTAGCAGGAAGTTAGCTCGCTAGCTTCTATCTAAATACAATATAGCATGTCCTGACTGGGGGTTTTGGAAACAAATTAAAACGTACAGCTCTGTTATCACTTCCAACATAAATGTAGACAGAGAACTAAACAGCAGTGACGTTTGTAGGCTTACTGAAGTTTGGCTAGCTGGTATATAATGATGTGCTACGTGACCGCTAGCGACACAGCTATGTTAGCATAGCATATAAACAAGCTAACTTTTTTTCCACTCGATAAAAGTTACCATGAGTGTTCTCGGTGGTCAGGAACAAATGTAATCGCATGGCAGGATGGTGTAAAAGGACCAAACTTCAGCCAGGAGAACAACTGAGATAATCCATCCACAATACGAGGTTAGTCATTCATATACTGCTGCATGGGCTGGGCTGGGCTGTAGTTACATCCTAAGGTTTTAAAAACTGAGTTTAAATAAATGATTAGCGGTAATAAAAGCTGAGGGAGGTCAACAGTGATCACTGACTGTTTTAGGAGCTTTTTGAGATTAAATAGAAGAAAATACATAACATTAAACATGTTAACAACACAAAAGCCATATTAAACGCAGACTACTTTAGGCCCGGAAGTAGGATTCGCCACGTCATCACTTAACAACTGGATAGAACTTAGGTGGCAATTCAGCCATTTGATTCATGTTACAGCAGCTCGTGAGTGAATGAACATGGTGCAATAAAAGTACTTTTAGGAGTAAATTTTTCCAAACACTTAACATTGACTTAAATTTACTTGAGTAGGATTAGTGTTTGCCACTTCAACATGCAGTCAAGTTCTATACTCTTGCTAGTGACCTACTAATTTTATTCAGGTGTGTTGGAAAAGAGAAACATGGAAAGGTTTCAGGATACCAGCCCTCGAGGACTGGAGTTCGAGACCCCTTCTCTAGATAAAATATTTGCTGGAGAAAAGTAATGCAATAAAAAAAAAGTATTTTACGACAGAAGTTAAAAGCAAAATTGTATAGAAATCCTGTCATCTGTGTTTGCTGGCTCGGTATGCAACTGTTAGCCAATGAGATGTTAATTTTGGTGAACAGCCTCAAACCAAACTATATCTGCCAAAACAGGTGTACAGACGACTCCTTACAGTGTCTTTCAGTAGAGACTCATAACCTTAAACTCAAAGCGGCCACACCCTTAATGATCCATAAGTTTAACCTTTAACCGAGTTTAAAGAAGGATACAGTTTGCATGCTAAAAACACAAAATCCATTTTTCCAAACATCTTTATTTGTGCTGTAAATTTGGATATTTTGAGAATCTATGGAGATTGAATCAGTATTGGAGGCGGCCTCAAAGGGCCTTTTGAGAAGCTGCAGCTTTGAGGCATTTCTGCATTGGCTTTATTTTCAGCTCTTCTGTGAAATCTGTAAAACGTTTGACTAGGACACAACACGATGGTTAACAGAATTGCTCTCGGGAACAGACGTTTGCTTACTAAAAACAACGAAATGGACCTCAGTAAGAGAAGTTGCTGCCAGTAGGTACTCACACAAACAATAAAGGCATATAGGAACAGACACTTTTGAGTCTGGAGCTTAGCAAAAGGTCAGTTTTGTTGAACTTTATTTTCCTTCCATAGAATTCAATTTTTGTGAAATGCAACACTGTATTTCACCTCATATTATTAATCTTACAGGTCATACTCCTCTAAAATCTTATCAGAAACTGCCTCCTCCCCATTCCTTCTTCACAAACCTTTTGAACTGTAAGATTTCTTGAAATAATGGTTTACTTCAGAAATTGTGCAAAGGCTATTGACCTCAAGGCAAAACGTGCTGCTTGTAAAATAGAAACACTTTTTCTCATCTGTCCAAAAATAAAACATTTGTTAAAGCTATGATAAGACAGAAGAATGGCTCTCTCCATGAGGATTTATTTCATAATTGTATATTTATGATAATTTCTGACTGTGATGCACACATAAACACCGCTCATGTGCTGGAAGATGTCTGTCTTGTTAGTTTTAGTGGCGTTATCTGTCACAGTGTGTCTCCTCAGAGTCCTCAGATGTCAAGCAGCCGTCTGTTGCTTCATGCTGTCTGAGCAGCAGTGATGCTCCCAGGCTGGGTGGCTCTTTTGCTGTTTTTTTTATGTCTCTAGAGTTTGTTTCTTTGTTGCTTCCTCCGTGTATGGGGGCGGGATGGCAAGTGAGGGCATGGAGGCTTTATTGCTTGCAGGTACATCAGGTTTTTTTTGTCTGGTTGGGTGGGGAAGCTTATGTGTTTGTTTGCTTGTCTCGCGTCTTTTAAAGGTATATACCAAGCTTTGGGGGGAGCATGGATGAAAAGTTTCACAAATAATCTTCAGAAGACACCACAGTGACCCTAGTAGAGGCTACATTTTAATTGCTATTTACAAGGGATCAGGTTGGATTTGTGCGTTCAGGCAGCATCAACATATCTGCAGTGGTTGCTGTGGAAACAACAAAGGATTTCATATTTTCTTTGTGTGTTTCTGCACATTAAAATTGGACCAAAACAACATGATACATTTGAATGAGAATGTGATGGCAGAAGGAATAACAAGAGAAGAGATTCGTGTGTTGTGTTTAATAACAGCTTCAGCACAAAGTCGAAGATCATGAAGTGCTAAATTAGAAATAATCTACTACTGACTGAACATTAACTGAAGCAATGTATATTTCACCATCACGATACCGCTGTCATATAGCAACATATCATCGTTGCCTTTCAATTATACACAATTTATTAACAATGATTTCCCATGTAATTTAGAAAAGAAAGTTGACAGTGCTGTCACAAAAATGTTTGTAACTGCTGATGCATTTCAAATTCATTAACTGTCACTTGAACAAAGAGGCTTAGATAAGTTATAAAGAAAGAAAGATCCAGTGAATGTGTTTAACTTTTATCAAACAAAGAGGAACTCGTTTTTAAAGGGGCTAATACAAATATTAGACATCTACAATTAGAATCGCACAATTAGATCATTGCTTTAAAAAAAAGTTAAAAAACATTATTTCATTTATTAGCATCTGAAGAATGTAACTTGTCAAACAGAAACATTTTTAGTTTTCTGATGTATTATGATAGGAAAAAGGTGACTTTTCAAAAAACAAACCCAGTTTTAAATATGAATTTAATAGGTTTTTAATATAAATAAAATAAATAATACATTTTTATAAATGCTTACAATCTTTTTTTTTTTTTCAATAAGACCTTTTTACTTCTTAAAATAGTAGCAAAAGTGGGTCTGTTACAACACTTGGAAACTACATTTAGCCAAGTATTATATTTTGACTCTTACTACTACTGTTACTGCTAATAATAGTAATAATCATCTTAAAAATTATCATTTTAATCATAGTAATTCATGATATAGTCATATCAGTTATCAAGCAGTATCTAATGATAATATCAAACACTAGGCTATTCTAGCTGAAGTTGAACAGTATAGTATTTTTTTATTCACAATTCGTACTTTTACTATTGGTAGCTGTGTTTATTTTGATGCTTCTTTTAGTCCTAACTCAGAGAAACGTCAACACTTTGACATGCTTACATCGTTCTTCTATAAAAGTTTTTGTGGTAATCATCATGCAAAAGTTATTACTATTGTGGAATTAAAATGCATTACTGCATCAGTATATATTAACAATAGTGTATTTAGTGCCTTAATATACTGCATACTGCCCAAGAATATTAAATATTAATTTAAATAGGTTTTAATAAATGTCCTACGAGTGGATTAGTTAATAGTAGATAATGTGCTGAATGATGAACTAAGTAGTAATTTAAAGGTGTTTCAAAATGCGATACTGAAATTTACCAAATTATATACACTGAATTACTTCAAAAGTAGCCCATGCATTCATTGTGAATACACATGGAAGGTAGTGAATATATTCAGTAGAACAATGACGGATGAAAACAGTTGTTTTTTAAGTGTTCTATGCAAGGTGATCACATGTCAAATCTCCCCAAATCTTAGTGTATCCCCATTAAGTGTGTGTCTTGCTTTCCGTGTGTCTGCGTCTTAAAGAAGAGCGATATTTTGAAAAGTGACCCGCCCCTCCTCTGTTTCTGCATCCCCCATAGGACAGGGAGGGGGAACTAGCGCTGATTGACAGGCTGCTGGCCAAACCCCAGCTGTCGTCGGCAGAGTTCCAGGAGTGGAAGAGAGCCTATCAGGAGCTGTTCACTCAGGAGCCGAACTCGGCCGCCGACTCAGATCCTGGCCCGCCCCTCACCCCGTCGCTCTCTCACACGCACTCCTACATTGAGACGCACGTCTGACGCGAAAAGCAAAAGCAACACACACGCTTAAATTGCTCTCATCAGCTGATTTTGGATTGAGTTGAACAAATTGCAGTTGATGCTTTGAGGCATCAGAGCTGCGATCGGAGAAATCTTAGTGACGAACTGAGTCGAGAGGCGAGAGTAGAGATGCGCTTTGAGCAGCCGCCGTGTGACAAGTGCAACATGACGTGTTTTTGCGAAGACCCTCGTGTCACATCAGTCTTCGAGCTGATTGGTCATGCCACTCCAGATGGCTCGAGGGTGGACACTGACACTGATTCTTGAGTATTATATGTTAGCTTTTGTGCTGCGTACCTAAAATACTCTCCATGGAAAACCATATAAAGAAGGATCTTCATCATCTTCATACAGACTTCTCATCCAGTGGGATTACAGAGTTGTATCTTTCTCCATCTTGCTTATTGTGCCATTTTCATACTGTGACTGCACAGTGTCTCATAGACGCTCTAATAGCCACATACGTTGTATTCTTTCAAGCCTTATACTTGATGTCTATGATGATATTTACTGTACAGTGAGTGCTACAGTAGACAACAATAAGCAAAGGTCTTTTTTTTAAAAAACAAAACAAAACACTAGTCTCAGTTTCTATCTAGTTTTAGAGACTTTTGTTTGTGCTGGTTTGGTAGATTCGTGTACTGTGCTGGGCTGGACCTGAAGCATGCACACTCCTCCTGGAATAGGACCCATTTGAAGGAAAAATCCACCCTCAAATGCTTTTCTAGCAATGCATCAGGCATCACATGGTGTAGTTAGGAGCCCATTATCTGCTGTTGCTTTATTATTGAACTTCAGTTCACACTCCAAAAACACAGTATGTCTTACAGAAACTGCCATTTACTGCTTTATAACTTCGCATATGCACATTAAAGCAGTGTGGTTTTTACATTTGGAAAAATAGAACACTACATGCAGTTAAATCTGTTGTACAGACATATACAGGCATAAATAGAGAACAACAGTTATTCTTGTTGCTTCAAGAATAAAAGCTTGCAATGATCAAGGGAGTTTTCAAGTTTCTTTTAAAATTTTTACACAATAGTAAATAAAATAGGATCTTTTAATGATACTTTTATTAATTGCAAAACAAAAACAGCTACTAGAAATGTCTAATGTTTTGTTTACTTTGTATACATATTGAAAGCTGCATTTTAATGACATGTAAACAAATACTAGGTGCCATCCACAGAAAGAGGAAAATATAATGTTACATGGCTTTACTTAACATTTCTTGCAATGATGATAAAAGGTTTTGTCTTGCATTATAATTATTATTGCACTGAAAATTAGAAACTTGGTCTAACTATAGATGGAGCTTCCTAAATCTGAGAGAGCTTCTCACTGATGAATATTCTTTTTAGCTTTTGCAGATATGAATGTTTATATATAGTATAGTAAAAGAAGTACAGTTCTGTTCCACCTATGTGCAGTTGCCAGCTCCCAATCTAGAACTGGTTTCCTACCCAAAAATGGCACCAGTCAACACAAAATTACTGGACCCATAGTTTGAACCATTGACATCAGTGATTATGGGAAGAACTGATGCAAGAAATTCACCAATGATTGGCAGATTCAGCCCACAGGTTCTGTTTGCTATGATTTTCTTTTCATGTAAATAAATCCAACTTTTCATATCTTCCACAATTTGGGCAAGTCAAATTAGGATTACTCCCTCCATTACCCAGTCAAGTTGCTTCCATGTCTGTCTTAACATTAATTTAACATTTTGGATATATGAAATTTTGTCAGGTTATTGACAAAAGTGTGTTTCAACCCTTGAGCACTAAAATCCAATCAGTTTATCCTTGAGTTCAGGTGCCAAAATTGAAGAAATCGCCTCAAAATTTTTAAGAGCTATCAATATTGAAACAATGCAGTGAACTGATGGATGAAAGCCATAGAATCATGCTGTCTCCAGCACTAGAGTTTTGGTTTTTCTTATGCAGTGTATTTGTACATAATACCAGATAAAAGCTTTTACTTCAGATGTACCTCTTTGATATTACCCTTAAGTGAAACTTTCATCAACACAAGGGGACATTTTTCCATTGGACATGTGGAAATATTTTGCCTTTTGTAGGCCACCTTTGTATTGGCTCAGTCACACTAGAGTAAAGATAGATTAACAACCTCTATGCAGCTAGGAAAATTTGGTGGGTGCCTGGTAAGGTTTTTTTTCTGTCAGAGGCTGATTGTAAGTAGTTACGAAACTTGAGCGTGCAATACCATATTATCACATATTATATCACATATCACATATTACCATATTATCACAGATCTAATATATTTGCCAACTTCTCACCATTCAACGGACTGACTCCATCTTATTATTATTTTGTTTCCGTCTTTACTCACTAAGGTTGCTTTGAGTACAGAAACCTAATGCAAATGGTTGCAGATTAGTTCCCCATCCCTGAAGCAACCATTTCAAAGACAATAAAATGCCAATGAACTTCATTTCACAAGTTTGTGTCACACAGTCTTAATAATTTTGGTGTTGTTACAATGTCCAGCTATTGATTTACCTACTGAGACTGCAGCATAAATAAGAGTCTTTATAACTTGCCTCGTTAAATGAAGGTCACATTGACTCACTGCATCATCTTGTGGTACAAAGTGGTATTACACAAGTATAGCCTAGCCTTGTGTCAAATTTTGTTGATATTTTTTCAGCACAAAACTTTTTTTTTTTTTTTACATTTTTTAATACATGACGCATTATATACATGAAATTTACAAAAAAGTACACTACAATTCTCTAAGCCGAAATATCATTGATATATGAAATTTTATAGATCTACCCAAATCTTATTGTAGATTTTTGAATTTGCACAAATGTAACTTTAAATAAAAGCGCATTTCTATCTAGTTTTTAGGCAACTGCTACTTCCAGACATGGACGTTATTTTCATTTGGTTTTCAGTGCCTTATATGGCATCCACACTCCTAGTAATACAGGTGTATGAACTCTGGAAAGTTACTCTGTTTCGCCCCAAAAGCCTCCAAAAATATTTAAACCAAAACAAAAAAAAGCAAAGAGACATTTAGCACAGAAAGATTTTCTGAATATCGCAGATTTATAGTACTTAAAAGAATGCAAAAGTTTCTAAGGGTGGATTTTTCCTTGGAGACCATTTGGCTCTCTGTATCCTGCATGTCGCATAGAGAATATGAGGCCATATTTGCATAGGAACTGAAATATGAATCTAATAAAAATATATTAGTTTGTTATTTGTAGGCTATGCTGTTGCCAAAAGACTTAATACTCAAAGTCAATGCACAAAACTATGAAAGCAATCATAAATACATATAAACACACACACAACTACACACAATAATAAGCACATAGACTGAATGCTCTTTCTCTGCTGCTGCCCGTGGTTGGTTGTAGTAGCATGTCTTTGTTATAGATGAAAACAGTATTCTTTTTCCTGTTTTTGTGTTTGAAATCTTTACATACAGTAGATCTCTATTTATAGAGCGCAAACTAAGTGTCTTGGAAGATAGTCTCTAATTCTAGTTCAGTTTTTTTTTTCTTTTTGGACAGACTGTCGTCGAGTAAAGATTGTTTAATGTTCGATCTATAAATTATGGTTAATTAAAAAAAAACAGTATTTATTTATGTAATCATTCTATATGCTCTCTTGAAAGATGAGGATGGATCAATAAAATGTTGGTCATTTCGCTGAAAGTGTTTTTTGTGGTCTGTTCTGTGAAAATTAGTCCGTATTGATATCATAAATTCAGCTTTTTAAAATGCTATATACGTAAAAGTACCACAAATAAAAAAGTACCAATGAATGTAAAAGTAACAAGGACTTTCTGCAATAAATTTCCCCTGTGACAAATTTAATTTATTCTACATATTACACTGCACAAATACATACATAAATAAAACAGCTTATTATTACAGTATAATAAGTTAGTTAAACTCCAGGGATATCAAGCTGTCTGGCTTTCCTTTGGTAGCCAGAAGTATTCTCAAATCCTCACTTGTTATCTGATAGTTTAGTCAGAAACATGCACACGAGCAGCCTGTTGGAGGTCACTTTGTAGGGCTCTGGCAGTGCTCCTGTTTTTCCTCACACACTCGAGCAGATATTGATGCTGCTGCTGGCTCGATGGCCCTGTCCAGCTCTCCTCATGTAACACCCCATCTCCTGATATCCTCTAAACTGTTAGACTCAGGGTTTTGTGTTCTGTGGTTTGGTCGGCCATTTCAGTTTTGCACAGTAGCATGTGCACAGTTCCCTCATGTTTTGGTTCATATCTAGTTCTGTTTCAGTTTGGTTCATATTTCTTTCCTTGAGTTCCTGTGTATTCTTGCCTCCCTTGTTTAGTCGTGTCTCCGTGTTTTTTTATCTGTGTCAGTTTTGCCTCAGTGTTAGGTGTTTCCTGTTTTATTTTGATGGTCTCCAGTCTCTCGTGCTGTATATTTGGTTCTGCTTCCCTTGTCTTGTCTTCTGTGATTACTTCAAGTTGTGCTCCCACCTATTTCCTCTTCCCTCATTACCTGGTGTATATTTATTGTCTGAGTCTTCCCTTGTTCCCTGCCTCTAGGCTGTGTGCACCCTTGTTCTGTGGTTTCCCCTAGACTCCTATTGTTTTTGTTCCTGGTTCCAGCCCTGCCTTGTTTTTGTATTTGTGCATTTTTGAAAAATCTTCAGCATTAAAGCTGTGTTCATGCACTGTCTCCAGTGTCCTGTAGTCTGGGTCCACATCCTACCTGCAATACAATGTTATATGACACTGTCCATGGACATAAAGCAAATATTTTTGTGATGGCTTGACGAGCTGGACTATCTGTGTAACCTGAAGACTGCAGTTACCGCTCCAGCGATTAGGACGCTGGCAAAAAGCAAAACTAGAGGAAAATCAGTGAGGCAGGATAAGGAGAGAGCTGGTCTGTGGCCACCACCTGCAAAACCTTTCCCTTTTTTGGCGTTGCCTTGTTGTTGCCTCTCTGTCACTTTCATTTGCTCCAAAAATGTATGCTTCCTAAATGGACAGATTGAGTTCCCTGAAGAGTACCTGACTCACTTTGTGTTATACTGTGATAATCGTGTGGTACCTTAACTTCTTTGAGCAGCATATGTGACTGATCAATTTGCAAACAGCATATGTTAGCTTGTTTTATTTTAATTTAAGAAGCTAAGTTTACTGGTCCTCATCCGAATAAATCTGAGAATCTGAAATGACTGACAGGAAAAGAAAGAAGGAGCTTTTTGGACATTTTCCTGTGAAAAACTGTCAGAGATCTAAAGATTGCTTTTTACAATGTCAGGACAAGATTTACATTTCAGAATTGTTGGAATCAACTTTTTTGTTCTTTCCAAAGGTTTTTTTTATTGGATGAAAAAAATCACACAACATCTATTTTCTTAGACTCTTATCCGATTCAAGGTCATATGAAGGCTGGAGTCCCCACAGCCCATCCTCTTTATTCACAATGGGTTGCCACAGTGGATAGATCTACATGTTTTGATTTGGCACACGTTTATGCTGAATGCCTTCCTGATGCAAGAGACTTATGTCTAAATCTCAACAAAAAAATCTTTCTATAAATTAAATGGTAGCTACTACAAATAGAAGCTGTGGACCTAGTGGAAAAAATACATTTCCCTCTGACATGTTGGGAAAATAAAAATACTTCAGTAAAGTACAAATTGGTACTTGGTTTCTTTATGTCATTTAGGAATTTAAATCTCTGTAGCTATCTACATAGATTTATCTAATCTATGTATCTAATTTATCTAATCGATTTATCTAAAGTACCTACCAAATAAATGTGGCTAAAATTGCTTATATTTAGCTTAGCTACACAGTATGTGGTGCACTGTTAGGCTGCATTAACTTGATTACTCTTAAGAAGATAAATAACAACCAGGTGCTGCTGATCAGATCTAATTAATTAATCGTCAGCAACTGTAAAAAGTTCAATAAAAGCTGATGTTCTGGCAGCTTGCTGGTCTGGAGCCACCAGGAGTGGCTGTCCAACTAAATTTACCCTTTTTTGGTGACAAAAAAGCATTAAAGGAAAAAAAAAGCTGAGTCTCAGCTGTGACAGTGAGAACTTTCCTGATGTAATATTGTCATAATCACACATTAGAGCATGGTAGCTTGAAATTAACATTTCATATTTCCACTTTTATTCTTTTTTTCAGACATTCATTTAACTCAGATGGTGTTCTAAATAAGTAATATTTTTGTAGATAGCACAGTGTGCATTCAGACTTAAATGGAAACAGATACAAGCGCAAAAGTGCATCAGTAATGATCTCCAGCAGTTACCAAGCTATTACCCAGAAACGCAGATGCTTCTCTCTAATGCTTTTCTACTCTGCAGCTTCATCCTTCTTTGTCCATTTGACTGTCAGTGCAGATGAAGTGGAACAAGAAAACAAAAAAAGAGTCTCACACAACATCCTTGTTTTGCTGCTCTTTCTATATCTATCAAATAGAAAACTTCAATTATTCATAGGTAAGCTGCAATGCTGCACACTTTACAATTTCTATCTGCAAATTCTGCAAGATATTCTCCTTAGTTTTGCTGTTGTTGTTATTTCAGCACTGTCACCCTCACCTTCATCACCTTATCGGCTGTTTTTTTTTTTCTTTTTTACTTCTCTATTTCATCCCGCAGCTTGGCCTCATCCTGAAAACTCATCTGTTTGAGTGTTACCTTCTTCACACTGAATCTGTTTACCTCCTCTGCTTATTCCCAAAAATCCCATTTATCACACAGCTTAGCCCTTGTTTTTCTTAACACACAATTACATTGGAGTGACACTCTTTGGAATATTTGGTGACCCTTCCCTTTTACATACTTACATACTGTAATTAACTTTCAGTGAACTAAAAGTAATCTGAATCAATCTGGCATATGCTCAAAAGAGCTGCAAGGAAAATGCCACAGTGCTCAGCCTGTATAGTTTATATGTGAGATGTTTAGTTGAAAATGCTAATCTTTTCTTCATACTGAGTTAGTTAGAATAATTTTATGAATATCTCTAGAGCAAGGAGGTTGGGTCATAGCAAAGAACATAAACAGCATAAAACATAGATGTAGCCACTTTCCCATTTTCCACTGCTTAGTGAAATCCCATTTTGAAGCCTCGAGCCATGTTGGCTCGTTCGCTAACAATTTCACAAGTCATTAGCCAATGAGCATACCCTGATTTATTCTTCTTTTTGATTGTTACAAAATGGACCCAATGAGTTATGCAGTAGGTGACTGAGTACATAAACAGGTATAAGAAGCCAGGTCAATGCCTGGCTTCGTATGAAATCTTTAGGACAGAAAACTTTTTCACAACTACAAAAGTTGATCCCTAGTGGTCATTAAAAAGAATTATGAACTTAGCTGTACTTTGTAGTAGTTTGGAAGTAAAACCCCACCCCAACCAGTCATGGCAGATGGCCGCCCCTCCCTGAGTCTGGTTCTGCCAGAGGTTTCTTTCTGTTAAACGGGAGTTTTTCCTTCCCACTGTCGCCAAAGTGCTTGCTCATAGGGAGCCATATGCTTGTTGGGTTTCTCCGTATGTATTATTGTAGGGTCTCCCTTACAATATAAAGCACCTTGAGGCGACTGTTGTTGTGATTTGGCGCTGTATAAAAAAAATTGATTGAATTGAACTTAAACATCCTCTTTGAGAGAGTTTTTTTATTTATGCTGTAAAACCATGCCACCTGGAGAACATGTGAGTTTCATTATTCAACCTGTGTTCATTCAAATTAATCAAATTTTACAGCTAAATCATTTTACAAATTGTAAAAATAATATTAACTTAAAGTTTACAGATCAAGGCTATTGGTAAGCCAGCAGCACTGGGGAATAAAGCAAAGAAATCTATCCACAAATTGTTACATTTTAATTTTTAATTCTGTATTTTAAATTCTCTGTTTTCCACTCTGGCTTTTGGCTTTGGAATCCAATAAGTGGTGGGGAAACTCAGGACTATATATATATATATATATATATATATATATCCCCATGCTAGGCATTGCTATTGAGGTTGAGTTAAAGTAAAATGATAAGCCAGGTGATAGATGTTGGGTGCGATGTACTTTTTAGTTAACAGAAGATTAAAACTTAACTAAGATTAACTGCTTTTAACTTTTAAACACAATTTTCATATTCATATTCATATTCATTCACTCAGAGAGCCACTGTAGAAGGCAAAAAGAGCTCTGGTTTGAGAAGTTTAACATAGCCAAGTTCAACAGAGCCAAGGTTTCTTAGTGTTAGCTCACATAAAAGGGCCATTTGATATTTGACTGCACAAAATTGACCAGCTATTCCAATCAGAGACAATATGATAAGGATCTATAAAGAACATAGATTATATACAGTAAAACACAACATTGCTCCTGCTGTAAATAAGATTAGTGAGTCTAACGCTACAGAAATTGTTAATTATATGATTTGATCCCCACAAGTGGCCAGTAATATATTGGTGTTACTGCTCAGTTTGCCCTCGGTGTTGCTGTTTCTAAACTGACAGACACATATTAGAGCTCTGAAACTTTACACTTCATACACTTAATGTTGCTGTTTGTTTCTAAACTGACAGACACATATTAGAGCTCTGAAACTTTACACTTCATACACTTAAACATTAGAGGTTACTCAGTGTGCTCCCCGCCAACTCTGTCCCTTGATACTGCTGGTCATAAATAGCTTACACATGTAACTGATCAGTTTTCTAATCTATGGTGCAATGTTTAATGTTAAATAAATACGTGACAGCAGGATTAGAACCGAACCTAATAAATAAATAAATTAAATTAAAATAAATTTGTAAATAAAATAAAAAAACAGTCACTTTGGTTAATAAAAAACCCCCTCTAAATATCAGATTTGTTTTTAAAGGTTATGTTAAAGTTTCTGTTAAACTAATATAAGCTTAGTTTTACTGGCACTAGCTTCATATTTAACACAAACACAAATGCATGCACGTGTGGGCGCGGGCGCACACGCACACAGATATTTATTGGTCTTCTCATATATCTTTCTGGAAAATCTACAAGTGTTGAACTAAGCAGCAGTAAACAATAATTTATCATAAAAGCTGGGATAGGGACATCAGCTAGCATTGCTATGGCTAACCAGCATTAGCCTTTTGTTTGTCATAAAAAAATAGGGGTTTATGAAGATTATACGCTCACTTGCGACTTTTTCAAGTGTTCAAATGTTATGTTATTGCAATACCTAATCAGTCAATTATAGCATCATGGACCTGAACCCAACAGATATGCAGCAACTGTATGACGCTATCATGTCAATATAGACCAAAATCTCTGAGGAATGTTTCCAACACCTTGTTGAATCTATGCATGAAGAATAACGTTATGAAGGCAAAAGGAATCCAAACCCAGTATTAGAAAGGTGTTTCTAAAAAAGTCTTTGGTGAGTGTATCCGTTCAGACATTACAAATAATTCTTACAAAATAGTAGTTGCTAGGTTTCTTAAAGAATGAAACCAGAGAAAAGCCTTTATCCACCTATTACACAAAATATTTAAAACCTTTAGGGTTTCTATTAAGGAAAAAGATATGAGCTTTGTTTGGGATTTTTATATAACTCTAGATCAGAAATATTTGGATTATCTTGAAGAAGGTTAGCCTAGCCTAGCCTAACATAAATACTGGAAACAGAAAAAACAGCTAGCTTAAAATGAATTAAATGAAACCTTAGGCTACATCTTTAATCAATGTAGACATAAAAGTGTTAAAAATTATATACTGTGTTTGGCTGTGTGCCTTATGCTAAGCTAACCAAACTGCTTTGTTGCTGTACACCTTCATGTGTCAAATGCAAATAAGTGTAGACAACACGCCTTAGGCTAGCTGCAAATAAGTGTAGACAACACGCCTTAGGCTAGCTGTTAGTAGGAGAAAACTAGTTGTTTGATATTTTTCCCTAGACCAGAAAGACCAGAAATAATATTAAAAAATAAAAGTATTACAACTGAGGAAGTTGTTAAGGGCTGCGTGGTAGTAAACATTTCATGTCCCCCAACCTAGTTTCCCGCACAGGCCCCAAAGACTATTGCTCAACTATGAGCAATATCCTTATTTCTGTGTTTTAGTACCCAAAACCTAGAGTTTGAACAGCCTGGGGAAAATGGGGGTAAAATGTACTACATTGTGGTTGATTTTAAAGCATCTGCTCAGCATTTTGATACCATATTACACCCACTCAAAGTGAAATTCTCACTTTAGGAACTGGCTCTCAGCACTTGTAAAATACATTTCTCACTTTTTGTGCTCTTTAGTCTGGCAGAGGCAGCAGCGTACACTCAGTCCCAGTGAGAGGTCTGGGAAGCTGGCAGATCTCTCTCCAGCAATCTTTCTTTGTATCATACTCCAGCACACTCTTCACAACCACCTCCTGCCCGTTACTCCACCTTCTCCCTCCGAAAACCAGAAGATTCCCAGATGACATGGATACCATGCCGTAGTTGAAGGAGCCAGTGAGAAGCGGCTTGAGTCGCATCCAGTGATCTGACTGTGGATGGTATCGTTCAATATCACAGAAGGGTTCGTACATCCCCAGCAGTGCATAGATGTAGCCATGAGCAGTTGCCAAGCGATGACTGAACCTGGCGATGGACATGGATGCCCTCTTTTCCCAGACTCTGCCTTTAAGATCCCAGAAGAAGACCTCTCTGCTGCTCTCCCTGCTTTCATCCTGAGTGTAACTATAGTTACCCGGAACACCACCTGACACATAGATGCTGTTGTCAAGCACAGCAGAGGCGTGGCCGTAAAGTGTCTGAGGCATTGGTGGCCCTTTCCTCCATGCTCCTGTGGCTATATCATAAAACTCCACAGAAGCTACAGAGGCATGTGTGTTGGTGTCTGGTCGTGTGTGTCGTCCGCCCAAAGCATAAATAACATCCTCTACCACGCAGCAAGTGAACTGTGCCCTCCTGTCCAGCATGGACTCCACCTGCTCCCAGCAACTAAAGCGAGGATCGTACCGCCACACCTGATTAGATGTTGCTACAGTAACAAGCCTTTTCTCATCTTCATCTCCCTCTTTCACTTCATCTCCTCCAATCACAAAGAGGAAACCTCCCACTGAGCACACGCAGGGATTTCTCAGTCTCAGCGGAAGAACACAAGTCAAAGATGAAAACCTCTTCCTCTTTGGATCGAACGCCATCACTTGCTTTTCTGGCCAATCAGTGCTGGACCCGCCACCCACAAGAAGCACGCAATTGGGTGATGCTCTAAGCGTTGTCTGCCGGCTCTGCCTGATGGGCTGAGTTGAACCGAGCCTGTGGTACTCGGATGCTCGTGTCAGCTGGCTCCTTATTAAAGGTGTGGCCATGGCTCTGTGGGCATGGCTGATATTTGTGAGGTCAGACGGGGGGACCAATCCAAAGCGCAAACGACTCAACAAAAGATTTGATTTCAGGAGTGGGAGGGGCCCGTTATCATCCAGCCAATCCAGAACCAGCTTTATGAGCTCCACCTCCTTAACACTAGGTATCTCATCAGCATCCAGAACCGCCAACAGTGATTCGATATTCAACGTCAGGAGCTCGTCCCTGCTTTCTTGTATCAAGCTTCCCATCTCCATGGCAATGGTTTGATTGGCAGCCTCAAGTGCATTTGAGAGGGCGTGGCGCTCAGCCAGGTTAGCATAGTCACAGCAGTTCTTGGCATTTAAACCATCAGTCATGTAACGCTCGCATATCGCCACAGCTGTTTCCACCTGCAAGTACCTGCCTGTTTCCAGGACAACAGGAAGTGTGGAGGGTGAGATGCTGAGCCAACCTGAATACAGGAAGTCCAGAATGGCATCTAAGCCCTCTGGTGTTAGCGCAGGGAGGCTAATGGAGCCTGCTAATCTCTCTGCAGTAGTCTCTCCAAACAGGGCCCAAAAATAGTCACTGGAGCTGGCTAGAAGGGCGCGATGACAGGGAAAAGATATGCCGCCAGCCTGTAAGACAACATCACACATCTTCCTCTGTGAGCGAAGGCGCTGGAAGCCAGAGAGAAGTCCGGTTCTGTGGGAAGAACTGTAGAGGACAGAGTAGCTATCCATCCAAAAGACGGCAGACAAGAGAGTGGAAATGATGGAAGGAAGATAAGGAAACTTTTGAAAAAAGTGAAAGCAAGTTAAAGGAAAAAGATTTGTCAGGAAGGAGCCAGGAAGCAACGGTGAAGAAACATTAAACACAGCAAGCACAGGAAAAGCTGAAGAGTGAAGTCAAAAAAAGAGGTTGCTGACAAGCCGGCACCAAAAAAGTGTAAAAAGAATTGGATATTAGTCGGAGAGCAAGAAGCAGGAAATGAGAGGCGCAGGAAAGAGTGTGTCTCCTTTGGCAAGCTTTCTCCATCTGTGTGTTTGTCCTTCTCTGCCTTCAGCAGCGAGCATGTGACACCATGATGCGGAGGTTAATAATGGCCCCCTGCAAACACAGACAATGCTACAGCCCGCCCCCTTTTTGGCACTTTAACATGAACCATCCCAAAGCCCTCATGTCTCTTGCCCTGATACCCCGGCTCTGTTGGTTTTGAGTTTGTCTGCTGCCCTTTTCTCCGTTTCCAAGAGGGAGTATCACCCATGAATCATACACACCAACCAACCAGCGAGCATGGAGATGCATGGATAAACACCCTGACCCCACACCCAAAGAGACCGAGAGGGAGCCTGGCAGGGCTTTAGTGTCTAACCCAGTGGATGAACTCATTGGTAAATACAGCTGCTACAGTCTGGGACCAAGATTCCAGGGCATGCCACCAATCTGCACTCTCATGGTGACAGGAATAGTAGCACAGACACAACTCGGCAGATGCGGCGCGAGGTAGATATCAAACCTGCGGAAGTTTTGCCAGGCTGTCAAAGATTTGTCAAGTGTCAGAAGTACTTCATGGCTTTTGGTATTAGAGTTATCCGTGCCCTTTTGGGAGGCATTTAACCTTTTTATGACCTGCAGTCTGTCAGTATCACACAGATGGATGTCATGATATTATTTTTATGCAGAGATAGGAGGCGATGGTGAGCGTAAAGAATAGAGAGATAATGAAGCATCAGGCTACAAGTTAACTAATGTGTTTACTGTCATCTCATTAATGCTGAGCTATACTCCGCGGTGCCACTCTTTGTCTAATACACAAACAAATGCACATCAGTATGCAAACAGCACGTTATTGAACACTTTACAAGATCTTGCAGGGTACGTTTTGCTCTGAGTTATGATTGCTGTCTCTGAATAGATGCTGGCTCACGCTCTGAGGTGAGTGTGTATTTGTCCGCGTTGGTGTGTTTGTTTTATGGAAGGGTTACACCAGTTTAAAATTCAGCACACGGGCTACTCACAAAGAGAAAAAAAAACAGACTCACACCTTTTTTTCCTTTTATTTTTTGAAGCTACAAAGTATTTTTAATCTTTCCCACATAGTGTCAGATTCTCCCATATGGTGGTTAAATCTACACCACTGTTTCTGAATATTCCACCGTGACCCGATGGAAGCTAAACTTAGCTACAGCTGCTGTGTGTGTGTATTTATCTGTCTTCAATAGGGCACAGTGATGTCAGGATGGATATGTGGTGAAATGCAGTGGTATGTGGCCCATTCAAACTGTAGGATTTGAAGGTTTAGGTCATGATTAAAGTGAGTCTGCATTGTCGTGCTCCTGAGTTCTACCTAAACCCCCTAAAAATTCCTATTACATATGCACATAATTCAAAAATAATTACAGCTGGAGATACCAGAGTTCATTCCCCCCCTTCAGGCACTGCAAGTAATGTGAAAACAACACTCCAGGCTACATTTTCCATCACAGTAAATGGGAAGTTTTAATTTGGTTTTGTCAGAGTTTCAGGTTGAGCAGACTATTTCTTTTTAAAATCAGTGTCACACTCTGTTTACTGCCAATCTCCTGACACCCACATGAAAAGACCAGAAGTCTCAGCCAGGATATAATCCATTTTAAATATGTCACCCTGAAAACTACTGTCATGTCCTGTCGGTGTGCTTAGGCAGTCTTTGTTAGCGAATATACCCAAGCTGTCAACTCCACCAGGAAGATGATATTTTCTTCTAAAGGACAAAGTCACAAGACTAATGTCAAGTGCTAAGGTGACATACGCACATGAACAAAGCAAATCAGCAATTACAAAGTGAACATACAAAAGAAACATTTCAAAATAGGATAACAAAGGTCATCAGGATTACGAGGTTATTAATGGTTAACCAATAAAAACCAGCAAGTCAAAAAAAATATTTCTTTTTTTCTGGAACTGTGGTTCTCTGTGCTCTGTGCTTCTTTTGGGGTCCCCCTTTCTGTGATTGGTTCCCTTTGGTCTCGCGCTTCCTTCATCCCCTGCTACGCCTCCATAACCTATTATGTTGATCAATTGTTCTCTTAATTCTTCAAACTTGGTTCAACCTATCATGTTCGGGACTCTCTAATCAAAAGGATTAGCCTAATTATTATTTATGTGTGTAAGCGTGTTTTTGCATTTACCCCTCTGTACTATAAGCCATTCCTATAAGCTTTTGACCTCCACATGACTGAGTAGAAACTCCTATGAGCACGATTGCAATGTGTTTATAAACAATCATTTATACATATATAATCTTCAATGTTATTCACTTGGGTAAACAGCACTTTTGACACCCTTTTAAGAAGCTCTCTTCTTCTCTTATCTGATCACAAACAAGTGCAAAGTTTCCAAGCAAACTGTCTTAACGTCCTGTTATCTGTCTCTGCAAGCATTTTGTTTTTACATTGACCTTTTACTACACTCTGTCACCTTTCACTTATTCTACTAAAAAAAATCAAAGAGAAAACAAAACAAGGATTTTCAATCAATTAAGTTTAAGCATAAAAGCAATTACTTATGAGTAAGTTTTATCATAGCTAAATTATCAAACACCCAGAAAGTCCTAACATGATCATAAAGCCCCTTATTTCAACTTAAACCCCAAATCCCCCCTTCCTGACACACTTTATGTGTCACTAGCAAACACGTTAAAATGATCTGGTGGTTTGTCTATGCACTTAAAACACCTCATAAAAGTGTCATAATTTTTTTTATTTCATCACAGTAACATTAAATTTATATCCATAAACCTTTAGTTGTGTATGATACATGGTTTCGCCTCAACATTTTAACAGTAACATTACAGTTATACTCTCAAAATCTATATTAGGACATGACATATTGGCCTAAACCCACTCAGCAATGGGCTAAAATTACCCTTTTCTTCATTTATCCAGCTGTAGGTCTTTAGAAATCTCATTTCTTATTACACAGTTGGTTAACATTACAAACAAACCAAACAATACTGTAGCGTCGGCATCTATCAGTAATATTAAGACACTTGCACTCCTGTTGTCTTTTGCTATAACAGATGGAGGCATAAGTGATAAACTAAGTTTGGACAGGATTTTTAGAACCTTTTTGATTTATTGCAGTGTTTTTTCAAGACATTTTGGGAGACATCACAATAAACAACAAACGTATGATTATTTCCCCCAAAAGCAGTACAGCTGACCTTAAACCCCACATACAACATTAACAAAGGAAACATTTATTATTGTATCAATATAAAGTATCAATATAAATCAGTGGTGAACAGCTGAAGTGTCGCCACAGAGTTTATTTGTTGCTGAGATGGATTCCTCGAATTTATATTCATTGTCAATAAAATGTCCTTTTTAACCATCTACTTAACAGAAAAGCAGATAATATGCTAAACAGTATGTTGTAATTGTAACACAAGTCACTCACTTCTAAAAGTCCAGGTAAATGGTATATTATCTGAAGCAAGACTGTCAAGAATATTTGAAATTGTTGTATAAATTAGGATTTAATTGGAAAGATAAATAAATATTTCTGTTAAACTACTGATTGGAGGAGAGTTTATAAAAACTGAGGCATTAGTATCTCCAAACATGTTGGGATTGGGGTTGTATTTTGCCATTCTTCAGAGTCAGTGGGCAAGTCTGTGTCTATGAAGATTATCTGCTTTCCTCTCCGCCTGGCTGGAGAATCCTGGAAGAAAACAGGCAGATAAAGGCATGGTGAGCGATTTTCTTTGGCTGCTATCAGCCGTCTCAGAGCTGCCGACCTCTGACAGACTGTCTGTGACGTTCTAGACGATGAAGAGAAGGCCAGTTTACTACTGGTAGCTGAAATATAGAAACATTCTCATGCGCAATTAGCGATGCTGACCCTTCAAAAAGCCTGCCTCATATTCTTGAAGTAATAAACAAGAAATCCATTTTTCCAAGTTTTGCTTTGATTTTTTGTCTTCGGCTAATGTTGGTCAGAGATTTGCTTCTCAGCTCTTGGCCAAAAGTACTTGGACAGCCATACTTTTCTCTACTTCACATCTGGGGTTCTGTTTTGTAAATTGAGGCCCATTCGCTCCTGTAAAGGAAATTCATAATGCTGCTGTAAACAATGATAATTTAGTTAATAAAGTGATCCAACTCTGTGCCAGCAGTTTTGGGAAATTTCCGGCCTGTTTCAGCAAGGCAGTTTCCCCATGCATGAAGCCAGATTCATAAATAAAAGCGTTTGCCAGTTTTGAGTGGAACTTCGTGTCCACAGTCCTGTCCAATGCTTTTTGCACAGAGCAAATCCCTGCAGGCAGCTTCCAAAATCTTGTGGAAAACCTTTCGCCAAAGAACCTAGGCAGTTTTAGCAGCAGATTAATATCCACAACTCTGGGAAAAAATGGTAAACAAACACAGATGGGTTTGACTTTCAGGTGAACACTGGAATGAAAATTGCTAGAGGTGCTGTATCTGTGTCTCCATAGTGTGTTCTTTATAAACTGCATAAAGAACTGATAAACAATAATAACAATAATCATGATAACAGATGTATGAGGATAGTGTTTATATAGTTTATGTAGATGCAAGCTAATAAATATCTATGAACTTCTATTATGAAACCAGTTTAAATTTACATTCTTTTTCTTTTTCCCTTGTGCAGAATACTAAACAGCTAGTACGTGGCTGCTGTTGTTGTTGCTGTTTGGAATAATTTTCCATGTTAAAACTTAAACCAGCTTCTGCTTTTGTTATTCCATCTCTTCTCTCCCTCATTTAGAACACCTACACAGCACACCCACGTGGCTTGGGCTGGGCACAGCAGCCGCAGTGCTTGGATATTGTGGTTTCTGTGTCCCGCTGGGAAAGTTGCAGCACAGACTGCCACTCAGCGCTCACACTCATTTTCTAAAACACACACACACCCATAAAGTATAAATATAGCATCTGACTCAACCTGTCCAGCCCCCACACACACAGAGGCATCAACACACACGATGCTTGACCCAAAAGGCTGAGCGGCCCACACTGACTCCATGTGGTGAACTGCAACTACTGCAAGTAATTATTGCGTATCCTCACCAGCACCATACAAATAGCACACATTTACAGAGATATGAGTAGACCAATTTGAGTATCCGGTTAGGGTACGATGTAAAAGATATACAATAGCACCATTTGTTCTCTTACCATGCATCAAAGAGACATACTTTAGCTAATATCAGTGTGTGCAAAGTTGAGGTAAAAAAGTAAAAATAAAAATAAAGCAGCGCTAAATATTTATTAAAAGACACTATATCACAGACTGTAATTGTTGCAAGATGCCAGTGTGACTTTTTAACTCTACATATCTTTGCTCTAGACAAAGATGTGTTTGATATTCTTACAGGTGTCTCTCGTGGTCATTCATGAACTCTTCAAACAGTTTGGAGACATTGTCAACTCTGCACATAACCCTTCTTATATAGTGGTTATATAGTGAGGATTCTCATATTAAACACGGTCAGAGTTTCAAGTAGTAAGGGTCAGCATGAGTCCAAGTAAGCTCAGGCTTCAAACTGCTCTAAACAGTTGGCCTCCAGCTGTTTTTTTTTCTGCTCTTGGCCCTTTGTGATGTTAGTGAGAGTGGATCTCCCTAATATGGTTACCTCAGGCACATAGCTCCCATCCACCTGCTCCAACTGTGAAAGTTTGTTCACTGCTTATCCATTCTTTAATTAGCCGCAGTGACCGACAGCTGGCTACACTAGGAGGAGGTTAAAAAAGCGGGGATTAAACCCTAGAAACCTGAACTGCTTCAAGGAGAAGTATTTTGTTTAAAAACAAATCTCAGAATGCAGCTCAACTTTCAGCTAGGCTAATGCTAAAAGATGAAGATCTATAAAAAGCTATGTAGACAAGTGAATAGCTGAAGGTGTAATTAGCTTTATGTCGCTGAAATGATGTGTTGTATTAATATTCAGGCTGAATGGCTTGTGACCACTGTTTCATGGAAGAAAAATAGCGTATTTAAATTTAACTAAGCAACTCTTGTAAGCTGATTTTAATATGGTAAAAGTGACCATGAGCACTTGGCAACTGCAGAAAAGCATTATGCTATACGTAACTCTGTATCCAGTGTTTTCAGGCCAGTCAGCATTTCAGAAAATTTCCCTCACCTATTAAAAGGGACGCTGTTTTATAGAGCTTGTGATTAAAAGACTAAATCCACTGTTTTATACCACAATTACAAGGTAATGAGCATAATATTTACCAAATGGAAAAAATCTCCTATCATCTTCATTTTTGTGGATGTTTGCGTTTTTCACTCTCATCTTCTGGGTCAGATTCTCAGAAGCTGCTGATTCAAGACTGCTTAATTATGTTTTCTAGGAGGTTTACAGTTTGTTTTATGACTCTACAAGAAGTAACTTTTGTTTGCAGAAACAAAGGCAGCCAAGTGCTGACTTCAAGGAAAGGTGGCATTAAAGGAAGAGGACAGTGGATTAACTGAGGAGTTGCACCAAGACAGATGTAAACCTACTCTGGTAGAGTCCAAGAATAAAAGTACAGAGCTAGAAATGAGGTCAAGTTTACCCTAACTTGCAAAACCACACTCAGTAACACTTTCAGATAGCCTCAATAAAACTGAATATTAAAACCCCAATGAATGTAGGATTTACTGCGAGACTTAGTTTGACCTAGATGTACCAAACAAAACAGTCTACTTCTATTAGATCTAATTCCGAAAGGATTGTACAAAGAAATCTTACCAATAATTGATGCATTCAAGGTAGCTGTAACGAAACCACTACTGTAAAAAGCCTTTACTTGACCCAGCTGTCTTTGTTAATTATCTCCAACCTTCCTTATTTCAAAAATTCTTAAATTGCAGTCCTGTGAGACCTCAGTGCAGCATTTGATACAGTATCACTGACCACAGTATTTTACTACCGAGATTAGGATATGTTAAAGGAAATGTACTGTCTTCACACACGAAAGGGAATTTTGGAGTTCCACAGGGTCCTGTGCTGGGTCCAGTATCATTTATCAAACATGCTTCCCTTAGGCAATATTTTACAAGGCTGTTTTCTTGCATTATTTAAGATTTAGGACCTTGCATAATCTAATCAGAAACAATTTGTCTCAGAGTGATACTGAAAAGCTAGTTCACAAATTAATTTGTAGATTGTTTTAAAATTTACCTGAAAAGACATTTGTTAATCCAAAACACTATAAGGAGAGTACTGACAAGGACACGTATATTTCTCCTACATTAGCTTATCTTCATTAAATTACAGTCAAATTTAAAATCATTATCCTTACATACAAAATCTTCAATGATCCCATCATATCTTAAACACCTCCTAGTACCATATTATCCTAACAGAGCACTTTACAGGCTTGCTTATAGTTTTAAAAGTAGAATGGGAGGCAGAGCCTTCAGCTTCCAGGACTCTCTTCTAAGGGAATCAGTTCCTAGTTTGGATTTGGGAGACAGACATCCTCTCTACTTCTAAAAATAGACCAAAAACTTTACTTTTGATAAAGCTTATTGTTAGGGCTGGATCTGAGCCACTACTGCTGCTGTGGGACTTTGTGTGGTGGACTGAGCACTTCTTCTCTCACGTTATTTCACTCCCCACATGTTTACATACCGCTGCAGTGTGTCAGAGTTTTGTCTTCTCTCTCTCTCTCAGCTTGTGTTTTCTCCTGTCTGCCTTTGCTTTTTTTCTTTCCCCTCAGTCAACAACCAGTCACAGCAGATGACTGAGCCCGTTTGTATTGCAGGTTTCTTCCTGTTAAAAGGGAGTTTTTCCTTCACAGCTTCACAAAGTGCTTACTCGTAGGATTTTATGTTGGGTTTTCTCCAGAAATTTGTATAGTCTCTTCCTCCTATACAAAATGCATTGAGGTGACAGTTGTTGCAATTTAGTGTTATATAAATAAACTTGAATTAAATGAAAAAATCTGAATTGGACAGGAATTGTAGACATGTCTCACATGTTAACTGTGGAGGACTTTAACCTTAGTATTCTTCACTTTTTCTCAGTAACATCAAACACAGTATGCTTCTCTGTCTTTATATGTACACTTTTGTACATACATGTACACGTTTGTCACGTTAGCAAATGATTGACTTTTTTCTTGCACTCAAACTGGATTTGCATCCTCCACAAAGTATTTGCAGTATTTGTGCTTCCTTTCAGTAGTTTGGTTGCGATTTGCATCTTTTAGTCTGGACTTTATAAACCCAGCCTATCTACATCACGCATCACACAAAAGACCTGCATTAAATATCAAATATTAAAATAAGCAGCTGTTACATAGTATCGATGGAAACTTTAGTGCTGTCAGGAAAGGGTTCTGATAAGTACGCATATTACCAGGTAAGGGACAAGTAGAAATTGTATAAATGGCCCCTATTTTGAATTTAAGCTCCTTATAACTCAATGCACAACCATACTTGCAAGCGTGATTGAAATCAAACTTTTTACTGTTTTTAGGTACTGTGTACCTACTCAAAAATTAAAGCTACAATACTATTGGTACTGCATTTTATTTAAAATATAGTTTTAGTGTTTTTCTTCCTGGTTTTGGGATTTTTCCTTTTAAAGATTACATTAAAAATTTAACTTTATGGAAGTTTAGAGATTAACTTGCACATCCTATATAATATTTTTAGAAAATAATTTTCCTTTTTATAGTGTATTGATGAAGTTTTATTTTCTTTGGAATCTTGCAAAAATGAAGGGAACTACAATCAAACCTACATGTTACTCCTTGGTGACCCATCGTAGTTCACTCTTGGCGTTTTGTATCTCTGAAAGGTTAACAGCAGGCCCAGGTAGCTTCACTGCTCCTGGCAATTTCTTCTCCTCTGGTGACTGGGCTGCAGCGCTTGGAGGTGAAGGATCCTGATTTAAAAAAATAAATTGTGTGTGAGGTGATGGCAGCATTGCTTTTACCTATATTTAAAGAGAAACTTCATCATCTTATAAAGGGACAGATTGCAATGGAAGCTGCTGCTTAAGATGCCTATTCATAACAATGTGAGCTTTTAGGAAAGGCCTTAAAGAGACAGCAGCAAAAACTACCTGTGTCCGCTAGAGTATAAACTGAAGAGCCTCATAGAAGGCCAATATAAGATAAGTAAAATAAGAATAAAAAGGTGTAGCTAGAAAGTAGCTTTCTAGTTCCTTTTTAATGTCAATTAAATGCAGTTCTCAGGAAATTAATTTTGTAGTTTTTTGTTATATCTTATATTATACTATATTGTGTTATAAAGTGATCACAAAATAAAATCTGCTTAGAATAAGTAAACAAAGTTAAGGAAATGTTTCTTTTATTGCCATGCCACACACTACAGCATTTATAGCCCAAGTTAATTTGCAAAGCTATTCCCTAGATTGGCCTTTTAAATATGTAAAACTCAGCAACACATACACAGTAGTTAGTAAGAAATGCTAATTGTACAATAAAAGCTTACATTAGAAGCACAAAAGTGGAATAGAGCCAAACTAGGAAATGTCTGAGTTTATTTTTTTCGTTTTCAAGACGATATTAGCATACATTTGTATCCATATTCAGCTCATTTGGGTCAGGAAAATTCAAGTTGTAAATATATGCAGATCCCTGAGGTGGTCATGCGTATGTTGAATTTACAATTTAAATGTGACCACATTGTGGGTGGGGGGGGGGGGGGGGAAGCATCAGCTCCACAAGCTGGCACAAGCTGTGTCTGTCTTGCCCACTGGCATTAAGGTGTGGGTAGAGTGGGGATGAGGAAAATGCAGACCAGTGGACTGGGTGTGAAATGTGTTATCTCACCTCTTCTGTTTCTACTGTGTCCTCTCTCCTCTTGACAGGATGTCCCGCCCCTGGACGCAGAGCTCCCATCGGGATGTTCAAATTAGCCTGAATGACAGCAAAAACAGCCAATGAGACCCTTTCAACACTTGATACTCAACTGTCTGCGGTGTGTGTGTGTGTGTGTGTGTGTGTGTGTGTGCGCGTGTTCAGGCTTCTGCTGTTTCCTCAAAACCCAATGTTTTGATTATGACCACTGCTTCCTTGTTATCATCATGTCCCTAAAAAGAGACTTGTGTTTTTATGAAAATTGGGAGAGACATGCTTAAACATAGACAGACAGACAGACAGACACACACGCACACACACACACACACAAACATACACACACACACACAGATAAGAACGATCTACCTGCTAACTCGATGTTCTACTGCTGCCTGCCCCAACGTCCAACCACCTGGATTTGATGTGTTTTGTATTTGTACTGTAATGTATTGTATATAAGCTCACATTGTACAGCTGTACAGAGTGAGAGTGTGATGTGTGTTAACGATGTCTGTGGATGTTGTTCTATGAAAGAGTTATATATTTTACAGACGTTAAGGTTTTGAGATTGGTGAGGGAAGGTAAATCGCCTCATTCGCAGCATGTTTGCTGATATGTTTGTATCACTGTAACGTTGCTTTGGCTGGAATCGTTTGTTGTCTTTATGCTTGGCGTGCCGTCAGCATTCATGTCCTTGCACACCACTGGCACAACCCAAAGATTAAAGGAATATTTCACCCCAGAATGAAAATTCAGTCATTGCGCTTCAAAATCCATTTTCAAGAAAACAAAACCACATGCTGTAATTCAATCTGAGCCTCCCATGCATAGGAAGAAAATGTTTATTGCAGCTCAGGCTTTTATTTTTCCACCAGCCATTAAAAGATCATGAACTTTGAGAGCAAACCAGTAGATTTACCTGATTTATTTGGATACGAAAATGCCCAGTTGATCCCCATAAACCATCTCAGTTTCAGTTTATCTTTGTAGTTATGTAGTTTTGTTTATGTATTTGACAACAATAATTTTAAATGTCCACTAGTATCAGCTTTTCCCCCCTGACTTCCTGTGACAGTAAACTTAACAGCTTTAGACATTTGGGCAAAGCAGACCAAGCATACACATCTCAGTAACCTGATTTTCTCTCAAATTTTTAAAGAAAAACAACAAAACTATTAAAACTATTAATGATTCAAGTAAGTTACTCCCAGTAATTTGACGAAAGAAAGTAATATAACATGAAGTGACATAAAGTCAGCCAACTAGACTGAGCTCCTACATAACATGGGGACTGAAATTTTAAGGCATTTGCCACATTTGGCCAGCTGGAAAATCATTATAGAAACTCATGTTTAACTTTTACGATTAATGAATTGAGGTTTAGATAAACATGAATTAAATATTTATCTGATTGCAAAGTTAAGTATACAGAGTTCTAAGTTTAGAAAACATGTGATTTGGCATGTTCTCTTTTGTTCAATACCTCTTCAGTACAGCACAGAAACACATGCAAGATATAATATAACACTTAAACAGCTGATTAAGAGGTTAAGTCTGTGTTTTAACCTCATATGTTTCCCCTTGCATGTACAAGTCTTTCATTCATTCCTCATAAAGTTTAGATCCAAGATATTTTCTACTCATCATTTTAATAATTCTAATAGTCTTAGCAATAACCAGGCAAGAAAACACTGGTAAATTCCACATTTTGTAGGGGCACAGCTGTTGCATAAAGTAGAGTGTATGTGTGAACTTTCGCCAAACAGCTTATGCAACACACGTCAGACCATTTTTTATCTAAATAACAGCACCAACGCTCCAAACCTCTACTTATTTATCACCATTAACCTTGTTGCTAACCACATCCACATATACAGTATGTGAAGTAGAAGTGTGAGAGAAGCTGTCTGAGACGATACCCTATAAAGTCAACACTAGCTGTGAGTCTGGGAAGAGGCTGAGACTGAACTACAGTATACCTCCGCATTTTGATTGATTCTGTTAATGTTTTTTGAAGGTGAACTAATCCTTTAAGCTTGCCTGCTGACTAGCTGTTGTTATAACTTTATGTGAACATGAAAGGAAAGCCTAGATAAGAAGAAAGACCTCAGTATCTGACAGGTAAATGGAAGAAAAACAGACTCACAGACTAATCCTGTTGAGAGAAAAACAAACAAACATACAAATAAGCTCAATAGCCAGACTTCTTGTTACTTCCACATTGTAGTACCATTATGTCTGTATTATATAGGAATATGTTAAACTGAATTACCAAGCCGAGTTTAAGACTTGAACTACAGATTTGATTTAATTTACTTGACTGTCAACTGTTTTCAAAAGCTTAACAACTGAATTCCCTCAGACAGCCTCTGGTTTCCATTTCTTGCGTATGTGTTTTTAAAGTTGCTTTCTTAGTCAAACTGTTGCTGCTCTCTGAAGCAGCTGTAAACAGAGCCTGTTGTGAAAACCTGCTTTTACTGATGCTCAGCTGACTTAGTACTTTACCCCTATAATATTCTCGCATTTATGCTGGCCTTTCTGATTCCACATCATCTTCTTCCTTTTACATGGTTGCTAATGCTCCTGAATCTCTGGCAACCCGTGAGGTTGAAATATTAGGGCAACATGGAAAACGAAGGTGCCAAAGCCACTTGAGGGTGGCTTCAAAGGTGATTCATTCCCTCATAGAGTTACATGTTTAACATGGTCAACTTTAGAGCACTAATAAACATTTGCACCCTGGTATAGAAAACTCCTGTAGTGTTTTGGGTCTTTCGAGCTAATTCATCCATTCATAAGAGCTGTACAGAGTTTTTTTATTTGTTTGTTTCTTTTTTCAAGTAATTCTAATATTACAGGTATAGGTAGCATGCCAGTCATAGATAGGCAACCAGATGCTTTCTGCAAGGCTGATCTCCATTAATTTAAGTCATGACAAGGACCTGTCCACTTTATTAGTGTTGTCGGTGCCTTCAAAGCATTTTAATTTAATAATGTGGTCCACTGTGTGCGGTACAACAAATCTGTTTGGTGAGTGAAATCTTAGTACTTATTAGTCTTTTATTTAACAATAATTAGCAGGTAAGTATGTCTGTGTACAGCTTATGAGGGAAGTTTGCTAATCAGAATCAGAATACTTTATTGATTTTGATTTTATTGATTTTTTGAGGCATTTTGTAATATAGATATCTAACAAATATTATGGTTTGCTATGTGGTTTATCTATTAATGGCCAATTACAAAAATGTCTTTGTCCCACTTTTTGTTAAGTTAAATTCTAGTGCTATATTTGTATTTTACTTGTATGCACCAATACAGCCTATGGTTGCAGCTTGAAGGGTGCAAATGTTTCTCTGTAACCATGTCTACCAAGGCATTTGTCATTATCACGCTTATTCTGTAACAATGCAAAATTTCCCTATGGGTTCATTTTAAATGTCTTTATTCAAAAAAACACAGAACATGTTTAATTTACAACCTTTTATCCTTATTTGCAAACTGATTTTGACTACATTGACTTTGTATAACCATCATCTTTACATGACTATCGTCCATGCATGTGTTGGCTCTTCCCAAGATCTTTGTTCCTTGACATTGAATTGGCAACAGGTTGCAAATAGACATCCTGAAAGTTCTAGACTTGTCTTACAGACTAAGAGGAGGCTAAGGACAAAAGTTTAATTTAAAAAAAAACCACCTAAATGCAGAAAATCATCATCTGATGGAATATTAAAGGGTATTTAGGCAATAATTAATAAATGGAAAACAATAGCTGTCTGCAACCACCTTTTGAAAATGTTTGAAGCTAAAGCAATTAAAAGATTTGTTATTGATGAGCTAAAACGTGCAAAGCTGCTGACACTGAAGTATAAAGAGGTTTTTATCATCCAAACATTTATAATGTGAAATCGCATTGCTTTTTTTCTTTGTGATAAAGTGATGATGGACTCTTTGGTGGAAACTGAACTGTGAACCTCATGGTTGTACTGTTAATAAAAAAAGAAACTCTGTTCTGATGCCTATCCCATGGTTAGACGTGAAAATGAGCACAATGAGAAGTGAGCTGAGGGAGGAAACACACAGAAAGCCACCAACACAAAGAAACTGCTCTGCATATGTTCGCCTTGCTAAAACCCTGCACTAACAACGCCTTGATAATGTATATGCACAGTTTAAACTCAGCATTTGCCTTCGTGAATAAATACTTTAATGTGGAAACCTGAATTTGTCTTTATTGAGGAGCAGGAAGAGTTACTGTGCATTTCAGTTGTCTTCTATTCTGCCTTTACTTTTGTAAAGTTAATATCATGCAGGAGGTAACACACAACCTTTTGAAGACACATCCACCTTACTGTGCATACAGATGGAAAAAAACAAACTTTTACCTGAAGGGCCTTAACGTTGGTCGAAGGTTTGGACATAATCCCCCTGGTGAGTCCGCTGACCTGCAGGAAGCATAGATCACAGACATTCAGGTGTGTTGGATCTTTGTTCTGTGTACTTGTGAGCGTGTGTATGCATGTTGGGGGCACTGGTACTCAGTTCCTGTGGTTTTCACGGCCTGGGATACCATTTCAGTTGCTTAGCGACTCTTGGGGAGTTAAGCAGGCAGAGGAACTGTTCTCTGAATCATTCATGAGAGGGAGACAGAGTGACTGCCAGTATAAAAGTACCTCAATTTCACTTTTGGGATGACTTTTGGATTGATGTAAAGGTAAAATAGAAAAAAAAGGCAAAATAGAAAAATTTCTACTACTACTGTCAAATTTTTTCTTGGATTCTGTAGTTTGGTAATGTAACACGGTACACAGCAGTGTGAATGATAAACGTCACTTTTGTACAGTTTTTATTGCTATAAAGTTGTAGCTGAAGAGGGAAACTCTTCAAAATTCCAGTGTGCTGCTTCACCACCTTTACTGCTATGAACTTTTTTCAGCCAAATGTATTTATATCACAACACGAGCAGAACCTACGACAGAAACAGCTGTTTTACCGGGGCGAGCAAGGCACGTATTGGTTATTTAGTGCAATCTAAAAATAGACATCAATTAAAGTGTAGGAAATTGAAAGCAATCTTGCTCCTTTCATCTCAAACAATGTTGTGTGTTATAAGCTTATCTTATTGTGTGTTTCCACTATCTTTTCAATTACTGCCATGTGTGGACATAGCTGTCACTGCGTCTTTAGTGGCTGGATTAACTCTAACTCATTCTTACAGTCAAGAAAGCTGCACCCCACTTACAAACCAAAAATTCCCATTGGTGCCACCAAATTGTTTGCGAAGTGGTAAAGCCAATGTGTGACCCACTTGACACTGCGACATAGACTGTAATATAGAGTGGTAAGTTTAGGTAAGAGTAGTGAGTAATATAAAAAACTAACCAGCACCTACCAGTTTTAATATAAAATTCTTTATTAATATAAAAATTGAAATAAAAATCACTTTTATATAAATGAATAAAAATATGGAAATATGAAATTGTACACATGGAGTAATTTCAAATTGAATCTTTATTACTGCAACCCATACAGTACCGTCCTGGCCCATTAGGGGCTGACATTTTTGGAATCTCTGCTCTAGGACATGGACATCTTCATGGACATGTCCATGTCCTGTTAAAAAGGATTAACCAAAAGAAAATGCTAAAAACAATGTATGTCTATATCCTAATCAGTTAAACTGAAATTAAGACAAATCAAAAAGTCTAAAAGGAAGAAAATAGCCTGAATGTAGTTAACACTAGCAGTGGGTTTTTATCCCATGTAGGTCAGAGTCTATATGCTTGTACTGAACGAGGTTATGCTCCTGTCTAGTAGTTAGGGCCGCTTTGGAGTAAATGGATGCATATCTATCAGCAGCATAGACAGTTGCAAGTAGTGATGGTCTGACTGTGTAACCTTCCACTACAATAGTGCTGTACTTTGATGTCATTACTTATTCACAAACCAGTATTATTTGTTCACTAATAATTGGTTCACTAATATCTCACGTCCTCCAAAGTTGACTGACTCCTATAAGAAAAAACAGAGAAGTCACTAAAGCCTGTTTAGATGGGGTGAAACTGAGCACTCTGGTAATCTAGGAAGTGAAGCGTACTAGCGCATGTTTAATGTTGTATAAGGGAGTATGTTAACCCAGATGATGGTTTTCCAAACCAAATATGGTTGAGATTAGAAGTAAGCTAAACCAAAATTTCTTAACCCAACCAAACAGCAATTAAAAATAAAACTTTAGTCTCCTTGTCAAAGGTCAAAAATCTGTCTTTGTTTCCTCCACCTAACAATCATTCGTTCTTGAAGTAGAAACACGTCTGTGTGTCTTTTAAGGATCACTTACATGGGTCTTTTCAAATGGAACAAAAGTGTCTCTCACCACTTTGCAGTTATTTTTTACTTGCTCCCCTCCTTTTAACTATAAATAAACTACAAATCCACTCCAAGCAACAAGTGGTTAACTATCATTAAAGTTTCCACGGCCTATTTATCTTATCTCCTAGTAGCTACGAGGGCCAGATGTCGACTGGTTTCTCCAATGTCCTTGGTACAACAAAACGAAAGAAGGAAAAAGCTTTTCTGCCCTTGTGAGTAAAAACATGGACCCCGCTGAAATACACAGTACACGCATTTCCACTACGTGATGATATTAATGTTGGCTGCCCGTAGCAGCCGCCTCAGTGACGCCACACTGCAGAGTCTGAAAAGCCCTTTCACTTTGCACACTCATGTCTGTCATGCAACGAGGCAAAGAGGCACAGGTGAATATATTATTTATGCTTTCAGGTTTTTTAAACCAGATGCAACACAGTGGTATGCCAGTTTATTTCATGAAACCTGTGAAAAAGTCTGTATGCCTGCATGTTTTTGCTTGAACATCAATAAAACTTTAAAGAGGTGCAGCTGTGCATATAGGTTTGTCTCACTTTGATTACAGATATGAAACACAAGAACAGTTTCAAACTCATGTGTGAAATACCAACATAAATAATGCATAAAACAATTCATTCTAACTTTAAATAAAATTCTTTCCTTTCTTGCCAAGAGTGTAACAGAAAGATCAAAGCCGCTCCTAAATCTGTACGCTTAATATTTAATAGGAGATGATTGGCTTAGCATAAAGTCTGATTCTGCAAAGTGAAAACATTTTGAGGTTTCATGGACTTTAGACTTTCATGGCTGGAAACCTAAGAATTTCCAGTGATTGCTAAGGTAGGCTGACCTTGGGACACTGACACTGTATCTTGCATCCCATTCAAATCCTTCAAATCCTCCTCTTTCTCCAAATAATGAATCACATAAGGTCATTTTATTTCCCAAGTTGCTGGCTGTTGATTTATTAAGAATAAATGCAGTACATCAATTGCTGAATAACCAAACTCAATAAAGAATTTGGCTTAAATTTTTCCCTGCCATACTCTGAGTTCTCCTTAGAAACTTACATAATAATCCTTTTAAAAGCCACAGAAAGCTGAATGACTTTGACAGTAATGCCATCAACTGTCATGCCAATAAAAACACAGCACATAGACATAACATTATGTAAAGGAGACTGAACTTACCAGTCGATGAAACAACTCTTTCTTCTGATGCTTGCTTTTTTACACCCACTGCTCTTGTTTATTTGACTCCTCACGCACTATTTGCCTGTCTTCTCTCCATCTCTTTCTCTTCCTTTCTTTTCTCTCCTTCTCCCTCTCCCTCTTTCACGCTCACTAGCTCTCTCTCTCTTTGCCTTGTAAGTGGTAGGAGGATTCCTCTCATATCTGGGATTTGTTCTCACTATAAATAGACGAGTGATACACAGAAGGGACCTGCTTTCTATCTATGCTCACATGGACACACACAGCGACGGACCAAAACACAGTCAAACAGACGCACTGAGCACTGGAAACAGCTTAATTTGCATAGATTTTAAAGGGTTCTTTTTTTAAAACTACATTTACAAGATTAGTCAGGAGCAACAAAACACATTTAACTCCAAGACCATAGTGACTTTAACACTTTTTACATGTATTAATTCATAATCCACACTCATTTTAAAACTCTTCAAATAAGATCCAAAAGTTTTTAAATTTTTTAAATGCAGACCACTGAAATGCAGCACCGTCTGCATATATGATGTTTACATATTTTTAAGCTACAGTGAGATCTTTGTAAACTTAAAAAAGATGATTTTTCTCGTACCTGACTGGGCCAAACACCATTTAAAAATCTGATGCTTTAACCATGAACCAATCAAACACAATGTTGCCAGCTTCTGTTATGGCTGCTTTTATGATATTTGCTGATGCAAACATTTACTTAAGTTATATTTACAGGGAAATAATGCGAAATAGATTCAGGGCATTTCAGCATGAACCAGAAGCTCTCATATATTGTAATGTTCTGATTGACAAAAAATAAGGGACTCACGTTAGGATCAAACTTAATTTTTAAAAATTACGATCCAGCTTGTCTGCCAATGTAATTCAATCTCATTCAGCAATATTTATGATGACTTGATCCCTAATTTCAAATTGCTTTTAAGGTTTTAAACAATTGCAGAAAAATGCTCCAGTTAAGAATGAACCATGAAACTGTCTGCTAGATTATCGGATGTTCATTCGTTCATAATGAGAAGTGAGGTCACTGATTTAAGCATTTGGATTTTTTTTAATCTACTCATGTAGCAAAATGTTCCAAAGAGTAAAATAATTTCACTGCAGCTTCATTCAGAAAATAAAACATTTTACTCATGAAACTCAAATCTATCTGTTTATATGGCATTCAGAGATGAGATGCATGGTAATTTTTAGCTCTTCATCAAACCCTGACACTTGAGTCCCGAAAACACCCTTTCCTAATCTCAGTGACTAAAATGGGACTGGCCTATTTCTACCCCGACGCACACAAACACACAGAAAGAAGCAGTCATGCTGGTATATCTGCGTTTATACACTGATGTACAACCAGAAGCCCAGAGGAGACCTGTGATCCCACAGAGTTAAAGGTGCGCATGTGGCTATGAATGAGTGTGTGCTTTCTTACCTCCTGGTGTGCGTAGCTGCTCTGCCTTGCCTGTGCGCTCTCTGAGGTCCTCTTCGGCTACCTGACCTGTTTCCGCTTGTCCTGATTGGCTTGCGAGACAGAAAACTCCTCCCAGAGTGGAACCCGACCCAGCATCAGAGAAGTAAAATGAGTTTCAGCCTCTGTGCGTCTGTGTGTGTGTTTGTCTTTATTACATTGTGGGGACAAGGACCTGTTAGCACAGTCATGGGGTGGGAACCAGAATAAGTATGGGGACCAAAGAAAATAACTTTTATATTTAATCAAATTTTTTAATTACAAAATACCTGACAAGTTCCCAGAATGCGGTTTCTAGTCTGGTCTAATTTTTCAGTGCTTTACAACCAGCAGAAAAGTTAGATCCCACGATGCAAAGACAAGGATAGGTGTGTGTGTGTGTGTGTGTGTGTGTGTGTCCGTGTGTGTGTGTGTCCGTGTGTGTGTTTATGTGTGTGCACTTCTGTATGTTTGAAGTCATTATGACACATTCAACCTACCTTTCTCTCTGGATGTGTTCTTCAAATGAGGCTGTTCACATTTATTGCAGCAAAGCACAGCGATCGTCAGGCTTGTTACACTGACCTGTTGTGTCCCTGGGTAGTAAAATGAAGAGGCTCAAACTGAAAGCTTGTTATATGTTTCAAACTATGCAAATGCAACCCACACACACAGGTCTCAACTGTTGGGAAGGACCGTCCTGGTCTATTATAGATAAACACTTTCATCACTGAATGTGTTTATTGTGTTGTTGCAGAGATCGGGTTGGTGGAGCCCAGAGGAGGGAAAATCCAAGGCATAACATTTCTCGACATGATCTGATTAATTGCAAATTGGCTGTATAAAGTACAAAGATCAAACATGACTGAATCTTGTGGTGCAGGAGAAAGTCAAAGAACTTTTTATGGATATGTAACGATGAGGTTTTTGTCAAGTTGTTTTTTCTGCCTTGATAGAGCAGTCTGTAAAAAGTTCTACAGTATTGTGAAAAAGAAAGTAGACCTAAAGGATTTAAAAGCTTGCAGAGAATTTTGGCCCACTAGTTTTTACAGTGTTGTTTCAGTTGATTGGGGTTTGTTGGGATTTGTTTATGCACAACTCTCTTAATAGTCACCACAGCATTTCATTCGGGTTGTATTCTGAACTTTGACTGAGCCACTGGAACACCTCGATTCTTTTCTTTCTCAGCCATTCTGTTATAGGTTTGCTGCTATGCTTCGGGACTGTTGAACTGTTGCATGAACCAGTTTCAGCCAAGCTGTGCCAGCAGTACTGCTACAGCTTGGCACATTTGAGTCTAGAATACATTAATTTTCGATTCAGTTGGTACAAGATGCCCAGTTCCTTTGGTTGAGACAAAACCCCGTATCATCACCCTTCCACAACTGTGCTTGTCAGATGAGGCGGTCGTGCTGATATACTGTGTTTGGTTTTCACCAAACGTGGTGCTGTGCATTATGGAAAAATATCTCCACTTCATTCAAAGGACATTTGAAATCTGGTGGTTTGTTGTAAACACAACCTTGCAACCAAGTCGTGCAGGTTTGTTATTTTTCAAAGTTCTTCTGCTTTTATAGATGTGCTTAAACTTGCTGATGATCAGTTAATCGAATGCATTTGATTAGCAGCTTCTGGCTGCTACTTACACACTCAATTCCTCTGGATTGTACTTAGTTTTCCAAAGAACTGCATGGAGTCCTGAGAAAATATTCTTTTGCACAAATCTATAATTGAAAGACTTTGAGTATTATTATAGAAAAAACAACTAGTAGCAGAGCACTGGGGTCATATTTCCTTTTTGTGTTGTAATTTTAGTTTCTGGATTTTTTATCTTGGAGCTGGTCCAGCCAGTCACTAGTCGCAAGTCCCTCACTTTTAAACTTTTGACCAGCCACATGCTTATGAAGGCCATTAAGCTCAACACGGCAATATAAAAGCAAGATGGCACACACTGAAACCCCCCCCCCCCCCCTCCCCGAAGATAACTGAAAAAACAAACAAGCAAACTCTACAGGTGGTAACTGCAGCATCTAATAGATATTCAATGTATTGCATAGAGCTAATTGTATTTGGGTGTTGCTTTTGGCTTTTGGTTATAAATGTATCATGAAGGAAGTGAGAAGGTGTGGCTAATGTGCTCATTTGTTTTGGTCTGTGCTGTGGCTCTGAAGTTGTTTATGCTGTATATCACCTTTAAAACAAAGAAAACCTGTGGAAAAGTATCATCATTCAATAATGGGAATACTGTAGAGCTCAATCAATCATTCATTTCACCTGAACAAAAACCCCATCAAATATGTTCTTTTTTTTTTCTCCATTGAAAACATTTACCTTGTTGGAAATCCAGAATCATGCTCCCATAATAATACAGACTCTGTTGATAATTTTTTTTAATGGGAAAAGTTTAAATGTTGTTTAAAAGGCATCTGCTAGTCCAGTGTAAGGTTCAAAGTCTGACAATCCAAGGTGACTTAAAGGTGATCGAGTTATTTACATAGTCCTGAGGAATAACCATTTACATATTCCTCAGGACTATGTAAATATCTTCCAAACTAACCTAGAAATGCCAAAAGGAAGTTTATTTCATAGGCAAATAATGAAAAAAGGAGCTTTACAAACAATATAATCTGCCTGTCTGTGGATAAAATAAATACACCATGGTGTGTATAATCGGTATCACTAAGCGCACAACCACAAACTGTTGCCGCAGGGCCTAAAAGGAGATAAATGTGGCTGTGGCAAAGTTTGATATTACTTACTTTAAGAGTAAAACCTCATAAAGGAGGAGGTAAACTGAAATTGGGGTTTAACCTTTTAGAGGGGGGTTTATTGCACCCAAATAGACAGTTTTCATCTGCAGCTGTGTCCTCATTAAGCTCAAATAACACAGTTATTCTGAAAGGCTGAAGGCTCTGTAGGAACTGATGTACAGCAACATGTTGGCCTTTATCCACAAGCAGTTTTATGTTCCCTTGGCCACATTTATGGCTTAATGAGTCAGACTGGGAGCTTATTTTCTTGTTGCGCCTGACTCTGGCAATCCACATTTATTGGTTTCCTTTTACCCCCATTGACCTTTTGGCAGGATGAAATCTAATATCCAAAAACAAACTTTCATTTTTGTGTCTGCAGCTGAGCCAACTGATTATGCAATTCTCCATTTTTAGGGTTACAGCTCTGTGCCCTATATATAGTAAGCACTGGGACAATCCACTGTGAATTGTTTTTTTTGTTTTTTTTTTAATTTACATTTAAAAAATTCTCTCTATCAATTTCTGCCATTTAATTTATTTCTTTTTATATGTAATTTCTATAATTATATTTTTTACTTCTTTACTAGTATTTAGAATTTGTGAATTTTTAAAAATACTTTTTATTTTTTACTGCAAATGTAATTATTTTTGTTTTAATTTTTTAAATTAGAAATTTGTAAAAACTACCCAAAATGAAAAGTGAGATGCTGCAGTTGAACACCTGATGGCGCAATATTGGCAGGGACAAAAGAAAGTGTCGAAGAAGAAGAAGAAGAAGAAGCCGGAGTTTTGTCGCGCAGTGCTGACACTCCTTCCGATTCACGGCATTCGTGAAATCAAACCTTTCTGTTTGCAGTTCACCGTAAGTGACGGCATTTTATGGCAGCGTTGGACGCTAATGACGGCGGCCAGCTGCGTGACAAACGGCGGGCAGAGAGAGTGATGAAGGCGGCGCGGTGTGGAGTCCTGTAACGGCTGCACCATGATCCCCGTGTCCCTGCTGGTGTTTGTGATGGCAGGCTGGTGTGCTGTCTATCTGGCGGACACGCTGCTCAGGGTGAATATTTGCCTTTTTGTTTTTCTTCCTGCTCAGCAGTCTGTCAGCTAACGCACGTGAATGGATTTAACCATTAGAAGGTTTGAGCTGTGGGCACTCGTGTAAACAGGCCAGAGCAGCCCTGGAACCGCTGGAAACCCCGCTATTAAACACATTACGGCCATTACTTCACAATGTCTGTCCATGAGATGCGTTTAATGCTTAAAGTGAGCAGAAAATGTGGGAAATATAAGACCCTGTCTATCTTTAAATGCTATCAGAGTAAACTATAAGCGAGTACCTGCAGTAGTGTAGAGTATAACTCAGGATTTCCATGTATCCTGGAAAACCTGGCAACCTAGAGATCTGCTCTCTAACCCTTAAAATTTCGTGGAATTACAAAGCAAAACACAAGTAAACAAGGAAGAAGAGAGTCCAAAGGTGCAGCGCAAAAAGATATTAAAATCAGGTACAAACAAAGAGGAAAGTGCCATTCACAATAAAAACAGCAGGGGATAATTATACAGTGGGGCAAAAAAGTATTTAGTCAGCCACCGATTGTGCAAGTTCCCCCACTTAAAATGATGACAGAGGTCAGTAATTTGCACCAGAGGTACACTTCAACTGTGAGAGACAGAATGTGAAAAAAAAATCCATGAATCCACATGGTAGGATTTGTAAAGAATTTATTCGTAAATTAGGGTGGAAAATAAGTATTTGGTCACCTCAAACAAGGAAAATCTCTGGCTCTCACAGACCTGTAACGTCTTCTGTAAGAAGCTTTTCTGTCCCCCACTCGTTACCTGTATGAATGGCACCTGTTTGAACTCATCATCTGTATAAAAGACACCTGTCCACAGCCTCAAACAGTCAGACTCCAAAGAGCTTTTGAAGGACACCAGGAAAAGTATTGTAGACCTGCACCAGACTGGGAAGAGTGAATCTACAATAGGCAAGCAGCTTGGTGTGAAAAAATCAACTGTGGGAGCAATCATCAGAAAATGGAAGACACACAAGACCACTGATAATCTCCCTCGATCTGGGGCTCCACGCAAGATCTCATCCCGTGGGGTCAAAATGATCATGAGAACGGTGAGCAAAGATCCCAGAACCACACGGGGGGACCTGGTGAATGACCTGCAGAGAGCTGGGACCAAAGTAACAAAGGTCACCATCAGTAACACACTACAACGGCAGGGAATCAAATCCCGCAGTGCCAGACGTGTTCCGCTGCTGAAGCCAGTGCATGTCCAGGCCCGTCTGAAGTTTGCCAGAGAGCACATGGATGATACAGCAGAGGATTGGGAGAATGTCATGTGGTCAGATGAAACCAAAGTAGAACTTTTTGGTATAAACTCAACTCGTCGTGTTTGGAGGAAGAAGAATACTGAGTTGCATCCCAAGAACACCATACCTACTGTGAAGCATGGGGGTGGAAACATCATGCTATGGGGCTGTTTTTCTGCCAAGGGGACAGGACGACTGATCCGTGTTAAGGACAGCATGAATGGGGCCATGTATCGTGAGATTTTGAGCCAAAACCTCCTTCCATCAGTGAGAACTTTGAAGATGAAACGAGGCTGGGTCTTCCAACATGACAATGATCCAAAACACACCGCCCGGGCAACAAAGCAGTGGCTCCGTAAGAAGCATTTGAAAGTCCTGGAGTGGCCTAGCCAGTCTCCAGACCTCAACCCCATAGAAAATCTGTGGCGGGAGTTGAAAGTCCGTGTTGCTCGGCGACAGCCCCAAAACATCACTGCTCTCGAGAAGATCTGCATGGAGGAATGGGCCAAAATACCAGCTACTGTGTGTGCAAACCTGGTAAAGACCTATAGTAAGCGTTTGACCTCTGTTATTGCCAACAAAGGTTATGTTACAAAGTATTGAGTTGTATTTTTGTTATTGACCAAATACTTATTTTCCACCCTGATTTACGAATAAATTCTTTACAAATCCTACCATGTGGATTCATGGATTTTTTTTTTTTCACATTCTGTCTCTCACAGTTGAAGTGTACCTCTGGTGCAAATTACTGACCTCTGTCATCATTTTAGGTGGGGGAACTTGCACAATCGGTGGCTGACTAAATACTTTTTTGCCCCACTGTAGCATTATTAGTGTGGAAGCACATTCAAGGATTAGTGAGAAAAAAGAAAGAAAATTTGTTATTAACCTATTTTTTTTAAAACTGAGACATCCATCAGGGCATCCGTCCACTTATTAGTTTTCATTAACTGGCTATCCTAATTAGTGTTGCAGGCCTGCTGGATCCTATCCCAGCTATTAGTCATATATTTCGACTTCAAAAAACTATAACTGGGTGAGCAAAATTGAATTTATTTAGGATTTTCTTGACTCGACACGGGGTTTGGTTAAATGACCCTTAGCAAGTTGCAGTTGAATCAGACACTTTTGCTAGCCAAAAGTATATCCCCATGTAAAAACATGTAACATCTTGTCAGACCTAAAGATACAGAGGAGCCAGTGAATGAGGCTTGTAATATCAACATCTGCTCAATTTCAGCTGCATTTTGAACAGTGTACAGATGAGTTAATGAAGACTTTGAAAGCCTTTAAATATCACTGCAAAATCAATTTTAATGTTCAGTGGAGTTTAAATCCCAGTTTCAGATTTGAGAAGCCTTCGTTTTATTTATAAAACATAAAAACCTTATTTCCTACCAAGTTAGAGGCAGTCTGCGGCCTCATTTCTGAGCTGTTTTGTGTGTAAACTATTTCAGTCGGTCCTCCTCCCTCGACTTTTCCTTTTCTTACAATGATTAAGCATTTGGCTGCTTTTATCATTACATGCATCGGTGGGCAATTTTTAACATTGTAACCCCTTGTAGCTTATATAAAGTTAGAGATGAATAGTGTAAAATTCTCCTTCTGATTGGGGGTTTCAATATGCAGAACCTTTTCTGATTACAGCTTATTGAGGTCCGGACATTGGAAATATGTGAACACTATAAGCTCTTACAGAATAACTCCAGTTAGACGTGCTTTCTAAATGTGGATGTGCTCGTGCGCTGACTTTGTTTCTGTCCTGCAGTCATCGGTGACGCATCGGATCAGCTATGAGTCATGGCTCGCCAGTCGTGGCCTGATGTTGTCTCCTTTTCACGTGAGATGGCAAACCACCATGTTCAACCGACTATTTGCATACTGCGCCCGCATCAACCCCCGGGCTCTTTACATGTGGTACGGTTTCTGTATATATAATCCACTCAGCTGTTCCTGTAGTCTTTCTGAACTTTAATCGAGTGCAGTTAGTGTCAAAAATGGTAGAAAATGTGTATGTTGTGACACACAAGCCTAAACTAACATTTACAAATGTGTACAAATGATTTGATTCAGGTGCTAGTGGAAAACCGGGACATCTGAGCTTCCTCATGTGTTTTTCAAATAAAACAACGTTTTGTTTTTGTTTTTTTTTCCTGAACAAACAGAACAGCCCATCACTCCTCGACTACAAAACATACATTTACAAGTTACAGATACAGTACGCACAATAAATAAGTACATTTGCAAGTTAGTTTATGCTTATGGATCATAACACGCACGTTTGTAAAACATTTTGAGACTAATTTCCCTCTATAAACCTTGTCCACACCTTCAGATTCCTGCTTCCTTCCACTTCAGTTACAATAAAATTATACTTTTTTTTTTCTTGTAAATGAGGCGCTGTGTTACTTTTGACTTTGATACTTGATGGTTTGGCTAAAAGCTTTCCTCAACCTTCCTTCTTCATCATAAAAGCATTTGGCAATTTAATAACATTTCTAAAAACGTCTTTTCTGCAGTAAATGGATTCAGAGAAGCTGTTGACTTACTTTCACGGGACATAATTTGTTTCCTGGAAGAAAAAGACATTTTAGAGGATTACATTTTAATTGCAAACTGAGTCTGCACTGACTTCCTATAACCAGCCGTATGACAACCGAGCCTTAAAAGCTAAAGTCGGCAACAAATGTAAAAAATAAATAGCTTGAGATGTTAGCAGACATCTTTCCTCCTGCAGATGTCCTCTCTCTTTCTAAAGACTAAATGGACAGATAGACATGCATCATACATGCTGAAAGTAAGTCGATTTTTGACTTTTCAGTAAGCAAGTAACATTTACAAAGCACTTCTCAATAACATAACATCACATGGCTCTTCACAGTAAGATGAAGACGATGATGGAAAAAAAATAAAATGGGGATAAAAGCTGGTCTTAAGCTTCCCTTAAAGGTATCAGAAATGTCCACAGACCTCAAAAGCTCCTTTCTTCCTTAACCTGGACTGTGGGACAGCTAGCAGCACTGAACAATAAACTGTAATGTCTTGCTAGTTACATATGGATTTAAAGGCTGACTAATATAGAGGGGCATCTGACTGTCAGAGATTTGAAAGAATTTTGATTTGAATCCTAAGCTTTAATTCGAAGCCAATGTAAAGCCAGGACCATTTAGAGGACGTGATGAGAAGCCTCACAGCAGCATTCTGGACTGTTTGTAGGCGATGAGGTCCGGTCAGGATTTGGTCTGGATTGTAGGATTTAAACTCTACTCTCAAAGGTAAAGGTCCTAACGCTATCTGCGTCTGGTCAAAGAAGTTGTTTTCCCATGACACAGTTTAGGAAGGAACCTGAAGGACAGGCCAGTTTTTACATGTTTGTTTTATTGATTCATATTTTTTATGCTAACACCCCCAAACTTTTGGATTTATAGTAGATGACTTGTAGTAGTGACTGTTTTTAAAAATAATACTCTTAGTGTGGAACTGACTTGGTGTGGCATTTCTGAGTTTCTCAATTCCAGGTGTTTTTCCCGTTGTGTAGCTTTAATAATCTTTAGTTTTTTCACATTTATAAATGTGAAAAAAGTACAGCAAAATTGCACTTGTTGAATTTGCATCCCATCTGTGTTTCCCAGGTTCAACAGTGGTCTGGTGTTTGGCATCGCTGCCATGTTGGGCTCAGTGGTGCTGCTGATAAGGACTCTGCAGCAGACCATCGCTCAGATGACCACAGACAACCCACGGATTGGAGATCCACAGACCCTGCAGGTGGTGGTAGGTTGACTTTAATGTGATTTCTATACATAAGTTACATCAGCTGAATGAAAATGGCAAGTATTCATCAGATTTAAATCTGTAAGCTTTTGTGTCTCTTTTCTGTGTGTAACTGGATAAAAACATCCTTCAGAGTTGATCATAAGCGTGTGAAATTCAAATGTCTGTGCCATGAAAAAAAAAAAAGACCCCTGCTTTTCAGAAGTGTTTCCCTGTTCACTTTTTATTCATTATGGTGTCAAATAACCGTGCATAAATGTGAGCCCTATCCCCAGTGGAGCTCTGTAGGTGATTCATGGGAAGCTATTAGTGGGCCATTTATATCCAAGAAACTACAGCTTATTGCACCAGCAGCATCTGCTCTTATATAACTATCATTAGCTTACAGCTTTAAGCTTTTAAGGTGCTAACTAAAAATAAAGACAAGATGATAGTTTATTCAATTTTAATGAAATTTGCAGATTGTTTCGGTAAAGTTTAATATAAACTCCTTGCTATCTAAAATATAACAGGACACCGGAGTATATTCTCCAGCATCTCACACTTCTGATAATCAGCTGTCTGCTTGACGTTTATTCAGCTGTGTAAAAACTATAACTTTAATCTCAGCCAAACCGATTTACTCAGGAACAAATAAAATACAAAAAAAAAAAAAAAAGCCAAACAACAACATTTTTAATTTATCTAAGTGACTCATATATATTTAACCTGAGTCGCGAAAGACGGCGGTGGGTTTGAAAACAATTTGCCGGGAGTCCGGTGTTCTCACCGCGCTAGTGACCTAGCTATCGAGCTAGTGGGTAACAGACGTCTCCGAAAACGTCGGAGCGCTTTTGAAAATATGTGGTGTCCTGATAAACTGAGCCGATATTTGAGGTTTACACAGCTACATTCTCGCCTGAAAATATGTTAAACGTTTATTTTGTGACCCAGAAAGAATAATAAGAGTAATATTAAAACTAACTAGCTACCGCCATTGTTGGAAACTAAGCTGGGCCGCGCTATGAATTCTGGGACACAGCTTCTTCTTCTTCGGGGTTTAACGGCAGCTGGCATCCTTGTACATGCTGGGCTGCCATCTTTTGTTTCAGTCCGTTATTACACTCTTAAATCCTGCTATTATTCCTGCGTCTTTTGCGATCTTACAAAGCTTCAAACGACACGTCGACTATTAAATCAGTCGTCGACGATTTTGATAGTCGACGTAATTGTGACTAGTCGACAAATCGTGGCAGCCCTAGTGGTGATACAAATTAGAATTTTTTATTTGGGAAGATGTTACACTGTGGTTAAATTGGCTCTTCATTTTTAGGATAAAACTAACCATAAATGCTGATTTTTAACTCTGTGAATTATGTTTTATGTTCGTATCTTAGTCAGTTTCTTTTTTTTTTTTTTTTGTCTCTGGTGTGTCTTTAGGTCCCCGGCGTTAATCTACCCACAAGTCAGCTGGCCTACTTCTTCATCGCCCTGCTGCTCAGTGGAGTAATACATGAGCTGGGCCACGCTGTGGCAGCACTGAGGTAATAACCACACCGCACCACATTGTAGTGTCAACATAGCATCCAGCATGAATCCATCATGATGAAGAGCATTTGTTTTGTTGGTGGATAATATATTAAACTCCAGAAAGGTGAAAGAATACAAAGACTCCAATACTACAAGTGTGTTTGCAAGGAGGACGTTGTAAATGTATGTCAGACTTCTGCTCAAAACGTTTGAAGCCTGGTCTTAAAAGTAGAGAGGACGTCTGTCTCTTGAAGCCAAACTGGGAGCTGGTTCCACAGGAGAGGAGCCTGATTTATAATCTTGTCCCTTGATAACCTTTCGGGATTAAGATAAAGGATTTATCTGAATCAGAGATAAAGGATTGTTAAAGATGGGACAATGTGCCTGCAGACATGAGCCAAATATAGAGCCCTTTGCCTTCTATTCTGCTTTAAGTAGAATGTGTTTCTGCTACTTTAGTATTTAAATTTGACCTTAAAACACCGGTTTGATAAAATTAGAGTGGCTTAGGCTGTCCAGGTACAGTGGAAATTAAATGTGTTTTTTGTATTAATCGGATGTTTTGATGTCAAATTCAAAACCACAAGTTGCTGGTGATTTTGTTTCATTGCGTTGTATTACTTGCTCACTTTGTGTGATTTTGATGAGCCCCAAAAAATCCCTTTAATTCATTCCTGATTTTTATTTCATGGTGCATTGGTTCTGATTACAGTTAATGATTAGGTGGATTGTGCAAATCCAAACTAGAGCTGGGCGATATGAGATTTTTTCATATCACGATATGTTTTTTTCATTTCAGGCGATAACGATATCTATCACGATATAAGCCAAATAACTATATTTGTAAGATTTAAATGTGCCGTTGCTCACAAGTAAAATGTGAAATAATCAGCAGCTTGTTTTTATTTAAATATTTATTTCCCATAATAAGTTCAACAGGGTAGATGTACTTAAGGAACATGAGACTTTTTCAGATAAATAAAGGCAAATATTGCAAACTACACAAAAGGCAGCCGCTAAAGCGTTTAAGTTTCAAAATAGAACAAACGAAACAGACTAAATTGTCAATTCCACTTAGAAACAAAATATTAATTCTAAAAATAAATCTTAGTTTGTTTTACAGAAGAACAGACAAAACTGACTAACTTTTGTCAATATCAAATAAACTGAGAACTAAAAGGAAATTCTCAATCTCTCCTTGTTGTATAGCTTAGCTTTTCAAACAGTATTAACAGTTACTTTAGTCTGACAAAAGCCGAATGACGAATTAGCGCTTCCAGTCAGAGACTGAGGCTACGTCCACACGTACACGGGTATTTTTGAAAACGGAGATTTTCCGTTTTCATTTTAAAAAATAATCCCGTCCACACATAAAGGCAGAAATGAAGGAAAACGCTGCTATGAACATGCCAAAGCAGCAGGTGGCGCTAGATTCCTAACCGTGCAGAAATGTTGGCCAATCAGAAGTCTAGAAGCCTCGGTGGGGGAAAAGTAAACAAAGCTGGGGCATAGAAGCAGAACCGAGTCGTATGTGTGGACGGACAGTAACTGTGTGTATATGTAAGCATTTAAACACTGCAGAGAGTAGAATTAACAGTAACAGTATTGTAGAAATTCATTTCACCGAAACAATAACGTGGCGCACAGTGTGACGCATGCACCAGTTTATTGTATTTCCAGACTTGCTTTCGGCACATTTACAGTGCACGCTACTCTGTTTTTTGTCAGACTTGAAATAGCCGAAATACCTTCACACTACGGAACTTCTATGGCTCTTCCGCTCGACAATCTCTCCGGCATTGGAACCATCATCTGTTTTCTCTTCGGTCACGCTGGGTTGATTTTTCTAGTTGGCACACTCATTTCCTCCATTACCCGCTGGCTGCTTCCCAAACAAACACACGTGCGGCTTGGCACTTGTGCTGTAGTAACAAGTCACGCGACATGACGCTGCGGCTGTGATTGGTTCGGCTCTGCGCTACTTAATTTAGATTGGCTGACCTTTTTTTATTTTTTATTTTATTTTTTTAAGAGGACAAGAGCGGCGAGGTCTATCGCGATAGCTTAATTTCTCTATCGAGTAAAAGTTATATCGCGATACATATCGTTATCGTTCTATCGCCCAGCTCTAATCCAAACTAATGAATTAGTGTGCATAGCACATGGTCCAGATGACCCCTCTGATCTGCTGCATCATCCTATTTTTCACAAAGCCACTGATTTCAGACAAGTGATTTTTAAGTGAGGAGCCTCAAAGACTTCTTTCATGTGGATCCAGTCTGTAAGACTGTGATTAACCTCTGCTGGAGGATTTTTTTTCTCAAAAGGGTTGCACTTATTTTAATACAGGATACAACTTGTGTACAGATAAACGTGAAGGCAGTAGGGGGCTAGGTTCCAAGTACAGTGGTATGTATTTATGACAAATATAGGAAAAGAATTAACATTTGAAAAATATGTACATCCATAAACAGTCAAGTCAGTATCTTGATTCAATCAAACAGGGGTTCAAGGAAGCCAAAAACTAGTAGTTTTTGTAATAGTTTCCACCACACCAAAGGGCAAGCCAAAGATTGTTTTGATTTTTTTTTAAAGGATGTTTATTGTAAATTCTGTTGCACTAAATTAACAATGAATTCTTAACTTTCAGTCCAATATATACTGGGTGTATCAAAAAGAGTTGTTTGATTTCAAAGTGCTGTAATTCTGCAGCTGTTCGCCTGTAACAATCGAAAGATGCGTTGTTACAAAGAGGGGATCCATGAGTTTCATGTGGTTGCTGGACATATGCTGTTTGTCTAGAAAGGGACATGCTGAGCAGTTGTGAAAATTGCAAGTTTTGTATATAAAACATTATATTCAGCCATGTATTTTAAAATGTATTTCAAGGTTCTATGTCTGTTACTTTAACAAATATAGCCTTTTGAAATTGGATGGTTCTTTTTGATGAACCCTGTATATTGCAGTCGTATTTAGTAACCCCAAGTGCTGCTGCACACCTGAGGCGAATAACGTTCCCTTACTGCACATTGGCTCTGCCCTAAGTACACCCCGCTTTAATTACATATCAGTTAATAACCACATAATCTAAAAAAAAAATTAGATTATGAAATTACTAGCAAAATGTTTACTGAGGTCAAATATCCAGTGAGCGCCAGAATAGATTTTCCCATAGCTTCTTATACAAGCCGGCTTCTGCTTGGAGCCAGATGTTTCCCCTTGCTTTCTATTTGAAGGTTTAAGGTACCTCCAAACTTCCCAGAAGCTACATCTATGTTTGCCTCTAAATATTCACAGACACAATAGTGTGTTTGTCTAAATGGTCTCAAGACTTCTTATACGTTTAGTGGAGTCTGGTGTGTCATTTGAGTTCAAGGGCAGCGAAGCCCAGTTTGATCTCACATGAGCTCTGCTCTTTGCCTTTTTCTAGTAGGTGTGCCCTATCTCATGTGCACATCCATGGTATGTCATGTACCCCCTAAAACACCTAATTACAAGCCTTCAAAAAAGAAAAAGCATTCTTACCACATGACTCCCATCAGGAAGTGGTCCAGTCTGTCATATGCTTGTCACCAGTCTATCTACCGTTGAGAGCGTAAATCAAGTCTGCCATTTCTTATGTATCTGTCATACCTTGGATTTTGAAGATTTTCCCTCACTGTGCCCAAAACCTGGAAGCTGCCCAGCGTTGCCCAAGAGCTTCCACCACTTCAGTTGTTGGAGTACCAGCTGTTAACAAAGATTCTCTCTTAGCAGGAGAGTTTACCCTCTGTTAAATTCAAGGACCAAAAATTGGCTTGAACATTTGATTCTAGGTGAAAATTGAATGAATAGTGCAATATTTTGCGCTGTTATTGTAAGTACAGTGTAAGTGCTTTCTTGAAGTGCACTGTTTTCTGTGCATTTGCTGTTCTTTTGTATGTTGTGGGCTTTTGTGGTAAATGGTAAAAGGACTGGGTCTTATATAGTGCTTTTCTACTTCACTTGAGCACTCAAAGTGCTTTATACAGCTTGCCTTGTTCACTTATTCGCACCCATTTATACAAGGACTTTTTTTCTATGCCTTCACACACATGACACTCCAATCAACACATCAGAGAGCAACCTGTGGTTCAATATATTGCCCATGGATACTTTGACATGCAGACTGGATCAAACTACAAAACTGATTAGTAGGTGACCTGCTCTGCCTTCTGAGCTCACCGGTTTTGTGTATACAATTGTAGAGACTGGCCTCAGGGCAAGTTCCTTTGTAGGGTGTCAGACAGGGCTAGACCAGTAAAACCACTTGATAATACGCTGTATGTATAAAGAAATACAAGTACTGTTGGAATATTTTCATTTGTATTGAATCAATCCAATCAATCCGATCCATGATGGCAAGGCTGAAATAAATAAAATGAGTGGGATTCCACTGTCGCTTCTTTCACTTTCTGGTAGTCTGCAAAGAAATATTTCCATCATAGCTGAAAGAAAGCTTTGGCATGGCTCCTTGTCTTCTAGGTCATGATAAAAATCCAAAAATGATGACCTCCTTTATCTTCCTTCTGCTCCGGCCCTCAGGCTGTATGTTTGACACCCCTCATAGAGTCTGTTTCCCTTTAAAATCTAATGTTTCTTTGTTTTTTTTTATTTCTGTTCTCATGCAGGGAGCAAGTGCGAGTGAATGGATTTGGGATGTTTGTGTTCGTAGTTTATCCTGGTGCATTTGTGGACCTCTTCACCACACACCTCAACCTCATATCACCGGCTCAGCAGCTCCGCATCTTCTGTGCCGGTAAGACTTTTTATCCTGAGATGTGCTGATAGCTCCTTACGGCAGCCTGATTGTGTTTCCAGCTATTAATCACAATTATTACAAGCATGTTGTTTTGCCAGCAAAGGTCACTCTGAGGAGTTTATTGCTAAGCAGCAGACAGCTGCATCGCATCAAATCATTTCACTCTGCAATTAAGAAAATTAGAGCTTAATGAATTGAATGGTAAGCTGGCAGTCATTCGCACATGAATGTGACTGATGTCTGCCATCGCAGATCATCAGAGGGAGCTGCTTAAAGCCTGAGTATTTTCTGTGTGTGGTCTGGTTTGGAAGAAAAGTGCAGTTTCATTAGAAAATAGTCAAGTAGTTAGTTTGGAAAATCCCCATGCTGTAAGAATTGCAGTAGAATTGTTATATGAAACATAAATTAAACGTCAAGCAGAGACTTGAACTTGATTTCCAAATTAACACAATGAAAACCAAAAAACAAAACATAATAGATTAACATTAGAAGTTTTTCTGCATACAACTTGTAAGTGTTGCTCTTAATATTCTTGTAAAGCAGAAGTTATGAGAGCAGCATCTTTTGCACTTTGATAATGTATACCCATGCCCCCTTACAGAAAGTATGAAAGGATTATGTGGACTTGTTAAGGCCCTGGTCATACAGGCCTAGAGTCTGGTTGTTGACTGCTTGGTAACCACTGGTTACTAGGGAAAAGTGAGTATTCCCAATTAGTTGCAAGTGGTTGCTGGCAATCTCTGTGAAATAGATTTTTTTTTTTTTAAGCCACAGTCATGCACCAAGAGGCCAATCAGTGAGACTTGGAGTATCCACAGGTCTGTTTGATGAGTGGTTGCTAGAGGTTGCCTGCTGCTGTTAAGTGAAATTGGTCACAAACAGGTATACGGTTGCTAGCAGATTGCTTTGGTTAACTTTAGTTTGTATGAAAGATGCTGACTAGTCTGCAAACACTTGCCAACTACTCTCAACCATTCGCCTTAAAAGTAAAAGTTTATTTAAACGTGTTATTTTCAGTAGAGAGGCGAAACTTTCAATTTGAAGGCAAATGTTCTTAGTTTGCAGTTTGTATCGCACTTTAGTTTTAATACTTCTTTGTAGTAAAGTGTTTGCAGAGGAGTCAGCATCTTCTGTGCAAGCCACAGCAATCTGCAAGCAACCGTATACCTGTTTGTGACCAGTGTCACCCAATGACAGCAAGCCAACCTCCAGCAGCCACTCATCCACCTCGTTGTTGACTGGTGTCTAGGTCTATGTTACTCAGGCCTAAGGTACCGCATTCCCTCCATCATAATGCACTGCCAGGCAGATGATTTTTCAGATGGTTTTGCATGGTGGATCAAAATCTGCTGGTTTCTTTCTGTGTTCATCAATTTTGACAAGATCTCTGACATCACTGGCTGAAATGCAGCCCCAAACTATGACCGAGTCTCCACTGTGTTTTAGTGATGGCTTCAGATACTCACTATTATGTCCCCATGCACATGTTGATAACAAGTTTGAAGTTTGAACCAACAATTTCTGAATTTAGATTCATCACTTAATTAAACCTGTTGCTGCCGATTTTCAGTGCAGTTCTTGTATACTTTGGCAGACCTCACCTTTTCTTTGTTAACTTAAGAATACCTTCGTCACAGCCACCTTTCCACTGAAACCATTTCTGATGAGGCTTTGGGAGTTTTTCCTTCCCACTGTCGCCAAAGTGCTTGCTATTAGGGGGTCATATGATTGTTGGGTTTTTCTTTGTATGTATTATTGTAGGTTCTACCTTACAATATAAAGCACCTTGAGGCGACTGTTGTTGTAATTTGGTGCTGTATAAATCAAATTGAATTCAAATTGAATTGGACAGTATGGGAATCAACCATGATTCACACAATGCTGAGAGATGCTAAGTTTTCAGCTAGTAGTTCTTTAGGAGTCACCTAGGCTGAAGGTGATACAATTTAAAATGGGTTCTTTGCTAAATTGTCTAATATGTGTAAATGGAATGGGTTCATCACTTGAATTAGATGCCTTTTTGTGCATGAATTATTCACAGGTCAGTGTTAAATGGCTTATGAAATTTAAAATACAAACTATTAAATAAGATTCTCCTGGAAATGGTCCAGTACAAGGACTGGATTGAAAATGAGTGGAAATAGCAGCCAGTGTCTAACCCCCCCAAAAAACTTGGACAACAAGGTGAAACCTGCACAGTACTATACATGTGTAATAGCCTTATCAATACAAAGGTCTGGCTAATGTGTATTAAAAGTTAGCAGATTTAAATACTTACATTAGTAAAATTATGAAGGTATTATCAGTTGAATACAGTTGATGCACTCATTATGTAGAGCTGGGCCATGCATACTGTAATACATGTGATGTTTTATGTTGTGTTATAGGATTATTTATTCTATTGTCTTTGTATTGCTTCTGACTTGTATTTGGTCAATTCTGAAGCAATTATTCTGTCGGGCAGTTTAATGGAAAATCCCAATCACCCTATCTTAATGAAAGCATTTCTCAATATAATGAAGAAAGGTTGTAGCTATAAGAATGGGGGAATGAAGCCTGTTATTGCGGTAAAAATATAATGTAGGAAAAAAAAGGTTCTGACATTCTTCCTGCTTTGTGATATTTTGTCGCTTTATTAGAGAATTTTAATGATTCAGTCAAAGATGAAAATTGGATTAATTTTTTTAATTTATTTTTGCACTTAATCATTTCCACATTTTATAGATTGAAGACATGGAGTAAAAGTGCAAGAGTAGAACAGAACAAGACCACTCAGGTAAACAGAGCCACACCTTAATTCAGAGTGTGGCGATGCTATGAATAATTTTTCCAGCCTTGGAAATGTCACGCTGGTCTGGTCGAGGCTGAGCTCCATACAGATTATGGTACAGCTGGCAAAATTTCATACTGCTGGATTTCCCTTTGCTGTTTGCAGCCTTTAGAGGGCAGTGAAGAACTGTTGTGAAACAGTCTTTGTCTTTATCTATCAAGTGAAAAAAATTCCCTCAGGCTTTGCTGAGAAGAAAATAACTTGGTTGGGACTCCAGATGCAAAACTGAGATGTTCAGTCAGTTCACGTGACAAAGTGAGAGAGATGCTTTTCCCATTAGGAGGGTGGTGACGTAATAGCGTGCTGTGTTTATTGTTTTTTTCTCTCGCTGTCCACAGCCGAGATTGCCCTGCGTGCAAGGGGGGTTGTCAGACATAACATGTTTATTATTTATTCCTGTAGAGATAGGTGCTGAAACTTTAATAGTTTGTTTACTGCATATATCAATATTTGAAATACACTGCATGAAGATTTTCCTTTTTTCTTTTTTGCCTCTAGGGCAGACATTGACTTTTTTTAAGATGTAGTGCATTTTTTCCAGCTGTACATTAAAAATCTTTTTTTTTTTCCTTTTTTGTCAAAAAGGTTTTTCCTCAAAATACCATGTTTTTAACTTCCCTCTGACCACAGAGTCTACCTCTGTCTATGTCACCATCACTATGTTTGAGTGATACCGTTGAGTGCTTTGACCTCATCAGGCCATGCAACGTTTCCTCCTGTGGTTTTTGGGAGACTGGCTTAGTTCTCTTGCATAATTAAGATGGTATAGACTGCTATTTTTAGGGAGCCGTGGTTACTGTTGTGGCATGAGATCCTACATTCAGAATATGTGGCAAACACGCAGGTGGTTATTACAGCAGCAGCAAAACTTTACCATACAATCCTCACATTACGAAGGATGTTTTAGTCTAAGCTTTTTGAAGGATGCGAAGGATGAAAAGACTATTGTTGTCCACAAAGTGATGTGCAGACTACATGAGCAAGATACTAGTATTTCTTCTTATATTTGGAGTTCTTCCTTTGTAGGTCAAAGAGAGACACTCGTTAGCCAGTCTTTTTAGTGCAGAGTGATTTTGTAAGGAAAATGAAATTGCATCACGTTTGCAATATTTTATGTGTTTTTTAAAACTGTGGTCTGTTATTCACATTTCCATTTGTGTATTTATAATCTTGTGTCCTGATAGAGTGGCATTTCAGCATTAGTAGACCAAATAATCGCTATTTTTATACTATCAGTTGATTAGATGTCTGAAATGAGCTGTGAAACCAAAACCTCCAGTTTCAATGTACTTTGCCATTGACAGAAGGGTTTAATCAGAATCAGAATCAGAATCAGAATACTTTATTGATCCCTGGGGGAAATTATTTTTTGTTACAGTGCTCCATTTTAAACCAACATTAAGACAAGACAGACAATACGCTAACTAAGAATAGTACAATATATACATATATATACATACATACATACATACATACATAAGTCACTTATAAATAAATAGTTGGAAAAGAAACATGTGTAGCTGTAGCAGCAAACGGCATGTGGGTGGGGCATCTGCACACTCAGCAACAGCTGTGATGACCATATATGGGATATCTGTCTCAGTGACATAATTAAGAGATCCCCCCCCCCCCACCCAAAAAAAGTCTGAAACTGAGCATACACTGACCTCAATATTTAAAATTTTTGTTCATAGAAAATAGCAGGTGCACTACAGTTTTCTTTGAACCATTGGACAAACAGAAACTTCCCTTTCTATGTACTTACATACTTTAAGATAACACGGTAAGAAATTAAAACGAATACAAGAGCTTGTAGTTATAGCCATTTAAAGTTCAGACACCGAGGCAATTTAACAGTCATATTTCCACTTGATTTGATTTAGAAGGAGTAATTACTGCAGCAGCTGGCTGGAAAATGTGAGAACCTGTCTTCCACCGCTTCCAATTCGAAATGGAGACTTTGGCTTCAAGTGTCTGCCAATACAGAGTTCCTATCAATAACGCTGTTAAATTAATAATCTGTATGCCTCACTGTGAGAAAAAGACTGGGTATTAGGGCTGTGCGATATGACCAAAATCTCATATCCCGATATAAGAATTCTATCGTCCCGATAACGATATAAATCACAAAAATGTAACATTTCCTGAAAATTCTGTGAATCTCAGCTGCGCGTCATGTACCTGGAGTCGAGTGTTTTAACAGATGTAGAATAACGTGAAAGAGCAGATTATTTATGGATGAGAAGTAAAAAAGAGCCGACAGGTGCAAAAAAAGAAACCTTAGACTCAAACGTTAGAACAGGCTTTTCCCCGCAGCACGCCGTGTAATAAATACTCACAAAGCAAACGGCGGCCGTTACAACTTATGTCTAAAAATGTATAGTTTCATGTTTATTTTGAAAAGTCTCAACAGGATCTTGAGCTTTATTGTGAAAGGTTTATGTGGAAGATAAACAAGCGGACACGCGATGGTGTTACCGTCGTTGTTGCTAACCACAACGCATAAAAACAGGCGCTTGTCCGTAGTGTGGTTATATAAAATATAAGAGAAAGAGAGAACTTTAAGAAATTCATATAGCCACTACAGTGACCATCAAAACGATGAAACAATAATGCCCTAAAGAGTTTATTTTGCGACACCACGAAACAAAGGATAGTGTAAAATGAAACGATAGACGTTTTTATATCGTCATCCGATATATATCGTTATATCGAACAGCCCTACTGGGTGTGTGTATATATATAGAGAGAGAGATAGATATATGGAAAAAAAACATCAAGTTCGACTTAAACAGTGAAATAATAAATGAAGACAGGTCCAGGAGAAATACAATGGGGGAAAAATAATGTATTTGTCTTGTTCAACTAATTTATTTTCACTGATCTTATTTTGGATCAAAGTGAGAGTCATGAGGCCGCAAACTGCAGCAGGTGTGCAGCTGACAGGAGACAGCTGCAGTGGAATCATATTTAATTGCGGTGACAACAACATTTTATGTTAACATAAGTGTAATAAAAGCTTACTGACAGGTGTTACACCAACCCCTACTAGCTTCACGTGTAAAGACTCGAACATGACAAGAGTGAAAGTAAATGATAGTGAGCATAGTTGTCTCATCTTTTCAGCCATGTCTGCTTACTTTGATCACAGTTTGTATGTTTGCAGAAGTTTTTTATGTAAGTGGAAACAGCAGCTATTGGTGTAAAATGCCTCCAAAATGCCAATATCCTACTGTTAGCTTCCTCTGTGCTATGTTAGCTGTGTTGCTAGCTGATGGCTTGTTGGGTGAAGAAAAACCACAGCAGCACAGAACTGAAATGAACATCTCCATCTATAGATTGACTTGTTGTTTTTTTTTTTTGTTTTTTTTTTATTTTTTTTTTGTTTTTTTTTTATTCATTTTCAGGCACAACAAATACCTATATTGAACATAAAATACACAAATTGTTGTTGACAATATTGTTTTTAACGGGATTAAGATAAGATAAGATAAGATTTGCTTTTTAAACCCAAAGTTTTAAAAGCAAAACTACACAACTGAAATGAAGATAAAAATGAGGAAAAACAAAAAAATATTTTTTGTCTTCTCTTTCCAGGTGTGTGGCACAACTTTGTTCTGTGTTTGGCAGCGTTGGCCTTTCTCTTCCTGTTGCCTCTCCTCCTGTTTCCCATGTACACCACCGGAGCTGGAGCGCTGGTCACAGAGGTTGTGCAGGTCAGTGCCTCAGTTTCACATATCAGGTAAAGGGGTAGGTCGACGTGATAGAAAATCCATTTTCCATAAAGTTACTTGTCGTTCCTCTACATGAATGAATTTTAGCTGAGCTTAGCAAAAAGCTGCCCTGCCTCTGTCCCAAACTGAACTGATGTGAAGCCTGTGAGCAACAAACCCGCTGAATGTTTCATTTTCTGTCTGAGGTGGGAATGTCATTGTCATAAATTAATCAAATAAACACTGAAATAAACCACTGCTTTAATGCTGCATAATGCTATTACATCATCAGCCAGATTACAATCGATGATGATGAGGATTGTTGATTTAAGATGAGAAAGGCTACAAAACACACCTCTGTTTACCTGTGGAGGTGAGGTACATCAGGTGAACAGCTTAATAATATTACTACTAATAATATTATCATCAATAATGTTATTTTTGGGTAATTGAGCCTTTATATATGTTTAAAAAATTCTCCGTGAATTGCTACCTTATCGTGGTGGAGGGGTTTGTGTGTCCCAGGGATTCCAGGGGCTATGTTGTCTGGGGGCTTTTGCCCCCTGGTAGGGTCTCCCATGGCAAATTGGTCCTGGGTGAGGGACCAGACAAAGAGCGATTCAGAAGACCCTTATGAAGAAAACATCGAGGGAAAAGTTTACCCTGCCCGGGATAGGGTTACCGGGGTCTTGCTCTGGAGCCAGGCCCGGGGAGTGTGCCCAAGGGCGAGCGTCTGGTGGCCGGGCCTTAGTCCATGGGGCCCGGCTGGGCACAGCCCGAAAAGGGGACATGGGCCCATCCTCCCGCGGGCCCACCACCCGCAGGAGGCGCCATAGGGGTCGGGTGCATTGTGTGCCGGGCGGCGGCCAGGAGCGGAGGCCCTGGCGGACTGATCCCCGGCTGCCAAGACTGGCAATTGGGACATGGAATGTCACCTGGAAATGGAAATCAGGGGCAGTACCCCTGGACTGGCAGACCGGGGTGGTGGTCCCCATCTTTAAGAACGGGGAGCTGGAGGGTGTGTTCCAACTACAGGGGGTTCACACTCCTCAGCCTCCCTGGGAAAGCCTATGCCAAGGTGCTGGAAAGGAGAGTTCGTCCGCTGGTCGAACCTCGGATACAGGAGGAACAATGCGTTTTTTGTCCTGGTCGCGTAACACTGGACCAGCTCTTTGTCCTCTCAAGGATACTTGAGGGTGCATGGGAGTTTGCCCAACCAGTCTACATGTGTTTTGTGGACTTGGAGAAGGCATTCGACCGTGTCCCTCGGGGTGTCCTGGAGGTGCTGTGGGAGTATGGGGTGTCTGGCCCATTGCTACGGGCCATTCGATCCCTATACAACCGTTGCAAGAGCTTGGTTCGCATTGCCAGCAATAAGTCAGACTCGTTTCGGTGGGTGATGGGCTCCGCCAGGGCTGCCCTTTGTCTCCGGTTCTGTTCATAATTTTTATGGACAGGATTTCTAGGTGCAGCCAAGTGGCGGAGGGCTTTCTCTTCGGTGGCCTCAGAATCTCATCTCTGCTTTTCGCGGATGATGTGGTTCTGTTGGCTTCATCGGGTGAGGGCCTCCAGCTCGCACTGGAACGGTTCGCAGCAGAGTGTGAAGCAGCGGGAATGAGGATCAGCACCTCCAAATCTGAGGCCATGGTTCTCAGCTGGAAAAGGGTGGAATGCCCACTCCGGGTCGGGGAGGAGTTCCTGCCCCACGTGGAGGAGTTCAAGTACCTCGGGGTCTTGTTCGCGAGTGATGGGAGAAGGGAGCCAGAGATCGACAGACGGATTTGTGCAGCGGCTGCAGTGATGCGGACGCTGCACCGGTCCGTCGTGGGGAAGAGGGAGCAGAGTGTAAAAGCGAAGCTCTCAATTTACTGGTCCATCCCTACCCTCACCTATGGCCACAAGCTGTGGGTAGTGACCGAAAGAACGAGATTGCGGATACAAGCGGCGGAAATGAGCTTCGTCCAAAGGGTGGCTGGCCTCTCCCTTAGAGATAGGGTGAGAAGTTCGGCCATCCAGGAGGGGCTCAGAGTAGAGCCGCTGCTCCTCCACACCGAAAGGAGCCAGCTGAGGTGGTTCGGGCAACAATACATAATCCCCTGTAGTAAATAGTTAAGTAAAATATAGTTATAGCCAAGTCTGTAGTTGGAGTCTATGCTCTTTATATGTTCTTTACCACTGCTAGTGTCCCTTTATTAGCTCATTTAATCCACTTTAAAAATCCATGTAGGGTGCTTTATCTGCTCATCAGTGTAGCAGCATTTAAAATACTTGAACAATGACCAGAATACTGACTATCACTAATCTCCAACCAGGAAAGAAGGGTCAGAAAAAGCAAAACCAGGCTAAATTCATGTGTTAAGTTCTTGTAAACATCCACAGAGGGGGAGTAGAAGACTAACTGGAAGCTCTGCAGTCTGGAATGTACGCTTTGTACGGTCAGAACAGGAATACCCTGCAGTGGGTGACTAAAACCACCCAGAACGTCACTAGTTCCTGTGTGTCGCTGATACTGATGAAGCGAGGTGTTTGACCAGACTCCAAAGGAGATAATAACCAGCCCCGTTGCCATCTGACAAACAGCACAATAGTATTAGCTACATTACCACTAGATTTCTTTCCTTAGGCTATGTGACTTATGAGCTCATCCTCCCCACTTAAATCCACGGTAAATACTTTTTTAAATTTTATGACTTAATCATTTATTATTTCATTAATGTATTTATGCTGCAGCAGTGTAGCCACAGTTGGTGACTGTTGCTCAAGAGCTTATTGTATTTGTCAGAGTTTCCCAACTATTGCAAGCTTGCAGGACTGAAGCCATCAGATTTCACTTGTGTGACCTTTTGCCCATTTAAATCAAGATTTATGTCTGCGTGTGTATTTGGTCCAGAGCTCTGCAGCTGACGGTCCCAGGGGTCTGTCAGTTGGGGACATAGTGACAGGCCTGGAAGACTGTCCCGTCAGGGGAGTGGAGGACTGGACCAGCTGCCTGTCTCACCTCGCTCACACACCACAGACGGGATACTGCGTCCCTGTCGCCAGCCTGCAGCCCAGCTGGGCTCATGGACGAGGTGGGTGAGGAATTTGTTCAGCAAGGCCACCGGACTTGCTCTATCAAGACATAAGAAAGCCGTATTATTTCATAGTTTTGTATGTACGCCTCCAATAAAGAGCCAGCTGAGTACCTCTACCTGGAGACTTGACTGTATTAAATCGTAATAGCATCATAAATTAACGTCTTTCAAAAGGCAGCTATTAAACTACTTTATTAATCACTTGATTTAAACATTAATTGACCTTGTTTTGTCATCACTACAGTGGGCCACTTAAATATTAAACGGGGTCACAGTTACAGAGCAGCAACAGGAGCTCCGATTGGCCAAGTGTCAACTCATGTGGGAGGTAATTGTGTAACAGCTGGCCAATCCTAGCTCCTGCTGCTTCTCTGTGGTCTAGAATTTACTCAAGTGATTTAGGAGCAGATGCCCTTAATGTTAATTTTCTATTATAGTCCTAAAATTTTTTATTGACATAACAGCTTAGAGATCAGACATTTATGTCATTTTATTTGTCCTTTGTCTTTCAAAGTCTGTGTCTTGGATGGTTATCGAAAATAAGCTGAAACAAGTTATCACTGGGGATTTTGCTTATGATACTCTTCTTACTCTGGCATTAGTAATTATTGTCATATTAGATATGCAGAACAGTGTCTTTGGGGTTTTTCGCCTGAAGCACACCAGATTAATGTGCTTTTTACTATGCAGAGTTAAGCCAATGACCTTTTAAGGAGTCCAGAAGACTTTTTAGTCATCGAATAAATGGTGTGATATTGTGTTATTTTTATCTAATCATCCATTTCGAGTCCACCTACTAACAGAACATCTATTTTTAAGATTCTTTTCAGAGTTGTGCTATATTTTCCATTTGTTTCTCTCCCCCCTGTAGCTTTCAAGCGTCTGGATGGAACGATGGACTGCTGCAGCAACAACAGCCTGACCGACCTCTGCTTCTCTTACATTAAATCACAGGGCAGGAGCAGCAGAGAGAGAGAGGTGACACACACTCACTGACAGATGTGGGGGCTTTTTGTGGCTGGTTAGTCATACAAACAGGTCTCAAAACCTTTTAGACAGTCGCGGATATTTATATTACTTCCTTTGTTCACTTCCCTTTTATTTCCATGTGTGACTTTCCATGAGTTTTCAGCTGCGGTGCTGTGAAAAAAGTTTGACACTGTTCGAGTAAAGTTAGGATTTCTATTAGCATTTGGTGTGAGCACACTTTGTCTAAATCACCAGTTCTTCTTATCGCCTTATTTTCTTGAGTAGCCACAGTTCTTCTGTGGGTTTTTATGCCACTTCTGTTACGTTTTGTTCTTGCGATTGAAGATTACTCTGTGTCAACCTTACATGCTGAAGTGACCCAAATCTGATTGGTTTTGCCCCAGAGTGACAGAGCTTGAGCATCTGCATTCGAGGGCTGCTTTACATGAGAGAGCTGGTTTTATGACCCCTATTGGGACAATGAGATTGAAATTTTTCTGTTTTTTTTTTTCTTGCCTGTCACCACCCACAGCTCTGTCTGGGCTGATGTGCCACCAAATGTTGGCAACACAGCAGCGGTTAAGGCTTATTCTTGTCTTGTCTGCTTACCTCTACAGTAAATTATCCTGAATGTGTACAGTAACACAGTGGCGGCACGGTGGTTAGCACTGTTGCCGCACAGCAACAAGGTCCTGAGTTCAATTCCACCATCAGGCCGGGGTCTTTCTGTTTGGAATTTGGATGTTCTCCCCGTGTTTGTGTGGGTTCTCTCCGGGTACTCTGGCTTCCTCCCACTGTCCAAAGACATGCAGTTTGTGGGGATAGGTTAATTGGATAATCCAAATTGCCACTAGGTGTGCAAGTGCGAGAGAATGTGAGCATGAATGGTTGTCTGTCCCTGTGTGTTAGCCCTGTGACAGACTGGCGACCTGTCCAGGGTGTATCCCGCCTCTCGCCCAATGACAGAGTTAAATGAAACCCCAACCACTTGTGGCTAAAACCTCTTTGGGTGGAGGTCGCAAAAATCTCTGTGTAGGAAAGCCCCTTCCCTGTCATCTCTACTTATGTTGTTACTGTTGTATAAATTAAGGTTTTGTTGATGTTCTTGTGGCTGTGGGGCATTTTCCAAACCCCCATCTGGAGGAAATGAACACCAACAATTAAAGTTTGAATTCTGATACATTTATTTCATAAATTCTGGTGAGTTAGAAGTGTCCCCCAATGACAGCTGTCAATTATCAGTACTGTTTTATTGTTACATAATCTTGCCTGACACTTGCAATGTTGCCTAAAGGGTAAGATGTTGCTTGCTGTAAAGGGACTTAATAAAATTAATAAAGGTTTTTCAGTATTCAAACAAATTTGGCTTCAAGGCCTGCAGTGTGAAGGATAGCCTCTGAGTCTGGCTGTTTGCTCACAATAAGAAAATTATGATTGAATACTTTCTGTTTGTATTTGCTAAAAAATTAAATTCCGCTTACAAAAAAACAAACAAAATACACGTAGCAGACATCTAAGCGGAACAAACCGAGCTATCTTTTCCAATCTTCTGTTCTCCAATTTTGGTCAGCCTGTGCAAATTCTAGCAGACAAGAATAGGACTCCGTGTGGTCTTCTGCCCATGTGCTTCAAGGTATGCTCTTCTGCATACCTTGGTTCTATTAAGTATTTATTTGAGTTACTGTTGCCTTTTCTATAGATCAAAACACACTGGCCATTCTTCTCTGACCTCAAAATGTAATTTTTACCCAGAGAACTGCAGCTGAGTGGATGTTTTCTCTTCTTCAGATCAGAAAGTCATACAGATGGTTGTGTGGGAAAATCCAAGTAGATCAGCAGTTTTTGAAATACTCATACCAGCCCACCTGACCCCATAACCATGACACTTAAATCACCTTTCTTACCCATTCTGCCATATGATTGGCTAATTAGATATTTGCATTAACCAGTAGCTGAACTGCTCTACCTATCAAAGTGCCTTCTAGGTGTATTTCTGAAATGTCTGTGTTAGGGGATGTCATGAGTTGAGTTGTAGGCACCAAAAATAATCATCTCCTATTTTGCGCTGCTCTCTATTATCGCATTCAAGCTGCAATGCCAGTGTCTCCTCCCAGTCTCAAATGGGGGCGCTTTCATAACCTTGTAACCTTATTTACAGAAAAGAATAATTAGATATACATTTTGAAATACAAGCTGAAAGTGTTTGTGCAGTCGTGCTTTGTATGGAAAAAGACACCGTACCAAAATGAATGGGTGTTAATGGCGGAAACAGAAGCTAGCTAACATGGAGAAAAGCTGCATGTAACTGAACAAAGCTGTAACTGAAAATCGGTTTTTTACTTCCTGTGTTTTTTGTGTAATCCTGTGGCTTCAGTACGCCTGCATGCCAGTACGTAAGATGGTGACGGGAACGCGAGTGTGTCATACAGATGACGACTGTGCTGCACATTCCCACACTGCCAGCATTTGCGTCACGCCTTCTCTGGAGAACCAGACTCGCTTCATCCGTGTCACACACCCTCCCAACACGCACATGCTGTTCGTGGGATATCCGCCACACCTGCAGTATGCAGGTACGTACACTTATGTCACCTCCATTTGTGAATGTAGGACATAATTAGCTGAAGCAACCATTTGTTGAACATATCATTTGTTTAAATCTTGTGTTTTCAGTTTCAAACTTGTAATAAGCAACTGCATTTACTGTAATAAGCAAGTAATTGGTGTTTACAGCGTTCTGTAGATGTTGAACTGACTCTGGGCAAGGCAGAGGGAGTAATCACGAAGAGCCTGGATGTTTTCTCAGCTCATATTTAAGATTCATAAAGTGTTCAGTGGATCAAACTGAGGACCTATATATCCTGTGTTTTCTTATTTCCACAGTGAGTCTGACTAACTTTGTCCCTCGCTTTGGATTCCTCCACCTGGACCTTCCTGTATTCCTAGAAACCTTCTGCAAGTATCCTTTCAGGTTAAAGGGACTACAGTCATAATCAAGGATGGGTGTAAGAAGAATGAACCCTACTCTTCTGTCACTTTAAATTATAACATGCAGTGCAACATTTTATCATGTGTTGCATGTTCTCAGTTTCCTCTTTTAGGATTATATAGCATAAAAGTTTCATCTTACTTGATTCCAAATGTCTTTTTCTGAATAAAAGACCCCTTTTTAACATCTAATCAGCACAGTCAAGAGGCCAGATGCACTTTAAGATTGCCTGAATGCAGCCCTTAATTGCATTGCTGTGCACATTTCTGATTGCAGTTCAACCCTTTTTAAGCCGTTTTTACATTTTTGTAGGTCTGTTTTTCTTTGTGACTACTTAACAAAGTAGTTATCTCTTGGCACTGCTGATTGGTACTTGGATTGATTGAAAACGATTTTTATTTGGGCTGAAAAGAACATGGTCTCATTAAGGTCATTAAGTTTATGTTAAGATGACGGTGAAGGCTAAAACTGTATCTCGTTAATGTGAATTCACCTTTTTATTTGTAAGGGTAGGGTGAGTTGTTTCTTCTTGTTATGTAATGCTTTGAAAGTTAAAAGCATGCTCTTTGGTCTTGGGGCATTTTGGATGATTCAACGTTGATATGTTTTTAATGGTGATCTTTTGAAAACCAGCACTGCTCATATTTGACCAGGTGATTGTAGCGTGCCGCCTTTTCTGATTACTACTGGTGAGCAGCTACCTGCTCATCTAGTCATTTTCAGCTTCCAGTTCTTCCTCAGTAGGATTTTTTTCCCTAAAATCTAATTATATGTTTTATAGTTTTATATCCGTTGCTTACACGTGTACATGCAGTGCTAATTCAATTATGGAAAAAATTCTGTATATAAAGGATGAATGCGTCTTTGGTTTCTAAAAGGTGAAGTCAATGCAGACATGCCTTAAACATTCATTCATAATGATAAAAAGCCAGAGGGTGATTCCTTTGGTCAGACGTTCAATTGTACTAACATGCATTTGGGGAGGGGGAGCCTTTTCCACACTTGATCTGTGCTGTCCTTAAACACATCCCTGTTGGGTTTATGGGTTTATTTCTGACTGACTTGCTAGTTTTAGGTCATGTCAAATCCAGCATCTTGTTCGTTTTTCGAGTTATGTTCCCATTAATGTCAAAAAGGAAGATAAAGAATACAGTATATTTTATTTCCTTTTTCTTTCTTGTGTTCGACAAGAGTGTGCAGTGCCCTTCAGATTCACAGTCAGATTGACTTTGTGATGTACTGTTTCAAAAAGCCAACATGGCAACGGCCATAATGATTAGTTTGAGAGTTCAAACACCAGACTGCACAAACCACTGAGTAACGTCATGGTGGATCCCTTTATTTTTTTTATGGACAGACACTCCAAAGTAACAACTAATTGAGAGTATATTCTAGATAATGCTGTTTCTACTGGTTCTCACTGATGTGATATGCTTTGGCTGAATTAAATGACAGATGTTAAGAAGATGCAATGTAAAAACGTATCTCATTAATCTTTAATTAATAGTTTAATTCCCCTCTCCAACTCCAGTCCTCGAGAGCTGCTGTCCTGCAGCTTTTAGATGCATCCCTGCTCCGACACAGCCCTATCAAATGGTTTAATTGCTTCTTCAGCTTCAAGTTTGACAAAGGCCTGGTAACAAGCCATTCATTTGATTCAGATGTCCTGGAACAAGCATGAATCTAAAAGCTACAGGACAGTAGCTCTCGAGGACTGGAGTTGGAGTACCCAGCCTTACAATATAGATAGAAATGTCCAACAATCACAACCTGTGAACAAGCAGTTGGTGATGGTCAAGAACTCCTGTTTCACAGGAAGAGTTCTGGCAGAATCAACCTCATGGAGGCCACTGCAACTGGTTGAGGAATTAAGGGAAAGTAAAGAGGAATAATGAGAAACCACAAAGGGGAAAGTACTAATGGTATGCCTTTGGGAAGTGTAAAGTAGAGCGTCGTGGCAAAGGGCAACTTTTTTGTTCATCATCTGTTTATCATCAACAGCCAGAGCTTATAGTAGCATAACTATGGGACTGTTCAGGGCCTACTGAAGGGAATTTACCAAAATGGAAAGTTTAAGGTAGAGAGTGTGTCTGTGTCCTGAGCCCAAACTGGGAGCTGTCTCAACAGGAGAGAATATTTCTTTCAGACAATTAACCAAATTGGAGTTTTTGAGCTAACTGTAAAGAATGGACTGCTACTGTTTGCTAGCTGTCCAGCAGACAGAAGTAAACTTTCTCTGCTTCCATTGCTCGCTGCTTAAACTGACACTTAAATAATTGCCTGTTACTATGTTTGTTTTCCTGAGCTGCCCTTCCTCTCAGATACGTGGTGTCCCTCTCTGGCGCATTAGCAGTAGTCAACTCTGTGCCGTGCTTTGCTCTCGATGGTCAGTGGATGCTGAACGCCCTGCTGGAGGCCACGCTGGCCAGTGTGGTAATAGACCGTCAGAAGCGTGAGCTGATTGGTTTCTTCCTGCTCCTGGCAGGCAGTGCCCTGCTGGCGGCCAACGTGGCGCTGGGCCTGTGGATGGTCACGGCACGGTAGCCACAGCGGTCAGCTGCCCCGGTGTGGACTGAGAGATGTTGTCTCAGGATGCGTTTGAGTGTTGTGGACCATTAAACTGTGAACAGACTGCATTACTTAGAAGCACTGCCCACCTTGTGGAGACTGTTGAGTATAACATCACTCTGCCTTTAAAATTGGACCACCAGGGAAAACAACTTTAATCCACCTTGTTGCTGCCATAAATCCAAAAGCACACAAACAAGTTAACAAATGCACTTGCTGTAAAGCACTGTCCTATGTGACTGTTTACAAAGACTGTACTGATGAAACATGTGTGTTTGTGTTTTTCATTACGTTGATTCCAAAAATGCCATATTTTCCTGAGGTATTGACTAAGCTAACCTGTGGACACAAAAACGTTTAAGGAGCTTTCTTTTGTTTTCTGGTGAATGCATGGCAATATAATAATCTTGAATTCCTTATCACTGTTGAAAAACTTTACTACCTACTGTTCATGAAAACATGAATTATTTAATTAAATGAATGGACTCCTATCAATTTGACCCTATTTAAATGGCGTCTATCCTTCAGATTGATCTGGCATTGCAGTGCGAAAATTGCTTTCTTTTTCACTCACCTTTTCTTTATGTGTACGTTTTATTTTTTATTATATGTCTGCCATATAGTTGCAAAAGTCAATTTCTAGAAATTGTGAAATAAAAATAACAGTTTTTCCTCTTTCTTTCCTTTTTCTTTTGTCTGTTGAAGACACTGTTGGTATGTCTGGCAAGTGTTTTCCCACTTTATACTTCTACTACACATGTCTTACTTTTATTCATCAATTTGTCATTTAGTGACAAAACATTAGATATCATAATTTATATTTAAGCAAAAAAAAAGATCATTTTGTGTAATATGTGCAATTTTCCCTATGAAGCAGTTAACATTACCTGCACTGCAGCAGTGACAATACTGTATACTGTCACAGTGATAATACTGCATTTACAATAAAACAGCAGCAACAAAGATGATATGACAAGAAAATTGATTATAATGAAACACAGAAGTGCTTAGGATAGAAAAGTCCTCACACTTCAGTAAGATTTAAACAATGAGAAATTAAACTCACTGACCACTAAAGCCATGTGCACATGTTCAGCTTCTTGTTAATGCTAACATCTAATCAGCCAATCACATGGCAGCAATTTGGTTAATTTAGGCATTTACATGTGGTCCTCGTGATGCTAAAGTTCAAACTTCAAAAGGGAGTTGATTTATATGACTTTACATGTGTTCTTGGTGCTGGTCTGAGTATTTTAGAAACTGCTGATTTACTAGGATTTTCTGGCCATCCCCAGCAGTAACTCAGATACGCACTTGTTGGCGAAGAGCATCACTGAACACACAACATTTAGATGGTAGCGCCAGAATTGTGCGCAAACAACATGAAAGCAAGTGGTGTAATGGTATGGTGTATATCTTATATGTATATCTTAGTACCCTCAGTACCAACTGAGCATTGTTAAATCACCACAGCCTACCTAAACATTGTTGCTGACCCTGTCTGTTTCTTTATGCCCATATTGACAACTTCTGAAAGCTGTTTCTAGCAGGATAATGCCCCATATCACAAAGCTCAAATCATCTCACACTGGGTTCTTGAACATGACAATGAGTTCACTGTACTCAAATGGCCTCCACAGTCACCAGTTCTAAATTCGATAGAGCAGCAGGATGTGGTGGGACTGCAGACTGGCTTCATGGATGTTCAGCTGACAAATGTGCAGTAACTGTGAAACGGAACCAAAACGTCTGATGACTTTTTCCATCACCTTGTTGAATCTGTAAGTGTGAAAAGAATATTAAAATAAAAGAATTTACATAGTGTGAGTTTAAGATTTAAGCTTGGAAGGCATGAACAAGTTGCCTTTTTCATTATTATGCTTTTGGCTATGATACGCGTTATCTTAATACAGGGTGTTCGCGTGCAATAAAACATTTTTCTTCCCCTTACATAGTTTGATGGAGCCAGTGGAATATAAAGTATTCAGATCTTTTACTGTAGTAAAAACAGCCATACCACTGTGTAGGAGTACTCTGCTACAAGTAAAAGCTGTGGTCGCTGTGGTCTGTCAGGGTTGCTAAAGGTCATACGCCTGATCTTTCTCTCAGGAGGCTGCAGAGCACCTTTCTAACTTTATACCCGGCATGTTCCCAGCATATTGGCCCATTGTATTCCTCAGATACTGTAACAAAAGCACACAAGCTACACTTTTAGTAACAGCGCCAAACCACAGTGTTTTCACAGAGCCGTGCAGTGATTATGTTTCTTGAGTGCGTGAGCGAGAGGATTGACACATTGTAATTTGGAAGGGTGTTTCCCACAGACTGTAAATACTGATTGGCCTTGAGCTTAGCCACAGAGGTGTGTTTAGTAAGATGAGCAGACACCTCTGTCAGCAGGTTCAACATTGAGGCCACTTTGGAGACTCTTATCACTGAATAATTAGTGCAGTGTATGTCTGTGGGAAGATCGGACCATGTTGCACGCATGAGTCTGAGGACTTGGCGTCTTTTGCGTGTATACATTCGTCCTCTGATAAGGCACATTGGAAGCTTATTTTTTTTGCCAATCTATGCAAACAGATTGCTTATGTGCCCTTGTGTGTGTGCTTCTGTTGCTTATCTTGCACTAATGACAGCCTGCAGGGATGCTTGGGTAAACAGACATGGGAGGATGATGAACAGTAGTGAGGGAGAGGGCAGAAAAGAGGCATGTTCTGCCTGTCTGGTTTATAGTGAGAAATTGCCCCTAATTTAATGCTGCAATCTCCCCCATTTACCTATAATAAAGGGCTGCTGTCATATTTTAGTGTTATTATTCTTACATTTGTTTGATAGCACTAAATACAAATGTGGCTGCGACTAATGGGGATGTCATGGGCCATTAAGTATTTGGCTATGATCCAAATTATTGTACGAGTTGAAAATTTGACCCCATGATGAGACAGAATAAAATGAATGGATCACCAGTGTTTATTACAAATCATTTTCTATGGTCTTCACCAAATTCCATGACAAGCTATCATAACATTGTTCTGTTTTTTTTGTTTTTTCCCCCACTACAGCTCTATAAACTGTAGGCTTTAACAGAAGAAAGTCATTAAAGTGAGATCAAACTTAAATATCTGTGGAGTGTCTCTGTAACCTATCCTGTGGTTGTTTAAATTCTCCAATAAAAACACAAAGAACACTAGATGGTTAAACTAGAGGGAAAAAATTATAAAATAATGACAGTCTCAAACTGAATAAAACCTCTGGGGGCTGAATGAGTAACAACTCCCATCCAAATCTGTTCAGTAGTTGTCCCAATGTTTATGTAAACATGCACACAACATCATGTTGCTGCTAGGTTATTAATCCTGTGGGGAACACTGATATCTGTGCTAAATTTAATGATAATTCATCCTGTAGCTGTGAAACGACAACCACAAAAACAGCAACACACGACTGATCATTTCATAGTGACGCAAGAGGAAAGACCCTGCATTGCAATTTTGCAGTGCTTTTAATAAAAAATTAAGTTTTTAAACTTAACCCTCTCGGGAACACGTGTCTACACAAAATATCTTAATGGTTCATCTTGTGGGGCGATCGTGGCTCAAGAGTTGGCAGTTTGTTTTGTAATTGGAAGGTTGCCGGTTTGAGCCCCAGCTCGGACAGTCTCGGTCGTTGTGTCCTTGGGCAAGACACTTCATCCGTTGGCTACTGGTGGTGGTCAGAGGGCCCGGTGGCGCCAGTGTCCGGCAGCCTCGCCTCTGTCAGTGCGCCCCAGGGCAGCTGTGGCTACGATGTAGCTTGCCATCACCAGTGTGTGAATGTGTGAATGAGTGAATGTAGTGTAAAGCGCTTTGGGGTCCTTAGGGACTAAGTAAAGCGCTATACACACACAAGATGATGAACACACCCACAAGATGAACCATTAAGATATTTTGTGTAGACACACGTGTTCTCCAGAGGGGATCAGGCCATTTACAGGCCATTTATTCAAAAAACTCAAAAAAAGATACAATTGCATTATGCTGCTAAGACAATTGAAGGGTGCTTTGTAACAGTTAGTTTAGTGATTTAATCTGTTGGGGGACCATGAATATCTGAACCAATTCCACAACAATCCAAACAGCAGACGATGACTCTTTGCAGAAAAACCATAAATAATAATTTTATAGTAGCTTTAAAAGAAAGGTAAGACAGGCTCTAGATGAATGTCAGAACTAAAATTCTTGACAGTCTTTTCAAATTAAATTAAAAAAATACCCATAAAGACAGTTAATGGTGACACTAGAAGAAAAAGAGAGCTGATAATCAGAATCTGTAGACTAAGTGCTCTGGGGAGTATTAATATATCAATCAAATCTCACATTAGTCTATCCAGATTTTTCAGCACTTTTAACAGTATTTGTTGTAACTTAATCTTATGGGCAACACAAATATCTGTATCAGATTTCACACCACTCCTTAAAGTAGCTGATAATATTCAAAACAACTCCTCTGTGGACCACAAAGATGGCAAAAATATAGCTTTGACTGGTCATTCTGTATATGATATTTTAATTAAGTTAATTTAGATTTTTCTTCATATTAGTTACAAATTACAGCTCAAAGGCTTTTCAGGATTGGCTGCTATGTGTAGAGACTTGCATCTAGAAGAACTCTGATTTTTATTTCTTTTCTTTTGACAGTTTAGCATTGTCTTTTTTCACTTTTGGAGGTTGGAATGTCGAGCATGAAGTATCGGTTAGACAAATCAGCTCCACCGCAGTGGTGATGCCTCTGACAGCTTCTACAGTAATTTAAAACATATCTTTGTCACAAGTGAGTACAGCTCTTTTTAAATGTCCAAATCTTTAGATGTAATTTCTGCTGTCTTACACAGATACACAGATGTAGCCCTACCTGTGAATGGAATTTTCTTTAGGTTTATTTAGGACTCTTGGTTCAGGTTTCACTTCTGGAGATGGCTGCACATTCTGTTTGTAAGAGTAGATGGAGACTTCAGTAAGTAACCACAGGCTGCACCCCGCGAACTACTTCGCCTTGGTGATCACTTGCCCTCAAAATAGACACGTAGTAATGTGTATTTGTTTGTTTTGTATGTGAAAAGTAGAAACTGTACAGTGGCAGCTGAAAAATCCTGTTTAATGATAATTTCATAATCTCTCAACAACCCTCAAACTAGGAAACATTAAGTCAAAAAGATTTGACCCAAAAGGTTGTTGGACATTTGCAAAAAACACTACATTTCTTTTACTGTGTGTTTTAAGATGTTGATCTCTTAATTGTTTATTAACTATATTTTTGTTATTCTGTGTTTAGACATGTTTTGTGGACAGGAGTCAGGAAAATCAACGATGACAATCCACTTGTCATCTTCCTTCTTGCTAAGTTAGCGGAAAACTGTTTTCCTTAAAGACAGACTGTTACTGCTGAGTAGCATTAGTGATTTTGTACTCAACACTAAGTGTACAAATTGCTGATTGATGTGAACCACAGGATATGCATCTGCTATTAGCACTGATGGTGAAGATAATATTGAGAATAAATTCAGATGACAGAAACAGGACGTTACTGGCTACTTGCGGGTGTGCTTGTACTGAGAGGTACATCTTTTGGATTTTTGGATATCAGTTTTTTTAACTGTTGTGTAATTGTTATATCTCTTGTCCACGAAGGACTCCTCCCAGGATATCAGGTAATAGTTGTTTCTATGACCTTTATCTAGGTTTTAGGATTTAGTTAGACTATATTTAAGAGCATGATTAACAGAGGACAATCCGAACAAGGAGGTATAGCTGCCTCATGACTGTAGTTTGCTATCAGAGACCAGTAAAGTGGTCTGTGGGAAGGACAGACCTCTAAAGGGAAGTGGTCGTGGTTCTCTCTACACAACTTGATCTTTGGTAACTGATAAACTACCAATGGGAAGGGTGGTGGCTCGAGTCCAGTAACAGTAAATGGGAAAGAGACACCAAACCCACTGGGAAACACTTTATATTTAAGTGATGTTGCAGGCTTTTAAACCACGTCTGGATTGGTATGTGCTAGCAAAAAATAACACTAGTTTATAGTAATATCTTGTGATATTTTCTACTCTATGAATATATAAACATATCAGGTACCATCAATGAAGATCATCCACAGTGCAGTACTTGAACAAGAGGGTTTGAGTGCTGTAGTGCTGTCAGCAAAGCTTGGGTGGTTAGCAAGTTGTCAGTTCTTTCAACGATTTCTTCCTGTTAAAAGGGTTATTTTTCCTTCCCACAGTCACCAAGTGCTTGCTTATTTGGGGGGTTTCTTCTTACTATTGTACAGTCTTTACAATATAAAGTGCCTTGGGGGGACTGTTATTGTGCATTAGTGCTATATGAATTAAACAGAATTTAATGGAAATTAATATTTTGTACAGGTACAATTCACAGACAGATACCTGCTAAATGGAAACCTGATAAATATCAGTCTAATAAAATACTAAAATTACACCTACACCAGTTCTTCTTGGTCAGTTGATTTTACAGAACAAGGCATATTATTTGTCAGATAAGTCTTTTAAGATGTTTAGGAGCTGTCAGTCAAAGCAGTCACACAGTTACTGTAGCTTTAAGCCTTTCCAGTATCCAAATGGTGCTAAAATATGTTATAAAGTGGTATACGATCAATATAAGGCAAAACTGTTTTTATTAGCAGGTTGTGAATACTCTTAGATGTTGGAGCCAATGGGATTCCTGCTTGACTTCCTTTTAAGGCCAGCTTCAAGTGGCCATTAGAGGAAGTACAGGGTTTAGTCACTTCTGAACTGCCCTCAGTTTTTAGTTCCAGAGGTTGCTGCTTGGTTGTTAGTGATATACTGTTCTTCACTTTTTTGCTGCTATCGTGACTATTTGGATGATGTTATCGTGATCATACCTGCTTAAAAACTGTACAAGCTAATAGGCAAGCATACATTACAACTGAGAGATAGCCTGCAGCTCTGAAACTGTAATATTTGGAAGTTACGCTAGTTTATTGTTTTCTTATTACCTTCTGTTGAATATCTGTATTCCTCACAATTAGGTTACACGTTGCTAAGTTATTGATCTTATTTATGCAACTTGAGACTGAAGGATAACTGAAGGTTAATGCATTCTTGAGAAGGGCTTTACATTCAATGGATTCAATGGACTTCAATGGATTTTTGTTTTGTTTTTTTAATAGCTGGAGCAACAGAACCAGCTCTTGATTGCCAATCTGTAAAGCAACTGAAAAAATTAGAGACTAAAAGCGGAGCAGAGGCAATCAAAACACTATGAGTACACTCTAAGAAATGACACACTGATGTTGGTAGCATTATGTAAATGTTTTATGTTAAAACTAATGCCACCAATTGATTTTTAACTTTAAACACAAGTATGTTGTTTTGAATTTAATTAACAACATAAGATTTCAATACAACAAAATGCAGTAAATTAAATCCAACGTAAAAAGTTCATTTAAAATGAAGAGCACTTTAATCTAAAGAGGATTGTCCTAATAGGCTCTCCATACTTCTAAGTTTGCACATGTGCAGTGTGGAAGTTTGATCATCCGCCATTTTCAACTGAGACTTGCATATGCTTAGTATCCTGGATAGAATCCATCGCCATCTGAGGATTATTTGGTAAGTACAACAATTTAAGGATGACAAATTTGATTAATGTATACTAACTGATAAACATCTGACACTTTCGGGAATACTTTTGCATTTTTTTTAAACAAATGATGCCTGGTAAATTTTTTAACACTCTAGTTTGTATACCTCTCTCACGTGTTAGAAGTATGAAGACATTTAACAAATATTGTTGAACCTGCTTCGGTGTAATTTTCCAAAATCTTTTGCGATTCCTGTTAAGGTGAGACTTGCCTACTAAGACCGACAGTTTTAAAATTACTCCCAACATCTACCGCACCTGCTCCCTGACATCAGTAATAACCACCGGGAGCGCCAGCGATCCTGTAGTTTGAAGAATGAAATGAATGTATAGTGTATTTTAGAAATGTGCCTCAATTAACTTGCTACATTGTTTGAAAGAATTCGACTCCATGTTGATTTCTGGTTTAGTGTCAAACGCAGGGATTTAAGCGATTAACATTTTGATTTGTAAAGTATAAGACATGCGTTCATCTGTTGTCATTGAAGTGCAGAATAATGTGTAATACTGTTATATATAATCCATTTAACTCCTTGTATCAGTTTCCATTGGCTATCATCGCTACCGAAGACAGGAAATCATCAAAGACATGCCATTCATTGCAGAGGTCAAAAACAGATGGCCTGCCCTGTTTTCAGAGACTGAGGTAATTCTTACTAACTTTGTTATTGGAAGTCATTTTCATAAGAACTTGTATTTGAAGAACAAAGTACTGTAAATTGTTAATTTTAAAAGATACAAAATGTTTGACTGAAAGTTGTAACATTCTTGCATGTGGCCTCTAATCAAATTAATAGAGAATACTCTCTAGTTGTAATTTTTAATATGTTTCAGGTTGTTGCGGAGTTCGCCCGCATCACCATGGTCCCTTTGTTGTCGACTTTCATGGCCAAGCTGGACCACTACGCTGACCACCTTAGAGTGTTCAAAAAGAAGGGGGGAACAGCTAAACGCAATATCAACTTAATCATGGCAGCCATGGATAGGGTATGTATTTTAGTTGACCTTGATTGAGCTCTGAAATTATTTGAATGCTTCTTCAACTTCTGTGTCTGTCATTAATCAGAATTTTTTTTCAACTGAATATGTGTAAATTTGAATATTTTGTAGATACATGTGAATCAGTGACATGCAGTCAAGTGAGGCACCTTAATGAGAAGTAAAATACTAACAAAAGAGAAATTCAATTTGTACACTAGATTTTAAATTTGCTTTCTGTGTGATTTCAATATTTTTATGGTCAAAATTGCTGTCATTACGGATTTTCTGTTCAAATACAAGGTAAAACGCTGAGAGGAGGCAATGATGATGCTGTGTCTCACCACAGACACACACATGCGCAATCCCACTGCTGTTTCTCTAAATTGCCAACGTACATGTTTGATTACACATGTAATACAGATGATGACTTGCAGACTACCTAATGTATTTGACGAATCTGTGTTACATGTTTAATGTTATTGGTCATAAATGTGCTGCAAAAATGCATGGAGTGAGGCTGATGGAGGGCAGTGCTGAACCCTAAAGGCAACATGTATAAGAGGTACACGTATATGGATTCACAGTGTAATCACATTACACTGAGAGCGCCATTGACACAGTGGATAAAGCAGCACTCTTAGGGAGCATCAGTAAATTTCACAAAGGACAAATTGACACCAAATCAGTCCTAAGCAATGAGACGCACCAATTTTATTTTAATGCATCTCCTATTTATAAATTAATAAATTGATGTAAAATGAATGATTTTTCTATAATTGTTTCCAGGTCATTTGACCAATTTATTTACTACACACAAAAAATGAGACACACCAAACCTAAATAAATTTTAATGCATCTTCTGTAGGGCTGGGCACTTATTGCATCGCTTATCAATATTGTGATAAAACACGTCCTATGTGATTAAAATGATAGACTGCTTTCAAACCTCTAAAAAAAATATGATAATTTAGTTGAGACTATTACTTCCATTAATGTCAAACTTATTATCAATTCAACAAGATAAATAACTGCTGGTTTGTCTAAATAGCACATTTGCTAAGTTTAATTTGCAGTATTTGTATTTGTGAGGCTGCATTGATAGATTTATAGGCAAAAATACTATTATGATCTTTTATTGTAACTCTTATTGTTAAGAAGCTTGGAAAGAAAAGCGTCTGGACTTCTTTAAGTTGCTTGAAGACGTTTCATCTCTCATCCGAGAAGCTTCTTCACTGAAGAAGCTTCACTTTTCTTTCCAAGCGCCTTAGACTACGATGACCTGGATGACTGAGAACCTTCACAGACTTATTGTTATCGCAAAAAATACCACAAAATGTCATGATAGGATTTTAAGTCCATATTGCCCAGTTCTAATCTTCTATTTAATTTGGATATTTTTAGGGGCACAATTATTAAATATATTGTTGAACAATCTAGAATTTATTAAAGCAAAAATGAAAGCTTTCACGTAATGTCAAAATTGAAAAGCTTCGATTTTTGAGTTCATATATTTGTTTATCTGACTCAGAGGAGTCAGTGCCTTACCAATCATGAACCTCACTGCACGTCACTGATGTGAGTTATGAAACATTGCTTAATCACTTATCTGGATTATGTGTTAATATTTTTGACTTTGTTTTGTAAAGAGGTTGAAAGGAACCAAAATAGGAAACTTCCCTCATATTGAGTTCTTATCTCCACCAGAATCCCAGCATTGATGTTCGACGGGAATGCATTCTGAAAGCTGTCTGTCTCTACTTAAATGAAAAGCCAGATGACCTGTTCAAGGAATTCTTGGTAAGTTAAAAAAGGAAAATGATCAGCTATTTTCCTTTTTTTAATTTGGGATTGGAAATGGAAGGTGGACTTACTTGTCCATATGTATATGTACGCAATTAACTTATCTTTTTCTTTTATTTTTATTTATGTGGATCTTGGAGCAAGCAGAGAAACAGAGAAGCTGACTTTGGGAGTCTATGTTGTTCAGACATGAAGGAGCAAACTCTGCAGATACACCTGAGGACATTGGTGTCATCGTAGAAGGATGCACTGTGCTGCAAGCTCTTAGTGATGTGGCAAAGGGTTGTGCCCTCCTGCTTGGATTAATCTACAGTCTAAATCTGAGCTACCCAAAGCACCTGAAATACACATTTGAATTTCTTCAGAAGGTGCTGATGGAGTTGGATGGGAACAACCTATCCATGAAGGTGCAGGTTCTGAAAAACAAACTGCTTGAGTGAAACAGCCTGCAGTGAACTATAGAGGACACTGAACTTTAAGGTTCTCGAACCCTTCTCCTTGCACTTCATAAACTGTTCAGTTTGAATTGCCACAAGAACTTCTGCAAGGCCTTTCACTTTTCTGCGTTCTTTGTTCTTGAACCTTTACCAACATCCAACTACACTGAAAAAGACTGCTCCTAACTTTGGACTTCAGTTTAAGTTTTGAAGCAAAGGTTATTTTTCTAAATATGGACAAAAATGACACTAAAGTAATTTCTACCAGCTGTTTGCAGGGCTGTATTGTGGGCTTTTCATTGTAGCCCAATCAAGTTTACATTAAGTCATGTTAATGTTAAAAATGTTGGAATCACAACACTTTACAGTTTTAATCATTTCAGTTTAACATGACATTCTTTATCTTGTCTTCCTGCACTTAAAATGCACTTGAATATATGTAAAGATTGTTTAAGAAAAAAGATCTAGAAGCATTTGAATTGCTCAAAGTGTGCTTCAACAAGTTTTACACAAAGTGTTATTAAAGTTAGGTTAACTGAATAAACTGGTGTTCAATTTTTTTAATTTACAAACTTAAATAGAATAAGTTGCAATTCTGTTAAAGTGATTTAATCCTATAGTTTCAGTAGAGCGTGTTTTGGGTGAGTAGATTTATCAGATTTACTTAAAATTTGTTGTTCAAATTAAATATATCATACATTTTATATTTCACTAACCCAGTTGTGTGGAACCGGTTGACATAACTGGGTGGAGTAAATACAACATTTTATTTCTTAGAGTGTAGGGTCCCAGTTGAGAATTGAGACAATGAGATATAAACAGGACACAAGTGATTGTTAGTCAGAGGGGTGAACAATAGCATCGTGGTCTGTGTTTGATGAATGGGTGTTTTTAGCAGCACAGGAAGTCGTAACTATATAAGGGCTTTGTGGCCGACGCCCCAAACCCTAATGAGCACGTGCAGAAAGAGTTCTCACCACAGTGAAGGGGGTGAAGTTGAAGGCCAATCAGGAGTCTGCGTTGTCACGGTCATCTGCACTTCAAAGAGAGTGAGAAAGTAGACAAAAACAGTGATGTATTTTTACAGACAGCAGCAACACCACCTTCATCATCAGATTAATCTGCAATAATCGGTGTCCTGTGAGGATAATTTGGTTCTAGTTCACTGGCTGTCTGATCTGATAAATGTTTCAAGCAGAGCACCCTGCTGTTCTGTACATGAGGTTAGGCACACACGTTTCACATGTGCGCCATGAAGAAGAAGTGCAGCTGCCAGTGCAGACACATGCACAGATAAGGTCCTGGTTCTGGCCATTGATTTTGTTTTTGTTTTTGTTTTTTTGTTTTAATATATGACCTTAGTTCATGTCACTGGGAAGACTGGTCTGTAGTTTTCTGCAGGGAAGGAGGAAGGACAGAAGGGAGGGTGGGTGCAAGGCAGGGAGGAGTGCTGGAGGAGAGGAGGAGGGATGGAGGGAGGAACAGTCTGAAGAGCCAGAGTGAAGTTTGAGTAGCTGCAGATAGACAGAGAGCAGCAGAGAGAGCAAGACAGATTGGGAAACTGATCCGAGTTCGGGCTGTTAAATTGAGGGAAATTTTAAATTCTCTGAAATTTTACAGAGATGTTTGTAAGACTTTTGGGCATTTAATTTTTGCCCAGATATTAGACTTTTGGGGCCTATTTTTCTATAGTTTGGGATTTTTATTTATTTTTTGCCAGTATTTAGATGATTAATGTCTACTTCACCTCTCAAGATTTTTAGACTGTAGGAGTAGTGTTTTATCTGTGTGTGTGTGTGTTTGTGTGTGTGATATAGTAAACCATGGAGCTGGAGCATTTAGGCGGCGGGGGGGTTAAACCCGAGAGGGATAGCAGTCGTCTCTACAAGATAGCTCTGGCCATGTGTGTGTTACTCTGCGCCGCTCTGCTTCTTGCTCTCATACTAGGTAAGTCCACCCCAAACACACACATATATTTATATATGCACACATTTTCCTTATCCTACATTATAATTAGTTAGGAATCCAACATATGAGAATGTATGCATGGTGTCCTCAGATTATAGTACATGCAGACTGTAAATAACACATGACCATGCGAATGGGAGCAAAGGTCTTTGTGGAGGTCTCGCGGGTAACTTGTGTAGAACTATTTTAGGTTCATGTAAGGTTTCATACACGCCCACTTGCACACGCACAACTTTGTGCTCTCCGTAATGCACAGTGGGACACAAATCGGGACACTAGTGGAACAGAAAAGAATGTGTTTTTCACAGCTCTTCCTGCAGAGTGTAGTATTTTTTAGCAGGGACATGTGTAACGGTTTGCAAGTTATTTATTTACATCAATTTAAGCTGGTGCTGTAAAAGATGGTAGGTGCTGGTAGGTGTGCTAAACCAGTAATTTGCATGCTTTAGATTAGATCTCACACATATCCACATAACACTGCAATAAAGGGGGCAAAAAGGAGTAAGATGAGTTTAAACAAATATATTTAACACCTGTCGCTTGCATGGGAATATATAAAATATAATTAAAAAGACAATAAAGCGTGGGTAAACATGGGTTGACTATGAGGGCTGTTATTTTGATGGATCCCCATGGATTAACACAATCCTAGAGCTGGAGAGCTTCTTTGACTGTTCTTTTATTCTAGGAGTAGGTTTAATCCATGTCTGGGGACTGTGTAAGAGCGCTGTATGCACTCTTAGCTGGACTTTTCCAGATGTTTCCTCCTGACTACGTTCACACTGCAGGTCTTAACCTCTTAAATGCTCAAGGTTAACCGCTCAATTCCGATTTTTTGATCAAATCCGATTTTTTTGTCTGCTTGTTCACACTACAAATAAAATGTGACAGCAAACGCGCTCTAGTGTGAACCCTCAAAGTGGCCCACATGCGCAAAAGACGACGTCACACACAACGTCACACACAACGCGCTCTGTTTAGACCCAGAGCAAACAGTATTGTTTGACTGATGGCCTTAATATAAAGACTTGTTTCGGATTTTACGTTTCCCAATTTTGCTTTAAGTTATAAAGTTACTTTGTTATTTACAAATGGCCTAAAAGGATAGTTGGAAATTTCTGTCAGAATCTGCAGATTATACAGTACAAATAAAATGTTCACGTTTCTCCAACGTAGTCTTCCCAACAGTTTCACTGGATGGCCAGGAAGCGTTCGCGATGTCTTCTCCGGTGCTGATAATTGCCGTCTGTCTTGTGTCAGTGATGTAAAAGACGGATTTAATGACATGACCATTCAAACAGCAGTCGCTTTCTAAAACATCAGATATGTATAGGATTCAGTACCACATATGAAAGTGACCCAGATTGGATTTGAAAATATCAGATTTGTGCCGTTCACACTGTCATACCATGATCAGATATGGGTCGTATAGGGTCAAAAAAGTCTGATTTGATGCGCTTTCGCCTGCAGTGTGAATGTAGCCAAATTGTTTGTTCTCCAATTCATTATTATTTATTCATTTTTTATTTCTGTTGAAACAATGCAGTCAGTTCCCTCTGCACAGAACATGTGGACCTTCTTTCTCAACAGTAAGATTAGTTACTACTCATAATAAAAAAAAAATAGATTTTTATATGTATTATATTATATGCATTTCTATAATGGTCAAATTCTCAATTTTTGCTCAAAAGAAACAGTTTGGAGAATAAGAACATGCTCACTCTGATATTTAGAAATATTAGAAGTGGGCAAAAATACTGGGCAGCTGTAGCTCAGGAGGTAAAATGGGTGGCCTACTAATTAGACAGTAAGTGGATTGATCCTCGGATCCTCAAAGTACCTTTCCGCAAGATATTTAACCTCAAGATGCCCCCAATGCACCTACTGGAGTGTGAGTGTGTGACTGTTAAAAGCACTTAGGCATGATGTGTGCGCTACATCAGCCCATTTACCAAATAGCTAGCTTGCTTTTGTCTGGAGTGAACAAATATGTCTATCTGCTGTTTGAAAGTTGTGGTTTTTACATTGTAGGAAATATTGCAGCATGGCTCCAGAGGAACTTTAAAGAGAGCCTGATTAGCTATATGCTCATTTTTTCCCAGTCTTTCTGCTATGCTCATAGTTTGGATTGGCATCACTCATGTGCAACTCTGCCTTCAAGATTTTGAGGAGAACATTTGAGTAATGTGAGTGTTGCATGGCTGTGAGGATGCTGTAGCAGGGAGGGGTGCGAGAGTAAGTATTGTTTTTTTTTTTTTTAGTTGTTGAGGGAAGGCAGAATTCTTGTGGTTTCATTGAAGTGTAATTACATTACGAGCCCATGTATGCAGTCCCACACACCCACACTAATAGAACCCCCCCCCCCCCCCTTCCCCATCCATGTGAATGACCACACACAGGAATGCTGCTTTGATTTTTTTTTTCCAGATATTTTTAATGAGTTTAAAGAGTGTGAGTCTTAAATGTGTGCTTGTGTATCTGCATGTTTGTGTTGGTGGCTTGTTTGGTATCTCAGTAATGGACATAAGTTTGGTTTTAGCAGTGACACTGGAGCCTCAGTCGCGAGTGTGTGTGCGTGTTTAAACCCCTGTGTATGGGCTTCTGGGTGAGAGAGCGCCTTGTTGAGTTTGTTCCAGGCCAAGCAGTTCATGCAGGGTTGAAGCTGTTCTGAAAGTGGCCACAACTCTCAACAAGCAGCTCTAACTAGGCAACAAGGCTGGTGGACCTCAGAGGTCAGACATTGCGGCGCAGCACCGTAACGCTCCACTCATCCGTTCACAATGGGGATTTGGTTTCTAAATCTGTCCACGGATCCACATCACATAACAGCGGTTTCTGCCAGGAGGTTGGAAAGGCAGGTTTTTGCTCACCTTCTATGAAGGGAAGTGAATGGGTAAACCTCCAGTTACAATGCAAGTAGCTTAAACAATGGTGTGCCTATTCTGTTTGTTTTGTGGTGTTTTGATTGCCTTTCGCAAAAGCGAGCGAGTAATGTCACACTTATTGCATCTTTCAAGAGTGTGGCAAGCATGACTATTTACTCTGTCTGAGCACTCTGCAGCTGTATCAGCTTTACTTGTTTATCTCGGTTTGACCCTTTTTCCTAAAGAGTGGATAGTAGAAATGTCCTCGACTACATCCTTCTCCAATAAGTACTGTCATTTTGGGGTAATTATTGCATAATCACTGGTGGGGGAGTATTCAGAGGCTGAAATATATGTAATAATGCTTCAGTATAGTAGTGCAGTGTTCCAAGGTGGAAGTCATGCAGTCAAAGTTTTACAGCCCCCGTAGGGAGGGGTAGACTGTATGTTTATACGGTTGAGAATATAATAATTTTCTTTCTGTTGAGTTCATTTTCTAGAGCATTTTTTATGATATATATCATTACAACAAAGAGCATGAAAAGTCAAGTTTGCACAATATTTTCAAACTTATACATTTGCTAATAATTCATCCTTGCATTCAGGATATCTTGTGAGATGAGGCAGAATTTCAAAGAGACATTTATGCATCAAATACACAATAACAATAACTGTTTGAGTCAAAGTTGATTTTTTGACCCTAGAACTGGTTTTGCTCAAGGTGCGGCCTTGTGAAAGTCTCAACTTCCCCCAATCTGATGCAGAGCTGAACTTGTTCGACGTTTGTGCGCATGTCTTCAGTTCTCAAACTTCACCAGCAACTCTTTTCCTCTTCCTCAGTGTCTCAAAAATCCAGTCAGGAGGAGTTCTGTCTGACCCCAGAATGCATTGAAGCAGGTGAGAAGAGGCGCTAAACGGTCCATCTTGTACGTTTAGCGGGTTACATATGGACTGTCTTAATTGTGACCTAAGTACCTTATGCTTAAATGTCATTGATGGAGGTGGGTTTTTTTTTTTTTATCTCTGTAGCGGGGTCTATTCTAAGTAAAATGGATCAATCTGTAAACCCCTGCGAGGATTTTTATGCTTTCTCTTGTGGTGGGTGGCTGAAGGAGAACCCAATTCCTGAAGATTCGTCCTCTTACGGCATCTACCCCTGGCTTAGGCAGCATGTTGACATCCAACTTAAAGGTTTGAGAATAAATTCCTCATCGATGTCCTAATAAGCATTTTGGTTTTCTTACAAAGTTTCAGAAGTTTGGAATAATGAAGTATAGATGTAAAATGCACGTACTGAATGTAAATGTATTTCCTTTAAGCTAAATTCTTGGCTGCAGACTGCTCTGAATAGTTTTCAATTTTTTTCTACTTTTGGGATATTGCTGCAGTTTTCTTTATATGGTCGTCTGGTACAGACAGAGCACACACAGAGCTGCTCGGCATTCAGGAAGTTAGCCAGTCAGCAAAAAGTGCTCTTTTAGGGAGAGGTAGCTTAGCAAGACAGGACCTATAATGGCTTATTTCAGACAGAAGATAACAATAAGATCCAGTATAATAATAAATGAAAATATTGGAATTACAAAACAGAAAAGGAATAGTGCTAGATATTCAATTCAGTGCAATTTTATTTATATAGCACCAAACAACAACATTTGCCTCAAGGTGCTTTATATTGTGCCTTGAAAACAGGTGACTCCTTGTGAGCAAGCGCTTGGTGAAAGTGAGAGGGAAAAACAGCCTTTTAACAGGAAGAAACATCTGGCAGAAGTAGACAATGATGCAACCTTTTTCCTTAATAGGAATTTCATTAAAGGTCATGAACAAGGTTAAGTGTTTCCATTCACTGGACTCTTACTTTCAGAGTACGCTACTGAAATAGCATAGTGCTCCAACAACACTGCAAAGCTCACATCAAATTTAAAAAAAGGAGATCAATACAGCAAGCATGTCATCATTTTAAATGGTAAATGGTGGTTTACCATCATTTTAATCCATACATTCTTTTTTTTCAATTCTACATTAAACATCAGCCATTATGCATCCTGACTATATGGCTAAGTGTGTTATCCTAGTGACGGGTAATGTATCCCTGAGCGGTTAGCCTCTAGCAGAGATGATGACTGGGCATTAGAGGTTTCTTTGAATGATGACTCCAATTTGCTCCATCAGAATTACTGCAAGCTCCTTCTGACCCTGACGAACTTGAAGCAGTGACCAAAGCTAAGAGCCTGTACCGCTCCTGTTTGAATGAAAGTAAGTCACAACACAGACGTTTGCTCTGTGGATTTGTGGGGATTTTGTTTATATGAGACCCTCAAAATTCAAACCCTACAATTAAATGTCCTTACAAAGTCAATCATTTACACAAAGACACAGTGACTCTGAAAACAAATAAGGTAGGATGAGCTTTTATTGATCCACACGACAGATCTGGGGTAATGGAAAAGCAATAAGAAACATGGGTGCAGCACAAAGCTAAAAAAATAGCCACATGAGCTGTAAAAAGAGTACAAAAAAATCAATAAAGTTGTGTATACCATTTGTTGTGTGTCTGTGTACAAAGCTCTATTGGAGGAGCTGGATGCCAGACCAATGCTGAGAACACTTAAACAGCCAGAGTTTCGGTGGCCTGTTGTGGGTGACGGGCGCGGTGGGGAATATCAGTGGTCAGAGAGTCAGTGGAGCCTCCTGAAGACGCTGGCAGCGATGAGGAATCAGCACAGTAAGAGCGTCCTGATTCGCCTGTACGTCTCCCCTGATGACAAAAACTCCTCTCACTACATTATCAAGGTCAGACATTTTTCCTTCATAGCCCATCACATAACTCCACTGTAAAGCACATTTTTATAGTATTGCACTTGCATTGTTGGATTCAAGAAGTCCATTTCATCTCACTATCAAATTACATTAATCCCATTTTTTTAGTTGCTTGTACTGAAGTACAAAATCCACAATCCCATACACTGTATATAAAAGATGGACATCTAAAAAGAAAGAAAGAAAAGAAATCGAACGAGGCAAAAAGAAGCCTTCTTTATAGAATCCATGAGTTAAGGACAACATGACTCTGTTTATCTGTCATAAACTCATCTTTTCCCAATTATACTCTATGATCACAGTTGGTACTAAAGTTATACAGATGTTTATTTTTTAAGTTATAGTCCTGTTTAGTCCTTGTGGTTGGAAAGTGTCTACTATGTGTCAATTTCTCAGTTAGATCCACCCTGCAAAGTTGGCAACGGCCAAAACAATTTCTGTAAACCAGTTTGTAAGGTCAGTGTTATATCCATCTTTTATATACAGCATTTGGTTCCAATTTTGTAGAAGGACTTAAAGTTTAGGTTTAGAAATTTTCATTGTTAAAAACTGTGGGACCAGACGGGAAAGTGAGACCAGACAGGATAAGTACCTTTTCAACAAAGAAAATTAAAAAATAATGCTGTTATTCATTTTTGTTTACTTCATTTTTGTAATAATCAATAATCGTGTGCTCAATCAAAAGGCACAAAAACAGTTCAAATGGGCCAATCATTTTTATTTTATTTTATAAGAATGATGTGTACATGCACAGGCTATTCTTATTAAAAGAAATCTCCCTGTGCCAAATTATGACATTGAAAAGTGAATAAGAGCAATATTTTTGAACATACAACCAGAATTTAAAAGCTAATCAGTCATGCGAACAGATCCAAGTTTCAAAGCCAGGTGAGTTATTATGTATCTAGCTTAGCTTCACTAGAATATAATGTATCTGAAACCTCTTGGAACTGTTTTGAAAGACAGCAGTGTAAAAAGCAGCAGAGGCTAACCAGCACTTTCTGTCTTTATGTAGCTCGATCAGGCATCCTTGTCTCTGCCTTCCAGGGAAGACTACATCACCAACACCTCCTCTGCCCAGGCGGTGAGTTTCCACTTTGCCATTTTTCCATCTTACCTTTTAACCAAAACTTTCCGTCCTGGATGAGTGGTAGCAAAAAAGACTTTTCTTCGGAACAAGAGTTTCTATTCAGACTCAATACGTCCCCTTCTGTGTTTTCCTTTAAAAAAAAGATTTCTTCCTCACCTCAGTCACAGAGTTCTCACTCAAAAGGGATTGTAAAGACCTCATAAAGCACCTTTAGAAGCTATAAATTTAAATGGAATTGAAGATATCAAATAAGGCTTTTTAGAATCTCTATAACTGTGAATTCCTTCTTATAACTTCAAATCTAAACATTTATGAGTGAAGACCTGTTCAAGCCTTTGAATTTAGAGTAGTTCAAGATATTCATGCAAAACTTAAAATAGCAGAAATGTAATTTAAGGATAACAAAATCTTTTTGGATAAAACCGCTCTTGTATCACTTTCTTTTTTTAATTGTTTCTAATTGTTTCTTTTTTGTACTGATCTGGCTTTAAATATTTCTGAACCACTGATAAATGGAAACATTCTTATTAATAGTTTATCTGATCTGCTAACTTTAACACACAAATATTTAAACTTTCTAATGCTTTATAAACATCATCAGCGAGCAACACAGATTGGATTCCCTTTTTCAGTCACCATGAAGCTATTTGTGAACATAAATGTCCCTTTAAACCACTGAAGATTTTTCTGCTGCTGTGTGTCTCTCCCTCAAAAAAGGTAATAATAAAAAAATACGTTTCACTGAATACTGATACAGTAGCACAAGGGTATGTGAGTGCAGATGCAGGCGCTTGATTGATGTCTGATGATGCCTGATAGCTCAGAGCAATGAAAGAATGAAGTCTCTCTGTCTCTCTCTCCAGTATCGTGCGGCGCTGCTCAGTTTGATGGTGGATGTGGCCGTCATGCTGGGCGCCCCAGAGAAAGACGCTCTGACCCAGATGGAAAAGGCTCTCGCCTTTGAGACCAAAGTGGCTCATGTAAGGACGTCATGTCAGATAAATATAATCCCGCTTAATGTATGAAAATTATTAAATAGGTCTCTGTAGCTCCAAAGCTAATTAAAACTCTACATTATTCTCTGTGAAATATGGCGGCTGATTCATCAGCTTCGCCAACAGTATAACAGGAAATCGTTTTTTGGACAAATTTAGGATCAGTCATGCTGATGACAATTGCTCTCTGTGTCTGCAGATCCTGATTCCCTATGAAAACCGCACCAGCGAGAGCATGTACCACAAATACACGCTCTCTCGACTGCAGCGCTCAATACCTCAGGTACTTTAAAACAATGCAGAAAAACCGCCAGAGAGAAATCAACCTTAGCATCAGTTGAGACCGGTTCAAAACCAAGTTGTACACGATGTCCTTGTCCGGTTTTTCCTGAGAAGTCTTCCTACCAAGCAGGGCTTTCTTCAATAGTACCAAACATTCCTGTTTTTTTGTGGACTGTTTTGTTTCCAAGGTCAGAAGAAAGATCAGTACCGCTCTGATGGTGAATTTGTAGCTACTGAGAGCAGAAACTCAATCAGCAAGTCAAGGAAACTGCTTTTATTGGATTTGTCTGAAATGTAACTACAAGCTTCATGATATGTTTAACCTCTATACAAACCGAATTAGAAACGAGGACTGCTGATATTTTGTATTTACCTGTGCACAAAAATGTAGTTCACAAAAGTTGAAGTTGAACTCTGAAATTGAAAAAATACAATGCGTGCAGGTGTTGCGATGCACAGAAACTGAAGTAGCTGGCTTGGTGAATATACTACATATTTCTATATAGTGTTAAAGACCTTTCGTGCTCTTTCTCCCTCTCTCTCTATTGCTGTAGTTCGATTGGCTTAATTTCGTAAAAACTGTGGTGGAGTCTAAAGGTGACCCGGATCGATCCATCTCCTCCTCTGAGCCTGTCATCGTCAGAGTTCCACAGTACTTCAAGGAACTTATGAAGCTCATCGAGGCCACCGATCCCCGGTACAGACTCCCTTTCTATCGTGGTGCCTTGTTGACACAATAGCTTAAAGACACTCTTCATACACACCCTATTAATAAATACAATTGTTTGGTCCCAATGCGAGCTAAATAGTGTAGAAAACTGCCTCGGGCAGTTTATGTGCATCAGCAATGCAGATGCAAAATCTGCAAGCAATAGGCAATAAAAGGGTGCAAAAGCTACATAGCCTCAGAGTTCAGATGCTTGGCTTAATGGCAGGATGGCTTTAAAGAAAGAGCAGCTAAAACAGTGAGGGGCGCAGTAGGCTCTGTAAAAGAAAAATAAGGATTATTATGTAGTGTATATCAGGCAAAGCTACTCTCGTAGTGTCAAAAAATTGAAGAATTGGCACCTGAGATAAACATTCAACTCCCCTATAAACTCAACCCAGTCCTCATAAGGGACAGATATAATGTAAACACACAGGCACAGACATGAGCCCACACTGGGGCTCGAGGGCACCTGTCGCTCAGTGCAAGTATTTTACAGTGTATAATGAGATTACATGTAGGAATTGAATTAATGTCCCCGTGTCTCTCGCTCTCCAGGACGGTAGCGAACTACGTCCAGTGGAGGACAGTCTTTTCCCGGATAACCGCTCTGAGCCGTCGTTTCCTCTACAGATACCTTGACTACGCTCGGGTCGGTACACAAATCTATGTCCATATATGATCACTTTTGAATGTTTTGAAAACAACTGTATTTTAGAAAAGCTTAAGAAATGCAATATTTTGAATGTTAACATTTAGCGTGCTAACCGAGGCCTGTTAAATCTCAGATGTAGCTCTTGGGTTTTTCACAGTTTCTCAGAGCAAAAGTCTGACCTTGGGGTGAATTTATTAGGACATTCACTCCTTGGAAGTCTGGCTGCTATCTTGAATGTCTTCCACTTGTGAATAATCTTTCTCACTGCAGAATGATAGACTTTAAATTGTTTGAAAATAACCTTATAACCCTTCCCAGATTGGCTGGCACCAACAGTTGCTTCTCTGAGATCATTTCTGATGTACTTGCTCCTTGGCTAACACCATTGTGCTAACACACTAAAATCTTCCAGACATACAAAACTGCCAAAAATCTCTGCTTTTATAAAGGTGCTCAAACTTGCTGATGATTAGTTAATTGGGTGCATTTCATTAGCAGCGGCAGCTGCTCATAATTCTCTTAACGTACACTTTTTTTCCCTTTTTAAATGTTTTACACCTAAACCTAAATAACTACACTTGAAGGTTTCTCAGCTTTTCTCAATCTCTGTTTTTAGGTCGCAAAATTCTTGTCACAGTACTTAGTGAGTTGGGGAAAGATTTTCTAATTTTACCAGTTGGTAGCTTCAAATGTTTTAAACAAATCATCCCCCCTCCCCGACTAAAGTGACTCAGCGTGAGGTCTTAAACACTCTCGTTAATGGAAACTTGTCAGTGGAAGTTGTTTTTTTGGAGCGATGTCACCTTGAATTTCCGTCTCTCTCGCCCCCATTAGGTAACCACAGGAACCACCTCTCTGACCCCGCGCTGGGATAAGTGTGTTAACTACGTGGAGAACTCACTTGTTTATGCCACCGGCCGGCTTTTTGTCAACACACACTTCCAGGAGGACAAGAAACACCTGGTGTGTGTGTTCCCATCATATCCTAAAGCCTGGCTCAGCTGTTTGAGTTTTCTGTAGCTGTGTAACAGATGAGTGCTGAGCTGTGATGTCTGCATCACTGTAGGTGTGTGTGTCTGTGTTTAGATGGCAATGATGCTGGGCCTTTTTGCATTTTTTATAAACAGCCTCACTTTGCTATAAGTGAGAACGTTCTAGGTTTGCGTCTGAAAATCTGAACATTTAAACTTCTGTTTCATACTTGATTTGTTTCTTAGATGGAGGAGCTGATCGACGGCATCCGCTGGGCGTTCATCGACATGCTGGAGAAGGAGAATGACTGGATGGATGATTTAACCAAGAAGCGAGCTGTGGAAAAGGCACAGTTTATTCCATCTTTTCTAATCTAAACTGTAAACACCACCTGGGTCTGGGTGCAGTTCCCCCCTCCAGGGGCGAGGGCACCTAGACCCGGTTTGTAGAGTACGCTTGGGGAGTGTGATCGTGTGTACAGCGTCTCTTTATGTCTGTCTCCACGTTGGTTGAGTGTGGAGTAAGTGCATATGAGAGCATGAGGGTGGGAATGGATGTTTGTATATGTGTGTGCCTGTATGTCTGTGTCTATATGTCAGGTTGGGTGTCAGGCGCCACCTCTCTGGGGACATCTCAGGCCCTCCAAGGTTTGGAGGCCTATCTCCCCCTACCACCACTTCCCCTGCCAGTGGTGGACCCCCTCAGACATCGGTGCGTTGGTGGTTCTTTGTGTCCGGGGATGGGCGTCCAGGTACACACCGGCTCACTCCTTGGCGGCCGCTTATCGGGGCCTGGAGCCTGGGGCTCGCTCGGGCCACTTCGGAGGTGGGGTGCCCCCGGCCTCTCGGCCTGGGGCTCGGTCACTCAGGCGCAGCTGGCTGCCGGCGGAGCTCACGGGCGCGTCACTGCAACTCCCCCTGGCTTCTGCTCCGCGGCTGCTGAGTGAGCCCTCATCTGGGACTCTCCTCAGCTCTTTCTGGGACAGTGGCGCAGCTGCCCCTCTGTTGGTCTTCCTTGGTCTCTTGTGTTCTGGGGGCCTCTGGATGTCTGGAGTTTTGATCTCCTCCACACCTGCTTCACGCCCTGGAGGACAGGGCTGTGGCCCCCCCACACCCTCTAGCAGATTATTACATGAAGGAACCTTTTAAAAAAAGAAAAAACAAGCGCGTCCATGCTCACAGGTGTACACACGGGTGATCACACCCACAAACTACACCCTTTTTGGCTCCTACCTCAAAGCACACTGTGTTCTGTTGATCTTATGTGCTGCACAATAATGTTTAACATTTAGTATTTACTGTCATATTCCCATATATCATTGTGATGTTGTTACTCTTGTTCTCTTCTGCTTGCTTTCTTTTTTCTTTCTCAGCAGGTGATCCAGGTGATTGATATATGCATTTTTTTCTCTCTGCCCGTTCTGTAGGTTTTTGTCTTTTGCCCTTCTCCCCCGTCCCTCTTCTCAGCTGTTTCTCTTTCCCTCTTTCTTTCTCCCCTTCTTTCCCCCAGTCAAGTCTGTCCCGTATTCAGTAAGTGAAAATAAAATAAACAATAAAAGGTGAATCAAATGGACCATTACGGCAAGGCTGGGATGGTCAGTTTGGTAAAGTAAATCCGTTGGGCATCTTTCTTTGCCTTTAGACAACAATTCTGATGGCAAAAGAGCCAAACGGGGCAGGCCAAAAAAAAACAAAAAAAAAAAAACTGTAATATTAAAAAATATTTGGATTGGTGATGTGAATTTCAAACTGTTTAATCCAAAACTGGCCCAACAAATTGAATGAAATACAGCAGTGCATTAAATAGTGAAAACAACACCCTCTCTGAACAGCTGTGTTAGTCACATCTAACCGTTAAAACAAAGTCTGACCTTACTGTAGTTGCAGCAGCTGGAAACAGCTGCCAAGCTAGAACAGATACCATTGTTCTATCGGTTCGGGAAATCTGTTAGTATTTACTGGCACCACTAAAGAATATTTATACGCAAAAAAGAAGAAGTCCTTTACTCAACAACCCAACAACAGTGTCTCTTACGTGATCCACCATAATCCTTATTTATCTTATAGTCAGCCTTGGTGAGGTTCTTAGGCATAAGTCATACGGGCCAGAGACCCGTGGACAAACCCCTGGCAATACCATAGAAAAATGACTATTGCCTGAGCAGTTGGCAAGTGGTTGAAGGAGGTGGTTGATAGTCACTAGGTGAAACTTGTCACAAAGAGATATATGATGTTCAATATTTTTTATTTTTACCACTTAACGAGCAGTTGGTAAGTCTTTGTGGACAAGTCAGCATCTTCCCTACAGGCAACAGCATTGATTTGTTAGTGCCCAAAGCAGTTACAAGGATGTTTTTGGTGCTGCACACTCTTTGTGACTGATTTCACCTTGCGACTCAAACCACTCACCAGTCAGTCAAGGAATACAAATTTCCCCTAGTGACCAGTGCTTTCCGGGGGGTTGCTTCCTGCTCAAAAGCCTTTGTTAGTGATGCTTTAATCCATCCTTTTATCTCTTCCCTCTTAGAAGCCACGTCTCCTTTTATTAACTTTTAACTTTCTTCTACTTGACTGCCCCCAACCAAACTGTGGTTCGGGGCCTTTTATGCTGTGACCATAAAAGGATATCTTCTCTTGCTGACATCAAACTGAGTGAAAAAAGAGTGTTTAGAGCAGCGTGAGCTTTTGGCTGACAGGGATTGTCACATTCTCATTGATTGCAATTTTCATGTGTTCTCACTGGAACTGCAATGATTGAGAGAAAATACATTATCTTAGGTTTTCATAAAGTCAGACTCAAATGTGTCCAGGATCTTATTGCTAACACAATTGTTTTCAGCTCCACTCACTGTTAAAATGTTTTTGATGCCTCTCAGCTTGAACCGAGCTATTTATCATTCACCAGCTTTGCTCAAGCTACAATACTGAAACCATTTAAAGAAATTGGGTCCACTTTATGGCAAGCATATAGACCTTCATAATTAAAAAGGATTTTGCTGTAGGGGCCCAGCAATGTTTCTGTGAAGACACTTTAGCCTATGACTCTCACAGTGCTCTCTTTTTATTACTTTAATATCATTTAAACTTACTCATTCAAACTTATATTTGCACTCACTGCCAATTAAGTTTGACTGAGAGTCTGACACACCTTTTTATGTTTAATTTAGATTTTATTTAAATTCTCTTATCTCTCTCTATAGGCACATGCAGTCCTGGCTAAGGTTGGCTACCCAGAATTTATTTTGAATGACACCTACCTCAATGAAGATTTGAAGCAGGTCTGTTTAAATTAGCACAGCACCAGCATCATGTTCCTGCAATGTTTTTTTCCCTTTTCATTCTGAAAATGGAGGAATGTTGCTATTTAGAAGTAATGTGTAATGTGTTTGTGTCTGCTTCAGCTAGAGTTAAAAGAGAATGACTACTACGGCAACGTGATGCAGACACTGAAGTTCATCGCTCAATCCGATCTCTCCTGGCTACGAAAGAGCGTCCCACGCACAGAGTGAGTGGCAAGTGTGAATACTTAATTAGGCACTGTGACATCATCCGTTTGATAAGGAGATACATGTTGACATTAGGTCCGTCCTAAAGTATATGCAGCTTTACTGCTTTTTGACTCTAATGGGCATTATAATATATAAAATAGACATGGTGATGTATTAAATGAGACTTGAAATTAGGGATACAGCAACAGGAGTCGCCCCCTGTTGGCCACTGGAAAGAAGGAGGCACTTCCTTTCTTGCCTTTCTTGAAGCTCCGGCGATCGTTTATAATCAGGCTATGGTTTTATGTCCTTATTAATGCCTAATGTGTGTTTGTGTTTCAGGTGGTTTACAAACCCAACAACCGTGAACGCCTTCTATAGTTCATCCACAAATCAAATCAGTAAGATATACATTCATTACATTTTGTTTTTTTAATCACTCAGTTAAGTCCTTACCAGACAGATCAAAGCACCAATTCTGGGATTTCCATTTTTGTTAGCAAACATAAGATTGAAAAGCCTTGACCTTATGCAGTAAAATATCCTGTTTGGAAAGAACTAAAGATACACAAAAAGAAAATTATTTTTGGTCTTCTTGTTTAGGATTTCCTGCTGGAGAGCTTCAAAAACCCTTTTTCTGGGGAAAAGAGTATCCAAGGTGAGTCATCCCACCCAAGAGCTGACTTTATTTTAAAAGAAAAACCTCCTATTAGAGAACCACAGCCTGGGCAGCATTATTGTTCTCAACAGATCTATAAACTGTCCTATATTAAACATTGGCTTGACAGCTTGATTTTATTTTGTAAAGCAATTTCCCACAGCACAGTAACATTTGTCCATGCTTCTTCTTCTTTTTTTTTTTTTTTTTAATACCATATCTGAGACTGGATGACAAGCTATGTAACAATCTGCCCAGCTGGAATGGTGCTGGCTTCCAAAGCTTCTATTGCTTTCTTTTTATTGTGTTCTTTCCTCTTCCTGGTGTTTTGTTCTCTGAGTGATACTTTACATCATTAAACTAAAAGTTACTGAATGAAGAAAGTAGCTCATTAACTGCCTGCTAGCTGTCAGTTTTAATACTCTTTAGCTTGGCCGCTAATAGAAAAATAACTGCACACAGTTTATGTATGATAGGATCCAGTGGTGTGTGACGACTTTTACAAAAGCTCAAGCAGAGACAATGACAAACAAAAAGAAATTATCTTCCACTGTTTAACAAGACAAATTGTTGTTTCAGACTATGAAACAACCGTTTCATGATTTAGTGTTGCATGTTATGCATCTTGCAGCACTCTGTGTGGTCATCTTCCCCTTTGTGCACTTCTTGCTGGCTGAAGAATTATTAAATGTTATTACTTTTATAGTTATCATAAAAAAAATATTTGCTCTTAGGTGACAATGATCTGTGCCGGAGGAACATTTAAGAACATTTAGTAGAAGTAATAACACACTTAATATGCCACACTGTACATAAAGCTGTAGTATTGTTATGTAAATTTGATTGGTAAAAAGCAATATTACTGCTGTTTATGTTTGAGGTTGGTTTAAATATTTAAATATATTCTACTTGGTACTCAATTATATACTTGTAATTGTTCTAAAGGACCATTATAGCTAAATTAAAAGGCCTGTGCACTGTCAAGATCTACAGGAAGATTCAAATTATTAATGAAGAAATAAGGTAGCGTATTAAACAAAACAGCTGTCTAAAGATGATACACTCAGTATAGACAGCTCTCGTGCATGCTAATCTGAAAGTATTGGTGAAGTCTGCAACTGTTAACTGTGTTCAGAGCCTTGAACGCAGAGCCAGCAGCAACTTGTTTAGCATTGCTAGTCTCCCTCAGTCTCCCATCAAAAACCAGAGGTTTATCCACAATGCACATTCCAATGGAATCATAGTCAAGCAGAGTCAAATGTGCTTCCAAAGACAGAGGCTGCAGCCTCAAGATGTCAATCATTTAAAGAATGGATACAGTGAAACCAGAATAATTATGACAGAATTCTGTTTGAGGTTGGTTTAAATATTTTTACATACTTCCCCTGATCGAGCACCACTGATAGAATCTAATCCTCTCTTGAAATTCCACAAGACGTTGACTTGTGCCACACTAAAATCTGTGTTGTTTTCCTTCAATTTACAGATCTTTAAGTTACGGTGCCATCGGGGTAATAGTTGGACATGAGCTAACGCACGGCTTTGACAATAACGGTAAATAATGTTTGCTAATAATGATTTCAAAATATAACATTTGCGATTGAATAATAATGAATTATGTGGTCTGAACAGGTCGCAAGTATGACAAAAATGGCAATCTTGAACAGTGGTGGAGCAACTCGTCCATAGAGGCCTTCAATGAGAAGACCCAGTGTATGATTAACCAGTATAATGGTTATCACTGGAAGGAGGCGGGCCTAAATGTAAGGAAGCAGTCTGAATGTGCAAAAATTTATTTAAAAAAAGAAGAAAAAACTGCAGATGTAGTTTAAACCACTTTTCTAAGAAACTGTCTAAAAAATGCCTGTGTATAACTGGATAATTATCAAAGTCAAGAAATAACTGAAGACTGTTGTTCAGTTCAGATGTTTCTGATGCATTACTGCCTTTGTTACTCTTTTGTAAATGTTTTGCCCTGCAGGTGCGGGGTAAGAGGACCCTGGCAGAAAACATAGCAGACAATGGAGGAATAAGAGAAGCATTCAGGGTATGATCTATGATTTAAGAAATGGTTTTCTACAGGAGCTGTCTACTTCGGACATTGTGAGCTATTGTTTTTTTAAAAAAAATTCCTAATCCTAAAGGAATTTGTTCCCTTAGCAAAAATGATGAAGAAGAATTAACGACGTCATGTAAAGCAATCCAGATGAGAGAATGTTTATTTCACTGTTCTTGTGTAGGCGTACAGGCGGTGGGTGGATGAGAGAAGAGGTGGTGTGGAGGAGCCTCTGCTGCCTGGAGTTGCACTGAACAACAACCAACTGTTCTTTTTGAGCTATGCACATGTAAAGACACTTTTGCACACTGTTTTTCACTACGCTCTAAATGCAGTTTTTCTGCCAGTGTGTGTTAGATCTGAAGACCTTCAGTTGATTTGCAGGTCTGCATAGTAAAGTGATGATAGACAGGTAATATTTGGGCATTTTCCTATGGGAAATGTAATGTTTGGGCACTTTAACATAATGGTTGAATATAAACCAAACCATATAAACCATTAAAGTGGATTACATAAAAATAGTATATACATTAAAATTGTACTTCAGTGAAGTACTTGAGTAAATGTACTCAGTAACCTTCTATAGCTGGTTCTATCCATGCTGGAGAATCCAATTGTATTTCCCATGGCCCCCTTGTGGACACATCCCTGATGTCCTTCATTTCTTAACTACAGTTTTATGCAAATTTAAAGAGTCGGTTCTTGTAATTCCTAAAAGTGTCAGTAGGAGGCAATGTTGCTCCTCTCACGCTGTCATTTACTGAAACAAATGTAAAATATAGTTGAACATATCTATTTCTAATGCTATCAAAACCATAGAGATGAGAAAGGTTTGAAAATCTATCACAGGGCTTTCATGCTGTGTTCCACATCTTGGGTACTGCTCTTGTTGAGCTGTTAGAGTTATTTGTTCCCCTTTCATGCTGTCTAGCCAAACAGGATGTCATCGTGTTTTACTGTTTCCATGTGTGGAACATGTCTGGCTACTCAGAATTATTGCATTTATAGAAGCATGCATGTGTGATTTTGCATTCAAATGCATTCCTGTCTGTGGAAATAATGAAATGGAATGGCCTCAAATGGAATGCTAGACAGAAGTTTTCCTTTCGGATTTTTATTGTAATATTGCATGCAGTGGCACATGTTAAGTCAGAAACTTCTGAATACGCATACGTAATTTTGAGTATCTAGCAAAGCATTTAATCGGTGTGTTTGTAATGCGCAGGTGAGATGTAACACATACAGACCAGAAGCGGCCAGGGAGCAGATCCAAAGTGGAGCTCACAGTCCACCAAAATACAGGTGAAGCCCACACACAGACACACATATGGACACACATAGCAAGAACCCCTCCAACCTGACCTTTATCGTCACTCATGTCCTGCAGAGTTATTGGAGCGATGAGTAACTACGAGGAATTTCGGAAAGCATTCAAGTGTTTCGAGTCGTCGATTATGAACAGAGGAGCACAATCCTGCCGGGTGTGGTAACCTTCGACCTCAGCGTGATATCCCTGAAAAGGCTGATAATGCTGGATTTATCCAACATAGTTTACATTATAAGGGAACAACATTAAAATGAAGTAGAGTTGTTCTCACTGAAACACACTAATACATACACAGCGTTTGGGTTAGTGTGGATCTTTGACCTGAAACCACTTTCAATTGGCTAACAAGAAAAATTTAACTTTTTACAGTCATCTTTCTTCCTTATGTCACATAAATTAAGGTTGAAGATTCTTATAAAGGACCACAGTTACAGGGTTGGAGACAAACCTGTTTTTGTGACATTACAACAACACAGCTATATGTGCTGTACATGCAGCTAAATAAAAGCACTGCATTTACATGAACTGCATTTCTTCTGAGAATTTATGTAATGTAAATGTACAACGATGAGAACTTTTCTACTGATTACAAAAATATATCCCAGGTTGTTTTTTGTGACTGTAGGATACAGATATATCAGCTCAGCTCGCATTTATTTGTCAGCAGCCCAAATTCTGAACACTGTACACCAAAGATTAGCTCTTTAAGTAAAGTTATGTTACTTAATATTATTTTATTTTGAAAACCAGTATTATAGAAGCAAAGTGATCTTAATGTAACATCTAGCAAACTAGATCAGGTACTTTGTCTGTGAGTTGGAATTTGAGTGTGTGTGAGTGTGTGTGTGGGCCCAGATTTTCCTTTGACAGTCTTGCCTTCTGTTTTGCTTTGTTTCAATCTTGTGTCAGACATTTATATTCATTGCGCTGCAGTTCAGCCCGAGGCAAATGAACTTACAGAATTACAAGCACTCAAACTGCAGCATGCGTTCTCATTTGTCTTTGTGTCTCCGTCAGTGGACTGTACCGCTCAGGTGCATTCACACCACAAAATGATGTTTCTTGGGAATAACAGGAATACTGTATGATGCATAGTTTAAATATTTCGTCAGAAAATGGGAAAGAAGTATCTGTTGTAATGATTTGGCTGTGATTTGTTGACTTTGTATCAGCCTGCTGGTCTTTTTCTTTATTTAGCATTTTGTTTTTAATAAAGAAATCTGTAGTGAAATTACACTTATCATTCTAGAATTAAATCTACCGATTAAAATCATGAAACAAATATTAATTATTTGAGTTTTTAAAATTTCTGTAAAACTTTTTTTTACTGTTACTGCCAAACAGTAGTGCTAATGTTTGATTCTGTGCCAATTATACAGCTGTTGAGACCTGTTGGTAATCCTCCCTGCCAACAACTGGTTAGTAGGGAAAAACTGGTATTTCTGATCTGGAGAACAGTTGATGGCGGTCTCTACACTGTAAAAAATGTAAATAAAGAACAAACAAAACAAAGAATGTGCTGTTAATTTTCTGCCAGTACATTGTCTGTTTTTTCTTTGTTTCTTTGTTTGTTTATGTAAACTACAAATGGTAAAACAAAGAATGACTAAATTCCTAATAAATTTTCGTACTTTAAAATAGTACATTGTGCTGTATTTTTACAGATTTTTTTTAAAGTGTCTATTAAATTGGTTAGAAAGGGAGTACTACACACACAAAAAAACTGTTTTTCATAGGATCAGGACTAAAAGAAAAAAATATGATACTTAATTCAAAATAATATAAAACTGGATTAACTTGTAAATAACATCAATTTGAAATTTGTGATCAATGGGCAAGCCCTAGTCCTGTAACTTTACTGTCAGTATTTTAGTAGTACGATATCCACTGTAGAAATGATTAGATTGAAACCAGTGTATATCATTACAGGTCTTTGTCTTCCTTTTTTCATTATTATTATTATGTCTTCTGTTTTTCTTCGAATGTTTTTGTAAGTTAATATGTGACAAACTTTTCATTGTAATTATAAATTTGTATGTCGTCATAATGGTCCACTGATTCTGGTCTTCAGTTTTGTTTTGTTTTTTAGGTTCCAATAAAACTTCTGAGACATTACACTGTACCTCCAATTTTGCCGTGATTGATAAGAAGAGACAAAAAAAATATGTGTGCGAACAAGAGAGAGAGCCAGAGTGATGTAGTGAGCAGTGGGTGGAGGGTGCTGATGGATGGTGGACAAAAGACATAAAGAGATTGAAAGCATGTCCATTTATTGATTTTCCTCCGGACTCGCTATTACACACACTTACACCACATCACATCCCATTCATTTATGTCAACAGTTCCCATGGCAACTTGTTCTGTGTTACAGGAGGTGCTGTGTAGTCTTGTGGTATCCAGCAGGGGGTAACATTAATGATTTGTATCTGTGGCAACACCAGCGGCAGTCTCATCAATTCACACCAATTAGAAAAACAGTCCACTGCTCCAGTCTGTCTCTTAGTGTGTGTGTATGTATGTGCATGTGTGTGTGTGCTGGGAGGTGTTTAGATGATTAAGAGACAAAGGTAGGAAGTAAGTGAGATGCTTTTACGAGCAATATAATGCATCAAGCACCTGGCAGACATTCTTGTCTTCTAACTTAATGGAAGTTTCGATTACCGATGTGCTACACAAGAATCAGAACAAACAACGGACATTTTTACTTTTTATTTCTTTTATTGTTGCTTGTCTCCTCGTGCCCTGTCAAGTATTTGGACTCGACATTTGAGTTGATTTTATAGATTAAGACATCTCAACTTTTGTATACAGAAAAACATCATGACAAAATCCATTAAAGTGAAGCAGTAGAAAACTTTTGTCTCCCTTTTGTCTTCAAAACTATTTCACATTAGAAAAATCACACGGCACAAACAGAAATGTCACAAAAAGCATAGGCTACTGATAATATTTCCCCATGCACCAGGCATAGCGGAATTGGCTTGATTTGTCCCCAATATACCTTTTACTACTCATGCTAGGAAATTCATCCGGGTAGGAATTTTCTCCAGGACCCAGGTCAGATTGAGTACTTTTTCTTTTCATATTGCTATTATGCGCTGCATTGTTTCACTCCCACCATGACTATGTAATTTCTTTTTCGCCTTCTTCTGTTTTACCGGCAGTTGGCAACCCATTTAATTGGAGCAAGAAATTGCACTGCCCTCTAGTGGAAGAGAATGTAATTGTTTTGCCAGGTGAAACCCGATAGTCTTTCACGGCACACCTGATCATTTCTCACAGCACACCTATGTGCCGCGGCACAGTGGTTGGGAAACACTGAGCTAACTGACTTTTTGCCAGCTTGTGTAAAATGTAAGTATCCCTCTTGAAAAGATTTTGTTCAATCAGATGGTTCACAAGGCTGCACAAAAAGGTTCAGGTGCTTTGCCCTAATTATAAGACTAATTGTTATAAGATAGTTATAGATGATTTTATTGATGTATTTAATTTTTAATAAATAAATCTTACATGGACTCCAAAGAGCTAAGTGATTTCAACTATTAGCTGTGTTCACGATAACTGTTAGAGTTGTGTTATGCAGCTCAGAAAGCCCAGGTTAGCTGTCAAATAGATATTTTGATGATAGCTAGACTAAACTTAGCTATACAAAGACTAATTTTTGAGATTGGGTTTTTGATTCTCCAGTTGTTTTACCTATATTTGTGATTAGAGAAGCTCTGAGCTCTGTTGGTCGCTTTTATCCAGTACGTAAGAGAGCACAATCACCCCTGCTTGACTCTCTCAGTGTTTGTCGAGCAGTTATGAGTAATAAGCCCATACCTGACTTGGTGCCATTACATCACTGACTTGTGATAAATCTACTTTAGTGGCCAGTGTAAAAATGACATCTAGGGTGATTAAACCACTGATTTGTCACCTGGAGGCTACCTTTGTTAAACACTACCACACTAATCTGCACACTTGAGTAAATCAACTGACACATTGACCCCAAGAACCACTGAAAAAGAGGCAATGTACTGTCTATGAAAGCATCTAATTTGTAAGATTTTTTACTTCTATTTTCTTTACTTCTGCAGGTTCCACAGAGTAAAGGAAAATTGAAGTGAAAGGTAAAAAGAAATTGTAACCTCTACATATTTTTATATGTCATAATTTTTAAAATATTTTTAAGTTCTATGCTCGTCCTAATGAAATGCTGAGTTTGCATAAGTTGTATCAGTAAGCTGCAGTAGATTGGCAACGTGTCCAGTGTGTACCACGTCTGTGTCCCTAGAACATCTGGGATAGGCTCCAGCCCATCCATAACCCGGATCTGGATAAGCAGAAGAAAATGAATGGATAGATAATTGAGTTCCTGTGTATTTTTCACCACAGAAAATGCATTTATTGCCTTCATAACAAAGCACAGCTGTGCTTTGTTTGATGTCATTATTAGCTTCCTTTTGTCAAACATTTGCCCTCATAAACATTTACATTCTGAAAGCCGGGCTCTGATGTTTATGTATCTGTGCTCCTATTATAGTCAGTGATTTTGTTGACTCATCCTGCACTCCAGGTACAAAATAACTGTCAGTCCTTCCCGTCTAGATGGTTCTGAAGAGGTTGGTTTCATCATACAGCTATGGTACCATTTTGCCCATTGTGAATAGATTCTAGTAATAGTATGTGAACAGTATTGTCTCAAATTTGAAGATTCTCAGCTAAAGTTGAAGAAAATTGCTATGTCACAATATGCAGATTTGATCCATTCTTATTGAGCATGGTAATCAGCCCTCCTGATTTGTCAAACTGAACAGCAAAAGGCTTTTGAGTGGATGTCTCTTAGCACAACATCAGCTTTTCTGCTGCCAGAGGCTCAGCCACGGTCTGATGTCTAGGCTGGCAAACAAACACCTTCCCTTTGTTGTTTACTACATTCTCCCTAAGTGGAACTGATAGCAAAGGTTACAAAAATGACAGTTTTTTTCCCTGCTGAGCTAAAACGTGTCCAGCAGAGGGCAGGGAAAACCTGGGGCCGTTTTTTGTTTGATGTACAGATTAAACTCTCTTTCTGATAGATGAAAATAGCTCTTCTAAGATATTACGCTCTGACCTTTGAGCCAAGTGGATTTTTTTCAGACACTGCTGAAATCACTGGGCCTCTTCCAGTGTTTCTTATTAAATTTATGATCACCTGTCTCAATCATTTTGTTCTGCCCTTTTCTACTGCAATCATGAAGAGAAGCAGCGTGATCATGTGATACGCCTTTTATCTGCATCCGTCTGCATCAATCTTCTCTGTTTCTGTCCGGTAACTGTAATCAAATCTTTGAGTCTCTAAGAGGCCATGAAAACGACTCTACTGTATTTCTCCACCCATGCACCTCCCTTTGACCTCCCTCTTCCATCACCCCCATTTACAGCATCCTGCCTGGCCTCATGAGCTAATGCCCAAATGACATTTAGAAATTACAGATGCTGCTGACCACCGAGAAGATGCTCCGACTGGATAGACAGAAATAGCGGATATGATAAAGATGGATTGAAAGAGGGAGATGGAGATAGTGAAAATGATTAAAATGAAGACATTTAAATGAGTACAGAGACGCTGTGCTTGATGAGCAGAAACCGCCGTTAATAGTATGGTGTCTTAAAATTTTAAACATCACTTTCACGAAGATTTCTAATTTAAAATGTTATTTAAAATGTAAAGAGTCAGAAACTTTTGTTCTGCATCAAGAAGTTTAATTTTGAACAGATTAGTTATTTATCCTGGAGTAACCACGAGACTGACGCAGCCATCACCCACTGGTTAGTGAAGTCCTGTTGTGAAGCCTCAAGCTGAGTGTTTTCACAGGACCCTTTGTGGTGTTTTGAAACTAGCTGTGACTAACAAAGGATGACTCTGCAGAATGAGTCTGCAGATGATTTTTCACCCAATCTCAATCACACAATTGACCCGGCCTAAAGAAAACCCTACTTTATCCTCCTTTTTTACTCTATTAAGGACCATAATTTATATAAGCTCATCATATTATACTGAATGTGATGTGGGATAAGCAGCATAGGGCATAAACTCATGAGATCTGGGTTTATTGTTTGTAGTAGTGTTTAAGGTCATCTTCCCACCAAACTAAAGCTACATCCATCTTTCATATACAGTCTGTTCCTAGAGGCATATTTGGTTGGTTGGACAGTGAATTTGTGGCACCTATCAATAGTTCCCCCTTTTTACGGTCCCCCAAAGGGCTCAATCAATACATGTAAATTGCATTGTGAAGATTGTTCACCAAAATAGGTTTGATCACTTTCAGTCATGTGAAAAAAATATTTTTTTACACAGGATTAGTAGCATCTAAGTGCTTCTAGTCAGATGCCTTTGATTAACTGATCATCAGCAAGTGTGAACACCTCTATAAAAGCAGACATTCTGGCAGTTTTTTCAGGTTTCTGTCAAGGAGGAACAATATCAGAAATGATATTAAAGAAGTCATTGTTAATGCCCATCTGGGATGGGTTATCAGTTCATTTCCAGAGAAACGGAAGTCCATCATTCCACAGTGAGAAGGATTATTTACAAGTTGAAAACAATCAAGATAACTGCCAATCTTCCCAGGAGCGGACAGCAAATTCACCCCAAGGTCAGACTGCAATGCTCAGAGAAACAGCAGAAAAATCCAGAGCTATCTCAGACTCTATAAGCCTCAATTAGCGTATTATAGGTTAAAGTTTATAACATTGCGATTAAAACAAAGACTGAACAAGTTTGGCTTTCTTGAAGGGCTTGCCAGGAAAAAAATCTGCAGCTAAAAACAAACCAACCAACAAAAAACTACAACCCTTCTGGAACAATGTTGCAATCTGTCCAACAGCTAAAGCTTGGTCCAGACTGGGTCTTGATCCTAAGAGCAGCAGCAAACATAATGTGTTCTAATGACCCAAAGTCCAAACCTCAAGCCAAACTTCAACCCAACTTAAATGTCAAGCTGTGCATAAATTAATCAAATCCTGATGAACAAAAGCAACATTTTAAAGAAAAGTGGGCCAACATTTTTCAGATGACTTTAACTGCAGATAGTCATTTTTTAAAACACTTTAATTAGACTTACTTCTTTCAGACCATCTCCAGCCTCTTTTGGGTTGAAATGTAAAATTCATCTGAACACCACCGAGCACCTGTTAACACCCACAATCTGCAGATTTGGTAGATGTAAATTGAAAGAGCTGTCAATCAGAGTCTATACTAATTGCTGTTATGGCTGTTTAAAAGATTGAACATGATTAGTCATTTGTTTTTAGAAGTGGGTAGATCTGCTGCGTCCCATTCTGGCACGCATATCTTCCCACCATAACTGGAGATAGATAAGTAAATAAATAATACAGAAGGATGGGAAATAGAAACGAAAAGACAGTCTCTTTATTAATGGATGGCCTCCACCAAAACAGATGGACTGGGGGATGGGAGGGGTGGAAGAAGAGGAGGACGGGAGGGTTTGGATAAGTACGAACTCAGACAGGAGCCCTTTCATGAATATCTGCCCGGTGTCCATATAGGTTTTGTTAGTAATGGAGGATAGACGTCACAGATGGGCAAACATGAGGCAAAATGAAATGCATATTTCAAATATGGACACAAACTACATAACAGCCTGTAGATGTAAAATCCTTAGTGGTGCTGTCCTCTTGTCAGCCTGTGCCATATTCCCCTCATCTGTCCATCTTGTGCATGCTTTAGGTGTATGTGTTGGCTTGCACTTTTTAACCCCTGGAGGATTTCCCCCTCCTTCAACTCTGTAGGTGCAGAAAATAGCCTGACAACAAAATGGGGCTATATACTTTCAAAAGATTCCATTCATTCTCTCCACCTTCCTCTTTCTATCCTTCACACACGCTATTCTGATTTCTATTAATCTTTTAGCAACACTAATTACTACTTTTGTTATCAGAAACTGCCCCGAGCCCCCTATATCTCCGCAGTCCTTCATTTTCTATTCTGCTCTTCCGTCCTCCCCGGGGAGACGCTTATTCATTCCTTCACTGCTCGTCTCTCGCTAGACTGGTAATGGGGATTAAAGGCTAATTGAGGCCTAATTGAATAATGGATTAGGACATGAACATAGTTGTTTTTTTCAGTTTTATTGAACTTTTTCTAAGAAATTATGGCATTCTGTTTGTCTCAGCAGACTTTACCTGTAGCTACATGTGCATGAAAACTATTGAAATCCTGGTTGAATTGACAGGATGTGTAATTGTATGCTAACCATATTTTTTAAGTAATGTGCAAAAGTCTTGAGCTACCCCTAATGTCTTTCTATATTTTGCTTCCAAGGAATCAGACTTTCTTCTATTTTTTAATTATCTGTAAAACACATTGGAGGCTCTGCCATGGGTTAGGGCTGCACTTTATACAGTGGTATTAGGGATCGCTTCAAAATTGATGTAATTATTAATGCAGGAAAGTACAGTCAGATTTTGATCTACCATGTGATACCATCTGGAAAGCATCTGATTCAAAATGGCTTCTTTTTCATGACAATAATCCCAAACACAATGCCATACAGTAAAGGCATGCCTGGACAGAAAAACAGAGTGGAATACCAGTCATGGATTGGCCTCCCAAAAGCCTCCACCTCAACATTATTGAAGCATTGTGGGATCATCTTGACAAAGAACTGAACAAAAGACGGCCAGCATCCACAGAAGAGGTTTCTACCATAATATTGGATATTCTAACATGGCAGTCTATAAAGACTGACTACAAACTGTATGTTAAAAATATAGCCTTCATGACATCACCCACTATTTTTGGAATTTGCATTGTGAAGCTTCAGGATATTGTGCTAAATTATCAGCTTGTGAGCACAGAAGATGTCACAGTAACAGCAGGCAGATCATTGCTTTAACTCCATTTGTTTTTGCACCTGTCAGTCAAAGCAGCCATGCCCCAATCTTTTCACCAGGCTGTGAATACGTTTTTTTTTTTTTTGTTTGTTTGTTTGGTTGGGGTTTTTTTTTAATGGTGTTTAGCATTTCAATATGGGAGTCTGTTTCAATACACAATTTCAGGAACTGAAGTTTATGGCAGCTCAGCATTAGCTTCATCTTTCAGATCTAGGTGATAGTGGCAACCAAGATTTCATGTTACAGGACATAGAATTCTGTGGGTAAAAAAAAAAAAACCTAACAACAACAAAGACACAGAAAAACAAACAAACTCTTGTTTTTGTGATAAAGTAGTCTGGTATAACTAAAATTCTTTTTTCCATCATTTTATTAGAAATGGTGATCTGTTTTTATGTTGCACTCTGCACAGCAGTAAAACAACATGTGACCTTGTGGAGAAGTTGGAGATGTGCGGCCTGTTGCTTCCATCCTTTCATCTTATGGTTAATGTCGACTGCTCCGTATTCTTCCATTAGCTACTCTTTGTAATATTTTAAACCAATCCATTGTCAAAAAATGCTGAAAAGGCCAGTTATCCTACTTTGTAGAGGCATTTTCCCTGAACGACAGAGGTAAGCTTTACTCTTTCTAACAAACCTGTTGCATTTGACTGCTTTAAAAAGTCAGCTGGTACTTTGTCCTTGTCAAACATTTTTCTAATGAGAAATCTTCTGGCTACATGTGGTGAAGGTTTTTTTTTTTCCACAATTAAAAGAAATCAGCATTGCTTCATCCACCTTAGCAGCCTTCCAGTTCTTTTTGGTGTTGTGGAGCTTGGTATTGCATTTCTTCTGTTTTAAGATTTTAAATTTTAAATTGTCCACTCCAAACATTTAGTGGGTCTGCTACGCGTTTCCCCCAACCTAATTATGGCCTACTTAATTTCCATTGACATTTCATGAATCATGATCCAATGTAATGAAGCAAAAAAATAAAATGACAAAAACTGCATCCAAATACTTGGACCTGACAATATGGACATACTTTGGCCAACGGTTTAGTCATAACTGTTACCTGATCAGGGATACCGCCATATATTTAGCACCTTCAAGTCTAAGGTCACAGATCACAGTTGTAACAATGCGGTTTGCCCATTCTGGGTTGGGAATGAGTTATTGCTGCTGAGCAGTTCAAATATATCAGGGTCTTGTTGAAGAATGGGGGAGAGAGTCTGGCAGCAACCGGACAGATGGATTGGCACAGCATCTCCATGGATGTGCTCCTCTGGATCCAAAGGAGCCAACTGAAGTGGACCAAACATCTGATTGGAATGCCTCCTGGGTATCTCCAGGAGTGCTGTTCTCGATATATTCAGCGAGATATATCGAGATTTTGGGAAAGACCAAGGACATGCTGGAGAGATTATGCCTCAGTGTAAGAGAACCTCAGAAAGTTTGGGCATCTCCGCTTAACTGCTGCCCCCACGAACTGGACACAAATAAGTAACAGGATAAAAAAAAAAGAAATGTATGGCTTAATTTTACTAGATTAAAATGTTTAAGATTGTCCCTTTAAGCAATTGTGGTTTTAGTAGCTCAAGATCTTCTAGTAAGCTACTACATAAGCGTATAACACTGAGATGGCCCTTCCTTGAACTGAGGGTTGATGGTGCCTTTGGAAAGATGAGCTTTTCCATCCATTCATCAGACCTCACGATTCCGATCAGTTGCTCACATTACCAGCATATCGATGTTTACTGTGTGACGAATTGGGTCTTTATATGTGCTAACAGGAAAAATTTGTGATATCCAGACATTTCATCTTGGATGTTAAATAACCTCAAATCAAACATACCAGATAATCAAACCACCTCTGACATCCTGGGAGAAAACAAGCAAAAGACATTTAGAGGTATTGATGCTTCACAGGTTAATTGCATCATTTTTATTAAATAAACTAATTATACTGGCTGATACTAACGCATAACAGAGATATATGTTTGCACTGACTGGCACTAAAAGATAATTATCTATCACAGGTGTAACAGATGGCAAACCTAGACTTCTATTAGTGCTCAAATAACATAGAAATTTCCAATCTCCATAAATTGATATCTACATATTATAAGAGATTATGAAATGTAAATGTTTCTGCTTTCACTTTTCTGCCCTTCCAGTTTGTAAGTGTTACTGACCGCTCACATTTGAGCAGGCTTAGGTTGTATGCGGTCCACGTGGAGAGCAAAAGAAATCACTCATAGTCGGACAATGGCTGGCATCTTGAACCAGATATCTTCACTACACTGGATGGCCTTAAAAACTGTTCTGACTGTTATTCCAAGAGGCAGCGGTCTATGGGTTCTCAGAATGTTACATTTCTGACTAAAATTTGTTGTTTTTTTCACTTGAACATCAAACTAGGTTTAAAAATGCAATAAGACAAAGTGACAGTTTAACAGCAATCCTTTGGCTTTTGCACACTGCACAAAACCTTTTGCTGCAAACGTTTTTTCTTTCTTTAGTTTAAAGCGGTGCACTGTTTCTTTTCATTTAATCCAAACATGGTGAGTAAAGAGCATTTTTGTTGTTGTTTGTTTCTTTTCATTTTTTTGTGTTGTCTTTTGAGTCTGTGTTAAATCCGAACAGCCTTGATGTATGATATCTGGGGAGAACAGGGAGCCATTAGTGGTCCCACAAAGACAGAGCAGAGCCTGCCTGACTATTTGATTTCAGGGCTTTAAATACAAAGACACACAGACAGACAAGAAGAGAGTGATCTCTGTCTGTCTGCACTCATTATTTCCTCCTCTGCTCCTTGCTCTCTCTCATGCTTTCTCCCTCACTCTTATGGCTTTAATGCCACTGTATCAGACACCTCCACCACGCCATAAGCAGATTGGGAGTCAGCAGGTGTGTGACCGTGTGTGTGTGTGAGTGTGTGTGAGTGTATGTTTGGGGGGATGGGTGGCATCACCATTGCCATAGGAACGAAAGCATATAAAAAAACAACACAGTAATTGTTCCGTTTCCATGGTAACGAGCTACACAACAGCAAACCTAAGAGATACTTTGTGTCTGCGCAAAAAAAAAAAAAAAGAAGTTCTATTTAACCCTGCAGTAAAAACACAAATATGTTGTAACAGCTGCACGTTTCTCTTATAAAAAAATCATTCAAGCTTGAAAACATCCCAAAACTGAGGGAACAATCACAGCAGTACCATAATATTAGTATGCACCGAGCAACTCTAATTCTTCTTTTTCTGATATAAAGACATCACAGAACCTGTGTAAACACTTGTAACATGTTGAATTCCTAGAAATCCTTCTCCACTCACATCGTCGTTTCTCTGCATCGTAGCGGCGCGGAACGGTGAGAGGCGGGGCCGAAAAAGGGGGTTTGGAGCGGGTCGTGAGGGCGGTGCAAAAGAGGGGGGAAAGCAAAGAGAAAGAGAAAAAGAGAGAGAGACGGTCCCCAGTTTGAAAGCCGGTAATTAGTGGCAGATGAACGGAAGCTCCGCTATACCACCGGAGCAACGCGGAGAGGAGAGGGTGGATGACAGCCTTCTGCCGCAGAGAAAAAAAGCCCAAATTAGGCTGATTTCACACGCAGCTATACCGGCATCCCCACTGCATGCACAACGCCTCACCTTATCCCATCTTGCGACTCTCACCTACCCACACACCCACCCACCTCGACCACCCATCCGGCTGTGTGCTGACTTGGTGATGCAGGGTGGAGCTGGACGCATGGACAGCCGGCAGGATAATATCTCGGTCTGAGTGCGTCTTAGATGATCTCCGTCATCACCGGGTCGGTACCCCCGCTCTCCTCTTTGGGTATGTACAGCCTTGCTTTGGTATAGTGCAACTACAACGTGTGTTCAGCGCGCGCTGCGAACAGAACTACTAGACAGTTTTGAGGGGAGACGCTTAACAAGTCTAATTATGAGATCACTTGGGCTCTGCGATTTTTCTCTTGCGCACAGAGCCCTGCAGTTTGCAGAAGGCGCGGAACGCAGCGGGGTACTGACTATTAAATTTAAAGTAGAGCTGGCGATATAATTTCTGAACGCAAAGCAGATAAATGCTAGCTCATTTTGCAGCCTTCTGTCCTTTGCGTTATTCCAGCGGATGAGAGAACCCCGGCCAAGGGGCGCCCCTGTGACCGGAGGAGGGTTGGATTCTCCCGGCTGGTGACCTCCTGCTCCGGGGGACAAATCCTCCCACCACCGGGCATCACCTCCTCTACCCCGGACAAAAACCCACGGAGCCCACCGATGCGTCCGGCAGCCCCTGATGCTCGGCAGTGCTCCGGGGCTTTCCGGTCGGTGGGAGAGGCTCGAGCCGCGGCCGCGCGCTAGGATGCTGCGCCAGGTGTTGCACGCGGGCCTGAGGACCTCGTTCCACGCGCTGGGTCGGTTCGTGGCGAGCCACCCGGTCTTCTTCGCCTCCGCGCCCGTGCTCCTCTCCATCTTGCTGGGTTCCAGCTTTAGCCGGTACCGCGTGGAAGAGGACGTGGAGAGCCTGCTCGCGCCCAAGCACAGCCTGGCCAAGATTGAGGGCAACCTCGTGGACAGTCTGTTCCCAGTGAACCGCTCCAAGCACGCGCTCTACTCTGACCTGCAGACTCCGGGCCGCTATGGGCGCGTGATCATCACCACCCGAAAGGGGAGCGTGATGGATCCGGTTCATCTGGACGCCATACTAAAGGTACGCACGTGCACACATGGCACAGACTCTCAACTCATTTCTTTAGTAATTGTGAATTTCAGCTGACAAGCAGTCTGATATATAAAATAAAATAAAATAAATGTAAAAGTATCTTTAAAGTATTTTCACGATTAATAAAGAAATGATAAAAACAAATATGACAACGAAGCAAATAAACACGTACACAGGTGTCTGCTGAAGAAATAGGCTTCAACTAGTAGGTGCCAAGATTGAAATGGACGGAATGTGAGCCGACCTATAACCTTTGAATGGTCATTTTTAGAGTTCGAGAGCACATATAGGCCTACCCACCCACTCCGCGAGGAACCTGTGGCGAAATGCCAAGCGAAAACACACAGCACTTGAAAAGTACAGCATTTGACAAGTTAGCTACTGTGCCCTTTAAATCATGGTGTATACATCAGAAAACGAGGTGCATCTACAGCTTTAAAAACAAGCTCTCATTCAGAAACACAAAGAGGTGAAGGTCAGTATCTGTAGGCTGCCTCACTCCTCACTCTCCGTGACTGATATTCATTAACTGGAGTCTTATTTCAAATCACCCTGACAGCCTTTTGAGGTTATTAAGCAGGGTATCCTAATCACACGTTAACTGGAGCTTAGAGGTCTCTATGTTGGTACACCTAAATGGTGTTATGAGTATCAGCCTGACACCCCTAGAGCAATTAGTTTAATGATTTCATGAAGTTATTAGGCTGCTATCAGAGCTTGCTGACTCATATGCTGGACACGCCGAGCTCTGCTGAGGAGATTGAGTTTGTGAGAGCTCCATCCACGCATGCTTTTCTGTGTATGTGTTTATCAAAGAATGTTATTGTGGCCTACTTTACATACATGCAGAATTCAGCGTTGGTCCACAGAGGACTGCCACAGTTAGAGAGCTCAGAGCTGTGCATCTTTTGCTGCCAACGGGCAGCGAGTGAGAAACAGGTTGGTGCATAAAAGAGAGTGCTGTAAAAGGGTAAATCCACTGTTACGTAGTCTTACAGTGTTGCATATCATCCGTGAGGTTCAAGACTCTGTAATTTTCCTTTTCCTGTGTCTTTGCTTGCTCTTGGCTTGCCCTCAGCATATGAGTTCTTGCATTTTCCCAGAAGCTTTTTTTGCATCCCTCTGGGTCTGAACTTGTTGCATGTAGTAAGTTAAAGCATGCGTCGGTGGAGAGAGCGATATCAGCAAGAGCGAGAGAAAGAACTAGACGGGATTTCCACTTGCAGTAAGAGTAAGATTTCTGAGTCACACCCATTGACTGCATCTACTGAAGTATTTAATCTGTAGTTGGTAAATAAACTGATTCACTACAGCTCGCTCTTTTTTGAGGTGGTTTTCATCCTTTGTGGGAAAATGTTCAGTGTTCAAACAACCCGTACTTTACTGTTATGTGATACTGCATGTTGTTTTTGAAAAGACAAAGCAAATATACAGCATCATTTCACTGCAGGGGCACACATGTGAGCCAACACCATGGTCAAGAAATGTCTTAACAACTGTTTACTGGAAGTATATTATTATGGATATAGACTCGGTTCCCAGAGGATACACAGCGCTGTGTTAATTGTGTTTTTCTTTTTTAATCTTTTTCCACCAGCAGGTTAAAGTCTCTATTTATCGAGTAAAAATTAGAATTTCTCTCGAGGCATTTTCTGTTTAAGTCAAATGTTATTATTTAGAACAAATCTCTGCTCTACAGTTCTCCTAACATGGCTCTAGTGTGGTTTTAGAGCCCAACCAATGTATCCATTTTCTTTACTGTTTATCCAGTTTCTTAGAGACTGGTCAGAAATCCCCTGGAAACCTCTGGTCGCTATGGGAAAACAGTGACTGGTTGGCGAGTGGTTACTGGATGTCAGTGAGTGAAATCAGTTGCAAAGAGGGTTCTGCGCCGTGACCTCCTTGTGATTGATTTAGTCCCTAGCAGATTACTGGAATTGCCTGTAGTTTCCATGGAAGACTGCAAGCACTTGCTAACTTACCATAAAGTGGTAGTAATGTTTGGAGAAAGTAATCAGAATCAGCATACTTTATTAAGGATAGCATACCCTAAGGAAATTATGTGGGTTACAGTTGCTCCAATACGCCAAGGGTAATAGACTAAACTATTAAAACAATCCAATATGTTACAGATTTACAAATTTAAGAAATAGCACTAATATATATATACAATCACTCAATGATAAATATCAAGGATTAACAGAGGTGAATATAAATGAATATCAAGAATATTGACAGGAATATTACAGAGTAGAAAAGAGTGTGTGCAAAAAGGATGTAACTATTGCAGTGTTTATAGTGTATTAGATGGAGGAGTTGTACAGGGAGATGGCCACGGGCAGAAAAAGTTGTGCTGCACTGGCTTTACTTGCTCAACTTTTATTTTGAGGTTGAATGGTCTCCATTTCCAGTTTGGGTCACACTTTTTACAGTTTCACAACTACTTAGAGAGTGATTGGCAAGTGTTTGCAGAAAAGTCGATGTCTTCCATGCAAACTAGGTGACTGCTGCTTTCTGCTAGCAACCAAAGCACTCACAAAGAGATTTTCAATGCAGTAGCATTTACCTTTTTTGTGTACCAATGTCACATAACAATAGCATGCAGCCTCCTGCAACCACTCATCAAGTGGTCTCAGAATACTGGTCTCTAAATCTTCGTGATTGGGTCTTTAACAGTAAATTTCAAAGGGATTGCTACCAACCTACAACAACCACTTGCAACAGGTTAGGGATACTCATTCTTTCTCCTAGCGACCAGTGGTTACCTGGTTTCTGACACCCAGTCTCTAGTTCTGTGTGACTGGGGCTTTAAGTTTACAGGAGGGCTGCAGGATATGTCAGTTTTCACACAGCAAAAAGCAGATACCCCCTTTATAGGTTGGCACAAAACACACAGTCTCACACCTATCATATATAGTAGCATCACAGATGGTTTTGCAAAGTTTCTAACTAGTCCATAAAATATGTTGCTGGAAAGTTATCCCCATCAAATATCTTCGTATATGTTGATGTTGGATTTTTTAACACAATAAAAGATTCCCAGCCATCTACAAGAATTAATTATTGTTTATAGTCTTGTTTTATGAATATTTTTTCTTTAACTCTCACCACCAGCTAGTTAGTGATCCACAGAGAATATAAATCTGAAATAATATCCACCTTTTAAAACAGGGTCACTTTAGTTTCTTTAACATAACAACCATGATAAGACTTTATTATCCCACAGAGAAATTTTCTTGGAGACATAATGCATAAACACACTTCATACACCTACGTACACAGTAGCTGTTTCATGAATTTTATATTGAGGATGATTACTAAAAACCCTTCTTGAATAATCAAAAGAAAACAATCGACTCTGTGTTGATAGAGCATGGTAGGTTTACTCTTGATAAAGATAACTGCATGCAAGTGGAAGTGAAGTTAACGTTCACTTGTAGTGTTCAACTATTAAAGAGCAGGCATCTGAAGTTAGTGTACGTGCTTGAGGCACCTACAGCAGGAATTTTAAGTCTCTGCCATGAAGCTGTCGACAATAATGATGACAGAGTGGAAGAATTTGCAGTAAAAGTTTATTTTACAATAAATCTTAGGACAGGTTGCTGCAGGACAGTAACTTTTAAACCAAAATTATAATAATTTTCAGGAGACATTCCTGCAGAATCACACTCCCTTTCTTAAGCCAATGCAGCAATCTGAGGTAGGAGAAAGCTTTTCTCGTGTTCACCATGGCAGAGACTGGCATCAGGCCTGTTGCTTAGTAACCAGCACCGTGGATGCTGGCACAGTTGTCCTCTCGCCATAGAAATGGAGGAGTACTCTGAGACAACTATTATTTCTCTGTTGAGTAATATATAAACACATACACACACACAAACACACACACTTCCCCAAATTTCTCTCCCTAGTAGTCGCACAAACAGGAACACAAAGTAGGTGAATGAGTGGCTGACACTCAGTTTGTGTGCTGCGTAGTGAAACTTTTCACTGTTCCCACAGTTTATCCAGGAAAGCCACCGTTAAGCTGAGCAAATAAAGCTCTTTCTCTCTTTGTTTTCTCTGCTCGCAGCTCCACAGACGGATCTACCAGATGCAGGTAACTGTGCCAGCAACAGGCTTCAACAGTTTCAACTACTCCTTCTCCAACCTTTGCCTTCTTGATGACAAGAATGTCTGCATCATCGATGACATCATCCGCGCCATGGAGGAGATCCAGTCAGCTCGCAACTCCAATCGCTCCATGCCCGTCCTGAGGTACCCCATCACACAGCTGGCAGATGGGCGGCAAGCGTACATTGGCCACCAGATGGGTGGTGTGCAGGGCTGGGGTCCTGGGGGGGCGATGCGAGCTCAGGGAATGGGAGTGAGGGGAGAAGGTGTCCGATCTGCCAGGGCGCTGCAGCTCACCTACTACCTCCAAGCCCCAGGCGGCCTGATGGACCGGGTGGCCAGCCAGTGGGAAAAGGCCTTCTGTGCTGAGTTGCAGCACTTTGCAGAGTTGCACCCAAAGTTGGGCTTCTACCCTTCTACTTCATCTTCTCTGAGGACAGACTTCCAGTTCTCCTCAGTGCTGGCACGTCGCCCCCTGTTGGCCAGCCTGGGAGTGTGTGGGGTGCTTGTCGTCCTTTGCTGCTCCATGAGGGACTGTGTGAGGTCCAAACCCTGGCTGGGACTGCTAGCTCTGCTGTCCATCACTCTATCAGGCCTTACTGCTGCTGGGATACTCAACCTGACTGGGGCCACCTACAACTCCACGTACTTGGGGATCCCTTTCGTCATGCTTGGTAGGTTTAACTCTGATATATTTGCTGTAGAAATAACAAATAATATCACAAAGTATATTTTACCTTTTGGGTGTTTATGAAATAATTTTCCCATTTATCTGGAACTGACCTGTATGTATAGGACGTTTTCAAAGAGTAACCGATGCTAATCCATGGCAGGTGGGAGCCGCACAGAACATTGGCATTGCTTTTCCTTCGCAGTTTGCTTGCCTGTACCTCGCAGCCTGCTTTTTCAGTACCTGTTGTAATAGATTTTTCAGATGTCTGCCTAAGGCTGAATGCCATTTCAGAGTAGACAGGTCTTCAAAATGACTGACAAGTGGTGGGGCATGAACTTGACTTACTGATAGAGAGGATGATGGTAACAACAACATGTTTTTTGACGAGTGGCAAAAACTAAAACTAAAGGTTCAAAAAAGTTTTAAGTTGCAGCTGAAGCAGAGTCTTGAATGAGTTGTGAGATGGGACAGGAAGTTATTTTACATGCCAACAAGACCTCTGACTTTAACAACATTAACTTAACTCACCATATATGTCTTTATTCACCACTTTGCTTTCAATCATTAGTTGTTAATAAACTCTGGCTGTCTTACAGAGTGTGTCTTTTGTGTGTCTTTTCCTCCGCTCTCTTCTTTTCTACTCACCCAAACCAGTCATGACAGACTGCTACTCCCTAACCCCGGTTCTGACAGAGCCACACACAGATACATACACACATATGTAATAACACTTTACTCACGTTGTATATAACATTGTACACAGACTATCTTCCAGATCTTCAAACTGAAGCCCATGCCTTAAGCCTGCAGTTTTTTTAATGGCCAGCAGGAGGTGCCCCCTCTTTTTGCAGAAACAAGTCTGGTTGCATAGAAGTCTACAGGAAAACTACCCTACTGTTCACTTGATATGCGATCACAGTGAACACTTTTCTGATTAATGCTTTAGCATTTCAAGTCTTGTTTATTACAAGATGTCTGTTGTCTAAATTATGGTATCAATTAGTGTGTAGAAGGATCATAAAATATGGTTTGCTTTAGGGTGAGCCTGCCGTGTTCTTGAGAAGTCCTTGCACAAGTGCACAGTTGTCCTTTGTTTCTCAGTAAGATCTACCCTGCACTTAGGACTAGTTTCAAGGAATAAAATGGTAGCCATCCATTCGCTTCCACTTATCCTTTTTCAGGGTCGTGGGGGGGCGGGAGCCTATCCCAGCTGTCACAGGGCGAAAGGCGGGGCACACCCTGGATAGGTAGCCAGTGGTAAAAATGCCCAGCTTTTCCTTTAAATACAACTTCACTTTGGATAACAGTCGGTGATCACATCTTTGTAATTAAACCTGGTACAATTTAAGTTTATATTCTGTGAAGAGGCATTGCTGTGCTTTGTTTATGTCGCATCAAATTTAGTACAGCTGAAATGAAGACACTTTTAAAACTGTTTGTGCAACAATACTGCTTAATGTAATAATCACATTCTAGTGATGGAAGGAAAAACCTTTCAGTGCAATTTATAACCCTCTGTAAGTGTCCAAAGAGCTTAAGGTTGATTAAGGGGGCAGCCCCAACATGCAATAGATTTTGGAAGCCAGTGAAAATGCTGATTTACAGGTAGTATAAAACTTGGGTATCAATGTAATTATATATATATATATATATATATATATATATATATATATATATATATATATATATATATATATATATATATATATATTGTAATGACCTGGCTGGGGTTGTTAGCCAGGTGCATTCTGGGTATTGTGTTGTCTCTGTGTTTTCTATCGTTCTGCTAGTTCATATGTGTTTGATTTGCATGTTGTGTTAGTGTTATGTTAATGTAAGCCACAGTGAAGTTGATGTGTGTTCTGTGGAGGGGGGTGAATTGGCATGGTTGGCTGACACCGCGACTCTATGTGGTGGGAGCGTGATAGGGGTTCGGTGTCAGCAGTGTTACGTTGTTGTTGAAAAAGATGGTGAATAAATGCCTGTGGTGAACCACTACTGCTTCCTGCTGGATTATTCGGGGATTACCAGTCTGCTGCTGAGACGCTCGGGGTCATGCGGTGTACGAGGCACGAGCGCTCTCCATTCATTGCGAAGTTTAGCGATAGCTGCTAGCGCCCCGCTAGCCATTTAGCTAGTGAGCAGTTTAGCCAGTCAGCTCCCCAAACCCACAGTCGTTACAATTGGTGTCAGAAGTGGGATTCATGAGTGTCTAGCAGACACTATGGAGCCGACCATAGGCGAATTAGAGCGTGTAATCCGAGACAACAGCTCGCTTCTGGAAAGCATGGCTGCCGAGACCCAGCGGAGAAGACCCGAGCTGGGGCGGCCAGAGGGCCACAGCGCGCCCCGGAACAGCCACCCCCTGCTCTCCCTGCGATGGGAGGGGATTCCTGGGGCCGCACCACAGCTTCCTGGCAGGACGGCTGCTAAGCTACAGCACTACACTGGGGCGACGCAGCTGGAGCCGTATCTGGCCCAAGTTACGCTGGCTGCCACTCACAACGGGTGGGGTCAAGAAGAGACTGCCACCCACCTGGCGCTTGCACTGGAGGGCCCAACGCTCCAGGTTCTGCTGGACCTGCCCCCAGAGGAGCAGCGCGACCTCCGGGCCTTGACCACGGCGCTCGGCAGACGGTTTGGACAGAGACCACCAGCCGAACAGAGCAGGGAGGAGCTGGCTTGCCGACGCCGACGCGAGGGAGAGAGCCTGGGGTCCTTTGCTGCGGATGTCCGCCTCTATGCCCGACGGGGCTACCCGACATTCCCAGGAGCGGCACGAGAGGAGCTGGGTCTCCACGCCTTCCTGAGGGGCCTCACACCGGAGAGGCTGCGACAGCATGTCCGGCTGTCATCCCCCCGAGACCTGGAGGAGGCACTGAGGGAGGCTGAGCGGGCTGAGGAGGTGCTGCGGGTCGAGCCAGGGACCCGACGATCGGCCAGGATGGTCGAGCGAGAGATGAACGCGTCCCAGTCGGATGAGGAGGAGGAGGCCAGACGAGCCCAATCAGAGGCAGTTCCACGTCGGAGGCGCCGGACGGACTGCTGTTATCGGTGCGGGGAACCTGGTCACCTCGCCCGGAACTGTCCCGCACCTAGTCCTCGGAGCCGAGTGACATCACCGACGGGAAACGGCCACGGGGTGGGACAGTGAGGGAACCCCCACCCCAATCGTTAAACCCTCTCCATGACACTCATCCCGTGGTGGGCCGCTGTGGGTCCACCCGTGGACTGTACCTGGACTGTATAGTTGATGGACGGTCTTGCCGGGCCCTGGTAGACACGGGGTCCACCATCTGCTTGCTGCGAAGGGGGGTGCTCCCGGAGACGGGTGGCTCATTGCCAAAAGACTGGACCCCTACTCACACAGCGTTGTACACTGTCACAGGAGAAAAGACTGTGATGCCGGGGAAAAAGACTCTGCAGGTGGTGGTGGGAACGAACAGTGTGAACCATGAGTTCTGGCTTGCCGACATAACAGACGAGTGCATTGTTGGACTGGACTTGCTGGCCCACTGGGGGGCACGGGTCGATGTACCGGGAGTTGCCATCCACCTTGGTGCTGAGACCGTGCAGCTTCAAGTGGGCCGCGGTAGCCAGGGACAGACCCCCACCCCACCAGCACCCCCAAAGCCCTTACGCCCCGCAGCTCCATGCCACAGCCAGGGGCCGAGGGCGGCAAGGGTGCGGAAGAGGACCCAGGGGGTGGACGTAAGCAGGGCCAACATCCCGCAGCCAGATTCGCCGCCTAGCTCGGCAGTCTCCCCGTCACCTGAGACTGTCGCGGCAGTAGAGGAGCTTGGGCGGCGAAGTGGGGTGCACCTCAGTGCGACACAGCAGCAGCAGTTGCAGAGCCTCTTGGCAGAGTTTATGGACACTTTTGCCGCCAGGGAAGAGGACTGCACAAGGACGGGCCTGGTGCAACACACTATAGACACTGGAGCAGCTGCTCCAATCCGGCTGCGGCCCCACCGCCTGCCCCTCGCCAAACGCCAAGCTGCCGAGGGACTGATAAAAGAGATGGCAGCTAATGGCGTCATTGAACCCTCGGATAGTCCATGGGCCGCACCTATGGTTATGGTGCGGAAGAAAACAGGGGGGTGGCGCCCTTGTGTGGACTACAGGCGTCTGAACGCGGTCACCCGCAAGGACTCTTACCCGTTACCTCGCATCGATGACGCACTGGATTACATCGCTGGGTCCAGTTGGTTCAGCTTGCTAGACCTCCGCAGTGGGTACTGGCAGGTGGAGCTCACTGCCGAGGCGCAGCCCAAGACTGCATTCACCATAGGGCAAGGACTGTGGCAGTTTAAGGTGATGCCTTTTGGACTATGCAATGCACCAGCCACGTTCGAAAGGTTAATGGAAAGGGTCCTCAAAGACATTCCCCGTGCCCGCTGCGTGGTCTATTTGGATGACTTGCTGACTCATGCTAAGGACTTTGAACAGGCCGTGGCCAACCTACGAGAGGTTCTGACTGCCATCCGCGGGGCCGGACTAAAGCTGAACCCGGCCAAGTGCAACCTTCTTGCTCGCCAGGTGAAGTTCCTGGGACATGTGGTGAGCGAACAGGGGGTGGCTACTGACCCCGAGAAGGTGGTTGCTGTGGGGGACTGGCCTACCCCATCGAACGTCGCCGAGCTACGAAGCTTCCTGGGGCTGGCCTCCTATTACAGGAGGTTTGTAAAAGACTTTGCCACCGTCGCTAGCCCCTTGCATCAGTTGACAAACAAGGGTCAGCGGTTTGGTTGGACGGAGGGCTGTGCAACGGCTTTCGAGCAGCTGAAAACTGCCCTTGTGAGTGCCCTGGTCTTGGCGTATCCTGACCCCAGCCAGCCTTTCCTTTTGGACACCGGCGCCAGCAACGTGGGGGTCGGAGCGGTGCTCTCCCAGAGGGGAGAGGCTGAGGAGCGAGTGGTGGCATACTACAGCTGCAGCCTCAGCCGGGCCGAGAGGAATTACTGTGTTACCCGGCGTGAGCTGTTGGCTGTGGTCCTGGCGGTTCGTCACTTCCGACCTTACCTCCTGGGCACTAAGTTCCTGCTCAGGACAGACCACGCCAGCCTAACCTGGATGCTGAACTTTTGCCAGCCAGAGGGTCAGGTGGCCCGGTGGCTGGAAATACTACAAGAGTACGACTTTGAGGCCCAGCACCGACCAGGGCGGCAACACGCCAACGCTGACGCCCTGTCCAGGCGCCCCTGTTCTGCGGATGAGTGCCGGTACTGCAGGCGCATGGAGGAGCTGGACCGGGGTCCGACATCGGCAGCAGCAGAACCTGAGGGTGTGGATGAAGGGCAGGAACCTTTCACCGCGGCGGAGCTACAGCAGCACCAGGTGAGCGATCCAGCGCTGGAGATGGTGAGGGACTGGATGGAGGCAGGGACACGGCCAGACTGGTCCGCCGTGTCTTCCCAAGGGCCCGAGACAAAGTCGCTGTACTCCCAGTGGAACAGCCTGGAGCTCCATGGCGGTGTAATCTACCGGCGGTGGCGAGCGCCAGACGGGGGAGGCGACATACTCCAGCTCCTGGTTCCCCGGGCCTTGCGGCCTGAGGTCCTCCGCTGGGTCCATGGGGCTGCAGGTACTGGCCATTTTGGGAATGGCAAGACGTTGCGACGGCTGAGACGGCGGTTCTACTGGCCGGGGTGTCGTCAGGACGTGGAGATCCACGTCCACTGCTGTGACAACTGCACGGCGCAGAAAGGTCCCAGCCAGCGCTCCCATGCCCCATTGCAGCAATACCTAGTTGGGGCGCCAATGGAGCGGATCGGAGTGGATATCCTGGGTCCATTCCCTGTTACTGATGCCGGCAACCGGTATGTCCTGGTCGCGATGGATTATTTCTCAAAGTGGCCAGAGGCGTACGCGGTGCCGGATCAGAGTGCGGTGACGACGGCGCGGACTCTGGTGGATGAGATGTTCACGCGGTTTGGTGTACCGGAGGAGCTCCATAGCGACCAAGGGAGGAACTTTGAGAGCCAGGTGCTGGGAGAAGTGTGTCGGAGGCTGGGGATGAGAAAAACGAGGACCACCCCCCTCCATCCTCAGAGCGATGGTCTGGTTGAGCGGTTCAACCGCACGCTGGCCACCCAGCTGGCCATCCTGACCAGCCAACATCAGAGGGACTGGGACCAACACCTGCCCCTTGTTTTGTGGGCATATCGAACAGCAGTGCAGGAGTCAAGTCAGTGTACTCCTGCAGCGTTGATGTTCGGAAGGGAGCTCCGGACCCCGGTGGACTTGGTGTTTGGAGCGCCCCCTGAGCCGGAGATTGCTGGTGGACCAGAGATGGACTACTTCCGGCGGCTCAGGGAGCGGTTGCACACGGTGCATCAACTGGCAAGACGGACATTGGAGGGAGCCGGGGCCCGCCAGAAACGGGCGTATGATACCCGTGCGCATGGTCCTATGCTGGGGGCCGGAGATCGGGTCTGGGTGTTCTGCCCCCAGAGGAAGCGGGGGCTGACCCCCAAGCTCATGAGCCACTGGCAAGGCCCGGCCGGGCGAAATCCTGGAACAGCTGTCGGAGGTGGTCTTCAGAGTCCGGATGCCGGGGCGGGGAAGGCGGGTGGTGCTACACAAGGACCGGCTGGCGCCATACCATCCGCTTGCCCCCAACCCGCAGGCTGGTGTGCAGCCTGGGGACTCCTCGCCCCCTACGCCCGGCCCGGATGGGGGCGCCATGGATTCCCAGTCGAGGCCGAAGCGTACTCGACGCCGGCCCGGACATTTGCTGGACTACAGTGTGGACAGTTAAGGTTGTGGGGACACTAAACCTTTTTGGGAGGGGGCTGTGTAATGACCTGGCTGGGGTTGTTAGCCAGGTGCATTCTGGGTATTGTGTTGTCTCTGTGTTTTCTATCGTTCTGCTAGTTCATATGTGTTTGATTTGCATGTTGTGTTAGTGTTATGTTAATGTAAGCCACAGTGAAGTTGATGTGTGTTCTGTGGAGGGGGGTGAATTGGCATGGTTGGCTGACACCGCGACTCTATGTGGTGGGAGCGTGATAGGGGTTCGGTGTCAGCAGTGTTACGTTGTTGTTGAAAAAGATGGTGAATAAATGCCTGTGGTGAACCACTACTGCCTCCTGCTGGATTATTCGGGGATTACCAGTCTGCTGCTGAGACGCTCGGGGTCATGCGGTGTACGAGGCACGAGCGCTCTCCATTCATTGCGAAGTTTAGCGATAGCTGCTAGCGCCCCGCTAGCCATTTAGCTAGTGAGCAGTTTAGCCAGTCAGCTCCCCAAACCCACAGTCGTTACAATATATTAGGGGTGCAATGATATTCGTATCGATATTGAACCGTTCGATACAGTGCTTTCGGTTCGGTACGCATATGTATCGAACAATACAACATTTGTAATTTATTTTATCAACTTTCCTTCTGACGATGCTGTCTGTGTTGAGCGCTCAGTGAATCTGCGTTCGATTACTCCGCCTAGGCTGCACTGTCGAGCGCAGATCCACTGAGCGCTCAACACAGACAGCATAGTCAGGAGGAAGAGCACAGGGCAAGCTAGCGAGACAGAAGTTAAGCTCTCCTTGCAAGATGGACCTCCCCCACCCTCATTCAGATCTGGCGTTTGGAATTATTTTGGTTTTCATGTGACGTATGACCCTGAAGGTAAGCGAGTCATGGACTAAAGTAAAACAGTATGTTGGATGTGCCATGCAATGCTTAATTACATTAGTGTGTTAGCGCAGTTAGCTCGTTAACGTGTTGGCCGTCTAGCCCCATGCACGGGGCGATCGGCGGTAGCTTGTTAACGGAGATTTGCCGTGTTGTGGCGTTAAGGTCATTTCAACGAGATTAACCTGAAAGCACTAGTGGGAACACAACGAATATGACTGCACATTTACGCCGACATCATCCTAGTGCAAAGACAAAAACAACAAGCATGCTACTAACTTTAGCCGAGTCATTTAGACAGCTGTTAGCACGTGATTCTCCTTATGCTGCTGAGAATATAGCCCAGAAGAAGCGGATAGTATAGCTTTTATTTTGGAAAGAGACATTTCTCTGTAATAAACTCTCTTTTCCAAAGATGAGTGATTCCTCAATCAGATACAGGGCTTGCAAAATCGCTAGCCCGACGTCCCGGAGCTAGCGATCTTTCCAGTCGGGCTACAAAAATCTCTCTGCCCTGCCCGTCGGGCTATTGTAGGAAAAATATATGTCAATGCTTTTGCATTCTTTCAGAAATGTAGCTGGGTAATTATGTCATTGGCATCGGTGAGCCACTGTCAATATGTGACATATTGAAATCGCGTTTGAATTTGCGCTTGTTTTTTTGCTTTCACTTTGCAATGACAGCACTGATCTGTGAGTGATGATAATTTGTGCACCAATTCCTCTGACATCGTCTTAATAATCGTTAGCTTACTATGCAAACATGACAAGTGAAATCTCCCGCAGCTTAAACATGTGAGAGGTTGATCGCGCAGAGAATCGCTGAGCTTATGTGAGTCGTGTGTAAAAGTAGCAGTATATATATTTTAGTTCTGCTGAGCCAAATAAGACAGGTCGGGGTGAAGAAGTGACAGCCAAAGAAAAGCTTACCACAAAACGGAGAAGTTATGACAAATGAGACTATAAGGCAAAAAGAAAGTGCAGCTTTATGGTTTCATGGACAAAAGAATTTCTGTGGCTGCAATATGACGAGCTAAATAACCAGGAGTGCACATAAGTGGTCCGCAGGTGCGCATTCGCTGTCAAAATAAAAAACGCGCACAAGGGTTAGGGTTAAATTTAAAAACTGTACTTTTGAGTTAAAATATATATTTATAATTTTAATAAATGACAAATTAAAAAGGCATGAACATTTTTTTTGTATCGAAAAAATATCGAACCGTGACACCAAAGTATCGAACCGAACCGAACCGAACCGTGAATTTTGTGTATCGTTGCACCCCTAATATATATATATAATTTAAGGATAAATACTTCTTTGGGGTATTGCTAAAAACAACAACTAATATTAAACAAAATTAACATTTTGTTTAACTGGAAATATTAAAGACATACAAGCATATTTTTGATTTGGTGATGACTTTTCCACATGCATTCATAACATTGTTGTAAATGGGGTTGCACAGTAGTATTTATCCTACTGTGTATTTCCTAAAGTGAAAAAAATCAATCAGCAGTTTAACAAACCTCTGCTACTGATCAGTGACTATTTCAGCTGCGTAATTGGATTGTCTCTGCATTCCTAATTATGCAGCACCTTGCATGTGGAAAGGGCCAATAAAGTTGTATCAGTGTTTGAGCATTCATTTGTGTTGCATTTGGCACTAAATTAATTAAGTAAATTTGTTTATTTGGTTGGGCAGGGATAAGATATAGAGAAGGAACAAAGAGAAAGTGGGCGAGGAAAGGCTGCTGTCAGGCTTAGAACAACTGCAGAGTGAACAGAAAGTACAGGGAAACAGGCAGAGAGGATAAAATATGAAATATCACTCCAAATGCAGGCTGAGATAAGGATTCTCTTAGCAGAAAATGAAGTTAAACTGTAGTTAGAAGGAAGACAGGCAGGCAGGGAGAAGGATCTTCTCAGAATGCAAGTGGGCAGACAGAAAAAGGTGGGAGGACAGCGTGAGGCGAGAGAGAAAGCTTTGTTACAGGGGAAGATAGGATTTGGATTAAGGAAGAATGCTGTATTTTTGTAATATCTTAAAAATGACAGAGATTTGTGTCTTTCTCTTTTAAAATCAATCACAAGAGATGTTTCACATTGTGCTCGCTAATTTAAAAAGTTGCACATTGATGGGATAATGACTTTGGGCCATTAACTCACCAGGTGTGTGATTGTGTAGCAACGAGGGTAAATTGTTAACGGTAAAGGATCAATCTGGTCTGCTTCAGCCTGCCATTACTGTCACTGCTGTGGCTCTGTGGGTGTTGCTAACTTTGCACTTTTCACCTCTGTTGTGGAGCTTTGGGGAGTTCTGCCTAACAGAAATGGTGCAGTGCACAGTACATCAGTGTGACAAGTGCAAGCTTCCTGCTTGTTTAAAACTGAGATTTTTTAACAGAAACGCAGAAAGTAAATACAGTAATCCAAATTTTCCTGGTGACCCAATCACCATGTGAATTAATTTGGACCCCAGTTTGGGGGGGGGGGGGGGGGGACTGATAACTGATGGACCATTTTAGTCATTTTTTTATAGAAAATATCACAGTTGTACTTTTCTCATGACTTAATTTCAGGCTTTCTTCTGTTTCATAAACCTGCCAACTAAGGATTTTTCATGTTTGAACAGTTGGTCAGATGCACAAAAATGTTTCCTAGAGCTCTAGGAAAATTTCAGGCATTTTATAGAAGAGTTTGACTGATATATTTGTTGACCACTTGTTAGGGTACTTGGGAGGCTGAAGTTTTTCATGATTACTGAACTTCGATTTTGTCATTATTTATCATTTCTAATATTTTGGGTTCAATGTTAGAGTTTTTAGTCTTCTGGTTTCTGTCTGTGTTCAATAGTTGCTCTGTTTCCCCTGTCAGCTGTATCCCCTTGTCAACTGGATACAGCTCTCATAATACAGTCTCTGTGTTATGTTTCCTGTTTTACTTTGAAAGTCCGTGTCACATGTCAGTGTTTTTAGTTTTGCTTCCCTTGCCTCATTAGGCTTGATTTGTCCCAGCTGTGTTTCCCTCCTGTCTCCCATTCCCTGATTGCTCCCTCTGTGTATTTAAACCCTGCGTTTTCCTTGGTCTGTGTTGCTATTTCTCTCGTTTCATACTGTGTGTTCTGTCTGCCAGTCTGTTTTGTTATTTTGTTGTGTTTAGCAATAAGTCAGTGTTGAGTGTACCTTTTTATCTCCGTAAGTCTGTACTTTGGCTCCACCATTCCTGCCTTCACCGAGTACAAGAGACCAATATTGGCCTACTGTACATACTATAACTGCAGCTATGTTGAAAGTTTTGTTTATTTTACAGACAAAAATGCAGGGAAAAAGCAGTACAGTACAAGTAGGACAAATACTTCATATCAATTGTCAAGCACAGTATGGTGATTTGACCTGGTTTTGCAGTTGACCATGAACTCATCTGTTTTCCAGAGAATTCTAGAGTCAAATGTGAGGTCATCAGTGCAAGAGCAAACTTGGTCAGGCACCAGGGCAGGGGTGGCAAAGTCCAGGCCTTGAGAGCCGGTGTCCTGCAGGTATTAGATATCACCCTGGGTCAACACACCTGAATCAAACGATTAGTTCATTACCAGGCCTCTGGAGAACTTCAAGAAATGTTGAGGAGGTAATTTAGCTATTTAAATCAGCTGTGATGGATCACGGACACATCTAAAACCTGCAGGACACCGGCTCTTGAGGTCTGGAGTTTGCCACCCCTGCACCAGGGCAATGATCCCAAGCAGAATAGTTGAAAAAGAAAAGAATCAAGGTGTTGCAGTAGTCCATTCAACATCCAGACCTCAACCTTAATGAAAAGCTGTGGCAGAACCTTAAGAGAGCTGCCAGAGCGAATAAACTGAAGCATTGTTGCAGAGAAAAGTGGGCATAAATTACTCCACAATGATGTCGGAGACTAATAAAGTCATAAAGAAATTATTGCTGTTTCACAGGAAAACTCGTAAAACCAAGCTGCTCTTAAATTCCCCAAATTTATTTTTATTTTGTAATTTAACTAAAACAGTCATCCCCACATTCAGTCATTCCACATTAATTGATATGTAAAAATCAAATTAATGGATCATTTAGTTTTTAAGAAAATGTCATATAAGCACCTCATGAGATAATCTGTTTACCTTTATTTGTTTTACAGTATTGTAAGTTGTTTTTTCACATATTTATTTAGACAGTTATTAAAAACTGTCTTTGGGGGAGGCAATTTTAGAAGCTTACCATTAGCTTGATTTATCAATTTCAAAGCCAGTTTAGATATGTGTTTGGGGTCATTGTCCAGTTGGAACATCCAGTTGTGTCAAAGGTTCAACCATATAGCTGTTGATATGAACAATTTGCAGGTAGTCCTCCTGCTTCATTATTCCATCCACATTCTACAATGTACCAGTATCACTGCCAGCAAAACAGCCCCAGAACATGATGCTCCCATCACCATGCTTAATAGCTAGCAGTGCTCTTAGGTTTATAAGCCTCACCTTTATGCCGCCGAATAATTCCGAATTCCTGTTTTCATTGTGGCCAAATAGCTTAATTTACGGTGGTATGCAAACGTTTGGGCACCCCTGATAATTTTCATGATTTCCCTTCATAAATCATTGGTTGGTTGGATCAGCAATTTCATTTTCCCCTTTAAAACCAGTCGGAGCGGGCATGCTCCGTTTTGCGTAACTATTTTTAAATCCCTGTAGCTCTGCAACCACGTAAGCTTGCGCAGTAATTTTTTTGCATAAGAAACCGGAAGAGTTGTACTTACATGTTATGCCATCAGCTTGTCCTAGGTCACGGTTTCCTTCCACATATAGCTTTGCAAAAACTGCATAAAAAGCACTTGCAGCAACAAAAACATAATATTCCAGAAACTCGCTTTGCCGATCTGATCAGCTGTTCATAACACTTCCTACGTTGGAACAGACGTCAGCGCGAACTATCGCATGTCCGCCATTACCTGCTTGGAACCGGAAGTGATTCTTTTTTTTTTTTTTTTTTTTAACCTTCGGGGCTTTATAAGCCTACACTGGTGTTTTCAAAAGTCATGTTTGACTTTATGACTTTCTGTATCGTTTCTGGGATGCTTAGAACTCAAATTGCACTGCTGGAAATAGTTTATTTTGATGCAAATGCTGGTTTTTTTGCAAATTTGCATTATAATTTTCTTTTCCGTTTTTCCTGCAGTATATAAAAATTGGTGTATCTCAAAAATAAAACTATGAAGACACTCAAAATAAATTTCCTGTTGTTGGAAAATATTTTGTGCACCTTTTTTGTGTTTACAGTTTTGAGGGATAAACCTCTTAAAATTCTCTAACTAGAAATATATATATATATATATATATATATATATATATATATATATATATATATATATATATATATATATATATATATATATAAAAACCCAAAAATGATTTTAAATTTTTTGGTAGTTTATTGCACTTTTTTGCAATTTGTGTAGTTATTATGCACTTAATGCATACATATTATTAAAGTTTGGGCTATAACGGTTGTATTGATGTATAGCAACTTGAAATGCTCCCAAAAATGGCACTACAGCATGTAAAAATATAAAGATAAGCTCTGGCAGACTTGGTTCTATGGTAGGTCTTAAAGGGTTAAATATATCATGTAGCAGATGAACACAATGATATTTGAGAAGTGAAATGAAGCACAGAAAGTGTGCAATAGTTACTTAAGCTAAATTAGGCAGGTGTATAAATTTGGGCACCCTTGTGGTTTTATTGATTAGAATACCTTTAGCACCAATTTTTGGAACATAAAATTTGTTTGGTAAGCTCATTGACCCTTGACCTACATACACAGGTGAATCCAGTCATGACAAAGGGTATTTAGGGTGGCCATTTGCAAGTTTTTCTCCTCTTTGCGTCTTCTCTCAAGAGTGGCTACATGGGAGCCTCAAAACAACTCTCAAACACCTGAAAACAAAGATTGTTTAACATCATGGTTTTGGGGAAGTATAGAAAAAGTGATCTCAGAGATTTCAGCTGTCAGTTTCCACTGTGAGGAACATATTGAGGAAATGGAAGACCACAGGCACAGTTCTAGTTAAGACAGATCAAGGAAAATCTTAGATAAGCAGAGGCAAAGGATGGTGAGAACAATCATAGTCAACCCACAGACCAGCTCCAAAGACCTGCAACATCATCTTACTGCAGATGGTGTCGCTGTGCATCATTCAACTATTAAGCGCACTTTGCACAAGGAGATGCTGAATGGGAGAGTAATGCAGAAGAAGCCATTTCCGTGCACATGCCACAAACAGAGTTGTTTGAGGTATGCTAAAGCACATTTGGACAAGCAAGCTTAATTTTGGAATAAGGTGCTGTGGACTGATGAAACTAAAATTGATCTTGTTAAAGTTGAGGGTTGCATGGATTCCAGTCAGTATCAGCAGATTCTTGAGAACAATGCTCAAGAATCAGTCACAAAGTTGAAGTTGGGCCGGGGCTGGATATTTCAACAAGACAATGACCCTAAACACTGCTCAAAATCTACTTAGGCCTTCATGCAGAGGAACAAGTACAACGTTCTGGAATGGCCATCTCAGTCCCCAGACTTGAATATTATTGAAAATCTATGATGTAACTTAAAGTGGACTGTCCATGCTTGGAAACCATCAAACCTGACTGAACTGGAGATGTTTTGTAAAGACGAAAGGTCCAAAACACCTTCAACCAGAATCCAGACTCTCATTGGAAGCTATAGGAAGTGTTTGGAGGCTGTTACTTCTGAAAAGGAGGATCTACTAAATGTTGATGTCATTTTTCTGTTGGGGTGCCCAAATTTATGCACCTGCCTAATTTAGTTTAAGTAACTATTGCACACTTTCTGTAAATCCTATAAATTTCATTTCACTTCTCAAATATCATTGTGTTTATCTGCTGTATGATATATTTAAATGAAATTGCTAATCCAAACAACCAATGATTTATGAAAGAAAATCATGAAAATTATCAGGGGTGCTCCACTGTATGTCTCATTTGACTATAAAACATTTGGCTTGTCCATATAGGCGGCTGAAAATTTTAGTTGAGGTTGAAGGTTTACATTTTGGAGCAAGGGCTTCTTCCTTTTTGGTAACCTCTTAGTCCATGGTGATGTAAAAGTTGTGTCATGGTTCACTTTGTGGCAGCCAGGAGGAAGGACCCAAATGCAGCTTTATTTGCTGGAAAAACATGAACACCAAATGCAGGAAACAAAACATAAAACTAGAAGCAAGGAAACACAGACTCTAGAGGGTACAACGTGACAACAAGCAGGGAAAGACAGGACTAAAATACACAGAACCAGAACCTACCCACATGCCAAAATTGGTATGGCCCGGATCTGGCCCACACAATGTGCTTACACATGGCCCACATACCGCAAAAAAAGACAGCCCTTTGGTGGCCCAGATCAGGTTTGCCAGATGTAATCCACACATGGGGCAGCACAAGGCCAGTTGCAGACACACTGGTGGTTCTCTGCAAACCTGATCTGGCCAAAGGGCCATCATTTTTTGCGGTATGTGAGCCATGTGCAGCCACGGGCCAGTTGCAGACACACTGCTGGCCCTGTGCTGGCCCAGAACAGTTTCAGCTCTGGCCCCAGATGTCAGCCTAATGTGTACCTTAATCAAGCCATGTAATAACAACGTGTGCCGGAACATAACAGTGCAAAAGTAACATGATGAAACTCTGTTCAGACAGTGAATGGACTGATTCTTATATAGCACTTTTCTACTCTCCCGGATTACTTGAAGTGCTCTATACAACATGCCACATTCACTCAATCACACACTTTCTCTAAACTGAGTGCTTCCTAACTACATTCATTCAGACTGGAGGAGCCAGGGATCAAAATGTGTACACTCACAAACCTGTCAAGCCTGCATTTGAAACATTGGCTACCATAGCAGTATAGTATTTTAACATAGCATTTGGATCTTCTAACTAAAATAGGAGAATAGGAACATAAATAGTGCCATCATTTACAGACCTGGCCCACATCTGGTTGACATACACCCTGCCATGACACCAGTCAGTCAGAAGTGCCAGCTTGATGCCGGATCCGGGGAAGACCTGTTTTCTATGAGCCTGGGCCACATAAACCAAACCACAATTGGCCAGATGTGGCATGCTATCACATAAACAGTGGCATCTGCGCCAGCCCTGACCCATATCTGGATGACATACCACTTACCATAGAAAAGACTAAAGAACTAAGGAGCTAGGAATACTTGAGACAGAAACCAAAACCGAGAGACTAGCAAAGACAAATCATGAAATCAAGGATAAATAATACAAAACAGAAAACATTGGGTCACCGTCCCAGGAGCGTGACAACGTGCTTCACTGTGGTCAGTGACACGGATGTCCAGCAGCCATGGCAGGCTTGAGTCTTGGTGGTTCCTGATTGTTCCTGAACAACAACCAGTTTCCTCTCATCTGGGTGTAACAATTTACATCTTCTTCTAGATCTTGGTAAAGTGTTGATAAATCCAACTAACTTGTCGTTACCTACAATTGCTGGAGCTGATTATTTTGAAATCTTCAGTTGTTCCTCCATGTCTCAAAGGGACCATGGCAATTTATGCAGATCTACAGTTCTCCTTCTTAGATCTTCACTGAGATCCTTGGACTTCCCTATTGTTTTGACTATTGGTCAAATCATTCATCATGCTGACAAAGAGAAACTACCAGTTGTGGTAAATCATAATCACTAATGAGAAGTTAATAAGCTTTGGCTAAAACAAGGTTAAAAGACACTGAAGAATCTGCAGTAACACTTATTTAAAGATTAAAACGTGCATGCATATATCTGAGCCTGTATGTATACTTTTTACCCTGCGTGGATTAGAGAAAATCCAACACCAACCCAAAATTATGCAACCAATTCTCATGTTTTAATTCTTAGGATTTGAAAATCAACATGACATTCGTGACTATGATGAGTGTAAGTAAACTTCCAAACACAACTCTACATACATACATTATATCCCCCAAGGATCATCAGCAGCAATACTTCACTTGTTAAGATCGCTTGTTAAGATTTTTTATTTTCTTCTGCCTGTTTGCTCCATTTTTGCCATAGTTAACAAACTGACAAAGACTTTTCAATATCTGAAAAAAAAACCCATTTTGCAACACAGTAGTCGTATCAAGGGCAGACATAGTTTCAGGAAAAAGAAACATCCTTCTATGTTCCTCTAAGTGCTTCTATATATGTGAGTGTGTCTGCTTGTGTGCCTGTCTCCTGCTGGTAAATATCCTTGCACAAGTGCTGTCTCCAGCCTCTCTTTTTTGCTCTCATCTTGTCTCTGCAACATTAACCTCTGCACCTCTTTTCTCCGTCATCCTCTGTCTAATTCCCTCTCACAAGTCGCAGATCTGCAGACTTTCTCTGTACTCCACGCCCACGCCTCAAGTGTCGGTACAATGCGCCTCTGCTTAGGTGTTAAGTGTTTCGCCATGCTGAGGTCACTGGAGAGGGGGGTGATGGTGGTAGCGGTGGGGTGTACATGTGTTACTGGTGACTCACGGATGCTATGGCAACCACAGAAGGAAAAAAACCCTTAAAAACCATCTGCTGCACCTAAATCAATGTGTATGTGCAGCACGTGAGACTGGACAAGCACAAATTCATGGAAATGGGCACTAATTTGCTTTATTGAATCGACAATGATTCATTCCTTTCACTTATCATGTGAAAATTGTGCTGTTGTTTTAAGACTATTGGTCTCTTTATTGTTGCTACTGCAGGAGCAATGGCGCTTCTGGTATTTCTCACGTTGGGCATGTTACAATCAAAAGAAAATGGCATTTTCACAGTGTCTTACATCTGTCATTTCATGTATCTCCACTTCAAATGGGATTTTGGTGTGACCTCATACAAAGAGGGAATATTCAGAAGCACTATTGCACTACCTTGTGCAACACTGGGATTTGATGAAATGAATAAACTGAAGCAACAAGGCTGAAAGATCCCCAGTTTGAGATTGGGAGGAGACACAAATCCCTGGGAGGTTCTTATATAGTTTTGACCCCTTGTAAAGAAGAGAGGAGCTTTAATTTTAAGCCTAGTTACAAGAAAACATTTGTCTTTAATACAGGTGATGTCTTGCATCCCAATAAATTACCTTGGTTTTCTGCTAAGGGAACCATGAATTAAAAACAAAGAGGTTGGAGTTTGGAAAACAGAGAGCTAAGTATCTTCTGGTGAACTGTGAAGGTTCTTCAGATAAGTCAAGAGACATCATTTGCAGCAAATGAATAAAATAAATAATTAAACTAAAATAGTTAATTTATTTAAAATAAATAATTAGAATCTAATTTGTGTAATTTAGATAAAAAACCCAAAAAAACCAAAACATATTATTTATTCTTAATTTTCAGATTTGCTTTTTATCTGCAATTGTCTCAGTCTAATCAGATTGGAGGCTTACTTGTGGTTCTTGGGGTATTTAAATGTAGAAAAAGTGAGGCATAGCCTTCAGCTTCCTGGCCAGCTTTGGAACCAGCTACCAGTTTCCTGTGATTCACTGAATATTTCTTTACTCATCTCTTTTCTTTTTCTGTATGTTTATACCTGACTACTGTTTTTAGTCATTGACAGTATTTAAAGTTTTACTCTCTAGTTTCTATATAAGAAACAAGCCAAATAGAGCAGAAATAACAAAGTTCTGCTAAAGTAATTTTTTTTGGCTAAATAAGTGTGATACTGTTACAATCTCTTTTAAATTTGTTGGTCTAATACAAGATTCATTCTCATTGCTGTTCTATTTGTCCTCAGGTCATGGGCTCTTCGGCTCCTTCGAGATGCTGTCATCGTGGAGACGAACCCGTGAGGATCAGCATGTGAAAGAGCGTGTTGCAAGCGTCTTCGAGGATGTTATGTTGCGTTTCTCTGGCTCCACCATGATCCACCTGATGACCTTGGGCCTGGCCGCCTCCCCGCTCACCAACATGGAAGCCGTCCGGCTCTTCTGCCGCACTGCTGCTCTGGCCGTTACCATCAGCTATGTTTACATGTTGTCCTTCTACAGTTCCTGTCTGGTGTTTACAGGCTACCTGGAGACCGGGTACAGACATGGCTGCTTCTGCCGGCGAGTCCCCAAACCAGACCGTCTGGACTCTAAACCGGCTTGGTACAGGTGTTTAATGTACACTCGTTACCAGGAGGAGACCCAAGTGACGAATCCTCCACAAGGGATTGGTCACACTCACACACCAAACCCTGACCTTACTCACACGCACACACACCCTCACCCGCATACAACTAACAACCCCGCTGTTCGTGGACATGCTCATGTTGCTAACTCCACTCACCCACACCCACACCCTCACCCACATTCCACAGCAAGCACGGACCCTCATCCTCAGGACTCCCACCTTTTGTTGGGCTGTGTGCGACGTTGCTATGGAGACTGGATCACTAACACTTATGTTAAACCCTTTGTGGTTCTGCTGTATCTGGTTTACATCTCTTTTGGATTGATGGGATTCCTACAGGTGAGACACCTGGTGATTTCTCTTTTACAGAATTATAAAGTCTTTATTTGTGGCATGTAATAAAAATGTTTGTGTCGTCAACAGGTGACCCAGGGTTCTGACCCTAGCGCACTGGTTGCAATGGACACCGCAACAGTATTGTACACCCGAGCCCAGCAGCGTTACTTCAGCTCATACTCTCCTGTGATTGGATTCTACATTTATGAAAGTGCCCCTTACTGGAATGCCTCAGTGCAGCGGGATCTGCTGGAATATGCCAAAGGCTTCCAGAGAATAAGCTGGCTGGAAGCTTACCTGAACTACCTGTCAGATCGCAACCAGTCCACCAGCCAGCCGCGGGAAAATTTCACCCGCACACTGCGCCACGCCTTTCTCCGTGAGCCGCAGTTTGCTCACTTTGCAGATGACATTATATTTGCAGAGCGCGGCCAGGGCGAAGAGCCTGATGTGGCAGCTTCTCGCATCTTCTTGGTTGCCAAAACAACGGAGAACAAGCGCGAAGAGATGTCAGTGCTGCTGGACACGCTGCGACGCCTGTCACTGACCTCACGAGTCCGCTTCTTAATCTTCAACCCTTCTTTCGTCTACCTGGACCGCTATGCTGCAGCAGTCAGCTCCCCACTTAGACACTCACTGCTGGCGGTGCTTTTCCTGTTGGGTCTCTCCTCTCTGGCTGTTGTGGAGCCCCTGGTGTCTGTGTGGCTGGGCCTCACACTGCTCTCTGTCCAGTTTGGCGTCCTGGGCTTCATGACCTTATGGGGTGTAGAGCTGGATTGTATGTCTGTGCTATGTTTGATTTCAGCTTTGGGGCACTCAGCAGACTGCAGCGGCCCCCTCCTCTGTGGCTTTGCTGCAGGTCGGGGTGAAAGCAGGACTCGCTGGGTGAGAGTGGCACTGGAGAGACACGGTGTTCCCTCTTTACAGACGCTCATCTGTTACGGTGCTGCCCTGGTACCCGTTGGCTCCATACGCTCCAACCTCACACGCACACTATTTCGCTGCCTCACCCTGACGGCCGCTTGCTCGGCCCTGCACACGTTGGCTTTCCTGCCCACACTCCTCACCTTCCTGCCCCCCTCCAAGAGCCGGGGCCATGGACCTGGAGGGGAAGGACAGAGACAGGAGGTGGAGTGTGTTGAAATGAATGACAGCACCAGAGTTGTCGACCAGATCACCACCGTCTGAGCATGGGATGAGAAGAGAGGAAGACAGGTTTCTAGTGCACATGTTACCTGCTTGTTGCTAGTGCTGTGTGGCATGTGAATGAGGTGTTTCCTAAAAAGCTAATGAGACATTAAATTTAATCCAGGTTGTGATGTAATCACAGAGGAAGTGCCACACTTTTCACCAAAACTTGCTTTAGATTCAGTCACTTTGTTTGGCTACTGCTGTCTGTTCACCATATCAAGTTGCACAACTACAGTGACATGAGGCAATCATCTGTATGACTCGAGTATTTCTACTTTATTGCTGGAAAAATAAAGACAAAATAAAAAAATCAAGATCTTAGCATTGTGATTTGTAATATATCATCTTGTGGAAATATTAGCATTTAACAAAAGTCCCCTTGTATGGGAGTTTTTTCTTCTTCTTTTTTTTTTAACTCTAATTTGTTCATTTTCAGCTCAAAATTTCTAATTCTATTCCTGCTGGTGTAGCTTCACATGATCTACTTTTTCAAAATAATTTTATCTTATTCTGGGTTTTAATGCAGCCTCTCTGTACAACCCTTATCTACAACACGCCATTTTGGGTATGATCCCCTTCCATTTAAGTCAACGTTCTTTTGACTGGCTGCCCGTGTGGAGCTGTAAGCCCACAATGTCGTGGTCATTACTCAAGAGAAATTATGTATTAAAAGTAATGCAGTATGTTACTTCAATACTTGACCAACCCTATATCATGACAAAGCATGTAATAGACACACTGGTCCACTATGTCCATTTCACGCTTTGCCCCTTCAAAGCATGAAATGGACAATCATGCAGAAGTTGCAGTACCAGAAGAGGAAGATAATATATTTAAAGCAGTACAATCCAGCGTTGTTCTATGTCACAAACAATTAAGCTAGGTGGCTAAAATGTGTTTACATGTAAATGTGTTTATGATGAACTGAATGCAATGTCTCTTTAAGCGCTTTCCTGTGATTATTTTAATGTTGGCTTGAAATAAAACATCTCCCTCTGTTGGTACTGCAGGTTAGTGAATTATGGAATTTGGTACAGTAACACGCTGCATTAGTGTGTTATTGAAAGACGTAATGTGATTACAGTATCACATTACTTTGTAATACATTACACCCAACAGTGGTTACTGGGGTAACCATATGAAGGATCTCCAAGATTACTGACATGATACAGATCAAGGAGTTTAAATGAAAGTCTGAAACACTATTTAGAGCAGCTGAAGGCAGAGCTTGTGGCACATCAGGATCACTTGTACACTGACCTCATTATTTTAGAGTTTGGCCTTGTTTAACTTAAGCATCAACCATTGTAACAGTATAACATATATAGTCATGTGAAAAAAGGGTTTTAATATGCAGTCATCAATCAATTGTTTTTTGTATGACTTTATCAGTCTCTGACATTGTTATGGAGGAATTGTGGCTCACTTTTCTTTACAATGTTGCTTCAGTTCATTGAAGCTTGCAGGTATTTGTTTAAGCACAGCTCTCTTATGGTCCCAACACAGCTTTACAATCAGTTTAAAGTCTGGATGATTCTGTTGTTGTAGATTTACTGCTGTGTTTGGGACCATTGTCCTCAAGCCTGAAGTGGAAGTAGTAGAATACTTTGGTATAGACAGTTCATGGTTGACTGAGTGACTGCAAAACAAACCCAAACCATCACCACTCCACTACTGTGCTTGACAGTTGGTAAGAGGTGTTTGTGCTGATATGTTGTGTTTGGCTTTCTCAAAACATGGAAGTGTGAATTGTGGCTTATCATCTCTTTTGTGGTCGTGTCTGTCTCAAAAGCCATACAGTAGTTCCAGAAATCTTGTGATTTGTTCAGATGCTGTTATGTTCTTTGTAGAGAGAAGAGACTTTCTTTTGCCAACATTTCTGAACAAGTCATACTTGTTAAGTCTTTTTTTCCAGTTGCCAAATGTGGCAGTGTGAATTATGACTAAAAAGCTTTGCTTTGGTGTTATCTGCTCAAAGAACATTGTTCCACATGATGATCAGTCATTGAAGTATATTTGATTACCAGCCCCTGGCTGCACATTACCCTCTAAATTCCTATGCTTCCTATTGAATCACAAGGTTTTTCACAAGACTGCAAACCTTTTCTTTTCACATGAATGTATATTAGTAGTATGTGTAGTATGCATATATTGTTTATTAAAAGACAAAGCATAATAGGTCTACAGTAAATGGGTCAAAAATTTTACATTTGGGCAAAAGGAATTTTAATAGGGCTTTAAAACTGATGACAAATGAATAGATAAAAGTTCATAATACTGACTTTTTTTTTGTAAAGCTGTCATCAAGTGGCGGCTCAGAGTGTAAAAGTGTATATCTTGAAAGGTCAAATCCAATACCAATCATTTTGCTCTCTTTTTATTACAATTATGCAATTGAGACACCGGCAATGACATTAAGTAGTCATCAAGAAGCATCTATTGTCAGAAAATGTCAGAAAGCATTAGTCAGCCAGCTATCAAATGTGCACAGACAAAATCCTCAAGCTTCCTGTAATCTTGCTCTATTGTACCGTCGTTACCATACTATATAAAGCCCCTTGAGGTGGCTGTTGTTGCTGAATAAATTAAATAAAATAGAACTGAATAAATCCTCGAAACAAACTTTACTTACTTCATGTGCTCGATCCCTTGGGGATGAAGAATTTAGTCAGCACCTAAACTAATGCTCATCTGGTGTTTTCTGACAAGTTTGGATCAAAGCATTATTCTATCCTGTTAACCCGCCTTCCTGAAGGGAAACGGCCTCTTTGTGTTTTACTCCTTAAGTCACAGATGTAGCTGAACTTCTGGGTGTAGGAGTACCTGCTATTGTTAAAGCGTGATCCTCTCTGATAATTGCTTGAATGAAAGTATTGTTAAGGCTCTGTGCAGGTGCCACAGCCATCAGTAAGACAACGAAACCCAGCTTCCCACCTGTGAACACTGCCAATTGGCCTTCGCAAGAGCGCAAGCTGGAGGGATCATTAGCTGTGATGCCTGCGTCATCTTTTGTAAAACGTCCCACTTACACACAGAGCTGGATGGTGTTCCTTCTAAAAATAATCAATGCTGAAAGCGTGCTGATGTGCTGCTTGCTCGGTTGAAATACCAGAAAAATGTGAACTGCTTTTTCTTAGAAAACGGTGTGTCTTTGATGCCGCCCTAATACTGAAATAAAAAATAATAAACTGTATAGTGTTTAAAAGCTGCTGAAATAAAACAAAACTCACAGCATGTTGATTTAACTTTAAGACTGAGCCCTCAGGGTAGAAACACACTGGGCTCTATTAGGTCGCCAACACCTCCTACGCTCACTTGTGCTGTCAGTCCAAATGCAGTTTACTGCTGCTGTTGCTGCTTAGTTTCACAAGTAAAGTAGGCCAGTGTAGGAGCTGTGGAGTTTTGTGTTAGGTATAAAATAATGGGCTGCAGGTAGCACCTATGTAGAGTAAATCAGCAGTGCAAGGTGTCTGTAAATGTTTTATAATATAAAATTATTGAGACATCAGTTAAAAGACTTCAGGTTTTTCAGTCACACCAAAATGCTGGACAGAGCCGTCCTGTGATGCTGTTAAATTCACTGTTAAAACAGCGGAGCTGAGGATTAAACTTCAGCATTCATTAGTCCTGTAGTTAACTAGGTTTCTAACATTGTTTATTTGATTTTCCACCACACTCTTTCACTAAGACTCGAACAGTTCAGACACCGTATACCCTGCTCTAATTTTATCTTCCAGCCTCCGGGCAAAGCTTTGTTGTCGAGCTATCAGCCATAAAACATCTTCCGTGCCTTCAGTGCCTGTTGCAGTAGACTGGCTGGTATTGTCTTCACCTTGTGAGGGTATGTGTGAGTGTGCAAAATGGGCCTGGAGACACAAACTGTAGGGGCTTCCATCACAAAGTTGGCAGATTAGTTAAAATGATAGGGCTGCAACTTTGCAAGACAGAATTACAAAACTTTACAGCCAAAGATCAGAGTCAAACATGTGGATTAAATGAAGTTTGCATCTATCATATTTACTGAACTTGCATACGTTTATTGACTCTCACACAAAAAGCTTGCCAGCTGGAGCTATCAGCATAGTTTGACTCTGCAACAATACCTGTAAAATCAAAAAGTACTAACCTAGAAGCAAGGATAAGGACTCAATTCAATTCAAGAATATAAGTTAATTAAGTCAATTTGATATTTCTGCTTCATGACCAAAGCATGGGTGTGTCTCACTGCTGACTGTAGCCTGCTACTGGAGACAAACACGGGAATATGATATTATCATTATATATCCTCCAACATAGAGAATGATGTAGGTAATTTAACCTCAAGGCAGGAGATGACTTTTGACTTAGTATTATGAACATTTTTAGCATAAATATGTTGTTTTTGGACGTTGACTGAACTCTCTGATGCCTCACATGATCAATGATATTCATCACTTGCATAAAGGTGGAGTTGCTATGTTGTGGGTGGAAGGTGAAACGTGTAATGTCACATCAAATTCAGATCAGATGGTGCTGACACTACAATTGAATTTTGCACTAAGATTGCAAATTTACAGGAACGGGCTGCTAACATTCAGCAGAACAACATGCAAAGTTTCTCCGGAGCGTGGGAGAGAAACATGATGCAAAGTTTATGTTCGACTGGTGTGCAAGCTTGTATACAAGACCAGTCAAATTCCATGACACAGACACAAAACACATATTTGCATCTTTCCATATGACTTACACTTCCAAATACTTTCATTAACACGGAATAAAGACAAAAAAATCAGCTTAGACACTGATATTACTAGAGAATAATTAAACGTTCTTGTTTTCTTCAGTATTAAAGTCATCTTGTGACTTCTCTGTGCATCCATGCCTCTATTGCAGTCAGGAGCTTCTAATAGTTTGTTCAGTATATTTACAATGAAATTGTTAAGGCAAAAATCCCAAATAGTTTTTATGATGAATTATCTTCTGCTGGCTTGCATCCTTCTTTTTAATCATCAAATTCATTCTCAAACAGTTTTATTTTATGGTTGTTTGCATCCAACAATAAAAGGTACATTTTTACAATGATATAACATTGATTACCTTGGCTGAATACAAATTACAGCAACTACCTAGAAAAGCAGTTGGAGTTTGAAAATTTGCTAAAACATTGCCCAGAAGCGTGCTCATTATTGAGCAGCTCAGGTGATCTTCCAGGTATGAGCATGTGTTGTCTTTGAAGAGGTAAAGAAATGGAATTGATTAAGTGTAGCAGAAGATGAAAACAGAAGAGCTTGCTGGTGGAATTCAGATTTACTCAAGCCTGAAGTCTGTGCTCACACTCACGTTTGCAAGTAGCTCGCCTAAAAATGCCGCGTCACTGAAGACGAGCAGCAGCACTTTGCAGTTATGCTCTGCTTCACTGATCCGATACTGTTTCGTTACCGGTCAGTAAAAATGAACAAAAGCTGACACTTGATCCACTGTGGAAAATAAAGTTGTGGATATCTTCATTGCCCTCCTGTGGTCAACGGGTAGCTGTGTTACAGCAGGTTCCTCCTCACACTGCAGACCAGGAAAGAACACACTGAGATTTGAAGAACGGTGTCGCCCCGAGGCTGCTCTTGTCTTGTTTGGATTCATTTTACGGCTGACGCCAGATGCCAGTGCTCAAATTCAAAGCCCTGCCATCATTGTGTGTGTGTGTGTGTGTGTGTGTGTGTGTGTGTGTGTGTGTGTGTGTGTGTGTGTGTGTGTGTGTGTGTGTGTGTGTGAGAGAGAGAGAGAGAGAGATGTTTGACCGGTTTGCCAACCTGCCCAGCATACAATTTTTGACTGTTTCAATTTTTTGCTCACCTCACACACTTGCATTGGCAAATAGAAACATGTATGCGTGCACACAAACACAGAAACACACACATACCAGATAAAGGATAATACTCTTTGCAGGAACTGTCTGACCCCATATCCTGTATTCCCAGCTGTTACCCAAGAGTCACGCAGAGACAAAGAAATAGACAGAAAGATAGATAGAACTTCCCTCCCCCTCCTCTGTGGGGGTGTGTCAAAATTGTGTCTATTACGTCCCAGAGGCAAACCTTGCATTTCAGAATTTCTGATTTCCTGAATGCACCTTAGCACACGCACATACTGAAACACAAACACACCTGCAAACTATGCCATCTGATGCCAGAGATGATGCTCCTGTGTAAGAAACAGGTTGCTACTGGAACAGCAAAGAGAAACTGAGGACAGAAAGGAAAGAGAAACAACAAGTTGTGAAATAGACGGTAACTGTGGCAATTTTTGGACTTATGAAAGATGGATGAATGAGACTATGGGGATAAGGAAGAGACATGCGCAGAGCAGAATGAAGAGGACAAGTCTCCATAGGACCCTAGGATACATATATAATTGCGCACAAGCATAAAAAGACTCTACAGATGCTTTTGAGAAGCATCAGGTAAGCCATTTAAAGTTCAAAAAACGTATTTAATGAATCTAAAATATAATGTAAAATACCCTGTGTAACGCTTGTGAAGGATGCACACAATATGAAAAACAGCGCTGTAAATTCTTAAATGAAAGACGAGAAGAATGTGTCATGTTTCGATTTCAAGGAAAGCCAGAATGTGGGAAAAAGCAGGGGTTAAGCAAGGAATAGTGCTGTTGCCATTCTTCAGAACAAAAAAAGTGATGATTTTATTTGTGCTCCATCTACATGTATAATTTATTCAGACACTCCAGTTGACATTCTGCATATTTCATGCAGCAAACCCTGTAGATTAACTTTTATTTTATCAGATTCTGTGTTATAATGAAACACAGTAAAGCGTAATGACTTTTGTGAATTGATTACAGAAGTTTTACTGGAAACATGTAGCTGCTTGTCTTTAGTCACTGAGGCCGAGTATGAAATTTTAAAGGAATAACTCACTCATAGTTGCTTTTGTCTAATATATATCAACAATTTAAAAAAACAACAAGATCCATTTAGTTGTTTTTTATCTAACATGCCCATAACGTCAATGGGTTTTCAAAATGCACATCAAGCACAAAAGTTTGGGTTAGTTTTAAGGAAGATAATAACTGTTAATATAAAAGAACATTTGTTATGACGGTTGCAATAATAAAAAGAGTGGCTACACTAAAAGAAAGTGCAAAATCACTAACAATATTTACTATTGTCTAAAGAAGGAAAAGAAAAGTGTCTCGTCACCAACAAAGAAAATATGTCTCCCTTTGCTTTAGCAATCATTAGGCAGTAATTTGTAGTAATAGTTAGGTGACTGGATGAAACAGCCTAAAAGAAATGATGACAGTGTATATTTTCAGATAAATAATGGGTAACAACGACATCGCTACCTGACTTTGGATAAATGATGGGGCAGGTTTTCCAATGTTATTTGTTATTCCACTCAAATAAATCTACTGTCAAGTAGATCAAGTAATTGTCAAGTAATTAACATTTTCAATTAAAGTAACTCTGTTTCATGCTCGGAAACAGTGTTACTTTAATTGAAAGGGAGGTTGTGTATAGGAAATGAATTCCTGCTGTACCATGTGTGAAACAAAAAAATACAAAAATAAAAAATGTATATAATAAATGAATTAATGAATTAATAATGGCCGGTAATGAATGTAAACCCTTCTTTTGTATCTCTGAAAGGCTGGGATGCAGTTGTATTACTTAAATTCTCGATTACTACATAAAGCTTTTCATGTACAGGTAAAGATTTGTACTTTTTGAGCATACTGAGCAATTATCATTGAGCATTAAGTGCTGATGAGGCAGATGGCACATTTAAAAACTACAGGCGTTGGAAAGATTTGAGAATAAAACCTGCGTGACTTGAAAAAGCAGAATTATGTGAGATGATAGTTTGTTTTGCAAATTTGCTCAGTCATTTTCTATCAGTTATTCTTCACTTAAATGTTCTCTTGTCTAGTCTACACTGCATGTACCTCAGAATGATTTGATTTTATATTATGTTTGGAGGAAAATACTTCTATTTTGCATTTTATTAAAGATTCAAAAATGATTCTTTTTTTCTTTATTATGAATACAAAGAATATGCCTATTTTTTATGTGAGGAGACACACATCACTAATATTAGATCATTTTGCAGTTTGTCCATTTTTTGTGTACTACATCCCTGATAGCAAGATTAGATTGAATTAATTTTGATTCTTCATCTGAATCATCATTATGGTCAAGATTGAAATCTCAATGCTAAATAAATGTTGAATCAATGCAAAAATACTAACCCACTTAATAAAGGTGGATTTATAGTTCACTGGGAAATTATATTGAAAGGCCACTGATTTATAGTTGAGTGGGAAATTAAAGCTATTATTACTTGGACAATTCCATCGCACCCCTCTTTTACAGTGGTCCACCCCATTTGTTCAGTAGTCACTGATTTATAGTAGACCGGGATATGATTTTTAAAAATCATGGATTTATGGTTCGATATCACTGAACCACAGAGAATACATCAGGTAAGCATTCACTTATTTTCTAATATTTCAATTTTACCAAATCTGTTCTTAATCAGTTATATTTATATAAAAATATTGCTGAACACTCACAGTGATACATATTCTAGATGTTTGACTGTCAAAAAGGTCATCAGTTGAAATTAGCTTGCTAATGTAACTGATTACTTAGATGATCAAATTATGTTAGCTAAGATGAATTAGAGAAAGATAGCGACATCTTGAGTAGAAAACATCAAATCTGAAGAAAGTATGCTCATTCCTTATTTTTTTCATTTGCTTTATTCAGTTTTTGGTTTTGTTTTCTGGTGTAGATTGGGCGACTCAACAAATGGAGGAAGTGACAGTCTGAAAGTTCTCCTTTATCTACAGGCAGTTCACAATTACAGTCCAGACCGGGGCAGGACATCATTCACTGCACGAGTGAATTCACCGAAAAGTATTTTAAACTAATGTGATTCAATAAATTAAATCTTTTTTTTAAATGATGTCAAGTTGTCTGTTGTCATTTATATGTTAAAACCCAGTGTTTAATGCAACAGTCAAAATGTTTTAATCAACATCATTACATTATTTACCATTGATAGGTTTGTAGCTTGAACCTATTCGCTGGAACGTTAAGACAATATAATTACACTGCTAAGCAAGACACAAATAGGCAAAGTTCTTCATGTTACTCGTGCACGGGAGAGAACCGGACAACCGCTTGACTCCAGTTGGTCTCGTCCGTCCTCCCGTAACACTGTCTTTTTATTGAAGTTACATGAATATGCATAGGTTCATTAACATACGACGTCTACATACAAACAAAGAGTACCTTGCCTGTGTGTGTGTGTGTGTGTGTGTGTGTGTGTGTGTGTGTGTGTGTGTGTGGGGCTGATCAAAGGGTCAAACATCCTTGGTCAGGAAGAGGGTAGCCTCCCCCTCACCCTAGATGGTTCATCCTAGATAACACGGTGAGGAAGTCCTGCAGTTCATCTAAACAAAGAGCACTTAGACTAGAACAGACGTAGCTACGTTAATCCTACCATAAAATAATAAGACACGGTATGACCTCTCATGCTCCCAAAGTGCTGTCTAATACACACAAAGTTTGCAGACTATCAAGGATCAAAACCTCTACCAATCTACAACTAATTACAAAACTCTAAGCATATATAAGTAAATATTTCTAAGCATAAATGACAATCAACAATACAAATCTAACACCATAACATTAGATAAATAAATTATATTATGCTAAAGTATTTTAAGTCATTTTTTTAACATCATTTGAAATTCCACTTCATGTCCTTTTGATCTTTAGTTGATCATCATCTCAGTATTGTTTTAATATTAACCGAGGTGTAAAAATGACCAAGAATTAATGTCAGAATCCAATGTTGAGTCAATGAAGTTTAGGGGTGATAGTAAAAATTGATTTAACATTCTTTTAGTTATTGTTTTCTGTCTCTCTCTCTCTCTCTCTCTCTCTCTCTCTCTCTCTCTCTCTATCTATATATATATATATATATATATATATATATATATATATATATATATATATATATATATATATATATATATATATAATATCGTGCTCTTTCTAAATTTTACAAGCATGAACTGAAATTTAGCCACAAAATGACTCACACAAATATAACCTACTGGGTTCTTTTAAAGGCATGAATGTAGTAAGGTGTAACCCAATCTCTATGTGTCCACCCTTGCCCCATTGTCAACCTTTCAGTGCACACAAAGGCACATATAATACAAGATCGTGTCAGTTTACGAGGAGAGGAAAGGAGAAGTTGAATGCAATCCCACAACTGAAACAAAAACTGACACGAATCTACATTTAGAGAGACACAGACGAGGTGTATTACATAAGTACAGTAAGAGGAAGCTGGCACGCAAGTTGTTCTTGTTTAAAAAAAGTTTGAAAATTTACTTTGAATAACATGATTGACATGTAGAAATTTGCAAAACAAAATGAAAAGAGAGAAACGGATGAATAACTGACTGTGGAGTGTGTTGCCTCATATTTCCAGGAGGATGTTTGACCTTTGCTTAGAGGGGAGGTGGAGATGGAAACCTTATTTTCTTCTCACCATCTTGCTTGTGTTGCTGGGAGCTGCTCCTACAGGTAATGACTTACTCACATAAAGACAAAAAAAAAGAAGGAAATACTGAGTTTTATTTAATGGAATATTTTACACCATAACATATTGCTGATATGTCTGTGAAGGTTCTCAGTCATCCAGGTCATCGTAGTCAAAGGAGCTTGCAAAGAAAAGCAAAGAAAAGTTGTCCCACAGAGGGACAACCCCCCACAGGGGGTCCTTTTGTCCCTCTGTGGGGGGTTACTCCCACTAGGTTTATATCTGGGACTCTCCACCATTTGACCTTAGAACTGAAGAAGCTTCTCGGATGAGAGGTGAAACGTCTTCAAGTAACTTAAAGAAGTCCAGACGCTTTTCTTTGCAAGCTCCTTTGACAACATATTGCTGACTTAACTTCAAATTAAGTGTGCTATTTTATTTGGCTCTAAGCCACCACTGAGATTTTATCTGTCTCCACTGTGTCGAAGTGCAATTAAAACTTTTTGTCTGGATTTCTTTTACCCATTTGCAGCACTTGGCAATTTCCTGGGAGACACTAAAGCAGTATTAAATGGTTGCAAAGACCACTGGACCCTGCAGGACAGGACAGCTGTGCCCCTCCTTTATGAGATGACCATATGTGTGGACATTCGTGTGGTCCTCCCTGGTGCTTGGGTGGCCTTCTCTTACCGCTCAGCCTTCGCACCTAGGCCCGAGTTAGGCCTGGAGGGAGATGAAAGAGCACTATATGGATGGCTACTAGGAGTGCGACACCGATTTCCTCTCCAGCTGTCCCCAACGCATTGGCACAGAGTGTGTCTAAGGAGGGATATAAAGGGCAACACTTTTAGTCTGAAGGTAACACTGAAAAGTGTTTGACAAAGCATTCAGATATTTTACTTGCATAAAAAGTAACAATGCAAGATTGTAAAAACACCCAATATTATTACAAATTGATGTATTTGTATGTATATGTGTGTAATTTATTTAGTAGTTACAATAAGAAGCAGCACAAAAGTCAAAACAACAATTTTCCCATGTTAGCACAAACCCAAAACAAACAGTGTTTGTAAAAAAAGAGAAAAACTGTTACATAACTGAAACTTGCAAAGACACTGCACATAATGAGTGGAATTTGAAATAAAATACAAAACAAAAATGGCAGGTACTGTTTAGACAAACACAGTTACAGTTTTGCAAGAAGTTGAGTTGCTGAGTCTATGTTTAGCCCTCACAGTTGTATGAAAATAGTTTCCAAAGAACTGCTAAGGGAAATATGTATTAGCTTGGTTATTTTAGGCAGGCCAGGTAATGCTAATGACTGCAATCCCTTGCTGTCTCAGTACTTTTGTTTTGTAGATACACTGTGATAGTTTTATAAAACCATAAATAGCAGGTTAAGCCTGTGAAATATAAAAGTCTTTTTAAACTTTGTCAGAGCAATTTAAAGGATAACATTACTTTATTACAACTTGATCTTATAAATTTACATTTTGGCCATCATTTCTAGTTCTGATAGCATTTCTTTTCCAAATAAAGACTTGACTTGGCAAGCCAGCCATGTATATTAGTGGACAATCTACTTGGTCTAAGTTTAAAGTGCAACTCAGTGCTGCTTTGCCTTACATTTTACCTACTGTGTGGCTTGCTGGCCACTAGTGTGGAAGTCCTCAGTGTGCTTCAGTTTCATCTTTAGGATCTTTAGGTCTCTTGAATGGATAGACTTGTAGTCCATCAGAATATGCATGTGGTTAGGTTAATGAGGATAGTAAATTGACCATAGGCATGAATGTGAGCATGAATGGTTGTCTGTCTCTCTGTTAGCCTGGCAACACTTTGGCAACCTCTACAGGGTGTACTCTGCCTCTCGCCCAGAATCGGATAAATGAAAAAAGATCGATAAAATCGGTCTAGTTATGGTTATGTGACTAAATTTGATCTAGTCTTTTTTTTTTTTTTTAGTTTGCCTGCCTTCAAATGTGAGCAAAAACTAGAAGAGGAAAAACAATAAAGACAGACATAGAAACATCTAACTTTTTTAATTGTTCCAGGTTGATGGGGACATTATAGCAGAGAGGACTGTCATCGCTCAGGCCATCCCCTCCTACGGCTCTCTATGGATGGGCTGTCGTCCCAGAGATCCACCCCCAGGACCTAATCTCGGAAATGTGGAGCTGTACTTGTTCCGCATGTGGGCAGACTTGGGTGCTCATGGGCCCTGCGAGGACGGCACTGTGATTGGCTGGAATGCCAAATACTGGGGAGTGACCAGTCCCAGTGCAAGGCAAATAGACCCCAGCCTTATGTGTGGTGAGCCAGATATGAAAGAATAACCTGTCACGGATCGCAACTGTTCTAGAGTAGATGTATTAATATTAATCATGAATGGACTGCCAAACTAACAGTGGCTGCGTTCATAATAAAATGCAGGGTTGTCTTTTCTGTCACAGAAACGACCTTAATGTTAGCCAAACAGCATGTTATTAAGCATTTATCTGATCCTGCCTCATTAGAGAAGTTGTTACAGCTTTGCTTTCAGTTTTTTCATTTAGAAAAATGGTGTCACACGAGAGATTTTACACCAGAAATTAATTTTCAAGTCTTCCTTAAAGAGTTGAGAAAAATACAAAAACTAAAAGTGATTATTGAAAATTGGAAGGTTTCTTTTCCATTGTTTTACATTTTCAAAGTAATTTTTAATCATAAAAAAGCAGAGCAAACATTTAGACAATTAACTTTCAACAAAAACAAAAACTACAGGAATGGCTCTCCAATATCATTTGCTTAAAACAATAACATTGCATGCAAAACTTGTCTTTGTTATCTTTATGCCTGTCACTTGTTTCCATACCACTGCAGTGCATGTTCTCCAAGCATGTTGAATGTTGAGTGTTGCATGTTTTTATGTCTTGTAGACCACAAACGGTTGAAACGTGGGGCTCGTGCTTACAGAAGCATTACTAATGGTGTGTATCCATGCGACTAGTGTGACTTAGACACCAGTATGCATGCTGTGTTTATTTCTCTAAATGTATGAATATAAAAGACTAAATATGTGTTTGTCCATTAGAGGATATTTCTATTGTTCATTTAAGACTGTGTAAATGTGGATTCTCACCTAAAAACATAAAAAATATTATATTATTTTATTTTTACATAACCAGATGGCCTATTTTTGTGTAAATATGCTTTTCAGAAATGCTATTGCAGTGTAAGAGATAGGAGTACCTTAACAAAAACTGTATCACAATAGCGCAGAAACAACAAAGAAAGAGACTAGAGGAAATCTACCTTGCTTTTACAATGCAAAAGAGAAAAATGTAAAGAATTCCTTCACATTTACAGCAACTACACTGGGAGCTGGCCGGTCCCTGCTGCCTTCATCTGGTAAACATCACCCTGAGACACGTACTAAAATATGCTCTAATAACAACCCACAGAAACTTCTTGTTGATGACTACTTTGCATATTTTTTTCACTATCTGTATAAAGATATTTCATTTTGGTCCATTATTTTAGCTAGTAATAATGATTTGTGAGTTTGTCTTGTTACATTGGAGGCAAATCAGAAAAAACAACAGAAATCAAAGGATATTTTGTGGGATTTTGAGTTAAGATTTCTGTCTTTTGTATAAATTACAGGTTTGTCATAATAACATGAAATCATAGAAGATGGCTGAAATTTGATTTCTGGGCTAATCATTTGCTGTTAGATATGGTCAAATTATTATACTACTACATACACCCACCAGCCACATTATTAGGTTCACCTTGCTAGTGTATTTGCCTTCAGAACTGCCTGAACTCTTTGTGTCATACTTTCAGCAAGGTGCTGAAAACATTCCTCAGAGATTTTAGTCCATATTGACATGATAGCATAACAATTGCTGTGTATTTGTTGGCGGCACATCTATGATAAGAATCAATCAGCAAATCAAGGCGCTCTACTGGTTTGAGAAATAGTAACCACAGAAGCCATTTGAGTACAGTGAACTCACTGTCATGTTTAAAAAAAACAAAACAGTTTGAGATCATTTGAGCTGTGGTCCTAATAGGATGAATACAAAGAGATAGACCTGGTCAGTCATTATACTCAAGTAGGCTGTGGCATTTGAACAACATTCAGTTGGTAGGGGCCAAATGTTTGTCAAGAAAAAATGCCCCACATCACATTGTAGCATTATTACTACTGCTACTACTACTTGACACTGTGGGCGGGCCTTGGAGGTCCAGGGCTATCCAATCAAGTTACTGTGCTCCCTCAGCTGAATTCTACTAATATACTTTAACTACAAGTTACATTAAGTCATACAATTTGGGAAAAACCCACATAATCAGCCATATAACTGCTAAGTTTTTGCAGTCCAGTAGTGTAGTGCTTCTGCAGCAATCATTGTAACCGGCATCAGAGAGGAGGCCACTCACTGAGTGGATGGGCCTATGCAGATCAGACTATGGGAAGCACCCCTCATGTCTCTTTGAAACTAAAAAAGAGTTCATAGCTTGTGCAGCTACTTTTAAAGCATGACCCCTTGGAAAACAAATGGAAATATGTTAAGGATGTTGTGAGCTCACAGTCAACTGGCCAAATGTGTAGTGAGGTCATTGGCAGTCTTCTGCACCTAGAGTTAATGTCTCTCATCTCTGTCATCTGATTTGTCATCGTGTGATTTGAATTTGGCTCAAGAACCAACTGTCAAACTTGGTTGGCCATCCAATTTATATTCTCTGGTGCCGACCCTGCACTAGCCACATCAGTTAATAAAAGGCTGAGTGCACCAGATTTATTACACTAGATTCCTCACTATCTGGATGTCAGAGCAGAATCTGAGAGTGATCACATCAGGCACCCAGACCTCCCTCTCCCCAGCCACCTCCCCCAGCATGTTCCACCGGGTCTGCCCCGGGGTGTCCTCCCGGTGGAACAAGCTCAGAACACCTCACCCATGCAGCATCATTGTCAGAGGCCTGAACCACCACAACTGGGTACTTTCAATGTGGAGAATGCAGCTATATTCTGAGCCCCTCATGGATGGCTGAACTCCTCACCCTATCTCTATCTCTAAGGAAGAGGCCAGCTACCCTTCAGAGAAGGCTGAACGATAGCTGCTGCAGCACCAATCTGTCTTTGAAATTCTAGAAAAGCATTATTGGTGGAATGAAGTCAGATGGGTCATCAAATTCAATTTGTCACACACACAACCATACACAGTATGACGAGGTGGAATGCTTGTAGCTGTGCAGTGCCCGACCATTAAATGACAGTAGGTTTACAGTAAGATATACAAATTTACAGGTTACTACAAAATTTACAGCTTTAACTTAGAAATTTACAGTAAACATGTGAGAAAAAAACAGTTTACGTAAGAGATTATTAGTCAAAAGAAATTATAAGTTATAAATTATAGGAAGTGTGCAAGAAGAAAAACCAGAGTGCGTGTGGTGATGTGATATGTGTGAGAGAGTCTAGTCCTAGGCCTGGTTCAGTTCCCAGAATAGCCTGGGGGAAGAAGCTCCTCCTCATTCTCTCTTTTTTGGCCTTAAGGGAGCAGAAGCGATGGGAGAGCTCCATCATAATCTTCCTGGCTTTGGTCTTGCACCGCTTGGTGTAGATGGACAGCAGGTCAGGAAGCTCTGATCGAATGATGCATTTGGCTGAGCGCACCACTCTTCGCAGCTCTCGTATCTCCTGCTTGGTGCTGTTCCCAAAGCAGGTGCAGATGTTTCCCGTCAGGACGCCCTCGATGGTGCAAGAGTAAAAGTTCTTGAGCACCCTCAGTGGCAGATGGAAGTCCCTGAGTCCTCTGAAGAAGAAGAGAAGCTGGCAGTCTTTCTTAACGTGTGGCAGGACCATGACAGGTGCTGAGTGATGTAGACACTCAGGTATCAGAAACTGTCCACTCTCTCCACTGATATGCCACTGATGATGAGGGACTTGTAATTCCTCGCCTGCTCTAATCAAGAGATTAGTGCATGTGGTAGTTTACCATCATGTGATAGTTCTTTAGAGGGGAGGGAAAATCAAAAGCAGGTTCTTCTTTGGAGTCATCACTTTCATGCCGTTCTCACACTAATAACATCATTCTCTCAACTCTTAATGTACTTCTGGAAACAGTTATCCCAACACAGACCCATATGTGCAAAAGACACCAAAACAATTCTTGAAACTTTTTTGCATATATCAAAACATGTGAAGTCTTTAAGACACCTAAAGCTTTTAAACTTTTACCAAAACCTTGCTGTCTTTGGTAAGAATACCAGAACTACAAAAATGTTGGAATTCAGAGACAAAAAAGAAATGTGAAGGATTTACTCCACAGTTTACTCAGTATGACTGCTAAAACTGAAAAAAGTCATATCAGACACACGAAACTATCTTCATCTTCTTATTCTATATTCGGCTGTTCTATTTAGGGGTCGCCATAACCAATCATCAGCCTCCACCTCCAGCTCTGTCTCCTGTTTTTCCGGCTATACCACTGTCTCCAAACCCTACAACATAGGAGGTCTCACTACTGTCTTGTAAACCTTTCCTTTCACTTTTGCTGCTATCCTTCTTCACAAACCACTCCAGTAAAATATATAAAACATAGAACGCAGCACCAACTACTCTTTGCTACAGTGAAGTCACACATATAATTACAGTATGTGCTTGTGTGTAATTAGCAGTTCCATGACATGCACTTGTCTTGATGCAAGACTGAGAACATGTGTTTAGATTTGCTCTCAGTTGACGCATAATTTCACTACTACTACTGACAGCGTGTGACCGGCCTTACTCTTTCTTACATATTAGAAAGAAAGAAGTTTGCTTTGATTTCATTGCAAATGCTAATGCAATGATGGAGAGTATCCAGGTAAGTCAGAGATCTGTAGTTCTGTTTACAGAGGTGTAACATTTAGATAGCAAATGCATCAACATGTGCAAATGTGGGTGGGAAAATGCATTCCTGATATGAAAACTGTATCAAAGCTATCAAGAAAACCTAAAAAAAATGACAGATACTGTCTAAAAACACCCAAAAAGCTAAACCGCCACAAACAACTAGATAATGGGACCAAATAATGGAATGGAGGGTATTCTACTGGACAAAAATTAAAAGTTGGCACCTGAATATTTGTTGTATTTCAGTTTCCTCCATCAAATTCTCAACAAATAGTCTTTCAGCCCCAGCACCAGTTTTGCCTGTCACTACTAATCACATTCTCCGCACAGACACTACAGCTTCGCCTCTGAACTCAATCCTGCCCATGAACACCAGTTCAGCTATTCAGATCTCAACAAGCACCCACATACCTTCAGTCACAACTCCGGCAGCCAGCCAAAGCACACCTGGAGGATTATTCACATCAGGTTAGCCTTTGCTAACATGCAGTCACTCGACATTTTATTTAACTGGAGATTCTGTTTACAGTTTGTGTTAGTAATGAGAAGAAACAATTTGTAAAGTTGACATTTTCTTTCAGGATCCACCAGATTAGTTCATTGTGATGTCCGTCAACTCTGTTCCAATAACAGTAAGCAAATATTCACTTCTTGTCCTTTCCGATTTCCTTTTTGCATTTGCATGGCCTCACAGATGTATTGCTTTCTGCAGGTGCTTACTATTGGATGCCCATAAGTGTAGAGGGCAACAAGACTGAAGAAGAGGTCCAAAATTTGGTGAGAATGACAAATTTCCCTTGTCCATCTCGTTACGTTTCTCATATTTCTTTCAGTTACCACCCGGTCATTGACACATGCTTTACAAACAAGTCTTGTAAGCACAATGTAAGTTTGTGGGAGCAGCGCATTCCAACCCTGTGAATCACCTGAAAATAATTTAGATTTTTTTTACGCCAAATATTTGTTGCTTTATTACTACTTTGACCTTTTACAAATTCTGCTGCCTCTGTGTTATAAATGTGGTTCTTTAATCTTTTTTTTGCTTTCTTCAGTGTCTTCTCTTCTCCTTTCCCATCATTCCTAACTTAAATGAACACTTCCTACATAATATTCTTACTGACACTTGATATGCAGTTCTCAGCCTATGTCAGATAGACCTTTCTACATAAAGACCATGATTATTAGCTGTCTCTGGTAGCTGTCTTTGCATAGTAAAGCTAATGATAAAACAAATAAAATGTAATGGAAACAGCAGTAATAGATATGCAAATTATTAGACACTGTAGATATATTCACAGTTATTTCGACTAGTCATTTCCTCCCAATAACCCTTTTTGCTTTGTACCATTTTTCTCCTCTCCTTCAGCTTTGTGTTGCAGAAAGAAACTCATTACCAAACAACAAAGTTATGTGATCAAGATATTGTCCACTATGTTTCTACCCATAAAAGCAACAACCTTACCTGATTTAAATATATAAAATGTCCAGTTATGATTCTTTAACCCTTCCTGTCCACTTCCAGCTTTGTCTTGAGATTATACTATACGGTATCATAGTCCCAGCTTCCTTTGACCATTTCTTTCTTTTTAAATTATTGTTATGGTTATTAATATATATTACTGAAGAATAAATTTGTACATAACCATTACAATTCTCAACATGGATCATAAATCAATCCTGCTATATTAAGTCTTTGGTTCACTTTTAATGCTTGATCATTTTGACACAAATCTAGTCATATTTTTAAGGTCCATTGCAAGGAAATAGCATGTAAGCAAAGGTTGTTCAGTGAATTCTCATGCAAGGCTGTCTAATAGTGCTGTGTTGATGCACTGACAGCTCAGAGATAAAAGTCTCAGCTCTGAAGTTTTGTTGCCCAGGAGAGTATGAGTTGTGTCCCACTTGGAACAAAACAACATCCCGGGAATAGCAGTGAGCTGTGTCTTTCTTTTCCCATACGTTTTTGTCCAGGAAGTAACACACTGTTTACCACGGCTGAGCTGACAAATAGTCCTTTCAAGCCAGAGGAGTCCCAATACACAAAGCTACTATAAATGATTCAGTATCCTTAGTTTGACCATGTGCTTAACATATCTAGAATGCGTCAGTAAACATATGAGTCAATATCCAAATTGTATCCTACTGAAGCCACTATACATAACTGTGGCACTTGTAATCTGATCAATCAAAAAACAAAAAACAGTTTCCATGGGATATTTCGTTATACATCATGGAAACTTTGTGTCAAATTGTTCTAATGGCTTAAATTCCTATATTTAAAAACTATAATTTGACTGAAATACATTATGGTTTCATAATATGTATATAAAAGAACAAAGTGCTTTTACAGTTAAACCTGAGTGGTCTTTATAGCTCTCATCCTGACGTCTAAGACTGCAGAAACTAACAAAACGTGCTACTTTCCTTAAACTTTATACGTCAAACTCCCATCACCTCCCTCAAACATCTCTATCTGTCTGCTTCCCTCTCTCCATCTATCACTCAGGTGTCAAAAGCATTGGGTTGTCACAATGACAGTGTTGATGCAGGCTCTTTGAATTTCTGTCAGGGTGACAGACAACTTCAGGTCAGTACAGAAAACGACAACACCTTATATACTTTACAGAATCAAATTTCTCCTGTAAGCCTGGCTCATGGCTTTAACTCTCCTTTTTCTCTTTGCAGGTAGTTGAAGTGTCCTGTAGTGCAAAAAGGAATGTAAGGTAAAAAGGATATGAGGAGCTGCTTTGTACAGCTGTTACATGTGCAGCAGATCGTGCGCGCTCACATGAAACTCTTTTGTTTCCAGCCAAACTGCCTGCAATGTGGTGCTGCTGCTCAACCATGCTGTCTCAGTGTGTGAACTTCAACAAGCTGGAGACGCTGCACTGCAGCAAGCTGGAGCACCAATGCAAGCGAGAATCATAGGAGAGATGGAGAGAGTGGGTGAGCACTTGTTTCCTTGCATTTGCTTCACTCTGTTTTGTCTGTGAATTAGTTTCCCGGTCTTCTTTGTCCATCTTCCCGTTTTACTTTGGCAACTGCTCTTTCTTGTGTGCTGCTTCCTTCCCTGTTCCCAACTGCAGTAAAATAGTTCAAAATATGACTTCCTATCTTCTTGATAGAAAACATAATGGTGTCAAGGAAAAGTGTGGATTTAAAAGGAAAAGAGGACCACAGTACCCAGGGTATCGGATTGCACTTATTCAGTACTTGCACAAAGCTCCTGATAATGTTGCTGATGTGGCTTTGTTGTGTTGAAAACCGCAGTGTCCTGAAGATGGATTATAAAAAGCTCATCTTAGATGCTTTGCCCAGTGTCTTCTTACAAAGTTGTATCATGCCAAAGAGAACAACCAGTTAAAAATATACGGCCAAGCAAAAAAAAAGAAAGAAAAAGTTTAAAAAAATACAAATTTTAAAATAAATGCTCTTACACTATTTACTTAGGTAAATCCAGGTGGTGACTTAAGTTAATATGTATAAGTTCATTACTGAAAATCAATAAATAGTATCAAATCAAAGGGGTGACACATTGAGATATGTGCTCTAATTTTCTCTCCCCGTTAAAGAGATGATTCAATTCAATTCAATTCAATTTTATTTATATAGCGCCAAATCACAACAAAAGTCGCCTCAAGGCGCTTCATAGATACAGAGAAAAACCCAACAATCATATGACCCCCTATGAGCAAGCACTTTGGCGACAGTGGGAAGGAAAAACTCCCTTTTAACAGGAAGAAACCTCCGGCAGAACCAGGCTCAGGGAGGGGCGGCCATCTGCTGCGACCGGTTGGGGTGAGAGAAGGAAGACAGGATAAAGACATGCTGTGGAAGAGAGACAGAGGTTAATAACAGATATGATTCAATGCAGAGAGGTCTATTAATACATAGTGAGTGAGAAAGGTGACTGGAAAGGAAAAACTCAATGCATCATGGGAATCCCCCGGCAGCCTACATCTATTGCAGCATAACAAAGGGAGGATTCAGGGTCACCTGGTCCAGCCCTAACTATATGCTTTAGAAAAAAGGAAAGTTTTAAGCCTAATCTTAAAAGTAGAGATAGTGTCTGTCTCCCGAATCCAAACTGGAAGCTGGTTCCACAGAAGAGGGGCCTGAAAACTGAAGGCTCTCCCTCCCATTCTACTTTTAAATACTCTAGGAACAACAAGTAGGCCTGCAGAGCGAGAGCGGAGCGCTCTAATAGGGTGATATGGTACTACAAGGTCATTAAGATAAGATGGGGCCTGATTATTTAAGACCTTGTATGTGAGGAGCAGGATTTTGAATTCAATTCTGGATTTAACAGGAAGCCAATGAAGGGAAGCCAAAACAGGAGAAATATGCTCTCTCTTTCTAGTCCCTGTCAGGACTCTTGCTGCAGCATTTTGGATTAGCTGAAGGCTTTTCAGTGAGTTTTTTGGACATCCTGATAATAATGAATTACAGTAGTCCAGCCTGGAAGTAATAAATGCATGAACTAGTTTTTCAGCGTCACTCTGAGACAGGATATTTCTAATTTTAGAGATGTTGCGCAAATGGAAGAAAGCAGTCTTACATATTTGTTTAATATGTGCGTTGAAGGACATGTCCTGGTCAAAAATGACTCCAAGGTTCCTCACAGCGTTACTGGAGGCCAAGGTAATGCCATCCAGAGTAAGAATCTGATTAGATACCATATTTCTAAGATTTTCAGGGCCGAGTACAATAACCTCAGTTTTATCTGAATTAAGAAGCAGAAAGTTAGCGGCCATCCAGGTCTTTATGTCTTTAAGACATTCCTGCAGTTTAACTAATTGGTGTGTGTTATCTGGCTTCATGGACAGATAGAGCTGGGTGTCATCTGCATAGCAGTGAAAATGTATGCTATGTCTTCTAATGATACTGCCTAAGGGAAGCATGTATAATGTAAACAGAATTGGTCCTAGCACTGAACCCTGTGGAACTCCATAATTAACCTCAGTGTGTGAAGAGGACTCTCCATTTACATGCACGAATTGGAGTCTGTTAGATAGATATGATACAAACCACTGCAGCGCAGTACTTGTAATACCTACAGCATGTTCTAATCGCTCTAATAGGATATTATGATCAACAGTATCGAACGCTGCACTGAGGTCTAGCAGGACAAGCACAGAGATGAGTCCACTGTCAGAGGCCATAAGAAGATCATTTGTAACCTTCACTAAAGCTGTTTCTGTGCTGTGCTGAGCTCTGAAACCTGACTGAAACTCTTCAAATAAACCATTCCTCTGCAGATGATCTGTTAGCTGTTTGACAACTACTCTTTCAAGGATTTTTGATATGAAAGGAAGGTTGGAGATTGGCCTATAATTAGCTAAGACTGCTGGGTCTAGAGATGGCTTTTTGAGTAAAGGTTTAACTACAGCCAGCTTGAAGGCCTGTGGTACATAGCCGATTATTAGAGATAGGTTGATCATATTTAAGATCGAAGAATTAATTAATGGCAGGACTTCTTTGAGCAGTTTTGTAGGAATGGGGTCTAAAAGACACGTTGATGGTTTGGAGGAAGTAATTATTGAAGTTAACTCAGAAAGATCAATTGGAGAAAAAGAGTCTAACTTAATATCAATGGTACTAAGAGTAGCTGTAGATAATATTACATCTGTGGGATGATTATTGGTAATTTTTTCTCTAATGATAAAAATTTTATTTGTGAAGAAGTTCATGAAGTCATTACTAGTTAACGTTAAAGGGATGGTTGGCTCAAAAGAGCTCTGACTTTTTGTCAGCCTGGCTACAGTGCTGAAGAGAAACCTAGGGTTGTTCTTATTTTCTTCAATCAGTGATGAATAGTAAGATGTTCTGGCTTTGCGGAGGGCTTTCTTATAAAGCAGCAAACTATTTCTCCAGGCTAAATGATGATCCTCTAGATTTGTGACACGCCATTTCCTCTCCAGATTACGAGTCATCTGCTTTAGGGTACGTGTTTCAGAATTATACCACGGAGTCAGGTACTTCTGATTTGAGGCCTTAGTTTTCACAGGAGCTACAGTATCCAGAGTCGTACGTAGTGAGGAGGTGAAATTATTAACAAGATAATCGACCTCTGTTGGGGTAGCGTTCAGATAGCTGCTTTGCTCTGTGTTGGTACAGGGCATTGGAGATGATAACAGTGGGTGGATTATATTCTTAAACTTAGTTACAGTGCTTTCAGAAAGACATCTACTTTGATAAAGTCTACTCTTCACCGCTGTGTAATCAATTATTGTAAAAGTAAATGTTATCAGGAAATGATCAGACAGGAGAGGGTTTTCAGGAAACACTGTTAAATGTTCAGGTTCGATGCCATATGTTAAAACAAGATCTAGAGTGTGATTAAAGTGGTGGGTGGGTTCTTTTACATTTTGAGAGAAGCCAATTGAGTCTAATAACAGACTAAATGCCATGTTGAGGCTGTCATTTTTAGCATCTACATGGATGTTAAAATCACCCACAATAATTATTTTATCTGAGCTCAGAACTAAATTAGATATAAAGTCTGAGAAATCAGACAGAAACTCTGTGTAAGGCCCAGGTGGACGATAGATGATAACAAGTAAGACTGGTTTCTGAGTTTCACAGCTGGGGTGGACAATGTTAAGCATCAGGCTTTCAAATGAATTAAAAGTCTGTCTTGGTCTTTCATTAATTAATAGGCTGGTGTGAAAAATTGCTGCCACACCGCCCCCCCGGCCTGTGCTTCGAGATTTCTGGTAGTTAGAATGGCTCGGGGGTGTTGATTCATTTAAACTAACATAATCATCCTGCTGCAACCAGGTTTCTGTAAGGCAGAGTAAATCAATTTGTTGATCAATTATTAAGTCATGTACTAACAGAGACTTGGAGGAGAGAGACCTAATATTTAATAATCCACATTTCACTGTTTTACTCTTTGGTTCAGATGTGGATACTGTATTGTTCTTTCTTTGTGATTGTTTATGTTTAAGTTGTTTGTTGCTGGTTTTTAGTTTGTTTTTTGTCTGTTTGGAAGCTGACACAGTCTCTATGGAGATGGGTTTTTGGGGGGGTAGCAGGAGGAGAGAAGCTGCAGAGAAGCGTGTAAGACTGCAACTCTGCTTCCTGGTCCCAACTCTGGATAGTCATATTTTGGGGGGTTTAATAAATTTGTCCATATTTCTAGAAATGAGAGCTGCTCCATCCAAAGTGGGATGGATGCCGTCTCTCCTAACAAGACCAGGTTTCCTCCAGAAGGTTTGCCAATTATCTATGAAGCCCACATCGTTTCTGGGACACCACTCAGACAGCCAGCAATTTAAGGAGAACATGCGGCTAAACATGTCACTCCTGGTCTGATTGGGGAGGGGACCAGAGAAAACTACAGAGTCCGACATTGTTTTGGCAAAGTTGCACACCGATTCAATATTGATTTTAGTGACCTCCGATTGGCGTAACCGGGTGTCATTACTGCCGACGTGAATTATGATTTTACTGAATTTACGTTTACCCTTAGCCAGCAGTTTTAAATTTCCTTCAATGTCGCCTGCTCTGGCCCCTGGAAGACAATTGACTATGGTTGCCGGTGTCTCTAGCTTCACATGTCTGAGAACAGAATCGCCTTGTTAATCTCTTGTTAATACTTGTGTGACTTAAGTAAAATTTATGCTTGATAATACTTGAGGCTGAAAATACAGCAATAGACCTAGCTAATGAAAAGTGAATTATGGTAAAGGAGTGCTTCCCACCTAACAAGTTGAGAGGTGTGGTACACTGTGGAGTGTGAATGTCTGTCACATGTTAGCCATGTGACAGACATTCACACTCACATTCAGACCTACGACCAGTTTAGAATCACCATTTAAACTATTTGCACATGCAAATTCCACACAGAAAGGCTCCAGTTTCAAGGCTTAAAGTCCAGGACCTTCTAGCTGTGAATCATCAGCTAGATGATTAATCATATCAAAACAAATATTTAACTCATTAAATGGAATCATGTGAACCATCCTAAAAATCACACCCAATAATATAACTATTTTTTTCCAAGTTTCTAACTAAGTTTTTTTTTACAAACATGCAACCTGCATTCATTTTTGAATTAAGTGTACACATGGAAATATTAGACCTGTTGTAATCAGTCAACTTAACCAGTGATATTACAGCAAACAGGAGTAGGCTGACAGACCTCTCAGAATCCACTAATCGTCACTGGACTTTTTGACTCACACTGTTCACTCACCCACCAAATATACATTTATCTTCATCTCTGTGTTTTCATATCTATTCAGGCATACCTGTTCAACTTTACTTACCGATATTTATCAAGATTAACAGAATTGTTATAACCACAGGAGATGGATTAGAAGATTGGATTAGAGTTCCTCATAACAACTCTGAACTGACTAGTTTCTGATATAATGCAATGGAATGGGCTGAACATCAGCTTGGAGTTGGAGATTGCTTTAGATTTTTACACTCAGTGTCCACTTTGATAGGTACACCTAGCACTTGGTCGGAGCCCTTTTTGGCTCAGAACGGCCTTAATTCTTTGTGGCACAGATTCAACAAGGTGCTGCAAACATTCTTCAGAGATTTTGATCCAAATTGGCATGATGCCATCATACAACATCACTCAGCAACTATGTGAATCTCCTGTTCCAAGACATTGCGATTGGTCTTGCCTTCTTATCAGCTTGAAATAGTCTGGCTCAATGGATGTTTTCTTTTTTTTTTTTTTCAAATTGAAATGATCTGTGAGTGAAAATCCCATTAGATTAGTCATTTCTCAAATACTCACACTAGCCATCTAGCCCCATCACAGAGGCCTAAATAAACTTTCTTCCCCATTCTGATGCTCAGATTGAACTCCAGCAGGTTGTCTTGATCATGGCTACGTGCTTTACTTTGTTGGGTTTCTGCCGTGCTATTGGCTGTTTAGATCTTGTTGTTAACAAGCAGATGAACCTAACAGGTATATCAGTAAATAGGATTTCTGATAATATCTGTGCCTGTCATAGAAAATTTGCATTGTGTACGTGTGTGATATTTTCAGCTCTTTCTTGAAAAAAGTATATTAAATAACCAAAATAAGTGCAAAATCAGACATTGACAGATCCAATACTCTCTTTGGATTTTCTCCACATCAGGTCGAAATCTGTGTAAGGATGCAGAGCCCTCTAGTGGCGGTTTTGTGAGATGCAATTCCACGTCTTCTCTTGACGATATATGTCAGTTAAATAAATCCTCCCCACTAACATGGTGAGCAACACACTTTTTTTTATGTCCACTGGATGTGTGTCTGTACACCCTGTAACTTATACATGTTTAATCTACAGCTTCCTCTTAGAGCCCAACTCCAACCCGGCTCCTAAATTGAAGACAGACTCTTGTAGCAGTGAGTATCACAAACACAGATGCTTTTTATATTCACCCCTGTTTATCAAGGGTTTTGCTGCTGTAACCATGTTTGTCTGATCCTCAGGGGAAATGCCTCGCTTCTGTGATTGCACAGCTTTCTGTAATTCTACACGTAAGAAAAATAATCACAATATTGCATTGACATTTTTAGAATCCAGGCTGCTGCTGCAATATGTGATGAGTGAATGCACCATTGTTATTCAAATTTAAAGAAAATATTTAGGCTTTTGGAAAACAGAACGTTGCTTCTATGAAGCAAGCTATCTGAGAAGAGAACTTCTCAGTTAATAAGTATTTTTATGGCGTCTCAGAAACTTCACCCACATGCTAACCATCCCTTTTCTTTATCGCTTTCTCAGGCCAATTTTATGCTTTTAGAATCAATGTTACTAGTGAAGCTGTTAACATTCAGTACCTAAAAAGCTTGGTATGTACCACACTGTATGCTTATAGTATGCTTCATTAATATATAATTACTATATATATATATATAATGCAACTTTGTAACTTTGTAACCCTATTTGACAGTTACTAAGTCCTGCTGCACTCCTCACATGTCCCACAAAGCAACAGTAAGTCTTGATCCAATTACATTACATACAGTAAGTGTAGATTGTGTTGATATTTACTATGCATATGATCTTCACTGCCCTATGCATAGCCAAGAAAACAGTCCTCATGAACTGGAAAAATAAAAATAATCTTAATTCTAACCAATATAGAAATTATCTATTAGATTACATTAGTCTTGACACAGCCTCTGCCACCACATTAGATCAATTGCTCTGGGCCCCTTTTATCAGCTCCATCACCTAGTGGGGGTGGGGGGTCATAGTTTGGTCCCGCCTTCACTGTTGTGATTGGTGAGGGGGTAGGGACAGGCTTAGGGCGTCGGGGGGTTCCCCGGAGGCATCTTCCTTGGGGGGCTCAAACCGGGGTAGCGGTCACGTCCGGTTGGGGGCTCTGTTGGCTCTCCGGTGACTGTTTCCTCGCAGCTGCGTGCAGCGGGGCTAGGGGAGGGTCTGTGCTGACGGACGTGGGTTACTGACCTGGCAACCTGACTGCCCCTGGGTGGGTCCGGGATGGGCGTGAGGTTCTGGGGGCGCTCCGTCTCTGGGCTGGGGCCCGGGCCGGGCCTCGGGGGCTTGGGTCCTGGTTGGTGTGTTGCCGGGGTTGTGGGCGGGTGGGTGCATGGGGGCCCGGCCCTGGAGCAGGGTGCCGCCGGTGCGTCGAGCCGCCTGGGGGGCTCTTCATCTGGTGGGGGGGATGGTCACATCTTGCAGGAGCTTTCTTCTCTTCAGGAACTCTCTGCGGGAGGGGGAGATACAGGAGAGGTGGAGGAAGATCTCAGCCTGGGCGTTTACCGTCTTATGTAGTCTGGAAGATGTGTGGATGGTGGGGTGGGTGCAGTTTTCTCTGTGGTGGGGTTGGGTGGACTGTCCAGGGCTCTGTGGAGCCGGAGGGCGCTACTGCACTGGGCCCCAGTCTGATGGGCCTGGGCCCCCCTTCCCTGGCGGGTCGCGGAGGGTGGGAGTGCCTACTGGGGTCAGCGGGGGAGCTGGCCCCAGGGAGGGGTTACCTGCCCCTCCCTTCCTTCCCTCCCCATCTCCAGCTGCCTCCCTCTTCCCGCTCCTCCACAACCACCCACACATGCAGGGCCTTGGAGTGGGGGTATGTCACCAGGGTGCAGAGGAGGCTACCCCCCCCCTGTCCCCTTCTGGCTGCCTCTGCCTCAATTTTATCCCACAACTTAGACATTCACATTATTCACACTCTCATTACACATACATATAGGATCTTGGGGGTGGGCATAATCACGGAGTCCAATTTACCATCAGGGTGTATACCTCACCCCTGACGTCGTTGCCCACCTCTCAATTTTAAATACACTTAGTCATTGAGGGCTAGCAGGAGGGACTATGCGCTTACCTGCTGCTCCATGGCAGGTAGCTCCATGCCCTCCTGGGTTTTAATTGCACCTTAGAACACATATGCATCAACACTACAATGAGCGGGTGGAGGGAGGTTTGGAGTCTTCTCCCACCCCCATTTTCTCCGGCCTGCTGGAGCGGGAGGGCTAGTAGGAGGAGTTGGCCGTCCGACTGCGGTCTGGGGTGTGGGGCCTCCCTGCTGCTGCGGAGTCGGGGTGGTCTGCCTCTCCCCACCGCAGGGAAAAGGGTAACACCACCTGGGTCTGGGTGCAATTCCCCCCTCCAGGGGCAAGGGTACCTAGACCCGGTTTGTAGAGTACGCTTGGGGAGTGTGATCGTGTGTACAGCGTCTCTTTATGTCTGTCTCCACGTTGGTTGAGTGTGGAGTGAGTGCATATGAGAGCATGAGGGTGGGAATGGATGTTTGTGTCTGTGTGTGCCTGTATGTCTGTGTCTATATGTCAGGTTGGGTATCAGACGCCACCTCTCTGGGGACACCTCAGGCCCTCCAAGGTTTGGAGGCCTATCTCCACCCACCACCACTTCCCCTGCCGGTGGCGGACTCCCTCAGGTGTCGGTGTGTTGGTGGTTCTTTGTGTCTGGGGGTGGGCGTCCGGGTACACACCGGCTCACTCCTTGGCGGCCGCTTGTCGGGGCCTGGGGCCTGGGGCTCGCTCGGGCCCCTTTGGAGGTGGGGTGCCCCCGGCCTCTCGGCCTGGGGCTCGGTCACTCAGGCGCAGCTGGGGGCCGGCGGAGCTCACGGGCGCGTCACTGCAACTCCCCCTGACTTCTGCTCCGCGGCTGCTGGGCGAGCCCTCATCTGGGACTCTCCTCAGCTCTTACTGGAACAGTGGCGCGGCTGCCCCTCTGTTGGTCTTCCTTGGTCTGTTGTGTTCTGGGGGCCTCTGGATGTCTGGAGTTTTGATCTCCTCCATACCCGCTTCACACCCTGGAGGACGGGGCTGTGGCCCCCCCACACTCCCTAGCAGATCATTACATGGAGAAACCTTTGGAATGCAAGCATGCTGATCCACACAGGTATGCACACATGGGTATTCACAGACGCGGACTAAAGCTTTCTTGGCTGCTGCCTCAAAGCACACTGTGCGCTGTCTATCTTGCGTGCTGCACAATATCGTTTATTATTTAGTAAATATTAATATCTATGGCTAGCTAGTTTATTGTGATGGTGCTTTGTTTTCTCTATTATTATGTTGCTCTTTGTTGTTTGCTGTCTCCTCTGTTTGTTTGTTTTTTTTTTTTTGTTTTTTTTCTCCATACAGGTGACCCAGGAGTTCTTTTTTTTTTTTTCTCTCTCTCTTCCCCCCCCTTCTCACCGTCTCTTCTCCCCTTTGGTTTTCTTTCTTTCTCTCCCCCTCTTTCTCTCATTCATTCCCCCTGTCCTATTTATTTAAAAAAAAAAAAAATGACAAAGGATGAACTGAAGCTCTGCCATCACGTAATGTCGCATACTGCTGTTTCTGATGTCATTTAAAAAAAAAAAAAAAAAAAAAAAAAAAGATATTTACTATGCATTTGTTAGTATCAGTATGTTGGTCACAACAGCAGACAAAGCAACAGTGAGCAGTAAAAAGTTCTGCTGTTAAACTAAACTGTCCTGGTTTTCTGCCTCAGTCATGCAGGCTTAGAGACCCCCTGCAAACCTCTGGTTGTTAGGGAAAAATCTATATTGCCCAACCAGCGGTTGACAGTCCTAGTGACTGTCAGTCACCTCAAGAAGCCACTCACCAACCATTTGGGAAATACACATTTTGACAACCGGTTGTTGCCATGGCGTTGGTCTTTGGGCCTGTGTAACTAAGGCCTACCTGGGAACATGGTTCTGGGTTTGTCTGTCTGTTTTTACAATAGAGAGAATAAGAATTGTCATTTAAAGGTCTCCAGGATGTTAAATGTGATTGCTTTTAACAAAATCTGTTAATAATTTACACATATTAAAAATTCTTTCTTACCAGGTGCAGTAATTATAATATTACAAAGCAATATCAGGTAAACCTTACTGTAAACTTGTATAATGATTTCTTGTGTAGGTCTATAATTATTGATCATACTTCTATAATGTGAATCATGTTTTGACTTTCATTACTCAGGGTGCTCATATAGAATGTCATGGGACAAACCAGAGGTAATCATGTTTTGTTTTGGGTTTTTGTTTTTGCATTTTACCTGCACGTATGCTAATGGTAGAAAGAAAAAAGAAATTCCACTGACAGAGTGTAATGTCAATCCAACTTTTTCCTCTTTGCCCTGTTGTCTTTTGGTCTCTAGGTTGTACAGCTGTATGGTGATATTGGAGATGTCTGGACCCATCAATGTTTGCTCCTTAAAAAAACTTTTGCAACAGATCATTGCGAGCAACAATTTATTTACAGCTGAAAGTTCCCTTACTCGCCTGAGTTAGTTTGCATGCTTATTTTGTTATTTTCCTACCAACTGCTTTACATGATATAATAATTTGTCACTGTTACTCATGGTACTCTGTGCTTTGTCAGTGGTGTGTGGTGCTCCTGATTTGCCTGTCCAGAGACTGTTGGAATCCAACCTGACCTGGGTTGCCAGTGACCTGCGGAGCTCAGATGTTTGTCAACCTGATCCTACACGACTTGCATGGTAACAAGAGTATAAAATATAGGCTTATATAAAATGCAGCCTTTGAAAATTATGCCCACATGGCTTCATAGTCATGTACATTAACTGTAAGTAGGAAATTTAAGAGTGTTTTTTTTTCATATTTTCTGTAAATACACAAAAAAGTGCAAGGTTATTGGGGATGTACTCTGTTTCTTCAACATGACATAACAAATACAACATAACCAAACCATTGTATGTTTATGATAATAATAGGAAGTACTACATTTTTTGTTTCAACATCATTTACACTTTTACATAAGTTTTTTATTTTGTCATTCTTCATTTACAAGTTTTGCTGAATTATTTTTATTACTCTCCTTCAATATTAGATTACTTTCCTATCTACTATTATTTTTTATTATTTTTTATTTATTTATTTTTTGTTTAAGACAGAAGAGCTCTGTGTAAGAAAGTGTTTTTATACATATGTTGATGTCACTTACTATATTGTGAAAGTTGTTCATTTTTCCCAAAATTGTATACAATCTGTTAGAGGAGATATGTTTTATGTCCAGTAGACTCTAATAGGATATAATTTCTAACCTATTTATCATATTTTTTTTCCACAGTGAAGCAAGTGAGACACTTGCTGTTCTTCTGACTGACAGCTGCCCTTCAGACACTTCAGCTGTTCCAACCACAACAGAACTTTCAACTCTGGCCAACGGCATTACTGCAGCTATGCAATCTTTGACTGATACCACCAAATCGTTGACCAATACAAGTGGAGATGTTTATGCAACAATTGAAAATACAGTGCAAAAAAAAGAAAACACAACATTTTTTCAAACAACTGCCAGTGCAAAGTCCCCATTAGCACAACCTATTCTTCAGAATAGCTCACAAATAGTTCCTTCAACTGTGTTTAATAAAACAACAGTGCAAAATACTTTACCTAATGAAACCCAACTAACCAACACCATAACCAGCACTTTCATAGCAGTACACAACACCACAACTGTTATGCCTGATTCAGTGCTTAAGAGTACTACACTCTCTAAAATAACAAATGCATCTACACCATCTCCTAATCAAACTGTACACAAAGCAACTACAACAGCAACATCTCCAGATCTTACAACAATATACAATGTAACTACAGCCACAGCATATGCCAAAGATTATACAACAAAGAACAATGTAGTTGCAGTTACACCATTTCCCACTGACAATGTAACATCTCCAGGTCTTGCAACGGTTACACCATCTCCCAGTGGCACAACAGTGTACAATGTAACCACAACTGGAGCATTTACTCCCACTGGCAAACACACATTTGTTAGCAATGTAACAGCATCTGACAGTAATGACACAACAGGGACTCTAAACAATGTGTATAATGTAACCACAGAAAGCAAAAACAAGGCAGTATATAATAGTTCAGAAAGTTCAGTTAGCAGTACTACAATGTACATTTCAAATGCAGTTGCTTACAATAAAACTGAAACCAGCAACATTAACACAACAGCCTACAATTCAGTTGTATCAGGTAATAATTACAATACAACTACAGCTAAAAATAATTCTACAACAGTGTACAGTGAAACTACAGCTGGTTACAGTTACAGAGAAAATGTAACAAAAGCAAACAATACAACTACAGTAAACAATAATTACACAACAGTGAGCCCATTTTTAACATCTCTGAACAATAGAACACCATACAATTCAATTACATCTGGCACCAGTGACAGAGAAACTGGCAACAGTTACAACGCAACTACAGCCAGCAACATTTACGCAACAACCTACAATTCAGCTATGTCAGACAACAATTACAACACAACCACAGCCAGCAATAATTCTACAACATTGTACAATACAGCTATGTCCAACAATAATTTTACAACAGCGTACAATGCAACTACGGCCAGAAACAATTATACAACAGTCAACAGCGCAACCCTAACAGGTGACAGTCACACAACATACAATACAACTATAGCTGGCGATAGTTATTCAACAGCATACAATCAAACTACAACAAGCAAAAATGGCAGTACAGCGTATAATGCAACTATAGCTGGTAGCAATTACACAACAGTGTACAGTGAAACCACAGCTGATAACAGTTACACAGTGCACAGTGCAAATACAAGTGCCAAAAATTCAACAACAGCATACAATACAACTACAGCAAACAACAATTACCCAACAGTGAGCCCATTTCTAACAACTCTAAACAGTACAACAGTGTACAATTCAGTTACTTCTGACAATAATGCAATTACAGTCAGAAACAATTATACAACAGTCAACAGCGCAACAACAACTGGTGACAATTACACAACATACAATACAACTATAGCTGCCGACAGTTATCCAACAGCATACACTCAAACTACAACAAGCAAAAATGACAGTACAGTGTATAATGCAACTGTAGCTGGTAGCGATTACACAACAGTGTACAGTGAAACCACAGCTGGTAACAGTTACATAGAAACTGGTAATATTTACAATACAACTACAGCCAGCAACAATTACACTACAGACAATTACACAACAGTGCTCAGTGCAAATACAAGTGCCAAAAATTCAACAACAGCATACAATACAACTACAGCAAACAACAATAACACAACAGTGAGCCCATTTCTAACAACTTTGAGCAATACGTCACTGTACAATTCAATTACTTCTGGCAATAATGACAGACAAACTGGCAACAGTTACAATACAACTACAGCCAACAATAATTCTACAACACTGTACAATACAGCTATGTTGAGCAATAATTTTACAACAGCATACAATGCAACTACAGCAAACAACAATAACACAACAATGAGCCCATTTCTAACAACTCTAAACAATACAACAGTGTACAATTCATTTACATCTGGCACCAATGACAGACAACCTGGAAACAGTTACAACACAGCCACAGCCAACAATAATTCTACAACAGTTCACAGTGCAACTACAGAGAGAAACAATTATACAACAGTCAATGGCACAACCACAGCTGGTAACAATTACAAAATACCACCAACTACAGATAGCAATAATTATACAACAGCACACAATGCAACTACAGCCAGCAACATTTACGCAACAACTTACAATTCAGCTATGTCGGACAACAATTATAACACAACTACAGCCATCAATAATTCTACAACAGTGAGCCCATTTCTAACAACTCTGAACAGTACAACAGTGTACAATTCAGTTACTTCTGACAATAATGCAATTACAGTCAGAAACAATTATACAACAGTCAACAGCGCAACAACACTGTCACTGTACAATTCAATTACTTCTGGCAATAATGACAGACAAACTGGCAACAGTTACAATACAACTACAGCCAACAATAATTCTACAACACTGTACAATACAGCTATGTTGAGCAATAATTTTACAACAGCATACAATGCAACTACAGCAAACAACAATAACACAACAATGAGCCCATTTCTAACAACTCTAAACAATACAACAGTGTACAATTCATTTACATCTGGCACCAATGACAGACAACCTGGAAACAGTTACAACACAGCCACAGCCAACAATAATTCTACAACAGTTCACAGTGCAACTACAGAGAGAAACAATTATACAACAGTCAATGGCACAACCACAGCTGGTAACAATTACAAAATACCACCAACTACAGATAGCAATAATTATACAACAGCACACAATGCAACTACAGCCAGCAACATTTACGCAACAACTTACAATTCAGCTATGTCGGACAACAATTATAACACAACTACAGCCATCAATAATTCTACAACAGTGAGCCCATTTCTAACAACTCTGAACAGTACAACAGTGTACAATTCAGTTACTTCTGACAATAATGCAATTACAGTCAGAAACAATTATACAACAGTCAACAGCGCAACAACACTGTCACTGTACAATTCAATTACTTCTGGCAATAATGACAGACAAACTGGCAACAGTTACAATACAACTACAGCCAACAATAATTCTACAACACTGTACAATACAGCTATGTTGAGCAATAATTTTACAACAGCATACAATGCAACTACAGCAAACAACAATAACACAACAATGAGCCCATTTCTAACAACTCTAAACAATACAACAGTGTACAATTCATTTACATCTGGCACCAATGACAGACAACCTGGAAACAGTTACAACACAGCCACAGCCAACAATAATTCTACAACAGTTCACAGTGCAACTACAGAGAGAAACAATTATACAACAGTCAATGGCACAACCACAGCTGGTAACAATTACAAAATACCACCAACTACAGATAGCAATAATTATACAACAGCACACAATGCAACTACAGCCAGCAACATTTACGCAACAACTTACAATTCAGCTATGTCGGACAACAATTATAACACAACTACAGCCATCAATAATTCTACAACAGTGAGCCCATTTCTAACAACTCTGAACAGTACAACAGTGTACAATTCAGTTACTTCTGACAATAATGCAATTACAGTCAGAAACAATTATACAACAGTCAACAGCGCAACAACACTGTCACTGTACAATTCAATTACTTCTGGCAATAATGACAGACAAACTGGCAACAGTTACAATACAACTACAGCCAACAATAATTCTACAACACTGTACAATACAGCTATGTTGAGCAATAATTTTACAACAGCATACAATGCAACTACAGCCAGAAACAATTATACAACAGTCAACAGTGCAACAACAACTGATGACAATTACACAACATACAATACAACTATAGCTGCCGACAGTCACCCAACAGCATACACTCAAACTACAACAAGCAAAAATGACACTACAGTGTATAATACAACTATAGATGGTAGAAATTACACAACAGTGTACAGTGAAACCACAGCTGGTAACAGTTACATAGAAACTGGTAATATTTACAATACAACTACAGCCAGCAACAATTACACTACAGACAATTACACAACAGTGCTCAGTGCAAATACAAGTGCCAAAAATTCAACAACAGCATACAATACAACTACAGCAAACAACAATAACACAACAATGAGCCCATTTCTAACAACTCTAAACAATACAACAGTGTACAATTCATTTACATCTGGCACCAATGACAGACAACCTGGAAACAGTTACAACACAGCCACAGCCAACAATAATTCTACAACAGTTCACAGTGCAACTACAGAGAGAAACAATTATACAACAGTCAATGGCACAACCACAGCTGGTAACAATTACAAAATACCACCAACTACAGATAGCAATAATTATACAACAGCACACAATGCAACTACAGCCAGCAACATTTACGCAACAACTTACAATTCAGCTATGTCGGACAACAATTATAACACAACTACAGCCATCAATAATTCTACAACAGTGAGCCCATTTCTAACAACTCTGAACAGTACAACAGTGTACAATTCAGTTACTTCTGACAATAATGCAATTACAGTCAGAAACAATTATACAACAGTCAACAGCGCAACAACACTGTCACTGTACAATTCAATTACTTCTGGCAATAATGACAGACAAACTGGCAACAGTTACAATACAACTACAGCCAACAATAATTCTACAACACTGTACAATACAGCTATGTTGAGCAATAATTTTACAACAGCATACAATGCAACTACAGCCAGAAACAATTATACGACAGTCAACAGCGCAACAACAACTGGTGACACTTACACAACATACAATACAACTATAGCTGCCGACAGTCATCCAACAGCATACACTCAAACTACATCAAGCAAAAATGACAGTACAGTGTATAATGCAACTGTAGCTGGTAGAAATTACACAACAGTGTACAGTGAAACCACAGCTGGTAACAGTTACATAGAAACTGGCAATATTTACAATACAACAACAGCCAGCAACAATTACACAACAGTGAGCCCATTTTTAACAACTCCGAACAGTACAACAGTGTACAATTCAATTACATCTGGCAACAATGACAGAGAAACTGACAACAATTACAACACAACTACAACCAACATTTCTTCTACAACAGTGTATAATACAGCTGTGTCCAACAACAATTATACAACAGCGTACAATGCAACTATGTCAGACAACAATTACAACACAACTACAGCCATCAATAATTCTACAACATTGTACAATACAGATATGTCAAGCAATAATCTTACAACAGCACACAATGCAGCTACAGTCAGAAACAATTATACAACAGTCAACAGTGCAACAACAACTGATGACAATTACACAACATACAATACAACTATAGCTGCCGACAGTTATCCAACAGTATACACTCAAACTACAACAAGCAAAAATGACAGTACAGTGTATAATACAACTATAGATGGTAGCAATTACACAACAATGTACAGTGAAACCACGGCTGGTAACAGTTACATAGAAACTGGCAATATTTACAATACAACAACTGCAAACAACAATTACACAACAGTGAGCCCATTTCTAACAACTTTGAACAATACATCACTGTACAATTCATTTACTTCTGGCAATAATGACAGACAAACTAGCAACAGTTATAATACAACTACAGCCAACAATAATTCTACAGCCAGCAACATTTACGCAACAACCTACAATTCAGCTATGTCAGAAAACAATTACAACACAACTACAGCCAGCAATAATTCTACAACATTGTACAATACAGCTATGTCCAGCAATAATTTTACAACAGCGTACAATGCAACTACGGTCAGAAACAATGACAGACAACCTGGCAACAGCTACAACGCAACCACAGCCAACAATAATTCTACAACAGTTCACAGTGCTACTATAGAGAGAAACAATTATACAACAGTCGATGGCACAACCACAGCTGGTAACAATTACATAATCCCACAAAATACAACTTCAGGTAGCAATAATTATACAACTACAGGTGGGCACAGTTACACAAAGGTTTACGATGCAACCACAGTGAACAACAATGACACAGTAGTTCATAATGCCACTACATCTGGGACCAATTTGAATGAAAATACAACTAACCAAAATTACACAACACTTAATTATGCAACTACACCTGGCAGTAATTCCACATTAGTGTCCAGCAACTTTAGTACAGCTACAACTATGAATAGTTCCACAGCAACTACACCTGGTAATAATTATACAGCAATGTATAATGCATCCACAGCTGTCATCAATTACACAGTAGTGTATAATGCAATTACATCTGGCAACAATTTTAATGTAACTGCAACTAACAACAACTACACAATAGTTTATAATGCAACTGGATCTGGTAGTAATTACACCCTTGTGTATGCTGCAACCACAGCTGACAACAATTACACAGCAATGTACAATGTAACAACAGCTGGCACAACTTTACACAATGGTGTGGCGACAACCAGTAACACAACAGTTAGTACAACAACAATATCTCCCAACTACACAATGATAAAGAGCACAACTACAGCCTCTAACAATTACACAACACCAGTGATCATTACTCCGACTATTCTATCTCAAAATAAAACAACTGCAATTATTGGAACCACAGAGAAAAGCACAACTGCTGCAGTGTCTCACAGTACTAAACCTACTTCAGCTCCACTGAAGAACCAGACTGCAAATTTCACCACAGTGAGTTTGACTCATGTCACAACAATAAGCAAAAATGAAACCATGTCCACCACAGCTGCTAGCACCGTCCAAACAGATGACAGACCAGAGGCCGGTTTAACGACAACAACGACAACAACGACAACAACAACAGAAAATGCATCTGTTGTTATTATCTCACCCGCAACCACTGCAACTACTATAACAGGTCATGGTCCACAAGATTTAAATGGCACAACTGCTGAGGTTTCTTTGACTTATACAACACCGCTCACCAAAACTACTACAACCACCACAGTGGCTGGTATGTAGATACTGCAGTTTAACCTTTTTAAAAAGTTATTACTATCTAGTTTTAAGCTACAGAACAAAAAAATAGATCTACTGATTTGATGATTTGTTCCTGTAGAGAACACAGGAACTTCCACAACTGATGTACAAACAACTGATGAAGCAGTCTACCTGTTGAATCAAACACAGGCTATATCTCTGCTCAACGCCTCTCAAGTAAATGTCACTCTGCTGCTCTGTTGTGCAACTAACATTTAAATGGATAACGACTGTGTTTGTTTATTTTAATGTCTCATTTGGGAATTTTAAGGTGTCAGTGTTGGTTGAGACGCTGGAGAAGCATCTGGGCAGTCCCTCTGTTTCACCATCAGTGGTAATCAAAGTTGTCAGTAACTTGATGGACAGTAACCCTGAGGCACTCTCTAAATCTGCAAACAGGTTCAACACACACGTCTGTCTTAAAACAAACAAAGAAAATAACATATACACATGCAAATGTGATTTTTTCCCCCTGATGTTTGTGTTGTATTTCTTGGCGACAGGCTGATTCACTTGGTGGATGATCTGGGTGTTAAACTGGCTGTCACTGGTGGCGATGGAATTCTGTCAACCAGTTCCTTAGTTGTTGCTGTGAAAACAGTGAATGGGAGCAACTTCACAACAATCCTTTTTGATGTTTTTAACACTGATCATGTCCAGGTAGTCATCTGCTCATCAAGAGACATTGGTCCTCACATGAGAGCCTTTTTTTAAATAAACATATTTAAGGGCTCAACCACACCTAAACCCAAACCTACCACTTAATTTTTTATTTATTGCGTGTTTTCAGTTCAGTGGCCCAAAAAGGACCATGAAAAGTTCAGAGCCTGCTTTGGCGTCTGTATACTTGCCTGCCTCCCTCACATCTGGTATCAGACCTGAAGAGCAGAAGCAGGCCAAGAGCGTCCAGTTTACTTTCTATGCAAAAAATTCATTCTTTAAGGTGCTTTCTCACTGTCATATCAGAATGTATTTATTTATTTTCTGTTTTGATTTATCTAATTGATTATGATCTATATGAAAGGGGTTAAATTTAAAGCGAATCTCATTCTCCTGTAACTGACCTCTGTATATTTCTTCATTTTTGCAGGATGCATCATTAGATAACAAAACTCTTGTCAGCGCAGTTCTAGGCTCAAGTGTGGCTAATCTGTCAATTAGCAACCTGAGTGAAAACATTAAGTTCACCATCCGAAACAGAAACCCGGTTCATGTGAGTGTCATGTGCAGCACGTTAGTAGTTTTGTATTGTTCACTTATGATCATAACATTATATCACTGCAATTATAAACAATATAGGCTCACAAAAAGATAAACTGTAATAACAAATTGTTTTTGGTTTGTAGGAAAACTACACAGCCAAATGTACATTTTGGGATTTCACGCTGAATAGTGAGTTTGCACATTTCAAACAGTGTCTGTGAAGAGCCAGAAAGCCCCAGGTGTAAATATTCCTGCCCTTGATGTTATTTTTCAGGTGGTGGAGGAGGCTGGAGCTCTGTTGGCTGCTTTGTGGTCAACAGCACCCCTGAATATACAATCTGCAGCTGCAGCCATCTTACATCCTTTGCAGTACTGCTGGTTAGTGTGAATTTGTGCACCTGTTTCTGTTTCATGTATAATTTATAACAACCAGCAACGGAAACAAATTGCCTCAGTTTGTGTTCACTCTCTGTTTGTTGTGTATGCCACTTCTCCATGCAGGATTTGTCCAGACAGGAACTTCCTGACCAGAAGAACACACAAATTCTTACTTTCATCACCTACATTGGCTGTGGAATCTCTGCTATTTTTCTTGCTATCACATTGCTGACGTATCTTTCTTTTCCGTAAGGATCTATTTTGGTGCACATCAATCATTACTGTTTAGTCTTATAAATTTCTTAACGTTCTTTATTAAACTCTGTCTTTGTAGAAAATTGCTAAGGGATATACCAGCCAAGATCTTGGTCCAACTCTGTTTATCTCTGCTCTTCCTGAACTTGGTGTTCCTGCTGGACAGCTGGCTGGCGAGCCACAACAATACAGGCCTCTGTATTTGTACTGCCTTCTTCCTGCACTACTTCCTGCTGACATCATTTACATGGGCGGGGCTTGAGGCCCTGCATATGTATCTCAGCATTGTGCGAGTTTTTACACCCTACCTGAGCCAGTACATGCTGAAGTTCACTTTGACGGGTTGGGGTAGGAATCTTCAAACTTTTACTAGATGATCAATTATTAATTTTTCATTATATCAATATTTTAAATATGTTCATAAATTTCCTTTGATTAACCTTGGGTTTTTTGCAGGTATTCCTCTTGTCATTGTAATTATTGTGATATCCGTGGACAAAAACAACTATGGTTTGATTAATTATGGAAAACACACAAATGACACTTCAGATAACTTGTGAGTTATTTTTTAATATTTTGTTTTGTATGTCAAAGCTTTAGATCCATTTTCTTGATTAAACTCACCAAGAAGCTATGGCTAAGTACTGTAGATAGAACACTTACTTGGGCAAGATACTGAATTCTGATCGTGTATGTGAATAGTAAATGAGATGAATAAGGCTTGTAGTGTAAAATATTTTGAATGGTTAATAACATTTTGGAAAGTGCAGTCTGTGCTTTTCCTAAACGGCATTTGAGAGTAAGCAGCATTCCCATAATGTTGGTTAAACATATTTCTTGAAAAAATATAATAAAGGTTATCTATTTAAATACCACACGATTTTACACAGTGGCATTATTTAACCAGAAATAAGCCAAAATGTACAAGCACCATGTGAAAAACTAAGTATACCATTACTGCTTCCATTAGAATTAAGAGGGTAAACAGCAGCCTGGTTCTCTTAATAAAATACACTGAATTAACTAATCATCAGCAAGTGTTGGCAGTTTGCTGCTCTGGAGCATTCAGGTGTGTGTTAACACAATGCCAAGCAGAAAAGACATCAGCAGCAATCATAGAGAAGTCAGCGGTAACATATTAAATGTTTAGGTTCATTAAAGTACAATTAGAAAAAGACAGAGAAAATATAGCTTATTTGGAAGGGCTGCCAGGAGAAAACCTGTTCTCTTCAAAGGGACATGGCAGCATGGCTTATATTTGCAAAATTACAACTGAAAAAACACAATAATTTTAGAACAATTCCCTTTGGATAGAGGAGACCAAGGCAGAGATCTTTGGACAAAATGCACAGCTCTATTTTTGGCAAAAAACAGTTTATCAGCATAAACACTGCATACAAACTGTCAAGCACAATGATTAAAGGCTGATGATTTAGGCTTGTTTTTAAACCATAGGACCTATACATACTAGTATTCTAAAGGCAAATATGTGTCCATCAGTCCCACAGCTAAACCTTGATGAAAATCCCAAAGATCCCAAAAACAGTAGCAAAGGAAAGAATTAAGGTGCTGAACTGGCCCAGTGAAAGTCCAGTCCTCATCCCCACTGAGATGCTCTGGTGGGACCGTAAGAGTGTAGTGCAATGTCAGGAAATCAGCCATTTCCATTTTTCAGCTTCTGAGTATGAAACTGTGCAATAACCAGTTGAACTAATGTCACCATTCCTAAACCAAAGTATTTCCCAGGAGTGGCAACTGTGGAAAAATGTCCCAACTTGATTCTCCCAACACTGATCAGAGATGATGATTTAAAAACACTATGCAACTGCCAGGATTCTCACATTCCATGAGGCTGCTTTATGGCATGGATTATTGATTCTGATGCACATATTGAAACAGAGCCATTATGAATTTTAGAGTGATTTTTCCAAGTGAGGAGTCAAAATATCCCTGTGGGAAAGGTCTGTTCAACTACTGTAAATGGATTTTGCCATACACATCAACAAATTAGACGGTCCAGCCACCTTAGCAAAGAACTTAACCTTTGATTAATCACACTGCTTTAGTTGTGTCACCACAGCATCTAATAATTTTTAAGCAACCTAAGTGAAGAGAAAGAAAACAAGTTATCACTGTTTTGAAGCTAAAATGTTCCCTTGGTCATTTCTCCTTTGTTTTCTTTCTGTAGCTGCTGGCTGAGTAATAACATAGCCTTCTATGTGGGTGTGGTGGCCTATTTCCTCCTGATCTTTATCCTGTGCCTGCTGGCCTTCATCGTTGTTATGGGACAGCTTTCACGTATCAAGAAGCAGAACCCCCACAACCAGTCTCCCAAAAGAAGTGTTATGACTGATCTGCGCAGTGTCACCGGCCTCGTCATCATCCTCGGCCTTACCTGGGGGTTTGCTCTGTTTGCATGGGGACCCCTCTACTTACCCTTTGTTTACCTTTTTTCTATATTCAACTCTCTGCAAGGTGACATATGTATAAACACCTTGAATTTCTAAATAGGATTGATTATTTTTTATCATAATAACACAAATATATAATAACACAATAATAACACTATAAAATGCATGGATGTATACTATAAGCTACTTCCTTACTGTTCCTGTGTAGGTTTCTTTGTCTTTGTTTTCCACTGCGCCATAAAAGAGAATGTCCGCAGGCAGTGGAGAACTTACCTTTGCTGTGGAAAACTGCGACTGGCTGAGAACTCAGGTGAAATTACTAAATGTTCCCGAAGATTTCTTTAGAAGCACTTTATAGTAGTTCAGTTGGTTACAACAGAGTAAACAGTGGTTGCTTTAGAACCTTTGTCTTCAAATTTTGTTCTTAATTTCCACCAAAATAAGAACTCATTTAAATAAAAACTTAAAGTAATCTAAATAAAGATATGATATATGGATGTAGTATGTCATTCACATCCATGTGTGAGGAGAGCTCAGGTTTAAATCCAAAGCTAAACTTGTTAAATCCACATAGTTTACTGCTTATCATAAACCAGCTAATTACAGTTGAATTCTCTATCTTTCTGAAACTAATGCCCCGACTAATGGGTTGAACTTGCCTCTCACCAACTGCTGAACTCTAGAATTGACATAAAACTAGTAGACCACTCCTACAGTACTTCGCAGTACTTGGTTTGTTTTCTTGTTTTCTGGGAAGGCTTTCAGATTTTTTGAGGATTGACTGCTTTAAAGCCAAAAAACATTTGTTAAATATTAGCTACATACCTGATAGATAACTGCTAATTAGTGCTAATGTTCTAGATTTAAGCCTTTAGATAAGCATAAATATGAATGGCTTAAAAGTGTTGCTGGGTTGCTTTGACCTAACAAGAGATTTGGCAGAGATTTTAAAGAATGTGACAGGAAAATCAAAGTGAAATCTTGTCGTATTACCCTGCCTTTTAAAAAAGCAGATAGTTTGAAAGCAAACAAACGTGTCAATTTTCAGCCTATTTTTGGTTAAACAGTCATGTATTCTACAGATTGGAGTCGAACATTCACACAAAACAAGAAGAATATCTCTCGCTCCAGTGCAATCACCTTGGATCCAAAGTTCACTTCTCGAAGCTCCTCTGTTGTCAGTTATGGCACCAATAGCAGTGGTATGTGATGCGGTGGCAGATAGTCCTTTTCAAACATCGCATATTTGAATATATTCTTCATAACACATTGTTCTCATTGCCTGCAGGCTCTGTGTTCGCGGACAGCGGGATATCTGACAGCTCCAACAATGATGTCGTCCTCAACGAGATTCACAGAGGAAATCTGAAACAAGGCAAAACTACCAAATGACTCTACCTGAGCTTTCTTTTGTGATTACAGCCAATTCCAAGAAATGATCTCTGGGAGTTTACAAGATGCAAATTGGAGGAGTAGTTTTCCTTAAGAAAGCCTTAATGTTCCAAAAAAATGAAGGTTCGATGAAGGACTAAAGAGGATCAGGGACAAAGGAAACCTTTGTCTAAATACCTTTAGAGAAGAAGAAATCAAAAAGTGGAGAATGTTTTCAATTCTACACTAATAGTATAGATAATGAAAGAGTCTTGTTAGCAGAGATAAGGTGTACTACTGAAACTGAAACATTATATTGAACTGCATTTACTTGGTAGCCGAGAACAGATGCTGTCAGTATTGTATAGATTATTATCTGGCTATTTCTTTGAGGCTATATTCATTTCTTGAACAGACAAATGACGGAATTTCCAGTCTCAACTCTACATTTCAGTGCCTTTGCCAAATTCTAAGTTTATTCTGGCAGTGTCAAATGGCACTTTGGATGTATTTAGCTACCTACAGAGACAAGGTTGATTGATGCAAAATGTGCACATGCCAAACTCAACTGCTTGATCATATCAGATAAAAGTTGATATCTGCAAGATTATCTAAGGGTGCAGTTCTGTGTTAAATATTGTATTATTCACTACATTATAGAGGTTTTTTTTTAAATTTGGTTCAGACATGCTTTTTATGAAAAAGAAAAAAGATTTGAAATATTTTAATGTGGCGAACTGAAGCACAATCAAAATATGGGATTTATGTCCTGTCCTTTTTAACAAGGACACATTTTGCTAAATGTCCTTGGAAGGCCATTTGCATGCCATGAAAGATGAAATAAAAAAGAAAAAATTAACTTAAACTTGTTACCTGCCCAGCTGCTCTCTCTCTTTTTGCATCAGACTTTCACATCTACTCCACATCTTTACATCTTTAATCAAACCCTTTCAACAGGAGGGGGAAAAAAACTACAATTATGATCCCAGCAGACAACCCTCTCATCACCGTGTTGAGTAACCTTCAGCAGAGCATCTCACGCCCACCCAGCGCCAGTTCAATTGCAGCCTGTCAAGGTTAGCCTCAGAGGTCGGCACCAGTTAGCTATTAAAAGTTTTACATGATTTCCAACCTCAGAACAGGGCGACCTCTAATGTTAAGCCCATGAGTGAGAGATGCTGGGAGAAAAATGAAGAGCTGGAGGCACAGATGTTACACTGATGAGCATGAATACCATAAATTACATTTAATCCTGAATGCCCAATGCCAATCAATCCTAATTCTGCTTGAAATCATAATCACTGTTTTTTTGTAAACCAAATGTTTTGTTTACCAGCTTCTTCAAAATGCCTTCTAGTTAGAGTCATTTTAAGTTCACTCAAAATTTTAAGGGCATATACTGATGCAGTTTAAACAGTCTTTATTTGTGGTATTGACAGTCATGTTATGCAATGCCATTATACCTTATCACCTTTGTTTTACCTTTTTATGTTTTCATTTTTGACTTTGTGACTCCACTGCGGTCTTAAAGATCCTTGATGTCATGTCTTTTGTCTCTGTTCAACCCTCACATGCAGAAAACTCCAAACTGGAGCTCAGGAGTTAATGCTTTCCGGTTCACATGGAATGAAGCTAAAAAGGCTGTCACGCCAGGTGCCATACTTTATTGCCAAACAAAATGTGTATGAATTTGTGCACATATAAATCATTAAATAAATAAAAACGTTTATATTTATATATTTTCTGTATTAATGGCATTTGTAATTGCTAATGGTAATGTAGTCATGGTACCATTTGGGTACTTGGTAAGATTTGTCTTATGGTACAAAGCTATCTTAGTATCGTAGTTTCAATAATTATTCGCATATTGTGGTGTAAAGCACTTTTATTAAGGCTTATGAACCCTGGCTATAATGAATAAAAGTCAAAACTAATAGGGTGTGTGTTCTCACAATGTTCTACAGAGAATAAAGTTTTTATTTTAAAGCACTTCTATAGATGGGCAAATTTCAGCTTCAGTACATTTCATTAAATCATATCTGTTTATGTATCGTTTTCTATACACCCACTTGTGCTCTTCAGCCTCAGGCAGAAGAGTTTGCATTGACAGTATTAAATGTAAATAAAGACAAATCAAAATCAGTTGGTGTTAAGAGTCATTCAAGTATCTTCTGGGAGCTTGTTTTCCATAAAAACTCTTCAAGTGCCACCATCTTCCACCAGATGTCAGTATAATCCCATCACTTTGCACTACCTTTAACTCTGATATGATGATGGCCTGTTGGCAAGTGTGCAGTTTTATTACAGCTATTTGGCAGGTTATTATTACCGAGGCAAATCTTAATTATAGCTTCTAAGTGAAATAAAAATCCCCCAGCTTTAACCAGGATAATATTACAGTTATAATCCTGTTACAACCACTATAAAACAATACAATTTCTGAATGACAAAAATTCAGCAAGGACTTCCAAGAACCTTAAATTCTCATTTCCCATCATATAATTCATACATGCATGAGAATCCTTTCTGTCTGGCTGATGTCATTCTGTCAAATTCTATATTCCACTTTGCTAAAAAAAAAAAAAAAAAAGTGCCATGGATGCAAAATAAACGTGACAGGTTCACTCGGCTAATTTGTTTGCAGATTTAACAAACTAATCACACATCAGCCAAGGGGGCCGTTTTTTTCTCCTCATCTGAAGTTTTAATTAGATTTGAAGGTTAATTTTTACTGCTGCTGTGCAAGTGTGGCCTACGTGCTTTCACAAACAGACTAACAGTAGCAATGTGGGAAAAGGTAAAGGGAGAAATGAAACCACTGAAACTGATAAAACATTTCATTTCTAATTGGATGTTTTATTGTTAATTTCAGGGAAAATATAAACAAACACTATTAATTTACAAAGGCCATCCATATTTCCCCCAGCTGAAGAAAGGCCCATGCCTCTCTTAGGGTTGCAGCTTAACACTTTAATAGCATTTTCATTCATTCCATACCCGCAGTGCTTTATTTGCAGGTATAAAATCCTACAAGGATGTGAAAAATCTTTTTTTTTTTACACAGGTCTCTCTGTGTATTTTTTCAAATTATTTTTATGTATTTTAAAGTGTAAGAACTGAGACAGCCTGCTTGTGTTTAATAGTGAATAGTTAATCTTTTTGCAGTTAAGGAGATGTAATTCACTCTGATTTTTGGGCTAATGTGAGGGTTTACTCCTTACAAAACTGTACTCTATGCAGCAACTTTCCTTCCCGTCTTTTGCTGTGGTCTTTTGCCCTCAGTGAACAGGTGTAAATGGAGCTAAACCTGTTTATGATGCTTGTCAGCAAATAACTAAACATTAGCAACAGCGTTAACAGGAGGGCAAACTTGCATAAAAGAAGCAGCTCATGAGCCCAAAATCGAATTCACTCATGGTACTCGGACATCCTCGTTACTAGCAGAAAGGTATGTTACTACGATATAAACCTGCAAAAACAAAACCACTCATAGTTCACCATAATTCACAGGTTATTGCTGTAAAATGACAGATTTTGCCTTGAGCACAGTTTGGGTGAAGCCCTATTAGGTGATCACTGTTTGCAAGTTTCACTAAAGCAGAGAAGTGATTCCAGTGAATTGTGGATGGATGGATGGAAGATGGATGGCTCACCATGGCATGAGCTTATCGGCCCTTTGGCAGAAAGAACTACAAATGAAACTGTATGTATTATTTCTGTTCTCTTAAGCCCTCTATCCCTTTCTTTAATTGTACTTTTAAACATGGGAGAGGTGTGCATTACTTTTCAAATTTGTAGCTTTTAACTTGACTAACATTGGTAAATCTGAGATGTTGCAGCTTGCGGACTTTAGATTGCAATATCTCAACTTGCATCACACTTTTTACCTCATACATTGAGATATACCGTGAGATACCCTGAGTTAAGTATTGATTAACTTAGCTGCAAATGTCATAGGGTATATCAATTTTTCCAACTTTGTACCAAATTCAGGTATCCTTGAACCTCAAGTCCTGTATCTGTAAGGCAGTGGGTATTTGGGATGACTGGAAGAAGGCGGATCAAAGTGAAAACCTGGCTGTACCAAAATGGCTGTATTCAACCATTCCTATAATCTGAAAGTGCTCCTAATGTTCAATGATAGGATAATTTTCTTCGGGATTTTCAGAAAGTAGTAAAGAGTAATACATTTTTTAAGTACTAAAGAACATACCTATTACGGTACGAACTTAAGTTTTCGTAAAATGTAAACATACTGCAACTGACTTGACTTATATAATTTTTTTTCCAATGATGGCTTGAGCAAATAAATATAACTATTAAATGTTTTCTGTAGGTGTTGTGAAGATGCAGTTTAAGATAAGAAAACATTCCTCCACAAGCCTCAGAATTGATTTTTTTTTTTCATTTAGCGCACAGTTACAGCTTTGAACCTATAGCCAAACTGAACAAGCCATTGATATTATCAACCTGCATGACATGTTATACAACTAAAAGTCTTTCTCATAACAAATGTGCTATTTAAAAAACACTCTCAGATATTTATGAAAATTTGAAGAGCTTTAAAGAACCCTATTAATATAACTCTCAGACATGGTGGTGGAGGGTTGATTTGTTTTGCGGTCACAGGACGTAGGCAACTTGCTGTCACCGATTTGAACATGAACTCTTCTGTATATCACTCCGCTGTATATTCTAGAGCAGAGGTGGGGAACTCCAGGCCTCAAGGGCCGGTGTCCTGCAGGTTTTAGATATCACTGTGGGTCAACACACCTGAATCAAATGAGTAGTTCATTACCAGGCCTTTGCAAAACTTCAAGACATGTTGAGTAGGTAATTTAGCCATCTAAATTAGCTGTGTTGGATCAAGGACACATCTAAAACCTGCAGGACACCGGCCCTTGAGGCCTGGAGTTCCGCACCCCTGTTCTACAGTCAAATGTGAGGCCATCTGTCTGACAGCTAAAGCTTGGCTGAAACTGGGGCATCCAGCAGGACAATGATCCCAAACAGCAAATTTACATCAGAATGGGTAAAAAAAAGAAAGGAATCAAGGTCTTGCAATGGATCAGTCAAAGCCTATACTCAGACCTAATTAAAATGCTTTAGTTCATTTTACCACTCTCCTATTAATACAATGAGTTGAGGTTTGTATAACGACACACTTCAATGAAATGAAGCAACATTGTAAAGAAGAGTGGGCCAAAATTCCTCCACAAGGACATTGGAGACTGATAAAGTCAAACAGAAAATGAATTCTTCAAAATATTGCTGCTAGAGGCAGTTCTACAAGCTACTGAATCATGGAAGGCACTTAAGGATTGCATAGAGTCCTGTGAATATTGAATTAAAAGGTCAACAGTGCAAAGCAACTGCACTAATAGTTTTATTTTTTTTTTGTGAAATAAATGGTAGCTGCAGGAAGCAACATATTTAGTGAACTTTTCCAATTTCTTTTAGTACACTTAGATATAGTAAGAAGTTTTAAAAGGATTTTTAGAACAAAAAACATCAAAATGTTAGAAGCAGTTTTACAAACAGAACCAACATGCTGCAGATACTACAGAATCAGCAGCATTCTGACTCTGATACTGATTTAAAAAAAACAAAGAAACCAACGAAAACATTTCTTATTGTGATTTAAGTGGTAGGGTTCCTCGTCTCCCTCCCTCCTCTTTCTTGGGTTTCTGCTGCCTAATAACACAAGATGGCGCGGCCACATCCAGACGCCTTCCTGACCGCTCCGCTCCGACTATCCACTTTTCTTGTTTTTTACCTATTTTTTGCTCTGGTTTACATCCCAAAATCCTCTAGTCTTATAGTATATGACAGCGGATCACTTGTAAACATCGGTGCCAAGGTTGCACATCTAATCTTGGACACTTTTAAACCTGACCCTTCCTGGCCGCCAGAGATTCTACGCGGCGCGGAGAACAACAAAGGACGGGCCGCTCATCCGAGGCACAGAACAAAGAAGCGCCGGGGAAAACGCGCTGGTATTAGGAACAGACTGAGACAGCAGGCGCATCGCGTACCACTGCCCAGTATCCTACTGGCCAATGTACAATCCATGGAGAACAAGCTCGATGACCTAAGAGCAAGGGTCACCTTCCAACGTGACATGAGGGACTGCAACATTCTGTGCTTCACGGAGACATGGCTGACCCCCACCGTGCCGGACCAGGCCGTAACTCCGTCGGATTCATTCTTTGTGCTCCGCGCGGACAGAACGGCAGAGTCGAACAAAACCAAAGGTGGGGGAGTGTGTTTCATGATAAACAGAAAGTGGTGTGATGCCAGGAGCATTTCTACTCTCTCCAGCAGCTGCTCGCCACATCTGGAGTTCCTGAGCATTAAGTGCCGCCCTTTCTATCTGCCCCGTGAGTTCACCTCAGTCATCGCCACGGCGGTCTACATCCCACCCCAAGCGGACACAGGTATGGCTTTGTCCGAATTACATGATGTGCTGAGCTCGCTTCAAAACAAGGACCCGGGCGCAGCCCTCATTGTAGCAGGAGACTTTAACAAAGCGAACCTCAGACAAGTCATGCCAAACTTTTACCAGCATGTCTCGTGTCCAACGAGAGGGGATCGGATTTTGGATCACTGCTACACGCCATACAAGCAGGGCTACAAAGCTGTCTCACACCCGGCTTTTGGGAAGTCTGACCACAACGCCATCTTCCTCATTTCCCAGTATAAACAAAGCATACGGAGGGAAGACGTGACCAAGAGGGAGGTAAAACGGTGGACTGCCCAATCAGAAGCTACGCTACAGGACGCACTCAACGACGTAGACTGGGACATGTTCAGAGCATGCGCAGTCAACATCAACGAGTTTACGGAAGTAGCAGTATGCTTCGTCAATATGCTAGCGGAGGAGATTATCCCCACTGCGAGAGTCACCACATTCCCAAACCAGAAACCGTGGATGGACAGATCGATCCGCACTGCAGTAAACGCCAGGACTGCCTCCTACAACGCGGGTCTCGCCACTGGCGATATGAGCGCCTACAAAGCGGCCTCATACGGCGTGCGGCGCACGGTGAGAGATGCAAACGCCGGTACCGGGAACGTGTGGAGTCCCGCTTCCACCAGGGCGACACACGGAGTATGTGGCACGGACTACGCACCATTATGGACTACAAAGCCAGGGACACTGCGCCGATCAACGCCGACTCTGCATTCACCAACGAGCTGAATCGGTTCTACGCCCGTTTCGAGGTTAGCCAGGCGGCTAATGCTATCTACCGCCTGACTACCGAGGACAGTGACGTCATCAGCGAGAGACCGGTGACCAGCATCGCGGAGCATGACGTCCGAGCGGCACTGAGGAGAGTGAACACAAGGAAAGCGGCGGGGCCAGACGGCATCACCGGCCGTCTGCTGCGCTGCTGTGCTGACCAGCTAGCAGGTGTGTTCACTTACATCTTCAACGAGTCCCTGGCGAAGTCTGTGGTCCCCACATGCTTCAAAAGATCCACCATCATCTCTGTGCCCAAGAACAGCAAACCCTCATCCCTGAACGATTACCGGCCAGTTGCACTGACCTCGGTAGTAATGAAGGTGTTTGAGAGGCTGCTGAAGAACATCATCTCCTCCTCCATCCCAGACACCACAGATCCGCTGCAGTTCGCCTACAGATCCAACAGATCCACAGAGGATGCCATCGCCCACGTCCTACACACCACTCTCAGCCACGTGGACAAGAAACAGGGTAACTATGTGCGAATGCTGTTTGTTGATTACAGTTCAGCGTTTAACACAATAGTGCCCTGCAGACTGTTCACAAAGCTGAGGGATCTGGGACTTAACAGCCGTCTGTGTGCATGGGTGTTGGACTTCCTCACTGGCAGAACTCAGGTGGTGAGGGTGGGCAGGTGCTTCTCCAACAGCATCACCATCAACACAGGAGCACCTCAGGGATGTGTCCTCTCGCCACTGCTCTACTCCCTCTACACTTCAGACTGTGTGGCCACCCACGGCTCCAACACCATTGTGAAGTTTGCTGACGACACAGTGGTGTTGGGTGCCATCTCCAACAACGATGAGGCGGCCTACATGGATGAAGTGAAGAATCTGGCATCGTGGTGCCAGGACAACCACCTCCAGCTGAACGTCAGCAAGACCAAGGAGCTGGTGGTGGACTTCAGAAGGGGTCAGCACAGAGACTACAAGCCCATCATGATCAATGGAGCTCCAGTGGAGAGGGTGCAGTCCTTCAAGTATCTTGGTGTCCACATCTCCTCAGACCTGACATGGGCTGCCCACATTCAGGTCCAGACCAAAAAGGCTAGGCAGCGCCTGTATCACCTACGACAACTGAGGAAGTTCAGGGTCTCTCCAAAGATCCTCAGGATTTTCTATACAGGCGCTGTGGAGAGCATCCTAATTAATGTGCAATAATAACAGTGTGCAATACACATACACTTATTCTTCTTTTTTATACTAAGTTAATATACTGTGTTGTGTTGTTTGTTACGTTGTGATGTGTCATATCGTGTCGTGTTGTGTTATATGTAGTGCCGACGTAGGACAGTTTTTCCAATTTCATTGTACTACTGTACTATGTATGACTGTGCAATGACAATAAAGAGTTATCTTATCTTATCTTATCTTATCTTATCTTATCCTCACACAGAACATGACATCGTGGTTTGGGAACAGCTGTGTGAAGGACCAAAAAGCTCTCCAGAGAGTGATCCGTACAGCAGAACGCTGCTGCAGGATTGCTCTCCCCCCGCTTCAGGACACCTACACCAGGAGATGCCGGACTAGAGCAGCGCAGATACTGAAGGACCCGTCCCATCCAGGCAACAAACTGTTCCAACTTCTGCAATCTGGTAGAAGGTTCCGCATCTTCCGGGCAAGGACAGAGAGACTCAAGAGGAGCTTCTATCCCCAAGCCATCCGTGCCCTAAACACACACACCCGCCCGCTCACATCATCTATAATTGACTGAGACAGGACTCTCTTCCAGACACTCTAAACCAAGGCACAATGTACATTTCAATTCCTTTAACTTTAAATATGTTTATATTGTATATCCTGTAAAATAGTCAGATGTCTATTCATATTAATGTACAGAATTCACCTGCTTGCTGCTACTACTGCACATTCACCCAGTGTATATACTATATGTATGTATATTTATATATAATGTTCTTCCTCTACACCCCCCCCCCATTTTTGCACATGTCGAGGAGCGTGTCAGGCTACATTTCACTGTGTGTTATACTTGTATAACTATGCATGTGACAAATAAAGAACCTTGAACCTTGAACCTGAGGTATTCACTGAGCACTCGGTCGGTTGGGGCCATCCTCCCAATGTATTCTTGGATGTTTGTTGTCTCATCCTGGACTGTGGTGCTGACACTCATCAGTCCCCGGCCCCCTTCCTTCTGCTTAGCGTACAGCCTCAGGGTGCTGGACTTGGGGTGAAACCCTCCATGGATGGCAAGGAGCTTTCTTGTCTTGATGTCAGTGGCTTCTGTCTCCTCCTTTGGCCAGCCTATTACCCCAGCAAGGTACCTGATCACGGGCAGGGCGTACGTGTTGATAGCCCGGATCTTATTCTTACCGCTCAGCTGACTCCTCAGAACTTGCCTGACCGTCTGCAGGTACTTGGTGGTTGCAGCTTTCCTAGCGGCCTCTTCATGGTTCCCATTCACCTGCGGGATCCCCAGGTACTTGTAACTGTCCTCTATGTCTGCAATGTTGCCTTCTGGTAGTTTGATCCCCTCCGTTCTGACTACCTTCCCTCTCTTTGTTACCATCCGACTACACTTCTCCAGTCCGAACGACATTCCAATGTCATTGCTGTATATCCTGGTAGTGTGGATCAGTGAATCGATGTCTCGTTCACTCTTGGTATACAGCTTGATGTCATATATATATATATATATATATATATATATATATATATATATATATATTAGGGGTGCAACGATACACAAAATTCACGGTTCGGTTCGATACTTTGGTGTCACGGTTCGATATTTTTTCGATACAAAAAAATGTTCATTCTTTTTTAATTTGTCATTTATTAAAATTATAAATAGATATTTTAACTCAAAAGTACAGTTTTTAAATTTAATGTTGTTGAAACAACAAAGTAATAAAAAAAATAAATCTATCTGATCGAGAAATCACTCATCTTTGGAAAAGAGCGTTTATTACAGAGAAATGGCTCTTTCCAAACTAAAAGCTATACTATACACTTCTTCTGGGGTATATTCTCAGCAGCATATTAAACATATCAGGTCCCCATGAGGAGAATCATGTGCTAACTGCTGTCTAAATGACTCGGGTAAAGTTTGTAGCATGCGTGCTTGTTGTTTTTGTCTGCTTCCACTTGTCTTTGCACTAGGATGATGTCGGAGTAAATGTGCAGTCATATTCCTTGTGTTCCCACTAGTGCTGTCAGCGTTAATCTGAAATGACGTTAACGCCACAAAACGGCAAATCTCCGTTAACTAGACCGCGGATCGCCCCGTGCGTGGGGCTGGACTGCGTCAACACGTTAAAGAGCAAACTGCGCTGACGCAGTAGTTCCCACCCATGTAATTGAGCATTGCTTGGCACATCCGACATACTGTTTTACTTTAGTCCATGACGCGCTTACCTTCAGGGTCATACGTCACATGAAGACCAAAATAGTTCCAAACGCCAAATCTGAATGAGGGTGGGGGAGGTTCAATTTGCCATGTTGCAACGAGCTTAGCTTCTGTCTTGCTAGCTTGCCCTGCGCTCAGTGGATCTGCACTTGACAGTGCAGCCTAGGTGGAGTAGTCAAATGCAGATCCACTGAGCGCTAAACACAGACAGCATCGTCAGAAGAAAAGTTGATAAAATAAATTAAAAATTTTGTATTGTTCGATACATATGCGTACCGAACCGAAAGCACAGTATCGAACGGTTCAATATCGATACGAGTATCATTGCACCCCTAATATATGTCACTGTTCTGGGTCATGTTGACCCAGCTTTCTGTTTTTCATGCTTTGGTGTTTTTCTAGATTATGATTTATGATTTGATTAATCAGTGATACTGTTTTGATTATGATTATTATTTAGTAGGCTTTGGTCAGTGTCAAGTCTGTCTCTCTCTGTCTAGTCCGTGTCTTAGTAAAGTGTGTTTTGTTTCCTGTTTTACTTTGAAGGTTCTTGTTCCTGTCTGATGTCAGTGTTCCGGCTTTGCTCTCCCTGTCTCATTAGGTCTTATTTCTCCCAGCTGTGTTCCCCTTCTGTCTCTAATTCCTTGATGACTCCCTCAGTGTATTTAAGCCCAGTGTGTCTTTGTGTCAGTGTTGCGTCGTTAACGTCTGTTCACCCTCGCTTCCTCTGTGTGTTCCATTTGCCAGCCTGCCAACCTGTCTAGTTATTCTGTTCACCCAGTTTAGTTAGTGTTTTTTCCTGTTCAGTTTCATACCTGCAATAAAGCTGTGTGCTTTGAGTTACTGCCACCTCCGTGAGTCCTACGTTTTGGGTCCTCTCTTTCTGCCTGCCTACACACAGACATGACAATGTATATACTAGTGATGGGCAGATGAAGCCCCATGAAGCACTGAAGCTTTTCATCCAATTGGTTCACCCCAACGCGAAGCTTCATGAAGCTTCATTTGCTCTAGCAGGACACCTACTGGACGTAAAAATAATAGCTGGCATGAATTTGAAGAGTGTGGCATTTTGCACACAGCCTGTAAATGTCAACAACAAAAGGAGTGTGTAAAACATGTATATTGTAGTGATGGCAGTATACTGTGTATATTTATAGTGGCAGTATGGGAAATGATTATTTGGAAATGCTTGAAATGGAAATGATCATTTACTGTGAGGTGAGGTGTGGTTGGGGTGTGGACAGTGGTTGTGCTTTTGTAACGTTGAGGTATGGACAGCTACACACTGAGCCTCAGTCCTGCCTGTTCACATTTTATTCTGTAAAAACTAAATTTTCACTGCTTTTATGACCTTTTTAGTGGGGAGAACATAGCTGGGATTTAATGATTTAACAAATCTTTTGAATCCTTTGTCCTCCACAATGCTAAATGGCTGGGAGTCCTCAATCACCATGCTGACCAGGTCTTCATCTATTTGAGATTGTTCTCCTGAGGAAAGACAATAAAGACAAAGCACAAATATAAATATCACACACGTAACTTATAACAGTTGTATAATATTGTTATATCATTTAGTAACATTACTGCATCCTATATTATCATTGCATTTGATGGCTCACCTGGTCTTGCTCCACGATCGGTGTCCCCCTTATTCTCATGCAAAGCTCTGTAGTGCCTAAGCATGGATGAGGTGTTGTTGTTATATCCCAGCTCCCTGGCACATAGCAAACACTTCACCTTGTACAAAAGTCAAGACAGCTCAACATAAATTGTATTGCACCATCAGTATCATCAAAATACATCTTCTGTAGAAATTTACATACCTTGTTGGGAGGAATAAGATCAAAATGTTCCCACACAGGGGAGGACATCCTCCTCTTCTTAGCTGGCTCCATTCTCTCCTGACTCTCCTCACTCTCATAAACCTCCATACGGTCTCCAAACTCTCACTAACCGCAACTCTCCATCAAACACCCACATTTTTGAATGAAGTCTGAGGGGTTTATATCGCTGTCATATCTCGCGGCAAAGTTCGAACCACTTCATGAACCAGTCACGTGGTACAGCCGGGCAGCGAGGCTTCGGACGTCATCATTTTCAGCTCCTCCCATAAATGAAGCAAGCCTCGATACGCGCTTCGCGGAAACGCCCCCTCCATTACTCGACACACGCTCCGAAGCCTCGATACAGAACGTCCCATCACTAGTATATACACATATATATGTATATGTATATATGTGTGTGTGTGTGTGTATGTATATATATATATATTAGGGGTGCAACGATACACAAAATTCACGGTTCGGTTCGATACTTTGGTGTCACGGTTCGATATTTTTTCGATACAAAAAAAATGTTCATGCCTTTTTAATTTGTCATTTATTAAAATTATAAATATATATTTTAACTCAAAAGTACAGTTTTTAAATTTAACCCTAACCCTTGTGCGTGTTTTTTATTTTGACAGCGAATGCGCACCTGCAGACCACTTATGTGCAGCCCTGGTTATTTAGCTCGTCATATTGCAGCCACAGAAATTCTTTTGTCCATGAAACCATAAAGCTGCACTTTCTTTTTGCCTTATAGTCTGATTTGTCATAACTTCTCCGTTTTGTGGTAAGCTTTTCTTTGGCTGTCAGTTCTTCACCCTGACCTGTCTTATTTGGCTCAGCAGAACTAAAATATATATCTGTCTGTGAAGGTTCTCAGTCATCCAGGTCATCGTAGTCAAATATAAATCCTGCTGCTTTTACACACGCACTCACATAAGCTCAGCGATTCTCTGCGCGATCAACCTCTCACATGTTTAAGCTTGCTGCGGGAGATTTCACTTGTCATGTTTGCATAGTAAGCTAACGATTAATAAGACGATGTCAGAGGAATTGGTGCGCAAATTATCATCACTCACAGATCAGTGCTGTCGCTCTCTATACACAGTTCGCACGATTGCAAAGTGAAAGCAAAAAAACAAGCGCAAATTCAAACGCGATTTCAATATGTCACATATTGACAGTGGCTCACCGATGCCAATGACATAATTACCCAGTTACATTTCTGAAAGAATGCAAAAGCATTGACATATATTTTTCCTTCCTACAATAGCCCGACGGACAGGGAAGAGATAGATTTTGGTAGCCCGACTGAAAAAATCGCTAGCCCCAGGACGTCAGGCTAGCGATATTGCAAGCCCTGTATCTGATTGAGGAATCATGCATCTTTGGAAAAGAGAGTTTATTACAGAGAAATGTCTCTTTCCAAAATAAAAACTATACTATCCGCTTCTTCTGGGCTATATTCTCAGCAGCATAAGGAGAATCATGTGCTAACAGCTGTCTAAATGACTCGGCTAAAGTTAGTAGCATGCTTGTTGTTTTTGTCTTTGCACTAGGATGATGTCGGCGTAAATGTGTAGTCATATTCGTTGTGTTCCCACTAGTACTTTCAGGTTAATCTCGTTGAAATGACCTTAACACCACAACACGGCAAATCTCCGTTAACGAGCTACCGCCGATCGCCCCGTGCATGGGGCTAGACGGCCAACACGTTAACGAGCTAACTGCGCTAACACACTAGTTCCCACCAATGTAATTGAGCATTGCATGGCACATCCAACATACTGTTTTACTTTAGTCCATGACTCGCTTACCTTCAGGGTCATACGTCACATGAAAACCAAAATAATTCCAAACGCCAGATCTGAATGAGGGTGGGGGAGGTGCCCTGCGCTCTTCCTTCTGACGATGCTGTCTGTGTTGAGCGCTCAGTGGATCTGCGCTCGACAGTGCAGCCTAGGCGGAGTAGTCAAACGCAGATTCACTGAGCGCTCAACACAGATAGCATCGTCAGAAGGAAAGTTGATAAAATAAATTACAAATGTTGTATTGTTCGATACATATGCGTACCGAACCGAAAGCACTGTATCGAACGGTTCAATATCGATACGAATATCGTTGCACCCCTAATATATATATATATATATATATATATATATATATATATATATATATATGTGTGTGTGTGTGTGTGTGTGTGTGTGTGTGTGTGTGTGTGTGTGTGTGTGTGTGTGTGTGTATATAAAACACCCAGCACGCCCCTGCGGGCGGTTTATCCTTCAAGCTCGGGTCCTCTACCAGAGGCCTGGGAGCTTGAGGGTCCTGCGCGGTATCTTAGCTGTTCCCAGGACTGCGCTCTTCTGGACAGAGATCTCCGATGTTATTCCCGGGATCTGCTGGAGCCACTCGCCTAGCTTGGGAGTCACCGCACCTAGTGCTCCGATTACCACGGGGACCACCGTTACCTTCACCCTCCACATCCTCTCGAGCTCTTCTCTGAGCCCTTGGTATTTCTCCAGCTTCTCGTGTTCCTTCTTCCTGATATTGCTGTCGTTCGGAACCGCTACATCGATCACTACGGCCGTCTTCTTCTGTTTATCTACCACCACTATGTCCGGTTGGTTAGCCACCACCATTTTGTCCGTCTGTATCTGGAAGTCCCACAGGATCTTAGCACGGTCATTCTCCACCACCCTTGGGGGCATCTCCCATTTTGACCTCAGGACTTCCAGGTTATACTCGGCACAGATGTTCCTGTACACTATGCCGGCCACTTGGTTATGGCGTTCCATGTATGCCTTGCCTGCTAGCATCTTGCACCCTGCTGTTATGTGCTGGATTGTCTCTGGGGCATCTTTACACAGCCTGCACCTGGGGTCTTGCCTGGTGTGATAGACCCCAGCCTCTATGGATCTTGTGCTCAGAGCTTGTTCTTGTGCTGCCATGATTAGTGCCTCTGTGCTGTCTTTCAGTCCAGCTTTGTCCAGCCACTGGTAGGATTTCTGGATATCAGCCACCCCCTCTATCTGCCGGTAGTACATACCGTGAAGGGGCCTGTCCTTCCATGATGGTTCCTCATCTCCCTCCTCTTTCTTGGGTTTCTGCTGCCTGAGGTATTCACTGAGCACTCGGTCAGTTGGGGCCATCCTCCCAATGTATTCTTGGATGTTCGTTGTCTCATCCTGGACTGTGGTGCTGACACTCACCAGTCCCCGGCCCCCTTCCTTCCGCTTAGCGTACAGCCTCAGGGTGCTGGACTTGGGGTGAAACCCTCCATGCATGGCAAGGAGCTTTGTCTTTATGTCAGTGGCTTCTATCTCCTCCTTTGGCCAGCCTATTACCCCAGCAGGGTACCTGATCACGGGCAGGGCGTACGTGTTGATAGCCCGGATCTTGTTCTTACCATTCAGCTGACTCCTCAGGACTTGCCTGACCCTCTGCAGGTACTTGGTGGTTGCAGCTTTTCTAGCAGCCTCTTCATTGTTCCCATTCACCTGCGGGATCCCCAGGTACTTGTAACTGTCCTCTATGTCTGCAATGTTGCCTTCTGGTAGTTCAATCCCCTCAGTTCTGACTACCTTCCCTCTCTTTGTTACCATCCGACTACACTTCTCCAGTCCGAACGACATTCCAATGTCATTGCTGTATATCCTGGTAGTGTGGATCAGTGAATCGATGTCTCGTTCACTCTTGGCATACAGCTTGATGTCATCCATGTACAGGAGGTAGCTGACAACTGCTCCGTTCCGTAGTCGGTATCCGTAGCCAGTCTTGTTAATGATCTCACTGAGGGGGTTCAGGCCTATGCAGAACAGCAGTGGGGACAGAGCATCTCCTTGGTAGATCCCGCACTTGATGGTGACTTGTGCTATGGGCTTGGAGTTGGCCTCTAGTGTTGTGCGCCACATCCCCATTGAGTTCCTGATGAAGGCTCTTAGGGTCCCATTGATCTTGTACAATTCTAGGCATTCCAGTATCCAGCTGTGGGGCATTGAGTCATAGGCCTTCTTGTAATCAATCCAGGCAGTGCACAGGTTGGTCAGTCTGGTCTTGCAGTCTCGGCTGACTGTTCTGTCTACCAGTAGCTGGTGTTTTGCGCCTCTGGTATTCTTGCCAATTCCTTTCTGTGTCCCGCTCATGTATTGACCCATGTGCCTGTTCATCTTAGCCGATATGATGCCTGACAGGAGCTTCCATGTAGTACTGAGGCAGGTTATTGGTCGGTAGTTGGAGGGGACCGGTCCCTTCTTGGGGTCCTTGGGGATCAGGACCGTCCGACCTTCGGTTAGCCATTCTGGATGTCTCTCGTTAACTAGCAGCTGGTTCATTTGTGCTGCCAGACGCTCGTGGAGTGCAGTCAGCTTCTTTAGCCAGTAGGTGTGAACCATGTCGGGCCCTGGTGCTGTCCAACTCTTCATACTGGAGACCCTTTCTTGAATATCTGCCACTGTGATGGTTACTGGACCCTGTTCAGGGAGGTCGCTGTGGTCTGCCATTAGATCCACTAGCCACTGAGCATTGCCGTTATGGGTTGCGTCCTTCTCCCATATGCTCTTCCAGTATTGCTCGGTCTCCAGCCTTGGTGGTGCTGTTCTCTTATTATTATTGTTTCCTTGCCACTGAGAGTACACCTTTGCTGGTTCTGTGGAGAACAGCTGGTTTATTCTCCTGCCTTCTATCTCTCTGGTGTACCTCCTCAAGCGGCTGGCCAAGGCTGTGAGTCTTTGCTTGGCAGTTTACAAGGCCTCAGGTATGGACAGCTTGCTGTATTTCTTATGCACCTTCTTTGTCGCACCTTTCTGCAACTCCGTTAGTTGGCTAACCTCCCTCCGTGCTACTTTGATCTTGCCCTCTAGCCTCCTTCTCCATGGAGGGTACTGCCCCTTGTGGCTGTTCAACTTGTAGCCAAGCATCTCACTGATCACTGCTGCCGTATTGTAGATCAGCTTGTTAGTGTTGGTAATCGTGGTTGTAGGCATTGTCCGTAGTACTGCATTAACATCATTGAGCAGATCTTCTGAGGGTACTTCACGTAATCTTGGTAACCGGCTGCGGGGGATCCAGGTTTCAAACTTGGCCATGATCCTATCTTTCAGGTCAGTTCCTCTCGCACTCAACGATCCTTCTCCTATCGCACTTGGGGCTATGTACCCAATCTCGGGTGGGGGTGATGGTATCTCCCCCCTGACCTGGCGTCCTGACTCCTCCTTGCCGTAGCATTTGTGTTGTACCTCGTCAATCTCTAGCTGTGAGAGCAGTCCCTTCTTTCGAATGTTGGAACACTGAGCTACTAGTTGTTTCGCCGTCATTGTGGATGTTGGGTATCGAAGAATCCATAGGTCCATCATCCTATTCATGTAGCCCCTTCCGCCGGGGTTACTTGCATAGTAGCATTCCAACAACGCCCTGTTTTCGTCTCTTGCCCACCGATGCCTTCTTGTTCCAGTAGCCCACTTTTCGTCAGGGTGCCCTGGTTCCTCAACACCTGACGCGGACCTTGTTGATCCGGGCGACGTCCGAGCTAGCATGCCTTCATATTTATCTGCCTCGCTCATGTCTGCGGTATAAATGACTCGGGTAAAGTGCTTGTCGTTTTTGTCTGCTTCCACTTGTCTTTGCACTAGGATGATGTAAATGTGCAGTCATATTCGTTGTGTTCCCACTAGTGCTTTCAGGTTAATATCGTTGAAATGACCTTAACGCCACAACACGGCAAATCTCTGTTAACGAGCTACCCCTGATCGCCCCGTGCATGGGGCTAGATGGCCAACACGTTAACGAGCAAACTGCGCTAACACACTAGTTCCCACCCATGTAATTAAGCATTGCGTGGCACATCCAACATACTGTTTTACTTTAGTCCATGATGCGCTTACCTTCAGGGTCATACGTCACATGAAAACCAAAATAATTCCAAACGCCAGATCTGAATGAGGGTGGGGAAGGTTCAATTTGCCATGTTGCAAGGAGAGCTTAACTTCTGTCTTGCTAGCTTGCCCTGCGCTCTTCCTTCTGATGATGCTGTCTGTGTTGAGCGCTCAGTGGATCTGCGCTCGACAGTGCAGCCTAGGTGGAGTAGTCAAACGCAGATTCACTGAGCGCTCAACACAGACAGCATTGTCAGAAGGAAAGTTGATAAAATAAATTATAAATTTTGTATTGTTCGATACATTTGCGTACCGAACCGAAAGCACTGTATCGAACGGTTCAATATCGATACGAGTATCGTTGCACCCCTAGTATATATGTGTATATATATATACATATATATATATTTATATATACGTGTGTGTAAATGTGTATATATATGTGTATGTGTATATACGTGTGTGTAAATGTGTATATATATATGTGTATGTGTATATATGTATGTGTGTATATATATATATATACACATACATATATATATATACACATACACATATACATATATATATATATATATATATATATATATATATATATATATATATATATATATATATATGTATGTGTATGTATATATAGCTAAAGAGCACAGAGCCAGCCACAAACAAGCAGCATCAGTATTAGTGTGCTTCATAAAATGCACACTAATATTATAATTGGCACTGTTCCTCATTTGCGTGACGTAAATACAAAATAATGTGGTCTCTAAACCAGCTTTCATGAGCAGTATTGCTGTATTTGAAAGCAAATATCGCCAAAAGCACTCCCCTCAGCATCAGCACAATATAAAAGCCTCCTCAAGGAACCATCAGATCAATGAGGTAAAACTCTCAATGAAATGTTGATTGAGGGAGGTAGCTGAATCCGCAGGATTTTTTGCTATTTAGCAAATTGGTGAATTTCAGACTATGCTTATTGGCTTTATTGTCCTCCATTTATTAGAAAATAATTCATATTTTAATGTGTGGCAACATTTATTTGGTTTCATTTCCCTTGATGCAGCTGTCAGCGATGTGAAGTAGTTGTAGAGAGTACCAGTCAACTCATTCTTTATTATGAGTAACTGAGTACTGGGATAGCTGAATTCTCTTTTAACCTTTCTGGAAATTCACATCTAGGATGTTGAAAGAGCTACAAAGAAAGACACAGTAGAGTAAGAAAATATGGTTACACAATACATTATGACATAAGAGAAATGTTGCTTAGACCTCAGGGGAGGGTTGATTCAATACTTCTTTGTCTAGCTTATATTCAGCATAGGGGAAATGTTCGGTCATCACTACACGATTGATGGTTTGCGTCACTTTATTAAGTATGTATTGTTGTGACTTCATATGACCAGAGCAATAAGGATGGATCTGAGTAGTGTGTTTGCTGTATGTCTAGTAAAGGAAGGCTCAAAGAGACCATTATTCGAGTTGGAGGTTTATTTGGTGGTTATTAGCAAGATAAGTTATGTTACATTGGTTTCAAGCTGTCTTGTTAATCATGCATAATCCAGATTAAGCAAACAATTTCACATTTGCATATGAAAGGCTGAATCATATAAGCAGTGTAAAAAAACATGGATATTTAGCCAGACATACAATCTGTTTAAAAAGTACCATTCCATTTCATGTCTTCGGGCAGGGAACTGGTATCAGCCCATTTCTAGTGACCTGCCAGTCAGCCTGTCATAGGTGAGATTACGAGTTGGTCCATTTCATGAATGAGCACCAAAGGTAAACAGTCGCGCGTACACTTGCGGCAACGCACTAACATGTCTTTTGCATGGAAGCTTATTTTATAATGATATACTGAAAGTGGACATTTTAAATAACCTTACAAAGGCAAAAAGGCTAAGAGCTCAGAGCCAGGCACAAGCAAGCAGCATCAGTAGGGGCCTCGGTATATGCAATGAAAAGATCAAAGCATGGGAAAATAATGAAGAGAAAAATATTGATATCCTATTTTGCATTGAATAAAAGTTGATATTTGTTTCCATATGCTTTCTGTTATAGTTCTTAAAAAGAAAACACAAGACAGAGTCAGCCAAGGAATTTACAAAATACCAAAATTTTCTGTAAGTTGCAAAAATTAGACCTAGATTCTTACAAATCTTGTAAAAAGACTAATTGATTTTTTAATATTTTTAATAGAGATATTTTACTACAGCATCTATTCGATAAATAGTTTCTTGGTTTTCTTTGCTGATGCCATGACTCATTGAGGAATTCTCACTTATTGACAATGCCAGATGCATCTTTCACTCAAAATGTTTGTAATATATTTTTCAAGTTCAAACATAAGGCTGCCAGACTCAACCTAATGTAACAGCCACTATGGTGTGGTGTCCCTTTAAGACACCCAAGTCGAGGGTTGATGGTGTCATCAGTTTGTGCCACTGCTCTCTCTCTCTGTGATGGTGTGGACATGTGCTTGCACGCTAGTACATGAGAAGGGACGGATTTTATATTTTACCTCTCCAGACACCTTTGTTTGCAACGTTATGGGTTGTACGAACACTGTGCGCTATGTTTGTTAAGCTGCAGCCGTTCAACCGGGCTTATATGGTTGATGAAGAGAAGGTATATTAAAGAACACACTGTGGAATCCCCAACGCCAGCGTGAGTGTGTATTCTTTTGGCTACCCTGCTAGGTGTTTTGCCGCCTCTTCTCAACCACACAACACAACCCAACGTTACACTAAGCAGATGCCCACGATAATGCCATAAGTGAATACCTACTGCAAAACTTCTCATATAATTTTTTACCATTATTTCAGTCTCTCTGCATTCATATGACTTCCTCAGTTCTCATCCTATTATATTAGGAAATGTTGCCATAGCCTTCCTTTTTATAATCTTATTTGCTTCAGATATTTCATAAGAGGGAATTCTCTTTACAAGATTTTTTCCCCTCAGTGTAAATTAGTTTTGTCATGAATAAAGAAGCAATATTGGGCAATAAGCAAATACCACGTTTTTTGCATATGGCATTCTTCACATACCCCAAAACAACTTCAATTTCAGATTTAACATATTGTCTCTGTCTTGTCTCATAAATACAAATATAAACAAACATTGCACACATCTGAGTATCTCAAGGCCCCTTTGACCGCTGAACATTATCTCCATTTTCTCACTACTTCCTCATCCTGTCACCCTCATGGCACCTGTGACAATAGGGTACCAGGGAGTCCTTTAGAATCAATCATCAGAATCAGAATCAGAATACTTTATTGATCCCTGGGGGAAATTATTTTTTTGTTACAGTGCTCCATTATAAACAAACATTAACAAGACAGACAATACGCTAACTAAGAATAGTACAATATATACATATACATAGGCCTTTCAGCATCATACCTCTGTTTTGCACTACTTCCATATGTGGTTGCATTCATATTAACACAAATGAACATTATACATTTTAGAGCTTTGCATGGACTGGCACAGTCTCCGATCTGCTACAGCCCTATGTCCCTAGCAGGTCCCTGACGTCATCTGATCAGGGCTTACTTGCTATGAAAGTAAGCCCTGATCAGAACTAAGGGTGATAGAGCTTTTGCCACTGTGGCCCCTAGGTTGTGGAATTCTCTCCCCCAAACCTTAAGAACTGTGGACTCAGTAGTTGTTTTTTAAAAAAAAACAGCTCAAAACTTACCTTTTTAAAACTGCTTTTGATTAATTTTTGCCTGCTTGTATTGTATTGTTGTATTGTTTGTATTGTCTGTTTTACCTTTTATTATTTGTTATCTTATGTGCAGTACTTTGTGACTCTCTCTAGAAAGGTGCTATATAAATAAAATTTTATTTATTATTATTTATTTAGATTAAGTAATAGAGCTTGTTTCTCCACATTCTTTTGATAGCTTTAGTTAACGTTAGAATTTATAAACTACTTTTAAACACAGAAATGTACAATTAGTTAGTACTTTTAAGAAAAATGCTTCACTATTTTGTGAATTTTACTAATAGTAGTAGGGGAGATTCACTATTCCAGCATAACATGGTGTAATGGTACAAAATAATTATATTGGAGATGTTTTGACACTGAAAGTGTACAAATAGCTTTTCCTGTGAATCAGAGCTGAAGTATTCATACTGTTGAGCCACACTGCAAAATGATCTGTCTTCTGGTAATTTATGTTATAAATAGTTGTGTTTTTGTCTTTTCTACCAGCTGATAAGAGAGAGTCTGAGCTGCAGCGTTTTCATGTCTATAAAACAAGATGCTGAAGTTTTCTAATCACACACTTGGGGGCCCTTCATGTTTAGTCTGAAGTTAAAAAGCTCCTACTCTTTTCTTCACTAAATTTGACAGTTTCTCAAGCCAAGACACTACAAGGCACACAAAGTGGGACAGCTGGCTGATTGGCACTCCTTGCAAAAGTGCAAACTAATAATCAGAGGACGATATTTGAATCAAGCAAAGAGAAAAGCTGAGTGATAAAATAATTATGTACCCTTAAAAGCTAAAAAAAAAGTTGTTTACATCGAGGCTAAAGGAAAGAGGCCATTTGTGAGGTATCTACACTAACACATCACTTCTTAGCTGCAGTTTAATACAAATAAATAACCAGACAATCAAATTACAGCAACATGCATTTAGGCATGTGAAGATAACCCAATGAAGTTTAAATCGAACATTAGAATGGCAAAGAAAGATGATTATTGATTATTAGTGTATCAATTTCTTGATGGCTGCCTCTAGTATGAAAGTAGCAAGTACCATACAAACTTTATTCTTTATTTATTATATTTTATACATTCTAATGAATGTACACAGATTCAACATCTGCTGTATGAAGAGATGAAGCAAATGGAATTTAAAAAAAGCTCTACGATGTAGGCAACGGTCTACATTGTAGATGGGTGACATCATGCCTAATAGAAAATTAGTATAGTCATGGGTTAACGTGGTATTCAGCAGGCAGCCCTAAAATCACTTCGAAATGAGTCAGAATAATTTGTAGTGTTACTGCTATTTTTGGATGTAGCCAAACAAATTCATCAAGATACAAGCAGATGTTATATGAACTTTCATGAGTGATTTGGTATAAAGCTAGAATTTAGTGAAGAACTGAGATATACATATATATATATATATATATATACATATATATATATATATATATATATACATATATATATATATACATATATATATATATACATATATATATATATATATATATATATATATATATATTAACACACACACACACACACTAGGGGTGCAACAATACTCGTATCGATATTGAACCGTTCGATACAGTGCTTTCGGTTCGGTACGCATGTGTATCGAACAATACAAAATTTATTTGATCAACTTTTCTTCTGACGATACTGTCTGTCTTGAGCGCTCAGTGGATCTGCACTCGACAGTGCAGCCTAGGTGGACTAGTCGAACGCAGATTCACTGAGCGCAGGGCAAGCTAGCAGACAGAAGTTAAGCTCTTGTTGCAACATGGCAAATTGAACCTCCCCCACCCTCATTCAGATCTGGCGTTTGGAACTATCTTGGTTTTCATGTGACGTATGACCCTGAAGGTAAGCGCGTCATGGACTAAAGTAAAACAGTATGTTGGATGTGCCACGCAATGCTCAATTACATTGGTGGGAACTACTGCGTCAGCGCAGTTAGCTCGTTAACGTGTTGACGCAGTCCAGCCCCACGCACGGGGCGATCCGCGGTAGCTCGTTAACGGAGATTTGCCGTGTTGTGTCGTTAACGTCATTTTAATGATATTAACGCTGACAGCACTAGTGGAAACACAAGGAATATGACTGCACATTTACTCCGACATCATCCTAGTGCAAAGACAAGTGGAAGCAGACAAAAACAACAAGCACGCATGCTACAAACTTTACCCGAGTCATTTAGACAGCCGTTAGCACATGATTCTCCTTATGGGGACCTGATATGTTTAATATGCTGCTGAGAATATACCCCAGAAGAAGTGTATAGTATAGCTTTTATTTTGGAAAGAGCCATTTCTCTGTAATTAACTCTCTTTTCCAAAGATGAGTGATTTCTCCATCAGATTTATTTTTTATTACTTTGTTTCAGCAAAATTTAATTTAAAAACTGTACTTTTGAGTTAAAATATATATTTATAATTTTAATAAATGACAAATTAAAAAGGCATGAACATTTTTTGTATCGAAAAAAATATCGAACCGTGACACCAAAGTATCGAACCGAACCGTGAATTTTGTGTATCGTTGCACCCCTAATACATACATACACACACACACAATTATATTTTTCTTACATGTTTTTCAATCTCTGACTGAAGTTAAGTCAAATTCTTTTCAATCCCTGAGAAATAAAGCAGCTGGACATTTAACTCACAGACACATGTGACTGTTCACGAACAGTTTGTTTGCTGACATTTGTTGAGCTATTTAAAACCTTTCATTTGAAATTATCAAAGTATTTGTACTTCGTTGCTTCTCACCTTTAAAAAAATATCTGTAAAATTTTCTGTTCCTTTGGACTATGTACAGAAATGACTATAACGTTAAACTGAATCTTAACTCTTTACTTTCAGCCTTTCAAGACCAAGCCATTCCTCATTTTTTCCCAATTGGCCCCTATTCAGTTCTCCTGCTAATCACCCAGCCTGCGCCTCCCTGCACATCTGCCCCTCATTACCTCATCAAGCAACTGTGTATAAATTCAAGCCACTTGCATCACTCCTAAAAACTTGCCATTTCTGACTGTTTTGTTTTTTCAAATCTTTTTCCCTGCAATTTAGATTTTTGTTTGCATTTTATTGCTCCCTTCTGTAAGCTAGCTTTATACTCTCTATAGTCTCTAGTAAGCTGAATTGTATTCCACCTGCTTTAACTGAATGGCTGGATTTGCTTCTTTTCCTCAAGTATCTGTGCAGCTTAAAACTAGGAACTAAATCATTCTTGCTTGCACCCTCATCAGCACTCTTTTCATATCAGTTTTGCTTAATACTTAATCTGAAATCTAAAAAATGAAAGAAGGGATTTTAATTCAGTGGACACTTTTTAAAATGTATCTTGTTTTCTGACAAGCCAGCACATTTAAGCTTGTACTGGAGATGAAGGAAATTACATCCTTCTTAGGGCTGGCCATCAGCTGTCCTGGCGATGTGATAAAGAGATATTTGAAATGCAGATATTAAATTGACATCAAATGGCCGTGCAAGAAGCATCTAGTTGCTTGTTTTTGCATTGATCAGCCTTAGAGATCTATGGCATGGAAGAATCTACTGACACAACAGTATTCACACAGTGGGATGTGTTTTGTGTGCATAACACTGCACTGCGAATGCGTTTCAGTAAACAGAACCAGTGGGGTTCCATGACGGCAAAATTATTAGTTTGTTTGGTGGAGAAGCTGCAGAAAAAGTGATTAAACTTTATCCATTTAAATGTCTGGTAGCGTCCAAAAATTCTGGGGTCAATAATTGTGTGATAGACTGAGAGGGTTTTATATTTTATAAATATTTATTTAAAAAGACCCTCCAGTGATGTGGGGAAAACTAAAGTAATGCATCCAGAAAAGGGCAAGGTTGTTCTTATTTGGAAAATTTGTTTTCTGTTTACATCCTCAAGCATGAATACATTGGAGTAGTTGAATATTCATGTGTTCATGGAAATGTTTTCTCCAACAAAATTCTAAGTGGTTAGAAGTATACCGGTAGATTTAAGATAATTGTACTTTCAAATGTTTCTTAAACTTACATTTCAACAGTAATCCTTTCTAATTAAGTACAAAAAATAAGGACCTTTGTGTTTTGGTTAATTAATGAAAACAGATTGTGGTGGCAATTCTTCTTGGTAAGTATTATATTGTTGGAATGCCTGTTTATTTCCCCTATAAGTTCCCCATTGGGGGGGATGCATTTGTGGGTTTTGAATGTGGGTTGCACCAATTTAAAAACTTCAAAACTACTACTGACTTTTGTTTCTTCAGAACTAAATCTCATAAATGGCGCCAAAGAAGACATATTGGTAATTTGACAATTTAATAATTTAACAAACAGGAATGTTTGTGGCAGGGGCTCCATCAAGCTGAACGGAAGTGTGACAAATTGGTACAAACCGTACGGAGGGAAGAAAGCCATTTTTTCCTTAGACTCTGCAGACAAGGGAATCTGCCAGTAGCCCTTGGTTACTAACCTATCCAGGAGCTCGTTGGCCCAGGGCATGGGGTAGGCATCAAACCGTGACACTTTATTCACCTTGCGATAGTCTACACAGAACCGTATAGACCCAACTTTCTTTACTACAAGAACTATGGGGCTACGCCAGGCGCCGTGTGACTCTTCTATTACTCCCATTTTCAGCATTTCAGCCAATTCCCTCTGAACAATTTTCCTTTTATGTTCAGGTAGCCTGTAGGACCATGAATGCACCATCACGCCAGGCTCCATTACAAAATGGTGCTCGGCCAGGCAGGGAAGAGAACAGTGCTGTTGCAACGTGGCAACATCCACTCTCTGGGCCTGTGTGAGATGGCTGTTACAATGGAGGGAGGCAGGTATGGTGGAATTTGGCACCTCCGGCCCCAACTCATCTCTCTCCTTTACCAGACTCACCAGAGAAATGGTTTCAGCCTCCCTCCATGCTTTCAGGAGGTTGAGGTAATAAATCGGCAGGGGCCCTCCCCTGTCTGACCGTGCAGCCCCATAGTCGATGTCCTTCACTCCCCGTGTGCCACGAATGGCCCTTGCCACTTGGCAAGTAACTTGGAGCTAAAAGAAGGAAGTAATACAAGCACTGTCTCCCAGTGAAAATTGCCTAAGTCTAGCTCCTCTGTTATACAGGCATTGCTGAAGCTGCTGGAGCAAATTCTCCCGTGACGACCTTCCCAAAGTATGGAGTTTTGCTCTGAGGTCGGAACATACTGAATCTAATTTTTTGCGGGGCTCAGACCTTTCTCCCAGTTTTCTTTCATGAGGTCGAGCACCCCACGCGGCCTGCCAAATAACAGTTCAAAGGGAGAAAATCCTGTGGAGTCCTGGGGCACCTCTCAAACTGCAAATAACAGAGGCAATTCATACAGTTCTTTCAGTGTGCATAACATGAACAATGCGCCCTGGTCAGAAAGGGGTTGGTCATCAAGCACAACAAATTCAACAATTTTCCCCGTTATCAGCTTTGCTTTATTGCTTTCTGGAGGGAGTTTCTCGTGCCTCTGAATGTTTTCCAAAAGCATTTGTTGATACGGTACACTTTTCTTCTTAGCATTGGAGGCCTGGATAAATTCTGTGTACTCCTTGTTTTTTTTCTGTTTGTGGTGTTAAAGTTCCCAACACTGCTACCACCTCGCGAAACGCTTGCATTGCATAAGTTACATTCAGCAATCTTGCTTTTTTCTTCTTTCAGTCTGAAGTTAACTCCACACCGCTGACATGACCGCTGACAGATCTCAAACACGATAAGTGCTCCATCACGTGACACATACTGCGCTGACGTGCTAAGGTCATGACCTGGATTATACCATGTTGCAAATTTTGGCGCTTTTGTGATAAATTATGGATCAGGTTACTTTTTTGTTTTGTTTTTTTTTGTTTGTTTTATTTCTTACCGATATCCAGTAATTTAGTACTTAGTCTGTGGTTTTTTTGTCAGACTTAGTGATCAATGCGTTGTTGTTGTTTTTTGTTTGTTTGTTTTGGGTTTATTTTTTAATCATTTCCCTTGTTGCTGGGTTTCAAAAATGGCGGTTTGGATTTTCGTGAATGAGATGCTGTAATGCAGACCTTCCCAAAGTGTGGGGGGGGGCGCAGAGCCATGGCAGGGGGGGCACGGGATGAAAAGGGGGGGGGGACAAAACGCTTGGACACTGCTAGCACAGGCGCCCACAGAAACGCAAAGCAGGAGATGAAGCATAGCTGAATATGTTTCCAAGCAAACTTCATTCTAATGCTGGGCAGACACTGCGATTTTTTTTTTCAGTCGCGCGATTCAGCTCCTGCTCAAACTGTACGGTTGACTCGCAGGGGTTAGAAGTTCATAGGTCACGATGCAGGGTCTCACACTATACGGCCCGATGCTCTGATGCGACCTGAGTGCTCACATTGTGCGTCCATAAAAATGAAGGTTATAACAGAAATTCTGTCGCTCGCTCTCCCTTTCTGTCTTTCACTCACACAGACACACCACCACCATCAACTTTGCTAAATTGCTAATGAAAAACATTGATCAGGCAGCTGTGACTGAGCAGCAGTGTAGATCCAACTATTTTCACGGTTGTTGTGGTCGTGATAATTTTGTGAGGCCACATCGAAAAGGCTCAGATGAGCTTTCCAAAGTTCTACAAGTTGTGCCTCCATCGCTTGTGTCCAGATCACACGCTGCACTGCCGTGCTGCGCCGTCTTCTTCGCTGACATTTGTGTTTGCACGTGCGCAGTGTGAGAAACTGCGGTGACACCCTCACGACGGTCGCGAGGATTTCAAACCAAGAGATTGATGATCGGGAGCTCATCGTGAGGTGTCAATGAGGCCAAAAATCGCACAGTGTCTGCCCAGCATAAGCCAAAGACTAGAAAAAATGGTGAAGCAAATCTTCCCTTTGGCTTCACCTGCACAAGTGCCAAGGTAGGTCTCCCCTGCAGAATTGGTTTTCCCTTCGTCGGGAGCAGCGCTGGGCTGTTTAAATCACGGACAAACAGTATCCCACATTCTTGATTTTTAGTTCACAAACACTTATTGTAATGACTAACTACTCCTGACATTTTGGAGATATAAATACTATACTATACTTTATACAGTAAAGTTATACAAATAATATCAGGCTGATCCTGCCACGATTTGTTCCCGCTGTCTAAATCACGGACTAACAGTATCTCACAGCTGTTTATGTTTTTAAACCCATTTTGCACAGAGAGGCATTTTTTGAAAAATGTATTGATAGCAATGTTGAATATTATTACACAGGGGAAAAAAAACCAACTACACGTAAAATAATCACACCGTTACGCCTCTGCCTTTGTAAATTTAGGGACATTAACTGCGTGTGTATGTAAGCGTGTAAAACCTGCAGATGGTCAGATTAACAGTATTTCGTCTCTATCTGCCATTCTGCAATTCATCTCATGTAAACAATAACGTGGTGCATAGCGTGACGTGAAAAAAGGCACATACCTTTGACGTTACTTGACGAACTGTGTATTACTTGTCCACACGTAAATGCCAAAAAGGAGTTTTAAAAAAATCTCAGTTTTTGGTGATTCCAAACGGCGTTTACGTGTGTACGAAACAGCTGCGTGTTCAAAAATACGCGTGTAGGTGTGGACATAGCGTAAAAGAATTAGTAATTTATTTTCTTGCTACCTGTAATTTATTGCAGATTACTTGTATTTGCTTAATTGTTTACTAAATGTTTGAGGTGTGAAATAAACCGCAATGGAGCAAAATATGGGTGTGTGTGGTTGGAGGATGTGTGCGTGCACGCGGGGGGGCGCGAACATTTTTCTTGTAAAACAAGGGGGGCCCAGCAAAAAAAGTTTGGGAACCACTGCTGTAATGAATCATTGAGTGACACCAGTGACCAGCTAATCGATGACATGGAGTCTGACATTAGATTTTCAGATCACTTGGAACCCTGGTGGAGTAGGTACTAAAAAAATGACCTGTTACCAGCTACTATGATCTAGACCCTGAAAACCGTGGCGAGCCGACCCAAGTAGGTCCTAATGCAAAAGGGGCTAATATGTATCAAGAGTGAAAAGAGGGGCAGAAATGGAGAAACGAATCCAAAAGCAGCATAACTATAATAAGGGATGGCTCAGGGTCACCTAATCCAGCCCTAACTATGAGTTATATTTTAAAAAAGAAAGTTTTAAACCTTATTTTAAAAGTGAAAAGGGTGTCTGTCTCCTTAACACAGACTCTGTAGGCTGCTTCCATAGCAGACAAGACTAATAGCTGAGGGCTGTGCCTACTTTAGGAAACTGTCCACAAGTAAGCCCGCAACCTTAGAGCACAGCTTTGAATTCAACTCTGAATCATTCAGGACAATGTTTCTAGAAGAATACTATTTAGAATAGTATTTTTGCACTAACAATGTTATTCCCAAAGGGCTATTAACTGAACATTTGGCATATCTTAGCATAGTGTGCAGTGTGTTCTTAAAAAAATGAGAGGAAATTAAACAAATGGAGGACACAAAATTTGCAGGCCTGGAAAAAATATTCTCTAACAGATGGAAACTATCTGACAGTGATGTCCTTAAGAAATAGGAGGGAAAAACAGACCTGAGAAATGCAACTGGCCATTCACCTGATCCAACTACTGTTTACTGAAACCTCATTACAAATGGTCTCAGTGGAGGGAGAAAAGGCTGAAGTATGCCAAACTACACACGAACTGGACTGAAAATCAGTGGCAAGCTGTATGGTGTGTTGAATCCAAATTTGAAAAGGTTGCTTCAGTGTTACTAACCACACTGCCAATGCAGTAAAAGCACACCTGGATATAGGAACATACAATGCAATAGTCATGGTCTGGCCTCCCTACAGAGACCAGACCTAAACATGAGGGGAAAAGTGTCGGGACATCTTGACAGAGAACAAAAGGCAGCAAACTTTCAAACATGAGCTTTGAATGTCCTTCAAGGAACCTGGAGAACTGTCTGAAGACTACTTAAAGAAAAGTTTCCTAAGAATTCAGCTAGTGTTGAAAAATAAAGGTGATCAGAAAAAACATTATACATTGCTAATTAACTTGATGTTAAACTCTGTTTTTGTTCCCACATATACTCTATTTTCATTTGTTTGCATATTTTAACACATTGCCGCACCTAGTTCCCTGTTTTTTCTTTTTGGCAAAATATAAAGAAAGGAGGTTGGCTCAATACAATACTTTTTCACAGCACTGTCATTTTTAAATGTTTGAAATTTATAGTTCCACCTGCTACTCCATAATTTAAATGATTTCATTTAAGGAGCAATATGAAAGCTGAAGATCTATATAATCGTAATAGACATTTTTCACCATTTTCCAAAGGCTTACACTGTCATGGTGAAATGGAAGTAAAGGACTCAGGTGCGAGACTTCTTGCAGAGTGACAGTGAATTTATTCACAGTGAAAAGGTGAGTCAGTAGTTCGAGTCTGTAATCCAGAAAGAGCAGTGCAGTAATAATCCAAAACCGCTCCTTGTGCCGGCTCCTCCTCCGATCTCTGAATCCTGGGGGCAGATGAGAAAAACACACGCACTGTAACTCAACCGTTCTCTCTTTCACAAGCTGAGTATACTAGCCACGATTACGCTACCCGGTTTAGTTCAACGTTCCAGCGTTGGTTGTGACTCGACTGCACCGTTAAATAGGGCTGCTTCAGATCAGTTGTAGCCGGCGAAGTAATTACGTACAGGTGCGACGCTTCCAGCTCCGGACCCTCCCCTCCGGTCAGCTGCCGTGCCGTGCCACGCAGTACACACAAACACCCCCAAAAAGTGGCAAGGTAATCGGTGAGGACCACCTAACCGTGACATACACGCCTGACACAATTTACTGATTTAACTGAGAAAATAAAATAATCAGCAGATTTATCCATAATGTTAATAAGTAACATTAACAAAATGAGCTCAGAGTAAAATGCTGCTTATACTGAATGAGTCAAAAGTAATCTAGTGACGGATACTGAGTACTTTAAGTTCTCCAGTTTCTAAACTTTAACGTTGCATTTCCAAAGCAGGACTCTCACATGAAGTATTCAGATCTGTCCTTGACAAATATTCATAGATGTTGATGGCAAACCTGTCACAGTCCTCTCTCAGCATAACTTCCATCCCCACTTTGTTGAAAAGAGCCTCGCTCTGTCATTGCACTGACATCCCAGCCCTGCTGTGAAGGCTTATAAGTATTTGACCTGCTCCTTTGGACACCTGGTGTGCTCTTTTTGGAAAACAGAGGGTCATATGAGCCTCAACCTAGGAAAGTTAGGTCTTTCATTCCCAAACTATATCTATCCATCTATAGATAGAGATTAGTTATCTCTATATCTGATATCTAATTCTAATCTCCATATCTAAAAGAAGAGAAAAAAATATCTATCCATCTATAATTTTAGAAGAAAGATCTTGCATCTAATTTAGGCTTAAAGAAATGTTAATCTCTGCATACAGTGCAGACTTATTCTTCTTGTGTCAAAAAGGGAAAACCAATAAAAGAAGCTCTAAAGCATACATGTGGGTGAACCATCTTAGAAGATTTATTGACGTTGCAATAATGAACTGCAGGCAGCTGAGGAGTTCCATCATGACTTCTAACCAAACCATGTCCAAGATACACCAAAGTTAAAATAAATAAATAAATGCATGAAGCTTGCTCAAATCACTTCTATAGCAAACAGCAGCTTTATCTGTCCCATGAAAGCCTTACCTTAAGGCAAGGCTTTAAAAAAACTGGACACTATCCCTTCCCTTGCGCTTTTGCGTTTGAGTTATATATAGCCATTTGACTTGGTTGTCAGTTAGCAGCAGATGTCTTAGTTTTTAACGCAGGGGACAGACTAAGCAACAGACAGAGGAAGAAGGAAAAACTGTCCCAAGAAGAGGGTTAATGTTACATTTCTGACTGAAACAAATCCTCTTGTGTAAGGCTGAAGTTGCATCTCCCTTTGTAAGCTCCACTCATTCTGACACTGGCTTTAAAAAAAAAAAAAGGAAAAGAAAAACTGTTCTCACATTTTACTTCTGAACAGACTACACCTTTTGTACTGACAGACACTAAAATATTCTTACAGCTCTGAGTTACAAAGAGTTTTAATATGCATAACACTCATTATTTTCCAAAGACGAGAGCCTGATGTGACAGACTATACTCCTGTCTTGAGATGATGCAAGTGTTACATTTTCCTTCCACTCCCTCTTGTGCCATGCTGTGATCCAGTTGGTTTCCCCTGACAACTGCAAGCACCGTCAAGAAAATCAGACTGGCGCATTGATTTATTCTTTTGAATCAGCCAAATCTATGCCAAGAATAATGGGGGGCTGTGTCCTTATTGGGGTTATAACACTTCTAATTAAGAAAAAATCTATATGTTAACAGTCAGATTCATAATTTTAACTAATGGCATTTTCAGAACACAGAAAAAGGTCATCATTTCAGGTCAGTGTTGCCCCAATAAAATCCACACCTGACAGTCTGCAAGAAACTTTTAATCAATGTCAGAAACGGTAATGAATATAAAATTGGCTGGCGTTCTATTGATTAAGACCAATTCCTCTTCAGCCCGGAGCTGATTCAAATATTCCATTTCATTAACTCTAGTGGTAAATTACTGTAGTTTCCTAGGTGCCGAAGTGAAGCTGTCATAATACAGCCTCTACAGTAATAGAAAGTCTTGATATTTTGTTCCCTGGAGCAGCTCTTGCAACATCAGCAGGATGTTGCATTGGAAGAGAGCCGGTGATGTGCAGAGAAGTCATGGCTCTGGCTTTAGGAAAAAAAAAATCAAGCTCTTTGTGACAACGAGGTGGCTTTAATGAGTGCTCTTTTATGCAGAGGACACTGTTATTTACTGCATATTATTGGCCCGAGGCCACACAAAATATCTTTGACCCTCACATCCTTTCATTTGAACACAGTCTCGCAGCAGTTTGGAATCACAATTTAATATATTAATTTGTGTTCCAGGGCACAGCTTTCGTCCTCTTTTATGTGTTCCAGATTTAAAAAGCATAAATGCCACATTTGACGTTTTGGCGAAGAAAAGGGGAGGAACTATTCAGTTACAGTTGGGGAAAATATGATTTGAGTTCAAATACAATAGTTGTCACCATTTTTAATTCAAAGCTGTGTTTTCTGGATTGTCATGTTGAGCCATCCTCTTAGTAGTCTTTTGCAGTGGCAAGACATTCTTTTGAAGTGCATTTTTTTTCTAAGCCGCACTGTCTGTACATGAAAACATGGCCCTAATAAATTGTATTTTTGTGACCATTTGATATTTTGTTATCAGACTAGGCTAACAGTCATGTCACACGAGCCACATGTGGATAGCTGCCAGATAAATGCCAACAGTGTGATCAGTGGGGTATAATAATGCTGAATGTGTTTGATCTTGGCTGTAGCCAGTAACTAACACAGGTATATTACAGCCAACAGGCATGAGAGGAATTGAATGAGCGGTTATGCCTGCTAACAAGAATGGATCCCCCAATGAGGTTCAAAAGGGAATTCGTTTAGGTTTTATTATTGTCCTTTTATTATTATTATTATTATTATTATTATTATTATTATTATTATTATTATTCAAAAGTGAAAACACAATGCACACAAATTCTGGCACTTCAAATGTAAATTATGACTGAATTCAATAAGTCTGAAGTTACTGGATAGATTGTAAAAAAATATTTGATTTTGTTTTTCAAAAGAAAAAATAAGCAAATTAGTAATTGTTGGGCTGGCTCTCAAACTGTGTGTGTGTTTTCTCTTTGCCTACCAGGAACCTTCATACACGGAACATGCAGGGCCAGAGTACTTAGTTAGCTCATGGCCACAGCAAACTGCATTTTATATCCAATACAAATAACAAACATTAACCATAGTGTTGCAATGACAAAAGCAATTTTATATGTCTTTGTCTTTTATGTTTTAGTTTGTGAGTGCTCCATATGCCAGGTGTGATGTCACCAAAGTCCAGTATCCACTGACAATTTTCAGGCATAACATTATGTGCACTGACAGCTAAAGTGAATAATATTAATTATCTCTTCATCATGGCACTTGTAAGTGGGTGGGCTATATTAGGGAGAACTTTTTGTCCTCAAGGTTCATGTGTTAGAAGCAAGAAAATGGATAAGTGTAAGGATTTAAGCAAGTTTGACAAGCGCCAAATTGTGAAGGATGACTGGTTCAGAGTATCTGCAAATATGCAGTTCTTGTGGGATGTTCCCAGTCTGCATTGGTCAGTATCTCACAAAAACTGTTCAAAGAGTTTATCATATTTAGATACATTAGAGTTTATCATCTTATGTATCTCAGAGCTAATTTATCTCAAATTGCTATTGATAGTTCTGATAGAAAACTGTCAGAGTAAACAGCATATCAGTTTGTTGCATATCGGGCTGCAGAGCAGCCAGGGTGCCCATGTTGAACCCTGGCTACTCCCAAAAGCACCAATAAAAGGACACATGACCAACAAAATTGTAACCAGGAGAAAGGGTGGTGCGCTCGGCAGAACGCATCATTCAATCAGAGCTCCCTGACCTGCTGTCCATCTACACCAAGCGGTGCAAGACCAAAGCTAGGAAGATTATGATAGACCTCTTCCATCCCAACAATGGACTCTTCTCACTGTTGAGGTCTGGGAAGCGCTTCTGCTCCCTTAAGGCCAAAACAGAGAGAATGAAGAGGAGCTTCTTCCCCCAGGCTATTCGGGCCCTGAACCAGGTGTAGGACTGGACTCTCCCACACACGTCACTATAAGACTGGACTCTCCCACACACGTCACTATAAGACTGGACTCTCCCACACACGTCACTACACGCACCACCACACATTTCCTATAATCCTATAATTCCTATAATTTATAATCCTTATCTTTATAATCTCTTCTGCTATTTGCACATTCTTTACTGTAAATTCCTAAGTTAATTTGTAAATTCTGTAGTAAACTGTAAATTGTAAATATTGTAAAACTTTCTCCTGTCATTTAATGGTCGGGCATTGTACAGCTACAAGCATTTCACCCCCATGTCATACTGTGTATGGTTGTGTGTGTGTGTGACAAATAAAATTTGAATTTGATTTGAATTTGAAATGGAAGATTGTGGTCTGATTTGATGAATCATGTTTTCTTTTATATTACCTGGCTGGCTAGGTGTTTGCACATCGCTTACCTGGGGAACACTTGGCACCACGATGCACTATGAGAAAAAGGTAAGCCAACAGAGGCAGTGTGATGCTTTGGGCAATGTTCTGCTGGGAAACATTGGGTCTTGTTCCCATGTGGATGATACTTTGACTTGTACCAGCTTCCTTCAGACCACACATTGTTTCAGACCACATACATCCTGTGGCCTCTGTCAGCAGGAAAATGCAACCTGCCACAAAGCAAAAATGGTTCAAAAGTGGTTTGAGGAGTAAAAAGAGCATGAGGTACTGATTTGTCCTCCAGATTCCCCAGATATCAATCCAACTGAGCAACTCTGGGATGTGCTGGACAAACACATCAGATTTATGGAGGTCCTAACTTGTAACTTGGAGCACATAAAGGATCTATTGCTACCATCTTGGTGTCAGATACCAAGACATACCTTAAGGGTTGTATGGAGTCCACATCTTGACAGATCAGGACTGTGACCAAAATAATATTTGTTTTTGTGCCATTGGGACAGACATCTCAGTGTAGTCCTATTATTATTTTAGTATACTTTATTTTCCTGTTGTCCTTTTATCTATTGTCCCTTTTGTTTGCAATGGCTGAATCTGTAAAACAATTTGCTCAACTACAGTTGTTTTAAGTGTGCTATACAATTAAAATAGTTGAAATTAGAATTACCTTTCCATCTTAAGATGATAAACCAACTTCTCTCTTCTTCGCTTTCAAGTCAGAACAGGAACAAAGATAATTTTATTGGCGATAAAATAATTTAGACCTTTTCTTACACTCAGCGCTACCTCATTACTTGTTTGATTTTTATGAACCAAAGAGTTTTTAAACTTAAGGTTTATTCACTCATTTACATGAACATGTACAACAGTTATCATATACAATATATTCTTTGACAATGTTTTTATTGGTTAGGTTAGTAGGATAAGTTGTGGTGTTGACATTAAGAAGTTTTGAGTAAAAATCCCAAGGTGGAGCATATTAGTACTTTTATTTCTTGTAGTTCTCTTCCCAACAAGCTCCTTCTTTCTACAAAAAAACAGGAAGGAACTCAATTTGTTTGAGTTATTCAGAAACTTCTCCCTGTCCTTTTTTGCTATCATATTTGATGTTGCTACACTTGCATCTTGCTGACCACCTTGTAAAACACTCTGTACATGCAGTCTATGTTCTTTGTACTCTTTTTACAGAAGGGTCTAGTACGCTGATCCAGAGTTACAGGAGCCCTCTAAGGGTGCTGATTTACCCTGCAGGGGCCTTATTAGAGCTAAGACGTTTGGCTTTCAGGGATGTCAGAACTGGATGTCTTTTTCTAAGCTAGAAAAAAGGAGAGTACACATAGGCAGAGGTGAGTGATACTGCAAGGAGGCAATCCATTAATGTCTGTTCATGTTTCGGCTTGTCTGTAGAAGATGACCAACGTCAGCAAACTGCCAGATTCTATCCTGGACCTTCCTTTAGTGCTCCCTCGCACTCTGCAACCTTTTTCCTTTTGGGCTGCCACACTTGTTATGCAATCACTTCAATCTTGATTTCCCTGGGCCAAAAAAAATACTCTTGATGCAAGATGATAATATAGGGACACACATGCTTTATGATAAAAGATTCATCAGTCACACAACAAGAAACATATCAAGACTTATAATCTGATCATGAACAAAAAAAAAAAGAACACTGCTGGAGAGATTATCTGGATGTAATACTCAGGATGGTAAATTAGGTCATCAAAGTGTTCATTAACAGTAATTATCTCATCACTGGCTGATTATGACATTACATTGTAGTTGTTTTGTTATCAAGGGGTTCACTAGAGCCTATTATCTGTCTTTGAGCCTGTTAATGCAACTAGTTTTGTTTAATTTTGATATCTTACCTCAAAATTATTTGAGAAGAGAGTCAGTCATCCAAATTATTTTTTTTAATTTTAACATAAATACCCAAACCTGTATTTATCATGTTGATGAGCAGACTTCTTCCAAAAAGTAGCTATTGCAGCATTGGTTATTTCCACACTTTGTATCACACAATATCAGCAGCATCTCTCCTCTTGAATCATTCCTCAAAGATAAATTTATTGTTTGGTATTATTGCAACTTACCTTGAACACATTTACATTTGAGTTTTACTCCAAACATTATCAGGCTTAAAGCTACAGTTAATTGTTTTTTTTTTTTGTTTTTTTTTTCCTAACACCAAACACTGATAGCAGTAGATTTATTCTCTTCCAGGTTCCTTAATTCAGACTAAAAAAAAAAAAAAAAAAGCCTGGAGCTGATGGATGTTGGTAGCAGGTTTCAAAAGTGTCTACTAATGTCTACTCTAAACCTTCCTCTTCAACATATCTCGAAAGAATTATGGATGATGTCCGAAAAGACCATGAAGGCACAATTATAATCGAAAGATGAACAATCACCTGACCTGCTTCTGGCAGATGTCACTGATTATCTTGCAGGCGAAGGGAAAGAACTTGCTAGTTTTGTGTAACACATTGACAAAGCAGTGTCTATCAAGGGTGTGTGTGCAGGCAGGCGGAGATGAGGATCCAAATGCAGGACTCACAGACTGAATACAATTCAAAACCTCAGCTTTATTGCTGGCGAAGAAACAAAACATGAACTGAACCGAAACAATACCGACACGAGAACCAAAACACACAGGCACAAACTGAGGGTACGACGCGACACTGAAACAAAACACAAGACAAGGAGCATATACCAGAAACCCAAGAAAACAGTTCAAAACAAAACTAGACCAGGGGCCGACCAGGAGGTCGACAGCACATGAACCAAGTCCAAAACAGTTCAGGGGGCTGGCCGTGTGGACAGCAGCGGCCACGCAGGTGAAGCAAATCAGGAGGCCGGCCACGCGGAAGGCGGCGACAGAGCAGGTCCGAGGCCGACTGCGAAGCTAGCGGCGGCAATGAACCCGTTCAGGAGGCTGCCCTCGACGATAATGATGTCCAGCTAGGGGCCTGGAGAGCGGCCGGCGAAGGCGAGGTGGTACAAGCCGAGCTGGATCTAACGGCGGTGTAGCAACTGCGGGACCAGACAATGCGACCGTGTGGAAGCTGCAGGTGGTGCTGCTGCAGGAGACCGTGTGGGAGTTGCAGGTGGTGCTGCTGCAGGCGGTGGCTGAACAGGCTCCCTAGAGCCGTCAGCGGACACAAGGATGTGCTGGCTGGGTCCTCCAGGACCCCCAGCTAACGAGGCGTGATGCTGGACGGGCTCCTCAGACCCACCAGCTGACAGGACGTGATGCTGGACGGGTTCTCCTGAACCCTCGGCTGAAACAGAAGATGACTGGACGGGCCCCCCAGACCCTCCAGGAGAGGGGGACGGCTGAAACAGTTCTCCTGAACTGCCAGCGGAGACTGACAGCGACGAAGGAGCCGTGAAGAGCTGGATTGGCTCACATGAGCTTCCAACCGGAGCTGCTGATGCATGGCCAGAAGGCGTTGAGGCCCCTGGCTGAGGGTGTAGATGAGTGGCTGACTGGATGAGTGACAACACTGGAGCCTCAATTGGTGACAAAGCTAATGACTGTGCTACTGACTGAGCTATGGACTGCAATAAAGGTTGTAGTGATTGTGGAGGAGGTATAGACTGAGCTAGCGGCAACTGAACAGGGGACTGAGCTAGCGGTGACACAGAAGGCTGAAAAGAGGGTGACTGAAGTTGAGGTGAAAATGGTGGTAGAGTAGGTGACTGAGCTACAGGCCTGGTGGCTAACTGGGCTATAGGCCTAGCTGAAGGCAATAATGATGGCTGTAAAGCAGGTTGTGGAGTGGAAGACTGAGCTAATGGCTGTGGGGCAGCTAACTGAGATGAGGCTCGAGGTGGAAGTGAAGCAGTTTTTTGTTTTACTGTACTTAAGCTGTACTTAAGCTGCGAGAAACTGCCTCTGTCTGCCGATCAATGGACCCTGACCCTAACCCTTTAATAAACGCTAAGCAGAATTGATATTGTCCTTGCAACATTGGAATTTCATAAATGCACGAATGGCTTGGCGCGCCAAAGAATAACGTCAGAACAATGTGACTGCTCACTTGCAATGCTGATCCTGGAACACCATTTACTATGTTGATCTGGGAACACCAACACAACATTATCAGATCGTGCTTATATACACAGGGGAGTAGTCAGGGAATGGAAAACAGGAGGGAGACACAGCTGGGAGAGATAAGGGCTAACGATACAGGGGAGAAGTAAAACTGAACACGCTGACATCACACATGAACATGAACCTTCAAAGTAAAACAGGTTGTATTTGCTTTTTTGTATGAGTTTGAAGCGTTGATAAAGATCTCCTTAGGTCTGGGTGTAGCTTTACTACAGTCACATGTGCATTGTTTCACTGTATGTATTTCAGCAACTTCAAAATAACCAGGCTTTTTTTATGTTAGCTGGTTTGAGAAAACCTAAAACCCAACTCAAATCAGATTACACCAGCCTTCCACTTGAGTGTTTGTTCTTCATTTTATTTGTTGTTTCCATTATATAACAAATAAAATGGAAAAAGACAATAATGACTGACGAAAATCATTACTGTCAGGGTCCTGGGTCTCCTGACCCAGCATGTTTAGTTCTTTGTGATTTTTGTATTATTGTACTTGTGTGAGTTATTCTATGGTTTCTAGTTTCGATCCCTTGCCCTTCATGTTTCTTTGTGTCCCCTCTGTTCTGCATGTTTGAGTTTCCCTCTGTGTCTTTCGGTTCTTAGAGTCCTCTGCCTTATGGTTTATGTCTCTGTGTTTCCTAGTTGCTGTCTCCACCGTGTCAAGTTCGCGTCTGTGTAATACTTCCTGTTTTACTTTGATGGTTCGTGTCTTATGTGGATGCGTCCTGCTTTGCTTGTCTCGTCAGTCCTGATTTCTCCCAGCTGTGCCCTCATTCTGTGTCTCATTCCCCTCGTTACTTCGCAGTGTATTTAAACCCTGTGTTTCTCTGAGTCAGTGTTGTGTTGTCCCTCATGCTGTGTGGATCGCCCTGTGGCTCACTGTGAGTTTAGTTTATGAGTTTCCAGTTTGGTTTGCGTATGACTCTCTCTCCTGCCAGCAAATAAAGCTGAGTTCTTTGTGTTTAAACCTCATGCCTGAGTGCCTGCATTTTGGGTCCAACTCCTGCCTGCCGCACAGCGATTCATGACAATTATGGCTTCCTTGACACCACAACAGGTAGCTCTATATGTTTGATGTGGGGGAGTTTTACATCCTGATGCAACCCTTAACAGGACTGGTGTCTCTAGTCATACCAGTGACTTTAAATTCAACGCAAATCATGTAAACCGTTATCCTGTGAAGCCATAGTCGGTGCCACTGTTTAATGGCGGCATGACTTTCAGATTTCTATGGTATTTATTTCATTCAGCTCCGCCACTACACCATCCATAGCCTCATGACAGAGCTATGGAGATCATTTTAGTTTTTGGCTAAGTCAAAGTGAAACTAATTAATTTTTTTTGAATAATAAACTGCAAAGAGACTGATCAATTTCAATCTGTTTTCTGATTAGCCTTAATCCCTGTGTAAACTATACTTGGTAACTAGGACCAGGCATAAAACATATTTCTACATTTTTTTTTTTTTTGTATCACTATCTAAATTTGTGCAAATATTCATAGCAATGAGTCGCACAATTTACAATGCTGTAACATATGGCTCAAGGGGTTGCATGTATAAAATGTATTCCTTTAGGGGCAATTCTTTCAAATATGCTGCTTACAGCCAATTTTCAACTGAAGCTCTGAATATAATCAGCAGTTATGTCTTCAGGCATAAATGACTATGCTGATCCAGGCAAATAGAGCGAAACCTTTGTGAAACTAAAAACCCTTATTTCAAAAATACATCTTTCTTTATAGTAAATCCTCTGTTTTGCCAATAGCAATAAGATAAACAAGTTGCGTCTTCAAGAAAAACAAATGTTTTCCTGTATTTTGAAATCAAAATACAACAATAATCCCAAATTAAAACTTGCATTACAATAGACACCAGACATATTTGGTTATATTTGAATAACAACTTGCATTCTTCTTTCGGATCCTGATGCTTGCAACATAATAACGAAATAAACAAATTTTAAGAACTGTGCAATTGCATCAGCCTCTTATGCTTGGTACTGAATAGGCTGGGAATGAGGTGCACTGGCCACACAAAAAGCAAAGAAGTTGTCCAATGATTGTGTTTGAAGGTCAGTACAAAACCTCTTTGAATATTATCATCATGTTCACCGTTCCAGTTAATTATTTAATAAATGCTTAATTTCAAACCAGCTTCTATTCAGTTCTCAGCTCTGCAAAATACGCACTCACCTATTTCCCCTTTTCCTCACAACACATCACACACCCCTTTTATTTGTAGCCTCAAATCCCCTGTGAGATTTGCCAAACATTGCTGTCTGCTCCATCTTTTTAATCCACAGTAATGAAATATTGTGCTCTATGACAAAGAAAGGAGAAAGCGGTAAAAGGCCTGCCATTGATTAGACTACAGTCACTGTCTGTGCCGTCTCTGCTGCATGTTCAATAACAATGGAGCATTTCAAATGTGATCCCAAGGTCATTTGAATGGCTCTATAAGTTCAAAGTCTGTCTCATGTTTGATTTGGTGTGAGGTTACAAACAGGGTTCTATATGATCCAGATGGGCTTTCATTTCTAATCTGATCAGTGCTATCTGAAATATTTAAAAGCACGTTCAAAAGGTCTCTCCATCTTTGTTCTCTGAATCCTTCACCAAAGGTGTCCTTTTCATTCGAAGTACAATAGTATACTAGCTGTGTCCTCAAATAATATCTACCTCACACACTAAAAACTAACTGAGGAAGGTTTGCCAAGTTCATTCAACTGTTTTCATTTGTAGTTTTACATGTTTGCATTTGTTGACATTTAAACTGAGGATGTGGATTTGTCTACCCATGTTTTTCATTCTAGGAGGCACCATGTTAGCCCACACATCACCGTAAAGCCCATTAGCTGGGTGTGCTTCAATATATTCTAACTTCTTTGCACAGTTTGCTCTAGTGGTTGGAGTATTATGTATTTTTTTGATAATACAAAGTTTTGTGCAAGACTGAATTTAATGAAACTTCATAAATGCAATGTTTATTTCATAATCCCATCTATTTTTTTTTTTTCAATAAATTAAAACTTTTTTTTATACAGCACTGATTCACAGAACCAGAAAAACACAGGAAGGAACCTCGAGCAAAACCAGGTTCAGGGAAGGCAGCCATCTGCTTTGAGCAGCTGGGGTAAAAAAAGAGAGACATGAAGAGACCACAAACTATAAGCAATGTGCACTGCAATTTGTCAGGACTGTCACAGCAGATCAGGAACATGCTGCATCAGAGTAAGAGATACCTGTATCTTATGGCGTTATTTTAGTGCTCAGAATAGAAGCACTAAAATAACGCCATATTATCTCTCTGTATCCCATTTATTGAATGTTTAAAACTGGCATAAAAAAATGTGACCTCATTTTTAAATATGTGATTCAAATAAAAAAAACAATTGAAATACAGATCTTACATTTTAATAAACCAGTTGACTTTGACGTTTTTTCCTATTGCTTAGTCTTCCATTGAACATTTTGAAGTCCTCATTGGTAGGCGGGTTATTGTGTCCCTTCCGATGCTCAGACCAAACTGGTTTCCGTAATCCTTCACAGTCCACTAGTCCTATGAAGTTCATCTTCACATGTAGCAAAACCAAAGGATCATCTCTAAAGCTGAACAATAAAGCCAACATAAGTTTCTCTTGAGGCAATGCTCCAAATGGTAGTCAATCCCCATACACTTCCATATTAAAATACCCAACTTTACAGCATAAAAAAAAAAAAAAAAAATATATATATATATATATATATATATATATATATATGTGTGTGTGTGTGTGTGTGTGTGTGTGTGTGTGTGTGTATATATATATATATATGTGTGTGTGTGTGTGTGTGTGTATGTATGTATATATATATATATATATATATATATATATATATATATATATATATATATATATGTGTGTGTGTGTATATATATGTGTGTGTGTGTATATATATGTGTGTGTGTGTGTATATATATGTGTGTGTGTGTGTATATATATGTGTGTGTGTGTATATATGTATATGTATATATGTGTGTGTATATGTATATATGTGTGTGTATATGTATATATGTGTGTGTATATATATATATGTGTGTGTATATGTATGTGTATATATATATATATGTGTATATATATATATGTATATATATGTGTGTGTGTATATATATATGTGTGTGTATATGTATGTATATATATATATATGTGTATATATATATATGTGTATATATGTGTGTATATATATATATGTGTATATATATATATGTGTATATATGTGTGTGTATATATATATATATATGTATATATATATATATATCAGAAGAAAAGTTGATAAAATAAATAAAAAAATTTGGATTGTTCGATACATATGCGTACCGAACCGAAAGCACTGTATCGAACGGTTCAATATCGATACGAGTATCGTTGCACCCCTAATAAATATATATATATAATTTTTCTTTCTTCTTCATTTGTCAATGTTATATGCTGTGTGGAGTTTTTGTCAGAAAGAGAAAATCATTTCACAGTTTTATATTAATAAGAAGAAATATTTACCAAAGGGATAGCATCTGTAAATTATTTTCCCTACCTGGTTCATATTTTAAGCTGGCTTAATTTTTACCCTGGTTTTTAGTGTCCCACATTAAGTGACTCTGTCCTCCAGTTTGATAAAAAATTTGTAAAGGCATATATACACTTTGTGTTTTTTAACACTAATAATTTCATCGCAAGCCACACTGGCCAACATAGATCTAAAAAACCTGAGTAAGACATTACATTTGTAAACTGTACAAAGCTGCATTCCTAGTGATTGGTTAGTGGGTATAAGTTATAGCAGTTTGCCAACAGCAACAACCAACTCTGTCTTTCTCACCATCTCATTAAATTATATAGGACAACTTTATCCTATGATGAAACATTTCAATCCTGATAAGCTGGAAAGAGGTGTCAGTGATTCATTAAAGAAGTTAGAAAATGATGTGAGTCACATAAAATGGCCTTTAAAGCAAAGAGATCTGTGATAAGAGAATGTCTAAGAGATTTTGTTTTTTGTTATGCAGCATGCTATACCACCATAAACAAAATTTCAAATGAGGGAGTAAACGTTACAAGGATGTTGTTCAATCCTTTCACTGAACTTGCAGAGACCAGAACTAGTTCCAAGCAGCAGTGAAGCTGCAGTGAAGCATGGTGGCCCAACCCCTTATCTAGGCACTTTGTCAGTTTTTCTTCTGGGAATGGGGACCCATCACCTTCCCCTCTGTCTGTTTGGCATTTTTGAGAAAGAAATATGAGGATCTTTGAAGTGAAGGACAAATATATCCTATTTTCAAAGAGATAATTCAGGTTAATTACAGTTTAATGAAGCCAGTGTGTACTAATCATATAGACCTTGCCACTGGCTGTAATTTAATTTTGTATGCACAAACAGCTACATAATCTATAGTTTCTTCAGTGCGTTCATTCAATATGTCCTGGAGGTTAGATATGAAAACTTTCCCCCAAAGAGCTGTGTTTGCGATTGTGGCTCTTGTATAATACATGACTATTAATGGATTCAGCTCCTGGATGAGCACTCGGCGTAAAATTTGAAGAGGAATTCAGTCTGCATTAGTTGCTTAGTGAAGAGGTTTGCGTTATATATAGTTGTATACAGGGTGACCGTGGCTCAGGGGGTTGGGAATCGCATCTGTAACCGGAAGGTCGCCGGTTCGATCCCTGGGCTCTCTGTCCTGGTCATTGTGTCCTTGGGCAAGACACTTTACCCTACTTGCCTACTGGTGTTGGCCAGAGGGGCTGATGGCGCGATATGGCAGCCTCGCTTCTGTCAGTCTGCCCCAGGGCAGCTGTGGCTACAACCGTAGCTTGCCTCCACCAGTGTGTGAATGTGAGAGTGAATGAATAGTGGTATTGTAAAGCGCTTTGGGTGCCTTGAAAAGCGCTATATAAATCCAATCCATTATTATTGTATAAAGTATGTGTGTCTTAAGTAAGTAAAATTTTATCTATATAGCATCTTTTTTAAAATGAATACCGTAGAGTGCATCACAACAGAACACGAAGTTAAAAAAAATAAAGCGAAAAAAATCATGTTTTAAAAATCTCTTGTTGGCTGCTTTTTCAAACGTAACAGATGTCAGCCTTGGGGGGAGAGAGTCTGGGGGCCACTGTGGCAAAAGCTCTGTCTCCTTTAGTTCTCAGCCTTATATGTTGCATGGCCAGAAGTCCCTAATCACAAGACCTCAGGAACCTGATGGGGATGTATGGATGTAAAAGTTCACTGTTGTACACCAGTGCTTGCCCATGCAAAGCTCTAAAAGTCAAAGCTAGAATTTTAAAGTGGGCTCTGAAGTTGATGGGGAGTCAGTGCAACTGAATTAGGGAAGCTGTGACATAAGAGTACTTAATTAGAATCCTCCCCATTGCATTCTTAACAACTTGAAGACATCCCAAGGAGATTTTGTTAAGATAAGTGAAAAAAGAATATTAAAAATCCAGACAAGAGGAAATCGATGTAACAACAACTATTTCTAATTCAGAGTGTATTACTAGGAGAAGAGTGAATCAAAATTTTAACAAGATCATCTTAAGTCTGAGGCAGAAGTTACCCCGACATTCCTGATAGAAGATTTTAGCATATGTTGAAAGGGGACCAAGAGTTTCCATCACCTTAGGCACCAGTCTGTCAGGGGCACAAACAAGGACCTCTGTTTTCTCTTCATTATACCTGAAAGTCTCAACGGGGCCCGCAGGCCGGTACGAGATGTGGACCCAAACGCAGAACCAGACACAGACAGTCAAACTTCAAAACCAACAAAATTTTATTGGTGGAATCACTGAAGTATTTACAACTAATAGAAAGCCACAGGGAATTGTCAGATGCACAGGGGAAGGGGAAGCATGTGATACACGGAGCTCTGGAACAGAGGGAGATGAGTGTTAAAAGATGCACTGGGAGCTGGTGACAGGAACAAATCTTAACAGTCTGAGCAGATGTGACTTACTTTTACAGACGAGAGGTAGTCAGCAGTAAAAGCTTAATCCTGCAGCAACAATGACAACTTTTTGCTTTTATAAAGTTCTGGTTCTGAACTTTGTAAATGTGAACATCTGTGTACGTAGATGTTGGCAGATTTGCACTTTTTATCTCTTTTCTTGTTTTTATAGATAGCTTGCTATCAGTTTGAGACTGAATGGGGCCTTGTTACCAACTACATGCAATCTGTTTTTGATATAGCTGACTACATTCAGCAGCTGACTGTCTTGTTGCTGTTTTATTACTGGCCTGATGCATGAAAGTCAGTTTGAAGATGGAAACTGACTGCAAGTGGTCAAACACCTGATCTTCAAAGCAACCGTTTTAAAGGCAATAAGACTATAATTTCGAGCATGATTTGTGGGGAGTCAGTGCAACTGAATTAGCAAAGCTAGGAGCAGACCAGCTCCTACAGATTACACGGCCTTAAATTATTGGCTGTGCTTTAAAAGGGTTTAAACTTTTCCTGGCTGATCAAATTAATTTAGTTAACTAGATTATGTTTAGTTAACTCGTTATAATACACCCCTTTAATTTTGGACATTAAAGGTACCAATTAGTTATCAGTCTGTAGGGGTACTTAATTGTTCAGACATGTTTTCTTTTAATTTTGAGTATTTGAAAAGGAAGAAGAAATAAACTGTACTGACTGCTTTCCTCTCTTAATAAGTATTATTAAACTTGAGTACTCATAAAATCCTAAGGTGAAGAAATATGTTGAATGCTTAGCCCCAGTTTGCCCCTGAAAATGTTGTTTATGAAGGTATTACTGCTATGGAAGTATTTTCATGGCAGCATGGAATTTTTTTTCGTTCCTACTCTTTCAAATGGCTTATTTTGTACGTTTCTAGACACAAGGGGGATCTTCTTTTGTTTGTTTGTTTTCTTTTGAATCCGTCCCATTTCTACTGTCAATCCATCCATCTCTTTCAGCTTTTATCATTATCTCTTTGCATATCTATTTCTTTCTCCTTTTGTACTGAATAAACCGCTGAAAGAATGAGAAGGTTTGAGTAAGACCTTGTGTGAAATGCAGAGAATCCTGAGAATCAAGTATCCTCAGTCCCTGAGGGAGGCTGCAGGTGACAGCCGCAGGACTGATAGGACAGATGTGAAAGAGGTCAGTGAGAGATAAAAGAAGAGTTCAGTTTTAAATTCCATATGTGTTGTGAAACCTGACAAAACACAAGACAATACAACAAAGCAAAGGTGGAGGTTGAATTATTAAAATCATCCAAAATTTAGTGAAGACGTTTTATGAATAATTGTTTGACAGCATCTTATCTCACCGCCTTTTATGCTATTTATTTATTTAATTTATTTATTCATTTATTTTTGTTCTACTTGCTTTAATTGAGAAGGATTCTAATGCAGAAGCTTTTAAATCTGGCGGAGGACCTTTGGAATTGTTGTTGTTGTTGTTTTTTGCTTTTGGTGTTTTTGGTTTTTTTGGTGTATGCATAACTGGGAGGCTTTCATTCAAATAAATAAGGCACCACTGTGTACCCCAGTATTGAATTCTCTTTAATCGAAGCCATGATCTCTGCAATTAATAACCCAGACAGCACGTAACCCTCTTGTAAAGGCATAGCTTGTCACTTACACACTGTGATTTTGCATTTTAATTTCTCTTTTAGGTTGCTGGTACACCTGTTTCAATTGTTTCAATTGTTAACACCTCATTAGCTCAGTTATTAGTAGTTATCACTCTTATAGTTAATAGTGCCCTCCCACTCTTTTTAAAAATATTTTATCACCTTTATGAATGTTGATGATGCTGTGTTATGCAAATGACACATGGGATTTTGAGAAAATGAACATTAGGAGACTGATCATCTTTATAAACTGATATGAAGCTGTACTAAAGGGAAAAGAGTTCTGGAACTTCTTCTAGAAGTTCTTTTGCTCCCCATTGTTAGTTCAAGTCGTACTAACTAGTTAAATTTTAGCAGACTTTGGTTAAAACAACACAAAGTTTTACCTGTATGTTAGTGTCAAAACATTGGCTATTGTCTAACAATGAACAGCTTTTTAATTAGCTTTTCAAAATGTGTCTGCAATTACAGTTGGCAAATGGAATGGCATGCTTTGGTTGGAATATGTATTTACACATTATCAAAAAGTCTACCAGCTATACAGAAGCCCCAAAAACATTGGACATGGCATCAGATGATTACTGATGGGTACTTAGCTTGGGAGGCTGGATGTGGTACATGACACACTGTAGCCATAGGCTATGAACTTATCCATCCACAAGCATATTATATCAATTGCACACTGGGCGGTGCCTTATCCATGCACTCATTCAAAAAAGTACTACAGTTAGCTCATTAACATGAAAGTACATGTTGTCTTTATTTTCCTTTCTATTGTGTACAAACATCACAGTTGACTTGCTTTTTTCAGCGAAGCCACTTTGAAATGCAGGGGGTAAAAAGATGCCGAAGGTGACTTCCTGCTGGCCTCTTTAATATAATAAAATGGAAGCCAATGTGTTAATGTTGTCTGTTTAAAAAGGCCATTGCAATTCCTCATAGAGAATAGCATCACATGATTTGAAATGGTGACCATTCTTCTTATGGTTTAGCCACGCTGTAGGTAAAGGTCCTCTTAAGGTATCTCTTTGATTGGCAGTTAATCTTCGCCTTTTGCAGAGCTGCGTAATCATATGCAAATTAGGGGGAAACACTGTCAGTTGAACTCATAGGAAGATTGATGATGACTTACAAGATTGGAGTTGGCTATTAATATCCCCGAGACCTGATACTGTGGCAATTCAATTTCATAGTAAATCAACTAGTAAGTATATAACTTTTAATAGTCTTCAAGTGACTGACTGTTAAATTCATATCAAGACTACGCTTAAAATTGCAGCAGTTTTGAAAATGTACCTAAGGCAATGTTAGCATAATTGCTGGCATATGCTCTAAAGACCAGGAATAGGCTGACTTTCCCCTTTCATTCATGGTGTCAAGTTCATACAAATGCTTGTTGCAATAGAAATCCCACAAACAGATAAATCTATAGGAGCTATTCCTCATCCATTATTTATGGTCTTTCTATAGGTGTCAGACCAAAGGCCAGCCCATACATATTTAAGTTTCCATCTACTTGATCTGTCAGACTCTTGATGCATGACTGGAGACAAACACCCCACCCCCCTTGCTTGTTGTATTTTTTTTTCTTTTCAGCTGAAAACCTTTGAATCTATTAAGCTATCATCAGAAAGTTGAAGCATACTTAATGGGTACTGTCTGGCTGTAAAGTTGATAACCTTGAGATCTTAAAAAGGAAATGAACGGGTTATGAAAAGACACAATATTGACCCAGACTGTTCAGTTCAGCATTTTCCCCCCAGTTCAGAAACATGTTAGTCTTTGTACCACTTTTAGTTTCCATATTAGAGTTCTGAACACACTGCATTTTACTATGGTGATTGATTTTTAAGATTGAGGAGCCTCAGCACTGGCTGGTGGAAAGTAAGGCAGGTCACCACGGGCAGTAAACATAAGTTAGAAGTGGAGTGCGTAGGGGTTTCAGTGAAAATAGACACCTGAAGATTTAAACCTATAAGGACTAGCAAACCACACCAGCATACAGTGATTGCCTTGGTTTTGACAGGCAGAAAAACGAACATATGGGATGAGTGAAAGCCAACATGACTGATGGCACACTAAATAACAGGTAGATTATAGTCATCGCTAAGCAACATTTCAAATACCAAGAAACCAGTAACTGTGGCATATGATTGTATAGAACAGGAATAGACATCTAAATAATTATGGCTTCTCTTGCTCCAGTGGCTTCAATTTGAACAGAAATAACACAGAAAAAGCCAAACCTATAAAGTTAAGTGAGACAGTGAATGTGTGGAACGTGTGGACTTTTGAATCATACACTCAATAGTAAGATGAAACTGAAAAAATCTTTACTCAAACAAAACTTCAGCCAAGCTGAATGAGTTGACCTATAAAATAAATCTCAGAGCATAGAGCAATATTTTTCTGTACGCCTCCCCGCAGAGTTATGTAGATTTTTCGTGTTAAAAGTGGAAACAGCAGACTTCAATAATTTTAGGGGTGACGCAGCTCCCTGCAAAGTAAATGGAGAGGCAAGCCAGCATGGGTAGAAACGAAGTTAATGTTTCTACTTTAGTTGAAACTTCATGTCTCCCCGGGCTAAACAACTCAACTTCATTAACATGCTGACAGAAAAGTAAAAAATGAGAGAGAACTGAAAGAAAGCACAAAATAAACACAAACAGCACAAAATGCAGAGCAGTCTGCCAGCCTATTTATAACCAAGTCAAATTGTGGCATTACTACGTTCCCAATGCGTGCTTTAGGCTTAAGCAACATAAGATAACAAGTTACTTTTTAGTTTAGCTATTTGCCAGAGTATCTATTATTTGTCCCTGCCTCTGCTAAATTATTATTATATTATTACAGTGAAAACTACCATTAACTAAATAAAAGAACCTAATTTAAAGCATACACTTATCTGACAACGAAATTCACCACAAAGATGACTTTACTTTACATTACTTTATTGATTTATATAGACAGGATAAAAACCACAAAGTGTTTCACAACAATATAAAACAGATAACACAATACAGGACAATCAAATATACAACACAAATCTAGTTAAAAGCTAGTCTAAAGGAAAAAGTCTTAAGATGATGTTTAAAAGAATAAAAACAGTCCAGGCAATGTAAAGATGGAGGGAGAGAATTCTGGCAGCCACCGCTCTAAAAGATCTATCACCTCTGGTTTTAAAACGTGTGCTCAGGCTGCGAGAGGGAGTGTGAGGTTCTAAAAAATCAGAAATATAGACAGGAGCGTCACGATTCAAAGATTTAAAAGTCAGTGCTAAGATTTTAAAAAGAATTCTAAAATGTACTGGAAGCCAGTGTAATGAGTGTAAAATTGGTGTAATGTGCTCTCTTTTTCGTGTCTTTGTTAAAAGCATTCTGGACTGACTGGAGACAATCAAGATTCTTTTTGCTCAAACAAAGAAAAAAACTGTTAATCTAAACGGGAAGAAATAAAAGCATGAATAATCATTTCTAACTCACATTTAGACAACAAAGTTCGCAGTTTAGAGATATTTCTTAGTTGAAAAAGGTTGTGCAGTTTCTTCTTTCAACTTGTCAATTTGCAGCTATGCACCAGGGCTGCTGTCTAAGACATTCTGTTGTTATGAAGGGCATCTCTAAAGGCATTTATGCACATAGTTGGCTTTGGCATATGGTGGAGCTGCTATAATGAGCCGATAGAGAGGAGATTAGCCATAATTTGACCATCATTCACTAAATATTTATTGGGTTTTATTGACTGGATTTTGCTCTGTTGGAAATTGACATTAATTAATAATAAAGTTACATGGCACAGCTCATCTAACAGAGAACATGGGGGAGGGATTTAAACTGTACTGTTATGTTTGATTGGATAACCTGTGTTTGAAGAGGGAAATGTGAGATGAAGTGTTCTTGCCCTTTAAGGATTCGAAAGTTTCTGCAGGTTCCTCTCTTGACTGGTTGAGCCATATGGGGTGGCCTTGACATTACAGCTACTGATTGGTCCTCATCATCATCTAGTCATTTCAAAAGCCCTGGCTTCAGCAGTTGCTACCAAGTGAGCAACTGACAGCAGCAGCATTTGTAGATCCTGTCCTCAGTCTCCAAACTTTTACTAGTTCTTTATGTGTGCTTTCCTCAGCGTAACCTTGATTTTATAAAGTGTTATAAATAGCACAATCCACCCACTGTGTAAATATCTCTGAAGCAGGAGGGGCGAATTTCCTATTTATTTTTGTACATTTTTGTCTTGTGTTTTGTTGAGGTAGGGAGTTAGGGATAGCACTGGTATTTTGTTTGCTTTTGTTTCACATATGGTTTAGGTTGCACTTTCTCCTGAAAATTTTTTCTTTGTTTTTTACTTTAGTCATGCCTCATCTCAGAAAACGTTTAAAAAACGTCTGTGATGTACTACATCGCCACCACAACAACCTGCTAATGCTGACTTTCTTTGTTATCACTTGGCATCCATTGTTGCTCTGGCTGGTCCATTAGGTCATGAGTCCCAAAGGAAACCTTGTGAATATCTTTAAGATGCCACCAGCTTTGATAAATCTGGCACACTGTGTTGAAAACTTGATGAATCCACACAATTAACACCTCTTAAAAATAAATAATTACATTTTGGGAGTAGTGATTTTATAGTGACATGATTACTAATTGTATGTTTAATATCTCTTGAAGATTCCAGTGTCATGAAGAAACAAAGATAATCTAAGAGATGATATAACACAAAAAAAAAACAGACAAAAGATTAAATGAAAAGGAATGGAGAACTGACAGCATAAAGAACAAACAAGCAGTTCAAAATCTGTAATAAGCCCTCATGCCTTTTAGTCTGGGCCTCAGCTTTGGATGTCAGGTGGGGTTTTTTCTCCCTACTGAGTAATACACAGCTTTAATTTGTTAAAGTGCCCAGTCATGTCATCATCCCACGAATCTGGACTACTTACTTTGATGTCTGAAGTCTGTTTTTAATTTCACTCTTGACTTTTTTTTTTTTTTCCTTTCAGCCTGTCAGTTGAAAAGGTTGACCCACGAGTGGCCTAATTATCAGCTCGCTGTGATTTGGAGCATCCAGTCAACAATTCTACGTTTGGCAAGAAGCTCCTCAAAAATTGAATCTGTCTGTCCAATTTATTTTGTCTGCTGTTCAGTTTCTGAGGGGCTATAACAGAAAGGTCATCAAACCCTCTAAAAACACTGTGATTGTTTAAATGATGAAGTACCAACACGATGGGGCATTTCTGGCTTCACTGCTCCCCGTGTCACTTACTTTACATCAATAGAGCCTCAACAGAAGCGGTTTGATTGCTTAACATAAAGGCAGCAGCTGACTTAAAAGACATTTTCCTGTAATTTCATTCTGTCATCATATTATGTTAGTTCAATTAAAATCCACACGTGTGTTAAAATATATTTCCTTTGCTGTTTGTGACAAACAATTACCAAAATAAGAACAAAGTAAAAGCTTTAAAGGGACATGCTAATTGCATTGTCTGAGGCTGTTCAGTGATACTCCCTGTCGAAGTCAACATTTCTCCACAAAGCTGCAGAAAACAACTCTCTACATATCCTTTCTTTATGGATGAATGAACTGAGAAAGAAAGTGGATAACAAAGAAGTATTTCTTCCTCAGTGATGTCCTTAAGCTGAAGTTTGCATTTTCTTACAGAAGTACCCACACACTGACTTAATGGACTGCTATAATGGATGTTCATTATCCCCAGAGGATAAATCTTTTGAACTTTTTATCCCCTCTCTTTTTATCTGATACAATCAGAAAGTTAACATTTTGATTCTGCTGTTAACTACTGGGTTCAAGGGCTTTCGCATTTCCTTGACAACTATGTTTTCTATCACGACAGTGATATACCATTTGTTCTATTTATAGCACTATTCTGTAAGTCCATAGGTGTCCACTTGTGAGATATACAGCAAGTCTTGTACTCTTACACCATCCTCCTCTCAGATCTAAATTTATTACTTATTATTAACATGACTCATAAAGACAGTGGGGTTTATCAAAAACATTAAAAGATTACATTTACTCAGATAGTCATGTCATTAGGTACACCTTGCTTATAGCAGATTGGACCCATTTTACTTTCAGAGCCGTCTCATGGATTCCTGAGAGATTTTGCTCCATATTGACACTATAACATTTGATGATGATAGATTTGATAGCTTTATAACATGGCATGCTATCTCTCTGAAAGCAGCGTTCAGAAGAAGGGTACACTGTCGTTATTATCAGCCATGTTTAAATGATCCTCATTTGGTACTAAGAGCCCCAAAGTATACAAAGAAAATATCCTCAACATCATCACACCACCAAAACAAGCCTGAACTGCTCTATCATACTTTGAACAGCTTTCATGTTGTTTGTACCGAATTCTTACCCTACCATCCAAACGGCGCAGCAGATATTGAGATACATCAGCCCAATGTTTTTCCAGTCTTACTGCTGTCCAACTTTGGTGACCCTGTGAAAAGTGCAGCTTCAGTTTTCTGTTCTTAGCTGAGAGGATTGGCACCCAGTATGGTCTTCTGCTGCTGTAGACCATTAAACCCTAGGTTTGACATAATTCATAATCTTGTCCTTGGTTGTAACAAGCAGTTATCGCTGTAAACTTCCTATCACCTCTAAAACCTAAACATGGTTGTTTTGGAAAATCCAGTAGATCAGCAGTTTCTGAATAAATCAAACCAATCCATCTGGTACTAGCAAGTATTCCACATTCAGGCCACAAAAAGTGGATTTAAATAAAGTGTAAAATTGATCATGATTTAATCTCAGTTTAAAATGTTAGTCATTTTCCTCTGTCGTACTTAGATATCATCAGTTAAAAAGTTGTCATTAGTTTTGCAAGTACATATAAACAACATAAACAATTTGCATAATTATATTGTCGAACCGCTTTCCTTTGACTTTCCATTAAAACAGTTTTAATTATGGGACTGGTGAAACCCACTACCAACTGTAAAAGCTACTGTCTTGTGAGGGCATTCTAACAAATCCATAAAAAATAATGGTAGTGGTTTCAGTTTATGAAAGATTAAAGGCTCCTTATTCAATTTGGAGATGTGTTTAACTTCAGTCAGTGATGAGTTCACAACTGCACTTACCTTGGGCTATATGGATAAGACAGACTTGAGAATTTTTAAATGCATTATGCATCACCAACTAGAGTGTTGGGGGGGGGGGGGGTCCACAGATAGAAATGCAACAGCAAAAATGGGCACAAAGAAGCTGCATTTATTTTAAAAATGCTTAGCAGGTGGTCTCTTCACTGAATGACTCACACTCTGCAACCTTTCTCCAGTTGTGTCAGGTTGTGTTTATTTAATGACAGCCTGTTTCCTGTAAATGCAAATTAAATGTGAACACCAAAGTTGGACAGCTTTATTCGCTAGGAACCTTTAACACTGAACTGTCCTATAAATCTTTCAATGTTCAAGTCTCAGCTGTGCAGGATTCACACCCGGATCAAGGCTAAGAGTTCCCATCATCTTAAAAGGCAATTTTTATATTCAACTTTGTATCTGGGGAAACACATCTACGTGGAACAATTGAATGAGCTGCTGTGTGATGTTAATTATAATGTATATACAAGCTTACAGTTTCAAAAAGACAAACTGCCAGTGCACAGGTTTGCTTCTTTAAACTGCTGCAGTATTCAACACGCCGTTTCACAATACAAAACCACTGACTGAATGTCATTGGCAACTGCATGATATGTTCTTGTTTTCCAGCCGGTCTTGCTAATTTTATTTTTTGTGCATAATCCATTTCTAAAGCGGGCTAATTGAATTTTCATGAGATTACAGCTCCCTTCCCAAGTGTGTTTAACTCAGTGATACCCCGTTCTCTATGTACTGTTTGCAAATGTGCCTTGTGCCATCACTCATTTCTTATTAATGCCTATTAAGATGGTAATCACAAGCCTCATTATCTGTGTAAAAAAACAGAGCTGGGCTCCGAAGTGATTCACTGGAGTCTAACGGTAAACAACAGACCACAGTTTGAACCAATATTTGACCAATCAAAGTTGTTTGACTCACGCTGAATGATAAACGGGTTAAAAATGTTAGAAAGAAATTTCCATAATAGCTTCCTAAAAAAAAAAATATGTCAAGGTCTTTTGAAAGGCAGTCATGGCATTTAATGTTTAATTCATGTGGAATGTTTATTGTGAATGGTTAACTAGAAACTCAGCAGCTATTACAGTTAAAATGGTATAACTTCTGTATTTTTATTGATGTTACTCTATAATGTTTGTGACACAAATAATGAGTGCTACTTACCTTTTCTGGCCAGCCTTCTGTGTCATTTTTAGTATTAATGAAGTAAAATGTGAAGTGCGTTCAAATCGCTGGACCTTCACTGACTTTTGGTCCATTTTGGTGTTGGGATTTATAGAAAGCATGAGCGTGATACTGTCACGGACCCGGCTCTGGAGGACTCGGGGGTCCGTGAGCAGTTTTGGTTGTTGTTGTTGTTGTTGGGTGATGTGTGTGTGTTTTTCTGCACAATGCTGTGTTAGTCTGTGTTCCACTCGTATGTATAGGCAGGGTGTGGGTGTGTATGTGTGTATGTCTGCGGGTGTGGCTGGAGGATGGAGCACAGCCACCTGCAGGCCTGGTGGGTGTGGCCCTGCGAGAGGACTGGCCACACCTGAAGTTCCTGCCTGTTGGTGATCAGGGCTCATCGGGGGAGCTACTCAGGAGAGTGTTGGAGTGCGGAAACACAACAGCGGGGGAGCACGAGCACGAGCACAGACGTCGGAGGGAAGCACGCACACGGGGTTCAAGGGAGCAACGGGGAGTTATTGTGTTTACAGCTTTTCACTGTAAATAAAGAGCACTGTTTGCATCGCAGAGTCTGCGTTTTGGGTCCTCCTTTCCCCACATCCCCACTGTCTGCCAGCCAGACCGTGACAGATACACTCAATATAGTGAAGTGGGAACAGGACACATGCACAGTTCTTAGGCTATCTATCTCCTACATGTCAGTAATATGCAGTAATATGATAGCCAGTGCCGGTCCTAGCCTGTTTGGTGCCCTGGACGAGCACTCCCTCTGGGAGTTTCTGATTCTGATTCTGATTGTTTGTTTAAAAAAAAAAAGCAGTTGACTAGCCCTTCAAAGTCTAAATAAACACAACAATCAATGCCTCATCAGGCAAAGTTTAATAAAATTTGATATTGCTGATATTTCCTCAGTGTTTTTATTTTCTTTTAGTTTTTCAAGTTTTCAATTTTGATCTTGTTCAAAAGATTTCTTCATTTTATTTGAGTTAATTAAATTGGGGGTTTTTTCACACCCAGTTTTAACTTTTTGATTAGTTTTAGTTTGCTATAATAGCCTTGCTTTGGGCACTATAAAATATCTCTACCAGACCTCTCAGGCACTCTTCTCTGCTTCTCTCCTCCCTCAAGCTCGCTGACTGACAGATGGGGATTATTTTTCTATTTTCTTTCTGTGTACACACGCTCACATACACTTACCATGCACTCACACACTGCATACCTACTGACTTGCAGACAGTTGTACATGTTATTGATTTGTTTCTTTACATTATTTGATTAAAATCCTCAGACTGTGTGGTATTCCTTTGTCACATTTTTTGTTCTAGATTTATTAGCTACAAATACAACATGATCACTTCAGCTTTATTTTTGGTGGTAGAGCAACACAAACACATCAGAGACCTGTACTATGAAATGGGATCAGAGTTAAGCCTGAGTTTTCAGTAGTACAAAAGTAGATCAATTTGTACACAGTACCTATTTGCTGACCTTATATCCAGTTTACACATAGACTGTATTTGAATGGTCTTATTTTTCTTTACTCTCCGATTGAAAAGCACCACTGATCCTGCAGCTGAGAGCAGCACCTAAAACTGTCTCTTAAAGATTAATTTAATGAAAATCATCATCATCTATTAGATTCTCCTGATATTTGTCAGTCCTTCTTTCTTTAAATAGGATAAACTTTATTAAAAGAACAGCTCTGTTTAGGTCTTTTTGACCAAATGGCTTAAAGAACACACTTTTAATACGATATGACCGCTCTACAGCACTTTCCCTCCCACACACATGCACACACACTCTTATTTCTATTTCCACTGAATTATCTGCAGCAGCGGCGCTGCACTATTTTTTCAAGATTTATTAGCTACTAGCGAACTATTATTAGCTTAAAGTGCCTTGAGGCAACTGTTGTTGTGATTTGGCGCTATATAAAACCCCTCTAAGCCCCTCTGTTGCCAAGAGATTTATCTATAATTGTGATTGGTGATTGAAAGATACCATGGGTATGTTGAACTCATGGTGCATGCAAATTAAATGCAAACAACGACATCGCCTGTTATGGTGTAAGTGTTACTAAGATTTGTGTTAGATTTGTATTGTTTATTGTCATTTATGCTTAGAAATATCTACTCATATATGCTTAGTGTTTTATAACCAATGTCATGTTAGTAGAGGTTTGATCCCTAGTAGTCTGTGGAGACTGTGTGCCTCCCAGAGCACTCTGGCATGCACACACAACTTAAGGTCAGGAGAGAGGTTATATCTGCTCTTACTGATTTATGGTATAGAAGGACACCTACTCTGTATCTGGTTAAGTATAAGAGCCTTTTGTTTAGATGGACTGCTAGACTCCTGGCACCAGCTTTGGGGAGTGTTCACGGGGTCACATCTTGATCCCACATGTATACCTATATGAAACGTCATATGTTAATGAACCTATGCATATTCATGTAACCACAATAAAAGGAATGCTATGGGGAACCTGGCTGAGAGTCTGACGGAGGTCAAGTGGGTGGAACGACACTTGGCTCCAGGCAGGCCTCCCTCATGCATGAGTAACACAAAGAACTTTGCCTACTTGTGTCTTGCTTTTGCTGTGTAGTAAATTGTCTTGAACGTTCCAGTGAATAGGTTTATGCTATGAACCTATCAATTTACATGTTGATTACACAATTGGTCTGTATTAGCCCTGTGATGGACTGGTAACCTGTCAGTGTGTACCCTGTGTACCACACCACCATATTTCACTGAAGAAAGAGGTACCTTGGTTGATGCACTATTGCAAAAGGAAAAGCGTTATGTGAAGATTTGCACTAGTTGTAGAGAAGTATCTACAACCAATTTCATGGGAATTTTACTTCAGTATGTGCCAAAGTGGTCATAGATGGAGCCATAGCATTTATGTGCCTAAAAACCCATACAAACACAAAGCATCTTGTCAAGAAAAAGGTTTTACAGCTGTGTTTTACATTAAGGTCTGCCACATGCACCAAAAAAAAAACACCAAGGGAAATTTAGTTTTGCAGGTTCTTGAGATGCTTTTTAAAGCAGTTTCAGAAAAGTTCTGAGCACAAAATGCAATGTTCCAATTGAAAATACATTATAAATAGCTTTGGAGTTTCCCTTTAATGGCTTTATGAAGACGAATGTGCCAATGAAGTCGTCTCTGGTATCATAAAGCGGTCAGGCCTCTTATAGAAAAGCAGTTGGAGTGAAATAGATCCAGCAGCCAGAGTCATGGAAGAGAAAATGAAACGTATTGAACTGAACTCGGGAACTTCGGTCAGCTCTCCTGCTGAACTCCCGTCTTGCATTATTTTTTTTCACACATGATCAGTTTACAATAATGTAAGTAATGTAATTGCTCCTCTCCGGGCTACGATGTCTATCGCAGTGTTCAATTCTCCCCCACAGCAGTGAGACAGGAGACGACATTTGCATTTCCTGCAGTATGGATTAGTAAATGAGCAGGGCCCGGTGGCTTAAAAGCTCAGCATTTTCCAATACATCAAGCCAAAGCTATTTAATTACTGAGACCACAATTATCTTTGGCTTCTATATGTTTCCTCCTTTGTTTTAAATAAAGGCTGCCGCCTTGGGCTCCGTGCACAGCAGCAGCAGCATTAAGAGCAGGTTAGTTACAGTTGAACTTTATGTAGAGATTTTTCTTGTCTCTTGTAGTGAACTTACAGTAAGGAAATGTATTTTATAATAAACTTGGAAGTTGTGTGTCTGTACAACTTGAACTCTGCTCTTCTTAGTGAGCGCACCAACTAGCACAAGCTGAAATTGACATGGAAGACCCCTGACTCTTTCTCAAGTGCTACAATCAAGCTCACCTTTATGCCTTTAAATAAAAGTTGTCTCTTGGATGGATTGCCTTCACATTTGATACTGACATTCACTCTGGATGATTTGTAATCGGCATCATCAGGTGAACGTTTTAATGTGTTCAATACTTTGCTTCATGACTGAATTCCAGAAGAACAAATGACATTTTCATCAGCCTGTATTTGGTTTTGAATTTTATGTAGTTAGTTAGAAAAATCTGGCATGCAGACTACTGGTGTTTAAAAAAAATGGCATGATTGTTACATGGCACATATCTGGACGCACAAACATTGAATCCTCTTCGATAGGACCAAAAGATAAGATTAGTGATAGGTGGGAAATTACTAAGTTACCTAAATATAATGAAATATAGGGTTCCACAATTAGTCAAAGTTTAACCTTGATCATAAAATTTTGGCTTCTTACTAAGAAAACACAAAAGAGTGAAAAATGCACCAACAGAACATAAAACAAAAGCAAATCATGCTCCCTAAATCACCACGTAACTACATGCCTGCCTCTACCAATCACTGCTTTTCCCTTAACAGTGCAGCTTTAAGTTTTTTTGGACTACTACAACAGATGTAATGTCAACCAAGAAAATCAGACAGTGCTCTATATTTGTATATCCAGCCACAAAGCAAGGCAGCTAGCTTATTCAACCACCTGAAAACACACCACAAACTGCAGTATAACTAATGCATGAAGGCCAACCCTCAAGAATATGAGCCCTGCTCTTAGAGCAACTGTGACCATATGATTTCCTCTGGGATTACAGTATTCTCACTCTGACTCTGAAATCATTCACACAATCACATTCCACTGTGAATAAGAACATTGTTTGGAAAACGGCTAAATAAATGGACAAAAGGTATGATATCCTCTTGTGCAATTATTTTTCCAAAGTGGAAAAAAAGTGCTGTATGGAAACCATTTCAGGGGATTTAACAGCTGCTGATTAGTTTGCTAAAAGTAGTCTTCACATCCAATGTGCAGGTACAATTAATGAAGTGACTCAATTTATATATAGCTTTGAGGAAATGCACTCAGGTGTATCAACATTTTTCTGTAAACTGTTTTAATTCAAAGCAAGAACAGTTTAAATGTGAATGCAATGATCTGTTGATTGACCTGTAATAATTTATCCTGCAGCTCTAATTAAACACACTGTTATTTTATGGAAAATGTATAATCTGTGCATATACTCTCCACCAGTCTCTTTATTAGTTGACATCCTGATGCACGATTTTAAAGCCATTCAAATCAAAGCACTGAGAAGCCTGTTCCCCAGTTATCCATTTGTTCTTTTTGAGGCACTCCTTCTTCAGCTTCCAGTTTAACTTCAACTGTTTAACAGATATCTGGCAAGCTACCCAGTCCCTTATGCAGCAAAACTATAAAGTTTCCACCACCGTACATTACACTTGGTATACGGTACTTCTGAAACCTCTTTCCAATATGGAAATCTCATTCCTGATGATCTGCACATTTGATTTTGCAAACCTTTCCATTTAACTGGGCTTGTAACCAGCACTGAGAGTCCACGAGCATTTCTGGCAGACCTCTGCAAATCATATTTGTTGATCTGATTCTAGATGCATGCATTTTCTAATATAAATGCAGGAATGATCTGTAGATCCTATGATAAATGTGTATCTTTTTGCTCTCCGGCTGCATTCGCTGGCAGTCAGTTGTGGAAATGTTTTTTTTTTTGTTGTTTTTTTTAAATGTATTGATGATGATTGAGATGATTTGCAAGTCACTCTAAGGAAAAATATAAAAACACTTTTGGGAAGAGTTTATATCTTTCCAAAAGTTATTTATGAATCCTAAAAAGCAGCTTTAGTACTGCCTAACATTTCTCTTTTACAATATTGCTTGGTAGAGACTGAGGTGTACACTTACTCTTTAAATAAACATTAATTTATGAAATGAATAACCCATTTTTTAGAACGTTCAGTATGCCATTAAAGAGTATGTATCACCTACAATTATTAATCCAGGCGTATTTGTTTGGCTACAAAAACTTTGGTGTAGAGCTGAAGATGCTCTCTTAAATTAGATTGTGTCTGTTGCGCTGAAAACACTAAACAGCATGGCTTTTCCATTTGTCATATCTCCACAGTGTTTTACTGATAATCTGAAGGAATTGCTGAACAATAAACACCCCCAACGTTGAAACGATGGGTAAAACAAGCTTGCATTGATCAACCAATGTGATAATCCCTGCAGAACACATATTTGGATGTCATTTAGTTTTGTTTTGTTTTTTTGTATCGTATCGTAAAAGAGCTCTCTGTTGACAACAGATTATGATATGTTAATGCCATAAACAATATTTCAGCACAGAGAACTGTGAAATTGCTTCATCCATCCAGGAAACAGTATTCACTCTTTTATTTATTGTTTTCTTGTCACCTAAGATCGGTATCAGTTTCTGGAATTTTAGTCAAGGCTTGTAGATAAATTTAAACCTTCCTGAACATTTCAAATGTTTTCTCTTCATGTAAATTCATCTCTCTTCAAGCTGCACTGACGAAACCCCAAACTGCTGCTGCTCTGTGAAGTACGACTGTTATCCGTTAATTCGTTCAGTGCCATGCTGAGAGTGCTCTTACCATAAGATTATTGTTCTTTTATATTGTTTCAAAAAAAAACATCCTTGATTTTCTTGCTGTATCTGTTTTTCGAGACCAAAGAAACTTCACTGTTGGACAAATTTGATTTGCATAAGCTTCTGTTTCCTGCTGTCCTGCTGTTTAGATTTTTGCTTCTAACTACAGCCTGGGAGTCTCAAACAACCCAACAGCACCAAGTGGATCACTAAAGAAATATTTATGAAAGATATTACAATACTGTTCATGGAGTGGGGGCTAACAGTGTAGTAAATAGTTGCCCAATAATAACAAGCTAACTAATTAAGATCCACATTGTGTTTTGGTGCTGGGAAACCTAAAAAACTCACGCTGATTTTTCATTGAGTTAAAGGTGCTAGAAAAAATGCTTTATGTATACTGTAAAAACCTAATAGAAAAGTGCTGTATACTCTACACGAAGTCCATTTATCATTTACATTACTACCATGTTGTGATGGACCAATGGATCTATCTCTCTTCTGGACTAGAACCCCTAGTTCGACGTACAAGTACCGAGAAATATGATGACGCAGAGTTAAGAAACCTACAATTTATAATAACTGCATCTACATCTCCTACTCTGAAACATCATGACTGCTGCTGCATAATATCAAATGGCACCAACCCACAGAAACATGGGCTGTTCTAGTGCCAGTCCATGATGATGATTTCTTGGTTCAGCATTGGTTGCTATTCAGCCTCAATCTGACACAGTTCACTGGTCTTAACAATTTAGCCCTTGTCAGAGTTGCTCAGGTTTTTATGCCTGTCCATTTCTCCCACTTTCAAATTACTGACATGGAGAAATGACTATTCACTTACAGTCTAATATATAGCAATCCCTTTCCTGCATGAATGTTGTTTACTTCATTGGATAGTGTTCACAATTCCTTAGTACTTTGTTGATCAGCATTGTATCTATATTACAAGGTCTCAGAATTTTTGAATATGATTTGTGGGCTTATTTGATTACACTACATAAAAGAAGGCAGCTGTTAAAGCTATGGCAGAATGAAAACATTTGCCCTTAAAGATTTACAACTCAATTTTTTTTTTAAATTCAATTTTATTTATATAGCACGAAATCAAAAGAACAGTTGCCTCAAGGTGCTTTTAATTGTAAGATACCCTACAAAAACTACAGAGAAAGATAAGATGGGTCGTGATTATTCAAGAATTTGTATGTGAGAAGCAGGATTTTAAATTTAATTCTGGATTTGACAGGGGCCCAATGAAGGGAAGCAAGTTTAGGAGAAATGTGCTCAGTCACTACTATTGCTGCAGCATTTTGGATCAACCAATAGATTTTCAGGGAGTTTTTAGGACATCCTGATATTAAAATGAAATGCAGTAGTCTAGCCTAGAAGTAATAAATGCATGAATTAGTTTTTTCAGCGTCACTCTGACACAGAATATTTCTAATTTTAGAGATATTGCACAAATGGAAGAAAGCAGTCCTACATATTTGTTTAGTATGTGCATTGAAGGACATATCCTGGTCAAAAATGACTCCAAGATTCCTCACAGTGTTACTGGAGGCTAATGTAGTGCCATCCAAAGTATCTGGCTAGATACCGCATTTCTAAGACTTTTAGGGCAGAGCACAATAACCTCAGTTTTATCTGAATTTAGAAGCAGAAAATTTGAGGTCAACCAGGTCTTTAACACAAGAAAAAGCTTACAAGAAGCCTGGAGTTGCAGTTGCACAAACACCGAGTGGGGTAAAAGCAGAGCCAGCATGACATTTTTTCTGAGTTAAAATGATGTGACTGCCTTGTTAAAACACCATTTCTTATTTTGTAGCCATGAGGGGATTTTTTGTCCCAGACTATGTCATGCTAAGCTTTTTCCACTTTAGTGCAGCACATTTTTTTCTAATTAGAAAATTGCCCACTAAAAGCCAATTGGTGTAAAGTTAAACTAAGATTTTATTTGTTGCAGTATTGTTCACAACTTAATTGTAGAACTTTAGTGAAGTGGCTGAAAATTTGCTCCCTCAGCTAAGCTTTAGATTTGGATGCTACAGTACAATACACAGTTGTCTAAAGATTAGAGGTTAACATGTTGACAAAAGATTTACTTTATAGCCCGTCAAGGAGATTAAGATCCCCTGGCTCATCTGCATCCCAGAGCAGAACAAACGGTTTAACATCCATCCTTTTTATGATGGTGTTACATTCTCTAATATGTACAATTGCAGCATGGTCATAGGCTGGTGTGTCGGTTGTTAGTGACAACATAGAAAAAAGCTATTTTGGTGGGGGCAATATATTTTATTCATATTCTGTATTAGTGGTAGCTAGACTAGCTCAAAATATTAATGGTAGCTGATTTTTAATTAAAAAAAACAATATGTAAGACTAGGGTGGCACTAAGAGAATTTTTTTTATGGTGGTACATACCACCCCATGCTACCACAGTAGATCTGCCCCTGAATGAAGTAATTGTAATGCTTGAAATTTGCCAGGTTTTGTATGTGTTGAGGAAAGAGGAAGTGCAGTAGAGCACTGTTCAGATTGATTGTGAGACCCAGAAAAGTACTGTATATATTAAGAGTAGGAAAGTGTGAGTGTCAGGCAGTGTGTTCCAGGCACACCCCTTTGAATCCAGTACTTGGCCCCTTTAAACAGAGAGCCGGGGCAGACTTCCTGTACTAGGGGTAAATGGTCGATCCACAAGTCACGTGTTATCAGTTTATAGTATGTAGTATGCTTATGTGTTAAGAGGGAATAAAAAGATTAAGTCCATGGTTCATACACCAACAAAGATGCAGAACCAGCTGGTAGAAAACTGCCATGGTAAATGGCCTGCATTTGTATAGCGCTTTTCTGGTCCATAGGACCCCAAAGCGCTTTACACTACATTCAGTCATTCACCCATTCACACACACTGGCGATGGCAAGCTACATTGTAGCCACAGCTGCCCTGGGGCGCACTGACAGAGGCGAGGCTGCTGGACACAGGCGCCACCGGGCCCTCTAACCAACACCAGTAGGCAAATATGGGGTTAGTATCTTGCCCAAGGATATTTGACATGCAGCCAGGAGGCAGCCTGGGATCGAACCACCGACCTTCTGATTAGTGGCTGACCTGCTCTGCCACCTGAGCTACAGCCACCTGCCATAGTGGGCAGGCCCCAGCTTTCTTGTCTCTTTTTTTCCTGCGTATTTCGTTTCCCTCTGTCCTGATCTCTGTGTGTCTCTTTCTTTCCTCATATACAGCTGAAGTTGATTCAGAAGTGACCTGCCCCTTGCCTGGAAACAGTGTTTTTCCTGCTGATTCAGCCATCACTCCTGTTCATCATTACTACTGTGCACTGTCACCTCCATACACAGGCCGGTTGTTAACACTGGTGTGCTCCTACTCCAGCTGGTGAAATGGTAAACCGTTAGTACAAAAAAACAAAAAAAAACCTCAACTTAAACTGAAGGAAACACTTACCTGGAATGACTCTCATCACATCTTAACTTTCATCCTTGGCTCTCTGCTTCAACTACAAATTGACAATTCAGCCCACCAGTTCCACTCACTTACCTGCCCACTCTCTCCAAGTGTGGAACTACTTGGACCTTCTTTAGCTTTCTCACAAATTACACATCAAACCATCTTTCCCATCATATTAAGATATTCACTATGAGGAAGATGCCCATGCTGTGGCAACCCCCGTGACAAGAAGGCAGCTTCAGTACTTGAAAGTTGCTTTACTAGTAACCTGTAGTTTTCTCACCAGATTGCTGGTGGAAACCGTGGCCCGGCTGTTGGAATTCATTCCAACGGTAAGTTGCTTAACTTTGAATAACCTTTTGCTACAATTGAGAGTTTTGTACATGTCTTATTCTATGGGTACTACATTTCAATTCGCCCATTCTAGCATTGCTGGCATTTTATACGTTAAATGTAAAGGGATAGGCAAAATCCATGATTTGATGCTTTATGTTCTTTGGAGGTGTGATGGGGAAACTGCACAATCCAGACGAATGGAACACCATGAGACCGGACAGTGTGCGCACCGCGGATGACGTCAGTGCGCACACTGTGTCTGAGGAGGATGTGCGGAAGTGCTTCAGGAAGGTGAACGCACGCAAAGCTACTGGTCCGGACGGGATTCCCGGCTGCGTCCTCAGGTCATGCGCGGCTCAGCTGGCTGGAGTGTTCACGCACATCTTCAACCTTTCCCTCTCTCTGTCTGTAGTCCCAGCCTGCTTCAAAATGGCCACCATCGTCCCTGTACCCAAATCCTCCACCATCTCCTCATTGAACGACTGGCGACCTGTAGCCCTGACCCCCATCGTAAGCAAATGCTTCGAGAAGCTGGTCAGGGACTTCATCTGCTCTGCACTACCCGACTCACTGGACCCTCTACAGTTTGCATACCGCCACAACAGGTCCACTGATGATGCCATAGCCCTGACACTACACACTGCCCTGTCACACCTGGAGAAGAGAGACACGTATGTGAGTATGCTGTTTGTAGATTACAGCTCAGCATTCAATACCATCGTTCCCTCGAAGCTGGACAGGAAACTGCAGGATCTAGGACTGAGCAGCTCCCTCTGCAGCTGGATCCTTAGCTTCCTGTCTGACAGACGCCAGGTGGTCAGACTGGGCAGCATCACCTCATCCCCCATCACACTGAACACTGGTGCTCCACAGGGGTGTGTACTGAGCCCTCTCCTGTACTCACTCTACACCTACGACTGCACAGCCACTAACAGCTCCAACATCATTGTGAAGTTTGCGGACGACACTACAGTGGTGGGTCTTATCACCAACGGTGATGAGACGGCTTACAGGGAGGAGGTCAGCGCCCTGACCCACTGGTGTCAAGACAACCATCTCACCCTCAACGTCGCAAAGACAAAGGAGTTGATAGTGGACTTCCGGAGGTGCAGAGAAGTACACACCCCCATCACCATCAACGGCGCTGCTGTGGAGAGAGTGAGCAGCTTCCGGTTCCTTGGAGTACACCTGGCTGAGGATCTTACGTGGTCAGTACACACAAACAAAACAGTGAAGAAGGCGCAGCAGCGCCTCTTCTTTCTCAGGAGACTGAAAAGATTCGGCATGAGCCCCCGCATCCTCAGGACCTTCTATCACTGTGCCATTGAGAGCATCCTCACTGGATGCATCACCACCTGGTATGGCAACAGCACCGCCTACAACTGCAAAGCTCTCCAGCGAGTAGTGCGGTGCTCTGAACGGATAATTGGAGGTGAGCTTCCCTCCCTCCAAGACATCTACAGGAAGCGGTGCCTGAGGAAAGCGGGGAGGATCATCAAGGACTCCAGTCACCCCAGCCATAAACTGTTCAGACTGCTTCCATCAGGAAGGAGGTTCTGCAGCATCCGGTCCCGTACCAGCAGACTGAGAGACAGCTTTTTCCATCAGGCCATCAGACTGCTGAACACGTCATAGACACCTCAGCTTCACTACTGGAACTTCAACATTATGCACTCCATACTGTATATAAATGCCACTTGTTTTGCACATATTCAACTCTGTATATTTTATATATTTTATTATTATTATTATTATTATTTTTTTTTTTTTTTTACTATTTAATTTGTAAAAATGTGTATACACACACACACACACACACGTAGGAAAATATTTAGTATACACATCCAGAAATGCATACACTATTATATATTGTACATATATTTATTAGTTTCAGGTTGGCCATTCTTGTATTTTGCTCGTTTGTGTTGTTGTGTTTGCACATCTCTGTTGCTTGTGGGGCTCGCACACAAGAATTTCACTCGCATGTGCTGTGCCAGTGTGCCTGCACATGTGATGTGACAATAAAAGTGATTTGATTTGATTTGATTTGATTTGGATGGTTCACTCACTGTCTTCTTAATCTAGGTCACACTTTCTACTGCATTTTCTTTGGGGTGTTGTCTCCAGTGTTTATCTAAGGGGTTAACTAACAAGGAAAACGCTGAAAAAACATATGGCAAATGCTGATGATGTAAGGTGGGACATAAACTACGGCCTCGAGTGACAATTAACTTAGAGCACACAGTGTATTTCGTATTGTAACCATCTTGAAAGGTATCTAAACAAATGATAAATCCTTTTCTATGTGTTTTCCCTGCATCTTCAGCCTAAAATGGTTTCTTTATTTTTTTACCTGTACATGTGGCTATGTTTCCTAACAAGAGGGTTTTATTTACCTCCAGGCACCCATGGAGAAAATTACTAAAAGTAATTAAAAAACGTCCACAACACAGCAACACAAACACTCCAATAAGACAAGGCTATATTATCCATTGTAAAATGTATTATTAACTAACAAGAAGTTGATGATAAATTAATTATCCAGTTAGATTGTGTATACTCTAATAGTGCATAATTAACCCCGTCTCCTTGAGGAGTTTTTGCAATAAATAATATATTAAATAGTGACACTGTTAATCAGCAAGTCAAAACCTGAGAACATAGTATTGAAATGTGTTACTGTGTATTACCCTTTTGTTTAAATTTCCATTCTTACAGTGTAACTGACATGTTTATTGGTGTATTCAGGCACTTTGTTGGGGTTAAGGAAAGGTCGCTGTTCTCCATTTGCTTATTAATTCAAGGTTACATATAAATCAGCAGCTTGTAGAGGTGGAAGATTCAAGTATAAGACTACCTAGGAGTACATACACGTTTCCTGTTTTCATGTCATAAGATGAAGATTGTGCAAGCATATTAAACAAGAAAAATAATATTACAACTCATTATTATTTTCTCCAAAGATAACTAAGTTCAGCGTAGGGCATGAGTGATTTCCATCACGATATGTCACGGTCCTTCCATCCTCTTAGTTCGGACCTGCCTTCTCTCTGTTCTTTCTTTTTTGTCTGCAGTTGTGGTATTAACTCTGCTTGACTCATCTACCAGTATATAACCCGGGTTCGCCTGTCAATTCCTTGCAGGACTGTTAAACTGTTAAGTGTGTTAGAGTAATTTAGGCCTCCTAGTATGATACCTTGTTTGCTTGCTGACCTGTTGACCCATCCTCTGTATTAGCCTGACCTGACCTCCTCCATCAACTTTTGTAATACATGAAAAGATGCAAATTCTTGCCTGTTGTGAATTCAAAAGCAATAATTAAAGTGTTTTCCAGCACATCCAGCTTTTGCACTCACTGTAAAAGTGTAAAAGTCACTTTAAAATCTTTAAAAGAAAACATTCACAAAACATTTGGGTGCTAATGATAGAAACAAGAAGGTTTTTTTTGTCATGAGTCAGTGAGGTTTTATTTACATGACAGCATCTGCAACTTCCACACCTTCATTCTGGCTTGCATTTCCTAGACAAACTCAGCCCAGACTGCTCCTAATATAGCTTCAAACTTTACTCATAAGCACTGCTGGGAGATCCATTGTCTGCAGTCTGGGAAGAATAAAGTGTGTGAAATGGATCAAAGTCTCTTTTTTTTTTTGCATGGGTAAAAATATACTGTTATCTGAGTTCTCTGTTGCAGTCTTTGACCTGTGGGATATTTACACTTCAAACACATCTATTTTCCAACAGCCGTTATTCCTGGTGGGGGTAGGTCTTCTGAGCACCCGCTAGACCCTTAAGGAAAATAAGGCAGATCTGTTCGGATCATCATTCCTCTCTCTAGATGCCTGTTCTGCCAAATAGCCTATCTAAGGTTGGTATTCACATGGTACTTAGAAAAGGTAATTACAGCAGCTGGCAGGCCTTTTAGTTACTGTAATCTAACCAAACACATTTAGCTGCTCACTCAGGGAAAAGTTGAGATTATCCACATTATCTCAACCATGCCTTACAGGTGAGATATTATTTCTACAGGAATCCTATTCAGACAGAACTCTTTGCAGTGCCTGAAATGTCAGTCCAGCTTATATAAGTAACAGAGAGATGATAGTATTAGCAGTTGACTGCCCATCTTGGATGCCATTATTGTTCTCAGAGGAGCCATTACTGGATGCAGGGAGAAACAGCAACAGAGGGAAAGACTGCCATTACTCACCTTGTGCAGCAGTAAGTGAAGACCATCAATTACACTGACACAGGTTCAGTTGTCTCAGTGTAATTCAAATAGCTGGGTAACAGGGACGAAATGTTTGCCTATTTGAGACTATTAATGGAAATGAGCTTCAACTTAAAGGGTAAAAAAGAAAAAGCACATCCTCCTAAAATCCCTGTTTTCCTTTTCTCAACTAGACATATTCTTGTGCTACTAAGGCTTTTTGAGCATTATTCATGCTCTAAGCAGTTAGTTCAGTTCACTGGGGACAGTAGCCTAGAAATGTGAAGCAAAAGTGCTTGTGAAGAGAAGTTTAGCAGTCTAAATCCCAAATTGGCTGTTTAATTTGAATAAGAACCACTGTGACTGCCCCTTAAATGCACTGTAAAACTCATTTTTAGATATTAATTCAGCAAATATGAATGTGTGTCAAACTCTACAAAAAAGTTAAACTTGGAATAGTTTGGTAGCTTTACTGTAAGTTAACTGTGGGTGGTTGCTGCCAATGGAGCAATACATTTGTATCAAATTAAAATACATTGCAATAGTCTAAAAGTATGTCGAGAAATTAAATAACAATATCTATCTATCTATCTATCTATCTATCTATTTTTTTCTCTCTCTTATAATCTTTACATCACCTTAACTTTTTATTTGGCCTCATCTTTTGGCTTTTGTTTCAAATCATGTTTTTGCCTGACTTTTTAAACTGTTTTAAATGGATCGTCTTAAGCACACAGAACACGTGTGTTCCCAGCAAGTAACAAATCATAAACCATAACATTTATTACTTGATATTTATTGCCAAAGTATTGATCAAAGTGATTCAATTTGCTTGTACTCTACATTGTGCGACTTGTGACGTAATTGGTCACCATGAATCAAAACCTCTCCTGGGTACTGTCCAGCCTGATAACCTTTTTGAATTTTATATGCAGTACAAGCCACAGAACAAGTCCCCAGCAATAACCCACTACGTGTCAACCAAACTAATGAGCGAAGTGCAAAGAGAGATAAGACTGACCATTACAAGGAGACTGCACATAAGCTTGTTTCAAATGTAAACAATGCCATCCTGAGTAGCCAAGCTACTATAGAAATTTGAATTTAAAATGTGATTTGCTTGCCTTGACAAGCTGGTTTCACACTATGATGAAATATTAGGGACACATTAACCTTCCTCTTGTGTTGAGTTTGACTTGTTTTTAGGTTTTAAAAGCATAAAAGTGCCTTTTAAATTTGTTTATTGCATCAAGGCTTTTTAACTTTGTCAGAAATCTCTATTTAAACAAACCAAAACAAAAAAAAATAGCATTTCCCTAAATTATAAAAGTATGACCTTTGTGTTGTTGGGATCGGTTTCGACCCAGTTTTTCTTACTCTCCACCTTGGCTCTCTAATTCCTCTCTCTCTGTGTCTTGTGTGGGGGGGTGTGTGATAACTGCACCATACCCTTCAGAGGTGGGAACCTGTTGGTGGCCACCCTCCAGCCTGGCACACCTGCGGTTATCAACTCACCTGCTCCTCATCTTGTGATCAGTCAACTCCCTTCAAATACTGAGGACTTTCCTTCAGTCTGACATTCACATCACTGCAAATAAATTCACAAAACTGCATTCTACTCTGAGTTTTTAGTCCTTCATGCTCTCTGAGCCATAAATGAACTCATCTGACTCAACTCTGTTTTCCTTGATGGTGAGACATGAAGCTCTGCTGCTCGATGTATCAACAAAACAGGACACATTAACCCAGCTATATGCTTCGCTTCAGTGCTCTGCAATGGATGACCAATCATGTGGCCCTCAGTTTGGAAAGAGTTTTGCTCCCCGCTGGCAGCCCAGGTTAGTCCTTGTTCTGGGTTGCACAGACTAACGGCCAGGCGGAGAGGACAATCCAGGAGCTGTAGGCCTCTCTTGGGTGCATGGTGTCCATGAATCTATCCACCTGGAGCTCCCAGCTAGCATGGGTAGAGCATATCCTTAACTCCCAGTCATTTTGAGATTAAAATAGAAATTTCAAGATGAAACTCTAAATAGTATTTTGATTAAAAATGTCAAAATGTTGAGATTACAGTTGTTGCTTCAAGTCAAACAACTACCATGGCTCTTATACTCACTACAAAATGACTTGACTTATTGAAACAAAGTGATGATCTGTCTTATTGTGTCTTGTGATAAAACATACATCGTCTTTCTTGCACTAGGCCCTAGGGTATAAACATTGGTATCCTTCCATCTGTCCATTGCCAGTGATTTCACTTTGTACAAATCCAACTCTTCCAAGTTTTTGTTTTCTTTCTTAGACTTTTTTCTCAAAATCATATTTCAACTTTTTGTCAAAATTGTATTTAGATTTTATTCCTAAAATGCTTTTTTGACTTTAAAGTCATTCAAAATTTCAAATTTATTCTCAAAATGATCAATATTTTAATGATCAATGATCAATACTATGTTTTACTCGCATATAGCTTATTCATGTAGTTTTGGAGGTCTGTAAGCCTCCAGGTCTTTTCTCTATGTAACACCAAAGGTAGTATTTGTTACTTTATTGGACAGAGCTACAATAGTGCAGAGATTAGACCCACCAGATCCCTGTCTAGTGTTCAGTAGCCTTCAGCAGGTTCTTTCAGTAACACACCCCAGGACAAATTGGGCATGGAGGAGTCATGTTTCTTGCTATAAAATATAAAATAATTCTCTAGTAGTAAGTACAAAAGGTTGGCTTTGGGTAGATTTTATTTATTTATTTATTTTGTCAGGGGAGCACCCTTGAGAATTTACGCAAAAGCTTTCATCCATGTACGGAGGCACCAAGTGAGTATCAGGAGAGGTGATAGGAAAATGAGAACTAAAGGAAGGGGGATCTCAAAGTTTTATTTTGGAATAAGGTGCAGTCCAAATTCAGGAGGTCATTCTTTTTTTAATCAAACGATGGTGTTCATCTGCTATCTATAGCGCTTGGTGTTTTCATTTATCTGTGTGTCTGTGTGGGAGGTGACTCTTTGATACTGAATAGATCTGAAGCAAGGCTCTCGTAATGCCAAGCCTCCATCGTCCGCAGAGCAGAAGACCCTTGACATTATCACATCAGTCACATTAAAGTCATCATCATCAGAACGAAATGTCAAATTGGAAAAAGCAACAATCCCTGTAAAAATGTGTAACCTTTATGCTGTGCGTACTCTGTGTTCTCTCCGAGTCCCCGCTGAGCCTTTTCCTCTGCAGTCCTTCGGTCACACAAGCACAGTATTGCAAATTTTCCTGACATTTATGAAAGGCGATTAGGTGGGATTTTTGCCATCCGTGCCAAACATACCTCTAAATCACATTACCCATGACAGCAAACAAGCCTCAATGTTAAACCTGAAGATCAGCATTCGAAAAGAACACTAATGTCTTTTGATGTCCACATCTCACCTGGTTAATTTTATTCTTTTCAGAAAGTAGAATATCAGTCCTTGTTTCTAAAGTTGCCCACAGTAAACAAATCAGATTGCTCTGAGATTCACACTCTTGCCTCCTTTTAATCAGAGAGACACAACATCAAAGACCACAAGTACTGATGTCCACAGTTTAAGTAAGACTTGAAAAGGATCCATAAAGTTCAAAGGCAGTGTTATGAATGTTTTTCTTTCCCCCCACTGAAAGCTGTATTTTTGTGGAAACCCAACTTTACTATGCTATAGCTGGTATTCCTTTATTTAGACTGAGCCTGCCACTGTTAAACAGAGTAAGGTGTATTTTTGTGCAAATTTAAACCAAATCAAAAGAAATCAAGCTGAATTGCTGCAGAAGCATAGTTCATTTAGAACAAGGGTAGGGCAGCTCAGAGTATCCACAAATAGGATCCCTAATGACAGATGAAGAGATGACTAAATGGATAAATAAAGAAAGAAAAAAATAAGTAATTAATGTAGGTAATGAAAACGGCCCATGTTTTGTTTTATATTCAAGACAAGTCAGCCCAAACCTGAGGAGACAAAAGCTTGTTAACTGACATCCAGATGTATTGGCATTGTTTCCTCTGGGATCCATGTTATTGACAAAGAGTCCACATTAGCCTCTGATGAACTGATCAATTGTTTCCCAGATGAACTAATTAAGAGCTCCCTTTCTTCACATATTTACTGCAACAGATGCCAAATTTATTTAAGAATCATTGCAGAATAGGATAAAACCACACACAGGCCCGTGACTACTTCTAGTACACAAGTATAGATTTTTACCCTGTCAGCCCACCACTTACAGTGCAACTGTATCATTGTGTATGTATATGTAAAAGTCACTTGATTTCTTCATAGCTTGCTAGGAAAATGGGAAACAGCTGCAGTGATTTATTGAAACATGCAAACAAATTTGATACTTGAAATGACCATTTTTTTTCTTTATTCAACAGAGCCTGAAGTCACTTAGACAAGCTTTCTTTCTGAGGTATAAGAATAAGTAAGACTAGTTTTTCAGGCTTTTTGAAGCCCTCCTTTGGATGCTGGCTGCCTTTTGTTCAAGGACTGGACCTTTGCACAGTTCGGTATATCAATTAATTTACTTTCCTGTTCAAAATATACATTTATGTTAGATGCAGTACTGTGCAGTAACCACAGATGGATTCCATCAATAAAGGGCATATAAAGAATTGGATAATTTAACATCCATGTTTCATGCATATGTATTTGCCCAGCAGAGAATTGATACTGCACTTCAAACATGCTGTAAGTGAAAGAAATTTTATGAATTTAAACTAAAACTCAGAACATAACCTGTTCCTAACCAGGTTATGTATCCAGCTTAAGTTACCACAGGGATTTAGCATGATAAAAAGAGAGCCACAGAAAAGGTAAATGGACAGATTCTTATATAGTGCTTTTCTACTCTCTTGGAGCACTCAAAGCACTTTATACAACATGCCACATTTACACACACACTTTCTTCTGTACTTTTCAGTGCTTCCTAGCTAACATTCACACGCCAATGGATGCACTGGAGAGCAACTTGGGGTTAGTATCTTGCCCAAGGATACTTGGCATGCAGACTGCAGGAGCCAGGGATCAAACCACCAACCTTCCCAGGAGGAGATGGCCTGCTCTATCTCCAGAGCTACAGCCACCCCAGGTGACTTTAAGCCATTAATATGGCTTCATAGTAAAGCCCTTAGCTCATGGCAATACCAGTGGCAATAGTGAAAGCAGTCATCTTCTTTTCAATGGTCATATAAAGCAGCTAATTTTAGAGTAAACTGGATTGTTACATGTGTATCCCACATAGCTCAGTATCCTAAATCAAGCCCTATAAACAAAACTACAGATACTGATAACACCTTATTATAGCTTGTGTCGATTCCTTTGAGATTTGTAATTTTGGAAAACGCCTCCATGTTTTAGTTTTAGAGTTAGTGATGAACATCTAATTTCTTTGCTCATTTTCCTTCTTGACTAAAAGGACTTTAAACCGCATTAGTATACAGGGAGTGCAGAATTATTAGGCAAGTTGTATTTTTGAGGAATAATTTTATTATTGAACAACAACCATGTTCTCAATGAACCCAAAAAACTCATTAATATCAAAGCTGAATGTTTTTGGAAGTAGTTTTTAGTTTTAGCTATTTTAGGGGGATATCTGTGTGTGCAGGTGACTATTACTGTGCATAATTATTAGGCAACTTAACAAAAAACAAATATATACCCATTTCAATTATTTATTTTTACCAGTGACACCAATATAACATCTCCACATTTACAAATATACATTTCTGACATTCAAAAACAAAACAAAAACAAATCAGCGACCAATATAGCCACCTTTCTTTGCAAGGACACTCAAAAGCCTGCCATCCATGGATTCTGTCAGTGTTTTGATCTGTTCACCATCAACATTGCGTGCAGCAGCAACCACAGCCTCCCAGACACTGTTCAGAGAGGTGTACTGTTTTCCCTCCTTGTAAATCTCACATTTGATGATGGACCACAGGTTCTCAATGGGGTTCAGGTCAGGTGAACAAGGAGGCCATGTCATTAGTTTTTCTTCTTTTATACCCTTTCTTGCCAGCCACGCTGTGGAGTACTTGGACGCGTGTGATGGAGCATTGTCCTGCATGGAAATCATGTTTCTCTTGAAGGATGCAGACTTCTTCCTGTACCACTGCTTGAAGAAGGTGTCTTCCAGAAACTGGCAGTAGGACTGGGAGTTGAGCTTGACTCCATCCTCAACCCGAAAAGGCCCCACAAGCTCATCTTTGATGATACCAGCCCAAACCAGTACTCCACCTCCACCTTGCTGGCGTCTGAGTCGGACTGGAGCTCTCTGCCCTTTACCAATCCAGCCACGGGCCCATCCATCTGGCCCATCAAGACTCACTCTCATTTCATCAGTCCATAAAACCTTAGAAAAACCAGTCTTGAGATATTTCTTGGCCCAGTCTTGACGTTTCAGCTCGTGTGTCTTGTTCAGTGGTGGTCGTCTTTCAGCCTTTCTTACCTTGGCCATGTCTCTGAGTATTGCACTCCAGTGATGTTGCAGCTCTGAAATATGGCCAAACTGGTGGCAAGTGGCATCTTGGCAGCTGCACGCTTGACTTTTCTCAGTTCATGGGCAGTTATTTTGCGCCTTGGTTTTTCCACACGCTTCTTGCGACCCTGTTGACTATTTTGAATGAAACGCTTGATTGTTCGATGATCACGCTTCAGAAGCTTTGCAGTTTTGAGACTGCTGCATCCCTCTGCAAGATATCTCACTATTTTTGACTTTTCTGAGCCTGTCAAGTCCTTCTTTTGACCCATTTTGCCAAAGGAAAGGACGTTGCCTAATAATTATGCACACCTGATATAGGGTGTTGATGTCATTAGACCACACCCCTTCTCATTACAGAGATGCACATCACCTAATATGCTTAATTGGTAGTAGGCTTTCGAGCCTATACAGCTTGGAGTAAGACAACATGCATGAAGAGGATGATGTGGACAAAATACTCATTTGCCTAATAATTCTGCACTCCCTGTACTTGTTTGCTAGCAACACAACTGCAAACCACTGCCGTCATTTCTTATTCAGAGAATAGATGTGTGAAGTATTAACATTTACAACAAGACTTTTGGATTTTATATCAATGCGCCAACAAGCCAAACACAGTGTTTTCCATGGCAATGCAGTTTAGACAGTTTTGTTTACGTGTATATGTATCATATTAAAGTGATTATAAAATATGCACTAAATATAACAACGTTGAGTCAGACTCCACCTACTCCCTTTCAGTCGAGGCTGCAGGTGACGACATGGTTAAATATGCTGGCTGTTTGCTTTAAGAGTATTACAATGATAGCCTCCAAACAGTGTTAGTTTGTATCCTATATATAAAACATGGCCAGCACAGTGAGAACCCACAGAGCCCAATGAATATATTCCATTTGATATTCTCTGGGCTGCTTGATCTTGATCCGCTGCCTGTTTTCCTCTGCTATGAATATATTACAAGGACACAGAAAAGAAAATAAATTTATTTGGGGGGAAAACACAGGGCTGCATGGAAAGGGAGGGTAGGATAAAAATTGCTGAGGAAGGCCACAGCATTATCAAAGAGTACTTTTCATAAGTAGTTTTTATTGAAAAAAAGTGAAAGTAGGGCACAGTTTTATCATTTTGTGACTAAGCTGGCGGCTGTGACAGCAGTTACTGTTAGTTATCAAGCCAGTGGCAGCTCAATACATATTTGTCCGTATTGTCACTGTTGTTTGTGCATATAGTGAGCTCGCACAGGAAGAAGGCATTGCCTTGCATCACGTGTCCGTGAGGAGGTGTATGAGGTATTTGTGTAAACATTTAATTTAAGCTCCTACATGTCAGTGAAGACACATCCCTCACACAAGAGTACAATATCTAAAATGGAGTTTTCCACATTCCCTGCCCACAGCTGTACGCTAATCCTATCAAAGTGACTGTGACAAAGGATGTTTTCATGGTGATTAAGGCCATATGAACACAGAAGCTGTCGACAGTACCTCAGAGGGACAGTCACTGTTACAGTACTGACCAGAAACTCATCAGGGATGGAACTTTATATTCCCATTTTTCTATTTCTCCTAAATGTTATGTATATATTTCTCTTTCACACTCGGCTAATTAGAATAAAGACTTGTGAAAATTTAAATTGTTTGCTGTTTTTCGTGCCCTGTGCGTAATCGTCTTAACTGATTTTCCAAGCAACCAATTAATGTGGTTTAAGAGATTTTAATAATCTAATCTGCCTAAAAGCCCTTTTTCTTCTTTTTTTTCCCATAAAACATAAAACAAAATAAAACTCGTAGTGCTTGCATAACATAATTTAAGACAGACACGTGCAGAAATGGTGGGTTTATTTCAGAATGCTTTACGGAGGTGTTGATTCGACTGTACGTTGATTTTGGTGCTGATGTGCTTGTATATGTAGGGAGCAGTGTTGGGACTAACGCGTTATTAAGTAACGCGTTACAGTAACTACGTTATTATTGTGGTAACGAGCACGGTAACTAGTTATTATGCCAAAATCAGGAACGCGTTACTCGTTACTGGGATTTAGATAGGGTCGTTACTCGTTACTTCGAGTGGTGGCTATCGCGGAGCTTCCACAGATTCAGTAACATTAGCAAGTGGTGGAGGCAGCAGGTGGATGAAGGAAAAGGGACGCAGAAGGAAAAGAGACCCGAGGCGGCCGCCGGTCCAAGTGTGAACTGAACTTCAGGTAAGAAGTTATGACCTGCAGTCTCTCTGGGTCAGATATGAACCAAGTTTAGGTGGAGTTTCTTTTCATTATTCTGACTTTTTCCGTACTGCGTGCTAGCTAGCATGACGGAGTTTCTATACAGCTGGGTGGTGCTATGAAGTTAATGATGTTGAACTTTATTTTGTTCATAAGTTATTAGAGTTGCCAACCGTCCCTTCTGGTATTCAGAGAAAATATTACGCGTTTCTTATTGAGGTGAAAAGGAACAGTTTGTCCCGTAATTCAGCTACAATGAAAAAGGCACAAAGCTGGAGTTATTCTGTGTTTACGCCGCACAGCTGCCTCTTCTTCTTTCATTCTCTCCCTCCCTCTCCTGTTTCTACTTCAATCATGAAACTGATCAATGATCAGCTGATCGGCTTTTCTCTCTTGTTTGTTTATCGCTCACTTTGCGCCGAAAGAGGAAACCAGCGGATGTCGCGCTAAACAGCAGCAGCACGTTTAAGCTTGATCAGCTGTTGTTAGAATTTATTTAATATTAATTTCTAGTATCAGCTGATGTTTGCTGGAGCCACAGCTGCAAAAAAAGCTGCTGGTCATGATGTCGGTTTGTATATCTGGTGAGAGGGAAACATGAAGATGAAAGCAGGAGATGTCCTTACTGGATCATCAGAGCTGAACAGGTGATGGAGAAACAGGTTTACCTTTTAGGTGACATGAATGAGTTGAAGGGAAGTTATGAACTGTTTCTGAGAGACAACTTACACCAGGATCCTTTTTTAGGTAGCTGACAGCTGGTAACTGTGCAGGGGCGGGTCTAGCAAAGTGTTGCCAGGGGGGCAGGTAGGGCATTAACAGGGAAAGGGGGGCACAAAGAAATACTTTTCTTTCTTATTCTCATTTAAAATGTCTCGCTTTTAAAAAATAATTATCTGAATCTTACAACAAACGATTGATAGATTGATGCATATATACCATCAGAACAGTGAACATCACTGTCATAGCAGTGTTTATTTTCATTTAAAGGCTTTATGATTTTTCCTATATTGGTGGGCCGGTCTCTAGTCAAAATGTCCGGGCCAATTTTCTGTCCCAGTCCAGCCCTGTATGCAGCTCATCTGCAGTCTGGTGTTACCTACATCTTCTTATTCAGAAGGCAGAATTTCTGAGTTCTGAGTACAATCAAAGCACCATGACTGCAGTTTTTGTGTTGGATGTAAAAGGCGCACATGACGCTGTGACATAGGCTAGAATCATGGCAGCAGTCAATGATGGTCCAGGCGTGGGGTTTCTCTCGTGGAAATATGCACATTATCTTTTCCTTTCTATTGGTCGGTGGCACAGTGCACTGTGGCAAGTAAGCAAGCTAGAAGACTGGCAAAGTTATGGAAGCAACACATTAACAAGAGAATTCTGAGTAAAACCAAAGTTACTTTCCCTAGTAACTAGTTACTTTGAAAGTAACGAGTAACTTGAAGTAAGTGAGTTACTTTTGAGAGAAGTAACTAGTAATGTAACTAAGTTATTATTTTAAAGTAACTTACCCAACACTGGTAGGGAGCAATGTGAAACAAGGTTATTTAGTTTAAAATAACAGTTGATGATTTATTTACAGAAAGTAGTTAATTCACAATATTTTGTCCTTTAAAGAAGAAAGAAACGACATGGCAGATGTGGTCACTTCTCGAACCATTTAGGTTAGGCAACTTGGCTAAAGGAGACCATAAGAGTCTAAAAAGACTTTGTTTTGTAAAATCAAAAAGATATAAAACTAGACAAAGGTTTGGCATAGGCTATAGCACTGTAGTACATTGGCTGACAGTGTCATCTGATTGAAACAAGCTGCCATTGGTCGAATCTGCTGGTCAGCTTTGTCTTTCTGTGCAGTCATTATGTTCTCAGACGTGCATGACAGGTTGATTAGTCAATTTAATTAATTTGGTCATGGAAATGAGCAAATAAAGTGCTTAGAATGCATAGAATAAAGGACCATATGTTGTAGTATAAAGTGGTGTGATTGCTAGAAAGGCTATAAATGTCAAACTATGGAGAGCGTTGAGGCTAGACCCAAATAAAAAAAAGAAAAATAGGATGATAACAGATATCCAAAATAGGTTCTGTTGGCAGTATAATGCAGTTGTTTCTGTCCTGGCCCTCTGCCCCTTACTTGAACATTAAACAGAATCATATGGATGCAGAGCTTCTTCCTATACTACTGGGAACCACCTGTTCTTATAGAGAACTGGTTACTGGTTGTTGCAGTCAACAAAAAATGGTTCAGACATTTTTCAACACAGACATGCATAAAGACAGACATTCAAACAGGCATGCCAAAAGATAAACTATACTATAAAACTCAATACACATAAACAGTGGATGTAGAGGAGAGTAAAAGTACTAGATGACAATTGCAAACACTGACTAGATTTTTTATTTAAAAATAACAGGAAAACAACTCAGAGATGAATCACACCAAAAACAAAGAACTGATGCTACAAAACTCAAAGCCCTGGGCTCAAGAAAAGTGCTTCATAAATACCAGTGAATTTCCACTTAATTGTTAGGGACAAGATAAATGGATTTTTAATCTTTAACAGTTCTCCTTTCGAATTCTATTAAAGATGTTCTGAATGCTGACTCTCTTCCTTATGTCTCTGGTATAAATAGTTTAAATAAACAGTGTAGTTAAGGATATGGGTAAAAGCATAAAACTGGAAACAAACCTTGGTCTGTGGTTTGTTGACCCATGCATCCTCCAGGACCTCATTCCTATTAAAACTTTATATGTGGGTAATACAAAGCTTAAGGCTGTACCTTTACAAATATAACAGATAATGAGGTATTATTTTCAAATGTGTGTAGAGTTTCTTCTTAACCAAATAACCTGCCTTTTTTCCAATTCATGTAAACTTCACAATCTTGTTAAAGCCATCCTCTGATATGAGATTTGGTTTAAAATGCCTGCAGCTCTACAAAAATACCTGAGAGACTGAAATATCACATTCTGTTTGGGTGCACTCAGTCACACAGTGTTATGAATAGACTATACCTTCAGTGTTGTAAAATATTCAGAGAAGTGACCTCAAACAGACTCTACTCACAAAGAGAACAGGACCTTTGCAAAATTACATGAAAAACATGGCATAAGTTTGTTTTGCTAAATCAACAAAGGAAATGAGCAAACAAGCAAGAACAACAAAGTGTATGTTGAATAAAAGATCCTCAGCTGGTCTCCCTGTGAATTTGTACTACATAATAACAAAAAGATGCGTCACATCCATTATTTCGTTTTTTCAGTGTGTACTGTGTTGATGTTTATTAAAGGTGCAAACACAAGTTGTGCTCAAATAGTCAGGTCTCCTGTTTTTTTTTTCATTTATCTCTAATCTGTGGTGTGTTAATTAAAGAATTTTCTTATACAGTTTTGTCAAAAACTTTTTGTTCTGCAAAAAAAAAAAAAAAAAGCTTCAACAGCCATTTCACTGGGTTTCTACAGTGAAATTGAAAGTTAAATAACTTTCGTAACCAGTGAACCTTGAAGTGTGTAACGTTCCCAGAAGTCTCTTTCTGGTGCTCAATGGGGTGGTACTGAGACAAACTGGCATCAGCACATCCAATTTGCTTTACGCACTGATGACTTCAAGGCAATCACATTTTGGGGGGAATAGGAAACAAAAATAATTTTGTACATTTGCTTTACAGTAACAAAACTCTAAGTAGTTTTTTCCACTATTAGACAGTTAACTAGCATGATAAAGCTTACTGTACCTTGCACAACCTTTTAATGGCAGGTTAACTATACAGACCTAAACATTTTTATGCATGTTTACCTTGTCTATTTTAGTTGCAAGTTAGCCAGGTAACTTCTAAAATGGCATGCTACAACTTTACAACTTTTTTTTTTTTTTTTTTTTTTTGGCCTGTCCCGTTTGGCTCTTTTGCCATCAGAATTGTTGTCTAAAGGCAAAGAAAGATGCCCAACGGATTTACTTTACCAAACTGACCATCCCAGCCTTGCCGTAATGGTCCATTTGATTCACCTTTTATTGTTTATTTTATTTTCACTTACTGAATACAGGACAGACTTGACTGGGGGAAAGAAGGGGAGAAAGAAAGAGGGAAAGAGAAACAGCTGAGAAGAGGGACGGGGGAGAAGGGCAAAAGACAAAAACCAACAGAACGGGCAGAGAAAAAAAAATGCATATATCAATCACCTGGGTCACCTGCTGAGAAAGAAAAAAGAAAGCAAGCAGAAGAGAACAAGAGTAATAGAATAAACAACATCACAATGATATATGGGAATATGACAGTAAATACTAAATGTTAAACATTATTGTGCAGCACATAAGATCAACAGAACACAGTGTGCTTTGAGGTAGGAGCCATAAAGGGTGTAGTTTGTGGGTGTGACCACCCGTGTGTACACCTGTGAGCATGGACGCGCTTGTTTTTTGTTTTTTAAAAGGTTCCTTCATGTAATAATCTGCTAGAGGGTGTGGGGGGGCCACAGCCCCGTCCTCCAGGGCATGAAGCAGGTATGGAGGAGATCAAAACTCCAGACATCCAGAGGCCCCCAGAACACAAGAGACCAAGGAAGACCAACAGAGGGGCAGCTGCGCCACTGTCCCGGAAAGAGCTGAGGAGAGTCCCAGATGAGGGCTCACTCAGCAGCCGCGGAGCAGAAGCCAGGGGGAGTTGCAGTGACGCGCCCGTGAGCTCCGCCGGCAGCCAGCTGCGCCTGAGTGACCGAGCCCCAGGCCGAGAGGTCGGGGGCACCCCACCTCCGAAGTGGCCCGAGCGAGCCCCAGGCTCCAGGCCCCGATAAGCGGCCGCCAAGGAGTGAGCCGGTGTGTACCTGGACGCCCATCCCCGGACACAAAGAACCACCAACGCACCGATGTCTGAGGGGGTCCGCCACTGGCAGGGGAAGTGGTGGTAGGGGGAGATAGGCCTCCAAACCTTGGAGGGCCTGAGATGTCCCCAGAGAGGTGGCGCCTGACACCCAACCTGACATATAGACACAGAAATACAGGCACACACATATACAAACATCCATTCCCACCCTCATGCTCTCATATGCACTTACTCCACACTCAACCAACGTGGAGACAGACATAAAGAGACGTTGTACACACGATCACACTCCCCAAGCGTACTCTACAAACCGGGTCTAGGTGCCCCCGCCCCTGGAGGGGGGAACTGCACCCAGACCCAGGTGGTGTTTCCCTTTTCCCTGCGGTGGGGGGAGGCAGACCGCCCCGACTCCGCAGCAGCAGGAAGGCTCCACACTCCAGACCGCAGTCGGACGGCCAACTCCTCCTCCTAGTCCTAGCATAGAATACATACAACTTTACAACTTAATAACAGTCAAAGCTTTCCGTTTACAACTGCACATACACCTGATCAATCCCACATACCCCATTCTCAGCTTTTCAAAATAAAGATGACCTCATGTGTTTTCATGAACATTTCTAAAGTTTCCTTAAGCTTGTCCTTTTCCTAGAGTACATCTTATGCTACCTAGTTTGTTTAGCTAACTGTGTCCATATTAGGACTGGGCGATTTGCTCCATGCTTCATTGCCACGGTGAGGTTAACATAGCAATGTTAGGAAAATAGCAATTACAGTTGCACTGTCTTGCATCAAAGAAGAAAATGAAAAAAGAAACAGTGCACAAGTGAGAGAGAAACACACGTACTGGGAGGGTTTTTTTTCTCTTTTCCAGCATGAAGAGATTTTTAAAAGTTGACAGTGAACCCTTTTGAACCAGTGAACACGTGTTGCAAGTGTTGATTGTTTGTGATATTAAACTATAGGATTAAAGATTCAATTTATGATTAATGTTATATTCATTTATGCATCTACAGAGCAAATCCTACTATTCTACTTTAAAAACATGAAACGATAGAAATAGAGGTTACAAGTCTGGTTGCTTTTGTTACCTGTTGAAGATCAGGCTCTAGCTGCTGGGCTGGGGTCAGCATTGAAGCATTAATTAACCGTAGACCTTTTTTGAGCACTATTGTAGGAATGGGATGTAATAGACACATTGATGGTTTGGAGGCGGTACAGAAGTTAACTCAGAAAAATTAATTGGAGAGAAAGAGTCTAAATAATTATGAGTAGTATTGAAAGTAGCTGTACATAATGATATGTCTGTAAGATGGTTATGAATGATTTGTCTCAAATGGTTAACAATTTTAACTGAAGAACCTTTGAAATATAAATAACGACACAACTGTAACTGTAATTTAATTCCTGAATTTAGTGCAGAAACCACTTACATTTCTGTATTACTCAAAAATTCTCAAAGGGCTGCAGAGACCTTATATTATTTAAATGGATCCAAAAGCAGACAACGCGAGGCCACACAAACTTGGTTAAACCAAGGGCGAGCCGTTTATTCAGGCTGAAGAAATGAAGGTACAAAAATGGTGAAACAAAAACAAAGGACTAAACCTAAACTGGGAAAGAACTAAACTAAACAGTGAAGCATGTGGACCATAGAAAAACTAGGGACCGGGAACACATGGGAGATGACAGACATGGGTAGATGACCAGACGACCTAACAACAAATGACAGAAAACTCACACATTAAATACACAGAGAGGGAGCGAGGGGAGTGGAAACACATGGGGAACACAGCTACAGAGAAATAAATGTGAGTCCACAGGGAAACCAAACTAAACACTGAACGTGGACCATGAGACTATCAAAATAAAACAGGAAACACAGAGACTTAGACTGACACACGAGCTTGACACACGAGGAAAGGCAGAAAAGAGAGCGAGGGAACACGAGAGAGAAAGACATGAAGGGCTGGGGAATGGCTATATCTGCATTCACGTGTCAATCAAATTGGGCTACACCCCAAATGGTTTTGTTCCAAGCTCCTGAGTGTCTGTGGGCAATGCCATGTTTTTGGAGTCCACCTCAAGTTGTGTTAACTTTCAGAAGAGGCAATTAAACATAAAATCATTATTTTACTTTTATCACCCAGTCTGAAAATGTAACTGCATAAAGATGGGGAAAAAGTGACTGAGCTACTTGGATCACTTCGCAGATATAAATTGACATGACTTTAGTAGCTTCTGCAAAATGTTGTTAAACTACATGTTGATTTAAACATAGCTAACTCAAACACATCAGGAATCACTGACAACAATTAAGGTGAATTTGCTGGGCTCATTATATCTACCATTACTGTAAAGGCAGGGACTAAAATTCCAAAATGAGATGAATTGTCAAGTGGGTCATGAGAAGTTCCCAGGAAGGCAATAAAGCAACTTTTCTACGCTCACAGTCATAATCTGCTGACAGAACAAACTCTGGGATTGATGGCATCATTTGGCATAATTTCGCTTCACTGCACAGATAGAAAACAGCTGAAGAAAGGCATTATCATCCTCTTGAAATCTTCTGTACTGGATGTATTGCCAGTCTTCAACAGGAAATCTTTTTGGGAAACATCCTCCAATCATTATAGAGACAAATACATCTGATTGCCAGTCTCTGACATTTCATTTTCTCTATTTCAACACATTTTATGAATGTTTTTTAAGGATTGTCTCTTGTGTGTTGTCTTCGTATAAGAGATGTGTAATCAAGTTCATCATTGTGGTTTGGTAATAAAGTGGTCACCATGGTAACGACTAAATTGGCGCACGTAGCAATTCATCTTACTGGAAAAGTTATTTAATTTAATCCACTGTTTAGTAGAGAGCTTACCAAACAGAATTCATCACTATTACACTGCACACAACACTGTGATGGGATTTTTCATCAATATCAGAGGTAGCAAAAGCACACACATCCATCACTTTAGCAGAACTACACAATCAAAAAAATACTCTAGTGAAGAAGTTGAATCAGTAATTCAACTTTTACCAAAGTAAAAAAAAAATCCCCTTAAGGGAATAATGTGAAATGTACTGAAAGTATAAAAGTTAAAAAAAAATTGTGCAAGATAACTGGTAGAAATGTTCCTCCAAAGAACAAAGTTAACTGAACCTCATTATTACTAAAAACACAGCCTGGTTGGAAGCAGGAAGTAGGCCGGGCCACGACGGTCCAATTTTATAACCAGCTGCATTCACGCTTCAACCAATAGTCAGTCTCCACTTGGAACTTACATAAGCACAAAAATCAGAGAAAATTAACAATCCCACCCTCAGGAGTGGAGGAAAACACTACACAAAATTATGACCTGGGTCATAACAAATTCTACTTCTGATAAATGTACTCAGCTTGAACATCTTTTATTTTTTTACAATGACAGAAAAAACAAAGGGAATAGAAAAAAAACTAGGTCTATATATTGTTGCCTACAGAGTGGAAGGGCGACTTTGCCTCCACACCTAAACAGAAAAATCAGTACAGTCAGGGATTAAAGTGGGATTTGGCGGGTGAGGTAACCCTAAGGTCAGCTGAAGTGGTGGAGCAAATCAAAAAGAAAGAAAATCAATTATAAATAAGTCACAATAATTTCAATTGTGAGCACAAGTAGATTTAGTATGCAACTGTGATCGGCTCACCTGTGCTTCTTTCTAGATTTAGCCAGCTGAGTAGAACAACATACAAGCAGACGCTACATGAACTATCATGGCTTATTTCCCACCCCTCCACAGTACAGATTAAGTATAAAGGTTGAATTCAGTGAATGAATCATCCTCATGTGCTTTCATTTGAATTAATGTATATTTCCCTGTTACACTGACCATGAACTTTACAGCTGTGCTTCACCAGTCCAACATAACGCATTACTGTAAGCTTCATCACAACCCTGCAAACTACTCTCAACTGCACTTAACTAAGTATTTTCATGCAACCTTTGAATACATTTCACTAAGCTGCCCTTACCTTTACACATAATCTCTTTTCTCTTCTTCTGTCCTGTCTTTCTTACATGTTTCTCCATCGCCGAGTGGTGTTGTCTCCTGGGAAATACAACAACTGTCCATTGTAAGAGAAAGAGTTTGTGTGTTTGCTGATATTTGCTGGCCCGTTGGAAATCTTACATTACGTGACACTTAACGTGCTTGCTTCTCTCTTGAACCACTAGCAATATGCGGATCAGGATATATCAGGATCATGATTCATGAACATCTGCACCAAAAACACAATTCCAGATGTCATGGCCAACTTTAATCTCTGAGTATGGTACAATAAATGAGGCATAGATTATCTGTTTTTGCCTTTATTCTTTCATTGTGTATGATAAGCTCCAGTGATGGATACTCCAATAGGATTATCTTTTATCTGTTATAATTCCCTCCATTTAGGTTCAAATCGGAAGTCACTAAGTAATGGTAAATAATAAATCACGTCAAAAATCTTAAACCTGAGGTAGCAAGCCTTTTTTTGAAAATGTGAGGATTAGAAAAAGATATGTGTGTAATAATGTAGAGAGTAAAAGTTATCAAAAAAATAAGTACCAAGTACAGATACATGAAGTACTGTGCAGTAACACAGTTACAGCGCAGTATTTGTGCTTGTTAACGTCCCATCTTTGATCAATATAGTACATGAGAACTGCTGAGCCATTACAATGCAATGATAAGACATACCACAGCTGGAGGGGTGGAGGGATGAAGAAGGAGGAAGTGCTGTCTTTATCTTCTATATAAGGCTCTGATAAAAAGCTAGCTGGATTTTTTAACTTGGTGCAAAGCTCCTCTTCTAAGAAGAATTAGTAGTAGTCTAATTAACGTTTTGTTTTCAATTCTGTCAATTTGATAGAAAACAAATCCTTTCTGTCTGTGTGGTCAGATCACATTTGTTTGTCTTGTGTAAACTTTTATTATAAGGGAGTCTTTTGTGCTTTCTTTCAGACCACGGACTAAGAAAAGCTTTTTTCCTTCCTTAAGAAATGTGGAATAAAGCAGGCACTCTTCAGTCTCCCCTGTCTCCTCTCCGTCTCTCAACATCTTTAAAGCTGTTATCAAAAGTCCTTCTGTCTCATCTCTGCTAATATAAACCACAGGGGAAAAGCTTATAACTGCTCCCACAGCAGCACATCACACACGTACCACATTCGAGGAGTCAAGTGCTTTATGTGCTGTTATCCAGGTTAAATTCACATGATCGTGTGTTTGCCGTTATGAGGTTACAGTTGAACTATTTATTGAAACATTTCTAATACAGTTGTTTCTAAAACAAATTTCTGATCCAAGACTTACTTATCTTGAGGGGTGGGTGTAAAAACTGATTCAAAAGCAAGACACATAGTCATTGCAATATTCTGTATTACTGTATTACTGGATGAAAAGGGTTGTAGCTCATTTTGAATTTCAATTTATTTCTTTAATAACTATCTAAGCATGTCACCTATTAACATAACAATAAAGATCCAAGACTGGTTAAAAGGTTTATACTCTACGGACAATGCATGTGTGATTAAAAAAAAAAAAAGTGAATTGAAGCATTAAGGCTTTAAGTGTTTTATTTTATTTTTTACCATTGGCCCACTGACTGGCCCACTGACTGGCCCAAGTGTGCTTTAAATGACTGTAAATCATGGTTTTAGACAGAAGAAGAGAACACAAGCTTTAGTGCTTGATAGTTGATAGATAGTGCTGTTTCAACATTGACAGAAAAATCACCTCCACCTAGATTTTACCATGTGCACTTCACGTTCTCATTATTCCTCAACCATTTTCGGCTACAGAAAAAATCAGTTTGGCATTTATTATTGCCTTTTGTTTTCAGGACTGCAATATTAGATTAATTTGGGAAAATAACAATGCATCAGTGAGCTGGAAAGCTAAAGTATTGATGAACTGCTGTAAATGTATCAAGAGCTCAGCATGTTCCAGACATGCTAGCAGGTTTAGCTGATAGCTTTGAAGCTACAAGCCAGAAACCACGGTATCCTTCAGCTCATGGAAACACTTTTCAGAGATTAACTTGTTAATCTTGTTGATCTAATTCTAATCAACATTAGAATTGTATGTTTAATTGGAAAATTAAGAGGACTCCCACATGTAAAATTCAAATAGAACACAAAAGACTGGGACTAAATATCTGGCTAATCAGATAAAAAGGCTACAGTTTGCTAGTACTGAGTATATAGATTGGATTTTATACTTAAGTGGTCTCAGTCTAGATTTGCCCAAGTCCAGAGTGAGGGGTGCATCAGGGTAAGAGGGACAGAAGAAGTAATGCCCCCGTCAAGCTTAGAGCCTAACATACATATTGCAGTATCTAATCCTATCAAATGTGGGAATAGTGTTATGATCTAGATTGCTTCAGTTAGTTTGATCTAGGTTTAGTAATGTTATACACCTAAATAATGAGGTCAGATGACTCCCAGGAGTCACTGGGTCAAATTTTGAAGTGGGGTTCATGGAGACACTGTTTTCACTCATGAACTTGCCAGCCCAGAGTTCTTGAACTCCGCTGAGAATCTTTGGGATGTGCTGAGGAAGACTTTACGCAGTGGACCGACTCTCCCATCATCAATACCCAGGTGAAAATGAATCCAATATTGGATGGAAATAAATGTTGTGATATTAGACTATGTGATTTCTATTTATTTATTTATGGATTTTTGGACAGTTTAGTTTTTAAGAGGCTCGGTTTCGGAAACACTGCCATTGCAGTTGGCATGTCCTACATATTTGCCTATATGTGGGCAGCTTTTTCAGAACAAGGAAAATTTTTCAAGAAATTCAGGGTTTGTTGCTTGTAAGTTATGTTGCTCTTTTTTTCCCACTTTAATCACATGCTGCTTCAAACCTTTGCTTTTCAAGGGAGAGGTGTTAAAGTAACAACCTAGAAGCCAAACACACTCTCTCTTCCCCTTTGATTTCCCTCCTACAGAACATACAACACATACCTCTAAATCACATAATACCCACTCACAAAATCCAGTTACTTCTCAGCAAAAACAGATCAGGGCTTCCTCCACACAGACATGGCTGTCAACGATAGATGATGAAATGTGTTTTGTTAAATATGTGCCTTTGTGTGCATGCAGATTCATCATCAAAACCCTGCAGGGCCGCATACACCAGAAGTGGGCTCACATAGCTAGGCGATACACAAAGACCTCTCAACAGTTTCAATTTGAGGAATGTGATATTTACTCCAGTATTTCTAAGTTCTGTGAACTCAGTGTTACATGCTGCTGAATTTTAAGTCAGAATACTGTGTATGATTTGCAATAGCATTGTGGCACACCCAAAATGCATGGCCACTTTTGTGTTAATCATTTCATTTAATTGATTTAATTTGTTTATCAGTTATTTTCCGTGGCTATTAATATTCAAAATGACTTTGGTAACATGACCAATTTAACCAGTATATTATTTTGTCACATGAACTGTATAGAAGGTACAAAAAAATGGAGCAAGACCTCAGGTGGAACTATTATTTCAAGGCAGGTGCAACCCAGTTGCTTTAGGGGGATGGACTTCCGCCCACTATGCAGATGCATCTGAGAGGCAAACCGAGTGCACTGTTTTCATTGCTCCTGAACTTTACCTGTATTTGCAGGTTAGTACCTGGTAAAAAAAAAATACTACCACTATTTGTTACAAAGCAATGTTTTATCTCCATGCTAAGTTGTAAAGAAGTAAGACAGTACCTGTAACACTTATGGGCACAGCCGCACATTTGACCCGCATCAGTCTGAGACAGCGGGGTCAGGCTGCGCAGGCCGCTAGCAGAAACGTCGCAGTAATATTTTGTTATTGTGGGTCGTAGCGCCCAGAGCATTGTTTTGTAGGAAGGTCATTCATATAGATTTATTTTCTTTTCATTATGAAGGTTGGTACTCCTGCACACTTTACAATTTTACATAAAGTTTATGATACAAAGATGTTTTATTGTTAAAGTGTCATTGAGGTTTGAAAAGTATAAAGCTGTTTAATATGTGAGTGTTAATGACATGTGAAATAGAAAGAAGTTGCCCATGTTATGCAAAAGTGAGTTTCATCTTCAGTGTGCTGTAAATGATGTGTGTTTATTTTTGCTCAATTTCAGTATTCAGAACCGGTACAGTTGTTCACTTTAATTTCAACCAGATAAGAGTGTGATTTGCTGTAAATACAGTTGTATATTGCTGTAAATTCATTGTAGATTACAGTGGCTTTCAATTGCTTAAGCAAGAGCATGTGTGTACTTTTGTTTTGCTTTGACTCAGCGATCACATGAAGCACATGTAAAATAGTGGAAAGTGTAGAGTGTGAATCCATTTATTTTTCTACTTGTGACTTTGGAAAAATGGACAGATATGGACACTGGGACTGAAAGAGTCATGCACACATGGATATTGTTAATGCTGTTCATGTTTATTGAAACTTGAATAATAGATGCAATCTGAGAGGCAAACCGAGTGCACTGTCTTCATTGCTCTTGAACTTTACCTGTATTTGCAGGGATTTCTTCTTTGTTATTGTGGCACCATTCCTGGGGCCCGTAACAGCATAATCAACTATAATAATGAAGTTTCTTATCAGTGTACCGGTTAGAAGTTAGAAGTTACATTTGAAAATATAGTTTTATAGTTTTCCACAAGGTACATTTATAGATTCACAGTGCACGACTTTTACCGTCTACACTTTTAGTTAAACAAAAAATTGGTATTAGTAACAGCAGTTACAGCGTTACAGCATGCAACATTATCTTTGTTCTAAGGCCTGTCCTTCTACAGGGTGGTTACCCTACAGACAAAGCCTGTGGGCCTTTGCACTGATGTTCTGAAACTGGATGTGACAAGGAAAGGTTGGATTTGACTGTGTGCTACATCCTTGTCTAATGCGAGATGTTACCCAATAAGCATATTATTACAAAATCTTTTTGTCTGACACTTAGTCCCTTGTTTGGGTGAAGAATATGTAATCAGTTCTGTTTACCTATCTGTCTGTACGTCTGTTTGTTAGCAGTCTTGCGTTCAGCTTTCAAGATATCATGTTAAAATAATGTGTGATGGCAGATCCCAATAACAGCTTGAGCTGATTTATTTTGCTAAAAGTCACACCAAAAGTGAAAATCTGTAAAAACTTTATAGCTCCCACAACTGTTTTTATGGATCATCATGAAACTTCACAACAACATACTAACCCTACTAGGACATGAGTACCTCGGTTGGCTAATGATTTGACCTTGACCTATATTGTTGGTGCCGAAGGTCAAAGTTGACCTTGAAAAAAACTTTCTAGTATCAAGTCATATATCATATGTAAGGGCATGGAGAGAGCTGTACAACAAAATTTTAATTTTTCCAATACGACACCCTACAGCGTCATAAAGTTTCATAAAATCACACATTACATACAAGTCAAGTTGTCAAGTTTTTACAGTTTATAGAAGCCAATCCTCCAACCATTTGGGTAAAAATAATAAAATACATCACTAATATTTAATACATACACGGTCATAGGCAAAAGGTCTGACATAAAAGGTTATAAAAGCAGGCCGACCTCAGCGTGTTGCAATAAAAACAACATAAAACATCAAAGTTTTAGGAAAGGCCGTACCCTTCGGTGGGCGTTCCACTCTCTGAGTGCTTCTGTTACAACAATGACTCAGTCGCTTACTTAATATGATCTAAAATGAATGTCTGACTTCAGTGCAGAAGACCATTCTTTCATCAAATTCTTGTATTAAGGTAGAGATTGTCCACAGAGAATTATGCAGATGGTCAGCACATATAAGGTGTGTTGTAGAAAACTGTCTTAGGAACAAAGCACCGCTGGCAAAGTCTCCATTTATAACAACTTCTGAGCTAACTAGCTTTCCTCGATCCTACGCTGTCTTCCTTGAGATAAGGTTATTTCTACTCTTTATCAACAGCTCTTCCTTCTGACCTTCATGTTTCTGCATGCAAAGTAGACACTAGATAGGCAGCTTCACAGAATAGGTTCTGAGGCCACCAGCAGAGTCCATTCATCACTTCACACAGTAGGGGTTCTAGACTTGACACCTCAGGACATTCAAAAGGAAGTTCTAACATAAAACTCCTTCTAACACTATCTTAAATAATAAATATCACCCAAAAACTGACTTCTACTGTATGTCATGTTTTGTGCTTTTTGACAACAAAATGGTAACTATAAAGTAAGATAACTGTAACACTACCAATGCACTGACTTTAGTTTAATAACGATCTGCATAAGAATGCAATTTGTTTCGATTTTTTCCTTCTTTTATTTGGGCCTGCCAGCTGGAAATGTTACTGATGAAGCAGAGGAGGAGGAGGAGGCCTGACAGCTCAGCTGGTAGCAGTTTCTTAGTTAAAGTGCAAGACAAGTGCGAAGTAAACTTAAAAAAACAGATATTATGAGTGCTCCTGCTGCTGACACTGCTGGGGCATCATGAAAACTTCTCTGGTTTGACATGTTGTTGTGAATAACTCAACAACACATGAAATGTCATGCTGGCTCCACAGGTTCTCCCCTCTACAGAACAGAGGATTTGACTACCAAGAGTTTTCTTGAAATCACTCATCAAATCTTGTGCTTTGATATCAGAAAACAAGTTAACCTGTCAAAAATCAGCTGAGGAATCCTAAAAACATAACGGGGAAATATTCACACCATGTAGTTGCAAAACAACACACATAACAAATAATGACACACTGTCTTATGACACATTGCATGTGTCAATGCATTGATAACAAATACAAGCTACTATTTACTATTTATTTACATCATATTTATTCTGACTTTACCTCAATAATGTATAGGAATTTTTTTTATTTATGTATTAATCACTTTATTTTATTGTATAATGCCTTGGTGCCACTGGATTTAAACATGTTCCACACTCATACTATAAGACAAATGGTGGGGGTCTAGTAAGGAAGTTGGAGGAAGCAGACAACTCCACAGGAAGAGTCTTTTGTCTCTTCGAGGACTCTGGGAGGTAGCAAGGGAGTGTGAACCTTAAGGTGTGAAACAGCTGTGTACTGCCTTTTGTTCCTAGAGAAGGTATTTAACTGAGAGCAATGCTAGGCTCAGGGAGACTCTGCTGACCGTCTGCCCCGCGGTCATGTAGGCTCTCCACAAGCTTGGTTGTCTGTTCTTTGTGTGTTTTGATTAAAGAATGTTAGCTACTACTCACCGCTCGTCTGCAGGCTTTATTTAAATGGAAAACTTCCACAACAATACCAGGGATTTATCTGTGCACAACTAACTGAGGCTTTTGCCAATGCAATGTTGTATCACATATGCGCAATTTCTGGGGAATGGGGCTGAAAAATAAATGTGATCTCAAAAGAAAATGTTGACAATTTTTATGCGAATGGCTGTAATGAAATTGGATTAGCTCTCAGTGAAATCTGAGCATGTCTGCTTCTGTATGCACATGCTGTACCCACATAGAACACATAAACACATCTTTCAGCAGCACCTTTTGTTGTTTTTACTTAGAAAGACCCACAAAAACTAACCATTCATTTTATTCTCTTGGAAGCATCTTTTTCTCATTGAACAATTTTGTATTTTCACTCAGGTGCAGCACAAATTAGGTTTGTTGTTCCTATTAAAATCATTTAGAAAACGGATTTCAGAACTTATGCTAGCGGTGCAAAGTGAGGGCAGCTGTAAATATTTAAAGACCCTTGCCTGCTGTAACTTGTGCACCATAAGCCAATAGACCGCTAAATGAAATCTATACCAGCCTCTCCTACTCCGTTAAAAACTATTTTATCTTCTTTTGGGTTGGGTTGTTATTCACTTTCCCCACTCAAGTCAGTCAATACACTGTTTGAAAGCTTCCAGGCCGTCTTCTATCTAAGATGGCGCTGGAGTGACGGCAGCCTTTCCAAGTAGCTCTGCAACACCGCACCTTTTTTGTTAACTTTAACTTTTTTAGACTAGGCTTTTCAAACTTTTTTTCACCTTCCTCTACTTATACCTCTTAGATATAGCGATACAAGATGGATAATGCACTTTTTAAAACTTCTGGAACCAGTTCCTTCATCTATTCGAGAGCGGAGCTGCTGGCACTAAAAACAAAGGGACAGACCGGCATGCGACACAACATCCCGGCCGAGCTAAAGAGGAGCTACAGAGGCTGCAAAGCTGGAGCGAGGAGAGCGGATCACCGGAGGCGATTCAAACCATCAATCCCGACAGTGATCATGGGCAACGTGAACTCGTTACAGAATAAGATTGACGAACTGTGCGCTCTGAACAACCACAGACTATACCGTGAGTGCAGCTTGTTTATCTTCACGGAGACGTGGCTAACCGAGCTAACGCCGCAGGCTAACGTAGACCTATGCGGTTTCACATCCGTGAGAGCCGATAGGGACACGCAGGCCAGCGGAAAAAGCAGAGGTGGGGGACTCATTGTCTACGTTAACAACAGATACTGTAACCCTGGACACGTCTCCGTTAAAGTTTCGGTATGCCGTCCGGACCTGGAGCTGCTAGCTGTTAGCTTGCGGCCATATTATCTACCTCGGGAGTTAAGTCATGTGATCTGTGTGTGTGTTTACATCCCTCCGAGGGCCGACACAACAGCTGCCTGTGAGAAAATACACACAGTCACAGCAAGACTTCAGACACAAAACCCCGAGGCTTTCATTATTATATCTGGAGACTTTAACCATGCCACACTGGACTCTACTCTGGCTGCTTTTCACCAGTTTGTGAATTGTCCCACAAGGAGCAACAGGACAATTGACCTACTGTATGCTAATGTGAAAGATGCATACAGAGCCACCCCCCTCCCCCCACTAGGGAAGTCAGACCACAACCTGGTTTACCTACAGCCACAATACACACCCCTCGTCCAAAGGCAGCCGGTCACAACGCGCTCCATCCGGAGATGGACCCCAGAAAAGGAGGATGCTCTGAGGGACTGTTATGACAACACAGACTGGGATGTGCTCCTGAGCCCACATGGTGAGGACATAGAGGGGGCGACACACTGTCTTACAGACTACCTCAACTTTTGTGTGGACACGGTCGCCCCTGCTAAGACGGTACGGTGTTATCCTAATAACAAACCGTGGGTAACACAGGAAGTCAAAGCTGTCCTCAACATGAAGAAGAAGGCTTTCAGGAGCAAAGTGAAGGAGGAGATGAAGGCAGCACAGTGGGAGGTGAAACGCTGCCTGAGGGAAGCAAAGGACACCTACAGGAGGAAGGTGGAGCAGAAGTTGGAGAGGAACAACATGAGGGAGGTCTGGAATGGTGTGAAAACCATCACAGGCCACAACACCAAGAAAAGCACAGTGGGGGGGGACTGTGGAGAAGGCAAACGAACTTAACAACTTCTTCAACAGGTTTGACCAGCCCACAACCCCCCCACCCTCACCTTCACTACAGAGTCCAATCCCCACTCTCCTACCTCCCTCGCTTCCCCCCCTTCCTGACACCATGACACCCCCCTCCTCCAATCCCTCTCTCAGCAGCAAGACATCTCCCCCCCTCCCCTCCTCCCAAACATCTCCCAGTGTCACAGTGGATCAGGTCAGGAGACAACTGAGGAAGCTTCGCCCCAGAAAGGCAGCAGGCCCAGACAAGGTGTGTCCTAGGATGCTAAAGGCGTGTGCTGCTGAACTTGGGGAGCCGCTACAACGAGTCTTCAACCTCAGTCTGCGACTGGGGAGAGTGCCCGCCCTATGGAAGACATCCTGCATCGTCCCGGTCCCCAAAAAGAACCGGCCCAATGAGCTGAATGACTTCCGACCGGTGGCACTGACGTCACATCTTATGAAGACTCTAGAGCGGCTCTTCCTCAACCTCCTCCGACCACAGGTACAACATGCCCACGACCCACTACAGTTTGCATACAAGGCGGGTGTCGGAGTGGAGGATGCCATCCTGTACCTCCTACACAGAGCCCACTCACACCTGGATGGGGGAAAAGGCACGGTCAGGATCCTGTTTCTTGACTTTTCCAGTGCCTTTAATACCATCCGGCCCTGTATGCTTCAAGAAAAACTGAACAGGATGGAGGTGGACCCCTGCCTGGTGGCTTGGATCTCCGACTACCTCACCGACAGACCACAGTACGTCAGGCTGAAGGACATCACGTCTGACACAGTGGTCAGCAGCACAGGAGCACCACAGGGAACTGTGCTGTCCCCTCTTCTCTTCACCCTGTACACCTCTGACTTCTGCTACAACTCTGAATTATGCCACATTCAGAAGTTTGCAGACGACACAGCCATCATGGGGTGTATCTGGGATGATCAGGAAGAGGAATACAGAAGTCTGGTGAGGAACTTTGTCGCATGGAGTCACACAAACCACCTGCAACTCAACACCTCAAAGACTAAGGAACTGGTTGTGGACTTCGGGAGGTCTAGAGCAGGTCCACTGCCGGTTCAGATAGAGGGGGAGGAGGTGGAGGTGGTCAACAAGTACAAGTACCTCGGGCTGTGGGTGGACAATAAACTGGACTGGTCATGCAACACAGAGCACCTGTATAAAAAAGCCCAAAGCCGACTGTACTTCCTCAGGAGGCTGAGGTCTTTTAACATCTGCAGGAAGCTCCTGAGGATGTTTTACCAGTCGGTGGTTGCTGGAGTACTTTTCTATGCTGTGGTGTGCTGGGGGAGCAGCACAGCAAAGAAGGACTCATCCAGGCTGGAGAAACTGATCAGGAGGGCTAGCTCTGTGGTCGGCATGAAGCTGGACACTCTGGTGACAGTGGCAGAGAAAAGGACATTAAAGAAACTGATGGACATTATGGACAATGCCAGACATCCTCTGCACACGGCCATAAACAACCAGAAGAGTCTGTTCAGTGACAGGTTGCTTCTCCCAAAGACAAGAACTAACAGACTTAAAAACTCCTTTGTCCCACACGCCATCAGACTGTTTAACTCCTCCCTGGAGGGGAGAGGGAGGGGAAACAGGAGGACAAAGGAGGGGGGAACAACTAAGCTGTAGTGCCTCTTCACCTCACTGTGCAATACCTTTTGTGCAATACTTTTGTAAATAGTCAACGGTGCAATAGACTCAATACTTGAAATGTGCAATTCACTTGTATTTTTATTTTTATTCCTATTTATTCTATTTATCCCCTTTGTATATTTTATTTATATTGTCTCTGTATTTATATATATGTGTGTGTGTGTGTGTGTGTGTGTGTGTGTGTGTGTGTATTATATATATATATATATATATAATATTCTGTAACTCTGTAACTTCTGTCGGTGCTGTGCTTTTTTGGAAATCGAATTTCCCAGAGGAACCCACCCGAGGGATTAATAAAGTTCTATCTAATCTAATCTAATCTTCTACTTCAGGGCAGCAAAATGTATCTTCCCTGTGAATATATTTTGTAAAAACAGCCAGACATCAGTTGACTTTGAGGACTAATTAGATCATTTCATGTTGGTATTCCTGCATAGAGCTTAGCGGTTTGATTAAATGGTTAATCGGACCACTAACCTACAGTGGTGGTGTTCTGATCCCAGTTAGACGCTGCAGAGCATCTCCTCCTCTCTTCTGGTGCTGGTTGAGTAAAAGTTTTTCAAAAACATCTCAAAGCCATTTATTTTAAGATAACTGCTTGAATAATACAAAATGTACACTCAGTGGACATATTATGGGATACCCCTTCTGATCCTGTGAACCTGTGATCCCTGTCTGCTTCAAGGCATGGTCTTCTGCATACCTCAGTTGTAACAACTGATTATTTCAGTTTCCCTTGCCTTCTTATTGGTTCAAAGCACCCTAGCTATTCTCCTTTGACCTCTGATTTCTGCAAGTCATTTTCACCCTGAGAATTTCAGCTTACTGAATGTTTCTTTCTGAATCTTTTTTTGGGCCGTTCTCTATGAACCCTAGAGATGGTTGCAATGTAAAATCCCAGTAGATCAACAGTGTCAATGTTACAGTGTTACTGAATTTAGTACAGTAATATGTTACAGCATGTAATTACATTACAGTTGGAATTTTGTTACTACTTGGATTGTAACGGTTTTTCAGTTATCTGCACGCTGAGTGGATCGAATGAAGAATGATATCAAACAAGAATGCTTTTTTCTTCCTGCGCACTTCCACTGCAATTATGTGACAATGCATTACAGGTCATTTTAAGAAGTAGTGACAATGTACTGTAAGAAATTAGTTTCTCCAGTGAGTAATTAAGTTACATAATGTATTACTTTTAAGAAAAGTAATGAGTAATGTGCAATACGTTACTTTACTATATTGCTAGTTGTTTTGCACTTTGATTGACTGATTGGATATTTTTGTTAACATGTACAGTGTTTACAGCGTAAGCTAACATCTTAAAGAAACTCTTGTGAGTTATTAAAGTCCAGAAGTTTATAATTTATGGGAAATTTGTTCATCACTGACACTAAACAGATGCCACCTGCACATTTAATAACAAGATTGGACACAGAAAAGGGGCATAAGAGTTAATCATGCATTCAAATTTGATGTTTGAGCAGGGATAAATGAGAAAAAAAACATCTACAAGAGAATAAAAATATTAAAATATCAAATATCAAATTCAGTGTGTTAAAGTCCTCTCTTTTTTCCTTTAAAAAAAATATTCCAACATAAAGGATTTCATTCCTTCATACCATATATTAATATTATATTTTTACTGTAGATATATTTAGAGACCCCTCCCACACACAGCACATTCATTTTATTTTTATTTCTCCTATAACACATTTGTGGTACAATTCCACATTAGTTCGAACAGTATTTCCCCATTTAATCACATGCAAATTTGCAATCACAGTGTTATAATTGCTGGAGGAAACTGATTTACAAGCAGAACTCAGATGCAGATGCACTTTTTAAGAGCTTTTATTTTTAACAGGATTCATAAGCAGAGAAACTGTTAAGTTAAAGGCAGGTAAGGTGTTTCTTTTTTTCAGCACCAGGACTGAGCAGGAGGCCACCAGAGAGCTGCCAGAGAGGAGAGGACTGGAGGAATTGGCAGCTGAGAGCTGAGTTAGAATTGTTAGGCTTGACTTCAAACTTTAGTAATGTTTTACTTGTGATTGTCATGTGGGGGAAGCAGTCAAAGGTTCCAGAAAGCAATGCTGGTGGAGAGTGGGGCAGGCATTTGAGCGTTCCAGGAGAGTTTGAATGAGAAGAGGAGATCACCTTGGCTTCTGGGAAAGTCGTATCTTAATAGGTTAACAGCGAGAGATCCTTGAGAGCAAATGGAGTCCAGCCAAAGAGAGAACTAGGAGCAGAGACAACAAAATGGAGGGAAGTAACAGAATGTCCAAGTAAACCTCACTCATGAGTTGAGAGCCAGGTTACCACTGCAATGACAACAAGCAAAAACCTGGCAAAGAATGAAGCGCTCAGCTGGTCTTTTATCCACAGAAGATAATAAGCGGATGAGAGACGTGTGCTGGCTGGCCTGAGGGCAGGAACTCCCCACCCCAGGGTGGGATTAAGCACCAAAGCTTGCACCTACTCCATCTGAGAGCAACAGAGAAAGCAAGAGAACAGGGAGAGCACAAAGAAGAAGAAAAGGAGCAGGCCTGCCGGGACCACGGCATACTAATTAACAACTCCCTTAAAACAATATAATTCCACAGCTGTATAAAATATTGCTGCTGCTCTTCATGGTCAAATTTGAAAGCAGCAGCCTTAACAAGATGCTATGCTTCATTTATTCTTAAGCAGAAATTGCACTACTTGATCATAATTTTAACTTTGTTTGCAGGTATGTCGTCGAGTGTTTCAATAATTTGCAACTATGATTGGCCGACAGCATCAGTTTCTGCGTGATATTAAGAGGAGGGACACAAGGAAACTTTAATTTGCAGCTATGTTACAAAATCTCAGGGTGAAATTGTAAATTTTGCAGCCCATCCATCCTAATGTCATTCCGCTCTGTCAGCCACTTCAGTGTGAAGGTGGTTATCACCAATAATGTGCCTTTGTGTGTTGACAATTCACGAGATGTCCCATCAATGGAAATGAAAAGGATGACTGATCTCGAGTAATAACTAACCTTTCACAGATTGATGGTGCCGATATCAGTGTGTCATGGAGTGGAAAAGCAAATTATGACTCTCAGCATATTGTGGGAAATTGGTGAATCTGCACCTGATGTGAGTGTCGTATGATGATGACAGTGGGAACCCAGTCTGAAACGAGATGGCTGTTACAATTCTGGTTAGCAATGCCACCTTCACACTTTAACAGCTTCACTTCCATGCTAATGGAATAAGTGTTGGATGTGTGGAATATTCTGCATTAATTTAACTCTGTGCCACAGCTTGTCTATAAGCAGTGGCAGTTTCACTAATGGAGGAACAGCTCAGAGAGTAAAATTGGATCTGCAGTTTATCCGAACAGCACGATCCCAGAAATGTCCCCTTCCCTGCCAAAAAAAATTAATTAAATAAATCTTTCATCTTTTCAGTTGCAAACCACAACAGCGGGGTATGGTGCTAGATGTCTCACAAAAAAAATAAGAAAAAAATACCACATTCATAATATAAATGTATGCCAACAGGGCTCTTTGGATATTGAGTATCTATATTATGGTTCATGGGGTTATGTGTGCAGTATATATGAAATATTTAAAACATAACCACACTACTATTTGAGGAATCAAGAGTGAGAAAACTGGACTTCTTGGATTGGTAAAAAGGCTGACAGGTCACATTTTAATTGTGTTTTCCAACTGTAACAAGTTTATATATGTAGAATGAGAGTCAGCTCAACCTAAACTTGATGATCTTTCATTGGAAGCTTGAATAGTAAATGGAATTACAGGGAATGAACTCCTTGTTCCTTCCAAACACCCATTACTAGGAGTCTGGGCTGTAGGCATAATGACTAGAAATACTCAACAAACTTGATTATTTTGGGCTCACTCTTGCCACAAACCCACCACTCGCTTATAGGAAACGGCAGTAAAAATTATTTTTCCACCTGAGAGAACGGAATCATCTGCTCCTGCATACTGGGGCCATAATCAAAATAAGATCACACTACTCATTTTCACATGTTATGGTAGATGGGCTTTACTCCACACACACAGCTGTGTATACTCACTTAATACAGTGTAGCTGCAGAACGTGCAACTACTGAAATATCTGAATTTCTGGCTCAGACATTACCGTAATCCTTATGAGTTATTTATTTTGCAAATGTTGTTTCAGAGACTGAGGATAAGAAGAGAATGAGAAAAACCTGAACAACATGCCTGCACTAAAATTTTTAATTTGTGCTATTCCTGTTTACAAGACACATACATAGCAATTACACACCGTTGGTGTTCATAATGCAGCACATAGTTGTTGCACACAATGGCTGATTATACAATACTGCAGGTCATGAAAATGCAATCACCATTCTCTACACACAGCAGGTAACTCAATGCAGAAATTCCTAATTGGCTGAAAACAGAATGTATTTGAATTTCAACAATGTATTTGCATAAAATTTTAAAGTCAATGCCTCATTTAGACACAAGTTAGTCACTAAAATTTGGTTAGTATCCAGTCTGTGAACATTCCTCCTGACAGGAAAACCTACACTGTTAATTTACAGTCATGAGGGAGTGGAAAACCTGCTGTAAAGAAAGTGGCCTAGAATTAATTGGCATCCAGCATGTTGCTAAGCAGCTGTAGGTGTGTTAGCAGGCACTAGTGCAGGCAGCAGATGTGGACTGGGATTCACTCAGGCAGCAGCTGCTCTAATCCCTGAATTTATGGGGTGACCTTTCTTTCCTCTGCAATCATTTCAAAGTCAAAATCAAACATGCATATTTCCAGAACGTTTTTTTTTTTTTTTTTTTTAACTTTAGTTGACCTGTTTAAACTAAAATTCACCCAATACAGCATTTAATTAAAAAACACTAAGGATGTAACCTGCATTTTATGTTAGTGTCTCTACAAAGAGGAATAGTCCAGCCTATGCTGTAGGTTGTGATACCTGTTTAAAAATAATAAAAATGTAAATAAATTAACTTTATATCCAGTTTCGCAAAAGTTGAATAGAAAAAGCCAGGCAGATGGCCCTAACCTAGTCCTCCAAGCTGGAGGTGGGCATAGAGTTATCACCCCCATCATGTAAAGAACATCCATTTGCTACATAAACATTGATTCCTGCAACCAACCCAACCCATGATCTATTTCAGAAAAACCAGGCTTTCCAGTATTTGGTATCCCAGTTTAACTATTTGCAAGTATGTTTTAAAATATTTGAACAGCTTCTGATCTATGAACAGATGCATGAACTGTTGTTAAAATGTCCTGGGCTGTGTTAGTTCTTTTAGATAGTCTTAATCATGCCTGCAAGGTAGCCAAAGATGTATTAATGGTTTCTCAATCTAAAATAAAAGCTTACTTTGGTAAAGATGCTATTAAAATAAGTGTTTTAATGTTTGCAATAGACTCATATTAACCTAAACCCTGCAAAATGTGAGTTTGCCAAAGCTATCTTGACTTACTTAGGCAAATACATTGGTCAGGGTAAAGTACATCCAGTTAAGATAACTGCTACTGTAGAGTTCCCTATTCCTGCAACTGTACCAAACATGAAATATCTTGTTCTCGTTGTCTGAAAGGCTATTATAGAATTTTCAGTCACACCTGAAAAGTGTCATGCTGAGCTGTATGTGGCAGGTAGAGTTGCGAACCCAATATGTAGACTCACAGGCAGTACTGCACTCGAAACAGTTTTATTGCTAAGCTTGCAGAAAACAAGTTAACTGAGCATGAACTATGAACTAAGCAGAAACCTGGAAATTGAAGCGGACTGCAGAATGATGCAGGGAATTTCTAAACAGACACGACACACAGCTGGAAAACAACACAGTGAGATTGTAATACTGGACAGGAGATGCAGACATTATATGCACAAGAGGGAATCAGGGCAGAGAGGAAACACCTGGGGAACATGGCTGGACATAATCTAACTGACAGGGGGGAAGCAAAATTGAACATGATGCACACAGGATGAGAGACTGTCAGAATAAAACAGGAAATACGGGAAACACACACTGAGTCTCAGACTGACTAAATACAGAGAACAAGGGTGAGAGCAAGGAGAACAGAAAGGCAAATAAGCATGGAGACAAGACTGACATCACATGGCATCTACTGACATAGATAACACTGAAAACTAGACACTACAAAATCCTCTAACCTAAACTTACTTAATGTAAATGAAACCAAGAAAAGAATTGAGTATTCAACCATTATAAAGTCCAGAAGCCCAGAACCACTGGGTAAACCAAAAAGACGTCCAAGAGTCCAAGCAGGCTGTTCAAACTATAAAAGTTCTCCTTTGTAATTCCCCAGTGCTAGTTACAGTGTTTCCCACACAATTCAAGTTGGATGTTGATGCTTGTGGTACTGGAGTCGGTGCTGTTTTGCAACAGGAAGATTCCTCTGGCATTGAGCACCCACAATGAAAAAGGAGGTCCTCATCATGCTCTCGGTCCTTCAGCATTTTGAGGCTTATGTAAGTTCAATTCCACAGCCAGTGACAGTAGATAGATCACAACCCCTTATATATCAGATCAGTATAACTCCAATAAATGACTATTGTGCAGGGCTCTCATACCCTAAACAATATAGAAATCTATTGCAAAGAGGGTCACGACAGTACTGTGGCCGATGCCCTTTCACATATGGCTTAGGATGACACTGGTATGGCTATTAATCTTAAGGGGCAGGGTGTTACATGTAACTCTCACTGCAGTTGTCTCCTAGTTTATGTGTGGGTATGGATTTCATTTGTGTCTGGAAGTTCTATGTTTTTCCCCCTGTTGACAGACACAGAACACCTCCTCAGTTTACAAGCTCTCTGGTTCTCTTTCCCTCTCTCACCACCAAGAATTCATATTGGACCCTATATTATTAATTTTTTTTTAAATAAAAGATGTTAATTGTGTTCCTCCTTGATACATGAAAAGATAATCTGCTTTTTTTTCTTCTTTTTTACGTTAATCCAGAAGTTCTGAAAATGTAGGTAACATTAAAAAACGAATACAATGAAAATTTGGGGCATTAACCTGGTTTTTACATGCTGCTCATTGTCAATTTCTGTGACCAAGAACACCATCCTTGGGACATAAAATGTCAAAACATGTAACAAAGTTTGGCTGCTAGCCTGTTCTTGACCTCACTTCCACTCTTGCACATTCTCAGATCAATGTGACATTATTGCTCCAATCATTTTCTTGTCCACCTTCTCTGAGCCAATCAGCCTTCATTCTGTGGACTTCTATACCCTTAGGGTAAAGAAGCTAAAAGAAAAAAGAAAACAACCTCTTAACACTGAGGGGAAATCTTGTCAGATCTCAAGTTTTCATTCTAATTCAAATATCTGATGGAGCTGAAAGCAAAGACAAGGTGGATTGTGACTGATTTGTTTTGATCTTGAATGAGGTAATTACATCTTACGCCCTCGTGCCTCGATTTCCAGGTTGAATGGGTCACCTACCATCTGCTTACACTCAGAAGACTCTCTGCAAAGAACAAAACCTCCTGTTTTGGGAGACAGTGATGCACACTTAGCCAAAAAAAGAAGAAATGTGGGCCAACTGAGGTGTTTTGAATTTCTAAGTCACTGTCTGTGTTAGGTTCAGATTTAACACATTGTGCAGCAACAACATTGCTATTTTAGATATATTTAATTATTTCGTGTGTTTTCATGTGTCTCTGTGTGTCTACAGGAACCCACTTTGGATTCCCTGTTTTATCTGCAGTCACTCTATCATTGCTTCTGGCTAAATATTAAGCACACCTTGACTTTATGGTTCTGTCAGCTTATATTTTAGAATGCAGAGTGAGTGAAGCAAGTTTTTTTGCTTTTTGCTTTTTTATATAGCTGCTTCAATGTGCTACTATTGAAATTAGGGGGTGGATGGTGGGAAAAAATGTGTAACATTTAAAAAGGAATAAGAACCCACATTCACTCAGATTTGTCGAAAGAAGATAGCGATTGTAAAACTTCCTCAGGAATGTAAAACTTTGAAGTTGAGACTTAAATTATGGCTTACTTAAGTCCCAAAATAAAGACGAAAAGAAATGAATAAATTGAAAATTTTAAAAAAGAAAAGAAATTATGCATTAATGTCCCTACTGCACTCTATCACATTCAAATCAAATATATGTAACATTCCTCTGTGAAGCATCTGCAAAGCAGCTATTGCACAGTTTGGAGACCTAAACCCCAAAAAAGTGTCTTTAACAATATTGGGATGCTATCAGGGGGGAAAAAAAGAGAAGCAGCCTCTAGAATGAGATTATCCCCACCCAAACATTATTATGCATAAGTCCATTATCTTGTTACAGCCACACAGAAAGCAGTGCTGCACATTAACATTCACCAAATACAGTAGGAATGAGAAGCACAGACATAAATCTTTTGAGGACCTGAATAACAAAAGGTTAGCAAATCAAGGTAATCTGTACTATACTGAAGAAGGGGCTCAGGAGAAAAATAAGATTCATGTATTTAAGCCTGGCAATGAATTCTAACTCTTGACATTTAAGACTTTCCTGAAAGGTAATATTTACTACTCAAGAGCTTTCCTGTGCTGCAATACGTTGTTTGCTGGATCTGAATGGTTTTCTGCACAGAATACATCAAGGTGAATACATCAGTCTCTCCAGTCAATCAAGGGAGCTTTGTGATATTTTTAAAAACACATTTAATGTAGCTTTAGACTATAACTTCTCTGTCTATAAAAAAAAATGGCTCTGCTCTGAGGCCCTCCTGAATGACCAAGCACCTCACCCTATTTTCAAAGTTAACCCCAGACTCTCTTTGGGTACTGACCAAAAGACTAAAAAGTCATGGATACAAGCAGAGTTCATGGCCATAGGTGAAGGTAGGACTAGATATTGTGTGGTAAATCTACAACATCCCTTTCATGCTCAGCTCTCTCTTCCACACAACAAATCAGTACAGTGTCTGGAGAACCTGTGAGTCAGTCTCACACTCCCTCCTGCCATAACTCATAAATAAGATCCTGAGGTACTTGAACTCCACCACTACCTCTGTTATAATCACCAGTGTGTGAATGTGTGTGTGAATGGGTGGATGACTGGATATGTAAAGCGCTTTGGGGTCCTTAGGGACTAGTAAAGCGCTATATAAACACAGGCCATTTACCATATAATGTATAATATACTTCTGTAGTACCCACTACATTTGATCGGATTTAAAAACCAATCCTAACATAGTGGATTTTCTACAAGGAGAGCACAACTGAGGGAGACGGAGACAAAGCTGTCTTGGTCAGTGACCTATTTGGAAAAGAGGACTTTCAGGCTTTAAGACTTTTGGTGGTCTTTGTGAGACACAGAAAAGGTGAACATATGGTAGTTGTGATACATGAAACAAGAGCTGTGATGGTGTGGAGAGGCTTTACTGGGGACAATGTTAGAATTTTTTCAGAAACCAAGACAATGGGCGTGGGCTGTGAAAGCTTATTGATACCTGTGGGGACTGAAAGCTGATCCATGTGGTCTGAACATGTTTTCTCTCACATATCATGTACCTGGGTCACACCTGGCACCAAGATGCATTATGGGAAGAAGGCAAACCAGCAGAGTCAGTGTGATGCTTTTGGGCAATGTTCTGCTGGTCCTGCCATCCATGTGGATGTTATTTCAACATCCAACATCCTAAACATTGTTGCTGACCATGTACACCCTTTCATGGAAACTGTATTCCCTGATTTATATGGTCTGTTTCAGCAGGCTGTGCCACAAAGCCAGTCCAACTGAGCATCCATGGGATGAGCTGGACAAACAAGTCCAATCCACCTGGCAATTTACAGGACTTAAAGAAAGCTGTTGCTAACATCTTGGTGCGAGATACTGCGCCACACCATCAGAGCTCTAGTGGCCTTGATGTGTAAGGGCTGTTTTGGCCAACACGACATTAGGCAGGTGGACATAATGTTATTCCTGACCGGTTGAGTTTGTTCAAGACTGCTGGAAAGTTTCCAGATTAAGACCTTTGAGAGTGGCTTGAAGACAGACTTCAAAAAAGTTGTAAACCTGTTCTGCAAAATGCAACTTTTTGTGTGACAGCTCAGACTGAAATTATGCAGCAGAAAAGATGCCCTCTTCTTTTTCTTTCTTATTTTCTGTGCTACTTGCACTTTCATGACGCAGTCCTACAATTTTGATAGAATTGAGATTTCTGTTCCCCACGTTTAAACATCAACAGTCTGCCCCAAACTGGTTATTAAATTCAACCCCTAGACCAGCTTGTGAATGTTTTTTATTCTTTGCATTGTTCCTGAGTGCCTGAAGATTGAATATTTTAAGTCCTCATTTCGTTGCAAGCACTACTATTATTCATGATTATGACTAACCTTTTGAATATAGAACATTTTTTGACTGTCTAGATTCACTGGCCTTTCTTACATACATCAAGTCATGCACAATCAGTCTCTTTAATGAGTCCATTTGATTCCAAAGTGTCTTCAAAGCGTCTGTGATAGAACTACACTGCAAGGTAGGGAAGTGTCCGTGAACAGACTGGCCTTTAATTAAATGCACTGACTTCAAGCAGCAACTGCTAATTTTGCTCTTAAATCCACATATAGGAAAATATCATGAGCTCTCCAATCAATAAACATCCCACTCACTGCAGCGAACGGGAATACCAGGCAGGCAAACTATTCTAAGTCAGCACTTGTGCCAAATGGAGCACAAGCACACAGTTAAACACAAAAAAAGTGCAGCTTGAAGTTGAGCCACGACAAAACTCTATTAATTCACACTCCATTTAGTAAATGTTATAGTTTGCATCTCTCAGTCTGAGCCCCTGTAGGAGAGGTTGGAGCTGAAACAAAGGGCTGTAAAGTTGAGGTCTCCCTCAAAGATGAGCTAAAGGTCAGAGATTACCTTGGAAATGAAAGCACAGCTCAAGCACGGAGTTAACCTAAGTGTGTTCTTACTTGTTAGAGTGCGCTAGCAGTGTCGACATACCGACAGCCAGACTTCAGTACTGACTGATGGTCTGCTGATAGATTCTGTCAACAGGGTGATTTAAACAAGGGAGAGAAGTGTGCTGTAATCAGAAGAATATAAGTCTGAGAAGCTTGCAGTCACCTATTAAAAGGTGACTGAAGTGTACTTGAAACCCATCCAATAACCTGGTGTCATATTATTTCAGCTCAGCTATAATCTTAGACAGCATGTGGGATAATCAAAATAAAACCACATGCATGCATGAAAGACTCAGCTCACCAGTGTTATGTGGCATATAAATAAATCAACTGCATGTAGCCTTGATTTTATTCTAAAGTACAAAAAGCTTGGCCCAGTATATGGTTAACAGCTATTTTCTTTTAACACCCTGTGGTCCCTTATAGAAACCTTACACCTTACTTCCATATTTTTCAAAGGTTTTAGACCAATTTCTAAACTTTTTATCTAAAGTTGTAGATTTTTTCCCCCAACCTTTAGCCTTTCATGAGGACATCTTTGATAAATGCCAGTCAAATTTCAGTTTTAGAGCTTCGCACAACACAGAAAGTGTCATGGTCCTGCGGCCATGACTCAGTGACTTTGTGTTTATGTTCTTTATTGTTATTACTTTCATTATTATTCTTGGGCTGTTTTGGGATGGTTTGTGTTTGGGATTTTAGACACTGGGTTCTGGGTTTGTGCTCCCTCTATTGGTCCCTGGTGTTAGTGTTCCCCTGTCTCGTCAGGTTAATCAGGTCCAGCTGTTTCCCCCACCTGTGTGTGATTTCCCAGTGTCTCTTTGTGTACTTATAGTGTGTGTTTTCCTCTGCTCCTCGTTGCGTCGTCTGTGTTCATACCTGGTGTAATCCCCTGCGTGCTCTCCCTGTTGTTCTCCCTTCATGCTCAGGTTTGCTATTTCTTTGTGTAGTTTCTCCCAGTTAGTTCATCCTTAGTTCTGTTTTACCATCCCCACTTTATATTGGATATTATCAATAAATCACCCTCACACCTGAATAAGTGCTGCGTTTTGAGTCCTCCTTCCGCTCTCCACACGGCCGCTGCCCCGGACCGTGACAGAAAGTGCCCTCCTTGAGGTAACTGGTGACCTCCTTTTAGCAGTTGACAGGGTTGCAAGAGCAGTTTCACCTCTTTTGGACATTGCATCAATGATGCTCACTTGAATGATTTATTCTTAGCTTTCAGAAAATTGTCTGGATCTCACTTTAGCTCTGGTAAACCACAAGGTTCGAATTAATGTATTCTCTATTTATATGGTAAATGGACAGTCCATTACAAAGTGCTTTTAATTGAGGGCATTCGATGACAAGTGAGGATCAGTATTGTTCCCAAGGATATCAAACCATCAACCTTCCAAGCCATAGCTGCTCCTCACATGCTTCTACCTAACCAAATTATCCATCATGTTTTTCATTGCTTGACAGATGATACACATGCGACTTTCCAATAATGGCAAAATCTAAAAAACAAACAAATAAACATTAACATTTCTCAAAGCTTGACTACTTCAACTCCTTCCTATCTGGTATAAACTAAAAGTGACTCTCGCCTCCAGCTGCTTCAGAACCTGAGCTTCTGCCTGGTTTTAGTAAACAGCACCATATCACACCAGTACTGGCTTTCTTAGGTTTAAGATTTTACTTGTAACTTTTAAAATATGTCTGGCCCCAAGCTACATAGCCGATATGATGACCCGATAAAAGCTAGTTTACAAACTTATATCCTGTGGTGCAGAGGCGGAGCCAGACATTTGAAACACCCGGGGCTTAGCCCTAAAGGGTAGTATGCATGTGGGATTTTTTTTTTTTGGGGGGGGTGGGGTTAGAAATGACTGAAAGATTAATTGGCTCTGTTTTGAGTTTTGTTCAAAAAAGAATGACTTCATATAGGGAAATATATATATCACACATGCAGGACACCTTAAACTAGTTTTTTAATTAAGCAGCAAGACAGAACAAAATCAGGGCTGTATCAAGACACAGGGACTAAACCCCAATTCAACCAGACGCAGAACTGATCCAGAATTAAAACAGGACTACAACAGTTCAAAATCAGGACTACTGAGGACTTAACCAAGACAGAACCAGAATCAGAACTAGATGATAGTAGCACTAAAAATCATCATAGACCTGCACTACACTTATTTTTTTAAATCTACCAAAGTACAATATTTAGATTGAGAAAAGTTTATATAATTATTTTGGCCTTGTTGTGCAAACAAGCCTGCATAACTTAATAAATATAGAATTTGAAAAATAGCAAACCTAAAAAGAAACACTAGGTACGAGATACATGAGTACCTATGATACGGTGATACTTTTGGCAAACGACCATTTGACTAACATGTGTGTCTCACCTGCTCTTGTTCATCTGTTCTGTCCTCATTCTGCTCTCCCTCTCTGTTCCTCTCTCTCTCTCTTTGTGCTGACAATCATAAAATATACAGTTGAAACCAGATATTTACAAACTCTTCAGATCAAAACAAACACTTTTTTAATTGTAACATCAAATCAGACTAAATGTTTATTTTTTTAGATTGATAAATATAAAAAACATATTTGTTAACTTTAAGAGTAAAGAGAGAAACTATCTGTATTTCTTAATTGCAAATGGCACCAAATTGTATTCAAACTGAGCCACACTTATGGAGCTCCACAGTTCTTTTCCTGGTGTTTTGGTTGACATCTCTTGATTTTCCCATTTCAAAGAAGAAGGCTCTGTGTTTTGCCTTATATGCATCCACAGCTGTGCCACCAGTTTACTCACATGGACTCTACTAACCTATCAGAAGCTTCTTCAGCTCAGAATGGAATCGTCTGGAGTTTTCTTATTAATTAACAAACTTAGTGTATATGTACTCCTAAATTTGATGAAAGTGATAATAAATAGACAGATCTCTCTCTCTTTATTCTGACATTTAACTAATTCAAAAGATATTTCAATATTTATCTAAAACAAAAGTTTACTCTAAATTGATGTTGTACAGTAAAAATGTTTTATGTTTTCTCCATAAAGTGTATGTAAATATCTGGTTACAAATGTAAATATCCTGCTGTGTACTGAAATCCCTCTTGTTTTGCATAGAAATATACTGAACAACATACAAAGCACAATATATAAAATAACATTTACCTGAGTTTTTTCTTTGAAAGAGCCCTCTAATGTCCATTCTTATATTTCAGTACATAACTGAAACCGATTTAGTCGGGGAGGGTAAGAACTGAAAATATGAAATAAACACACGTAAGCTAAGACTCTAAAAAATAGCATTTGTTCGGCTTTTCATTTCGCCATTTGTTGATTCACTTGAAGAGCAAGTAACGTAATATTGGTCAAGTGATCAGTTTCATATCAATCTTTCGTGATTCACCGTCATATTTACATTATTTGTACGGTACGAATGATTTGCTTTGGTACCTGCTCAAACTTAAGCTCTCCTTAGTATGGCTGGCTCTGTTTCTCCAACAGCGCACTAACAGGTAGCAGCTGCCCCGCCCCCTCGCTCAGTCGCTTAGTGCCTGAGCTCGGATCATACCAATATCAGGGGGGGATTCACGCACAGTCGTAAATTCCCACAGTGTGCACTATGTGCTTCGAATATTGTGTGTACTTTTTGTTTTATACAGTTGTCAGCCAGGCATCTAACTATGAAAAAATTACACTCCAAAAGACCCCGGGCTTCTGACAAAACAACCCGGGCTTAAGCCCAGTAAGCCACCCCCACGCTCCGCCCCTGCTGTGGTGTAGCACTGCTGGTTTTCCAAAGTCAAGACTTAAGGTGACTGGACTTTACCTGGACTGTTTCCATAATATAGAAAATGTTTGCTAATAAGTCACCATGTTGGTTTTAGTTTGAAATCTGGGAACAGACACACTTAGCAGGAAGTTAGAGAAAGGGGAAATCGTGCCAATCAGTCTAGTTGATTGACTGTTACTGTAAGGGTCCAATGCTGGGGGAAAAAAGGCACCTTGTGCACAATAATCATCATAACAGTAGTATGCCCAAGGTGTTCTTTTGTGTCACAGCCACAAGCTGTGTGCATATAAGTTAGCTTGCTGCTTGTGTTTTTGGTGTGTGGTAAACTTAGATCTGCTCCTTGTCTGCTGCCTGCCATGCTCTGCTCAATGCTTCCACTCTTCCAAACTCCTCTCTCTAACTTGCTATACTTACATGCCGCACTCTCCTGCTTCACCTGCCACCTGTTCTCTGTCACCAAGCAGTCAGCTCACCACGCCACACTCACTCCTGCAACCCCCTCACCTGCATTCCTGCTTATCTGTGTGCCTCCCCAGCCTTCTAGCTGTCAGCTCATTTCTCTTTGTGCCACACCATCTGCACATCAACAACCTGAGTATTTGCAAATAACAATTTGTTAACCATGGCCAGCCTGTGCCAATTCTGCAGAAAGACTCACTGGTTATAGGGGAAATGTTTCTACAAGGCTGGTGATTTTGATTGATTTTGAAAAGGAGTGAAATTTTGTAAACAGTCTTTCAAGTAATTGGCTCACCAAGTACTAACTGGCTCAAAATTGTTGATTGTATCAGGTCAGAATTGGTCCCCTTTTAGCTGTGTTTGAACTGTTCTGCATGTTTCTGTCGGAAGATTGGCGAGTCTTATTTGGAACCACAAAAAGGACCTTAAACAAAACACAATACCATCAGTGTGCCTTATTATCCCTTAACATAACTGGCTCATGTATTCTTTTGAAATGAAGAAAATAATTCCATCATCTTGCTGTATTTGGAAGGAAAGGAAGTTTATGGATGATACAACTACTGTAACAGAAACTGGAGGAAACTAATCTTGGTTTGATTTTGTCATAACAGCCATTTCTGGTATCAGAACCTTTCTGTTGGCTTCGATTTGAGCTCCAGGAGCACTAATTTACTGTAACTCTTTTCCACTGAAGCATTGATTGTATAAAAAAAGGATGAGAAGAACAATTTCCACTGAAAAAAATACTGGTACAGGTGCTACAGGTAGAACCACTGAAGTTAGTGGCTTTCTTAAGGGACTACAACTTCAAATACACTGATGTCACAGATGCTGCTTGTGAATTCTGTCCTCTGTGATTTTCTTTCTTATAGAAATTACCCCAGATTTGTTCTCTTTAGTGTTTGGTTTTCCAACATGTCACCCAGTTCTGCCTTCTCGGAACCAGTCTTCATTCTCTTTACAGGGACTGGTGAAATCCACTTTATCCCTAAAGGCCTTAGGGATATAAGTTACTAATCCACCCTTGCCTCACTTAATTGTCTTTATCATTAAATTTCAAAAGATCCATTTCCACATTTGAATGATGTAACGTATGCTACAACAATCCAACAATAAGACTGTATATCTTCATGCAACTGGTGAAAGAAATCCATTCATCTGACTAAACTGGATTGATGGTGCATCATCAGACTGTATTTAGAAACCCAGACTGTCATTGTTCTGTTGAAGGGAGCCTCGGGTTTGCTATACTGATGCAAGCATTGCTTCTTCACAGCATTTCCGTCATCATTTATGTGTCATTTTCCCTGAGTTGCATGAAACAAGATGTTTGATCATTTATTAACAATTCATATTTCAGGGTAAGATAAACCGGCCACAGGTGGGGAGGGGGGGGCACTGCAGTGTACTTCTTGTGCCAGTCCCAAGCCTGAATAAATTAATAAATGAGTCAGAAGAGCATCCGGGGTAAAATATCTGCCAAATCAAACATTCTGATCATTAAGAAAAGATTTCCATGCCGGATTGGTTGGGGGCCTTGCCAAACAATGACCACATCCAGTGCTGTTGGCCAACACAGTGCTGGTGGAAAACTGTGCTATTGTCAGCTGAACACAAAAGATGTGGAAACAGGGAAGGTGCATTCAGAGGCAGTGAGAGAGGAGGGAAGGCATGAGTTTGGTGGTGAATGTCAAGACTTTTATGGGACTATGACTGATGAAGGGAGAAAATTTGTTGATATGATGGAGAGAATGAAGGAAGCCAGACCAGAAGCTGCTCAGGTGGAATCAAAATGTTCTACCTTAGGAGGTGAAAAAAATTCAGTGTAGGCAGGATCATGAGTTTGAAGCTGGAAATGAAAGGTTTGGTGCTGCAAGTTGTTGGTGCATACACCCCACAGGTTGGATATCAGTTAGAGAAAGAGGAATGCTGAAGCAATTCCACCAGAATTACACAGCTTGATATCACATTATTGATGTCACTCACTTATAACCAACAATCAGAAAATCAGCAACCACTGTGCTTTTTCTAAAAGAAACATCAACATATATTTTAAGGATAACTTCAGTTTTCTTTTAAAGCAGACTTTTCTTTTAGTGGGAAACCCATCAGTATTAAGTGTATTTCGGTAAGTGAAGCCAACAAGCCATGTATTTCTGTTAATTCCTTTCCATCCTGCAAAGCCTTGTGAAAGTGAGTGACAGCAACTTTGTCACAGCTGAGCACCAACCTGTCCAGCTAATTGCCACACTTCAGTGTAAGCTTGCCCTCTTAACATTCATTTATTATGCTATAATTGAAACTAAACAAATCCACTTCCTCAAGCAGAGATAATGATTGAAATCGTCAGAGACAATTTCTCACTTTTGTTCGTTGGTGTCACTCATCTAATTTAAATTTGACAGAGGTCACTCAGAGTTGACTTTCGCCTGCTTTGAAGAGAATAACACAAATCAACCTCCAAGGATGTTTTTGTTTTGTTGTTGTTGTTTTTCAGAAAGGAGCTCAAATACAGGGAAAACTCGTATACGACGCGCAGTATCAGGAGTTTTTGTTGGTTTTAGCAAACACATTGTCATAGTATGGTATCATATACGGTTCCTCATGATACATAATTACAGTGTACCCTGCAGTCCCTACTGCCTGCTGCTCTAGAGTGGGCGAGCAGTGTTGACAGGCTCCTTCTTCAACTCCATGTAGTCAAGCTGTCAGTGGAGATGCGCTTGCGCAATTGCTGGGCGAACACACACACGCACACACACAGAGGCGCGTTTCCGTCAGTTTGTGCAGGTCTGATTCAAAATCATCCTGAGAGCTCGAATATAGAGACCAACTTATATTACAAAAAAATGTAAGTAGATTTAAAGCAGCCAGTTTTACAGGTTGATTTGGTGTGAAACTTCCCAGCGGATTTATATTCGACTGCGTGATAATCAGCATCACTTTGTCCTGGAACAGCAAGCAGGAGAGCTCATTAAATTCTCTGGACTACATCGGGGGAAATATTTAGAAAATTTAGTGTAAGTCTGAACACCAAGCGCGGTTCTTTTTCAACGAGGACCGACAGCCAGGGCAATCCAGCGCACTAGGTATTAAAAAAAACAACCCCACACACACAGATTTCCGTGCCCGCCTGCTTAAAATTGACTCCAACTTTCAGCTTGTTCTTTACTTTTGCAGAGGTTTTCGCCATGAATCAAACAGCGGGAGCCACAAATGCGTATCGCAGATGCTCCAAGGGAGGAAAGGTAAGAAAGACTTACGTATGAAGAAGTTAAGATTTAACAGTCTCTTTCCAGCGTCCATTTATGGCGCAGCGCTGGAAGGAGCATACCAGTGATACTGGATGTTTGTTTGCAAGCTTACAAAAAGCTGTAGACGCAGTTTTCATCATGCTGGGTTATTGCGCGTCTGTGCGCTTTGGAGATGTTGAAAGATGAGCGCGGATAGAATTTCTTGTGGAGACAAAATGAAATCAGTTTCAATGAAGGGAAGGGTGTTGGTGAGCAGTTTATGTTAAAGGTTTTGGAAAGAAGAAAAGCGAGGCTGGTTTGTGTACACTGCAAAAATGCTAAAGAAAAAAAGAAGAAGCAAATGATGACTATGATGCTCACTTGCAGTTTTTTTCCACACTGATGGGATTTCCTCCTCAAATCTCTTCTTCAATAACTTGACAGGCACCTGCTGTCTCATATCCAAGATGATGACATACTGTACCACAGCTGTTTTACCAAGCTTGTGACCCACATAACAAGGCTGCTTCTACTGCTGTGTGGATGCAGTCAACTAGGAGAAAGACAGGGAAGAGAGGGTCTGTGGATGACAGAGTGTGGGGTTGGATTAAACAAGGAGGAAGCAGAAAAGCTGGAGGATGTGGGAGGAAAGAGATGGAAAGGAGTGAGGAGGAGCAGGAATAGAGGGCTTTCCAGGCTCTGGTGTGTGTGTGTGTGTGTGTGTACGCGCATTGAAGGATGAAACCTTATTCATCACCAGCAGGAGTAACACATGCAGACTTCTAAGTGTTTACAAATATTGCTCATTAGATACAAATATTTGGGTTTATGGATTGATGCATACTGATTAGAGATGTCCCTGTCCACTCACAGAAGTGTCGTGAAAGATCTTGTAAATGAGTTTCGATGGGTGTGGACACATATTATTACACACGAATGCTTTGTGTTTGTTATCACTCTCAGTTTAATTGAGAGAGGCTGGTTTGTTTTCCTCTCAGCGTGAAGGTGCAGGCCCACTCACACTGGGAATCAGGGGACTTCAGAATGAAACACATGAGTCGAACGCATGCCGCGAGCCTGCAAATTCCATACATTTTTAATATAGAAGCAAAGGCCAAATGATGGAAAAATAACCATTTATAGCCCTCAGCTATAATCTCTGAACCCACTCCATTCATAACAGACATGGTGGTTAAAATCTCTGCATGTACTTAGGAACATTGTCAGTAACAGTTAGTCTTTGATTCCTAAACCAAAGTTAAAATTTAACCAACAAAGATGAAGAAAAAAAGCATACAAGCATGATTCAGAAATGCAGCTCCCAGCTCTGGTTCAAAGTTTATGTAACTGAGAGGAAAGTAGAAAACCTCCCTTTATTTTGACTAATTAAAGCATCCCGGATGGTATCTGTAACGTTACAGATACCACTGTATGGAGAACTTGCACATGTGCAAAAGTACCACTAACACAGAAGATGTATACTAGTTTTAGAGCAGCATCAACACCAAAGCAACAGTAGATGAGGAGTTTCTTGGGAAAGGTCTTGCTTATTTTAGCAAGACAATGCCAAACGACATTCAGCCCATATTACATCAGTAAAAGAATCAGGGTTGAAAAGGTAAAATCCTCTATTAAACAAAAATGGGAGAATAGTCTCCTTCTTCAGAAACGCTTACAGAGCAGGTGATGCAACACAAGGTAAACATGGTCCTGTCCTAGCTGTTTTGAAACATGCTGCTCACTTCAAATTTAAAATGAGCTTATTTGTTTAAAAAATCCTTAATTCTTCAGTGTCAGCATTATATAGGTTTCCTTTGCAACATAATTTATGATGAGGATGATTTGCAGATAATAGGATTTAGTTTTATTTTGACTTTATTTTGAACTTTTCTGAAAACAGGATTATATTATATACAACACAGTAGGCAGATGCAGCAAATACATGGATAAAATGATGAACTCAAATGGCTTACTGGTTTAAATATCTAGAGTCAATCATTCAAATCAATTGGCAATGTACAACAGAAGTGAAAAAGAGAGTGATGTCAGGGTGGAGGGGGTGGAGACGAGTGTCGAGGGTGATTTGAGACAGACGGATAGCAGCAAGAGTGAAAATGAAGGTTTACATGATGGTAGTGAGACCAGTTATGAGGTACGGTTTGGAGACACTTGCACTGACATAACAACAGGTGGCAGAGTTGAAGTTTGCAACGCTCAGATGGTTTGGACATGTGCAGAGGACAGATAGTGGATATATTGAGCAAAGGATGTCGAATATGAAACTGCTAACAGGAGGAAAATAGGAAAATCACAGAGGAGATTCATGGATGCAGCGAAGGAGGACATGTAGAGGGTTGATGTGATGGAAGAGGATGCTAAGGACAGTGTGAGATGGAGGGAGATGATTCGCTGTGGTGACCCCTAAAGGGAGCAGCTGGAAGAAGAAGTCGAAATGACCGGGATTCATGTACTTTGTGTCTAGAGCATAAATGCTAACTTCTAAACATGTCTGTTAAGCTGTATAAAAAGACACTGCTATGTCCCGTCTTCCTCCCATCACTGCCAACTGGTCACAGCTCCCTGAGCCTGGTTCTGCTGAAAGTTTCTTCCTGTTAAAAGGGAGTTTTTCCTTCCTCCTGTCACCAATTCCTTCCTCATGGGGTCTTTTGATTATTGGGTTTTCTCTGTGTTACTGTACGGTCTTTATAAAACACATCGAGGTGACTGTTTTCATGATTTTGGTGCTATATAAATAAAATTGAACTTAATTGAACTATTTTATGTTAACAGTGTTAGATAGCATCCAGATCATTTAAACTGAACATGTGAACCATAACAGATAGTGTAGATCAGGAGCGGGCAATTCATTTTCCAAAGGGATTACATGAGAAACTGGGGCTGTGTCAGAGGGTCACACCAATAACGTGAACTCAGTTCTAGTAAATATCAATTTGATCTTTTTATAAACTTTTTTATTGTGGCTCTTTTATTATGGCAAAATTGGCTAAATTAACTGGTGTAGATGGAAGGTGGCTGTGTTCATCCAACAGGTTGGGATGCTCTGCCACAGTAGTCTCTCTGTCTGTCATATGAGTCGTTTATTTATCGTTGACTTGTGTTTAAACATTTTGTCCTCATTTCTGCCGTGGGTTTGTCTGTGTTCTGTTTTGTTTTTTTCCAGCACGCTGATATTATTGTGCATAAAATATTTATGATGTCCTTTCACTCACTACTTATTCTAATTCTGGGATCTTTCATCTCCTCTTACCCGTCAACTTTGTGAGAGAAAATAGAATCAGACTAAACGGCTCTTCAGACACCAGTGTCCGTTTCATTATCTGTCCCGTGGCCACTTTTAGCCCACCAGCAGGACGTGCTGCGATTTCAAACCATTTTGTTTTTGGGGGGTTTTTTGTTTTGTTTTTTTGCTTGCTTGTTTTGTTTTTTGTTGTTTTTTTGGTTCTGTGCAAATCCTTAACGCTGCAGAAAAGTTCTCTTTGATGAGTCGCCTCTCTCTTTCTGTGGAGTTTCTATTTATAGTCTTGTTGACAGCCATCCCATGAGACTTTTCCTCATAGATTAATGACACAGCGATTAGGTTTGCATGGTTCTGCAGGCGTCCCAATGGTATAAAGCACATGGTCACATGGTCATGCTTATCAGTTCGAGCCAAGATGTGACATGTTTATAAACACCTGAAATGAATGGACAGCAGGTGTGCTGCGACTATTTTAGGATACTTTGGTATTCCATTGAAACCAGTAGGGAAAATAATCCTGTACTGAAGATGTTTCCTACACCGATGTCATTGTTGGATTTCTGCTATTCCCACAGCTAAATGGAGGTGATGGGATATCACAAATGGCTTTATAGTACTTTGATTGTGTTATCTGTAACACCAACAGTACCTCTCATCTTCCTTATCACAGATCAGAAGCTCGGGGGTGGGCTGAAGCTCGGGGGTGCTGTTAGAAATCTCTAAACCATCATAATGTGCAAGAACATCTGGGGGAATTCGTGGGGGCAGAGAAAGCTGCTTCTTCTAGCTGTCTTTCTTTATTATAACCCGTACTGATGTTACGATTGTGCTCTGTTTCCACATGATCCTCCTGCAGGGGTGCAGCAAAAAAGAGGAAGTCCCTTTAATGTGTTTATCTAAAAGCATTCTGGGAAATGTAGGACATTATGTGTAGGGATGGCTCATTCAACCCTCATGCTTCCCTTTTCTCAGTCTGTTTTTGTGGTGTGTAGAATTTAATTTGAGAATTTTGGAGTCTTCAAAGTGTGTTGGATATGTTGCAGATCTAATAATATAGTATGGTATTATTAGAATATTGTATTATAATAATATTAATCAAATAACATTTTAGTGGAAATAACTGTTAGTTGCAGCACCAATAATCTAATTTTCTATTATTTATTATTTCAATTATTCTGTTATTAAGTTTATAAATTTGTAAATGTCACCTTAAGACATTATGTTGCCCCCTCTAGTGTGGGTCAGGTAATTTTAATGTTGTTTAGCTGGACTGTTTAACCTATCTGTGGTTACACTGAGCATACTGTGTTTCATAGCCATATTTAGAGCATGCCACCTTGGTGTATAAGTAGAAATAGAAGCTATAGTTGATGGCTATTTTTGATGTCATCTTGTAGGATTAATATACCACATATTGGTGCAAAAACAAGCATGTTACGTGGGAATTTGCAGCAAATACATTATGAAAATGGTCAAATGGTCACTAGAGGGCAGTGTTGTACTACAATGTATGAACTCTTAGGGGGTCTTGCATTGGCTTGGTGGGATATACACTGATTAGACACTTTGTTGGGAATAAAGTGTTCACATCATGCAGTTGAATGCAAAGTAATAGAGCAGCTTTGCCATATATGCTACAGTTATGCTCCTAAAACTCAAAAACTCCCTCCCCGCCATGCATGTTAACTGGATGGACTGATAATTATTACAGCAGAGCTTTTTAATTGGATTGCATGAGGTAGGCAGTGCTTGATAAGTGGAAGATCTTTTCTTGCTGGAAGCTTTTTGATTACATGATTTATCACATAGTCAAAGAGCTCCTCTTTAGTTAACATTTTCTATGATTCCAGCTACACTGCGATTTTGTTCAAGATTTGACTCGCATATTTAATAAATCTAGGATTTTTTTTCCTTTTCGCTGCTTGTAAGTTTCCCACTGCTCTGATATCAATTCAGAGCTTAACTTTTTGCCTCTATGTGTCACGCTGCTCCTTTCTTCTCCATCCCCTTGGTCACAGCAGGCTAGCTCGATTATCTTGGCCCTTGACAGCCCCGCGGCCCTGCGCGCACACTAAATCCCAATTAACTCCCTGAGTTTCAACCCATTTGCAACTTTTGCTAATCTCTGCATCAGCAATGCCCAGAACCCCCCCCCCCCCCCCCCCCCAAATTCTTCTGATTACAAATTCATAACAAGGCTGTGAAAGTTTAACGAAACTAAACTGATTGTCTCGTGCAATGAATATGCATTAACTGCTGCTGCCCAAATGGAAACTGATCACTTGACTAAATCTGCTATTAAGAAATATTGGACTTTTGTCTTGGCATATAATTTAAATTCCCCCGAGGCTTATTTGTGCGTCTTATTACTGCATGGATTGTTTGGGGTGTTTTTAAACTAAAAGTCATTTGTTTCTACAAATATTGAACTTGCATCAGAGGAAACACAGCAAACGGATCCTTGCGGTGCTCAGGAGCTAAGCTGAAAGGTATTTGGATTGAGGGGAGACTCCTTAATTACCGCAGCTTTTTTGGCCAACAGCAGGGCAAACACCAGCATGAATGCGCCAAGTATTGATCCCTGCTCTCATTATGCATGGGGTCCATTGTAATGCACAGTTATCACTCTGACTCCCTCACTGGAGTCTATGGAAATCATGATTGATTTTCTTCACACTTCCTCCCCCCACCTCCCTGCCTAGTAAACTAGCATCAGAAGGCCTATCTCAATCATGTTTGCACTTTGAATTCCTGTACTCAAGACCCTCTCTCGCTCATTAGCACCAGTAATCTTTTTCTCATTCTGCTGACTCTGGGGGGAAAAGGAGCGACGTCCTCGGTCAAACTGAGCTCATTCGCGTTTATAGCACAACCTTTGCAGTCTCTGCTTTTGAAGATGCTCCTTCATGCAATTCTCACACATATAAAAGCTGCTACCTGGTGGCAATTTGATCAAGTCTGTCTTCACAGTGTCTGCAAAAAAAAAATGCACCTTGTGCCTCTGTATTTGTATGGAAACTTGTTTACAGTGTACACAAAGAAATGGGATTTGGATCCGCTTCTTAGAGCTCTGCCTCTGTGAAATGAATAATGCAACACACACACACACACACACACACACACACACACACACACACACACACACACACACACGCGCATACACACACACACACACACACACACACATATACACATACAGTGAGAGAATAGATTTTCTCACTTTTAAAACCACCAGGTGACATTTTTTGTTCTTTGGGGTTATTTGTATTTTTTTTCTTAAATGCATTGCAGATTGCTAATTCTGCTGCAGTGGCATTGCTGTTTGTAACAACCCACTGGTGTGTGCACTTAATCATCAGGTGCTGCAGCAGTGCTCCCCTGCCTGAGCTCATACTACACACAGGAAATCCTTGAGGAAACAGGAGCTTTATTACAGTATGTCAGCCTGGGGGAGGGGGAAAAAAAAGCTAACTCCATGTGATGCTTACATGGAATTCAAAGTCACCGCAGTGTTGGTGTCACTCGGTTGCAGCAAGTGTGTTTTCCAGGGGATGACTGACACCGCAGGGACTGTAATTGCATGAATCCCTGAGACCTCCCTGGCCTTTTGAGTGAGTGGCTGCTTGGCGAAATGCTTGGGTCATGACAACCCATCTGGTGGCGTTTCACAAGCAGTCAACAAGACCCGACGAGACAAATGGCTCCACAGCACTAAACAGCAGCTGTTGTTTGGAAGACAGACACTTAAGCCATATCTAAAATCACAAACACATCCATTGTGTGGCTCCAGAGGCCTCACTACCCATCAAAACCGGTTGGAGTTACTGCATCCAGCATGTTTCATCCTGCCAGAGCCTGTCCCAGTGGACTGTACCGTCAGTTTCCCCACTTTTACAGCCATCTAATGCAAATGAGTCTGCAAAAAGAGAAGTACCAAACAATTTCAATGTGCTGACGCCTGCACATCAGGCTTAAGTTTGCCCTCTGCTGGATGAGAGAGTCCATGAGCTTGAGCGTAGAAAGTCCCATATTTCACCCCCCCAAAGTGGAGTTTGTGTATAATGAGGCTTCTGAAATGATGAAATCATTAAATTAATGGTTTCTTAATGGTGAGACTTAAATGGAGTGGTTTGCATTATATAGAGTTTGGTTTCCAATTGCACAAATGCTGATAGCGAAAAATTATTAGAATAGTCTAGAAACTGCAGTATGCTTTGTGAAAAGAGTCTAGCATCATGCTGCTGTTTAATAGAAAGGCAGTGGGACTTTTCATCCCATCATGTAAAACAGTGGGATATCAGTTACTCTAAATAAGCCATCATTTTATTCATATTGATTTTTTATGAAAGGGAATATACCATAGAAGTGAAGACTAAAAAAAGCTTTATGCGTTGCTGGTGTGTTTGATCCTCGAGTTGTAACTTCGGTTCTTGTGCTGAAAATGGAGAAGAAAAAGAGAGGTCACTTTCTGCTCCAGTCACTGTTTATTCTTATATATCATAAACCCACACAACAGGACCCAGGGCAAATCTATGCATTTAATGGCCGTGGTCAGAAATCCAGAGAGATGTTCATATAAATAGCAAATAGTTTTTCATGGGTTTGCTCTACCTGTGCTCTCTCTATGCTGCAGATATTTTCTCAGCAGGAATAGAAGAAGCCATCAGCATTTATGAAATGCTTTGTGAATGTCTGCATACTTAAAAATTAAAGTGTGCTGGCCATATTTATTTCATATCAGAAAGAAACACTCAAACATTTGGCTTTACACTTGGCCTGTGCAGCCAAGGATGAGGGGTTCATCCTCTCTGAAACAAGCTCCCTTCCCTTTAAGCCAGCTTTGTTCTGATTGGCTGCTTCATGCAAACACAAAGTTTAAGGTGGGTGGGGCTTCTAGGGAAAGAAATATAAAACCAAGTGTTTAGAGCAGTCTACTCTAATTGAGCTTAATGTCTAAACTTTGGTCATAATCTTTTTATTATGAGCGTTCATCCAGTGTATGGACAGATTTGAAATTAATGCTCAGTGGCATTAATGCAAAGAAGGTTGTCAGTGATGAGTTGTGACCATGTTATCACAGGACATTGAGCAGCAGTTTTAGTTTTTTATCAGTTTGAAGTGTCTGTTAAATACCTTCTTGATCACAGTGAAGCGCAGTGCAGGGTTTTCTTTAAAAAAGTTTAAAAACAATCACTGTTTTTAAACTTTGCTCTGTTTCCCACTTTTCCTACCCCTTCATTTGCTGTTGCTCAGGTACTTATTATCAGTGAATGTGATTAAACAATTAAGTGGTGTATTTGTGGCTGGTGACATGTTTCCTAATGTGAAAACAGACCCCGCTTTCCCCAAAACTGGCTTTGTTCCACCCTTTTTGAGCTGTTATTTCTTCTCATGCCCAGCCTAAGCAGTAGGATATCTTAAAACCAGAAAATGTTTTAGGGATTTGAAGATTTGATTTGTGATCAAAAACTTTAAGAATAAATGAGTTTAGATTGGATAATATTTTCTTGCAGTTTTATGGAGTAATTATTTTCGATACTTTAAGGCAAGAATTTGTTTTAAAGGAGTTTTCCTACAGTCAGTTGATCGTAAAGAAAGACCCAAAATCAACAATTTTATCAAGTATCCCAACTCTAACTTGCAAGTTCTCTGTGCCATACAGCTTCATTATCATCCAAAAACTGTTATAATCACATCTCTCAGGCTCTTCGGTGCACCCAGTGGTCTGTTTATTGGGAAATTTATGGGAAGAATATGATAAACACGTTCACTGACATGAACTCTGCAATTCCCAACTTGCTTAACGTTCTTTAAAGTTTACTTGACAACTACATTTTGTGTTACACGTTGAACTTGATCAAATGATGCTACAATCTACACTCAAAAAAATCTGTTGTTGGATGAACACAATTTAATCGTGGCACCTTTTTCCACGCAATTTAACCAAGTACAATAAACCATTTTTGATCATGTCAAACCAACACATTTGACATTTGGTGGTTTAATGAAATCTAATTACGTTGGATCAACGTAGTATACTTATATTGATTTGAAGTGATTTATTTAAGTATGTAGAGTGAAATTTGTTTTAATTCATCCTACACAAGTTAAAAACTTTAGGAAAACACAAAATCTTGTTGTTTGAACAACTACTTTGTTAATCAAGGCAATTACTGCTAGTCTTGCTTAATGAACCAATATGGGGGTTGATGATTTCACTCATTTCAATCTAATTATTTCAATTAGATTTGTTTTCATTTGTTACACATTTAGAAACCCACTACTTTACAATAATAAAAAGTCACATTCAGATTATGATAACATTAACTTTATTAACTGGATTTACTGGACAATATAAGGCTACGTTCACGCTGCAGGTCTTAATGCTCAATTCCGATTTGATCAAATCCGATTTTTTTGTCTGCTTGTTCACACTACAAATAAAATGCGACAGCAAACGCGCTCTAGTGTGAACCCTCAAAGCGGCCTGCATGCTCAAAAGAAGACGTCACACACAACGCGCTCTGTTTAGACCCAGAGCAAACAATATTGTTTGACTGATGGCCCTTAATATAAAGACTTTGGACTTTACGTTTCCCAATTTTTGCTTTAAGTTATATTTTTATTTACATAGTAATGTAAATAAATAAATAATTATCCTTATTGCTGTTTTAGAGAGGAGCGGTGCTTCAAAGGATAGTTGCAGATTTCTGTCAGAATCTGCAGATTATACAAATAAAATGTTCACGTTGTCTTCCCAACAGTTTCACTAACATCTACACTGGATGGCCAGGAAGCGTTCGCGATGTCTTCTCAGGCGCTGATAATTGGCGTCTGTCTTGTGTCAGTGACGTAAAAGACGGATTTAATGCGACCTCACCATTCAAACAGCAGTCGCTTTCTAAAACATCGGCTATGTATCGGATTCAATACCACATACGAAAGTGACCCAGATCGGATTTGAAAATATCGGATTTGCGCCGTTCACACTGTCATACCATGATCAGATATGGGTCGCATAGGATAAAAAAAAAACAAATCGGATTTGATGTGCTTTCGCCTGAAGTGTGAACATAGCCTAAAAGCTTACCATTTTTGTACACCTGCAAGCATTATGCCACTTTAAAAGGTAAAACATTAGAATACTTATTTAAACAGGTAATGACATCTGAACTATGTTGGAACCAAAGCTTCCACAACTAAAAACGAATGCAAAATTTGCTCTATAAACTAATATGTCAACTGTATTTTAAAAAATTAAACTAAAAGATAAAAATACATTTCCCACGTGGCAAGTTAAAACATTTGACAAAATAGAATTACTATTGTGTGAATATGGAAAAAAAAAAGTATAGAAATAATTTGGGTGCAATACAACAACAACAAAATCCATAGGGAAAAAAATACAGGGATTTAAAAAAACAAAACAAAACAACAACAACATTTTAGGAAGTAAAACGATCCATATCCTTATCCATATAAGGACAAACAAAAATCATCTGCAGTGCTGTATAAAAGGTGATTTGCCCAACAGAGAGAATCCAAAAACTTAACAAAAAATTATTTCTTTTTAAATGAGAGAAAAAAATATAATATAAACAACTCAAATATTAACATTATATACTGGAAATCACCATTGCACCAATAAACCATTCAAGACCTTCTATCAGTCATTTTCAAGTGCTCTCACCCCTTAAGCTCGTTTTTCAGAAACTGAGCTTTTGTCCATCAAGATTTAAAAGTATCTTCTGGAGGACTTCAAAGGTGCATTTAAGTTCTGGTGGGTAGCTCAGGTTCGAACAGTATATGAGTCCAAACAACAGAGCACATGCTTGTGCAATGTTACCCAAATCAGTGAGAGCCTCCACACCCTCAATCAGGACACCAATGTCCTCTGGGTCATCTTCAGGTTCAGCACCCTCCTTTTGGATGACGTACACGCCTATTACAGTTTGCTCCATGTAGCTTTTTGCCTCACTGTCCGTATCCTACATGAAAAAATATAAGACGACAAAGTTAAATTTGCAAAAGTAAAATAAAACAAGTAAAACTGTTTCTATGCTGTTCATAAAATCTAAGTAGTCAAAGTAATAAACAGGAAATTACACCACGAAAGTAGTTGTTAGTAATTACTCCAATACACAAATTATAAAATAAACATCTCATGTCAGTAGAATCTTAGTATTCCATAGATAGTAAAGGAAAAACATAAAACAAAAGAGGTGGCGTAATTGACCTCTCACCGGCCCCTCCCCTGAAAGAGCCATTGTCCAATTACACATCATAGCAACCGTTACTATGTCTGACAAACATTGACTTCAAGCAAGATGGTGAAGTGGTGCGCCCACCGATACCCCGAGAGATTGTGTCTAGAGGAGTTGTGTTCTTTCCAGTCACAAAGCCAAAAACAACGTGAATGGATTAAACAGTGTGGAAGGCCCCGCTCCCAGATAAATGCACCAAACATTATGAAGCATGCCTGCTCGCACATCTGTTGCACTGGTCATGTTTGTCAGACGTAGCAAGAGTAACTTAGGGGGACCGGACTCGACAAAAGGCTAATTCAGCTGGTAAAATAAAAAAGGTATAGAAGTGTTAGTACTAAACAGCTCAAAGTTCATAGACATTTCTATTTACAAATACTGATGACTAGTGATGTGCGATACCACTGATTTCCTTTCCGATCCGATACCAAGTAATATTCAGGGTGGTATCGACGATACTGATCCGATACCGATACTTTGTACAAAACGGATTTTATTTATTGTATCTCAAATTATAGCGTCATAATGATTACAGGACATCAGAATACCTTCTTCTTATCACTTAATAATGCAGAGTTCATCATATAGAAATAAAAAAACTAAAGTTGTGTGCTATTTGAACACCTTGCCTGCCTGGAGGACTAAAGGACTCCGTGAGAGACTCTCACCCTAGCAGCACCTGTCCCTCTCCTCCTCTTCAGTTCGCCTCAACATACGCTCGTCATATTTTGTGATATGATTTACTCTGAGGTGTTTGACAAGGTTAGTGATGTTGCCACAACCATACATGCCAACCCTCCCGATTTTTCCGGGAGAATCCCACCTTTCTCCAGATTTTCCACCCGGACAACAAAGTTGAAAAACCATATCGCAGAATTCATAGCGCGGCCCAGCCAATTCCAGTTTCCAACAATGACGGCAGCGACTTAGTTTTAATATCACTCTTATTTCTCTTTCTGGGTCGCAAAAAAACTTTTAACATATTTTCAGGTGAGAATGTAGCTGTGTAAACTTCAAATATCTGAGCCGACCGACACATCGTCTTCAAACCCCCGCGGTCTTTCACCACTCGGGTTAAACATGATGTACAAGTCACTTTGATAACTTAAAAATGTTCTTGTTTGGCTTTTTCAGTGTTTTATTTGTTCGTGAGTAAATCGGTTTGGCTGAGATTAAAGTTATTAGATTAGATTAAATTAAATTAAACTTTATTATTCCCTCGGGAGGGTTCCTCCGGGGTTTTCACACAGCTGAATAAACGTCAAACAGAAAACTGATTAAACAGAAGAGTTTACGTCAGTGTCCGGTTATATTTTAGACAGCAAGGAGCAGACGGCTGAGTTTCACTCCACCGAGGGAGCTCGTGACGTACTACCCGGCTTTCTTTAGACCGCGAAGGCAGGTCCTCAGGTGGAAGCAGCCTCTGAATTTGGACACCCCCGCTGTTTCCGGGCCGGCCAATAATAACGGTGACATTTAACGTATTTTATCCGATATATAAACCCTGTAAAATATATTTATCCGCCCAAACAGCCCTTTTGAATGTCTCCCTAATTCTGAGGTCTCAAGGTTGGCAAGTATGGCCACAACACCTCACTTTTTTTGCCACATTTATTGCAAACCACGGCTCAGCTGTTTGTGGAGGTAAAATACATCCGCACAATTACGCTCAGCCATTGTTGTGAGTGCGCACGCCAAGGGGCTGCGAGACATTTATACAGCCGTATTTCGCACATGACTATGAAAGGCGGAAGAGGAAGTAGTTCCTTTGAATGTAGGCAATCCGAATGTTATAGTTTCTTTCCACTGTGTTCCTGTTAATGATAAACTACAAATTTACTCTAAATTACTAAAATATCGATATTTTAATGTGAGAATCGATTCTAGAACATAAATGATTGGTATCGGAGGAATCGATATTTCAGGATCGATCCGCACATCACTACTGATGACCATTTCCTTCCAATACCAAATTCCAGAAATTCTTTATTGCAACGCTTAATACTGTTTGGTATTCAAGACATCCTTTCCTCAATGCCAGGTGTCTCGTTGCTAATCTCAAAATTTTAACGATTTGCATTTGAGGCAACATCACAATTTGTATGAGAATGTTACAGTCAACATGCTGTCACAATGACTCTAGGTATGTGGTATGAGGTGAGGAAAATTTGTCTTATCTTCCCATTTGTATTCAAAACTTTGGATTGAACTGTTAAGTTTTTCTAAGGTGAAATACTTTATGGAGATCAAATCAGCCAAGCATTCTGCTAGTTCTACAGGTATAATGCCCTCAAATAAATCGTGTACTATATCCAGGGTAAAGCCTGCAATAACATCAAAATGAGAGAGACTTTTTTAGTCAAAACACAGTCACATTTAACCCCACAACACAGGCTTGAGGTTTCCAATGCAGATTGTGAGCCTGATGGAGTTCACGTGTTCTACACTCAAAAACATCTGCAGTCAAAAACTGAATTTCATTTTTCTTAGCGACACAGAATCTACATACGTGTTTCCCAGAAATTTTTTTTAACAAAACCTGCAAGCCCGTGAGCAGCTAGGTTATCAGCTATTACGCAATTTACGGTGCCTTTAACAAACTCATTCATCTGAGCAATAAACACACCATCTTCTTCCAAGATCACAAGATCTTTTAACAGGGGTTCCAACACCTTTTCAAACCCAAATGTCTTTAAATCATCACTTTTCCAAAGAACAGCTAGGTAAATGTTAGTGCTGAATGAGAGCCTGGAGGCAAATTATCCAAGACCTAACAAATACCACAAAGCTTGTGTTTTTTGCGTGAGGTTCCAAGAGGATTGCAAACCTCAAAATCATCAATGTAAAGTGTAACGGAGATTCTCAGCACGTCAACAGCTAAAAGGCTATTGGTTCTAAAGTGTTTGCCATCTCGGAAAGACCTGTAAACACTCAGACCATCAGCCAAATCCTCACTTTTTTCTTGTCCTTTCTTGTTGCTCAATCACTCTATCAAGTAAGTGATTTTGACTCAATAATTCTTGCAATAAATTTAATAAAGGAATGTACTGACATGACTTTTGTTGATCAACAGATAAAATGTACTCAACAGGCTCTACGACCCTAAAGTTAACCTTATAGTATTGTTTTCATTTAAATGAAGTTCCTAGAGGGCCACACTTAGCTAAAATTTTTGATACAGGGTTAGAAATGCACACATTATTGGCAAGCTCCTCAACAACAGCTTGACCGATATGAAGGTTATGGCTCTTGAATACCTCTTCAACAGTTCGTTTTGTGACTGAAGTACAAGCAGAACTTAACAAAAAACTCAACTCCTCCACCAAGCCATCTACTGCTGTGGCTGGTATTTAAAATATGTATTCCAATTTTAACAATATCCCAGCTATGTTCTGTTCAACAAGCTCTGCCAAATTTTCAGTGGAATGATTACTTCCTGACACCAACTCAGTTCCAACAGCAACTAGCACCTACACCTTCAGGATACGGCTGGGCGATATGGCCTAAAATTTATATCGCGATATAATTTGAAGCATGTGCGGTAGCGATATATATCGCGATATATTCTTTTCTTCTGTATAACGTAATTTCCACACTATAAGGCACACTTAAAATCCTTTAATTTTCTCAAAAATCTAGAGTGTGCCTTATGTATGAATTCTGGTTGTGCTTACTGACCTTGAATCGATTTTGGCATGCAGAAATCTGTTAAAAAATGTTTTAGTACAACTTTGGTAAGCCGAACTGCTTGATGGATTGTCAGAGCATTACCGCTGCCATAGTGAGGAGCTTCGCGGAGTAATCTGGGTCCAAAACTCCGTCCTCTTCCATTCAAACGAACACTAAGAGTTAAAAACCGTCTAAATTCTTTCATCTTTAGTAAAATCATCAGCGTTGCTGCTTTACCAGGTGTAACAATTAAGTTTAACATCCAGTCATCCATGAAAACAGAATTTATTAAATTTAACGGAGTTAGAAGTTAACAGGAAGTCAGCTCGCTAGTTTCCACCTAAACATGACATACCATGTTCTGACTGAGAGATTTTTGAAACTTATTAAAACGTACAGCTCTGCTACCACTTCCAACATAAATGAAGACAGAAAACGAAACAGCAGTGACGTTTGCAGGGTTACTGAAGTTGGACTACCTGGTATATAATGTTGTGCTACGTGATTGCTAGCGACACAGCTATGTTAGCATAACATTAGCACAGTGAACCTGGAGGATGAACGCCAACTTTTTTTCCACTCGATAAAAGTTAACGTGAGGGATTCTGGTGGTCAGGGACAAATGCAATCGCATAGCAGGATGCTATACACGGGCCAAACTTCAGTCAGGAGAACAACTGAGATCATTCATCCACAATAAGAGGTTAGTTATTAATATACTGCAACAACATGGGAATAGAGCAGCTGCGAGAGAATTCAACATTAACGAATCAATGTTACGGAAGTGGAGGAAGCGCAGTTTTTGGCTTTCCCCATATTTCAAAAGTGCTTCATCTCTTTGCTATGACTGTCGCCTGGCATAATTTGCAGATGATAATGGTTGTAGCCGCTGCGATGCTTTCGACCAAAACAGGCGCAGCTTGATGCCATCATCAACATGCGCTATCACGATAGAGCGGTATAGTCAAAATCTCTCTTTTTTTTCTTTTTTTTTTTTGCCTGTCCCGTTTGGCTCTTTTGCCATCAGAATTGTTGTCTAAAGGCAAAGAAAGATGCCCAACGGATTTACTTTACCAAATTGACCATCCCAGCATTGCCATAATGGTCCATTTGATTCACCTTTTATTGTTTATTTTATTTTCACTTGCTGAATACGGGACAGACTTGACTGGAGGAAAGAAGGGGAGAAAGAAAGAGGGAAAGAGAAACAGCTGAGAAGAGGGACGGGGGAGAAGGGCAAAAAACAAAAACCAACAGAATGGGCAGGAAAAAAAAAAAGAAAGAAAAGAAAAAAAAATGCATATATCGATCACCTGGATCACCTGTTGAGAAAGAAAAAAGAAAACAAGCAGAAGAGAACAAGAGTAATAGAATAAACAACATCACAATGATATATGGGAATATGACAGTAAATACTAAATATTAAACATTATTGTGCAGCACATAAGATCAACAGAACACAGTGTGCTTTGAGGTAGGAGCCAAAAAGGGTGTAGTTTGTGGGTGTGATCACCCGTGTGTACACCTGTGAGCATGGACGCGCTTGTTTTTTTGTTTTTTAAAAGGTTCCTTCATGTAATGATCTGCTAGAGGGTGTGGGGGGGGCCACAGCCCCGTCCTCCGGGGCATGAAGCAGGTATGGAGGAGATCAAAACTCCAGACATCCAGAGGCCCCCAGAACACAAGAGACCAAGGAAGACTAACAGAGGGGCAGCCGCGCCACTGTCCCAGAAAGAGCTGAGGAGAGTCCCAGATGAGGGCTCACTCAGCAGCCGCGGAGCAGAAGCCAGGGGGAGTTGCAGTGACGCGCCCGTGAGCTCCGCCGGCAGCCAGCTGTGCCTGAGTGACCGAGCCCCAGGCCGAGAGGCTGAGGGCACCCCACCTCCGAAGTGGCCCAAGGAGTGAGCCGGTGTGTACCTGGACGCCCATCCCCAGATAGTCAAAATCTCTACCGTTGGCCAAATTTATATTGTTTCCATCGTATATTGTTTATATCGCCCACCCCTACTTCAGGGTCATCAGAATTTTGTGCTGGGTCAACACACACCACTAAACCTACCTTGAAATCTTTGAGTGAATTTAAATGATGCTTCCTCTTTTTGTGTGAAATGTACCAAAGATATTTGTCTTGAAAGAGCAGCCTGTAATACTCACTATTTCATAAATGTGATCCAATATGTCCAAAATAATCTCTCTCTGTGGTAAGGTCACTGCAGTCACATAACTTACACCTAAAAGTGACTGAACTGACAGCTGTCTGTTTAAAATGAGAAGAATGACATCTGTAAACATGTGTTTTTAGTCCACACCAAGTCTTAAATGTGCATGGACAATTTACATATATACAAAGATAACACTGGTTGGGTCCATAATGGTGATGTAATCTACAGTGTTTCAATAATTTGTACCCACTACTCTCCCTGATGGAACAACGCTTGCACTGCCACATACAAGTCACTGAAAGAAAAAAAGAGAAGCAGTTTTTAAGGATGGTTTTATTGGCACCCTTTTTTTCTTTTTGATTAAATCATAAAACTATCATAAAAATGTATGATGGCAAAAACTTACCACGTATTAAAGAGGAGGCACAAACAATCAGAAAAAGGGGGCAGCTTTCTTTGAGGTGTTACTATGGTAAAGAAAACATAAAATATTTTATAAAAATTTCACAGTGGATTTTTTTTTACTTTGTTGCAAATGTATTTAAAAAAAATACAAAAACATATAAATACTTCTTGCAATATAAAATTCACGGATAAATATCCAATCGGTTGCAAAATGTAACAGCAGTGTTTCACACCATGCAATAAAGATGCTGGTAGTTACGGTAAAGGTCCTACAGGCGATCTTCATAACTATCCGCCATTGCCTTTTCCTCTGACCTCGTGTTCATGCTCTTTTTCCCATGCACTAGCGTTCAAGTCAATTCGAAGGATGCAGCCCCTGAATTTGGACACAGCTAATATTTAGCAACTCGCGCACGCTACAGTTTAACTTACATCAATGCGAGAGGCCAAACGCTTAAAAAAAAAAAAGAGAGAAAGAAAGAAGAAATGCAAATGAAAAAAGGAAGAAAGACCATGTCTTGCAATAACCGTAATTTAAAAGCAAAGTTACTGCTAACAGAGCAAGGTAAAAGTTCTATAAGACAGCCATATTAGCTTTAGCTAACTTCATTTACCATGAAAGGGAATTACAAACGTGTTAAATATTGTATTAAACATATCAATGACCGCTCAAAACACTATAAGACTAGCTACAGAAACGGGTAACAAGAAAAAATGAAAAGGAATAAGTGGAAATGCTAATAATGATATAAATATAGCCAGAGCGGATTAGAAATCTGGTATTAGACGGTACCCGATTTTCACTGTATTTGCTCTGCTCCCGCTGTCTCATTTCCAATGCAGACTTGCATTGGAAAAATGACAAGTTACACATTCGGAGTTAAAAACGTTATTGAACAATTAACCGATGGAATAACTTAGTTTGACTAAGATACTTTCAGTTATTTATTACTTACCTGTAGTGTGGAAGATTCCGCAGAGGGAAACGGCAGTTCACATAACTTTGTCCACGTTCCCGCCTCTTCACTTCTGGGAAGTTTGAGCATGCGCACTAGGCATCAGTTTTAGAGTTGTTGATTTAAAATAGTTACATTTCATTGAACTGAAGAATGCAAATCTAGTTCATTAAACGTTTTGTTATTTTATGTTAAACCAACAAGTGCTAATGATTTAAAAACAAAAATTCAATATGTTCATGTTAAATAGACAAATGTTTATTGAATTAATCAAACAAATGCCTTAGTTTACTTTTTTGAGTGTATCCACTTAATAAATTTCTCATTAAGCCTCAGGCACACAGGCCTAGATAACAGTCAGCAACCACTGCTAGGGAAAAATGTGTATTCCATTACCAGCTTTTAAGTGGGTGCTGGCTTTTGTTAGGTCAGTCTAGCAAAAGAGGGTGCTGCAGCAAAAACCTCCTTGTCAATCTGTAGCAGGATTCACTTATCAGTCTGTTTCTGCTCAATGTTTTTCCATATTTTTCAATGCTTTCAGTTATATTTAGCACCAGTACAATGGAAGCCCATTACTTTGAACTGTTGGAAGTCACACTGGACATTGGTTGTGGTGTTATTGTACTAACATTTTGAAATGATAAAATAACTGTTGAAATGACTGTTGTTTGAAGTATATTAGAGAATGCTTTTGTTGTCCAGAACTGGCACTTGCTGACTCATGAAATATAACTCTTTATCTCACCAAATCAATGTCTAATTTATTGTTTGTGAACCACTTGGAAAACGTTTGTCGTAGAATTCCAAAATTCTCCAGCTGTAGATATTAGATTAAAGTGAATTTGTTTTTAGAGGGTGAATTTCTTGTTTTAATACTTGGGTTAGAATGGCTGAAGTTCTGGACTTTTTGTTTAGTAACCACAAGTATGTCATATCATCAGATAATCAAGAAATCTCATGTGAAATGTGAAAAATCCTTTAATTTTCTCAAAAATTGAGATTGTGCCTTATGTAAGAATTCTGGTTGTGCTTATTGACCTCAAACCGATTTCTGCGTGCAAAAATCTGTTAAAAAAATGTTTTAGTACAACTTTGGTAAGCTGCACTGCTTGCTTGATGGATTGTCAGAGCATTACGGCTGCCGTAGTGAAAAGATTCGCGGAGTAATCTGTGTCCAAAACTCCGTCCTCTTCAGGTCCCAAAGTCAAACGAACACTAAGAGTTAAAAACGGTCTAAATTTTTTCATCTTTAATTAAATCATCAGCGTTGCTGCTTTATGGGGTGTAACAATTAAGTTTTACATCCAGGCATCCATGAAAACAGAATTTATTAAATTTAACGGAGTTAGAAGTTAACCGGAAGTTAGCTCGCTAGTTTCCACCTAAACATTTCATACCATGTTCTGACTGAGAGATTTTTGAAACTTATTAAAACGTACAGCTCTGCTACCACTTCCAACATAAATGAAGACAGAAAACTAAACAGCAGTGGCATTTGCAGGGTTACTGAAGTTGGACTACCTGGTATATAATCTTGTGCTACGTGATTGCTAGCGACACAGCTATGTTAGCATAACATTAGCACAGTGAAGCTGGAGGATGAACGCCAACTTTTTTTCCACTCGATAAAAGTTAACGTGAGGGATTCTGGTGGTTAGGGACAAATGCAATCGCATAGCAAGATGCTGTAAACGGACCAAACTTCAGTCAGGACAACAACTGAGATTATTCATCCACAATAAGAGGTTAGTTATTAATATACTGCAACAACATGGGAATAGAACAGCTGCGAGAGAATTCAACATTAATGAATCAATGTTATGGAAGTGAAGCAAGCGCAGTTTTTGGCTTTCCCCATATTTCAAAAGTGCTTAATCTCTTTGCTATGACTGTCGCCCGCCATAATTTACAGACGATAATGGTTGTAGCCGCTGCAATGCTTTCGACCAAAACAGGCGCAGCTTGATGACATCATCAACATGCGCTATCGTGATAGAGCGATATAGTCAAAATCTCTATCGTTTATTTATATTGTTTCTATCGTATATCGTTTATATCGCCCACCAGAATGACTCGGGGGTATTGATTCATTTAAACTAAATTCAAATTCAAATTTTAAATGTTAAAATTCAAATTTTAACATAATCATCCTGCTGCAACCAGGTTTCTGTAAGGCAGAATAAATCGATTTGTTGATCAATTATTAAGTCATGTACTAACAGAGACTTGGAGGAGACAGACCTAATATTTAATAATCCACATTTCACTGTTTTACTCTTTGGTTCAGATGTGGATACTGTATTGTTCTTTCTTTGTGATTTTTTATGTTTAAGATGTTTATTGCTGGTTTTTAGTTTGTTTGTTTTTTTCTTTTTTGGAGCTGACACAGTCTCTATGGAGATGGGTTTTTGGGGGAGTAGCAGGAGGAGAGAAGCTGCAGAGAGGCGTGTAAGACTGCAACTCTGCTTCCTGGTCCCAACTCTGGATAGTCATATTTTGGGGGGTGTGGTGAGAATAAGGCACGGTGGGACCACGGAGTATCATTCAGAGCCATCTTTATTTACATCTCACCACAACAACACCCAAACCCCTGAGTCCCCGTGTTTTTAACGAGGCGGGCGTGATTAAGTATGCCGTGCAGGTGCGTCCGCCCTCCCTGCACGGCATCGCAGACCACGCCCCACCACAGAGGGTTTAATAAATTTGTCCATATTTCTAGAAATGAGAGCTGCTCCATCCAAAGTGGGATGGATGCCGTCTCTCCTAACAAGACCAGGTTTCCTCCAGAAGGTTTGCCAATTATCTATGAAGCCCACATTGTTTGATGAGTCTGTGTTGTTTCATATTTTTATTTTCTGATTTGATCAGAGAAAATTTAGCCTTTAAATCTTTTTAGGATGCAAGTGCTGACTTTTACAAGCTTCTGATGTTGTTGTGGTCGAGTCAAAAGAAATGGAGCCAATTTCTTTCCAGTGCAGCTATTATTTTACACTTCCAACTCAAGTTCAGGTCTGTTTCTGAGAAGCCCAGTGCGTCTTCGAAAGGAGCCACAAGGGCACTTTATGAAGGTGCAAAACCCTTTTCACAACGGCCTGTTGTATGAAACCAGTGGTTCCATAATTCAGCTTCTTTTCATTATAGTAAGTGTGTTCCAGGGAATAGCTCAGTCTGTGAAATCCCTTTTTATATCCATCTCCTTAGCTGCCTTTCAGCAGTGCACTCTTGAGGATCTTATATTCGCTCCTGGCTGCCCATGTGTGTTTCTGCATGCTGACACTGAGCAACACAGAGACCTCCCGGTCAGATCCATTAATTAGAATCACTTTACTTGATAACAGGTGAAAGTATATTAGCTGTGTACCTGCTTTGAATGTGATCAAATAGTTTTACAGCAGCAGTTTTAGTTTCTGGCTAAGTTATAGTTGCTTTCTGTGGTTTGAAAACTCAAAAGTTTCCTGTTTTTAGGCTATTGGTTGCTCTTTTTTGTGTTTTCTTTTGTAAATCTTGATACATCTTTTTGTTACCCTGTAAGTTAAACTGTCAATGTACATTGTGTTTGGAGCACATTTTGCATCACCACAGGCATTTAAATTGCCACTTAAATAGTGCAGGGATTTTCATTACCACCTTTAAAAGGGAATTTAAACTCTCACATAATCATTTGAACCAAGACAGTCATTTGGCCCTATTTGGCCTGATTGCCTGGCACACTGCTGGCTTGGCCGTGACTTTACATATTGTTTTCTCGAGCTCTGTCCTTGTCTCGCTGCACTTCCAATCTGCCGCCTTTATTGAAATGTATATCATGGCCCTGCAGCGGCCCATTTTCATATAACTGGTAGAGGCAATTTTATTGACTTATTGCGAAAAAGCTGGTGTATTGCGCATCGCACAGGCCTCATCTGTCACCCGCATCCCTGGCAGTTAAAAAGGAATGATTTGTTGTGTTAACTCCCATGGTGCTCTACATTGCCCTAAAACAAGATGCTGTTCCCCTTGACAATGAACACTCACTGCCTGAACATAAACAACAGTTTTATTGTGCTCCAGTCTGCGAGCTTCCAAATCAATGCTTTGTAAATCATCCTCAGGAGGCATGCAAACACAGATCCACTATGTGTTGCCAAAACATCTATGGACACACTGGCACATCAATACAGATGGATGAAGAGCACGGGGCCAATGCCGTGTACTGTCAGCCAATAATAATGAGTGCTTCTGTGGCAAAATAGCAGGGATTCTGAAAGATGAAGGGATCGGTGAAGCCATCAACTATCGTTTCAGCTCACTTCTAAACTTGAGCCATCATTAAAGTGTAACAAAAGCATAATACTTTCTGATATTCTGCAACTGCTGAACCTCACCCTTGCTGCCTGTTTATATTAGTTTCACTTAATGGGTTTTGTGCCTCCAGAGATGGTAAAATCTAAAAGGAGCAGCAAGCTGTACACAACAGCAGAAAGTGGGACAGATATACAGGTGCAATGTGGGGGGAAAAAAAAACAAACTCCTACTCAGCCCTGCCTGTTATAGTAGCCTGGTTTAGCCTATAGATGTAGTGCTTACAAGTGTGCAGTCTGTTGCATGGCAGAGCCTCAGGGATAAATCTTTGTGCCTCATTATCTCTTCTCTTAATGATAAAGTTAATGTATGTCTTAATGACTGCAGGGTGGGACAATTACTCTGGAGCTTAAACCTATAGCCTACTCATAAAGACTTTGAGTATGTCAAATAACATCAGTGATAATAATTGTGAGCATTTTTTTTTAGCATGCGCTATGTTTGTGGTCTGTAATTGGCATTTTAACATAGGTTTTTTCATCCTTAGAAACTGCAGTGCTTGCAGATGGTGGTAGTGATGCAGAAGGTGAAACTGGGACATCCATAGTCGTATGAAAAAAGTATTTTCTCCTTCCTGATTTCTCTTTTTTTTACATATTTGTCATATTTACATGTTTCATGTCATCAAAAAAATTCTAATATTAGACAAAGATTACAAAGATAAAAACAAATGCAGTTTTCAGTGATGATTTCTTTTATTGAGGGCAAAAAAACTATCTAAACCTACATGGGCCTGTGTGAAAAAGTAATTGCCCCCTAAATTTCACATTATTTTGCTGTGGAGGAAATTTGACTCACTCCTCTTTAGACAATTGTTTTAATTCAGCAACAATGGATGGTTTTCGAGCATGAGTGGCATCTTTAAGGTCATGCCAAATGTCATGATTTGATGGTGTGTTTGCTTTTTTATTAGTTTCGTGATCTGAAACATGTAAGTATGACATATTTCAAATACTGTAGAAGTTTGTTCTATGTAGAAGAAAAAGCTGATGCATTACCTTGCTGCTAATAGTAATGCTAGTCTCTCTTATTAGAACATTTTTGATGTGCCAAGTTTTGATATGTTGCACAACACAAAGAAAACTTCTTTCATATTTTTACTGTAATTTAGATTGGGTGATAGCACTCTCATTTTTGATTTGTACATTCGTAGCTAGGAGTATAGAATAAACCGATGGTGCCACATTAAAATAATATAAGAGGAAATTTTTGCAATTAAAATGACTGTGTCACTAAATGATCCGACGTTACCTACCTTTATAGATCCTTTAAAAATGGTTACATGTAGATTGTCGAAGACCAGAAGAATACTACGTTGATATACTACAAATTTGGGTGTAGTGATGGATGCAGACCTAAACTTAGAAAAACACATTAAGACAATAACAAAGTCAGCTTACTATCACCTCAAGAATATATCAAGGATAAAAGATCTGATGTCTCAACAGGACCTGGAAAAACTAGTCCATGCATTCATCTTTAGTAGGCTTGATTACTGTAACAGCATCTTTACAGGTCTACCTAAAAAATCAGTCAGACAACTACAGCTCATTCAGAACTCTGCTGCTCGAGTCCTCACTAAGACCAAAAAAGTGGACCACATCAGTCCAGCTCTGAGGTCTTTACACTGGCTGCCTGTCCGTCAGAGGATAGACTTTAAAGTTCTAATGCTGGCCTATAAAGCTCTGAATGGTTTAGGACCAAAATACATCAGTGACCTCCTGACCCAGTATGAACCTTCCAGATCCCTCAGGTCATCTGGATCCGGTCTTTTATCAGTTCCCAGAGTCAGAACCAGACACGGAGAAGCTGCATTCAGCTTTTATGCTCCTTATATCTGGAACAAACTCCCAGAAAGCCTCAGATCAGCTGAAACACTCAGTTTATTTAAATCCAGGTTGAAGACTCACCTGTTCTCAGCTGCATTTGAATAAAGCACCAAATCCACACTTTTAAGCTTAAATTTCAAAACTTACATTTAACTACTGATTTTATCTACTGTTCTGATTTTATCTGTTTTGATTTTATATACTGTTGTTTGTTGTTTGTTTGTTTGTTAATTAGTTTATTTGCTTGTTTTAATCAATTTTAAATCATGCTTTTTATTTGTTCTTGTTTCTAATGTCTCTGTAAAGCACTTTGAATCACCTTGTTGTTGAATTGTGCTATACAAATAAACTTGCCTTGCCTTGCCTTGCCTACATGAACATTTGGCAGACTGATACTAAACCCATCAGACGGAGTAGCTCACTACCAAAGATAAAGAGGAGGAATTAGCCAAGCTTTGTCCAAAGGTAATAAAAGTCTACCCACCAGCATCTCTTACTGTCACACATTACACGTTTTATCTTTTTTTTATATTATCTGTATGAAAAATTGTGAATGTGTTTTTCCCGGGACTATTTCTTTGGTCTAGCACAGTTCCTAATGTCTGCAGAGTAGATGCATCCCATTAGGTTTAAAAATAGCAGGCCTTGGATCCACTCATACTGACATAGAAGTTTGCTGCATAAATGCCTGCAAACTGCAGGTAAAAGTGATCAACACTTGTCAAAAGGGAACATATTGGCTTATTTCAGGGATGGTTGCATTCAGCTTCTTTTGATGCACTGCAGCACAAATAGGAAAAAAAGGCAACCCACATCCAAATCATCTATAATTTTCACATTATGAGGTGAATTTTAAAATGGGAATAAATACTGTGGTTTCCATTCGATAAGAACTTTTAAACTTTTATTATTATACACCACTGTGTGCTGACAGACCATGTTGATGCAACTGTTGTATTTGTCTGGTGATGTATTCTCTTTCTCTGTAATGTGCTTTCACTTTCTGCTTAATAAAAGTTCCCGTGTGATGCATTGTCTTCGTGGAAAGCACACACGCACACACACAAACGCACATTGCACTTAGATGCAGCTTTCCACTGTTATTTACCAGATGTTTTCTAGTTTTTCTGGCATGTACACACAGGCTGTGTGTGAAATGTGACACTAATTTGCATGCTGACAACGATTTCCAGTAAGATTACATCCTGCTGATTGATGGCCACGCTGTTGCCCCAGAAACCACCTTGGGTATGTGATATGACTCTCCTGTTATCAGACATTAAAGCATATTCCTGTAGTTAATCTTCCCAAATGGGCGCTCACAGAAAATATCTGGCATCCATGGGCCTTGACTGGGAATGAAAGACGGCCATTTCCAGGGGTAATGTATGAATGCAGTTCATTTCAAAGCAGCAAAAATTACAAAGAAAGAAAGTTTCATTATTCAATGATAAAGTGAAGAAACTACAAGATTTTAGTGCAGCTGTATGATGGCAGAGAGCGGCGCTTTGTTAAAGTGAATAAGCTCTTTTGATAAATCACTGTGTCTGATGGCTCAAGATGGTGTATGGCTGCATAAAAGAACCAATGGTTTATCCCTCTACAGTCAAACCTGCCAACACACTGCTGTCCAATTATCAGCCCCTATGCATCATACCCAGGTCTACAGAGAAACCCTATTTGCTGTGATAAAACTTGAAAGCCCTCATATATAGACCTGACTTCAGGCCAATCCATACCTTTTTTAAATCCAGCTCGTTTAGCAAATTTCAGGCTTAAATCGAGGCTTTTTGTATCTCTTTTTGATTGATACTAATTTTTATGCATTTCATGTTATATAGAAAGTACACAGCAAATCCAGCATGTCCAAATTAACACTGTCGGATTTGATTTCAACACTATTAAAGTGTCTATATGGGTCCACACCAGAGAGTGTTAATTTAACTCTTTTTGGAGAGTTGGTACATTAACTCTGATTTAGTGTTAAACACCAAATCTGTCTGGAGTTGATAATTTAACACTGGGTGTTAAGAGTTTATATATTAACTCTCAAAGAGTATTTTAGTTTAACTACGTAAGAGTTATCTTCTAATTCATTCTAAAAAGCGGGAATTTTACTGTTCTGAACTTCTAGACATTTCTTTTGGAAATAAACATTTACTAAAAAGATGCAATGGTTTTTGAAAAACATTTATTCTGAACTGTGCACCACAATTTCAAAACATTTTCTGAAAGATGTAACAGTGTACATGTTCTCACTTTCATTAGAATTGTATTTATCAAAAGGTCTGACATGGTAAATGCAAATAACAGCATTCTCATCACTTATTTCTTCAATACAATATGCATGTCCTTCATCCCTTTGTGGAACTTCAACGCACTTCTGCTCTCCCCCATATTCCATCTTCACAAGCATATCCTGTGCGAAGATTGAATAAAAATTAGTTGACATTAATTAATGGCATAAATAATCCAGCAAACAATTGCAGCACAGTAAAAAAAAAAAAAGGAATCCTCTTTGAGCCATTACTTGTGTAAAGTATTTTCCCAAAAGACAAGGACACAGACAACAGGTAATACTGAACTAAATGTAAAACCTCAACCTTTTTTTTTTTTTACCTAAACCGTGTGCACAAAACTCTGGAGGGATCTATGCTAACGTAGAACCCAGTCAGGACCTCAGCTACTGCTGTTTGCTCGTTTTTTTTTATGGGCGATCGTTTTCAGGCTTCAAGTAGCACCATTATACCAACATTTCACATTAGACATTGTTTTAGGTGTATTTGACCAAAAGTTTGACTGAAAATTCACATGCAAGCTTTTTTCAAGGCTGTGGTATTTGCCCGCAAACAATATCTTTCAGCTAGCTAAAACAGAATATTATGCTATCACCGAGCAACATGGCTACTGCCTTCCACACAGCTTTGTCTCAACTCCAAAGAGCCACAGAAGTAAAAGCTCATAATAATAATTGAAACAATCTTTGAAAAAATGACTTACCAAGCATGGCAAACAACTCAAATATGTAGAGCAAAATGTTCTGAAACGGCTTCACTTCAGCTTCGATTGGAGCCGTGCTGGGGGCGGAGTCTGTGAATTTACTCTATTGGTGTCATAGCCCCTCTAGGAGTTCAGAGTTAAGAGGTCAAGAGTTAATGTTTCCATTGTAACACCTCCAGATTTGACAGAGAAACACTCATTTTTAACACTCGATTTTAACTACTATCATTTTACACCTCAGAGTTACGTTAAAAGAATGTGACTCTGCTTAGAGTAAAATTAACTCTACTTTTGCAAGAAGACTATTAACGCCAAAACATTTAACACTTTTGAATTTGCTGTGTACTTTGAATTGCACTTGTACTTTAAATGTGCCTTTCCTTAAAAATAAACTTGACTGGACTGCTGATTTTGGGGCCTTATGACCCAAAATGATTGTTAAACCTACAGGAGCAATTATCTGCACCCAACCTCTAGGTAACGGTAACTACAAAATGCACTGGTGCATTTGTGTACTTTTATCTCTGTGCTGTAGAGATCAAATATATTTTGCACTTAGATGTGTGCTAGATTCGCTTATTTGAAACATGCAGGGCAGCTATTAGCACTACATCTGAAGGTATACTTTATGAAATTAATCAAAGAAAGGGGGGAAATACGCTGTAAAATTCAGTGGGCTGTATCTGTCTGATAGATAAATGAACCACACAGGCCAGCCTTAATGGTTGCTAGCATTGCAGAGTAACCAGTTCTAATCATTTAGCAGTCTGATGACAGTTAAAAAGGACCAACGTGTAAATACTGATGGAGCTGCCGAGGATCTTATAAAAAAGGAGAATATGTTTTCATTTTGTGTGGGAAGTGACAGGTGTGTTATTTTCCAGTCAACTCACGGAGTCTACCTTGGAGAAGCGGATGAACCATAAAAAGCAATAATTTGCTCAATCTTCTTTCTAAAGTGTGATTATCCAGTCATACTTTAGCAACTGCAGGTGGGCATGACAGAAGATAGCCATATTTACTAACATTTGCTAACTTTCACTACCAATGATTATAGAATTGTTGAGGCCAAAAGCATTAAATAAACTGACTATATTAGTGTACGGAGATTCGGGTTATTTGCTGGCACAAACTGGGGCAAAACCAGAGTATCATAGCCAAATAATATACAGTAATAATATACAGTTTGAACGATTTATTGACGTGTAATTTTTGTTAATACAGGGCCTTGCAAACAGGGGTCTTGGGGGCACAACACAGGAGGCCAATTCTACGAAAAAAACAAAAAAGTGCTAGTCTGAGTGGTCTGAGGAGAGGAAACGTTCATATTCAGATCAAATTGGTTTCATATTTGGATCATCCAGAAAAAAAAGGCCACAGAAGGAGCAACTGGCTGGAGTTCCTCAGGTAGCAGGAGATTGAGGAGGGTAGACAGACAGGTGAGTCTCACTGGTGCGCATTCATTTCCAGAGAATGCGCACCAGCTTTGAGAAAATAGGTGAGTCTTACCCAAGGGAAATGAGCCCTTCAGCACTGTTTCTCATCAGACCATCAGTGACCTACTAGTTTAAGGACAAGTTCAACCTTCCACTCATCACCTTACTTAGGATTTGGCCATTGGCTACGTCCTTGTTTCTCTGTCTCTCAGAAATTCTCCCACATTGGCTAAACGACTTATTCCATAGAACTTCTTCCTAGAAGATAATTTGGCTATTAAAGGACGGTAAATGGCCTGTATTTTATAGCGCTTTACTTAGTCCCTATGGACCCCAAAGCGCTTTACACTACATTCAGTCATCCACCCATTCACACACTGGTGATGGTTAGCTACATTGTAGCCACAGCTACCCTGGGGCGCACTGACATAGGCAAGGCTGCCGGATACTGGCACCACCGGGCCCTCTGACCACCAACGGGTAGGCAACGGGTGAAGTGTCTTGCCCAAGGACACAACGACCAAGACGGTCAGAGCCGGGGCTCGAACCGGCAACCTTCCGATTACAAGACGAACTGCCAACTCTTGAGCCACGATCACCCATGATACCAGCAGGCAGAACGGGATACCAGCAGGCAGAACCTAGGGTAGGACCTGTCCACCTCCACTTGAGAGCAAAACATTAGCAAAGACAAATTGGAGGAGCTTCTAACCAGCCCAGGGCCACATGATAATACAAACAGGCCTATTCTCTAACAGACAGTAAATTGGGCAAATCATAAAAGTATTAATATAGACTTTGAAATTATTGTTTTTGTCACAAGTTAAATACTGAAATGTGCACAAAACACATTCTAACGCTAGGCTAATTAGCTAACTAGATGGCTTCTTAACATTTTACCCACCAAAATCACAAAACAAATAAGATCTAGTCATCAAATTCTTCATCTGATCCAATTCAGGATAAGTAGTGTTGGAGGTTATAGGCCTGAAATCAGGGTACATCCTGGACAGATGACCAGCCTATAATTTGTGTTCACACACAATTTAAAATCACAAGTTAATCTAATAAGCAGGTTCATCAAGATCTTGCTGTCAAGTCCTATAAATCTGGGAGTTTTGCTGGACTAAAGGAGAAAGCCTGAGTAGCTGGTAAGAACCCACACAGTCACTGGGAGAAAATGCAAACTCCACTCTCTTTCCTGTGAACTTATTCAACATCATAGTGGAACATTTGAATGGTTTAACAGCAGCAGCAGTAATTAAGAAGGTACTAACGATGATTGTTACTTAATTGCTGCTTTTTGCTCCAATTCATTTCTGAAATAACTCTGGGTATTCGGTCAAACCTACTGGTTTTTATTAAAATTACAATCAAGGTTAGGTAATGTCCACACTGATGCCTGTAAAAATGCAAATGCACCTTCGTGTTGAGAACCTGATGAGTTATATAAATCAGAGAGGAGAAAACATGGAGAAATTATGCAATATTATTTAAAAATAATACATGCTGACATTGATTTTTTTTCCTTTCTTGTACTTTTACCCAACGCTCCATCCTGTTGAACTGTTCAAGTGTGGGTAGTGAATCCGAAGCCAGCTGCTGTGCTGCGGGAACTCCTCATCCATCCCTGAGCAGGTTAAAGTGATGAATCTGATCCAAGTTCCTGACAAACGCCTGCTGTTCAAGGCAACTGTTTCATTAATATTCAGATGTGCTTACTGGCTCCATCATGTTGTGGAGGGAGGCACAAGTCTCCTTAAGTTGGAAGATAATCATCAGAACTTTTACATTTTCTGTTGTTAACTGGTAGAAGTGACTTTGGGCATCTGTATATTACGTTAGTAGTATTTGAACTACAGAAATATTAAAACCTTTATGTTACCTTTTTCAAGCCTAACACCACATTATTGCACCATATTTCTTGCTGTGTATTTATGCACCATCTTTCTGGCCTTTGAGTTCATTAGCGATGGTAACGATCTGTTGCCTTGACAGTCCGGGGCAGGGAAGGTCATCACAAAGCTCTTATCTAGATTATGAAGCTCCCCACCAGCGGAGAGGTGAGGCATTTTTCTTTCTCTCTTTTTTTTTTTTTTAGAGAGAAAGGTGTTTGAGATGCAAATCACTTGATAGTGTGTGGACTGGGATAGTTGCTTCCTGCTGCTCAGTAATGGCCTTCAAATGCAGCTATCTCTAGTTCACTTTTCACTCTTAACCTGTAGCTAAAATGAGCCACATTTGAAAGCAAACCTACCTTTACCCAGAACCTCTCCACCCTACCCCCTTTGAGTTTCACATAATGATAAACATCAGTTGAAGACAAGCTTATTGTTTCAGTAAAGGTTTCAGTGGTCATCTCGTTTACGATTTACGTAGACTTAATTTAGTTTGAGGCTGGTATTGCTAATTCTAGTCTTCTTTGAGGCAAGTTCAGTATCTCTCAGGCTGCCATTACAACAGCAAAAAACCACAGTGACAACAGTTTAGAAGATACCATGGTATCAAGTAATTAAGTTGATAATGAAACCATCGATTTGTCCTGTGAAGATCTCGGTTAAGTTTATTGTGCTGGATGACTGCCATCATCAGAATGAAGCTTTGTTTTCTGGACTCACTCCACTGGGGATCCAGGCCAATCAATCCAGGATTTGAGCACATTCTAATCATTTTTTTGTCTAAAAGGGTTTTCTGGCTCTTCTCGGAGGCTTGACTTGGAATGCACCCAGTCCCAAAAACAGAGCTATAAATACTGACAAAGACATGTGGAGTTACACTGTAGTTCCTGCATGATATAATGCAGAGGTTATTAAGAAGAATGTCTTGTCTAGTCTTAAACGTTTGGGACTTTTCAGGATGTAGCCAAGAACGCCATGCAGAGTCCTCTTTGTGCAAAATGAATACAGAAAATATTAAGTGTGTGCAAATTTGTGTATATAAATACCTGTTTGTTGTTTCACTGCAGGAAACCAAGAATCTTTCGAGGAACTGTGCTTCCATTTTTGGCCTCTGAAACCTTGTACTGGATGTAATCCTTCTATGGTTGGGCACAAAGGCATAAACAAAAGCCCTCTTTGCTACAGAAGTATTTTCTAACTATTGGACCAGAGTTTTAAGGGATTACTGTTGTTTATCGATCAAAGACCGATCCTGTAGCTGCTGTGCAAACTAGTGTAAAGTTATAAATGATAGTAGTAGTAGCCACATTTCTGGCTTTCACCCTCTTGGCTTGCGGTTGCCTGGCATAACCGTATTTGGATAAGATGTTGGTTATCAGCTAGTACTAGGAACACACTTCTATAGAATGCGTTCATTGCACAGACACAGTTCCCTGGAAATTAGGGCACACTTACATAATTGACATGCTACTACAGTGCCATTCACCAGAAAATAAACTCAGCACAGAATTAACTCCATGTTTTGTTTTTTGGTTTTGTTCGTTTTCTTCTAAAGTTCAAAGCTGGTATTTGCACTTAGCTATTGAATTATTTTTATCAAATTATAATTATGCAGAAATATGGCAACAGGTAATACTGCAATGTGGAAAGCTCGCAATCTGCATAATGTTACATAAAATTGTGATGACACACAAACAAAATGTATTATTTGGAGTGTTTGTTTGTCTCTCTCTACACTGGAGTCAGAAAGCAGCAATCAACACTCCAGCAGATTTTCTCTCACCAGCAGAGTTTCCATACAGCTCGCTAGCTTTGGCAGCTGTCTGGTTCGTGGCATTCAACTGCCTTTTTTTGTCAAGCTTTACAGTATAGTAGTAGCACTTAGCCATCCCTGGCCAGCCATTTTCTCTGATAGTCTTAACATCAGGCAGCTGCTGTCTGCTTCTGCACAGCCAACATTGTTGTTACAGATGTCCTTGGCCGACACACCTGTATGTGATGTACTCTGGCTTGGCCCGCTATGTTTAGCACAGAAATAAACAACATGGTGAATTCAATCTTGCATGTGTGCTGCAGCCAGCTTTTTTTTTTTTTTTTTTTGGGGGGGGGGTTCACGTGTCATGTTTGATACATACTCCCTGATTAAATGTGAACCTATCAACAAGCCATAAAGCACCAATTTATACGCGCTTGGTGCCAGGAGTTATAAATTGTAAGTTATGAAGGTTATCCTTTAAGCATGCATTTGACAGAACTCCATGGAGCTGTTATGAAGGAAATCAGTAAAAAATGCAGACACAGTAATGAAGCAGCACAGCCTGCAACCTATCTCTGCGTTCTCCCTCTGTCAGCAGTCCAGCTGCTGGCGAGGGAGCCCAAAGCCCCCATTAGGTTGTTTTGACAGCCTTATCCACAGTAATTAATACCAGGCACTTTTAAATGAGATTTACGTGAGACATGCTGTTTGCACTTCCCAGTTGAGGGAACCTGCTCTTGGTGAACTGCTGCTTTAGAACTCACAGCTTCCCGGTGGATCATCAGTATACAGTATTTAATTCAGTATAGTAAACACTCTGAGTCAAGATTCAGAGGATTTCAGGCTGATATTGATTTATTAAGATCATGAGCTGGAGAACTAAAGCTGCCTCCATCTTGAAAGCTGACAATACACATAACTGAAATGGTTTATATATTGTATGTAACTGACAAATGGTGTTCAGAGTAATCCATGAGCTACGTTATTCAGTTTCTTTTTCTCTTGGTCATCTGCTTCTTCTTTTTTTTTTTTGGCTGCTGGGTCTGCCACATCTCACCCTGGCTCTAGTATTCTTCCTGTCACACCAGCCCTCTTCATCTCCTTCTCTTCATTCACGTTTTAATCTCTTGCGTGATATTTGCTGATTCCAGTAAAAGAAATCAATACGAAACAAATGGCTTTGCTCCATTTCAAGAAGACATTGTAATGTTGTTTAAACTGCCAGTGAAAGAATGGTGTATGTGCTCTTCTCTTTAAGCTTTTTCATGTTCCTGTTTTCTCATCACATGACATTGAAGCTTCTGTGCAGAGAAGAAGTCAATAGTCTGAGTGGTAATTAAGTGGCTATTGAGTTTAAATACAGAGCTACACGCACCATGTGTTGCAAATTGTGCTACCTTTATGGTTTTAATAGAGGCATTAGAGCGATCTAAAGCTTTTGTTTTTTTCTTTTGGGCTTCCTGAAACTTTCTGAAAACTGTTTGTCTTTTATTTTTGAATACCTTTTTAAGCAAGTGACTAACAGGTAATTATCACACAAGGATCCACAATTATCTCCACTGTCCAAAGCCACTGCAATGGAAATACAGTCTGTAGAGGCTGAAATCAGAATGTATTTGAATAAACATTAAATAAAACCATTGCATTCTGTCAACATACATTCATGTAAAAGGTACTGGGCGATCTGTGCTAGCGTTCTGAAAATTTTTTAACAGACTTGCCAGCACAATGAGTCAATTGTGGAGTCCAAAAAACGAACAAACAAAAAAAAAACCCTAAATATTATTATTATGATTATCATATATCAATATTAAACAGGGAACCTCTATCTTAGAACTAATTCTCACAGCAATTATGGCAAGCAGGTTTCCTTTCTCTCAGAATAACCCAAATTAGTTATTAAAATGTAATGAGTTAATTAAGGTATTCATATTTTATAATTTAACGCTTGGGTCGCATGTAGATTTCTATGCATGTTATACCAAGTATACTGTACAAAAAGCTTTTCCTTCCAGTCCAATAACGTGAATGCATATAAGTTTAAAAGCTTATGAAAATTTTATATTTTTACCTCCCATTTCTTTCCTATCCTGTTGATAAGTGCCCTTTAAATTTATTATTCCCTCAGGGTGGGAACCATGTATGTACAGATACAACAGGAGTCATGATATTGTCAGACTACGTGTATGACATTTTAGTACCATGACCTGATCGCTCAACACACACACGCGCGCACACGCACACACACCTCCCCCCTCCTTGTAATTCTGGTCATTACAAGTGACTGTAAGAAGCAATAGGAAGTCTGGCTTTAGGTAAGGGTTACTATAGTAAAAGGGGCAAAAATGTGCACCATATGACAAAAGCACAGGAAGTTCATCATAAATTCTCACAGGCATCGTTTTGCCTCAGCCATGACCTTTAAGGATTTCAATTTTTGCGGAATTTAATGTATTTGTGACAGATAGACGTGGCAAATAAGTGCATGTCGGCGATCGTAATATGTGTCAACCGTACAGTTGATTACAGCTGACCTGGTGTCAGTTTACTCTGAAGGATATATCTGACAGCGACGATCACCTGCATCTGGCCATCCCATTAAATCTGTACAGCTTCTGAAAGAAACAAAACAACACGGTGTCAGTTTCCCTGTTCCACAGGAAATTGGATTTTCTGTTGCCTCTCTCTCTTCTCGCGCCTCTTCCAAAGAGAAAAAAAATCAAAAAAAGAAAAAAATCAGTGATCTCACTCAAACTTAGATTTATTTTTCACCGTATGGTTTGCTGTTCGTGTGTGCGAGGAAGGACAGCTTGGTCAATACAAATATTGAGCAGTACACCGAAGAGCCCACGTTGTTTTCCTTCGTTCCCGTTAGGTTGTAAGCCCACCCACTTATTAACTGTCTCACTATGTAAGGGTCTGGATGGGAAGCGGCGGGGAAGGAGAGCTGACAGAAGCTGTCCAAAAGTCCACATATCCAGCCTTTTAGAAGCAGGCTCGGAAGGTCGACGGGAGGAAAAATGAAGGAAAAGAGTCTGATTGAGACTGCAAAAATGCAGGGCAACGTACTGGTAAGGCGGCTTTTTGACTCGTACGTAGTGTATGACGCCGATTTCGTTCCTTTCCCCCATCTGTTAGTTCCCGTTTTCCATAGCCTATGCGCTTTGACGCGCGTCGGATGTTTTGGAAATGCATATAATTAATGTCTACCTTTTTTGCGCCCGTTATAACCATGTGAGGTGATTTCTAATAGTTCACGCCCTTTTTTTAATTTCACGTATCCTTCCCTGCTTGCAAGTGCAGCCGATCTAATGGAGCCAAGAGGGACATGAATCATAGTTAAAGGAGTTTGAAAGTTTTGTCCTGCTTTTATGGGGCCATTCATAATGACTGCTGAGTTTTGGCTTTGTCTCTTTTGCCTCGTGATGCTTCTGAGGGCAGAGGTAACCTTTTGCCCAAGGAGGGTCCCATTAATATTTTATTGCATCTAAAGCTGTGAGGTGCAGGATATATGACTCTGGCTGTCCTTGTGCAGGGAGCTGAAGGCAGCTATATGATTGTATGAGGAGAGTGAATACTAAGTGTCCTTTGGGGGCTCTTTCGGATATTAAAGGCCACTATCTTGCCTATTTAAGGCTTTTGAGCCTTTAAATTTTTGATTTTGAGAATATTATAGTTCATTCTGCATTATCATATTATTTCATGCCTTAAGATCCTTTGCTGATGTTGCTTGAGCGCTTGCTGAAATTCTTATCCAACCAACCAAGGTAAAGAAAAAAAAAAAGATTCCTCCCCATGATTTCTTCATTTATAGCTGAATAAGCCGAGCTCTGCAAACACTCAAGGCCATTTTGGAAGATGTGGGTCACAGCTGTGTGGAGTCAGGCTTTTCCAAATGGTTCCTTGGCTGAAGATCGTCTTTTTCTGCCCGTGGCCTTAAGTTGTGAGGGGATGTGCTGAGTGTGTTTATCTCTTTGATCCCTGCGTAATGAAAAGTAAACATGGGTGTTTATCATGAGGATTTTGGTCAACTTCCAAATCAGAAATGCGCTTGCACTGAATGAGATGTAAAGTGAAAGTGATTTTAATTGTAGTTGCACGTCTAAAGAGAAAAGAAAAACTGCCTATCAGCATCTCTAAAGCCCACTAATTAACACTTAACTTTGGGGCAAAAACAAGAAGTTGAATTTTACTTGGGAATGAGTGCAAGACTTGGCTCATATATTACCCCCCTGACAACTAGTGGTTTTAGAGTTAGTCTTTCACTAAATGACACAATAAAGAGTCCTGTCAATGGCTGTATGCCTGTCTGATCTACAAGTGGCACTAAAATGACAAGGAGTGCTGCAGTGAGCTAGAAAAATGCAAGAAGACAACCCATAATGACAACCTTGTAAACATTTTTGTTTGGAAGAAAAGCTTGTTAAAGTTCAGAATTTCACACAGTGTAAGGCAGAAGGCTGTTATTCAGTAGGTATTCCCTATGGGTTATTTTTTAAACCTAGCTTATTTAAAGGAAAGTGCATATCCCAGAAAGGCAGACTATTGTTTTCAGCTACAACTCGAGCATGCTACAGTACCCCTACATGGATCATTTATTCTTCTGAAAGTGGAAAAATATTTCAGGTTTTCCATCAGCATGACCCTTGTAAGTGAATTTAAACATCTCCTGTGATATCTGAAACCTGCAAGCAGGTCGTTATTGGACGGATTTACATTTAAGCAAATGCTTAATATTTCAATGGTTTTAAATTGACCTTAATTTAACTTTAAAAACAGAGAACACATACACACCCATATGTAAGAGAGGGCTACACTAAGTTTCTTTTTTCTTGCCTGAGTCCTAACTACTAACTAGCCTTTACTGTGAGCACCAACTCTACATTGACGATTGAAGGCCGAGAGACAGCATTGTCTTTTTTATGGGCCAGTGATAGACAACATTTGGATCACTGTTACACTGAATGCTGGGCCCTATCTAGACACTTTATGGCAGATTTCAATAACTTAATCACTGCTGCTGGCTCCACTTCACAATGGCGGAGGCATTTTCACACACAAGTGGAGAGTCCCTCACTTCACACAACAAAACACAATTAAGCCATCATTTTAAATGGGATGGATCTGCTGGCAAACTACTGCCACAGTTCCTGTATTATGCTGGTTTTGTACTTTTATTCAGCTACAAAAAACTTTTTAAATTAAAGTACAGAGCTATGGTAATAAGCTTGAGCCAAAAACTCAGACTTCAGAGTACTCTAAACATTTAGATTCCACTATTTTTTTTCTACATGAGGTGGTAGGTTTGGCACAAGTTAGTTTAAAGGGAGAAGTGATAATTTATTTTTCAGACACAGGACAAACTGAGGGTCTGCAGCAAGGCTCAGTGTAAGATAAATAATGATTACTTTAAACTGTGAATCATGAAAATAATGAGGTCAGTGTATGTACAAGTAATCCCTGTGCAGTACTTGGAAAGCTCAGGATTCAGACTGCTCCAAAACTCTTTTTTGCAGTCATTTCAGGCACACAGTTTTGTCTGGAGGACAGAGACCCCTCCCTCCTGTCATTCGAACATTTAGTCTGTTTCAGAAAGTTTTGCCTAAAGGGAACACAGGACAAACTGAGTGCCTGTGACAAGGTGCAGTGTGAGATAAATAAGGATTATTTTGATCTGTGAATCATGCAAAGCTACTCTAGCACCATAAACAGACAGGCTGGAAATAAACTGAGCATCACACTGTATCGCATCATGCATTGCTGTTTTTCTGAAGCATTTTCTGAAGTTTTTTACCCATTTCTCACAGTCCTAATGGCAACAAAGCAGATAATGTACTTTTACTTGACAGGTTTATTATCCCAAGTGATTGCTTCTTGCACAGTAAGCACATACTCATGAGACTGAGACTAACTGTAGTGCCTCAGCGGGAAGTCTTCTCAGTAACTGGGAGAAAACTGCACAGCGTGATTTCTGACCACAAAGCATAATAGTTGGATAGTTGTTGTTGGCCGTTTGGGATTCTGTGTGCAAGCGAAGCACATAGTACTTTAAATGGGTGGCGAGAACCCCCAAGGTGTTGTGCCTGCACAGGAAATTGTAGCTCATCAAGTCTGCATCCAGATGCCTAAAGGGGTAATGACAGTGAAGACGTTACCATGGGATACATCGGCTATTATCGCACCCGTTCGCTTGCAGTACAGCATGTGCGGAGCTCAGTATGCTTGATGTCAGCAAATGTATGAGCTTCTGGCCTAAATGTGACACTGTTCAGAAACAGCTCAGACACTTGTTCTCCAGCTTTCACTCTGTTTATGTCTAATTGTTCTCTGGCATGGCAAACATCCTCCTTCAAGGGCACAGATGGCTCTGTTGTTGAACAACTAATGATTTGTTTCCCTCGGCTGAAATTGGGGGGGGGGAGAAAAAGGAATAATGGACTGAGAGATTTTTCTCTAGCAGAGGAGAGGCATTCAAAAGACTAACCAGAAAGAGTCCCTGTTGTCATGGTAATACCTTAGACTGTTTTGAGTTCTCAGTTTAAGTAAACATTGGCGCTCCTCCAGTGAGTGCTTCTGTTGTCTCATTAACTTCAAAGAGCGTGGCTGCGTGATGCAAAGATTCACTTCAGTTCACCTTGACTTTACGTGTATTTTAAGGTTACTGCTGGGGGGTTTGGTTTAATATATCTAAAATATTTTCTTTTGAAAGCACCTGCTAAAGTAAATTTCCCTTATTTAGCTGCCGTACATCATCCTGAATTTAGTCAACATAACTCTGCAAGTCATATAAGGACTGAGGTTGACTCAGAACTATGATGCAAATTGTAGAATTATAGCCACATATAATGTACAGTAAGATTCTTGTTCTCTGGTGGACAAAGTTTGGGCTGAGAGACATGGTTCAAGGTGACTAAACCTAGCCCTGGCTGCAGAGGTGGCACATGTACAGACTTAATTCAATTCAATTCAATTCAATTCAAATTACAACAGTTTCCTCAAGGTGCTTTATCTTGTTAGGTAAACACCCTATAATAATACAGCGAAAAGCTGAACAATCAGATGACCCCCTATGGTCAAGCAGTTGGGAATAGAGGAATAAACTCTCTAACAGGAAGAAACCTCCAGCTGAACCAGGCTCAGGGGGGCAGCCATCCATCTGGAAGAGATTAATAATAACTAATGATTAAATGCAGAGTGGTGTTTAAACACAGTGAGTGAAAAAGGTGAGTGAAGAAGAAACACTCCCTTTTGTCTAGCCCCCAGCAGCCTAGACTTTGACTTATTTATTCCCATAATTATGGGAGGATTCGAGGTCAACTTATCCAGCACTAACAATATGCTTTATCAAAAGGTTTTAAGCCTAATCTTAAAAGTCAAGAGGGTGTCTATCTCACAAATCCAAACTGGAAGCTAGTTCTACAGAAGAGGGGCCTGAAAGCTGAAGGCTCTGCCTCCCATTCTACTTTTAAATACTCTAGGAACCACGAGTAAGCCTGAAGTCTGAGAGCAAAGATCTCTGCTGGGATGATACGGCACTATGAGGTCTTTAAGATAAGATATGGGAGCTGATTATTCAAGACCTTGTATGTGAGGAGAAGGACTTTAAAATTGGATTCTCAATTTAACAGGGAGCCAATGAAGAGAAGCCAGTGTGGCGGAAATATAATATCTCTCTTTATTCCTCTTAGAATAAGTAATGATGCTTTTGTTAAAAACTCCTCTGGTGAAAGTTGAAGTACTGGTGAAACCTCTGTAAAATGTTGTAAAAAGTATAAAAGTAAAAAGTAACTTTCCCATGAGCAATTTGAATTTATTTTTTGCAAAAGAAACTGAACCTCATATTATCTTAATACAATAGCAAAACAATATTAATTCAAAGGAAAACAAATATTATTTCAGCCTAAATTCTACTTCTAATAAATGTGCTCAGCTTGAACATCTGTAGAACACAAGCAGAGAAAAACAAAGGGAATTTAAAAAACAGAAAAAAACCCCAACTAGCTCTGTTGGCTGTTGCCCACAGTGTAGATGGGTTACTTTGCCTCCACACCTAAACAGAAAAATGAGGTTAAAATGGGATTTGAGAGATGTAGGAACCCTACGATCAGCTGTAGTGCTGCAGCGCGGGGAAGAGAATTGCTAAGAAATGAGTCGCATTAATTTCTGTTGTGAGCGGCGCAAGTAGATATTGTGTGCAGGCTGTGTTCAGCTCTGACCCGTGTTGCTGGCGCTCTAAGATTCACTGCTCTTAGTGGATTTACCCGGATGAATTCAACATGATCTACGCAGATGTTACATGAGCTATCGCGGCTGATTTCCTAAATGCTACAAGGTATAAAGCTGGTATAACGGTGGAAGTCAGTGAGTGAATCTAATCAGCATCATCAGCTTAGATTAAAATTAGAGTCTGCTCCTGATGAAACCTAACACTGACTATAGCTTCTCTGCACCAAACATAGTGCAGTGTTGCAAACTAACCACTTTAACACTACTGAATAGATCTGAATAATGAATTCCTTATATTTCCAGTTTATCAAATGTCACTGAGCAGTCCTTATCTTTAATCGTAATCTCTCTTCTTCCTCCCCTGTCCTTTCCTACATCTTTCCCATTTTCTGGGTGAAGTTATTTCTCATTCTTTTCTCCCCCTGGAAGACACAGCAGCTGTATCTTTCAGCTAGCTGACACATGTTTGGTGATCACAACTGCATACAAACAATTGTGATATTTGAGCTGATACAAAGTTGCATTTAAATTGAACTGCAACTTAAAAAACATGAAACCCCCCGTGTGCGTTTCTCTTCTAGTAAGATGCTGAAGTACCATGTTGTTAGCTCGGTGATGGATACACCAATAGGATTGTCTTTTATGTGTTACTGTTTCCTACATTTAGGGTCAAATTGGGTCCATGTCCGGAAGGCGTGCAGTGATGCAATGATGTGAAATTAATTCCCCCAAATATCTACAAGCTAAACTAACGGGCCCGTTATAAAAATGTAGAGTAAAATGAGGAAAATATAATAATAATTATAATAATATTTGTGTGGAAATGTAAGAAGTAAAAGTTAAAAGTTGTTATATAATTAAATAGTAAAATACAGACCTGAAAATTTTATTTAAAGGTATTTAAGTAATGTTCTTTGTTACTTCCCCCCTCTGCCTAGCTGTCTATTTGTCCAAGTAGCTAATTATTTCATTGTTTTTGTTTTTTTGTTTTTTGTTTTTCATTTATAGGGATATTGCAACTATAGATTATTGCACATGTAAACAGCTTTGGACTATAGTGGCATACACAAATATTTTTTTGGGAACTTTTGTTTTGTTTTTTTGTTTTTTTTTTAATAACAGTCCAGCTCATACATGTCTCAGGTCTGTGATACTTTGCATTTACGCCTCCAAAATTCTGTTTGACTGTGTTGAGCTTCTTCATGTACTTCAAAAAATACCAGCTAATAAATGAAACTGCTGGATTGATCAGTGAGGAGCCATGGTAGCGCCATGAAAACAAGGAAATCTCAATACCCATTGCATATTTTCCATTGAGCTACTACACAATTACATTTTTCAGCTCTCTGGGTTGTACCGGAAAACCTGGATTCTTTCAGCTGCCCGCTTATTCATGAGGGGTCACCACAGCAGATGGAACTGCATGTTTGATTTGGCAGAGTTTTACACCAGATGCCCTTCCTGATGCAGCCCTTGCAGGGTTTGTGCCTCCTCCTGGTCTCAAACAAGGAATCGTTCTTATGTTTTGGCAAATGCATGAACTACTACACTTTGGAGGCACCTGGGTTTAACTGAAAACTAACAGCCTGTAATGTCTGCACTAGAGTTGCAGTCTGGACTTCAGGAAGTTTTGTTGCAACTTTTATGTACCTGATTTTTAAATAAATAGACATGCAATACCTTCCAATGTGTCATGATTAGGTGGAAGATTTTGATATATAAAGTTGTTTTTTTTTTTTTTTTTTTTAAAATCAATATTTAAATCGATACAAAACTCCAAACCTATGTAGAAATGCAAGATACATTCCTTTAGTTAATTGATTTTTTTCTTTTCTTTCTTTTTTCTTTTCAACTTTGTTGAACTGTAAATGCATATTTTTTCGAATTCAATATCACTTTATTATCATATTGACACAATTCAGCAATGTATTACTGAATTATTGTCAAGAAACCCTTTAAAAACTTCCAAATCAATATCTATAAAAGCTCCAGCAAAGCCTGACTCTTGGAGAACATCTGACATTTAAAGATAAGCTTATTCCATCAGACAATGGCAATAAGCTCAATGTACAAACTGTGCCCGTTATTGAAGATCAGCCTAATTTGCTTCCCGTTATGTTTTCCCAGAGCACAGACTGAAAGCAGCTGTTTACTTGTACCTCAAACTGCCTGTTTGGCGTATTCCAGCTGCTCGTGCGCCTTCAGGCTGATGGGTGCATTTTGATTGAGGGGCCAGTGCGCATGATTTGCTGCTCCACTACACAGTTAATGCCTTTTCAATCCGAACTTTATTGCCGGAGGATAACTTGTAGGTGTTATGTCAATAGCTCACTTCACTTGCTTTCATGCCCGGTTGTTTCAAACCACATGAAGAAGAATTGAAATCACAGCATTGTTTGACCACCTCCGCATGTATGCTGCTTTATTGATTGCTGTGCAATGCCTGCTGCACCCTGCACCGTGATTTTCCAGACATCTGGTATCTGTGCACCTGTTACCCAGTGTCATGTAGTGAGTGAGTCAGCATTTCTATCCCAACTCCGAGGCTTTTAAAAATATCAAGCAGGATTTGGGGAGAAAAAAGGTGTTAGATATTATAGTATGGTGAGGCTGTCTTTAACTGTAATTAATGACTGATTTAATTATCAAATAATTATTATGATTGTTACGATTAATTAACCGTTGTGTAATCTGTAAATTGTCCATCACCAGCTTGTAAATCCCACCAGTGATGAGTGTAAATTACTCATTGTGCCTAATCTACAGTGGGAAGGCCGATTTATAATGTCATAAAACATCTAATCATAAATACATTCAACAACGTAAAAGCAAAATCCCATCATAAATTGCTGTCAGAAAGCAAACTTGCAAAATGAAAGTCATTTTATGCTGTATGTGCATGCTTGTGGACATATTTATGTACTTGATTGGGGTCAGAAACGCAACAGTCTGGGAGTGAGGGACTTGATTTATAGTGACCTTTACGCAGGCCGCAGTTTGTCAGCGGTGGCGGTGCACAACAGCAGCATTTCATTAAGCATACTGGAATCCGTCATGCTGAGTGTTTTCCCCCTCGGCTACATTTGTTTGTCAAGCAATCAAGCGAAGCTGGCAGATGGCTGGAGTTATCATCTTTTCCAGCATAGCAGATGAAATCCTATGACAAGGGTAGTTAGTTTTATTTTGTCTCTTGTGAAGTCTTCTTGCCTTCAGTGTTTTTGTTTTCTCTTATTTAGTGGTGTCTTCATCGTTTCGAGCTGCTCTTTGGAGAGAAAAGTTAAATAAGCTGAAAAATAATGGTAATTTGACTTTGATGGAAGTCAAAATTACCAATACCAGTGATCAGCCCTAAAAATTCTATCTTGAAAAATTCACTTTCGTGCCTATAATAATGGATTGCATTTATATAGCGCTTTTCAAGGCACCCAAAGCACTTTACAATTCCACTATTCATTCACACACTGGTGGAGGCAGCTACAGTTGTAGCCACAGCTGCCCTGGGGCAGACTGACAGAAGCGAGGTTGCCATATTGCGCCATTGGCCCCTCTGGCCAACACCAGTAGGTGGTAGGTGAAGTGTCTTGCCCAAGGACACAACAACCGAGACTGTCTGAGCCGGGGCTTGAACCGGCAACCTTCTGGTTACAAGACGAACTGCCAACTCTTGAGCCACGATCACCCCTAACCAGTTTTGCAACAAAAAACAGCCATCTTTCTTGTGACCAATTCTGCTCAGCAAACAGTGGCTTTGCTACTGCAGTGTTCCGTAACAGTATTCAACGAAAAATGTATTTGGTTTGAAACTGTTTAGTTGTCAGACGAAAATTACTAGTGAAGACTTCATTTTACCACTGTCTACCATGCCGCCAACGTAGATGCATCTGCCTATTCTACAGCGTTTTATCTGCATTGGCATTTATTTGAGTCAGTTAGGCTTAAGTACTAGGCCTCGGGCCTAGAGAGTAGTAAGTGATGGACTGGCAACCATCAGTTGCTAGGAAAAATGTGTATTCCTCAACCAGTTGGTAAGTTGGTAAGGTGATATTGGTTACAAAGAGGTATATGGTGCTGCAATGAAACCTTGCATGCTTTGATCACTAGCAAATTCCCCTATTCACCCCTAGTTGGGATGATATTTGGAACATGCCAACATGTCTGAACACACTCACAATCTACTTGCTAAGCTGTAGTGAAAGTATAAAAGTTGTGATGTAAACTGGGAATAGAGCATATGCCTTTAAAATGAAAGTTGTGAGTGTTTGCAGACAAGTTGCCAACCACTACAACCTGCTGCTGACCAAAGCAATCACAAGGAGTTTCTTGGTGCTTGACCTTCTTGGCAGCTGTTTTCACCACGCTCTTCCAGTGATCATCCACCACGTGGTCATATTCTTCCCTAGCGACCTGTGGTTGCCTCTGGGCCTGTGTGACTGAGGCCCTACAGAAAACATAAAACTCACAGATTATTTAACTTATTAGTCTGTTATTTTTTTTTGACTTGTTTCAAAACTCAAAGTGTAAATATATTTGTTTTTGCCAGATCAGCTACCTCTTGCCATTATATTCATTGTCAAGCTAACTAGATTTCAGCTGTGTTAGATTCACGATAGAGCTTGAGCTTCTCACACACTGAGTCTACACAGGAATTTTAGCATGACCAGCATGTTAGCAGAGCTGTAGGAGCTTCAGTCCTCCATCTGTGTCTACACAGGAGGCATTCTGGCAGAGCAGTATTTGAAGGCCATTCAGGTTCTGCTAACTCTCTGAGCTCAACTCAGAATCACTGCAGGCTGCTAAGTGTTACTACAGGACATTTCATGGTGGGATCGCACTGGCCACAATGCCCCTCAACTTAAAGCTATGTGAAGCTACAAGCAGTTAGCTAAGCTCACTCTAAAGACTTGTACTATAAATCTTGCTCCTAGCACCTCTAAGATGTGATATCTCACATAAGAGTGGGTGAGTTTCCCATTTGACACTGTGTCTACACAGGAGCTGTTGCATGAGCAGTGTGTTAGTAGAGCTGCAGGAGCTCCTGTCCTCCATCTGTGTCCACACAGGTGATGTTCAGATATAAAGTGACGCTGTGTGTTGGTCATTCATGTTTTGGCAGTCCTCGGAGCTTGACACACAATTATTGTAGCTACTTATGCAACTAGGAGTTGACACTCAAAGCTATATTTAAAATGGGCTTGATTTGATTCTAACAAGACAACTGTGACACTGCAATATTGACAAAATAGCACTTACAGTACTTAAACATTCCTTTTATTGCGTTTACTGGTTCTATTGCTGTTTTCAGGATCACATTTTGCCATGATGACACACACTCACAAGGTGAAAACAATACCATCTACGCTTTAGATCGCATTCATGAGCTTATAGTGCAAGCCGCTATGTGGCCAGTAGACAGCAGCGCTGATTAAAATAGAATTGAGATGGAGGACTGAAAAATACAACTGAAACACTTTCTATGTAAGCTGTAACACAGTTAATTTCTCAAAATGTTGAACTCAACCTTTTAAGCTGTGGATTTGGGGGAAAAAAGTATCATAGTCTGTTTGCTCAATTGAGTTCACAAAGGTGGATCAATAGCTTCTTGTGATATCTTTAGTCCATTTTACAAGCTGTTGTGTTTCCTAATGTAGCTTGTGTGAACTCTTCTTTAGGAAACTGAACACAGAAATCTTTTCAATGCAGCTTCTGATTATTTTCTCAGATATTAGGTTTTAAAGAGTTACAAAATGACCGTGATGTTCTGAAGTCTGAGGCATTGCCTTTAAATTTTGTTTTTTTGTCTGATGAGCTGTCCAAAACCCCCAAACTATTACAGGGAGTGCAGAATTATTAGGCAAATGAGTATTTTGTCCACATCATCCTCTTCATGCATGTTGTCCTACTCCAAGCTGTATAGGCTCGAAAGCCTACTACCAATTAAGCATAATTATTAGGCAACTTCCTTTCCTTTGGCAAGATGGGTCAAAAGAAGGACTTGACAGGCTCAGAAAAGTCAAAAATAGTGAGATATCTTGCAGAGGGATGCAGCAGTCTCAAAACTGCAAAGCTTCTGATGCGTGATCATTGAACAATCAAGCGTTTCATTCAAAATAGTCAACAGGGTCGCAAGAAGCGTGTGGAAAAACCAAGGTGTAAAATAACTGCCCATGAACTGAGAAAAGTCAAGCGTGCAGCTGCCAAGATGCCACTTGCCACCAGTTTGGCCATATTTCAGAGCTGCAACATCACTGGAGTGCCCAAAAGCACAAGGTGTGCAATACTCAGAGACATGGCCAAGGTAAGAAAGGCTGAAAGACGACCACCACTGAACAAGACACACAAGCTGAAACATCAAGACTGGGCCAAGAAATATCTCAAGATTGGTTTTTCTAAGGTTTTATGGACTGATGAAATGAGAGTGAGTCTTGATGGGCCAGATGGATGGGCCGTGGCTGGATTGGTAAAGGGCAGAGAGCTCCAGTCCGACTCAGACGCCAGCAAGGTGGAGGTGGAGTACTGGTTTGGGCTGGTATCATCAAAGATGAGCTTGTGGGGCCTTTTCGGGTTGAGGATGGAGTCAAGCTCAACTCCCAGTCCTACTGCCAGTTTCTGGAAGACACCTTCTTCAAGCAGTGGTACAGGAAGAAGTCTGCATCCTTCAAGAAAAACATGATTTTCATGCAGGACAATGCTCCATCACACGCGTCCAAGTACTCCACAGCGTGGCTGGCAAGAAAGGGTATAAAAGAAGAAAAACTAATGACATGGCCTCCTTGTTCACCTGATCTGAACCCCATTGAGAACCTGTGGTCCATCATCAAATGTGAGATTTACAAGGAGAGAAAACAGTACACCTCTCTGAACAGTGTCTGGGAGGCTGTGGTTGCTGCTGCACGCAATGTTGATGGTGAACAGATCAAAACACTGACAGAATCCATGGATGGCAGGCTTTTGAGTGTCCTTGCAAAGAAAGGTGGCTATATTGGTCGCTGATTTGTTTTTGTTTTGTTTTTGAATGTCAGAAATGTATATTTGTGAATGTGGAGATGTTATATTGGTTTCACTGGTAAAAATAAATAATTGAAATGGGTATATATTTGTTTTTTGTTAAGTTGCCTAATAATTGTGCACAGTAATAGTCACCTGCACACACAGATATCCCCTTAAAATAGCTAAAACTAAAAACAAACTAAAAACTACTTCCAAAAACATTCAGCTTTGATATTAATGAGTTTTTTGGGTTCATTGAGAACATGGTTGTTGTTCAATAATAAAATTATTCCTCAAAAATACAACTTGCCTAATAATTCTGCACTCCCTGTAGGTGTACTAGAAGGGCACCAAGAGAGTGTATCCTAGGCCAAAGCCTTATTTTACAGCTTTCATCATCATCATCATCACCATCATTATTATCATTCATATCCTTCCATTCATTCTTTTTTGCTTATCCTTGTCAAGGTCACAGGAGGGCTGGAACTTATCCCAGCTACCATAGGGTGAGAGGTAGGGTACGCCCTGGTTAGGTCACCAGCCTAAAGTAGGGTTAACACATTATAGGATGGAATAATATGCCAAAGAAAATCAATCAGCAAATCATCATCTGATAAACTGTACTATTAGCAGGGAACATTTAAATAATTAAATTAATTAATTAATTAACTCCAGCTCGCACTGGAACGGTTCGCAGCCGAGTGTGAAGCAGCGGGAATGAGGATCAGCACCTCCAAATCTGAGGCCATGGTTCTCAGCCGGAAAAGGGTGGAGTGCCCACTCCGGGTTGGGGATGAGTTCCTGCCCCAAGTGGAGGAGTTCAAGTATCTCGGGGTCTTGTTCGCGAGTGATGGGAGAAGGGAGCCGGAGATCGACAGACGGATTGGGGCTGCAGCTGCAGTAATTCAGACGCTGCACCAGTCCGTCGTGGTGAAGAGGGAGCTGAGTGTAAAAGCGAAGCTCTCAATTTACCGGTCGATCTACGTCCCTACCCTCACCTATGGCCACGAGCTGTGGGTAGTGACCGAAAGAACGAGATCGCGGATACAAGCGGCAGAAATGAGCTTCCTCCGAAGGGTGGCTGGCCTCTCCCTTAGAGATAGGGTGAGAAGTTCGGCCATTCGGGAGGGGCTCAGAGTAGAGCCGCTGCTGCTCCAAATCGAAAGGAGCCAGCTGAGGTGGTTCGGCCATAAAACAAGGATGCCCCCTGGGCGCCTCCTGGGTGAGGTGTTCCAGGCATGTCCCACCGGGAGGAGGCCCCGGGGCAGACCCAGGACACGCTGGAGAGATTATATCTCTCGGCTGGCCTTTGAACGCCTTGGTGTTCCCCCGGATAAGCTGGAGGAGGTGGCTGGGGAGAGGGAGGTCTGGGCCTCTTTGCTTAGGCTGCTGCCCCCGCGACCCAGCCCCGGATAAAGATGGATGGATGGATGGATAAATAAATTATCAGTATCAGTTATTAACAGTCGCCAGCAATTGCAATAGAAGGTATGGGTCCTGGAGGAATCTCTGTAACTAAGACAGACTGCACTGAAATAGTGCTTAATTTCCACATTTGTGTTTTGTGTGAACATTTATTCACCAATAAAAGGCAGCAATACATCCCAAGTGATTCATCTTGTTTTGAATAGCAGCTAATAATAAATCCATTTTTGAATTGGCGTGTCAGTTTGTTTCGGGTGCTTAAACGCCCTGCCAATGGTAAGATGACAGGGCAAACAATGAACAGTGGTATTATTTTGGCTTGAAAAATACAGAGAATCGAAAACATTGAAGATCTATTCAACATCTTACTGCCAATAAAAATCCATATTGGTAGAAACCCATTTGAATTGTTGGCCCTTTTCTCTTATTCACACCAATGATTTAATTGGATTTCTTAAATCCGCTGCAGTGGCATCACACTGTGGGCTGTCTTGTTTTTACTGCCTCATGCATGGAAATGTCCCACATAAAATCCTTGAGATATTCACAAGCGTTTTGTGCAGTATGTGTCGTCTCTGTCTGTTGCACCCTCTCCTGGCCTTGAGCAATCAATCATCACTTAGCCAGACTGCACCATGCCGAGTGCCTCAGCGAAATAATGAGCATACAGTAGGTGAATATTTCATAGAGCCCGCCCTATCCATCCCTACATTATTTGCATCTTGAGATTGAGGACCCGTGCTATTTAAAGTGTGATTGCAGTGATGTTCTTCTTTTATGAGGAGATGCCATAATTGGGCTCGCTCAAGTAGCCGTGTTGATTTCTTTCTTCTCTGTTTTTATGAGTAGCTATTCATCATAATGAAATCGAAATAATCCTCGTCTCTTTAGTGAACACCCATAAAGTAAGTGAGGGACACATACTCCTTTCATGAAGTACATTGAGGAGGTGAATCCAGGTCATTATCCCATACTGATTTATATAATACTTTGTCTCAAAGGAGAAGATGGTGATGTAAAGATCATAAAGATTACAGAAATATATTAATAAACTCTACTCTTCTATGTACACTTTATACAACCACTGTCCGCAGACTTGTATTGGCAGACACTCGTTTCCAGTCAGTTTTTCTAGTGGTATTAAAAGAAATAACCTCTCAATGTATTTGCACAATTCCATCTCCTTCTTTGATACCTGACAAGGCCACCACTGATGGGTAGATCTCCCAAGGTGAAAGAAATCCAAGTAGTTGTCCTAATTAGATGAGTGACACCATGTGTCAAGATTCTTTTTTTTTTTTTGTGATTGTGCAGCATTTACAGTATTGGTAATGGTAACAAGAAACTTTACTTTTTCTTAATAGAAACTCGGGAGGCTGAGCTTGTAGGTGTTTTTAGCTCATTTTTAATATCAGCATATGAACTCAAAATGGCAATGTTGATATTGCAGGAGCAATGTTAACCTCCTTAACCTCACCACCTGCACTCATGTATATATCATGTATATATCTATCTATCTACTTAACACTTTTAATTCTTATTCTCATTTTTATTTTCATGTCTATTTAAGCTTAATTTATAACAGTATTTATAACAGTATGTTTGCACTGAAGCACCGCAGCAATTTCCTAATGTTGTAAACCCGCTCAACATTTGGCAATAAAACCCTTTCTGATTTCTTATGCCTCAGACACAAAGGGCTTTAAGACCAGTTGGCAACCCCCTGGCGATCTCTGATTGTGAGGGGATAAATGTGTACTCCCGACCACTTGAACTGTTTATTCAAGTGGTTGCTGGAGCTTTTTGGGTGTCACCAAGTAAAAATTGTTGCAAAGAGGCTTCTGCTCTATAAATCTTATTGTGATTTTGGTCACTAGCAGATTGCAGTTGTTAGACATAATTTGCATGGGAGTCATGCCTGTATGCTGCTGCAGCCAGCACATTTTAAAAGGTGCAACTTTTGCTTTAAAGGTGAATTGCCTCCTCTATTTTTGGTTTGCATCACACTTTTCTCAGTTTGACTACAACTCGCTAGTTATTTGTGACTGTTTGCAGACAAGTTTGCAAGGTGTGTTCCATTGACAATGACTTGTCCATTGTCCATGGACCAAAATAAACCAACAAATTAATTTACCAATACAGCATTTACAATGCAGTGAAGATGTATTTGCTTCACCAAAGTGTCCATGAGGTCACACATCATTACATAAAAACAAAAGCAAATCATCATACGAACAGTCAAACATGATGGTGGATGTGTAATGGTCTTTGGCTGCTTTGCTGCTTCAGAACCTAGACATTGCTATAATCGATTTTTCATAAAATCAATAATTTTTCATGGCACTGTATAGGCACATTCAAAGATGTTGGCAGAGATTTCAAAATAAAACACACGATTTTAAAAAGCAAAAAGGAAAAGCTTTGTCAGGTTTAAAAGTGTTGTTTTCCCCGACTTTTCCCCACAGGTTTGTTCTTTAGAGTTGCATTACAAAATAACCTTGAAAAAGAATAAAAGTAAAGAACAATGAGCGTGATGGATTACCCATCTCAGACAAGCAGGTGCTTTCAAGTTAATTTTCATAAAGTGTAGTGAAATTAATATAAACACCCCTCGAGAAAGAAAATTAATCTAAAAGTATGTGGTAAACTTCAGAAAGTGGACACCAATACTGTGTATGAAAGAGGTAAACCAACCAAATTCTGAAAAAGGGAAGGTTTTTAGTAGCTGTTTTACACTTTAAGGCTGATGTAGTGATCCCCCCCCCTTTGTTTTTAAAGAGGTAGTATTCTCATGGGATCCGGAAGAGCAGAGGTATCATTCTAAAAGCACAGTGCTGTAACTACAGGCTAATTTGGCAGTCTGCTGTATGGTGCCAGAAGCAGACCTGTATGTATATATTGCACGTCATAATGCCTGCTGTTTCTCTTACTATGATTATTCCAGCCAATGAGAAGAAGGGCTTTTATGGATATGAATACGAAGATGAGTCTTTTGGTTTGTCTCATGAAGGCCTGTTTCCTTTCTCTCACAGAGCGACTTTATCTTTGTGCTTGGCGTTAATCATGATTTCCCTCAGTAACACTCGTTAAGGCTCTGACATGATAAGCTGGTTTCCACCACTTACTCATGGCATTGAGTGTAATTGCATTTCACGGGCAGACTGGATGCACAGAATGAGTAAGTGGACGACCCGACAGCTCAATTTATCTGAAATCACTGTCTCCCTGCATCACTACAGTGTTTTCCTGCTATCTTCTATGTGTGGGTATATAATGCATGTGTTTTCTATATTTATGTCAAAGGTAAGGTTGGTAAACAAGATATAAACAGTGTATTTTTTTTAGTGTGTGAAACAAGGTAATAAACATGAAGAGGATTAAGGTTAATGGCAGAGACAGTGCAAGTAAGGCTGGCTGACAGATCGAGGGGCAGATGGAGAGGGAAAGAAAAAGTACAATGCCAAGTTTTTGACTTTCAAATTGGACCACACAGCCGAGAATGATGAGGGAGTTTGGAGACCTATTAAAAACTAAGCTCTGCAAAAATGAGAAAAAAACAAAAAAATCTGCCAAGATTTGCCACATTCCATCAAACTGGGCACAAGAGCGTCGTTCTCACTCAGACTGACTGGGATCAAGTAAAAGGCAGCAGAATTAGCCAAGATAGGAGTATTGAAGTCATATGCAAAGCAAAGTTGAAAAATCATTCTGTCATGAATTTGCACATTGGACTCTTTCAGCTGGTTGGTGTTTGGGATATTAATTTGACATTAACCTTCAAATGACATTCAATTTAGTTACTTTTACGTTTGTATTGCTGCAGCTGTGCTATGTCATTTCAGTACTGTGGTTATTCATTATTTACACTATTGATAAATCTGGCTTGTTTATGTGTTATTTGAAATGTCAGGAGTGAAATATGAAGAAAAATGCCAATGAGAACTTCAAAAAGGCCAAGTAAATCTTTAGGTGTGTTTTTGTTGTTGTTGTCATCGGATTAATATCCCCAGGCTTCTCAAATTGCAACAATATCAAGTAAAGTTGCACAACGTCCTGTTTCGGAAGCAAAACCAGAAAATGTTTGACATAATTGATCATTTCTTAATTGCTGACGAACAAAGGTAAATAGTTTACTTTTGAGCTTCAATTTGTAATGAAATTATAAAACACTCCAGCACCTCTTTTTTAAATTTGTTTGTGAGAGAATCGAATACAACTGAAAACGTGTTAGATTCAAACACCTCTTTAAATTCACAGTAAGTTGTTCATGAGGGGCAGTTGTGTTCGTTGGTGCTTTAGAAGTCTTTTGTAGAAGCTTTATGAACAGCCTGTAGAACCATTTTCCTTCCTCCTCCATTGCCATCAGGAAAGCTGTGATTAATTTGTGCCATTTGATTCTTGGCAGTAGAAGTTGGGGAAACTGCCTGCTAGAATTCTGGGTAATGATGTACAACTCAGTCTAACAGGGTTCTTAGCTTGCCTCTCCAGCCTCAGTGTAGCAGGGAGGGCTTTGTGCACGCACGTACACGAGGAATTCAATTAGCCTTTTTTCTTCTTTCTTTTTTTCCCCGTGGTACGCTCTCAGAGTCGTGTCCATCTTGTAAGTAAGCAGCTTCTGTTACAACTGTGACATCAGACAGATGCCCGGCCTCCCTGTTCAGCACTGTTGTTGCACTCCCTGTCGTGTGGCGGAAGTGCCATAGGCGGTTTCCCGGTTAGAGTGGCTGTCTAATGAGATCATTAAAGCTAGCCAGACAGAAAATGAAAAAGCACCTGTTGTAAAGGGGAATGTTGTGTATTCCCTAAACATTAGCATAATATTACCTCACGGTGCATTGGGAGGACGCTCAAGAATGCTAGGAGAATTGCTAAATTAACTTTTGTGCAGGCATGCCTTGTGCAGCTGATATATTATTAATTATGATATGGTTGTTAGGGATTTATTTCAATTAATTGGAGGCACCCTGAATGCCTCATGGATGTAACATGCACACTCAAACTGTTTTGTTTCACAGCTCCAGAGATTTTTTTGTTTGATTTCTTCAAAGACATCATAACACGATGTCTGCGACTCAGCTGTCTGATTCATTACAAGTAAAATCTCAAACCCACAACAACAGCAAAAAGGGACCTTTAATGTGTTCAAACGGCATAAGCAAGACGAACATTTTGCATCCGATAGCCGGCAGTTACCCAAGCTGGTGAAAGCTGGAGTAATGAAACAAAGCAAGGGAGAACATGGAGTCAAGATGAGGTGAAATGCCTTCTCGACGTAGGCAGGTACATTTGTTTCAAGGTGTTATTTATTATTATACTGCTGCCAGAGTGTGTAACTGTGCAGGGTTGAGATTGAGGTTATCTAAACTGTGCACATGCAAGAGGCACAGTGAATCTGTGAAAAATAGGTTTGCATAGTTTGATGTACTGTGATTCGGGAAGATTTACAGTTCGCAGGAAAAGAAAAACATAATAAGATTTAACTAATTAAATTTGGTAATGAGGCTCAGCAATCAATACCTGTATGCAGGTGTCAAAAGCAGTTAAGTTATTACAGTTCTGCTTAAAGTCTGCAGTATGTGTGAGGTAGAGTACAGTGCTGTAGTGCCTCACACTGTATGGAAAGCTCAGTGAAGCTGACTTAATTGATTACAGTAGTATCCTGGGCTCATTTGCCAGACCCTACTGATTGGGCAGATGCTCACTGGCAGGTATCCACACCAGCAGTACAGAATGGGCCTTGCGGCACATGGTGTGTCTGTATGAGTTTGTGTAAAGATGCACCAAAGGTCTATTAAAGCGGGTGTTATAGAACAAGAATGAAGATTTACAGTGGCTAGGTTAAAGCTGGGCACACCACCAAAATGTCTGTGCTAATGTCCAGGATCTCTCATCAAACCATTTGGCTTGGGCAATATGTGCTTTACTTATGAAGAGTGGGTTATTATTTGTTTCTTGACTCACCCCATTTTGCTTTGCAGTCAAATGTATTACTTGGCCGTATTTAGAAGTTATCATCCAAAGTGAAGTCCATCCATCCATTTTCTTTACCGCGTATTCAACTTAGGGTCAAGGTGGGGGTGTATTATGTATCTGTCAGCTCATCCCAGCTGACACGGGCAAAGAAGGAAGTAGAGGGATGGTACTCCATGAACACATTGGCAGTCCATCACTATTAAGTTTTTTGTTTTTTTAGCTTTAGAAGAAAAAAAACATTATCTGTATCAAACTGTAAAAATATACTGCAAATGGCATGACATCTCAATGGGCAGTAGGTGGAACTGCATCTTTTAACGTGTCATTTTTCAGCCATAGTCGTTGCTAGAAAGGTAAATTAGAGAAGTTTAACTGGCGATTGCTGCTAAAATACTAGCATTTGCTCACTTTTGGTTTTAAGCGTGAACTGGCGTGGTACAGCTTAGTTTACATGGAGTGTTATGAGCTAGAAAACCAAAATCTTTAAAGCTAAAAACAAATGCTCTTTGTAACAAGTTGCACATTTCACTTGATGCTTCACTATTACGAAGCTGTATAGAAGTCGCCCGTGCTACTATGATTGTAGAGTGATTTTAATCACTTTTGTTATAAATAACTTGCTGAAATGCCTCAGACTAAAAGGTGTCTGTGGTTTTTCTTTGCATCTCCGTCTGTCTTGTCTGGGCAATTGTAAACCAAAGCTGGCCTCAGCAGCCATTTTGTCATCACGTATTGATTGTAAGGGAAATACCTAGAGTCTGACATGGCCAATTTGTCATGAACAGTAGAGGCGCACACCCAATGCCACTATACAGGCCTAATTCATCACACTGTATTGACTTGCCTCAGCTTCTTCCTGGCCATCAATTATAATCTTTGGTAAAGGCATCAGCGCAGTGCTTAGAAGAATCCTTAGAAGCTATAGGAGTCGTTTGGGCTTGTAGTTATAGACTGATCTGTATTTAGAGCTTCTTCTCTCTGTTCTGATTTACAGCAATTGCACCGAGAAATGCACCACATCTAAAGTGTACCATCCTCTTCTTTTCCATCCTTTTTCTTCCTCTCTTAACCCCAAAACACACCCTCTGTTATTCCGTGTTTAGCTTGTGACACTTCCCTTTCCGTGACATCTTCCTCTTGGTGTACTTCTCTTCTACAAACCCACTGGCATTTAATTTTTCCCAGAGAACAAGGAGAAAAAAAGCTCCCCTCTAGACTGATAGATTTGGGACATAATGAGAAGGCTCTGACTCGTGGGCTGTCAGGTGAGGGTGTATCTCAGCGCCCCCTGGAGCCTCGGAAAGGTCAATGTGTCTCTTAATCAAACATCAGGCAGGCCAGCCCCACTGTCAGCTGGACGTTGGTGCTCTCTCCCTGCTGAGTTTAAAGTTCACTCCCATCTGCTCCCTTAAACTTACCCCGAGCCACAAAATGGCGGCAGTTATGCTCTCATAAAGCTGTCGTGAGGTAGATTTGATAGCCGCTTATGGTGGAGCCGGGTGATGAAGAGGCTTTATGTTCTGAAAACGAGCCTATCTCAGCTACACTGGATAGTGCGTGTCGAAGTATTCATCCTCAAACAGGTTTTTCTTTTATTGACCTTCACAAGGTATGCTTTATTTCTAAGATTGTCATTGCACATTAAAGATGATTTTAATGCAACAGTGTGAAATGTGAATATGATATCTACAGCTCATCACTTTACTCTGAAACCTTGAGAGGAAATTCCTGTGATCGGTGTTTTTTCTTCATTTGGTCTTCTTCTTTTCTTCAACTCAGCACCAAACTATGTTCCTACTTTTTCAAAAAGCATTTTCAGAGTGCCGGAGATTAAAAAAATGTTACTTGTAAGAACACGATGTGCTGTCTTAAACTAAATAGCTGTAGCCTCAGAAGTGTTTTTTTTTTTTTGAGAATCAAACCTGAAAATCTTGTCTTGGAAATATCTCAACAACCTTGAATGAACATGTGGAACTCATTACTCATTTATTTTTTTTGACACATTCTTCTCTGGCAGAGTGAACCTCCTCAAAGAGATTTTTGAAAATGAGTCCACTCCAGTTTCTACCCCTTCCCAGATAGAGTACTTAAAATGAAGACAAGTCGTTCATCTACAAAGCCTTGGCCAGGAGGAGTGATACATTACTATGAGGCCTAATCAAGTTTGGTGTGGCTCATTGGTCCTCTGTGGGCTGCAGCACATTCAAGCACCACTATTTTCCGAAGGCAAATTGGTCGTGGGGATGATGTCCCCCTAATGATTGTTTCTAATGTAAAGCTAATGTAGTGGTGATCAAAGCTTGCCTCTGGAATTTAAATAGTGTGCGTGTGTGTGTGTGTGTGTGTGTGTACGTGAGAGAGAGTGTGTGTATATGTGTGAGGTGGAAAGAAGAAGATGATTGCCTCACAAAAAGTTTACCAGAAAGTAATTAGAAGGAAAAGTTAAAAATTCACAGATGTGTAGAATATTAGCCGCGCTGATGACAATGGATATATAGCTGGAGTGAAAGACTGGTGTTTAATACTTGGGTCACTTTCATTACAAGTGAATGACTACTTCGAGCTAGCTTCAAAAGCGAGTTAAAGCCTGTAGACTCTATAGCTGATTTACCACTTCATTATAACTTTGGGCGTGTGGCTGCTTTGTCAGAAAACAAGGATGTCAATACTCAAGTCCTGATTCCAGCTCAATACCTTTAAATTATATTCATAGTGTTTGTGGATTTTTTAATACAATTTTTGAACAAATAATAACTTCCTGAGTGACTACTTGCACTGGCGTATTGTTCAAGAGGCCTCTGCTTCAGTTAAAAAATCGAATTGTAGTATTTTGTGGCCTTTTATTTGTGCTAACCAAAAATCCTACAGCATTAGCTGGCAACTTCTCACTCCACCCCTCCTCCAAATATGATCAGTTCACTCTTAAAAACTCAAAATGTCCACAGCCTAAATGCTAAATTCAAGGCTTCAAAACAGAACTTTGCAAACCTGTAGGTGATATTAGTAAATTCAGGTCAGATTAATAAAGATAAATGTATATAAATCTATAATTGTACATACTTCTGAGTAATTTCAAACTGAATTTCTGTTTACTGCGGTCCACCCGCAGTACATTTGCAGACTCATGCCACTGTTTGGGAACAATTGCATCCACCTATCATCTTCCACTTATTTGAAGTCAGATTGCAGTTGCAGCAAACTAAGCAGAGTATTCCAGCCATCCTCCACAACCACACCTCCAGGTTACGTCTACACTAATCCAGATAAATTAGAAAACAGCGTTTTTGTCTAAAAGCGCTCCGCGTCCAGACTATCCTTTTCCATTGTTTTCATCCACACTGAAAACACTGCGTTCCTGCACTGCGCATGCGTGAAACGTAAGACAGTTGACCTGCCTCATTTCCATCTGCCGTTTATTTACTTTCCGGCTCTTTGAAAAGTTGAGGGAAATGTTTCAAGTTTTACCTGCAGCTATATGTCCACAGAAGACAGTGTTTTTGGCGTAGAGGTTGGCATTTGTCTTTTTGGGAGATACATTAAAAAAAATATTAAGGAAAAATGAAACTAAACGGAACACATTAACAACTTCTCAGCAAGACACTAGTATATCCCCAGAAAGTAAAGACTAAAGATATTGCGGGTATTGAGGGTGTGCTTTTGCGTTGCTTTCTTCAATGATCTGATTTGTCCTTTTAAATAGAGATGCTACTTGAATAATTACACAGTAATGTCCCAGCCTCTTATTCCCATGAAGGTAGCTGATAAAAACACGCAAATCTTGTGTTTTTGCAGAAACACGAGATTTGTTTCAAACTTGTGAAATATTATAATGTCAGCATAACTTATATGTGTTTGTGTGTGTTTCTTTGAGTCAAAGTCAAAGTGACTAGTGCCAGGGACAGCAGCCATATTTCTCAGCTGGCACTCTGGCTGCAGTCAAACAAGTCAGTGCCAAGTTTTCTAGTCTCTCTCTCTCTCTCTCTCTCTCTCTCTCTCTCTCTCTCTCTCTCTCTCTCTCTCTCTCTCTCTCTCTCCCTGTCGTCTGTCTGTCTCATGTCCTCGTCTTGACCACATCCCCCCACATCCAAGTTCAACTTTGTAAGGAGGGCCTTTTACGCCTCGTTTCTCCCTCGATTTCTGCCCGCCTATTCCATGTTTTCCACTTTGCAAATGCTGCTTAAAGTGTCAGGACAATTTATCACGTGTAATCGTATAGCTGCAAACTGCAGTGGTCACATTTAAATGGATGTGCAACTCTCCAATATCCACTCTTTGCCCAGAAGTGTGTGGATTCCCCTGTTGTACTCGGGTTGGACTGGCCCCGATTCTAATTAGAGAAAATCTGTCCTGTAACACCCTTTTTGTTCAGTACGTTATTTTCTCCCAAAACATAAAAATAAAGCAAAATGGGGGATAACAGTAGATGTGCCCCACCCACGAAGCAGGACGCTGCTCAGAAAGAAGCCGGCATGCACAGCTGGCTCCTCATAGATAAGCAAAGGTTAAGAAGAACCCAACACTGTGGTTTGTAAATCTCAAAATCTCAATATGGCTCAAAAAATAGAGTTATTGTATTACTGTTGCTAATTGTGCAGCCAATTGTAGAAGCCCGGGCAACAACTGAGATAATGCAAGGAGCTAAGTAAACAAAATTAATTTTAAAAAAAAGGGCAACATATGCATTTACTGTAGAACTTTAATAAATCCCAATATTAATAAAAATCAATTATTTGCGGTTTGATGGACATTTGCACGCATATAAATCTTTCTTTTTTTCCTTTTCTCATTAAACGTGTACACAACCAGTCCCCATGCTGGTGTGTGAGCTGAGTTTAGCCTCTGCTGTGGGAGCCCCATGCCAATCAGCTGCACTGCATTTATTGGAAAACACCTCTTTCTGCAACAGAACAACTTCCCTCAAAGTTGCTGACATTTCAGGAGACATATGATAGCAAACGCGGGGCAAAAAAAGTTTCCTTTTTCGCTTTGGAAAAAAGTTTTACTCAATAAACACAAAGTCTATGTAATATTTCAGTGTAATGAACTTATCTTTGATGAATTTTATAATTAGAATATGTAAATGGGAGTTCTCTGTCAGTGTCTGTCAGCGTTTGATGGGTTTTTATGTGCTAAATAGCTCAGCACTCAAGATTAAATTTCAAAGTTTTATTTCCCTTGATTTACTCCACGCATACTCTGCTGTCAAATGGGGCAAAAAAAGGAAAGCATCCAAACTTAGCTAAGTTGTTAATTAGAAGTCTGTTGTACATGTTTCCTGAAACTATGGACCTGCTCAACACACGGTCCTTTAAACATCTGTCATTGTAAGAAGTGAATCCTTTGCAGCTAAATCTCCACTTTAGTGTATAGTGCACTAATTGCATCCCTATTTAGACTGCAGCGTGATTGCAGAATTAGCTCTTATTTCCATGTAGATACCACTGTAACTAAGGCGCTCATTGAAATTCACAGTGTGGAAAGGCAATATTGGGACTGTGTTGCTTCATCGCTAAATTGAGCAAAATGTGTTCTCTGAAAGGATTTTTGCAGTAGAGAAAGCCACACTGTCCCCGGGGAAATATATCAACATTTCTGTGGTGCTCCTGCTAAAATGACTATGTAGCCACAGGCGTCTGTGCGCAGTCTCTCTACGGCTCTGTTGTGGAATCCACGCCGAGATAATGGCGTCTACACAAATTTGTCACTGACATTTTGCATGTCTCTCTCAAACAGAAAGGAATACAAATGAACGATGGCCCTGTGAGGGTGGCGTTCGTTCTGTTGTGTCTAAGGTGTTCATCTTACTATGCCAGCTCTCGGTTATCATTAGGGGAAGGTTCTGTGCGCTTTCGGTTTATTGTGTGTATTTATTACTGAGATATATTGACACCTAGAATGAGGGATCATGTTAAAACTCTGAAATATTATTTCAGCGGCGTGTTTATTCAGTTATCAAAAGCTTGCGAAGGTGTATTGAGGCTTGAATGAATGCAGAAGGAGGAATCTTTTGCAAAACATTCGCCTTGTTTATGGCAGCTTACACTGTGCTTGATATTAACCATTAACAAAATACTGCAGATCTGCGCAGTGGCACGCAAACCTCCAGGGAAGGAAGATAGAAATTCAAAATCACCAGGTTTATCTGATGCATAATCCTGTGCACAAATCACAAGTGATAAGGCGGGAGCATCGGCGAGGCCCACTGCGGCGGTGCTGTGGCAGTTAATAAATGGGGGGAGACAGCAGTTACCTCTGCAAACTTTGTTAGAGCTTCACAAACAATAACAAATAAGCATATGTCTTCATGGCCTGGTACAGTCGCAAATAGCTTGTCAGAAGTGTGAACAGAGCAGTTGCCCTTTATTGCTTTCACTGGTATTATGGTGCCTTTGAGTCTCTCTCCCATTCCACAATAAACGAAGACCTGCTTGCTTACTCAGACCACGTTTACCTTGGGGGCCTGTGTGACTGAAATGCCCCTTTCATCTAGGAGGGATATGTCTGTCTCAATATCCCCATGGTGCTTAGGGCACTGTGCACACAGAGGAGGAGGAGGGCACGAAGAGATAGAGGGTACTGCTATTTCTTTGTCGACCACAGCACATCCCCGTTTGTGTACCCTCTCGCACCCATCTTCCAATCTCTGGGGAAAAGTGTGGAGAATGCAATCAGAGCAGGTGGGGGGACATCTGGATCTGTCTACAAGGCAACAAGGGGATGGTTGACTGGCAGCCCCTCCAACCCTCCTCTGTGTGCACCAACACCCCTCCCCCCTTTACTTCCACTTGTACCTGTCAGCGATGCAGTGGTTGAGATCTCCAAGGTTCGCTGGTGCTTTTCGCTCGCTGCTCACACAATATCTCTTTATCCTTCGCCCCAGTGGCCCCCTCCAAGATTGAACTCACAGAGCGGAGCCGCATTTGATATGCTACGTCAACACTTTCTGTGTTCTCAAAGGCTCAACTCTTAAGTTCTGACATTGTTTAACTTGTAGGCAATTTTCTAAAACACACTTGATGAGCGTGGAAGTCTAGCTGATAACAGCGTAAAGGACAAAAATGCAGCGGTATAGTGAGGTACTAGTGATTCTGTTTAGCCTTGCCAGTATGCATAAATGTGACCTTAGATGGGCTTTCTTTAGCATGATCATTAAGTGTTAATTGTAGCTTCAGCTGATGGTAGCACTTTCCCTGGTTTACTTGTTGCTTACTTTTGCACACAGAGTTTTCACCTGTTAAACACAAGCAGGAAATCACCAAATTAAGCAGAAGTGGGCTGGATGTGTTGTAGACACCAAAAGGAAATCAATCATTGCTCATGGTGCATGAAGTATGCGAGGAAGGAACTTGACTTGACTGCTCTTCATTTACGATGTATAGCGATTGCTGCCCGAAGAGAAGATAGCTGTGAAAGCTTCTCAGGGTTTATGATGTAAGACGATGGTTACCGGGCAAAAAAAGCTAAATGAAATTAACGCTGCAAGCGTGACACAGTGACACATCTCCAGAGAAATTTCCTCACCCTTTTTAAAATGTAGTTCAGTTGTGTCCACTTTCAGTCTTTTGAAAAGAGCAGACAATAGTTACCTTCATTGAGTAGCATTCATAAACCAACTAATAATAGAGCCAAAATTGTGATACAAACGTTCATGGTTTCATGTTGCTTTTACATCAGTGATGGTTTTAGTCATTATCATGCTATAACTGTATTTTTTAATTCCTTTTTTAAATGATTAATCTGAAACAAGCAAAAGAGCATAACTTTTTGCTTGTCCAGCAAAAGAATAAAGCCCATTAGAACATTTTTCATGTAAGGAGTAGTCACTCCAGTCTGTCTTGACACTCTTGACATTAAAGCTGCTGTGGAAACTAAATTTTTGGTGGGCATAACATTGTTTTTAATCTTTTAAGTTTGGATGAAATCCATTTATGTGCTGTGCAAGCGTTCAGAAGGTGAAGCAGAGCACATGCAGGAAACCACATCAGCAGGTAGCGTCTGACATTGCTGAGGGAAATTACATTCCCCTCCTGGTCCTCCTGTCATTTACCTTGAGTCGCAGTATGACGAGCCTTTACATTATTAAACACGGTGCACATGCTCCTCCATCTGTCACCGTATTGGCCTCTCTTGCCTGCGCTACCCGATTGGCTCAGCTTGTCATCAATCATAAGCTTCTGGATTGGCCTGGCTTTGAGATCAATGGTCAGACTGAAGAGTCGTTCTGACCTTGGACTCATCGCTCCCATTCAAAACAAACTCCATGGAAGGAGCAATTCAACTTCAAAACTAACAGATGAGTATTTATGAGGGCTGCAAAGCCTTCGACCTAAAGCACTTACTCTCTACCCATCCCTGTCTCTCCTCAGTATGGCATGAAATTAACTATATGCCCGCAGAGTGGGCTTTTCTCCCTCCAATTTCACTTCTGACAAGCTGAGGCTAATGGAGGCGGTGCCTTGGATTAATGCCTCAGCATTTTGGTTAAAACACCCTCTCATCTCATCTGAGTGAGGTGTTGAGCTGTTTGTTGGTGTCAGTGAATCACTTTGCCCTTCTGCATCAGGCACAAGTCACTTTAAAAGGCAATTAGTCACGAAGAGCTTCTGTTCTGCCCAAGACAGATTGTTTTATTGCGAACAGTATGGAGGTGTATTAATCTGTTTTCACAGACGTCTCGTTAAATTAATATTTGGGCACCGCTGAGGCTTTTGTTGCTTAACAGTAGCTCAATCTGTCTCTGAGGGTTTACTTTGAGAAATCCAAGAAACGGAGAGTTCTTTAGGCTCTTCAGAGTTAGAATATTAGTGTTTATCATGGCTTTCAACAGCACTTATAATAGAAACTCTTCAGGAGTAGAAGATGCTGCTCCCTGCAATGGAACACTGATGAAAATCTGTTGGTATTCAAAATGAGTGAAATTATATCACTTCTTCTTACATTGGGCCTTGAACGCAACTTAGTTTTATGGATCTGTCCCAAACTAGTAGCATAAAATTTGTCTCAAAACCCCAGTTGTGCGTGTGATGTGATCTGTGCGTATCAGGCGATTCACATCCATTTAAGGTTTTGTAAGTGAGGGATGTTAGGTGTAGTTTTAGACATCTGTATGCATAGAAAGCTTTTTGAAAGAGAAAAGTATTCGATTTATGATGTTGAACTTAATAAATTGTGCGTAAATGATCAGTATTTTTTCAGGTTTGGATGTACTCATTTGTAAAATAGTTTTGCGTGCAGTGAAATAACTTGTATGTATTTATGTGTGGATTGAATGATGCATTTGTGAGTGCTCAATAGTTACACACAAGCTTTGTAAATCTTCATTTAAGCTTGTGGATCATAATGTGTGCATTTGTAACAGGGGCCAATCCATGACTGATAGTGTTTCACTGTGTTTGTGCGTGTGTGCGTGTGTGCTTGTGTGCGTGTGTCCGATTCAGTCATGGTGTTACTACATTAGCAGTATGTTTAAGATCTTTATCATGGTGAAAAATGAAACTTTTTCCAATCAGACACTTTCCAGATGGTTTTACATGGTGGTTAAAAATCTGGAGGTACTCCTCTGCATTAATAATTCCATTTTTTTTCTGACAGCATTCACAACACCGCTGACTGAAATACAGCTCCAGACCATGAGAGAGCTTTCGCCGTGTACTTAATCTATTACACATTACTGTACCACATTTCATAGCATTCAGTTCAATAATTCTGTGTGCAGAAGCAGTTTCACAGCCGGTCTTGAGGTGACACGGTCCTATTTACTTAAATTGCAATGAACTGCGTCTTCTCATACCACAAAGCTTAACATCTTTGTGTGAACACAAAAATCAATGAAAACATATGTCTAACCAATATTGCTCCATCCGAAACTTTCTGCTGAAAATAAGTCAAAGGTGAAAATGAATTATTGCTTGCAGTAAAACAAGAGTGGTCAAAAAAAAATAGACTGAATCATGTCTTTCTGCCTTTAAAAACAGCGCGCACAGAGAGCTTTGTGTGTTGAAAGAGGCCATTGCTCTCCAGGCGTGATTGATTGAGGTGCGCCATGACACTTGAGCGCTTTTTTTTCAACTCAGCACAGCGTGAAATGTAGGTTGAGCTTCAGCATATTGTGATGTTACTTTGTGTTTGGGGACTCTGTTGCTTTCTGAAGTGTCAGTCATTGTCCTCCACGTATTAAATATGAAAAATTTCCTTGAGCGTTCCCACATCAGCTCCTCTTTAGTGTGTACTTTACTGACTCTGTTCTCCTCTAAACCGCTTTTGTAGTAATTGAGATGAGCCACGGGAGACAAGAAACTTGGAGCCAAGTCAAAACTTTCATCTTTTATTCACAAGCCACCGCATGAATGCCATTTCAGTCTTCTTCATCTTCTCAAATCCTCCCTGAAGATTCTTCTTCTTTTTTACTCCGTGGTATCCCGACACATGGACCTGGCATTATATTCTGATAGTCCTATTATTAACAATTCCAATAAAATATAACAGCAGCGAATCATTCAGACATCGGTTTTATTATGAGCAATGGGGCAATTTGGCATGTGGGTGTTTAAAGAAGTCCCATCACTTATCTAAATAGCACAGAGTCATATGCAGAATGTCAAGTTATTAACTATGGCTGTAATACAAATTCAATTCAGAGGCCAGATTAAATTAGGAAAATGCTGCTTGCTAATCAAAAAAATGGAAAGCTATTTTGAAATGGATTTGTACTGCATCACGGTCATTTTTCATCTGCATGATTTCGAGCAATATGTTTGCTTCCTGTTTTTTCTCAGAATCATGCTTAGATTACATTTTCCAGTTGGGCATTTTCCTCATTTAAAGCTTTTGCAAGAGCCTAGAGTGCATATTTTTTAAAATTCTTGTGATTTTTTTTTTTAACTGATTATGGTTTTCATTTTATGTCTGACTCTTCTCTTAAGCAAAGTAGCCTTACCTGGCTCACTATGGCTCCATCCAGCCTCATTCTCCAAGACAATATATTGGAATTGCCTTCAGTGCTTCTTCAGACCTCAGGGACTTTTTTCATTTTGTCTCCTCGCTCCTTTCTTGTAATCTGAGGGGATTGAAAAGTCAGGGCTCAATAATGGAATTAATGGGTTTGAAGGGATCAGGTGGAGGACAGTGCCCTTATCCAGGTGTTAGTTAACAGGCAAGGCGTATGGATGATACTGTTAACCATCGGCTCCGCTTGTTATAATATTTAACGAGTTTTGATGGATCTTTAACTGGTTGTGTCACACAGACACATGTCACAATCGTTGTTACGTTCCCCTGAGGGGTCTAGGCGGGGAGGGGGAAGTAACAAAAGTGACCGGGTCAGAAAAAGGAGTCAGGGAGGCAAAACAGTTAAATAAAACAGTTTTATTGAAGTAATTCAACTAAAAGAGACGGACAAGCCGTTATCACCATAAAAGAAACAAACAAAAACTCAGGCGTTGGTCAGTAAGGCAAAAAGTCAAAAGGAAAACGCAGCTCACTAGCTGACAACCACAAAACACAGCTCACCAGCTGGAAACACCACAAAAACACTCAGCTCACTAGCTGTAAACCACACAAATGGCACTCTGGCCCAGAGCTCACCTTTCCCTGGGCTTAAATCCCCTTGATTACTGACGAGAGTCAGCTGCACAAAAGGGAAAGGTGGCACCTCAGGCAGAAGAGGTAGTGTGACACGCCCACACAGGCACCTTCAGGAGGAGGCCCTGCTAGGGCCGTAACACCCCCTCCCATAAATACAAACCCGTGGTTTGTCAAATGATTATGATAACCAAAACTACTAATCAAGTCCGTAACCATCGCATCAACAAATCGCAGGCTTTCCACCTACCAAACCCCATAGCAACGGTTAGGCATTGCCTGCGGAAGCTGCCAACCCCATCTCAACGGGTTCAAAATACTGACTGAGGGTGGCCGCAGACCCTCAAAACAATGTCTCATGTGGTGGCTAGGGCTTTTTTGAGCCATCACATGTGGAGAACACAGCAGGCAGTCAGAAGACCTTACTGCAACAGTTTTCAGACGATTGCTCAGGTCACGGGTACAGGCATGTTTGTTAGTCAGGGGTGCAGGTCTGAGTGGTGGTGTTATACATGATCTGTCCACCTGCAGGTCATGTTGAGGAACGGGGACATTGTCAACCAGCAGCAGCTCAGGGTTAGTTGACCTCTCACACTGACTACATGACACGATTGAGCAATTATGCTCCAAGTGTAGCCTTTTACTAGGCCTGGCAACCTGGTCGGTTTGAGAACCACGACTAGCTTTTCTCAAAGCAGCCACTTGTTGCTTTGAGTCAGCTTTCCGTTTGAGTTTCAATTTTGAACAGTCAGCAATGAGGTGTCCAGGGTTGTGGCAGAAGAAACAAAGCTTTGTTTTGGGTCTCGAAACCACAACTTTTTCAGCCTTGTTAGCTGGCTCCCTCCTAGCTCTCCAAGATGTGTTACCGTGAGAAGGGATGTCACATTCCACCGCGTTTGTTTTATGAGTTAGGGTAAACCCATCCGCCAGTATGGCAGCCTGCTGTAGAGTGGAAACCCTTTGCTCACTTAAATAACAAGAAATAGACTCAGGAACAGAGTTTTTAAAATCCTCCACAAGCATGAGCTCACGTAACGACCCCAAACTGTTAACCTGGCTTGCAGAGCACCACCTACCAAAAAGCTTTGCCTTCTCCCGAGCAAAGTCAAGGTAGGACTGACCCTGTGCCAACTCCAAACCTCGAAAGTTCTGCCTATAGGCCTCAGGCACAAGTTCATAGGCTTGGAGGACGGCACTTTTAATCTTTTCATAAACTAGGCTGTCCTGCCTAGACAGACCAGAGCAAGCTTCCTGAGCCTTACCTGTGAATTTACACAGCAACATCACCCCCCACACATCTTCAGGCCACTGTAATGCAGTTGCTATGCTTTCAAACACACTGAGGAAGCTCTCAACACTGGATTCACAGAAAACGGGAACCAGGTGGATGTTATTGCTTACAAATGAGCTTCTAGACACCTGTGCACTGATGGCTTCATCAGCCATTTTGGGGGCCGGAGAAGGGTTAGAAAACACCCTAATTAGGACACTACCACACCTGTCTGCCAACTCACACAGACTATCCAAAAATTAACCGATTAATGGAAAACTACACAACTTACTTTAACTGATCAACTTACCTCTTGCAGTATACACTAAACAAACACAACTTACCCAGTTCCTAAGCACAACAACCTTTACCTACCTATCTTCTGGAGCGTGCTGGGCTCGAGGCGACTTGAAAGGCAGAACTTCAGCGACCGGGGCCCTGAATTGCCTACCCCCAACAGGGAACTAATCCCCGCCCAGGATTAGTCCGAAAATAAAAAAGGCAAAATAACAAAATAGTGCCTGAAGGAAGAACTTAATAAGCTCAGCTGGACACTCACCTAACTTAACTGGGAAGTTGAATGTCTAAAGGTGAAAAAAAAGCAAGATAATCAAAAACCAATTCCAACTCAAAACTCCCTTTTCAACGATCCCGGACGAGCCCCCACTTGTTACGTTCCCCTGGGGGGGGTCTAGGCGGGGAAGGGGAAGTAACAAAAGTGACCGGGTCAGAAAAAGGAGTCAGGGAGGCAAAACAGTTAAATAAAACAGTTTTATTGAAGTAATTCAACTAAAAGAGACGGACAAGCCGTTATCACCATAAAAGAAACAAACAAAACTCAGGCGTCGGTCAGTAAGGCAAAAAGTCAAAAGGAAAGCGCAGCTCACTAGCTGGAAACACCACAAGACACTCAGCTCACTAGCTGGAAACACCACAAGACACTCAGCTCACTAGCTGGAAACACCACAAGACACTCAGCTCACTAGCTGGAAACACCACAAAAACACTCAGCTCACTAGCTGTAAACCACACAAATGGCACTCTGGCCCAGAGCTAATAAAATAAAATAAAATAATACTAATAAAACACGAGAGTCTGCACGCAGGAAACACAGTGGTACAAACAGTTTGATTCCTTCTCTTACTGCCAGTTCACTGGGAGAGAGGCTTAAATCTCCTTGATTACTGACGAGAGTCAGCTGCACAAAAGGGAAAGGTGGCACCTCAGGCAGAAGAGGTAGTGTGACACGCCCACACAGGCACCTTCAGGAGGAGGCCCTGCTAGGGCCGTAACAATCGTCTTATACTAGTGAAACAATAATGAATATTTCTGATTAACCTTTTGAATAAGCACATGTGATGTTTATAGCTCCATTTAAGCATTAACACAAATAAAAAGAGCTTAAATCTGTGTACTGATTGGATTTTTGTCTGTTTACAAGGCAACGGAGGAGTTTGGGCAGCTTGTGGAATGCATTTAAGGCATTTCTTCACGCAGTTTGTTTATTTATCAATTCGATACATGATAATTCAACCAGGAACTCAATTGAACAAGTTAATTTTGTTACTTTAGCTTTCACGATTGGAATGCAACTAATCACATGGTCTGCTGAATCTGTAAACTATAAAATATTAGCAATCTAAATCCAAATGTGGCATGCTGAGAAAATGCTGAGTTTTATTTTTATTATTATTATTATTTATTTATTTCCCTTTGCAGCTACGGTGACTTTTTCTGTGCATTGAAACATCAACATCAGACATCAAGATGAAAAATTGGTCGGTGAAATAGGTGAACGAGGAACTTCTTATGTTTTTACAGCATGACATTCTGAAAGATCTCTGAAATTGTTGAAGAGTTGGTTTTACTCCTGAATATCAAGACTATTTCCCATAAATTCTGAAATGAGGCTCAGGGCATTTATTTACCTCAGCTGAATAGAAAACTGCTCCTTTATTTAGATGCCTTGGTATACAATGTTCCTTTTTTTTGTTGTGTGCATTTTTTCCTAGAGGCTCCCCTGTTCCCTGTTGTTTACAGTCCACTTTGCTTCGGCTGCTTTTGTTATTGTGAACCTGTAAACACTTTCTGCACAGAATATAAAAAGCCTTTCAGCAGTTAAATGTGCTTTATATCTGCAATTTCCTGGGAGGCATGTCCAAAAGAATGAGGGGGGTGAAAAGAAATTAAATTATCGAAAATTATGAGTAAAACATGAAAAAAACAAACAAAAAAAACCCTGAAATTCTTTTTAACCACAAACTATGCTATTTCCCAGAATGGAGAATCTAGTCACACTTACCATCTAAAATGTGAAAGCTTCTCTTTTGTGTGTCTTTGAACTCTTCTGGTAATTATTAATTCAGGTAGAAATAAAAGTGTGAAGTGTGTGTGTCATAAGTCAAAAGTGCAAAATGTACTCACAAGCAAGTCGTGTTATGCTTTAATATTCTCATATAGGATGATTCTTGTGTTCCTCTGTGTGCAGAACTAAACAGACACCAGGGGAGTAACAGCTTCTCTACTGCAGGGCAACTGCTGTTGAAGTTACCTGTTGGTAACCTGACTTCTGTCAGTCTGAAGGGGTGCTGAACCACAGGAGGAACCATAATAATAATAATGGATTGCATTTATATAGTGCTTTTCTAGGCACCCAAAGCGCTTTACAATTCCACTATTCATTCACTCTCACATTCACACACTGGTGGAGGCAAGCTACAGTTGTAGCCACAGCTGCCCTGGGGCAGACTGACAGAAGCGAGGCTGCCATATCGCGCCATCGGCCCCTCTGGCCAACACCAGCAGGTGGTAGGTGAAGTGTCTTGCCCAAAGACACAACGACCAAGACAGAGAGCAGGGGGATCGAACCGGCAACCTTCCGGTTATGACTGTTATGACTGATCACTTGCAAAGTAATGACATACATGACCTGCTTGATTGGCAGCTTCAGTTAACTGTGACAGACTAAGTTACACTGTGGAAACAACCACGGTCTAAGCTATATGCTTGATCTGGTAGGTGTCTCTGGTTGTACTGACTCTCAGTATTGCATCTTTGAGCGCTTCTGCTCCTGTCCTATTATGCAGGGATTATACTTGGTTCCTGTACTTTTGTAGACTGAATAAAGTTGCCCTTGAAAGTTAACAGGGTCTGGCCAATATCGTGTAAGCAAATTAAACTCAATTGAAAACTTCCAGAAGTTTCTTATCACAAAACTTTGTTCTGCCCTGGGGTAGAACATTCAGCCTTTTCCAATCCAGGCTCCGTGCCACTCTGGTGTTCTTTCACTGCTTCTCATTTAGTACCTTTTGCCCTTGCTACTGTTGGGCATGTGTACGACCGGTCGTTCTACTTTCCCACTTTGGCTTACCATGCTGTAGCTATAAACGCTACATAAATTTAGATTGCGTTGTGCCCAAGACCAATCTTCCAAAGAGGTGGCGATAATTTATGAGGTTCAATTCATGGCACGAATACATCACCGCCACTTTATTACAACCCATCACAGGGACTGATTAAATTGATCTGCAGATTGGTGGACAGCAGCAGACACCTCATTCATCGAGGGAAAACACAAACTCAGTCAAAAGTTCCTTTGATGCCAGGTATGATGCAATAACTCTAGCCATTCAAACAGCAGATGACGACTTTCATACATGCATGAGCTTCTGTTTGGTGCATTATGGTGCATTCCCTGTATTTATTTTAGCAGCAAAGACATTTTTTCTGCCTCCCGTCTGTTCTTGTGTTTCCCCTCACCCTCCCTTCTTTTCTTTCTGTCTCTTTACCCACCTGCCAACTCAGACACACATAAACGCACACACACGCACACCTTTGCCTCACTAAAGCAGCAATGAAGATGTAAAAGAATGATCTTTGGCTGCGTTGGCTGGCAGATGTCTCTCTCTCATAGCCAGACCAAAAGATTATGTTAAAACCTCCAATTTAGTTCAGGTGCTGAACCCGCCAAAAAAGAAAAAAAAATAGCCAGCCTCTTGTGGGGAAGAGCTTAGTAGGGAGGGAGAAAGGTAGGGACAAGACTGAGAATGAATCAGGGGAGGGGAGAGAGTAGCCGAACGCACAGACTGTGTGCAGCTACTACAAGTGAGAGTTCGAGAAGACGACTTGTCTTGGAGAGACAAAGACTGATAAACCCCATAAAGGAGCAGAGTCAATGAGAAAGATCGAGAGGCGGAGAAAAGTCAGAGAGGGATAGCCAGAGTGCTGTGGAGGAGAAAGGGGAGAAGTGTGTTTGTGTGTGATGTGTGTTTGAGGAGGGGGGTAAGCGCGACAGCCGGAGCGAGTGAAGCCGAGGAGCACACATTTCCAAAAGAACCCATCCTGGCAAATGGATCACAGTGCATCAGACAGCATCCATGCAGCTATGTGATTGATTGGCTAAGGTGGAAGTGAGCCTGGAGTGTGCCAGTCAGCTGACAGAAGGGTCTCAGGCTCGGGGAAGGGGGCTTCACTAATCCTCCCACTTTAGGTGAATTCTCCCACTCATTCGGCACTTGTCCAGAGGACTTTTTTCTGTACTGGAGAAAAGGAGAGCAGAGGAGCAGAGCGCAGGACGAGGTTTCAGTGTCACTTCAGTCATGTCAGTGCTAATTATCACCCAGCAGATCGATACCACCACCTCCAAAATGGTAAGGCTGAAGCTGCACTCATGCTGTAGTGTGCATACTGAAGAACTGTTGAGCTGGATCACTGAATGCGGCTGCAGCTTAGCATTTCTGAGTCCATGCCGCTTCTTTATTACTGCTATTTAAGCCCATGTGGTTTGCATGATGCTGTTTCACTAATCAGACTTTCAGACTTCCTGCTCTTTTGTCATTTTTTTAGCTTTGAATTGTTGCCAGTTTTCTGTCATTTACAAAAAAAAAAAGAAGAAGAAAGATCACATTTAAAAGCATACTCACTGGCAGGGCTCTCATTTTAATGAAAATATTAATCATTCTCTGGATTTCAAGCATGAATCTGGTCCGTTGTGTCAGTCGACATGAGCAACCCACTGGGTCAGACCACTGGACTGTGAGTGTTATATTGTCTGGGTACAATGACAGGATGACTGCATCATTGATGGCTAGTGCTGGCCCCCCCTCCCCAGGGCTCCCATTCATAACTCACTCACCATATTTCAAGGCTCCTGGGTTAAGGTGGAAGTTAAATCAGGCTCTCCGCCTGTCTCATAGTCACACTTGTCAAGTGACCCTGGGTTCAGTGGCTGCAACAACATTTTTTTCATGGGTTTAGGTGGATTGCTACACTCTGACAATCAACAGTTTAGTACCGGTAGCCACTAAATGCTTACATGCACTGCAGAGCGACACAAAAATCCAATAAACTGAGGAGAAGCTAGAGTAATATGTGGCTACGGTTAGATGTATTTGCATTTTTTAGACAGCTAAAGTCACCTCGAGTGGTGTGTGAGCAACTGTGGTCAAGTTGCAAATCTTTAATTAGCTTGAATAAAATATTAGTTTTCAAGAGCTGACAATTGTAGTGTTCACTAAATAATCTTACAACATGCACTCTTTATTTAAAGTGCATGTCAAGAAAGATGATGTGTAATAAAAAAAAGAAAAAGCATTTGTAAGAGAACGTCAATTGGTCTGGGTCACTTGTTAAATTCCTACAATTTACAACAACACCTTTTTTTTTTTTTTTTAAATCCCATATTTAGTCCCATATTCAGCGATTTATAGACCACACCATTTTGGGAAAGCAAATAAAGTCCATTTTTAAAAAGGATCCTGCAAACCAGAATCACCAGGCTGACTCAGAGTGTGAGGTGCATCACAGCTGGAGTGTCTCCTCTGACTCATAATAATGCAAATAAATAGCAAATAAATATACAACTATGTATAGCTACTAGCTAGAAACAGCTCTTCCAGGCTCCATTGGTAAAAAAGCATTTACAAAAGTAGGATTTTTAGATTATGGTTACAGAGAACAAACACAAAAAACAACAAATTTGTTAGATTGTTGCATTTATTTCCCACTGCTCCTTTTATATAATTAGCTCATTTCTGAAACTAATAGAATTGTTACTTTGAGAATTTTCAGATTGATCTATTATTATCATTATTATTATTATTATTATTATTATTATTATTGATAGTTTGTGTCGCGCACACTGTTAACTATAGGTGTAGGTGCTGGTTTATATTCAACACGGTAGATTTTGCCAGCCCAAAGCAGCAAAGTAGCTGCTTTTCTGAATTTTTGCTCATTTTGGCCATGGAAAAGTATTTTATTTTCAGTTTGAAAAAATGTAAAGAAACCCATCAATCGTTTCCTTCAGGCTGCATCCGGATTCATATCTTGACAGGTTTCCCTCCCCATCCTCTCTCTGTCCTCTTAGACACCTGAATCCGCAGGTCTCAATGTGTTTCACCAACTAGTCATCACTAGCACACTTTAACATCAATATACTGAATCCAGTGCTCACCTTCCCCATGTCCCAGAGCCTGGTGGGGTCCAGCCCTTTGATACATGCAGATCAGATGATTTACAGCCCGTGAGCCTCAGCCAGGCCTGTCTGAGAGTTTTGATGTGCCAGATTTTAATACAGAGCTCCTTCATACCTCCCGAGGCAGACAACACATATCACTACTTCATGTGAAGATGTCTCATCTGCCAGCTAATGCATCTAATTCCAATCACTTTTTTTCCCAGTAAAATGGTTCCTATGAACTATTATCCCAAATGGAAATTTCTCACTTTAAAAGGCAGAAATGCTTCACTTGCTAAGTAAGAAGCAGGGGGAGGGGGGAGTGTGCAGCAGAGTGTGCTGTAATGACATTTTGGTAGAAATGTATAAATGTTATTAGAAAACACTTTTTGTGGTATGTGGCAGATTAGTTCAGTAAAAACGTGGGATATATTAGAAAAAAAAGCGAGACTCAGTATTGATTCTTTTGGAAATGACAGATGATTGACTGCAACGCAGCAAAGGCTGAAATATGAATAAGCGATTTTTTTCTGTGGACATTTGTCTCAGACGCAGCTCCTCTGTGGCATTTAAACCTTACTTCTCCTCAAACAAATCAATAATTACTTTAAATCCACGGGTTTTCTATATGTTTTTTTAGTCATTCACACAACCTTTTCACTTTCTGAGCCAGAATACCAAACAAAAAAAAAGCTGAGTGGAGAAATGACTAATGTGGAATTGAATGTATTGATTTTTCTCTGCTAATTGAAGCCATGGTTAATGCATTCTGGCCAGTTCACTTGGCCTCCAGTCAAAATTGTGACTGAAATCCTCTAGTAAAACAAATTAAAAAGCCATCAGATAATGACAGCAGGTTGTTGTAGTAATAACAAAGCTTTTTCACGATCATGGATTTGAGGTTTGTGTGTGTGCGCGTGTATACTGTACGTGTGCGGCAAGTTCAAATGCCAAAAGTCTAGTTGGGACATATTTATTAGAACTTTTCATTCTTTCAGACCCTTTTTTTTTATCAAACCTTTCTTTCTTTCTTTCTTTCTTATTTGCACCATCCATTTTTATCCCATTTCTAAACACGTTCCTGGCTTCTGTACACCTCATGCAGATATAATTTGAGGGACATCTGGAGGTACAAATTAACAGAGGGCTTGGGCGTATGCTGTGCTGCAATAAGCAGTGCTTGCAGCAAAACAAAGAAAACAGGGAAGTCGAGTAGCTAGGCACCTGACTTCTTACTGAAGATTAATACTGTTCATCTGGTAACACTTCTGTGGAAGCAACTGGTACAGTATTAAAATAAATTAATAAGCTGCAGCCCACACGGTGAACAGCTGAGCATTGTTAACAGAATTAAAACTGTACTGGAGATAACCAAAGTTTTAAAATACGCATGTGCCAGACAGAATTTGGACGAATGAATGAAAATGTGTTTTTGCCATACATAAAATTCATCCCAAAAATACATTTTGGAGCCACTTATTGCACATAACTGTTAAAAAATAGATTTTAGCGATTATGATTTTATCTTAAAAATATCTATGTATAGTGTTGAAGAAACATCAGCTGAAGCTGAACTAGGGCTATGCTGTACTTTCGTGTAATACCAGTTTGATGGTGATGGTGCAGTGAATTAATGCAACCTTTATTAAACCTGTTTAGTAAAAACGGTTCCCTATATACAATGAAGACTTACAGTAAACAAGCTTTTTGAGGAAATGTGGATAAAAGCACACATCTCTAAACAGTTCAACGCATTCACAGGCAAACCACTGCCCCCTGCTGTTGAGATCTTATTGAAAAATAAATCATGGTATCTAATTGGACATAATTACTGTTGTTACAATTTATGACTATTTCGTTTTTACATATTATCATATATTGTCACACATTGTCACCATGAAGAAACTGTGGTCTACTGTGTAAAACATATCTTCTCAGTCAGGAGACCAGTTGTTGTGTCTCATTTGAGTGTTTCTACCTTTGTTTGGAGCCCTGCATGCTGAAAAATGACAGTTTTCTCAGTCTGTTTAAATGGGATCCAAAGAAGTTGAGACCACATGTCCATATGGGATGAGTTCAGAGGGATGCCCATTTCACAAAACACCATGCATGCTGACAACGACTGTTTGGCAGGGCGTGGTCTGTGGCGCTGCTGCAGGGGAGGCGGACACACCTGAACGGCATCAGCTCATCACACCTCCACTACATTTAGATATGGACTGGGTCCTGAGTGAGGTTGTTGGTGTTTGTATGGGGCTGACAGCTGAGAAGGTGCAGCTGAGTTGGAAACGACAACCGAAATAAAGAACGATGCTGAAAAGTGTTGAAATGTGCTCGGGTTTGTTGTGCGTCTGTTAAAGTGGTGCCGAAACCCAGGACGGGAGCATGGCGAGACCACACCCCACCACAGACTGCTTTGACATAGCAGCAGTAATAGACACATCAGAAATGAAAACTGCATAATTTTATAGGAACTTAGTTGTAACTAAAAATCTGGAAAACAATTACAGTTACTGATGTTTTTAATAATTTAATTCAATTTTATTTATATAGCCTTAAATCACAACAACAGTCACTTCAAAGCGCTTAATATTGTAAAGTAAAGACCTCACAATAATACAGAGAAACCCCAACAATCAGATGAACCCCTATGAGACAGCACTTTGGCGACAGTGGGAAAGGAAAACTCCCTTTTAACAGGAAGAAACCTCCAGCAGAACCAGGCTCAGGGAGGAGCAACCATCTGTTGCCACCAGTTGGAGGTTAGGGCCAGGCCAGAAGACATGCTTTGCAAGAGAGCCAGAGATTAATAATAACTCATAATTAAATGCAGAGTCGTGTATAAACACAGAGAAACAAATTATGTACTGCAAATAGCTCATTCTTGAACCCAATGGCAACCAGTAACTCAACTAAAACTGTGACTTAACATAACACACTCAGTTTTATACATCACATAGCTTTAGCATCTAGATAACATCTAAAAAATTGTAATTATAACAGACACCTTGTAATTTTTCTTTCTGGGATGGGTTACTCTATTGAAATGATAACAAAAGACATGCTAAGTGTCTTGGGAGTTGTAGGCCTAACACTGAAGCTGATGAAATGAGAAAAATCTGATCCAGACAAAAAAGTTTTATTCATGTTTAATTTCAGTCAGTACTGAAAGTACTGTTAGATAACATAATAATTGTTAATTAGCGTTATGAATTGACTCAGATGTTAAGAGTCAACTTCAGTTGAAAAGTAGCCCAATGCTCTTATCCATGATTGAAGCTTACTAATAACACCTTTATAAACCTTTTCAGTGTTACTGTAATCTTTTAAAGCTTATGTACATATTAGCTCTGTGGGTGGCTTGAGTAAAGGACTTAAAGAAAATTACAGTTTACACTTACAGTTCCTTCTATTCATGAAAATCTAAGTACATATTTAGAAAAAAAATAGTTTGAATGTTGAAATTGTACTTACTAGCCCTTTAAGCAGCACAAAACAGAAACACTATTATAATGGTGATGGAAAGTTTTTAGGTTTTAGTTAATTATAGTTATTGTTTAGAATGATGCTTCTTCAAAAAGAGTCATGGATCATACAGTAGCTAGCAATAAATCCAGTACCAAGGCCTGGTACTGGATTTCTTTGTTTGGTTATTGCTGAGCTGCCAGAAAGATAAATCAGCCCTCAGCACACAGACTCTCTACTTGGACCACCATCTCCACCATACGTAAAATGATTCTGCTGGTCCTATTTGGGAAATGGGATCCAAGTCAACAGTGAAGCCTGAGATAACAAATGCATTTTTCCCCCCTCTTCCTCTCCAGCCCTGCATTTGCAGATTACCTTTGTGCCTCTTACACTTGATAGGCACTCATGTTTTACCCATCGTTACGGCTCACACCCGCTCACAGCTCCTGGCTCTTTTTCTATTTCCCCCCACTTCAGCACCTCCTTCCTGCTCATGCTGTCCCTCTAAATTTCCTGGGGACTTTATCTTGCCCATTTCAAATAGGATTTCGACTCAATTCGCCATGCTTCATGTCACTTTGCTGGCAAATCCACAGTTGATATAGACACATCATAAAAACTGCCGCATGAGCAAAATATGATTTGTCAAAACTTTTTTTTCTTTCCCCCCCTCCTCGTGTTATTTGTCATTTCCGAGATTTGTTTCTCCTTCCCAGTGCTCTGATTCGTCATGAGAGATTGCCGCCCTGGCGCTGGGGCAGATGGGGAGTGTCGATCAAAGAGCGATGTTGCCTTCGGATTGGTGTTGAGGCGAGTAGGTGGTTTCACAGCGGCAAGTGACAGCACCTATTAATTTGGCCATTTAATTTTAAGTCCAACAGCGTCAGGCTCCACCACCTTCAATCTCCCCCTGTCATTCAAAACAAGCCTCAAGCCAACAGTCACAAACACACACGTATACACACATTCCCCAACTAGCATGGAGAACACAAAAAAGGTTTTTAATCTAAAGCTGAAACTTCTGTGAGAATCCAAGAACCCAAGAAGAAGCCTTTAAATCAATCAGGCTTTTAACCTACCACATTTTAAACTGCAGCTGCTGCATCTTGGAGATACTTAGGGACAGATGCCGGGGTGCATTTTCAAATTGGGTTCCCTCATCGTCAGCTAGAGGTCCAACAGACCCGAATGTCTCGGATAATGACTACTGATCCTCTCTCTGTGAAGCTCAGGATTGGAGGTGGAGCTTTATGACAGTATCCTCAGTGAGAAATGGACTGCAACAATGAAATGTGACACCACCGTATAAATTCATGAGTTCTCGCTCTTTCTTTCTTCCGCACCTGAACTTTTGCTCCTGCTGTGAATGCCTGCTCCCGTCACACCATCAGCTGGGGGATTTTCTTTTCTTCTGACAAGGTCAAACGTGTCTTTTATTTGATACATACTTGGAAGACCTCGCCTTCTCTGTTTCAACGTTTCCAGCTAGATTGATTGCTCCAGTGCCATATGTGTGAATGTAATGAGAGCAGCACTGTATGACTCTATTCATTCTCATTCTTTTTTAAGTTCATCTTATCCTAATTTGTGCAAGTTGTGAGATTCAATTTTTAGAATGGATTCTTATCTAAGAAAGTGTCCCTAAGGCCCCCTTATCCCTAATGGATTGTCATTCTTATGGGTTCCTAGGGCAAAAATTTGAGGGTTAAACTTCACCTTTTAAATCATGAACTTTTAATACCTTCGACATTTATTCCCTTAGCATAAAAAAATTGATCTTTTGTATAATTCATGTTGCTTAAAGCTTGTCAGAATGATCGACCGCCTCCCTTGGCACACATTAATTGCTGTCTGGCAGTCCAGCAGCTGAAGATGTGCTGGCAGTGACACAGCTTTTGAAAATACTGTGGACGGTGACCCAACAACTCCCTCTGCCACCTTTACTGTGGCAGCTGCTTCTGCACTGCCTTCATTTATATGATGGAGGAAAGGATTTAGAGAGTGCAGCCCTCCAGAGTAGTTCCAGTCCGGGGAGAGACATGTGGCCTGATAAGTATGGCTCTTGCACAGCAGCATGAAATGAGAAACTATCCATCATAAATCATGATGGCTGCTTGACAGAATGGGATGCTCCGGCAAATGAACTTGTGAGTGTGCTTGCAGTTTTTGAATGAAAGCAAAATTGTCATATTGATGTTTTTCTTTCCTTAGGTAGCTGAGTGGCATTTATTTACTTTAAAAAATATAGAAATAAATATTTGAAATGAAGTTGCTCTTAGCCACTAGACAGTAGTGAATTCTTGGCACAGAAAGAATCCCCCCAACACTTACACATCTGGGAAGGTTGCATTTGTGATTGCAGTTTGTAGGTCTAATTTAAAAAGAAACAGAAGCTGCTAAGTTGTCTCTGTTCTGCTTGGTTATCAGGCAATATCGTTAGGAAAGGTGTATTTTTCAGTATAACTGACTTTTTTTTAGCTTCTCTCATCCTTTTAAAATCTTCAGTGTCCCGCTCAGCTAATGTCAGCCAGTCTTTGCCCACAAACAAAATACTCTGACTGGGATTACAACATGCAACTCTGCCCTCTGCTGCCCAGATTTAGCGCTGATCTGCTCACAGCACTGCTGCATTTAGCTCTACATCCAGCAATGGGGAGGCCCAGAAATAATCCAATTTTGTCCATATATGACTTTAGTCAGTAAGTTAATTGGATACGAGAAAATAGAAGCGAGTCTAAGTCAGACCACAATGCCAGTCTGGAAAGTTTATTTCCTTTCTAATTGTATTAATAATTATACTGAGGATGTTACTCAGCCCACCTTAACATTAACTGCATCAGTGCTCTCAGGATTTCCTGCTGTTTGACATATCTTGCTTCACAGGCTTTTTTCTCTTTTCTTCTCCTTCTGCTTAATCGCATCACAGTACCTAAAAATTGAATTCCATTTCTGGGTTGTCTGCCACAGTCTGAGATGGATTTGATGGGTTGAAACACATTTTTGGGGGGGTGGGCATGAGTCTGTACTGTGCAAGTTGGAAGCTGTGGCAGTGTGTGCCTGTCTAATCTTTTTTTAGGAAGTCATCTTAATTAAAGGGTAAACTTAAACAGATGTGGGCTGTTATATGTGAGGGGTGTTTGCAATTCATGTGGCGTTAAGCTTCTCCTTGAGGACTCGAGAACTTGAGAGGTAGTTGGGCTGTGGTGAGTGGATGAGTTAGTCTGTGTTTGGCAGAAATCCCAACATGCTGAGCTTGTTGAATACACAGAGGGAGGTGTTCTGTATCCTGTGACTACTCACAAAATCAAATTAGATGACAGATTCCGGGTCTGTTGTATAAAATGAGTCTCCTCGAGCTGGCACAGCAAAAAAAGAAGTGTGTCTTAGAGGCCAGTCAGCATCGCAAAGAAACTGTTTTGACTGCCTTTAGATGTTTTCCTTCTTGAAATTTAAAGTGTGTAATCGTTTACTTTAAAAGTGGCTCTTTTCTTCATTTCAAAACATTCAAAGTTGTTTTGTTTAAACAGATACACCGATAATTAAGCAATCATTTAATTCACGTCTTATGTAAAACAAAAGGAAAAAAAAGGAAAAAAAAGCCAAACATTTATCAGGTACAGCATCTCAGATGTGAGTGAGGATATAAGAAAGTAATAAACAAGACAGTCAGTGTCCTTAGGATTTGGATGGCTGCTGAGATGACAGCAGACAATTTGAAGTGGTCCCTTTGGGCTCCTCGAAATTATACATCATTATTCTGTTAAAACAGGAAACCAACAGGCAGACGAGTCAGTAATAGAAATAATTAGCTTGATGTGTGATTTAATGGAGCTCCAGGCTTAAAATGCAAGTTTATTCTGTCTCAAAGGCGGTGACTCGTCTCATCTCTGTGTTTGCAGCTTGCATTTTGCAAGAAAACAGTATTTTTGTTGTTTAATAGGAAAGCAAATAAGCGTCTCTTGTCACCTGTCACCTGTCACCTGAAACACAGAGGGTGTAAACTAATATGGAAGATTGGGACCGCAGGAAATCTCACTGAGTGATATCAGAGAAACCAATCTTCCCATTTTATGCTCTATGAAAACCTGTCTCCTTGAAAATATGTCATGCCTGTCTGGGTCTTCTGCGCCGTGGTCCACATGAGGGCACTCTTGCTCTCTGCAAAGCAGCTCTGTAACCCAAATGGAGGCAAAGATTAAAAACAAAACAAACAACAACAAAAAAACCCCCCAACTATTAGATTTACTAGAACCTGATCTATGTGCCAAGTCAATCACCGCAAGTTTTCACCGCAAAACCTGCACTTTAATGTGTTAAGGTTGCTTTGTGTCGTTCGCAGCTGTTTTGCACACCACCTGGTGTCTGCGAATACTTGTAAGGCAAAGCCCCATCACTCCCTGGACGTTTATCAGCCGTCACCTTCTTTTCTACCACAAGGGAGGGAAAGAGAAGCGGGATATCAACCAGCCGAGGCTGGCTTCTCCCCTTTTTTTGGTGCTCGAGTCAGCCTCCTTGTATTTGCATCAGTTCGGGATCAAGTTGGGAAAGTGTGGGAACTGCGTTGCTGCAGGATCGTTGAGACCCGACCGGCGAGCCTGAAAGTACGTGCCATGCATCCTGAACACAGAGTGATATTTTTTTTTTCTTTCTTTCAACTGAACCAGAGCGTCGTGTAATCGAATCACTCCAGCCATAGCGGCTCGACCTGCTCGAACTTTTTTGTATATGTGTGTCCGCGCGCGCGCATTTATTGATTGAGAGCAGAGCCAAGTTATCCCTTCTTTATTTTATGACAAGCAGTCGACATGGCGTCACTGTATCAGAGATTGACCGGCAAGATCAACACGAACAAATCCTTCCCCAACCCTCCAGAGGCGAGCCACCTCCTCGGGCAAAGTGTGGAAGGGGAGAGTGCGGCGCAGAGCCAACGAACCCGGTTTCAGCAGCACGGCCGGCGCTGCGAGGACGAGGATGTAAGAAACTTAAACTGTAGTCACCTTTACTTGTCCGAATGCATTTTCTGACCACTTTCAGATAGTTACAGTGCCCTCTAAGACACACTAAGCGAGTTGGATATTGGCGTAATATATGGAATTTTGGCGCTAGTAAATCTCCCAGTCTGTTTAATGCCCTTCTGCTTGCTCTCCCCTTTTTAAAGGCAGACTTGTCAAACTTACGTCATCCCCTCAATGGTTGGCTTATCTGTCAATAAATGACGCATCACTTACGTCTCTTGAAAAGCAACGTGCGTTCTCTGGCGCCTTCTGGTAACTTTATAAACCTTACAAATGGCTTCTTAGTGCTTTGACACCTCCGTTAGAGGTTGTCGAGTGTTGCTTATTTGTCTAGGGATGCTACTGTAACCCAAGTGTGCCTTACAATTAGATTAGAACTAATGTTTAAATCGTGACTTACAACAACACCCCCGCCCCCCAATCCTCCATGCTGATTGGTTTTATTGGGATCTGCGCTAATCATTATGTGTCTCCTAGCCGTTCTTCCAACCTTCTCAAAACATGTTCGCATTTTTTTTTATTGTCGTTAAAAATCTTCAGTTCTGAAACTACATTTGTTTACCTAAGCTTATTTATTTGTGGGAATGGTTTTTACAGACTCGTTTAGGTCGTCCAGGCTCTTTAAAATCTACTTTTGACCGTTTAAAGCGCCTGTCTGAGCCTGACGTGATGCCAAACATGAAAGTGGTGCTGTCCATGGTGCTGAAACTTGATCTTCCACTCGGTGCTGCCGCTCTCCGCAGTGCTGAGGGAATAAATCCACAGAGCAGGTTTAATGGGGCCACTTAGGTTTGTTTGTCTTAAATTTATTAAAATACAAGCAAACAAAAAAACCCACTATTTTTGTATTCTCGTAAACACATTTAAAAAAAAAAAAATCTTTGCACTTAAAATTATAAATTTAACCGTGAACTGAGGTGGACCACATCACCGTTAAACAGATACAAAACATATAGTATGAAAATTATTCACATATTTTAGAAACATAAAGAAACATTTGATATTATTTTTCTTGATTTAAAAATATAATTCTTTTCACATGAAACAAGTAAATAAAATGAACAAACAGGGGCACAAATATACTGCAAGTGGGTCAGTTTATTTTAAAAAAATAAAGTTTTATAAAACAAATATTGCCATTTAATAAAGGAGCTTATCTACTGTCACAAAAGGATGTGGTTAAAAATGGTACTTTATTGCTAATTTTCTAAATCTTATACCCTTTTAGAATAAGAATTAAAATAAAGCAGCTGCGGTCAGGTGGCAAAAGTAAAGCTGTTAATGGAGAATCCACAATTTGTCAAAAAGCAATTTGCCAAAATAAAAGTGAATCTATTAAAAGGCAAAGAAGGACATACTTTAGTCTAGAGTTGTGAATGGTTTGAAGATCTTCAGACTTTGAAATCAAGGTTAGTCCAGATTTTGGAGTTAAATCTTATGTTTGCTTTAATGGCTGAAATCTTGACAACATTGTTTTGTTTTGATTTTTAGTTAAACTGAAAATGCAAAAATGTTTTCACTTTCTTTTAGTGATACTTTCTTGCCTGATAAATTTCTAGTTATTCCCCCTGTCTAACTGTATGTCAACTGCAGGATACAACCTATACACCATCATAAGCCCAATTTGGAATATGGCTGCATCAGAGTTAGTGGTGCTATAAGATAGTTTAAAAAAACAGAACTTTTCTGTTTTCTTTTCTTTCAACAAATCTGTCTGGCCTGTGTAGTCATCGCTCAACCCTGGTATTTGAAATGAAATTAGCTTAATCAATGTTGAGGTGGTAAAACATGCAAGGTGGTAAAATTTATTTATTTATTTTTACTCTAAGGTGACAATAAAGAAGCATGCCTTTAATCCCCATGTATTTGAGATATGGCTGACTTTGAAGATGGAGAGATTTGGTCTGTTAAACAATGAAACCAACTAAGTGCCTGTTAGGTTTTGGTATATTTAGTTTTGGAACTTTCACATTGGAATTATACATACGCATGTACAGATTGGTGACAAAGAGTATAAGTTGTGTTAGTACGGTGCTGGGTTGTGACGTGCCACCAGAACAGCTTCATTGCCCCTCAGCACTGATTCTAAAAGTCTCTGAAAGTACTAGAGAGAAACTCATTCGGTGTTTTGAAGTTGCCGAATAAGTTGGTATCAATCTGCATATGATCCATGTCGTGTTCATGCTGATCAAGTCATTTAGTGACCCCCTATTTCCTGTGCATAGAGAGAGATACTGTCATCCTGGGTAAGATCACTTCACTCAGGGCAGAAATATTTATTATAGGTGATTACTCAGAATGCCCAGCTAACCTTCCCACTACAATATAGAGCCACTGGTTCCAGCTCCACTTTATGCAGGGGTCTGGATCAAGCTTTTTTTTTTTTGGTGTGTTTCTATTGTTTTTCAGTTTTATCCAGCTAACTGTCTTGCTGCAGACTCTAATGTTGTAGAGGTGCAGGAGGTAAAACGGTGGTTTAGCTTTGCATGAATATAACATGAGGTTGATTTATTGACTGGTGGTCATGTCTTTATGTTTGTTGGTGCAGGGAACTCGAACATGATCTGAAATCAATATAAACAGTGATGTATAGTCCATATATATCCACCTGAGAGCATGCTGTGTGATACTGCAGAAGAAAGAATTCTGAATACAGGCCTGTTCAGTGATCGTGGCAGGGGGGAAAAACAGTGTTTTCACTGGTTCAGTTTTTAAGTGCTCCTACTATTTAAACTCATATCTAAACAGTACTCTTATATTGCTTCTGACTAGAGCACATTTTGAATGTCAGTCCAAGCTTTGGCGTCTCTCCAGCTGCGTGGCCTTAATAAGTGAGTCTGGTGGAGGTGACATTTACATCATGCTGTGTGTGGATGAGAACTAAAGCCCACTGGGATGAAGAGCTCATCCAGTGACTCAGGCTCCCCACAGCGCCACCACACAGCTCAGCCCTGCCACTTCAAAACTTTACCCAGCATTTTCTCCTCCTCTGCTGCTCCACCCTTACACTGCACTTTCTGTGTGACTCTTTTTATACTGGCTTAAATTTGAGCCCAGTACCTACGAGGGAAGCCTTGCATTGTGGAATTTGCATGTTCTTCTCATGCTTGTGTGGCTTCTTTCCTGGGTACTTTCATTTCTTCCCACAGTCCAAAGACAGACTGGCAACCTGTCCGTGCTGTACCCCACGTTTCACACTATGACAGCCAGATTATGCTCCAACCTCACTGCTCATCCTGAATTGGATGTCAGATAAATCCACTGGATTGAAATAAACAAGGCACTTTAAAAGTAGCATCCAATAAATCAAGCACCATATCCAGTGCAGTGTTTTAGAGCGAATATATTTTGTTGTCTTCCGCCACTATGATGAGAGAATTTTTACCTACTATGGTATTATAATGTGAGAAGATATAGTTTTAGCCCTCGTACATGCTGCATGATAGATTATAGATAGACAGATACTGTATAAATGAGACACGCTAGATTTATCACAGAATTAGTTCATAGTTGTGGTACTACAGCCACTAATTATTACCAACAGAATTATTGAATCACAATATTATCATATTAGATTGCTTATATATACTCCTAGTTGTATAATAAGTTGCTGATCAGTGTTTGTTCTCACTATGAGGACTCCATACATAGGAATTAGTCTCCCTCACAGAGACAATGCATTTAAACAACTCATTATCGCTTTTGTTTGGCATGAGCTTGACTTACTCTCTACTGTGGTCTAAATCCTTCTCTGTCAATATATTTGATAGTGATCTTAGTCTGAAATCCCCTCTGATAACGATTGCAGGCTGGTGGAACAACTCATTACAATCTAATCAAACATGTTTGGGTTTTTTTCTCCTCGCAAAGCTTTCTCTATGCAAGCCTATGCTATCTGCAATATGCCCTCAGGATATATACGGGAGATCAGTTTTAATGTTGAAGTAACTTCAACTGTCATCTGCTAATACTCAGCAGATCTCAACTATGGAAAAGCAGAAATATGAAAAGTTCAATCTTCCAGTGTTGTGTAGCCTTTCACCCTCTGTTAGTCCAGTGGAAGCCTGATTACATGCAAAGCCTTTGGGTTCCTAATTGATCCTATTTTAGCCTCATTAATTAGATATGTCCTCCAATAGCATTTAAACCTGCAAAAAGTAGAAATGGATCTTTATGTTTTCCTATCAAAGTCTCATCCTTGTGGTGTGATTTTGTTTTTTTCCTCAGCAGGCCCCATTACACAAGTAAACACCTCGTCTTTGTTTGCCCGTGTCCACTACAATCAGCACAATCGCAATGAGACTCGAGAGAGATCTGGCGAAGATTCAGACCTCTAGCAAACCGAGACATGCGGGCGTTTTTGTGTGATATATGTGTGAGTGTTGGGAGGCACACAGTCCCACAGTTCTACTTTTTTTACCCTCTCCTAACTCATCTCACTTGTTCTGCCATCTAATGGCTTTGCGCCTGCACTTTGCATTAAGAGGGATGAGGAGGGGGGAGAAGGGATAAATCCACAACTGCACATTAACACACACACACACACCAGTTCTCTCCCCCTTTCTTTATCTCTCTGTAAAACACACACACGCACATGCGGACAAAATGAGGATATTTTTCAGGGTATGGATTATGAGACAGCCGATCCCTGAAATGCCCTTTTAATAAGCTGGCCAATATCAGATTTCATTTTTACGATAACACGAATAATAATGATGAAAAACAGTAAAAAAAATGAAGCAGTAAATATACTCTGTATCAAAGAATGGGCTTTTTATATCTTTTTTTTTTCACCGTGTCAGCAGATGCGCAGGTTACTTTGGAGTATAATAGCTCTCTAAATAAGTCATGGGAATCATTTTTCCCCACAGTGGGCAAACAGATTCAGTTTATTTTTTACACTACCATTCTCATAATTGTAATCTTTTCTATATTGCTTTGAATCCAGCATATTCATGACTGTGATTAGGCTTCTCTCATGTTATCTAAATCCCTTGCTACTATGTTAAATCCTGCAGCATGTCATATTTTTGACTATCTTCATACTCTGACAATACTGTTTACTGTATATTAAATGATGAATTTGAACAAACAAAACCCTGTGTCCGATTTGGTTAGGTATATATTTCACAAGGTACATTTGTGTAAGGCAAGGCAAGGCAAGGCAAGTTTATTTGTATAGCACAATTCAACAACAAGGTGATTCAAAGTGCTTTACAGAGACATTAGAAACAAGAACAAATAAAAAGCATGATTTAAAATTGATTAAAACAAGCAAATAAACTAACTAACTAATTAACAAACAAACAAACAAACAAACAAAACAGTATATAAAATCAAAACAGATAAAATCAGAACAGTAGATAAAATCAGTAGTTAAATGTAAGTTTTGAAATTTAAGCTTAAAGTGTGGATTTGGTGCTTTATTCAAATGCAGCTGAGAACAGGTGAGTCTTCAACCTGGATTTAAATAAACTGAGTGTTTCAGCTGATCTGAGGCTTTCTGGGAGTTTGTTCCAGATATAAGGAGCATAAAAGCTGAATGCAGCTTCTCCGTGTCTGGTTCTGACTCTGGGAACTGATAAAAGACCGGATCCAGATGACCTGAGGGATCTGGAAGGTTCATACTGGGTCAGGAGGTCATTGATGTATTTTGGTCCTAAACCATTCAGAGCTTTATAGACCAGCATCAGGACTAAAGTCTATCCTCTGACGGACAGGCAGCCAGTGTAAGGACCTCAGAGCTGGACTGATGTGGTCCACTTTTTTGGTCTTAGTGAGGACTCGAGCAGCAGAGTTCTGAATGAGCTGTAGTTGTCTGACTGATTTTTTAGGTAGACCTGTAAAGATGCTGTTACAGTAATCAAGCCTACTAAAGATGAATGCATGGACTAGTTTTTCCAGGTCCTGTTGAGACATCAGATCTTTTATCCTTGAAATATTCTTGAGGTGATAGTAAGCTGACTTTGTTATTGTCTTAATGTGTTTTTCTAAGTTTAGGTCTGCATCCATCACTACACCCAAATTTCTCGCCTGGTTTGTGGTTTTTAGATGTATAGATTGAAGTTCTCTGGTGACCTGTAATCGTTTTTCTTTGGCGCCAAAGACTATTACCTCAGTTTTGTTTTTGTTTAGCTGGAGAAAATTGTGGCACAACCAGTCATTGATTTCCTCAATGCATTTACCAAGAGCCTGTACAGGGCCTCGGTCTCCTGGTGACATTGTGATATATATTTGTGTGTCATCTGCATAGCTGTGGTAGTTTATTTTGTTGTTCTTTATAATCTGTGCCAGTGGGAGCATGTAAATGTTAAACAGAGGGGGTCCCAAGATGGAACCTTGGGGAACTCCACATGTGATACTTGTCTGCTCGGATGTGAAGTTACCTATTGATACAAAGTATTTCCTGTTTTCTAAGTATGTTTTGAACCAGTTTAGTACAGTTCCTGAGAGACCTGCCCAGTTCTCCAGTCGTTTGAGTAATATGTTGTGGTCAACTGTATCAAATGCTGCACTGAGATCCAGCAAAACTAGGACTGACATTTTTCCACTGTCTGTATTCAGACATATGTCATTAAACACTTTTGTCAGAGCGGTTTCAGTGCTGTGGTTCTGTCTAAAACCTGACTGGAAGGCATCGTAGCAGTTATTCTGTTTTAAGAAGTAATTGAGCTGTTGAGAAACTGCTTTTTCAATGATCTTACTTAAAAATGGGAGATTTGAGATCGGCCTGTAGTTTTTCATTTGTGTCTTGTCAAGATTGTCCTTTTTCAGTATAGGTTTGATTACAGCAGTTTTTAGTGGCTCTGGAAACACACCTGACATTAAGGAAAAGTTGACGATCTGTAACAGGTCTGACTCTAAAGTCTTTGAGACCTTTTTGAAAAAACTTGTTGGCAGGATATCTAAACAGCAAGAGGAGGAGTTCAGTTGACCTAAGATGTCCTCCAGGTCTTTGCTGTTAATAGGTTGAAACTGTTTGATGGTGTTTAAACAGTTTTTTGGTGGACACAGTACATATCCTGGATCTGCTGTTGATGTACCAACTGCTTGTCTAATCTTTTGGATTTTGTCTGTGAAGAATTTGGCAAAGTCATTGCAGGCCATGGTCGAATGAAGTTCAGCTGCCACTGACACAGGAGGGTTTGTTAGCCTGTCAACTGTAGAAAATAAGACCCGAGCATTATGGCTGTTTTTAGTGATGATGTCAGAGAAGTAGGACCTTCTTGCACTCCTCAGTTGTAAATTATAATTGTGAAGTTTCTCTTTATAGATGTCATAATGAACCTGGAGGTTTGTTTTTCTCCATCTGCGCTCAGCTTTCCTACACTCTCTTTTTTCATTTTTCACCAGTGTGGAGTTTCTCCATGGAGACTTTTTCCTTCCAGAGATAACCTTCACCTTAATGGGGGCAATAGTATCCATTACATTTAACATTTTTGCATTAAAGCTATTGACGAGCTCATTGACTGAACCTCCGGACAGGTCAGGTGTTAATGGGAAGACCTGGTTAAAGATCTCACTACTGTGTTCAGTTATACACCGTTTTGTGATCACTGCTGTTGATATTTTTGTGTGGGCTGAGATTTTACTTTCAAAGAAAACACAGTAATGATCAGATAAGCCCACATCAGACACAGTAATGTTTGAAATGCTCAGGCTCTTGGAGATCAGTAGGTCAAGAGTGTGTCCTCTATTATGTGTGGCCTCTGTTACATGCTGAGTCAGCCCAAAGTTGCCCAGAGTGTTACTCAGGTCTTTAGTCCCTTTGTCCTGAGGGTTGTCCACATGGATGTTAAAATCCCCAACAATAATTACACAGTCGAAATCAACACAGATCACAGACAGCAGTTCACTGAAGTCATTAAAAAAGTCTGTGCAGTATTTGGGAGGCCTGTAAACATTAAGAAACACAACTTTGGATGGGGCCTTCAGCTGTAAAGCCACATATTCAAAAGACTGAAAACTTCCAGGAGATAGCTGCTTACATTGAAATGATTCATTAAATAAGACAGCAACCCCTCCTCCTCTCCTGCTCGCCCTGACCTCACTGATAAAACTGTAGTTAGGAGGGGTCGTCTCGATGAGAACAGCTCCACTGTTACTTTGGTCCAACCAAGTTTCAGTTAAAAACATAAAATCAAGGCTGTGCTCAGTGATTAAATCATTAATTAAAAATGTTTTCCCAGCTAGAGATCTAATGTTTAATAAAGCCAACTTAAGTGTTTTAGCGGTATTACTTGTCCCCTCGTGTTTGGGAGCAGTCTGTGGCACACAAGGTATGTTTACTATATTTAAAGATCTTTTAGAGTGCAGCTCTCTGTGTTTTGACCAGGCCACATGTTTCCTTCTGTCACCTAAAAGTACAGAGATTTTAAAACCTTCTAGTAAACAGGGTCCCAGCTTCTCCTGGGAAAAGTCACCACTGCCATAATCCTCGCAGCCCGGACCCTCCACACATCACACATCAGACTGCGGAGACAAAGCATGAAGGTGGTAAGGAGGAACTAAGGGGGGCGAGGCTGGGCAATGTGACTTCGATTGCTCTGTTGAGGGTGGGGCTCGGTGGCGAACCTTTGGCTGCTTTGGTGGGGGGTTTATGGGGGACAAAGAGGGATTGGGCCGGGGGGTAGATCTGAGCCCAGCATTGACCCGCTCCATCATCTCTTCAGTGAATTTCAGGTGTGGGGAGGAGGGAGAAAGGGAGGGGGAGGAGGGTGATGGGGGTGATGGCCTGTCAGGGGTTTGGGGGACTGGGGAAGATCCTGGTCCTGGTCGTTGGTGTTGTTGAGAGAGTTGGAGGCAAATAGGGACCCCTCTTCTTGCCTCTTCTTGCCTCAGATGTCTCTCCTTTCTGAGGCTCTTCCCGGGTGGGGGCAGATGGAGCTCCTCCTCAAGGTTTCTGCTGGGCTTTGTCTGTTCTTGGAGTACTGTTTGTTCCTCTTTATGAGATAACTCCTCGTTTATCTCAGCCTTGGCACCAAGCACAGATGGATGACGTATGGAATAAAACAAGTTGGAGGTGAACAGTTTCACCCCTGACTTGTTAAAATTAAATCCATTTGCTTTAAACAGATGCCTGCGTTCCCAAAAAATATTAAAGTTGTTGATAAAATGCACTGAGTGGTCAGCACATGCTGATATAAGCCATTTATTCAGTGTAAACAACTGAATAAGTCAAAATCATCACCTCTCCACCACTGTGCTTGGAAGTTGATATGAAGTGTTGAGTTGATATTCTTTGTTTGGTTTTCACCAAATCTCCCACGATGCATTATGTCTGTTTTGTCTGTCCAAAGGACATTGTTATAAGATTCTTGTGGTTTGTCCCCATGTAATTTGCAAACCTTAGCCATGCTCTCATGTCCTTTTTAAAAAGAAGAGGCTTTCTACTGGCAACCTTTCCAAACAAGACATACTTGTTCAATCTTGTACTGTCATGAACCTTAGCATTTAACATGCTAACTGAGGTTTGTAGAGTCTGAGGTCTTGTCCCAAATTCAACCTAAGATCTCATCGTGCAAACTCACAGAAACTGCAAGAAATCGAAGAGCAACTTGCTGAGAAGATTGGCATTGTGGTTAACACATATTTCAATGTTCCAGACCAGCAAACTGCCAAAACGTCTGCCTCTATAGAGAGAGTCAAACTTGATTAGCATTGTACCCCTACAGAGCAAAATGGTAAAGTGAACATCAGATATAGCATAAAGGACAGATGTAGCTTGTCAGTCACCAGCCATTAGCCAATGAGCATACCCTGGATAAGCCTCCATTCTGAAATTTAGAAAGGAAAAGTATCCAGTATGACCAATATTTACAAAACATATTTAATATGTTATTTAGTAAGACCCCACGTGAGTGATTTCAAGAAAGTGATTATAAAGATCAAGCCTGTCAAGGCTTCTTAATTCTCTTTTTTGCAACCACAAAGATCACAACCTGGTGGCTCTTACAAGAATGTAGGAGCCTCTCTGGAACATAACTTATTTTCAGTTTGTAGTTGTAACGTGAAGTAAACGGCAATGCTCTGCACTGTGGTTAATTTGATAAAGAGAACAGTACATGAAAGTAGCTATGGCCAAGTAGTAACCTCTTAAATGTATGCATATAAAGGTAGCAAATGTCTTGTATTCCCAGAGAACTGGTCTTAATTAGTTTAGAATAATGAACTACAGCTCGCCTCATTCTGTCTCATTACAGAAACAGTGTTTGGCAGAGTTCGCCTTCTTTTGTGTTGATTAGTTAACAGTCAGTGAGTGATCAATAATGGCACTTGAAGGATAGAGTCATCAGTCTACACACTCGATTCATGGTGGCATCTGGAGATCTTTGTGCGTGTGTGCATTTGTAATGCGACTGAGTGAGAATGTTTACCGTTTCGGAGTGCTTTTTAGATTTCTGCAGTATATCCTCGCAAAGACAAACGATAGAATGAAAGATGAGGAAACACCTGTCACAAGTCCTTGTCCAGTCAGAAAAAAGCAGATTTAACTCTTCCTGCTTGTCTACAGTCAACAATTGCTTTTCTTGATTACTGTCAAGTCTAAATATCAGTGACAAGCCCATTTGACCTCCAGCTCTGTTTCCTCATCTAGCTAATTTCTTTTTCATCAGCAAGTCCTCAAACACTTTTCCCCCCCTCAAACACTTATTGTTGAGAAAACATGACAGAAGCATGTGCACCATTTTCCCCAATGATAAATTATGCAGCCAGCAGACTGGAAAATGGTAGTATGGCTTATTTATTGTTCAGAAGCCCTTAATAAGCAATCAGGTACACATTACAGTGGTGGCTGTGGGGGTGTATTTGTTGTCATTCTTCAGGAAACATAATAGACTGTATATAAAAGATGGACTTAGCCACCCTGATGTCACCCTTAATATTGTGTGTGTGTGTGTGTGTGTCTGTCTGTCTGTCTGTCTGTCTGTCTGTGTCATGGACAAGAGTGAGGAGGCTAAATTATCAGCTAACATTAGCATGCTTAGTGATTAGTAATGGTCATGCATATATTGTGTATGCATTACACAGACAGCTAGTTTGTTATTTGTGCTAACATACAGATAGAATTGTAGACCTTCACTGGAAAACTACAGTAGATACTTGGATATGCTTTTAATGCTGTTAATTTTCCAATAATTGCATTAAAAATTGGTGATCCTTAGTAGATAGTCTGGGTATATACTCCATGTAGTATCCACCTATCACCTGCCTAACAACGCAAACAAAATAACTTAAACTAGTGAGTGATATAAAATTCACAACAGCTTTGCAGTCATGTTGAAAAAGTAAGTGCACCTCATTATTTCAGCAGATTATAAAAGGTTGTCAGACATTTGTTGTACAGCTTTCTTAATGATGCATCTGGATGAGGTCTGGGCTTTGACCTGGGTCATTGCAACGCCATGGTTCTTTTCTTTTTCAGTAATTCTGTTTTAGATTTGTTGCTCTTATAGGGATCATTGTCCTGTTAAATGACCCACTTTCAGCCAAGCTTTCACCGTAAGCCAGATGGCTTCACGTTTGACACTAGAATACTTTTGATATACAGAGAAGTTCATGGTTGAGTGATTGAATGCAGGTCCTGTGGCTGTAAAATCACACAAAATCATCACCTCTCCATTATTGTGCTTGACAGTTGATATGAGGTGTCTGTGCTGATATGCAGTGTTTGGTTATCACTGTGCATTATAGTCAAAGATCCCAATTTTGGTCTTGTCTGTCCAAAAAAAAATCCATTGTTCCAGACGTCTTGTGGTTTGTTCTGATGCAAGTTTCCAAACCTAAGCCGTGCTGCCATATTTTTTTTTTCGGAGCGAAGAGGCTTTCGGTCCTTATCAGTTAATCAAGTGCTTTTGATTAGCAGCACTACTGAAGCAATGACGATGTTCCTTAGATCCTTTCGAATCCCCATTAGAAAGAAATGCAGTTTAATTTTCAGTCTTATAGGTTACGGCTTGTGCATAAGCGACCATGGTGGGCAGCTTAAAATTGGAAGTAAACCTTTATGAACTGCTATACATAAACACTGGTATATACATTTGTGCATATGTATAATGTATAGCAAAGCACACAAATAATTATGCTAACAGGTAAAATGTAAGAAAAAGCAGAAAAGCTGAATCTCTCGGCTTTCTCTTTAAACCTCTAAGAGAGATTAAACATGCACAGAGGAAGGGCAACAACATGAGATAATCCTGTACAACTCACTGAAGGGCAAAATAATGTCAGAATCAAATTTGTCCTTTTTGAAAGCTAAGCTGCTGCCCAAAAATAATAGCAATCCTTGAACCAGGGGAAAAAAATCTGCTGTCTTCCCTATCACTGTTCGGCTTTTGTTATATCTGTCCGAAGCTATATTTTGGGGGGAATAGTGAAGCTGCCGCTCAGTAAACAGAGTATAGATGACTCTAAAAAGGGCTGTTCATCAATAGCAAGGTGGCACCATGTTTCTCACTGTTGACGTCTGCAACTCTTCAGCTGGTGCTGCATTTCTCTTTGTGTTGCCCCTGCTTGTCTGGCAGCTAGCTGACGATAACAGATGGTGGGCATTACTAAATTACTGACTTCATCTCAGCGTAAAATGAATTCATATCCGGCCTCTTCACGAGGCATTTTCGCTGTGGGGAGAGACAGGCACAACGGTGAGGAGGAGGAGGAGGAAAAAGACAGGGAGGCATTCAACAAAATGTTTCTCCACTGGGCTTCAAGCAGAACTCCTTTCCGCCCTATCCATCTCTCTGACACATACACAAAGCTCTGCACAAACGCACACACAAACACACAAGCACAGGGCTTAGGAGCTGTGCTGCGTTTCACTTTTATGGGTCAGAAAACTGGAGTGCTGATTTAGTCATTATTTATGACTGGACACAGTATTTCTAAGATTAGGGAGGAAACAGAAAAGAGGCACATAGCTCTGCAGCAATCTGCAAACAGCAAGCATGTTAAAGAGTGACTGATGTTGGACATCAAACTCATCTCCATGTGGGACTTTGCTGTTATATGATGCCATTTGTCCACTCTTATTTGCTTAGAAGTTTGCTCCCAGAAGTGTTTCCACCACACGTCTATATTTAGCCGAACGTGTTTACCTCTGCAGGTTTGGTTCAGCGTTTAGATGTGGTCCTAATGTGTTATGATGCTTCTGTTCCATGTGATTTAATCCAAAATACTATAAGTTACAGGACACTGTGAATCAAAGCAATCTGTAGAGCATATTTGTATATCATTTTTTTATAGTGTCAGTTTCTTTACCACACCTTGAGGTAAATGATAAGAGCGTCTATGGATCTGAATGTGTCAGTGTCTCTCTGTCTTTGAGCTTTGTAAAGAAAAGGTCAGATGAAGTTGAAGTACCACTGATGCACCACTAGAGGCTGTCCTGTTCCTATCTAGGAATGAGGTGCAATATCTTAGGCAAAGGCTGAAATGTGTATTGTTCTGAAAGCGGGCTCTGCAGGGACTGAAGGCCAGTTATACAAAGTGAGGTTAAATCAATGATACCAATGATGAAGGATGATGAAAAGAAAGTACAGAGACAGAGGGACAGAGAGAGGAATGCAGAGCCACAGACAAGATGAAGCATGTTGCCTTAAAGGCAAAGAGGCCAAAAGAGAAAGGCTTGATCAGAACCAGAGGTGGATAATTGAAAAGTATGTTATGTAATAAAAGATGAATAGCGTTCCCAGGAGACAATGTAGGGAGCATATGACCCGGCCTACTCGAGAGAGGCCTGATAAGTACAGCTGAACTGACAGACTCTCTACTTTTTGATGATTGGTTCTGTTTAAGGTTTACTGTTACTGCTAATGTTTGCTCTCATCATTGTGCAAAAGCTATGGCAACTTGGCCCTTTTTAAAAACTTTTTCATTCACTGCTGATATTCAGGTTTATATTCATTAAACATGTGTTTTGTGTGTGTCAGGCCCTTAACATTTTACATCTGTGTTATGCTGATTGCATAACAAAATTGCTTAACCCACTTAGTCACAGAGTGGCAGGAGCCAATCCCAGCTGACACAGGGTAACATTCTGAGGCAATAGGATGCACTTTCCTGTTTGCTGTTTGCTATAAATCCACACCACATTTAGGTGTTAGCATCAGCAGCCTTCTTAAATCTTCACTTTAATCCAATTGGATCAAATTATTGGAATGGTACCCAGTCATATACAAAGTCTTAAGGCCAATGTGTGACCCACCTGCCACTGGGACCCAAACATCAATACAAAACCAGTACATTTCAGAAAAGTGTTAAATCATAAATGTTAACTCAATTTTTACATAAATATATTTATACAAATATGTAACTGTAATTACTTTTGAGTAATTTCAAGCAGAATTTCTGTTATTACTGCAGTCTAAGGAGCTTGCAAAGAAAAGCGTCTGGACTTCTTTAAGTTGCTTGAAGACGTTTCACCTCTCATCCGAGAAGCTTCTTCAGTTCGAACAGAACAGAACAGAACAGAACACCTTCTCAGATGAGAGGTGAAATGTCTTCAAGCAACTTAAAGAAGTCCAGATGCGTTTCTTTGCAAGCTCCTTTGACAACGATGACCTGGATGACTGATAACCTTCACAGACATGTTATTACTGCAGCCTATCTGCATTGCCTTCCCAGCCCACCAGGGGGCTCTGCACCAAATTTTTGGAATCACTGCTTTAACCTATTTGTCATTCAGCTTAAAGAAACCTAAAATCTTCCAGAATTCCAGCAGACATGAAAAAAATGATTATGCAGAAATCTACACTGAGAAGTAAATGGACTAGTATCGGTACTATTTTAGCTTTCTGCTCAATTTAAGCACTCAAAGCACTTTTTTGTCATGTTCACCTAATCTCACACTCATATTCACACAAAGCTTTTATCCATACCTAATATTTTTTATTTAACATTTATACACATACACAATCCAATGATTGCATCGGAGGCAAGTCATTGCCCAAGGATTCTTTAAGATATGGACAGGTAGAGTAGGGATCCATCTACCAACCTTTTGATTAGTAGCTAAGTCGCATGACATTTTTACGAATTGCACGGTGAGGAACTGACTTTAAAATTATCATTTTTTAAACATAAGATGGCTTTGTTTATCTAGCATGGAAAGGGAATAAATGTCTTAAATGTTTATCCCATTGGCTACTAACCATATATTTCCTTTAGACATTGATACTGGTATCCACACATCTCTGTTGTTGACATCTTTGACTTTACAGTCCTGCAAAGCCATAGATAGTATAAAAATAGCTATAGCTTTAGCTAATGAGCCCATCGTGGATAATCTTTCTTTATGGCCATTAAAAAGAAGCTAGCTTTAAGGCTTTAACCTGAAACTATGCTCATCTTTTATGTCTTTGCTTGTAACTAGAGTAATGTTGCTGAAAGGTATTCTGGGAAATGTGTGATAGGAAGTGAATAAAATTCAACTGATTAACTACTGGCAGTAGATAAAAATGGATTATTTTGATAAGTGCATTTTTATGTTTGTGACAAGCTGTTTATTTTCAAATAAGCAAATATGCCAGCACTTATCTGGCTTCAGCTTCTGAGATGTTTCCTTATTAAATATGATGGCATTGGATTAAGGTTCATCACATATGCATAACAGATGCACACACAAAATCATTGGCAGAATAATGCATAATAAAATTGTGGTTGGTTGCAGATTGATATCAGCGAAGCAAAAATGATACTAAAGTGCTTTGGGAATTCTAACTGGATGCTGAGGTCTCATACTATGAAAAGAGGCTTTGGTTGTTCAGTGTTATAGGTTTTGAGACCTGAGTAATCACATTTCACAATCATATAACTCATCTGTCTGGATGTCTTTCTGCAACATGACACTGATGGTTTATGCTTAGTGTGTGTTGAGATTAAGGTAATAAGGTGGCAAATTGTCAGTAAATGGCTAGTTTGTCAGTTAACATTTTTAAAAAGATGATAATAACACAATCCTGCATCAAGAAGATGAAATTATTTTCCAGGTAGCAAGGCTGGTTTTTGAGCTGTCAATGAAAAGCCTCAACATTATGCTCACAACCCATTGCACCCAAAAGACAAAGCCGTCATCCATTTCAAAGAATGGAATGGGTCCTTTCTCATGATGCCTATAAAAAGAAAAGTAGGTCTCAGCAGATTTTTCTCAGTGAGCCTAGATCCAAGCAACTCAGCCGCTTCCTTTGGCAGATCCAAATCTTATACTCAGTCATTTAACTCTAGCTGAGTGAATAAGTGGTTGACAGATGAGGTACTAGAAGAAGAATCTTCAAAATCCCCATCACTAGAATGGTGTCCATGTGGAAACAAAACGTCATCACTCTTTTCTACCTTCCCCTAGTTTACTTAAGCTGAATATGATATACTGTAGGTCTCACGGCTGATGACAGATTAGGGTAATCAATCATTCATTTTTGGAACTGTATCCAAAAATATTGACTCAACAGAAGTAGCATTCATAAAAGGGTTTCTGTGCCTCCTTCTGTACTACTTTTCCCTTAAATCATGTTTACAATTGCCTCTTGTGAGAAAAAATGTGAGCGATAGAACAAAACGGGTGCTGTTTTTGAAATCCGCCACTCAAAATTAGTAAAGATTTAGAATTAGTGTTAGATGTCATACAGCAAATGTGATGCAGGGCGGTTTAATCAGCACATAAACAGATCGTTACTGCAGAAGACACACCATAGAGGGGTTTCTTTGTAATGACTGGTGACAGAAACACAGGTTCACACATCAACACAACACAACCACCCACAACTCAACAAAGCATGCCTCTGTGCTGCTGTTATTCCTGTACATTCCACAGAAAAAAGAAGGAAAAAAAAAAGGTTTCTGTTGTCTCTTCTAAACTTTGCTTTTTCAGTTGGATCCACTCTGCAAGATGTTTCCGGCTGAAGCGCTTTTAACCACCCCAACCATAAGCACTGAAATCTCACGGGGTGCTCTGACATATCGTTCTTTGATGTAAAAAAAAAAACGTGAAGAAGGGCTGCAGTTTATCTCTCAGTTCAGAGGTGGGTTGGGAATAGGAAATGACATGTCTCTGATTGTTGGGTTGCTCCGAGTTGAACATGGCAGCTCTGCGTTCATCTGTGAGAGGGAAGAGCGATTGTGCATTATTAATGCGGGCCGTCTGAAGAGACAAAATGTCGAGATTATATACAGACAGGGAACGATTTAAACTCTCACTGATGAGGGCGCAAGACGTTGTGAAAAGGGTTGTATGCTGCACAGTTATTTCCATGTGATCCAAATTTTGCAGTTCAAATTCCCTTATTTGAATTTTCATATAGTTATCTTTCCCTCTGAAATGAGCAGGACTGTTGCAATCAGCTTTGTGCCGCCTGCCTTTCTATTTCTATGGATTCATTTTTGTTGTCAAGGACATATTTTAGCTGTCATAATTAACCAATTAAATTTGACTCATCTGGTGGATTTCATTCAGTACTTTAAGTAGATTTCTCAATATTTTGCACACATGCTTCTGAATCTGAAATAACAGCCAACACCCAGCGGTGAGAGCACTTGAGCTCAAAAATAATACTACCATCCTTCAGTCAAATTTTAAAACAGCCTTTCCTCATGTTGTTTTCAAAATGATGGTCCACTGCAAAGAAAGAAAAAGAAGGAAACAGTCCCACTGACATATGTAGTGTTAGTTAACAAACTAAGTTTCATCCAGGTTATATTTGTCCTTTGATCCATTACAGTGCCAGGGTTGTTTCCAGAGTTCATCACAAACTGAAATTGCTTTCCTTTTCTTTCCACTGACCTGTTGAGATTTCCTGAATAGAACTGAGCCCCCAATCACCATCACACCTTCCTTTCTTCCTCCTCTGATCTATTTCCTTCTTTTCTTCTTCTCCCCGCTCGCCTTTTTGACCCGTTGTCCTGTCGAATGGCTTCGGCCAGCTGAAGCGTAACATTACATCAGCAACCTTGCCTCTTGTGTGACACACGAGCTCAGGTCACGGCTGTGCAGACCGAGCTGAAATGAGTTGCATTGACTAGGATGTAGAGATGGCACGATACCACTTTTTTATGTCCGATACCGATACCGATATCATAAATTTGGATATCTGCCGATACCGATATGAATCCGATATAGTGTTTTTTAATCAACAAAACTGTTTTTTAAAATATCTTGCTGCATTTTGCAAGTCTGCAAGTTCATACTCAAGTTTAAAACAACAACTACACTAAAGCTATTCTGTTATACCTGTATACAAAAAAAATATTTCATAGTTCAGCAATACTGATCAATCTAATAAACTTAGACCTACACCATCCTCCCTATTCTGGTATTTTAAAGAGTACTTAGCGTAAATATTAAGCAACCTAACTAATAGGGTTCCAACTCCCAGCAACAACAAAAATAAATAAATAAAAAATAGGGAACCACCCCTCACGCTCCACCTCATGATGCTTAATCAACGTAATCAACCTTAATTTGATGCAGTGTGAAAAAAAATGCACAGAAATCAATTATTTTTCAAGAAATATTAAATAGATTCAACATCTTTCTTCAACAAAATTGCAGACTGCACAGATGGTACCTTCCCAAAGGAAAATGTACTATAGCTTACTAGGGTATATATATTAGACTTAATAGTCACTATATACAGTAATTGACTTCTATTCATTTTACATCAAATTAAAACTTTGGGTGTCAGATAATTATTTATTAAAAGCTAGACATTTTAAATGAGAATAAGAAAGAAAAGTATGTCTTTGTGCCCCCTTTTCCCAGTTAATGCCCTATCGGCCCCCCTGGCTAAACTTTGCTAGATCCGCCCCTGCACAGTTACCAGCCGTCAGCTACGTAGAAAAAGATCCTGGTGTAGAAAGTAATATTAAATACATTCTAACAACAGCTTATCAAGCTTAAACGTGCTGCTGTTGTTCAGCCGCTGGTTTCCTCTTTCTGGTGCAAAGTGGGCCAAAAACAAACGAGAGAGGAGTCGCGACAGAAAAGCCGATCAGCTGATCATTAAGCAGTTTCATGATTGAAGTAGCAGCCGGAGAGCGAGGGGCAGTCGCTCGTTAAGCTTAACGTGGGAATGCTTTACAAACATTCAGAGATGGACTTACACACTTGCTTTACTTCTCTCGGGGATAACTTTGTCGGAGATGAAATGCCAGGTTGCTAGCGAAGCTCCAAATGCTATCCAGACCACCGACAGGTCCCGCATGCCACAGCCGCTCTATCACGTGATGCATACTGCTCCGACGTTCTGAGGTGAGTTACGGCGTGTTGCAAGTTTTGTGAGGTGCTTTCGTGATATTTAATGGATCGGATTACATTTTTTATTTTTCTCCGATATCCGATCCAGTAATTTAGGTCAGTATCGGACCGATACCGATACATAATATCGGATCGGTCCATCTCTACTAGGATGTCTGTGTTTCAACCTTGTTATGCTCAGAAGCTGGGCTCTCAGTCTTCGCCTGAAGGGCCTATTATCTTTATGGTTTAAAATCTTTTCAGTAGCCTCGCTATTTGTCTAAGAAGCGTAATTACTTACTAGAAACACAAAGCTACACACCCCTACAAATTAGTTTACCAGCAGACATCTAATGCCAAAGTAGAAAGCTGTATCCACCTAAGGTGAAGAAATAAGGTTGAGAAGTTTCCGATACTGAATTCATTTCCATTTTTCTTACCCACAAAGTTAGTAAGGTAAAGTGAAAGCTGGAGAGAAGGGAGCATAAACACTGTTACAACAGATTAAATATAAACAACACAAACAAGGTGAGACAACTGTGCGCATTACACAAGAGTATAAACAATATGCAGCATAAACAGGGAAGAGTTTCAAAACAAGTACGAACTGTACTTGTTTTGGAGGCAGACATATATATCAAGACTGCCATTGTACAGGTTTCCTAAACTGATTTAAATTTACCACATCTAATGGGCTCTGACTGCTGTCAAGTTTTATAAAGCAGGAAGCGGCGGTGAAATTTAGAAGTTTTAGTCATAACTCAGGAAAATGCCATACAGTTTGCTGATTTCTGCTCATAGATAGTATAAAAAGTTTAATTGTGGCAAATTTCTGTAAACTTAAGCGTTTTAGTTTGTTGGTTGCATAACTTAGACCACACATTGTATAAACTCTGACACACTTTTTTAAGGCTCTAGTTCTGGAAGTTAATTTCATCTTAAAATCTGAATTGATGTTTAAGAAAATCCTTATCTGAAGATTTTATAGTCATGACCATAATTTTTTTTTTTTACATCAAAAACAAATGAAGAGGAATGGGGAGTATAAGACTGCGTGCATAATTGATTTAAGTTGTGAAGGAACTGCTCATCCCATAACTAATTCAAAATCCCAGATTTTACAGCAAATAGCTTCCAAGTTTAGCCAGTTTAATCCTTTTCATTATCATAGTGATAATGGTGGCCTAAGGTTTATGGGTTTAAGTCTTCCAACAAATTTGTTGCCGCTTGAATATAGGGGCCAAGATGTGCATTGCTATTCCACCTATATTATTTACATTGATATATGTTCATTAATATGCACTGTGCTTTTTAAAGGGATACGTTCAAATTCAAACCTAATCTTGTTTTATATATGTGGCTAGAGAGTGGCCGCATATGTAGTAAGTTACTTTTGATTTAAAGATCACTAATAGCACCTTCAAACTATAAATGACAATTTAATATTAGTACATCAGTATGTATATTTTTATTAAGTCCAACAATTTTATATCCACTTCAAAGAAAGTTCCACTTGCATCAGCTAAAGGAGGCTAACTACAGATAACAGAGGCTAACTGCAGCAGAAACAGCAGCTCTTATGGTCAGAAAAGTTCAGGACATGCTCAGCAACTCACCTCAGAATCTCAAAATAAGTACGAACGTATCTGATGTATCACTTCTGTCCGATGACAGATGACAGGAGTGAGTTTCATTTTTAAAGAATTATAAACTAAAAACACCCGGATGCATAGTTATGCTCTTGGGCGGGTTTCCCCAAATGCACTCCTTTTTGGTTTGACAAATCAGAGAAGCTTGAAAAAAGATTTTTAAAAAAAAGCATGTCGGTGGAGAAAATGCACCTAAATTGTATTCAATTTTGTTCGAATAAGGAAAACACATCCTGTAATAGTGTTACTCATATAGGCACACAGACACAATGATGTTGTACTTTGCAGTCATAGATCTTGCATTTCTTCTTTTTTATCAAAAATTGATTTTTTTCCCCCCCAAGTTTTCGCTTTCTCTCTCTTTCTCTCACTCACTTTGAAATCTATTAATAGAACTTTATTTACACCTACTGGCACTCAGCTCATATCTGTGCTTACATGTGGCATGCAGACAGCAGGGACACATATTATGACTCACAGTCTGTAACAAATGAGCTCAGCTCTTTTTATTTGTTTTGAATCCATACAGCCTTTACTGCACATTGTGAGGCCGTGACTTTGCTCATGATAAATTCACCTCCCTGTACGTGTGTGAAGAATTGCTCTCAGATATGAACCGAAGGAAAAAATGCTCGTTTTTATTTTCAACCACGAATATTGCTTTTCTGTGGCTCCAGAGATGTATGGGCTTAAAGGGAAGCTGCCTGGGCAAAAAAATAATAATTTCAAGGAAGGATTCCCTGATGCTGTTTGTGAAAAGACTGATGCAGATAGATAGCTTATTACATAGCTTGGTAAACTGTCCAAAACATGTTACGGAGGACGGTTCTGCTGGGAAACTTTGGATACTGGCTTTCATGTTGATATTACTTTGACACGTACCACTCACCTAAATATACTGCAGATGCCCACATGGAAACCACATTCCCTGCCTGTAGTGGCCTTCTGCAGCAAGACTGTGTCTCCTTCCTTCCTCCCCAAACTGCAAAATACGACACAGGTGTTGACCTGTCCTCTGAATTCTCCAGGTTCTAATCTGATCAAGTATGAAGGCTGTGGGTCTCAAAGGATCCAGTGCCAATTTCCCATCACCAGATGGCCATGTCCATGCACACCAGAGGTCAGAGCTGTTTTGGCAGAACAAAGAGGATGTCACATTAGGGCTGGGCGATATTTTACTTATTTATGTCAGTTGAACAACTGTGAATTCATCTTTTTTTAACTGACAGTGGCATTTGGCAGCTTTTAACATATCAGTAGAAGTTCCAACTTGTGCGTAATAATTAGAATTTTTAATGGGACAGTAGTGTCATCATGTTCTAGCCAATAAAAGTAACAGATCCTTGGAGTCTATTTTTCCAGTATTTAATGCAAAAATGTAGCAATTCACCAAGTGCACAGATCATTAAGGGGAGAGCCATTATTGGTTTCATTAATGAATGTGGTTGGCAACTGTATCTGACTAGTGGAACTACTTGGTTAGGTAGTGTCTGTGTTTTTAGGAATGTTCCTAACTAAGTAAAGTGACCCATAACCATCTGTTTAATGGCCATAATGACAGCTGTTCAAGTTCTTTAAATTCTAAGGAAAGTGCTTCCTTGATTACCTCCTTTAGGAGAAGATAGTCTGGATTTCCCTTTGTGAAAGGAATGGTAACAATGCCATCCTACAGTTCCACAGTGCCACAATCTGTTTTGAATTTTTAAGAGCGGCCTGTTAAACCAACAGCTGCAATCAAATTGTCTTTTTGTCCAGATGTTGTCTCTCCAAATCAAGATTAAGACCATCTGGAATAACCTAACCCTAACCATCTGTTACCAGTTGTATTGCCAGAGTTTTGGATCATCCTTCATTAATTATTACTTCAGATCAGCTGGGATCGACTCCAGCCACCACACTCCTAAAGCTGGAAAACTGAATAAGTAAATAAGTGATGGTCGCAAAAAGCTTTAGCAAGAAGGAGTAAAGAAATTACACTGGATCCTGTCATTAGCATTAATATTCTTCACTCAATATGGTCATTTATATGACCTTAAATAACATTAGAACACTCTGGAGTGAGGCAAGATTTTGGAGTCCATATTTAGGGCATAGTAGTTTCAATATGAAGGACACCTGCCTCCTGATTGTTAAGGAGTTTAGTGTAAGTACAGTCTCTGCAAACTGCAGTGCCCTCTACCTAAGTTCTTATAGATTTTCCTTAACATCTTTCTTTGACCTCATGAAGTCTGCTGTTGAGGCCGAGGAAAAGTCATTAGGTACAGGAGGTGGGAGGTAATTTCCTGGACTATTCAGCTGTACCCTGTCTTTATCGGGTCTTCCTTGCTTTCCTTCTTGCCTACCACATTTGCTTTGTTTGTGTTGCTTTGTTTTCTTATTTTGTTAATTAGTTAGTTTTCCTCCCACTAGCTTGTAGCAGTTTTTGTTGTACTGTTTAAAATCCTTTCATTTAACTTCCTGCTTTAAGTCCTTTCTTCATGTCAGCTATTGGTTGCTTTGTGACATATGTGACTTTTACACTCAGGGGTCATGCTTATAACAGTCTGTGTTACAGCCTGTGTACAACTCCCCAAGTTTAGCTCAACACAATATGCAAACTAAACCAACAAAACACACCAAAAAGTCTGAAGGCTGATGTAGCTTCTTTTTTTTTTTCGCCCAACAGGTTGCCCAACACCTATTCACATATTTTGACACAGCAGCCTGACAGCTTTCTTGTCCATTTCCCTCTGAGACTGTCTTGAATGGCCATTGTTGGAGTGTATTTTGCTGTTACAAATGTTAGTCATGCAAGTTTAATCCTGTCAATAAATACATACTTATCACTGCTCTCTGGCACAGATAACATTTCTTTCCTCAAAGCAGCTCCTGCCCTCAAGGAAAACTGCAAGTTGATGGCCAGACTGTGGCATTTTTAATATTAGAAATTAACAAATGTAAAATCTTCTTTTCACATTGTGTGATTACATTTGAGCTCCAGGGTGACATTTTCCAAAATCAGGATGCATAAATGCTTCTTACAGTGCTTGTTAGCATCTGACTCTAAAATGTTGGATATCGGAGCGTCCTTGAACACAGCACCAAGGAGAGTTGGCAGAATGGCTCCTTCTGGCAAGAGTATTACTAGACTAGTATAAGATAATCAAGGCAATAAAAAAGGCAGGATTACATTTTCATACTAAATTAAATGCATGCCAATTTCAGTCTAGAATGTCTAAAATAATTATACAAAGGTGTGCTTTTGATAATGCTTGGCATTAATACAAAGCATATCCAAGGGATGGTGTAACTAAGGAATAACATTAGGCAGATAAGAGAGCTATTCTCTTGTGCTTTAAGGGTTTGGTTCTCTGCAAAGGTCAAATTAGTGGCATGATATTGCATTTAAATCCTTTGCCATGGAGTCTTAAAATTAGACAGTTATTAACTAGTTATGGTGTCCTCTATGTGTGGTACAAGTGGTTTCAGGGGACTTCGATTTGTAAATGAGCTTTGTGCAGCCTGAGTCTGCAGGAGTTGGATCATTACACTGCTGACACTCCCATGTGACAAGCGTTTGGCTTGTGTCAGCACAATTTCTGAAGCAATGAATGAAAGCTTGAAACACACAGGGACAAAGAGGCACATGTGCAACTTTCACATTATTTTTTCATGCAAACCCACTTTGAAGCTTAAATCTCTCTGACCGCCTCTGATCTCTGACAGGAAAAAAATTTAGACATTAATGACAATTTGTGCCGCAGTGGTTGTATTCCTTCTTAAGCAGCACTCTATTACTTCTTAAGCATCATCTAACAGGATGGTCGGGTAAACCACCTTACCACTTCTATACCAGTGGTTTTCTCCCCAAGAGCTACTAAGCCGAGCATTCACTTTACAGCGATGAGTCTTTCAAAAGTGTCACTTTCCTATTGTTTCCTATTCATTTCCCCTCCTCTTCCCCTCTCTGGTGCTCTCTTCTTGCTCTGCCCCTCCCTGCCTGTCTTTCTGTGCCCTGTATCCTCTCTCTCTCTCTCACTAAAGCCCTATCTTTATCTTCCCTCATTCTCTCTTGTCAAACAGACAAGTAGAGGCCTCCCTAGTGTTCTCCCCTCCATGCAGTAGTTTGTCTTTTTGGCTCCATCTAATCCATTAGTAATCCATTTCAGGGGCTGTCAGCCACATAGAAGCTGCAGAATGCAGCCTGCACGGTTTATCTGACACAGTTTGTCAGCCCTGCACTGACCGGTGAAGGCCTTGAATGGAGCTCCAGCAGCAGTTAGAAAAAGTCTGAAATATACACACTGCTGATGAATACTGTAATGTCCTATATGTCAATGTAAAGAAGATAGAAGAGGCATCTTTTGGGGGTGGGGTTGTTCCAAGCAAAAATGTACTGAAGGTGTTTTTGGGTTTGGGGAAAAGGAACATTTTCTTCTTTGCAGCCACTTGTTCTGTGATTTTCACATTTACTTTGTGACTTTTTAGTTCTTGTTAATTTTTATTTTTTTCTATTTCTCTCTCTAGTAGCTAAAAGTAGCTGCTAAGGTACAAAGGATTTTTTTTTCAGAGATACACAAGTAACGTGCTTCCTTGCAATAGATCCAGAAAGGACAAGATAACTTAAAAAGCAAGCAAAACAAACAAACCAAAAAAGTTTCCTTGTTGAAATCATAAACTATCAAACACAATTTTCCAACTCATTAAACCCATGGTTTCTTCTACTGCAGCCTTCATTTGATACAGACACTTTTGCTTATGGTGACTGCCAGCCAGCGCCTGCTAGCTTGCTACAGTTGGCTGCAACTGACAATGCAGTCTGTGAGACGACTGCATGGCTCTTCTTTACTTGCTGCCGCTGTTTCACTGCAGTTTCGAAAGTCAGCGACATGCATGGTGGTGTCCTTAAGGCAACTGACTCCAGAGAATGAAGACAAATTCGATGAGCCATTATCCAGTAATTACAGCAAGAGTGACTCCTGCTCAGCCAAACGTTGCGTAGCTTTGCTGTAAAGTTTCACGGAAGGTGAACCAATGCTTCCCTATTATTCATTTTAAACGGTAAATTAACTGCATTCATATGGCACATCCTCAAAGTTTACTCACTCACACACACATTAATTCTCTATCTTATTCAAACAAATCAGGCAGCATTTTAGACCACAGGCACTAAAAGAAGTCTTTGTTTTTCACATATAAAACAATGTTAGCGCTCATCCGTGTGGGATCCTGCCTTTATACACAGACTAATCCCAGCTGTTCTAACATGTAAGCTTGCTTGGTAAGCAGAGGTTTGTGAAGCTTTAGATTCCAGGTTGTAATCCTAACTGAGTCAATTTAGCATACATCTTATTATAAATTACAGGCTGTTTCTTGCAGAAAGCTGACATTCAGTGATATATTTCTCGCTGTTCTGTTTTGCATTTACAGTGCTTCCCAAAATGAATGCCGCTAAGCTCCACAGGCCACATTTTGCATAAGTTGTTTTGTGGCAGACTTTGGGCATAAGCTGAAAAGCATATTTTCTGTTCTTCTTGACTGGGACAGCATTTGTATTATAGACAGCATTTGGTTTGCATAAGTGTGTTTACTGCTGTTCGAAGGATTTTAATAAATATTGCAAACTGATTAAAGTGTGCTTTGTTGGTGTCACAATTAGCCTCAAGAGAGCCACTTATAAAAATTCAAAATTCAAATCAAAATCTGAAGTGTTAACACATCTACTTGCATAACATTATTAATATCCGGGCTTTGCAATATCAGCTGCTTAGGCTTTAATGATGACTGATATTGTTTTAAACATTTGCTCATGTGTAGGCAGGTGATGCAAATCTGATTGCTCTGAGTGAATGTGTGGGGGGTTTCATTAATGACTATGATCAAGTAGTTCCCAAGCGGGCAACTATTGCAGTTGTGCACACACCCACTCTTGTCCACACATAATTTGTGTCTCATCAGTTAATGTAGTTGAGGGGCACAAGCAGTTATCCTGCAATAGCGAGCATCTCCTCGGCTCATAGAGAATGTGAAGAGCCTCACCTCTTATGGATGCAGGCAATTTAATGATGACTGCAAAGGACATCAAAAGAAGATTTATCATATTTTATTGGCTCTGCCATTGTGAGAGATGAGTTCCTGACAAGGCTAAAATTATTATTATTATATAAGCTTCTGCTAAGATTAATCACGTCTGCAGCATCTGGAAAAAGTTATGAGAGAGCAAAACACATTGTAATGCTAAAATTATTTCTTTTTTGTTGATTTTATCTATCGTTCTAATAGTTATGTAATAGTTTGGAAATCTAGTTTTTTGGCAGTTATGTTTATGTGGTTGTGACGTATTTTGTTTGCAGTTAGAGCAATTGCTTGAAATTCTTTGAACAAACCAGATTTGGTTAAATACACCCTCTGTACTGAAACGTTTCTCTGTCACTGGCTTTTATTTGAAAATGAAATTAGAACATTTTAATATGCTTGGATAAGACTTTAATAGTTGAATGAAATATTTGAACAAACATTTGTGGAAATGCTCATTTAGGTTCCGGGGGTGTGTCTACATGTATTCTTATGACGTTTGAAAGCGGATGAATCCCTGAAATGCCTCCTACACTTTTGACAGATGTATGGTTTCTCTAAAGCGTGGATTCGCTGATGTGTCTTCAGTTGGGATGACTGACTGAATCCCTTGTCACACTCATCACAATAGTATGGCTTCTCTCCTGTGTGGATCCGCTTCAGATGTGATGACATACTGAAACCCTTTCCACACTGATCCCAGGAGTAGGGCTTTTCTTCAGTGTGAGTATGCTCATGTACGTTCAAACTATATGAGTGAAGCTCTTGTTACACTCATAACAGAAGTAGGTTTTCTCTCCTCTGTGAATACGCTGATGACGCTTCAGATTTGATGACTGACTAAAGCACTTGTCACACTCATTGCAGGAGTTGAAATAAACTAACAAAAGCCTAAACTGGGGAAAGCTAAACATAGGAACACAAGATACTTAGAAAAAGCAAAATAGAAACCTGAAGGAACCTGGGACTTGGAAACCACGAGGAGAGAAGCAGATGACGCAACAAGGAACAAAGGAAAACACACACAATATACACAACAGGAGGGACACACAGCTGAACCTAATCTGACATGATGAGACAAAGGGGAAGCAGTTGCTGTCAAAAAGCTACAAAAGGCAGATTGCAATGGAAACACCGTCTCCAGGTGGAAGTGATACGCCTCCTGCTGTCAGACCTGCAGGTATCAGGCTTGTGATGTTCTCCTTTATCTTATAGTGGACAGAAATTATTTTTTGGAGTGGCACAAATAATTTGTGTGACTAAGTATTTGATGCAGATTGTTCTGTAAATAGTTTGAAATGTTTATACAAAGCTGTACATCTTCAGTGCTGGCATTATGTACACACCTATACTCTCAGCTGCAGTCTTAAGATCTAAAATCAGGTACTTACTTATCAGGACACCCCACTGTGGTTTAGCACTAATGGCTGAATAAACAATTTAGCACTGATTGTTCCCTCAGCAGCATCTCATACAGAGGTGTCGAATTACCTCAGTTCACCCTCCATCACCCCACTACACTCCCACATCATCTATATCTCCAAACTCCTCTCACTCATTAGCTTAAGCTCTCTAATCGTACTGATAAGGGTTAGCATCATGAAATTTAAATAAGTTAATTTGCTGCTCATAAAGACTCTCCCGGCATGCGTTGCCTCTGAGCAGACAGTGAAAGCTAAACTTGGCCTGCGAATTTCCCTGGCCTCCATTAGGGCCTGTTAATGTGCGGGCCATTCTGCAGTGTTTGGAGACAGAGGGACTTAAGGTTGTTTTTGTTTACATACAGTTGCTGGGAAGTACGGATTGTAATGGCTCTGGGTGTGGCAGCTGCTTTATAAATGGAAAAGGCTGGTGGGCTGTCTAGGCAGACAGTGGTTTGCTGGTGGAGCAGCTGTACTGTCTGTGATAGAGAAAACGTCAAGCTCAGCAGCCACCGAAGAGCTAACTAGCTGCCACGGGCTACTTCAAAAATGATATTCGAACATCCGATGGGGCCAGCGCTGGGCCTTCACAGGAAACCCTCAAGGGTGGAAACGGCCAAGAGATTCTGGAGGGTGAGTGATGAAAATGAGTGTTTGAGTATGGAAGTGAGTCTGTATGCCGTGTAAAAAGAATGCAGCTGGGTAGAGGATATAAAGAGCATCGCTGTTGAAGAGAATTTTGCAATCGATTGTAGAGTTCTGCAAGAAGCCTTTGTAACAGCTGGAGCAGCAGATCTGCATCCTACTAACTTAAACACTGAAACTATGCATGCTGCTGCTTCGAAGAGATTAAAAGAGATCTGTCTGCTCTTTGTGTACATCATCCGTTTTCTATGTTATCATTAGAGAGGGGAAGGACGGGTTGCTGGCGTTTCAAAGAATAATCACTGCTGTGCATGTTCCTTAAATATCTCTATGTCTCCTTAAAAAGCTTTATTGTTGTCTAGAGAGCCATCCCGTCTCCCTGATAAAGACTTGTCTTTATCGCTCCCAGCAAATCAGTCTAATGAGCCTGTAAAAGACCAACTTCTGGTCCCTTTGAAAAGTATCCCTCAGATCAAGCTCAGCCAGCCTCAAAGTTTGTCCATTTCTTTAAAGGTTATCCCAGGAGAGGTGGAAACCTAATGAAACTCAATCTCGTCTGGAGGTTGGATCAAAATGCTACATAGGGTGTTTGGAGCACCCGCTGGAGCCAGTCAATATTGCATTCCCTCAGGATGATGGCTTTAAAAGGGTAAAGAGAGACTCTTTCTGCTCAAAGTAGAGTGCTGAATACAGATTCATGTAGTTTAGGAAACTTAACTGGCTGCCTCGTTAGAATGGACTTAAATCAGGAGTGTGTCTTTATCCTCATGATCTCCCTTGCTTTGCTTTCTTTTCTCTCCAGCCCACATCAATCTTGCCTTCTTCCAATACCCAGAGGCTTTCCCTTCAATTTAATCTCTATCACTCATCGTGTGCGCAAGCTCAACTCTCTCCATCACACACTGCCGACCTTTACTCTCCACTATTTGATTTGCACTATGTCGTGCTCCACCCCACTTGACTCCACTCTGTTGAGTGTCAATCAAGACAGGTCTGCATGGACAACAGGCTGTGCACTCCAGCTCAGACCTCTTTAGTGCTTTTGTAATGCGCACAGTTAGCGTTCTTACCAATTCTTTTCTTTTTCAACAGAGTGCCTTTCATCCCGTGAAAGGGACAGGTACCCTGGCAACCTGCTTCACCTTTCTTTACAAAACCATACAATTTCCTGTTTTCCTTCCCAAAATTAAACTTTGCCAATGTCTATAGAACACAAAATGGGGTCTGAAACAAATCTTTTATCAACACGTGGTGAACTCTGTATTCAGAATCAGAATAAGTATCATGTACACCTACTGTGGTTGTGTTTTACTCACAATTTAAGATTACATACATGGCTTCCTGCATCAAACTCTAACAAAAGCCCATGAAGTTTCTTCTCTGTTTTTATTCACTAATGTCTTTATCATCTTTCCTTTCAAGTTTTTTTTATGATAAGCTATTACATTAAACATTTTCTTTACCTTTTCATGTATTGTCCATGTACTTTTTTGTTACACCTTCCTCATGTTTACAAGTAAAGTTCAGCATGACTCCTAAAAAGTCAGTTTTTTTTTAAAGCTGCCCTAATCAACATTTTTCTATTTATAATGGATTGAAGGTTTATCTGAAATCTGATGCTTGTTGCTTGTAGTGAGAAAAGCCACAGAGAATTATTGCCCTGCTCAGCACTTACCCTGAGCTGCAGAGTGCTTGTTCCTGTCTTTCAGCTCATTGTGTTAGTTTTCTGGTCAACACCTCTGCTGTTTGGCTTCATCCTCAGCAATACGATGTGTTTTGTCGCTGCCTGCCGTGTCTGGATAGCCGACCACTAGTTGATCATTTTGGTGCTGAGCTCTCAGATTATATTTGGTGGAGACCAACAAAACGCTGGTAAAGTCAGCCTGAAGTGTTCTGAGTTGCAAAAAATGTAGTGCCTTAACCCAAAAACATCAAAAAACAGTCAAACAAAGTCATCTTCTTCAAATCTGCCAACAACAAACATCATTATCTATTCCAGGCTGACCCAGTTTTGATGTGGAGGATTATCGTTGGTAATGAGAGATGGATAAGGCAATGACCCAGAGACGAAAACAAGTTCAAGTTGAAGACTGAAAACCAGAAAGCGGTGCATTATTTAAGGCGTATGTACGTTGCATGGCATTTCGTTTTACAACACAATGCACTGAAAATAGAGCTTTTTGCACAGTCAGTACAATTGTCTCTGGTCACCAGCCCCACACATTAGATTTACCACCTGCTGCCCTGCTTTGGTGAGATCCAGCACTTATCACAGATGCACAAGTAGAAATGAAGGAAGCAGCCAAATCACTGTGAGGTGATGATCTTAAAGTTCGAGATCAGACAAATTTCCACCATTTATCTATGATACATGAGTTGTATGTGTGGTCTGCCTTACAGAGATTTTTGTTTGTTTGTTTGACTACAAAAGCCAAAAATCCAATTTATGATTTTGTTTTTCCTTGAATGCGGTCGGTGCAGTGTTATTGATCATTCCACTTGGTTCAGGGTCTTAGCTCCTTAAATAGCCAGTTATTTAGTTGAAAGTCCATGTCAATAAAGATGAATAAAAGTCTTCAAGTTCCATTTGTAGTTCTAAATAGATTCCTGATAATTTGTGCAATACGGTGAAATGTTCGTCACACATTACAGCAAAGTGTGAAATGTGGTGAATCATGAGCCGGATGAGTTGAGTCTTTTCAGTCTATTCATCACAGCATACTTTTATTATCTTGAGACATTTCTCTTCTACTGGTATCTAGGTATCGTCATAGGCAAATTAATAATCAATGGTTATTACCACAGGGGGTTTTACAGTGGCCACCATATCCGAAGGCGTATGTTTGTTCATTTTTGACATGTCAGCATGAATTAAGACACATGAACTCTCATATATTGCTGTTCCAGCAAGCTTCTTTGTCCCTCTGGCAAAAAATAAGTCGGTGCATAGAATCCAAGTCATGTCAGGGTCAGTTGAGTAATCTGCACATACCAGCTTCACCCACTCCTTTCTACAGCACCAGCTAAAAACAGTTTAGTATCTAAAAGATAATTTTCCATTACCTTTGGTTATACTGAAAGTTTCTAAGGCAATCTGCAAGGCATTCCATGGTCATCCGAGTTCTCTTTTCCTTTTCTATTGAACTTAACGTTTGAAGAACTTTTGTTTATGTGTGCAGTTTGCAGACCTTCTCCTCAGACTTCCAGCAGAAAATATAAACAGAAGAGTTCATTCTGTACAATGCGTCTGATATCTCAGTCTTCTGTAGCCTTGAATGTGTCAACTAACAACTTAAAAAATAATGTTTTCTAGTATGTATAGAGGGCTGCAGGGTGGTTGTGTTTGTAGATGTACCATAACCAGGAGGTTACATGTTAAGTCCTCACTAGACGGTCTCTGTCAATTTTCTTTTTTTTCTTTTAAGATTAAAATGTAGATGCTGCCAATGTATCATTTCACATCATCTAGTCAGAAAGTTACAAAATCCACTGGGTTCCTGAGTAGCTCATGTATTGAACAGATTTGGTTTCATGTCATTAACACTGCAGTATTGTTGTGAACTCTGCTGCAGTGGATTTTGCATCTTAATTTGTCCTTGGTGTATTTCATCTTCTACACCTTTCAGTCAGCTCTTTTGTTGAAAAGTCAACATTTGTTTCCTTTTTGAACTTTTTCCCCACTTTATATATGATTTCTGATTATTGTATCTACCCCAAGAATTGTTACCTCAAAAGAGAAACAGTGTTCCTACCTGTCTGGATGTTGTGATTTTCTGCAAACTTGGCATTGTTCCTACCTACTCTGATGAACTGAACTACAGGAGTAAAAACACTGCAAAGTTTGAAAAGTCCAAACTTTCTAAATGATGTACAGTGTGTCTTAGTCCAGTGTAGAATGACAGTGTACTGTAAGCTGTGTTTGGGCAGGAGAAGCTGGTAGAGAAACCAGAGCGAGTGTGCTCAGTCAGCCTGTTCGGTAAGTCAATTAAATGTGGCATCAGATCTCTCACCCACTCTCGGCTTGTTACAGGAGACTGGTCAACTCTAAGTGATGTGTATGTCATAGCGTGGTGGATTGAAAATTGAAAATGGGAAAATTTGAAACTGTGGCCTGAACAAGATTCAGAATTTCCAGCTTTCTAAAAAAGCAAAGCAAGCACTGTTTTTATCACAGTCAACAGACTAATATTCTCTCAGATAGCATTCAGCAGATGATCTGAGACATACTGATTTGCAATTCCAACTTGTTTTTCACCATTTTTGTTCCCAGACGTATGCATTTTATGCCTGTCTGCTCCCTGTAATTTGACTGTGGCAGAGTCTGCCTTGTACCTTGTCTCGTGTTTTTTCATCAGCTCATAAAACAGGAACAATGCAGTTTTCCTCATTTATCAATGCCTCCACTCCCCCTTCCTTCTTTTTCCTGCTCTTTCTTCTCTTTCGTTGGAGTGTTTGAGCTGACAGGATGGTATTGTGTGTCTGATTGTGGGAAATCTGTGGCAAACGTAATTTTATTATGTCACTGGTTTCCTCCTGTTCCTATGCAGAAGAAAAAAAAACCTCATGGTGGTTAAATGGAAGCATGTACATCACTTGTACCTTTATAAAAATAACTTGAAATGAATATACTCCTGCAACAATTAGTCAATTAATTAAACATTCAAACAGCAGAAAATTAGCAGCTTTTTAATTGGGAGATTGATTAGTCATTTAATGAGGCACTTGAGAGATTCTGCACATAATAAGCATAATTTGCAGATCATGGAGTGTACTTTTGTATCTTTTCATTAGAGCTTAATTCTCACAAAAAAATAGAGTATCTCGCGTTGATTTATTTGTAGTCATTCTTTGTTAAAAATACTGCAAGCAAGGTTTTAAGATGGATGGATTCAGTTAGTGAGTAATTAAATCTGATAGGCAGTTTAATACAAAATACTGTCAAGCAAGATGATTTTTCCTGTGCTGCCATGGAGACAGTAAGTACAAGGTCGAGCCTGCACACATCCTTTTTCCCTTTTCATCCCCGTGATGCCCTCATGTATGCAGATGTCAAATAAGTTCCAACTGCCGTACTTCAGCATCTAGCTAGCTTTACAGCACAACAAATATTAGCAAAAACAAAAACACTGTTTCGGTCCAGTTTGGCACACGATGCGTCTGCTAGCTAAATGTACAGTTGTTCTATTTACAGGTGACATTTGATAAACCAAATATTTTAGCTTCTTTTTCTTCTTTTCATTAATGTTCATGCGTTTATCGTGTTCTACTGAGGTTATCTGGTTATTTCATACAGAGAAATCACAACAATGGTAATTCAGTGTTATTCAGCAGCTAGGTTAGTAAATCCAGTCTTAACTGAGTGATTTTCAGTACTGTGGTAGAGTTTGCAGTAATGAACTATGCTTCACTGATGCAAACTTTGGCGCCCATGATCACTGCTAGGTTAGGTCCAGGGTTGCAGAATAGACATTTTATATATGAAAGCACTGGAATAATTCTTTAATTATAATGAAGAAAAGGTGGTATTTGTATATCTTCCAGGGGGAAAAGCTTTTAAGGTGTTACTGGTGGACAAAGATGAGAAACTTTAAGTTTATTTATGCGGTTTTGTCCTGTTAACCACTGAAATGAAAGATAATTTTGATGATGCTTAAAACTAATGCCCCAAATAAGTGCCCAGGTGCAAATGACAGCTAAGTGACAGAACTTGCTGTTAGATTATGTACAAGTTATTAGTTTAAAATTAAACTCAGCGAACCACAGCCTGTCCACAAAGAAAAGATTAATTTTGGAGTAATTTTTTTGACTGTAAAATGTAGGTGCAAGATTATTTACATATAAATTATTTATAGAACTATACATTGGGCCACCATTAAGGCTACACAAGCAATTCAGGGGTAAACAACCACATCGCAAACCCATGTACATAATTGCAAGCATAATTGTGTAGTGTGCTCGCACTACACAGAAATGTAAACAAGTGCAAGCAGTACCTGTCTTAAATAGCACAGTATGCAAAGCGAGAGAGACATTTTCTCAAGGTGCACAGCTGCATTAATGAACTAAGAACACAGACACACACAGAGAGACACACACACACATACTGAGAAAGTGTGTGCAGACTATTCTCAACACATTTGGAATTTTCCAGAGATAATATTTTAACATTAGAACTGCCAATGGGGTCATATTGACCCCTTTGGATTTTACAAATACTGAAACGCCGATAAATTAAAACCCCATCATCTCAAATTTCATGACTTTCCTAAAGTTGGATCATTGGTCACATGGTCATTTTAAGTGAGTGGGGGATGAAGAGAAAAAAAGAGACCATGTCATTACAACCATTTTGAAAAATTAATTTAAAATAACCACTGTCCCATGTTGCCTAGCAACACATATTATTTACACACATTTGACATGAAGGCTGGTATAACTTGTGCCAAAGCCAGCTACTGTAGATGTGATCGATATATAAATATATACGGGACTTGAGCTTGATAAAAGATGAATAATTACTGCAGGCTTGTACAGTCTTCCTCCCACTCACATCAGCTCTACTGTTAACCCTAACTACATAAGCTCAAAGAGGCATGGGGGTGCCAGTCTTCTCCAAAATCACGTCAGTTTCCATCATCTGGGGTCTACCAGACCTTACCCTGTGGAGCTATTGTAGCTTCCTCACAGCTAAAACATTCATCATGTATTAGCTGTAAGGGTTGCAGGATGGTGTTGTCCTTTTTCCCCCATTTGAGCCACAGGCCCATAATTCAGCTGATATCAGTCTGAGAATTAATGTGTACATGTAATTTATGACCCACTTAGACAGAGTTGGTGCTTTATAGCTTCATGCAGTATTTATGCACATTGTATATTCAACCTCACTCTCAGCATATGGTCAGATAAGGAACTCGTCCTTATACCCAGTCTTTGACTATTGATGGAGATACAAGGAGATGCCAGACCTTGTAAAACATTTGGCTGCTCTGTAGAATTTTCTTTTTCTGAGCAAAGTACATGTCTTGAATCAAACTCTGCTCAGGTATTACTTGTACATCTGATTTTACTCTTTTTTTTGCCATGAATTTAAGGGTGGAACACAGAGAAGACAAGCAAAGACCAGGATATTTATCAATTTAGGAATACTTGTTCTTCCCAGCACCCCAACACAAATCATGTCATGCTCATCTCATTCAAATTACTTCAACTTTATTGCTTTTTTATAATTAAATAAGGTGTCAAAATTGCTGCTCCCTTAAAAAAAAGGGGGGGAGGGGGTGCCCTTGCATGTACTTCATGCATGGGGCACATTTTTTTTGCCACCAGAAACTTTCTGGTTTTAGTCAAATTTGAGCTTGGTGTGGCTGCGTCCAGGTAAATGGCCCATATGGAGGCACGATCTGATATCGTCGTGTTGGTGTTGTTCCCACATCATCATGAAAATGTTGTTCCAGGTTCAACATTGCAAGTGACCAATCAGAATGTTGTGACGTCATACTTTTGCGACTTCGGGAAAAACCGCCGTAAAACAAAAAACTGTACTTAAGCTGCGAGAAACCGCCTCTGTCCGCCGATCAACGGACCCTGACCCTAACCCTGACCCTAACCCTTTAATAAACGGTAATCAGAATTGATATTGTCCTTGCAACATTGGAATTTCATAAATGCATGAATGGCTTGGCGTGCAAAAGAATAACGTCACAAGAATGTGATTGGTCACTTGCAATGTTGAACCTGGAACAACATTTTCATGATGATGAGGGAACAACACCAACACGACGATATCAGATCATCCCATATGGAGAGTGAAAGAGGAAAGCATCAGGTGAAATGCTGTCTAAAAATCTTCAGCTGAATCATCAGATAACACTGTAGCCAATTCTTTACCAGACTAAGTGGGGAACAGTTAATTGTGACTTTTAAGTGAACCAAATGATTTCTAATATGCACAGTGTGGTCAGTTCCACTGAAATTAATCTTGAAGCACATCAACTGTTGCGTTCTAGGACAAACCCTGTTCCTGTTACAAGTGCCAGTCATGGCTTACAAAAAGCTAAATCACAGTCAAACAACAGCCGATGATTTCTATATTGCATCTGACCAAATCTTTTCCTTATGCACTTAAGGGACTCTTTATTTGCATGCAACCAAAGCCTGCTCAAACACTGTTCTTTAGAACTCTGTAAACATTAATATAACCCTGTGTGTGTGTGCAGGACAAGTAAAGCCTCCAACAGTATTGAATCGTTTAGCTGACTTGCTTTATGCCTCTATCACCGTGCTTTCTCTTCCTGCATCTATGACTTTATAAACTCACCAGACAAGAAGACTCGGTCCTTTAAAGTAAATGAATTTGCAGTCACTTAGCCTTGCGAGTGACACCTTAATGAAAACTAATTTAGATGTAACTCTAATGTGCAGCGTGCAGGTCTGAGACACAGCTTCTGCTGGTGTGCTCTTTTGAGAGTGATATTGCAGTGTCAAATGGTAGATGAGGTGGATGTCTGAGTGAAAAATAGGATCAGTGCATCCCCTTTATTATTCATGAGCAGGAGACTTTGGCCACTGCAGAGAAATTTATTAGAGGGCAACTCTTTCAACCTTTAAGCAGAGCACCACAGTCATTCAGGCTGTGAATCGTGCCTGGATTTCTTTCAGCAAAAATGAAAGTCTGGCTTTGTTTTTTGTTTTTTAAACTACAGATAGTAAGGGCAGTTCTTCCCAACTAATATTAGCATTTGATCATAACTTATATTTCTCTGATTATGAACTTTAAAAGGTTTGGGTAAATCAAAAGAGCCTTCTGTTTTTCACTGTCTAGGACAGAAACAGGAAAATCTCACAACAGGAGACATAAAGGGGGATATAAAGCATAAGTGAACAATGTCCATCAAAAATTGTAAAGTCTTGAATCTGTCCATTGTTTTTCCCCCACCTTATCCAGTTGCTGTCATGAGGCAAGAGGGGTACATCCTGGACAGTTTGCCAGTCTGTTCCTGGAATTATACACAGAGCCAGACTAGCATTTAGGGTCATTACACCTGAAACCAATTTAACCCAACATTCACATATTTTGTCTCTGATATAAAGGTGCAAATTCTGATTTTTTTAAATTTTATTTTAGTTCATGTACTAACAAAGTGGCTGGTCAGAAATGTGCTGTTGTTATATTAATCAGTGGACTGGCTATATCCAATTGATTTGAAATTCACACAATTTAAAGAAAACCATAGTTTAACATGATCTAAACCACACATTTTTTTACTTTATTTGAACCGCTTCTAGCTTCTCTTGGCTTGATCTGGTTTAACTAACACTAATATGTAATTAAAGTGTAACTAATATGCAATGAGCAAATAGGTGTAATTAAGGGTGAATGGGGTGCAATTAAGGTGTAATAAAATTTTACTAGGACATGATTGAGGGATAAGTCAGAGTTCTGGGTTGCACATAGCTGTGCAGTGATGTGGGTAGGCTTTAAGTGACCACAACCAAAAAGATACAAGTTGTTTGAAAGATTAAATTATCCTTGAAGTTTGCAATACCTGTATGGATTATTTTCCTTTCAAAAGGCTAACAAGATTTTTTTTCATGAGCATCCTCCGTTAATGATTTCCATTCTTCTTCTGGCTGCTTTGATCATTTTCAAAAATCTAATTTGCTCGAGCAAGAGCACTTCTGAGATCATGATGTTCTCATCAGTGTGTACTGCATTTCTTTGTGAATATGTAACACACAGTCTCAGCAAGATCTGTGCAAAATGTGGATATCAGAAATTGATGAATCCCCAATTTTGCTGTTAGGCCCTCATTAGGCACTGTGCAGGAGCACAGATTTCAAGGATCTATACCACAGTAATCAGTGCAGATTAGAAGGTTTAGCAAAAGCATTGTTAATATTTAATGAAGACCAAAGAACATATTGGTTTTATGCTGATCTAAAATGATTTGAGCCACTGTGGTGCATAGCCACACTAAGACTTAAAGACCTCTTTGTATGCACGGTCAGGAAAACTTACAAAGGAGACCTTTTATGTTGTAATCAAATATTTATATTATAATGGTCTGGATGACAAGGCCTCTTTCTTTCTCCAATGTTAATGGCATATTTGTCTGTTCCCCAACTTCTGTTATATGAAAATAAGACAAGCTGTAGAAAGTTGCAAAGCATATCGTGGGCAATGGCATGACACTTCCAAATATCTAGTTTACAATAGCAGCATGGCTCTTTGATGGGAACAATTTTATGAAAGGAGTTTTAGGAGAGTGGTGAGAAACAGCACTTTGTGTCGTGATCGCTTTTAAACCTCAGAGCATTTGATGTAGTCTGTTCTATTTTTATAATAATACACTGCAGGCTCCTTGTGTCCACATCACGGCTCTGTCATTTAATGTCAGCGTCAGCTGGGCAGTAGGAATAAATCGAAGCTCTGGAGAAGTTTGATTTGTAATATGAGCTCACTCTGAGGGATGTGGGGGGGAAATGTGTGTGCAAATGTTTTGACTGGATTAAAGAAATATTTCACTAAAAATAACTTCTCAGTCATAACTAGGAGGGCCTTTTTTATTTTCATTTTGCTTTTCCCTTATAAAATACAAATATCTGCATTTTTGAGACCGCAGGACGATTAAGATTATTGTGACCATTTGAGAATGAACTTGCAATTTCATTGTCTTTCAGATAGTTGCTTCGAAGTTGGGGACCAGGTCACTCAAAGTGACTTGGTTGTGAGAGATGGCAATAAAAGGTCGATAGGGTTGATTCAGTCTGCTATCATTTTGTGATTAGATGGAGTCAAGTTGACAATTTAACTCCAAAATGACACAAGTGCTAGCCACTTTGTTTTTATATAGGAAGTGAATCAGTTATAATCTCTTTGTGATCAAAAGTGCGTGCCCAGCGGTTGAGGGTGTTGCAGGCTCAACCTCTTGGTTGCTGCAGCTCTCTTGGAATCTCTAAATGCGAAAAAAAATTCAGTCCAGTCTCTGGGTAACCACTGATTGTTGCTCTAGTGTGACTGAGTGATTATACAGGCTGAACTGAAAGAACTGAAAGTCATTAATGTCAAAAACCAATTGGTAAGAGCTGAAGCATCCTAGATGTGATGTCAGGAGTGTGCTTCTGTTTTAAATTTGTTCATTTTTAACATGACTTTTTCCCAAATTATTTTATGGTAAAAATAAATAAATAAATGGTATCACACTTTGCCTCTCCTTATAATTTGTTGAAATTAAAATCTAATAAATAGTCATTTAATTGCAACAAAATGTTAAAGTTCAAAATTTGAAAAAGAAAAAAACCCCTCATATAGCATAATACAATGGAAATATTTTCGTTTTCTTTCTTATTATATAGACCTTTGTTTAATAGCACCTCTACCCTAAGAACTGTGCACATGAACAGTCAGTTATCATGACAGTAAATCCACTAACACATTTGACTCCATTCAACTTTGATCCTTTAGCACAGCTGCAGTCTAAAAATTGAGGGTATAATATGTATGACTGGCTCAAAGCCTCCCAACAACGCCATTATGCACTCCTTCTTTGGCACCAGTGGCCACTAATTATTGCTGCAGCGCTGCAGCTTTGCATCCATTTGATGGAAAGGGGAGAGAGCAAGTGGGTGGTGGACTTCCTGTCTCTGTGGTGTAACTGAATCAACCTGCAAACTCTGGCTGATCATTTCCTCTCAAACCTATACTTGCCTTTAGTTACAGAAGGCTTTTTCCCCCCTTTATAAGCTCTAGATTACAGCTCCATGATGGCGTTTCCACAGTTACATAAATTATAAATTGTTGTTGTCAATCAAGAAGTGTCAAGTGTTTACAGTTAGGCTTGGGGACAGTGGCATCCTATTGTGTTAGAACATGCATTTTCTTTTTTTTTCTAATGTGATAAACAGCATGCTGCTTCAGGCACATTTGCTGTTAATATTTACATTTTCATTTCACTGAATTTTACAGGAAGCAGGAGTTATTTGGGCAAACCAACACGCCATCACCACATCTGCTAATCAGTCCCTGCAGCCTGTAACAGTTTTGCTTTTTCTGCTACTTTGTCATCTCTCCCAAAGTAAAATTCAAGCTGAAGTGTGACTGGTTTTACATACTGGAGGGATACATTGTGAATCACAGATAAACACTGGTTAGAGCAGTACTAGGAAGGAAACATATCTGCAGTACTGGAAATGCCCCACATGTGCACAAGGAGAAGGGGTTAAAGGACAAATTTACAATGGGTATTTAGATTCTTTTTTTAACTAATGCTAAAACTGTTCTAACTCTACTTATATATTTGATATTTTGCTCATTGTTTGAATTGATTAGAGAAGGCAATAATAAGCACAGCAGCATCAAATCTATATCCTCCAAACAATAAATAGAACACAAAGGACAGCCTCATCCATTTTCCATCTCCTCTCTTGCAATTGTTGTATATTAGTAATGAAAAGCATTTACCTTATCTGAAAGCCTAGCTATTCTCCCCAGATGCTAGCATCTTCACTCCCAACAGCTTGTATTTCTGCTCAGCAGGAACCAGCAAAGTCTCACAGGTCCTCATTGACACTTTGATCAGCCTAGCATGTGTTTGTTTTGATTTTCTTGTGATTTGACAGTCTGGGTGCACCGTCCCCCCCGTGGAAGCTCAGCATGCTTACTGACACGCAAGAAGCATTGGCATTTACAAAGTGTCCATCTTATCAGACTGAAGTTGTCGTTTTACTTCCAAATACTAGATTTATGACCAACATTACAAGTATTATTTGGGGTGGGTTTGTGTTTGTTTGTTTTTTTTAACCTCCTCAAAGCTCAAACCGACCAAACTGTGATTTGACCCATGATGTGTTTTTCTGTCAACAGCCCAGGCACACACAGCAGGAAGTGTTAGCAAAAAGTGCTGGAAACTAATTGCTTGTTTTGTGGTGCTAATTGAACCAAAGGCAGAATATCAACTTTTCTGTTTGTCTTTACATTAAAAAGAAATATCTTCACTCGTCTCTGTTCCACTGAGGAAACACTCCAAAACTGTTATATCTGAAACATGGACGTGAATGGTGAGTAAGGATGTTTGTTTTCATACTGTATGTTTTCTGTCCCACTAGTGTCAGCTTTTATAGCCACAAGCATACCATAAGTACGTATCTACAAAAATACTGGTCTTCCTGCTTCAGCTTAAACCCTTAATTTCTTTAAACTACAAACTTTTGTGGCAACAGTCTAATGAAGACCTACTGTTGTCAGTGTGAATGTGCCCTTGGAATAACTTCCAATTCTGGGCCAGGCCTTGTTGTCAGACATAACCAATGTGTTTGCACCCATGCTCAAAGTCTTGTAAAAAACCTTCTCTGTAGAGTGCAGGCTGTTCTCGCAGAGTATTGATGGCAATAGCTTTTAGCAAAACGACCACATGAGTCCAATTGCGGTGTCCATATCCTTTCAACACCTGTTGTATTTTTCTCCTTAGGGTTGATTGTAGTACTTTGTCTTCTTAAATGCTTGACTCATAAATTTACAGTGGCCCAGAAGGACTGAAAAGTCTTCTATAGTTTGGATTGAGGAGAAGTTTGTAAAACAAAAGCATTGCTTCATCTGTATCAATTGTATTTTTATGGGCCTTATGTGGGACCATAAACTGCCTTTGTCCTAATTGAAAAGTCTGTCCGTGAACTCAAATCATGTTCTGTTACTTTAGAAACTCTGATAACGGTGTATTTCACGGAGCTTTCACTATTTTTTTCCTGTCTTGTTAAATGCTTTTCATTCTTTCCTCTGCCTCCTGATGTTAGACTTTGCTTTCCTGTCCTTAGCAGACCTGTCCTGTGCTCCGCGGAGCTCTGCCTGCCGGGCCTGATATTTGTCGCAGAATGCATTTGCTCACGTATCCATTTCAAGTAAATTAGTGAGGCAGGTCTGGCCCTGGATGATCGGAAATCCTTCAGCAGCTCATGTCCCTTGCTGAGGAACAGTGGAAGGTCAAGTCATCCACCCCAGGCAATCGAGCAGCTGCCCTGTTGCTTGATAGTGGAACTACTTCTAGAGAGAAAGATAGAAAGAGCCGGCTCCAGGCAGTCAGAGATCCACTCTCTTTTGCCTTGCACCTCCCCTGTGATCTCTCTTGCAAACAAAGCAGGTCATTATTTTCAGCTTTACTGGGCAATGATTCAGCAATTAACCATTACAGCAAACATAATTTCACACGATTTTTCTCCAGCAGTCTGTAGAGCCTAGCTAAATGTATGGTAATAAATAACTCCTGCACAAAAGCTTGAAATCAAAAGAAGACTTTTAGTTTCACATTAACATGTTACGTTGGCTTGACCCAAAGGCCATTTATTGCTGTCTAAGAGTGATAACGCACAGTAGAAAATACTGACATAAAAAATGTATAAGCATTAAATTAAAGATGTGGGATGAAAAGCTTGGCTGAAGTTGCAGCCAATGGGATTGGTGCTTCTTTTTTTTCCCCCTTTTTGCCTCTCATTTGTTTCTCAATGGCCTTAACATTCTTTGAAATGGATGCTTTACTAACACATTTCATGTAGACATGTGGTGTTTTACTTTCTGGCCTAAATCTTTAAAAGACTGCGGTTACGGCTGATTGTTCTCTCTTGCTTTCTAGCAGTGTTTTACATTTGTATTCCCCAAACTATATAAACTTGAGAAAATAAAGTTACATTAGACTAAATATATTCAAGCATTGTTAAAGAAACCAATTTGAGACAATCTGAGATTTGTAAAATCCTGCATTGTTCTACTAGAAGCAGGGATGGGATGATGGGTAGGGTTGCCACGATTAGTCGACTAGTCACGATTACGTCGACTACCAAAATTGGCGATGACTAATTTAATAGTTGACGCGTCGTTTGAAGCTTTGTAAGATCCTGAAAGACGCAGGAATAAGCAGTAGGAGTGTAATAATAGACTGAAACAGAAGATGGCAGCAGTGCATGTACAAGGATGCCAGCTGCCGTGAAACCCCAAAGAAGAAGAAGCTGTCTTCTTCTTCTTCTTCTTCTTCTTTGGGGTACACAGCGGTATCCTAGCTGTGTACTTCAGGGGCCGCATCCTTCGGAGGCTGCATTTGTAAGCCGATTACGTTACAGCGACGTACATTATTTTCAGGCGAGAATGTTGCTGTGTACACTTCAAATATCTGCTCGGTTTATCAAGACATCACATATTTGCATAAGTGCTCCGACTTTTTCGGAGACATCTGTTACCCACCAGCTCGATAGCTGACCGGGGTTCAAGGCTCACTAGAGCTGGCGATAACACGGAAATCCCCGGCACATCGTTTTCAGATCCCCGCGGTCTTTTGCTGCTCATCTTAAACATGATATATAAGTCACTTAGATAACTTACAAATGTTATTGTTTGTCTTTTTTCAGTGTTTTATTTGTTCCTGAGTAAATCAGATTAAAGTTATAGTTTTCACACAGCTGAATAAACGTCAAACAGAAAACTGATTAAACAGAAGTGTGAGATGGCAGAGTATTTACTCCAGTGTCCTGTTATATTTTAGATAGCAAGGAGCAGATGGCTGAGTTTATTAAACTCAACCGAGACAATCTGGTTAATAAACTATCATCTTGTCTTCATTTTTAGTTAGCACATACCTTAAACACTTCAAGTTGTAAGCTAATGATAGTTATATAAGAGCAGATGCATGCTGGTGCAATAAGCTGTGTTTTACGTCCAATGCTCGATTAGTCAACTAATCACAAAAATAATCGGTGACTAGTCGACTATCAAAATAATCATTTGTGGCAGCCCTAATGACGGGTAGACTGTGATCAAAGCGGGATGAACAATGAACGGCATTTAAATGATGGTTATCTGCTACCACAGAGTCCGAAGAGTGCTAAGGAAATATCCCCCACACAGTTTTACCACCAGAACCATCACCCTGAACCTTTGATACAAGGCTGGTCACTATCAGGTATTTACATCAAATTCAGATCATACTGTTCAAACGTGACAGCAAAAATCAACTCATCCAACCAGCCAACATTTTCTGATCTTCTGCAGCCCAATTTTGATGAACCTCTGTCAAATGTAGAGTGGTACCTGGTGTGGTCTTCTGCTGTTGTAGCCCATCTGCCTCAAGGTTTGATATGTTGTGCACTCAGAAATGCTCTTCTGCTTATCTTGGTTGTAATGAGTGGTTATTTGAAATACTGTTTTCATGAACTAGTCTGGCCATTCTTCCCTCACCTCTAGCATTAACTCACTGGATGTTTTCTGTTTTTTTGACAACTGTCTGTAAATCCTAGAGATGGTTGTGCATGAAAATCCCAGTAGACCAGTTTCTGACATACACAGACCAGCCCATCTGGCAAACCATGCCACATTCGAAGTCTTTTTTTTACTGTACATAGATATAGTTAGTAATAGTACCTTTTTATCTCTTAATTTTAGCCAAATTTAGTGAATTATTATTTATTTGTAATTTCTAGTCTTATATCTCTTGGAGATATATATTTTTTTATATTCTTATAAATGCACCATGGGTGGCTTGGGGTGAAACGGCATTTCGGTATGCTGTATCCTGTGTATTTTGTTGTACTGACAATAAAGACCTTGAATCTTGTATCTTAAAGCCACTTTAATGACCTTTCATCTCCATTCTGATGTTTGGTTCAAACTTGAGCAGCTCAGCCTAATCATGTACATGCCTCAAAGCATTGAGTTGCTGCATTATTGTGCAGTTGTACAACTGAACCTTACAAAGTGGCCATCAGAATGATAGGGCTCCCTCAGCTAGCTAGCTAAATAGAAAACTAAACTGTTAATTGGGCAAAAAAAGAGTGTATAGCCAGCTAAATGCATAAATTATCGTCTAGCTGGATTTTCGGGGTTATTTTCTTTTCACTTTGTCTTCCCTTCCTGTTACATTACCAAATGTGCAAGAAAAATTGTAAGTTGTTGTAAAGTTAGAAAAAGACAAAAAACCAAGAAGAAACATTTCAGAGGTCTTAAATGAATGCCACTTTTATGTAAATGTAAACTGGTCTATCTCTCTATATTTTTTCTTTTTTTTTTTTTCTTTTTTCAATTTCATAACCCTGACATTAGTTCCCATTAATTCTGTGTGCAGTCTGTATGCATTGGTCTTCACCGGTATTCTGTTCAGAGTCGACAACTACAGCACACAGTACTCTATTGGAAAAAGTCATTTTGAATATGCCTGCACGTACAAACTCTGTACTTTATAATCAACTCTATTCAGGCAGAATCCTTGTTATTAAAATCCCGTCATTACTGATATGCAGGGGGTTTTGACATTGAATCAGAAAAGCTTGATAAAAAGGGTGATTTTGATAACGAATCTCCGCCGTCGAGGTTATTTGGTTTGTCTTTGTCGGAACCCGCCCTCCTTACCCAGTTGCTTATCTTCTGTCTTAGGAGACGAGAAGTTTTAATGAGTTATTTTATTGCCTGCTTCGAGGAAGTATCCCCCTGCTAGCAATCTCACCTTTAATATTGCAAATCATCCTCAGCTCACCCTCACACAAAAGAATACTCTGTGGGTATAAGCAGCTTATCGGGACTACCTTTACCTCTATAATTACCTCTTAAATCAGCTTGTGATCTAGGCTGATCTGTCCCATCTTCAAAACTTCAGGCGAAATGGCTGACTTTTAAATTGAATGGTATAGATCTGTTTTGACTCTTGCTTCTGGGACGCAGACAGAAATGTGTTTGCTCACTTTACTTTTTCCATTCTCTTATGTTTTCATTTTTTTCATTTTTTTTTTCTTTTTTGAGGCTGGTTGTTGTTGCTGCTCGGAGGGATTTGTCAAGTAGAGTATGATTGTCAACACCTATAAAAGAAGATCCAGTTCCTCCCTGGGCATCAGCTGGCCCACCTCCGGGTCTTAAACTTTCATTGTTGTTCACTTTTGATTTGTCTCTTTACAGCACTGGCACACACTATACAAATGTCAAACACCTCTTCAGTGTGTGGCATATGTTCATAAACTCTCTGTATTTAAATTTCCCCTGGGCACAAGTGCGCTACCTGTCAAAAAAAACTTTTTTAGCATAACCATCTATTCTTCTCCTGGCTGGGTAAGAGAGCACCCCACCAAGCTCCACTTCTATCTCAGTGCCACCATGCACCGCTGGTCCTATTAGAAACCCAAGGGCATGGCTAACAGAGCACAGAGGCACAGGCAGTGACAAATTCACAACAAAGCTTTTCTGTGAGGAATGAAACAAGCATGGAGGTTGAAGGAATGAGGGGCAAGTGAGGGAGAAAAAGAGAGAGACCTGGTGTGATGAAAGGACATGTGGCCCACTGTGACAAATGTTCTCCCAACTTGTGATTTATCATGGTCTAGAGACTAAGAGAGCAACGCAGGCAGCAGCTACAGCTCAACCACTGCAGTTACAAATAACTTCTCTGTATTATTTATTTATTTATTTTTTGCTTTTGCTTTTGCTTGCTCTTTTTTACTAATTTATTTATTTATCTGAGTATATAAAATGGTTTTATCATCACATTTTAACACGGGTCACTCTTTTTCTTAAAGCCTTGAGCTATTTTGTGGGAAACTTTATATTATCGTAATGCCCTGTGGGACAAAGGCATTGTTTACATTATTTTGGACTCACAGCTCTATTTCTCATTCAGGCAGAAACTGCTGAAGCGCACAGTTCGCTAGCTTATTGTTTATTGAATAAGCTTTAATAGAGCACACTGACATAGCACTTCAGAAGTTTGCATAGAATTAAGAGGCGGGCTGCGTATGCGTGTGTGAGAAAGGCTTTTTTTTTTTTTCAGAAAAATGTGCCACTTTGTCCAGTTTTTTGCAAGCCTTTATGGCTTTATGGCCCAAAACTGAAGCAGTTATGAGCATATTTGTGTTCCTTAAGAGAATGGTTAAACCAAAAAGGTGTTGCATTTCCTTTGATTGATACTGTTTTTCAGAGTAGATCTGTTGCTATTATTTAGAAAGGAAAAGAGTGGTAATTGAAAAATGTTAAGAGAAAAATCAATTTGGTATAACAGAAACATTATTTCTTTTGGGTTTTTTTTGGGTTTTTTACCTTTTTGTGATTTCTTGTTTGAGTCTGAATCCAAATATTGGAAACATTTACAGTAAATATCAGACCCTATTGAGCTTCAGTTTGGTTTGTGGTGTCACTGAGGGTGTATTTTTTTAAATAAAAGTCTCAGAAATATTATTTCATTTAGAGGAAAAGAAGATCCAGCTTTAATAGGAATGATGTTTTTTGTAGCACAAATGAATGAAAAGGCACTGTAATTATTATATGCTTACACATGAGTCAGAATGACTCGCTCTTTCAAGAGAATCATGTCCTTTTTTATGACTCTAGCTTTTGCTTTCTTCTTCGTGTTCAGTTAGTTTATCATGGAGAACAACATGTTCCATCTGAGGAAATTACAGGGTGTACTGAGGTCATTGCTGATTACTCCAATTTCTCTGCTACTCTCCACACACTTTGCACAAAAGCTAGTCCATCTAAAAACAATGTCAGTTTGATAGCAAAGCTGCATTTATTCTGTGAGTTATTGTACTGAAGAAAAAACAAAGATCCACTCATGTTTGACTTGAATATCTAATTTATGCTTGTTTGCATTCCACAAAATACAATCAAATATTTCTTCAGGATGACAACCACCCCATGCGTACTGCCAAGTTATAAGTCATTTAATCAGTCGGAGATTACATGGAGACATAAAAGATAATGAGACAGCCTAAATCCACAGAAGACCCCGAATGAGTTCTTCGTAACGCTTGGAACAGCGTTCCTGCCAATAATCTTGAAAACTGTACACAGTCATGAATTCTAATTAGTAATACTTAAATAAGACTTAAAAAAAAAAAAAGCGTGTGCAGAAAATAACTGAATTTTGTTCTAAAAAGTGCTCAAGGTAGTACACGATAGAGCCCAATGCATGTTGGATTTTTCAGTTTGATACTGATATTTAGTGAAATGAAATTCCAACATATGTCAACCGATACTTTTGTGTCTTTCAGATGCATGTATTATAAAATGATTTACCTAACGTGTTTATTGGAGTTATTTATCCACTCATTTATGATCTATCTATCTCTGCTTGTTGTTGCATTTTTGGACAAACTGCAACATTAACAATTACAATGTGGTTTAATGCGTTTGTGCTGTTTCATCTTTACTTTTAATTTTCATTCATTGGTCTTTATAAATCCTGATACCTGTACAGCAAATAGCTAATCAGTCAGGCTGTAGTAAGCTTACAATTAAGATAAGGTACTCCTATCCTGCTTCATACAACTAAATAACTTCAAGTGGCACATTTGTCTACTTTTATTATTTACTTTGTTCTCTGTGTTTTTATAAAAGCGTTGCCGATTAGAATGTTGCCTGTGTCGAGGGTAAGTGTAATAAGTTAAAGCTTGAAAGCTTTTCAGTCAATAATTTGTGTTTTTCCTGTTTAATTTAGTTCTTTGTTAATTTATTGTTTTCATGTGTATTTTTGGTTGTTTTTGCCAAAAAGAAAACAATTTAATAAGAAGAATAAAAAAAAACCTACATCTTCATTCATTTCTTTTTCTTTATTTCTTAAAACTGTGATTCACACCAACAATACTTTGCTCACAAGCACTGATGTCTGCACAAGCTGCCACTGGCACATTTAATAATTCTCAAAATTCAGTTCAATTTTATTCAATTTCAATTTTATTTATATAGCGCAAAATCCACAACAACTGGCTCAAGGCACTCAAGAAAACAGAGAAAACCCGAACAATCATATGATTCCCTTTGATCAAGCACTTTGGTGAAAATGGGAAGGAAGAACTCCCTTTTAACTGAAAGAAACCTCCAGCAGAACCAGGCTCAGGGAGGGGCGGCCGTATGCTGCGACCAGTTGGGGTGAGGGGCAAGTGTTATACTTTCACGCATGCTAAAACAAAAAGCAGAAATCAGATTGCGTTGCTTAAAACAATTTTTAAAGTGCATATGAAGAAAAGCTAATACACCCTTACAGGCACACAAAATATATCTTAGATTTCTATTTTAAGTTACTTGACAACTGATAAATAGGAGTGCAATTTCTTCCGAAAGTGTCCCCACTTTACTTCAAAAACTTTACACAATTTTAGTTTCTTTACTCCCTTCTTTGCTTTTGAAAACTGTCCGCCGGTAGTCCACGAAACAGTTCAGTGCTGCAATTGCAAATAATGAGTGGTAATTTTAAAGAAACTGCCATGCAAGAATGAATCCTTTCCAGTCAAATCAATTTATAATAATGATAGGACACTGATGACATTTGATGCTTGTTCGAGATCATTTCCTCAAAGGCTGGGACTGTAACTTCTCTGGTGAAACAAAAGCAGGAGAAAGTTATTGTGCTGGTATTTTTCTCTCCAGGTTCCCACTTCCTGGAGAAAGGAGTCCTGGATGTGGCTGTGAAATGCGCTGTCAGAGCTGTCCATTAAGTGGTGCTGAAATCTATTTCAGCACATAGAGGCTTTTGATGGCGTCTGGATCAGTGCTGGGAGCTGTCCTTTTGCCTGGTGCTGAAGTGTGTTATAGTGTGGTGGCTTTTTTTTAACAGACCTCTAAATGTGTTAGCACAGGTGCTGGTAGTGTGTTGTTACTCTGCGTGTAGCAGAAAGTGTTGGTTCTTGAAAATGTGAAATGATGTGCTGCTGAAGAAGCACTTGCTATCACCTGAAAGAGCAAGTGAAAAAGTGCTAATCACAGCTGTTTTGAGAGTGTATGTATGAATGTATGTCTGTATGGATGGATGTTAGAAAGTTATTCAGAGTCAGATCAGTTTTCCAATCATGCAAAACACAAGGCACTGATTTAAAGCAATCCTGAGGGAGCCCATTGCAATGCATTAGAAAACCGCTTCTTTCATGACAGTGTAAGCTTTCAAAAACAAGATGATGTCCATGCTGCACCTGTTAGACTATGCTATTAGCATATATTAGCTCTGTGTGGAAAAGACAGGACAGTGAAGCAGAGTAACTTTAACAAGGACATAGAAATGCAATTGCATGGCCAAGGAACGAAACTAATGAAAGCCCACTTTATTATTACAGGAAGTGCAGACACAGAAAAGTATTTTCCTGAACCTCCAACCTTTGGCCTGACCTGGAAAAGAAGCGTATAATAGTTTGGCAGGTTTGGTTATGGCAATAAAAACAAATGTTAATTTTGCTGTCTTTGGAGTGATTTTCAGAAACCGTGTTAGATGCAGGTTAGCAAGCGACACAGCTTCTAGCACTTGTGATCCATTCTCAAGGTGGTTTAGCCAGTAGACCTGCCATTAGGGATGGGTATCGTTTAGGTTTTATCCGATACCGGTGCCAAACCGGTACTTTTGAAACGGTGCCGGTGCTTAAATGGTGCTCAAAACAGTGCTTAAAGAATGGAGAACACAAAATTGGTCCAAAAACCTCTCATGTTCAGCTGTTTTTTGTAAAAAGATAACAATGTTAGCCTTTTCTGCAGCTATAGGGGATTTATGGCATCACTCTTGGCTGGAAACAGTGCTTAAACAATAGAAAAAACACAAACTTTGTCCAAAAACCTCTCATGTTTAACTGTTTTCCACTTTTTCTTTGGTCATTTTAGCCTTTTTGGCCAGGGTGAAGGGAGTATCTGCCATCAAACAAGAAGACAGCCGCATGTAACTACAACGGTGTTTGCTAGTTCACCTTACATGCATTAATTTAATAACATGGTTAGCCTACTCAACGTAAATTACACACGAACAACATTAGGCTACTCACGCAGAGAAGAACGGCTGCTGCTGCCGTCATCATCCGTCATCATTTCTGCTACACTGGCAGGGCTAGGGGCCAGGACTCTCCTCTTCGGGTTTTTGGGGGATGCTGCTAACTCTGGGTCCGATAACAGGCACCACACCCGCAGTAGATGTGCACGGTGTGAGGTCTCGCAGCAAGCTATCAAATACGGCGCATTTTTTGGTTTTAAAAAACCCCCACTATGCATCGCCAGGTGTTTCATCGGATTTGAGGTGTTACCTCCTTTGACAGTATCATGGTATCACCTTAAAGCACTGCTCTGCTCTAAAAGAACGTACCTACCTGGACCTGCCTACTATCCTCGGAAACGTAAGATGATTGGCCAGAATCTAAAGTGTATCACAGCTCAGGAAAAAAAGCACCGAAATGTGCGCTGCTTTTTTGGTCTGGTTACTACCGTTTATGCCATCCCTACCTGGCATCATTTAAAGGTTTTATGTGGCTCCAAAAGGGAAGTAAGGATTGGATGAAACATGTTCAAACTTACGGTACTCACTTGAAATAATTGCTTTAAATAAAGTTGCTGCTTGATAGGGGATTTTTAAAAATGTCTAGCTAAAGTCTAATCTGCTTATTTTATTTTATCCACATCAGCAGCAGACTAATCAAAGACAGCAGAAACCTCTGTGTTCAGCAGTGTTTCAATTGATTTTCTCATATGTTCTTTCTTGGTTCTGGACCTCATCTCTGCCTCATGCAATCCAGCCACTTCTTCACTTTAGCTGCGTATTTACATGTGCAGTTTCTCAGTGTGGTTGTGTGTAGATTATTTATACAAGAAATGGTCCATTGCTGTCAAAAGGATGAAGTTGTTTTAAATATCTTTTTCACATTATAGGCTCTGATTATTCTGTAAGTTTCCACATCTCAGTACTACAATGTTTCAGAGTCAACTATTAATAGCAGACCTGTAGTAGATTTACTGCTTCAGGAGCCTTGAGGTAGATATACTTTTTGCCCAAAGTGATGATATAAGCAGCTCATCTGAAGTAGATGAGCTGGAATCAGGCAGGGAATATCATAAATGATCCTACTCTGTAAGTTTAGTTGCTGATATAGCTTGGTCTCTCACCTGAGGGGTTAAAAAAAAAGTGATGATGAAAAGTGAAGATGATGCCGCATGAAGACCCCCATGGTTTCTTGCCTTATTTTAGCAGCAGACAGAATGTACTGTATACAGCAAGTATGCTGATAAGAAAAAGGCTAGAAAAACTCATTCACAACTACAGACGTGCTCATCAGCCCGGTGCTGGAAACAGAGGCATGGTTGTGGAATCTGGCTCTGTTGACATTTCACGCCTGAGTGCTGTGAAGGCTGATGAGTCACACCTGGCATAACCGAATCCTGATGCAAGGCCTCTCCGTCAGGATGATGGGTCCGAGCTATATTTATGTAAGACCTCACATAGGCTCTTTACAAGGAGACGGAGAAGGAGGGGAAAAGATGGAAAAGCAATTATTTATTTCCAGTATCCCAATGCTCGCTGTCATTCGTCAGCCAAATAGGGGTGGAAAAATTGAGGCACACACTCATATCATTCACCACCTGCAGGGAGGCTGAGTACTACTGCAAAATACTATGCATGATTTTTGCAACATCAAAATTTACCTCCAAGAAAGAATACTGGAGTCTACAAGGAAACTGATAACTCCCTAATCAAAACAGGTCATGGTGCATGACTTTTGTTTTTCAACTTTTGTATTGTGCTGGTCTATTAGGAAATAAAATAACACTGACAGTTGGTTTTGGTTATATGCACTGACAGAATATGTTCTGGAAGACTGAAACAGGCTATAACTATTTTTTTTTTTTTTAGACTTGATTTTCGTCACAGATTGGTGTGTTGGGACACATTTTATGCATGTGGATTTTTGATGCGGGTACGCATAAAATTCGAAGCAATTGGGAACAAAATTTTCAGCATGAGAGTGTGGACACAGCACACCTGGTTTAATTAATCACATGGTTATTTTGCTACATTCAAGACAGTCTCAGTTTCAGTGTCTTTCATAAATGTTCCCTGGACTTCTTTTATGGGCTCTTTAGTGTATTTTTAATACTATCATTTTATCAGCTAGGACAAGACTAATAAAAACATGTCAGCACTCCCTCAGAAATTATATTCTTACCATTGGAATGCAAATTAAAGGAGATGAATGAACTTTATATGAGTCTTTAGATTTCAGTTCAGGGACTTTTAATACAATTGAGCTTGGTTCAGTTGAATCACTGCACAGGCACTCAGTGAGATTTATGTGGGATTTAGCAGGTGGGGAAATCCTTAGATTCAGTGTAGCAGGGGCAAGTGACTAACCTGTTTTCTTTGTGGCCAAAACTGTGCGATCAGCTGACCTCTGCTGCTCTGAGCATTATTTTTTGTGACAAGTGAAGCTAAAGAGCATCAACAAAATCAAAATCACTGTCATCTTTGACCTAACAGTGAGGATTGAAGGTAGATACTATGCCATAGCAGTAAACTATCATAACAGAGGGCCTGCTCTTCTTTACCCTGATGGGTTATTCACACACAACCTTGGAATAACACGCAAAAAAACCCCAATGAATTTATTGTTAAATTCACATTGTGAATTAAGCAGGAAAGTTTAATCTAGCCTGCCGGGAATTCTAAAATGAAATGAATTGTACAAACTTTTAATTTCTTCCAGTTTCTCAAATTCATTTCCTAAGCATCACGCTTCATGTGCTGCCACCTCTTTCCATGTGAATGCTCTCATTGATATTAGTGTAGTTTTCATATATGTGCTGACTGCAAAAATCCAAATTCTGTACCAGAACCTTGCAAGCCAGATGGCAAAGTTTCATGTTGAAAACCATTTCAAGCAACACAGTTCATCTTCCTCTGCTTCTGTAGTGCTAGCTAGATGCGGAGGGTAGTCTGAGTATCATGATGAGGAGCTTTTCCATGTGTGCACATGTGAAAGAGTGACAGGAATGAGTGGAGGGAAGGTTGTTGACTGTGGGATGCCACTTTATTAGCTTTATTATGAACAAAACTAACAGATTTATTACTTGTTTCTGGATCGTTCCAGTCCATTATGTGTATGGGTAATTGAAAAAGTTCCAGTTGCCTATATAATGATGTGTCCTACATGATCACAGCCTAACCAGACCCCTATTCTGATGTTTTTTGGGCACGTCCTGGGTAGAACCAGGACAACACAGTCTCAGGGCAGTTCATCACATAGTCATAATTGTCAATTTATTGGTGGTTTTGGACCCCAATTTGCAAAGTTTCACACAATTTACCACAAAGTGAGTGCTTTACACCCTCAAAGTGTAAGAAAGTCCATATTTGGAGGATGGACAGCGCTGTGGTGAAGTGAAACATTTCACTGTAAATGTGGCGCACTTTTGTGCAATTCACTTGTATTTCTATTTTTTATTCCTATTTATCCTATTTATCCCCTTCGTATATTTTATTTATATTTGTCTCTGTATTTATGTGTGTGTGTGTGTGTGTGTGTGTGTGTGTGTGTATATGTGTATATATATATATATATATATGTATATATATATATATATATATATATATATATATATATATATATATATATATATATAATATTCTGTAACTGTAACTTCTGTCGGTGCTGTGCTTTTTGGAAATCGAATTTCCCAGAGGAACCCACTCGAGGGATTAATAGAGTTCTATCTTATCTTATCTTATCTTTTTCACTTCAGTTACACTATTTTTTTAAAAGTTATTGATGTCTAATTTTAGAAACTACTTGTTTGGTTTAGAGACTAAAAACTATTGAATTAGATTTAGCAAAATGTCATGATTAGTGTATTTGTTTATATTTAAATACATTAGTATTTTAAAAAATAAGTCTTATCATTTCATAACTTCATGCTAGATTGAGAGAAATTCAATATATATATTAGCTGAAACCATTTAAATACTATGCTGTTTCTTTCTGAGCAGCCAAATAATATGTGAGAGAAGATATAAGCTGGCAACACACTTGTGAACTCATAAGGTCATGCGATCATTTAATAGGAGAGTGATCATGAACTCAGAAGGTTAAAGTGAGAGTAAAAGTAACACACGACCTCTCTCACCTCTCATTTTATCCTCCTGAGCTGAACCAGCTAACACTCTAATCATTAGTGCGCCATGGGGTTATATTGCTGACATGGACAGGGCAGAGGAAGGATCATTATAGACCCATATGTTTCTTCACAATAATGGTGTATGTGGTCATTTTTTGGCTATAGGGACTTTGCCTCGTTCTTTCAACTGTGTCTGCTTGGATGTTATTTCAGCCTTTCAAGCCTTTTCTTAAGCACACATTGAGCTATTTTCTTTCAACAAAAGACGTAATCGGAAACAAAGCAGATTTCCATGAAATGTGCACGATGCCTCTCATGCCCACTGGTGTTACCAGGGATTTAATGCTTTAATTCTCCAAATATCTCCATTTTTAAAAAGCTGTACAGCCAAAGTACTCAAGAAAAACAGAACAAGATAAATAAAAACTGTTTGCTTTGGACAGAGTTTGCCTTGGTCTCTGTTTCTGAAATTAAACTGAAAAAAAGAAAGCTGATATTGAATTCAATTTGTGCAACAATTTTTGGAGGCTTTCTTAAGAAATTACAATCGATTGTCCATGCCCTTGCAGACTGTTCTGAAAAAATGCACATACAATTACAGAATGACGGACTGGAAGTTTGCAGGGTAAACTGGAAAAGCTTCTCTAATAATAGCAATTATCTATCTAGTAGCCATTTTTCCTCTAATATTACAAAGTTAGTGTCAGAGTGAAAATAATGCATCAATGTATAGTATTTAAAGGTTGTGGCAAGTATGTATTACTCTGAGGTTTTAATTAGGCAAAGCACTTTCACTTCATCAGGTTGGCTGCTGGCTTTCCATTGGCAGTGAAATGATGAGGCAGAAGTGAGCGGATGGCTCCATTTGTTTAGACAGGTTGGCACTGCCAGTCAGTTAATTCCTAACTTTTCAGGAATGTGTATTTAAACAGAGCCACCCACCCCCCCAGGAGCATTCATCACCGCCGTCTGGTGTCCATTTGTCAACATCGGAGACGTGAGGTTTGTACGCTCGCTCCTTAACACAGCCACAGCGAGGTAGTGATTGTGTTCTTGGCCGCGGCGGTACAACGACACAGCATCCGTCATCGGCCAATGGGGCTTTGGCCAAAAGTGGCCATCATTAGTCTGGAGCTGATTGATTGGCTGTTGAGAAGTTGTTTCAGTTTCATACATCATCCTGTTGATGGTAAGCACAGGCTGAGTTGCCGGGGAAGGCTTCTAATGTGGTTTGAAGCCACAAGTAGATGAAGCTGTGAACACCGGGTGGCTTTCATTCTTGTTCATGTGTCAGAATTCTGCACACAACCATTAAGTTTTTGTAGCCAACAAATTAGAACCAACAAATTTGAAATGTTTCAAAATTTTGAAAAATGCTGCCAGCTATGAGAGAGTGCATAATGTAGTGCAAATTTTCAGCACTGCACATCTCTCTTCATGGCCTACTGTACACAGCCAGAAGAATGTTGGCCTCTTCTGTTTTTTGTTTGGTCTACCACTCTAATCCAGACTGAAGTGTAGTTTTTAACTTAGTTACTTTAGTTTTTAATAAGTTTTATTTACCCTAAATGATGTTGTGGAATTACATATAAATGGCATGCTACTTCTGGCAGATTTTGTATGTTCGCGTAACGTATATTCAGTTTTATTCATGTCACTACATGGTGTTACATGACACAGGAAGTGCTTAACAGTTAAAATAAAAGACTAGGATGTCATTATTTCAACTGAAGTGCTTGAAAACATGCATTGTAAAAACACACAAAATGACTTACTGGCATGCTATTCACTGACTATTTCACACACATGTGTCCTCAGGGGGAATTTGAAAATACATGATCCTGTGTAAAATATTAATGAAACAGAATTCAGAAAATTGTTCTGAAACATTATATTAAATTAAAACTCAGAAGTCTGCATGGGCTAATAGTGCAATAGTTTTAGAATAATGTTTCTCAGTATAAGATTGCAAAGAATTTGTGGATTTTATCATGCAGTATGAGGATTATTTAAAAGATTCTGAGAATCTAAAGGGATCCAAGGGACCTGGCTTAAAACTAAATCTTCGTGCTCTCGGGCAGCGCTGAAATAAAAACAGATCCATTGCTCTGGGTGTTTGACTTATTGTGACACAAAAGATATGACAAAAGAGGCACCAAACTCTTGAACAGCTAAAATCCTATATGAAGCAAGAATAGCTTGTTGGCTTTGCAAAGCATAGCAAATGATCTCCTCTGTTAACAAACACTTTGAGATTGCTTTTTAAAGAAAAGGTGATGCAACAGAGTGGGAAACATCACCCTTCAAAAACTGCGGATCTACTGGGATTTTCTCACAAAACCATCTCTAGGGTTTACAGAGATCTCTCAGTAAAAGTGCCTTATTGATGCCAGAGGTCATCGGAAAATGACCAGACTGCTCTGAGCAAAAATTCGTTGCAACCAAAGTATGCAGAAAGGCATCTCTGAACACAAGAAACCTTGGAGCAAATGGGTTATAGCAGTAGAAGAACACACTGATTATCACTCTTGTCATTTAAGAACAGGAAGCTGAGACATTTTGTGCAGGTTTGCAAAAAAATTGGACAATAGAAGATTGGAAAAAGATTACCTGGTATCACGAGTCTTCATTTTAGCTGCTACATTTGGATGGTAGGTTGTAAATTTGTCATAAAGAACATCCTGCCTTGTATCAATGGCTCAGGCTGGTGGTGGTGTAAAGATGTGGGGGATATTTATTTTTTGGCTCATGACCATTATTTAAACATGACACCTGCCTTCCTGCGTATTGTTGCTCGTCATGTAGCCATCTTCTGATGTTGGATGATCCCATATCGCAAAGCTCAAATCATCTCTAAACTGGTTTCTTGAACATAGCAGTGAGTTCATTGTACACACACACAGACAGTATGGACCAAAATCTCTGATGAATGTTTCAAGCACCTTGTTGATCATAGATTTATATTGAGGACTGTGATGTTTTTGATGAGACCAAAATTGAGCTGTTTAGCATCTGTCCATTTGCTATTTTTGTAGAGAAACGAATCCTCAATATGAAGCACATTAAGGACATGGAGTTGCTTAACCAGTCTCTGAACTATCCGAGGACTAACCCATCACAGGTGGTAAGCCTAGCCCTATATTTTAGAGAAAGTCCAAACTGACTTTTGGGGGGAAATTGTGTTCACAAAACAAAAATGCATATTCAGATTGGGTTAGAGTTAGGGTTTTCACCAGTGAAGACTTAGACCTCAGAATGTTAATCACGGCGGTAGCTTTGGACACTTTGCAAAAAGCAAGAAATGTCTAACAGCTGTGCTTGCTACCAATGGTTACTCCACCAGGTAGTAAATAACGTGTTCCAAGAGGATAAAATATTTCATCAACTCTCGAAACCAACCTACCATTGACATATAGACCTCACATTTTTTGTGATTGAATCGAATTATGAATTCAACACCAGGTGAAATACTTCCTATATTATTCCCTCTCTTTTAGATCGGTTCACAGAGAGAAACCCATTTCTTTGGGGAATGCTCAAGTTGTTATTTGTCAATGTAAAGATAACATAAGTCAGCATGACTGAAAATAGAAAACAGCAATTTTGCAGAAAACAATGCAATGATATCACATGCAGGGATATTTTAAAGGTTTTCTTTCTTTCTTTTTTATTTTGAGGCTATCTCTTTTAGAACAACGGGGCTTTTTTCAGTGTCTTGTGCTCTGCTGGTCACAAAAAGCAACACTGCAGATTTTCATTTGGGATTTCAAAGGTAATTGACTTCACCCAGTTGCCACCTGATTTTAATTAACAGTGCAGCACACTTGGTTGCAAACCTGCAATATAAAGAGTCAAACTGGAGACTAAGGTATTAATTAACATTAAGTACATCTAGGAGCAAATCAAAGTAAGTCATTTCCTGACGGTGTTTAATAGAGATTGTACATGATTTCTTTGAGATGTAATTAACTGAACAAGCCCATGAAAAAATTCTTAGTTCTTATCATGAAATGCAGACAGCAAAATTGGTTCCTTTCTGTTTTACTGCAGTGTAAACTTTTTTTCCTGCTCCTGCTTCAGTCTTAAAGATTCAGTTTAACTCTCAGACTGGCAGAACTGTTTTAAATGCAGTTTTTGCCCAAGCACTAACAAGTCCCACTTTATTGCAGGCTTCTCCATCCTCTGGGTCATAACTTTTTACAGCCACTCATGTCTTGAGCATAATTTCAAACATTCTCACTGCTGAATGTGATTATTTTATTACTGCTGCTGCTCCCGAATAACATTTAATACTGTTACATTACATCAAGGCTACTTAGTGTTTCAGTGCCATTACTAATGCATCAGTGCAGCAAGGCATTGAATTTCCTTTTTTTCATAATTACAACAAGAAACGTATGCAGTGCAAAAATTGTTGTATGAAAATGCTGCAGGCATACTGAAGAAAATCAAAGACTAATTTCCCATCGCAGAGTTTACCCGGCAGCTTTACCGCAGCACTGCCTCTGAAAAATAAACGAATGTGGGAATGGACTTAATGAGATGGCGAGCTGGCTTTATTTTTGCAATAAAGGAATATAAATAAGGCGATGAGACTTTATGATAATGACTGTTCGTGTTTAAAATAGGAGCGTTTTACTGTCCTCGTGAATCTAAACGAATATTTTATGAACTTGTATTCCTCGCGAGTTCTGAATTAAAGTTTGAGCCGCGTGATTTCAACGTGCATCTTTAATTGCAATCCACTCAGTCTGCATCACTTGCAAGTCAAGCGTTTTGCGCGCACGCAGAGTCCCGCACGGAGCGTTTAAAGAAGAGATGCGTGACTCTCTCTCTCCCTCTCTCTCTCTGCTATCTCCTCCTCCTCCTCTCCTCTTTGGCTTCCACTGAAAATCTTTTTTTTTCTTTGCCGTTTCCCTTCCCGAGCAGCGCGTCCTTATACCACTTGTTATCTCACACCTTGGTCACTGCACACGAAGCTTGTGGGCGCCGGAAAAAGACAGTTTTCCGTTTTCTTCTTTTTTTGACTTACTGGTTCTGCACCGGTGTGTGTGTGCGTCTCTCTGTGTGTGTCTTTCAGTATTTGCATTTTTCCCTTGCTCCTGCCGGGGAAACAACAGTTTCTCCCAGCTTTAGGGAATCATGACCACAGCAAAGGAAGGCAATGCACCGTCGAAAGCGACTCAACAGCAAGATCAGGTACGGATGAGCTTTCCTGTCACCTCCTCGCATATTAATTACACCGTTAACCTGTGCTGCCCCTCCGCTTTGCTTGGCCAACACGGGGTTTATTTGCATGACACGCTGCAGCGACTTTTTTCACAGACTGGAATGGTGTGCGGAGGGCAGAAACGTGTATAATTTGGTACTCTGAGCTCGTTTAAAGCAGTTGGACAGGGAGTCATTCGTGGAAGTGAAAGGCTAGCCGGTGCTGTCAGATCATCACCGCCGGTAGATTTATTTTACAGCCTCCGTTGTAATCGTCTTTATTATTCAGCGGTAATTATTGTGTGACTTTACGCACGGGAGACAAGGAGCAGCTTGTGTTGTCCATTGCGTCCAGTGCGCTTCACCTTGCAGCAGCAAAGCACGCAAATGAGCCCAATTAACCCAACTTGAATCGCGTTGGAAGGCCTGCAAAAGTGCGACTAATGATTATATCACTTTATATCATCACGTCATCTTCACTCATCTTCTGATCTTTTTTCCCCAGACGTGCTCGTTTTTTGTGCTCTCTTCAGTCTGCAGGCTGAGAACACTGTTGCATTTTTTTGATGTGGTGGTGCAGGGTGGCTCTGTTCTGTTTTTATTCGCTACCTCCATCACTCAGTAATGATGGAGCATCTGCTGACCCGCCTCCACTGAGGTACCACAGCCGGCGGACACTTCAGGGAAAATCATTTTAAGCACGAATGTTTCGTGTTGCGATAACAAAGAGCCCTTTTTATCGTGCTATGTTAATGTCAAGGTTAACAAATAATGTGCCTCCACCTACAGCACAGAGCCCTTGAATTTGAATAATGATGCAAATGAATTGCTTCTTACCTACAAACGTTTAATATTTTTGAAAGTTTTTGGAATTGTAGCAAAATAAAATTAAGAAACTCATAAATTCCGTGGTGCCATTACAAATATGCTCTGACAGATGTTAGTTTGGATATCTGGACATCCAGATCCTCTAATCCTGTTGTTCTGTGTTCATTATACTGCATACAGCCACATTCAAGACTGTTTTAGGTGAATCCCTATATATCACATCTCATCCCCTCCAGCCAGTCTGTCAACTTAAACTTTAACATTAGATGGCATCTGTCACTGTTGTCCTCCACCTGTGTGCCGCACCTGTCTAATAATGACAGAAAAGGTGAGAAGGACACTTGGTTTTATCCTGCCAAGCAGACAATCTCCCCCATGCTGTGATTTAGCAGCAGACTGTCGCTCACACCCTTGGAGGCAGTCAAAGGTCCCCAAGTAGCACCCTGCGCACTGTGCACGTGCATTACAGACTGTGCAGGCACAAACATCAACATCACCAAGGAGTAGATTAGACTGTCCTGAAATTAACTGTGCAAATCAATGGAAAATGCTTCTGGAGAAACCGTGAGGGTTTTTCTTTTCTCCTGTCTTGTGCCATGGCAATTTAGATATGTTAGGTTGTTCAGGAGTGTTGGTAAGACAAAGAAGAAATGTAAAGACATCCCCTCAGGCTCTAATTAGATGTGTATTTTGAAAGGATGAAATAGAGCTGCAACACTTATTTTCATAATTATTTTTCCTCCCCAACAAATCAATGAGTTGAGTTTCCAGAAAATGGCAAAAGCCCCGTCTCACAAGTTTCAAGCTCCCAAGGTGACAACCTCAGAATATTAGTTTGGTCTGAACAACAACGCTGAATACAAAGCCGTTTCATTTTCAGCAGTACAACAAAGAGCTGAGAAACAGCTCATCATTCAAAAACTTGGAATGGATGTTTTTGCTTAATAAACGATTCAGTTGATACATCTTCTGGCTTATCAAATAATCAAGTTCTATTTTTTTGTTTGTTTTTTTCCCCCCCAAATCAAAAGTGTTTTTTACTTATCAGCTGGCTCTTTCAGATAGACGGTCCTTCTGCTCACAAGATCAGCTGAGACCTGGGGGGGGGCATTCTAGTCCCAGCGATCTTTGTGATAATTACCAGAAAGACCTGGTCATTCTCAAACATCAGCAGATGGCAGTTTGTGACTTTCCGTGGACTTTCCTGAGACTTGAATAGGGTAATCAAACAATGGCCTCAAGCATATTATTTTTTAAACCTCCAGTCTAACAAAGACGTGTGTTTTTGGAAACACTTTACATCAGGAGACACGGCCACTGTGATTACATGTGCTCCTGCAGTGATCCGCTGATTGATGGTCTGCTAGCAGGGCTTGTGGTCCAGGGACAGAGGATGGAGATAGAGGGCAGCTCACTAGAGATAACAGCAGCAGCTCTTCAGTAATCACCTAGCTGCAGCAGCACAGAGTCACATCGCTAACCCTCATTACTGAAACAAGGTAGAGGTTCTGAAGGTGTAAGAGGTCGAGATGAGGCAGGGGAGGCAATGCATTTGCAGAGATGAGACACTGGATTAATTGAAAGCTGTTGTCAAAATACACATACCTTTGGTGTTTCATCGCTGTCTAGGTAATGAACCAGAGTGCTGTGATTGGGGAACCTGCAGGTTTGACGCACGGCAGTTGTTGAAATTAATATCTGCTGCATGATATGGACAACAGGAGCAAGATAGTTGTGTTTAAAGGGAAGAACAAACCCTGCTGGCTTGGTAAACACGCCTGCACTGTGAACGGTTGCATTATACAGATTTCAGTTATTTTTCTCGCAGCCATTCGAAGCTCAGTGCGGCTTTAAAGCAGAGATCACAGCACCCAGCTTTTAATGGGTGAGACTTCTGCAGATTCACTTCCACCCTTCATCCTAATAATCAGGCCTTCCCCCCCCCACACACTCTTTGGAAACCATAGTAGGTAACACAGTCTAAAGAGAGAGACTTAGATGTGGTGAGAGACGAGCTGAAAAGCAAAGCCTTCCCTCTTAGACCTGAATTTGTGCAGTCTCGTACTAGCAGAACAGAAAAGGGTTTTTTGGGTTTTTTTTGGTGGTGGGGGGTAGGGGATTCAATGCCAAAAACTCAGATCATGCCATTGCGGCAGCTTGAGCAACAGCTGAGTGGAGCAGGCTGTGGGTGTTGAAGAGGATAGACATCTAAGGGCCAAAGAAAGAATCAAGCCATAGCATGGGTAGGATGCAAGGGCTATGATCTTACTTACTTACTCTCTCTCTCACAGCAAGAATTTGGTGTTCTGAATTAGTTATACAAAGGACTGGCCTTCCGATAGCATGTCTTTTTTCTAAGAGAGGCTGCTTACTTAGTATCATGATAGTATTCAGCGTCATGTCGATCTTAAGTGAGGTTTCTGAAGGGTTGCTGTTCTCAAATATTGATAAGCTGTTGTTCACTTGAAATGGAGCCTGTCTGCCACGAGCTGATAAATTCAAACATAAAACCTGAAGATGCTCACTTGAATGTCAAACCGAAATATTGATGTGAAGAAGTCAGAAGGGAACACGCTCTTTTTACGATGGTGAAAGGTTCAAAAATTGTGAAATGGGTGATATTTCATTTTAGCATGCTTCCTGTTGTATTGCAAAGATAAGCGTGGCTTTAATCAGCCCGTGTTTTGTTTCATTCACCTTGGTGTGGTGCCTCGGTAGCCTGCCGATGAAGAGCACGCATGACAAGTGCTCAAACAGATGTTGATTAAAGTAGCAACTTACACACAAGACACAAGAGTGGGATCATCTGCACTGCACCTGTATTGACATTTGTGCTTTTGCATGAACTTTCCTGCAGAATGTGATTTCATTGTCAATGTAATGTGTATTATGTCGATTTTTCTACTTTCTAACAACTGTCACAGGTTAAGTATTCATTTGTCAGCGTGACTAAAATGTGCCAGATTAGCTTACAGTGAATGTAGACCCTGACACGTGTTTAAAACAGCACAATTACACGGCAAAATAAATTAATTTCAATGCGGTTATCAGTGGATTAGCTTGCTTGGGAGCTTGCAGTGAGGCTCAGTGGGGATTGGATGGAGAATGCTAATGTAGCTTCTTAGCTCTGTTTTGTTTTTGTTTTTCAGTCAAATTTTATGCAAGCTTCTATTATGGAGATGAAAATACTTTTAAAAAGTTTCCAGGTGGTTATGAGACTGAGCTAAATCTCAATAGTATGTCTTTCAAAAAAACAGACTCTATGTTACCGGTGTAACCATTCTCCAAATCCATTATACCTTGATTTTTGGGCCACAGTTAATTCATGTTTTTATTTAGCAGGATTTTGGGAAAAAAAGACTATCACTTGCATCATCACTTGAATGATGAGTGGATCGTGTGCTAACAATAAACTCCATCATTCTGATGTGTTGCAGCTCACTCTTTAGCTGGAAGATTTTTTAACATTACAGCTTTCCACAGATGAGCACACTTTTACCATCACTGACAGCCCTACAGTGATCACTAGCTAAAGCAATGCAGGCACAACACTTTATGGCTTATTCACATTTTCAAAAGCTTTTATTACATTTCTCATGTATTTACGCTGGCTTCTCGATTCATATGGGGGTTTTGTGAGGTTGCAATTTTCATCACATTTTTGATAGAAGGCATTGAGATAATAAATGCAATTTACTTACTTTTAATTACATTTTTTAAAGACTTTCAGTAAGTATTATGGGCAACAAGTTAAGGGATCTGCCATGCTTTTTTAGGCAAAAAAGTAAAGAATTTCTAGAAGCAGCCACATCATATCAGTGACTTTCAACCTTTGCAACAGCTGCTAATGTCTAGTAAATCATCAAGGGAGCGTATCCTGTTGTAAATCCTTAACCAGACAGTCAACATGCATTAACAGAATGCATGTTTTTTGGGTAAAGTCATGTTCCCTGTCAGAAGCATTGTTTTTATTTCAGCTCAGATGCATTATCAATACTGTGTTTGTGAAAACTAAAAGGATAGTGTGGACAGTTTTTTTTTTTTGTTTAAACCAAGTGTAAACGGCTATTTTAGCCATTAGGCCCCATTTATTCTGGTTATTTGAAGACTATCTCACAAGTACCCCCTGGCAAGATATGAAGCTGCTATGCCCCAGCTGATTTGCAGCCAACGCCTGTACACTGGGATTAATAGGAAATTGAACAGACCTCTAGATTATTTCTGTGGCATCCTTCTGTTTCTCTGCCATGGGAGTCACCTAATCCTGCTGATATGTCTTTGTCATCTAATTACAACACAGAGGCAACCACAGAGAATGTGTTTTCCCACAAGTGGCTGAGCTAATCGGCTTGCTACAGAGAAAATAGAAGAGAAGATCAGTGGAACTATGTGACTAACTGGTGATATGTTAGCTACAGTCTTGGGTTATTTTCTGAAAGTAGTTACGAGGCTCATCCCATGTATGTTGGAGAGCAGACTGTGAGACTGACAGACAGGTTGTTTTCAGTTTAATGTCTATTTCCATGTAACTCATACCCTCAACTATGGGCCAGGAGCTCTGGGTAGTGACAAAAAGATTGAGACTGTGGATATAAACATTGGAAATGATCTTCTTTCGAGGGGTAATAGAGGAGCTTGGTCATTCAGGAGGGGCTCAGAAGAGATGCGCCCCTCCACGTTGAAAGGGGCTGGTTGAGTTGGTTCAGGCATCTAACTAGGATGCCTTCTGGGCATCTCCTAGGTGAGGTATTTGTGCATGTCATATCAGGAAGAGGCCTTAGGGCAGACCCAGCACATGCTGGAGAGCTTAGTCCCAGCTGGCTTTGGAGCACTTCGGTGTGTGGTGCCTCAGTAGTTGGACAGATGGAGTTACCAAGCTTCAGGGAAAAGATCTGACCACCACCTTGCTTCCTCAGTGTGATACAGTGAGAAGTTCTGTATAGGAAAACTTTTATCCACCTTCTGGCAGGCTATTTAAACAGATATTTATGAGGTTCTTCTGAAGTCCTCAGTCTACATTTTCTGTATGATGGACTTTCCAGCTTTGAGTGACTTTGCTTCCAACTAGCATACTAGAGTACATTTCATTTGGGAAATGCACAAACTTCTTTTAAAACCACACAACTGCAAACTTGGCGTGGAACTTTGCTCACTTCCACATAGATTTCTCCTGTTGTGATAAATCAACTAGCAAACATGCTGTCAGAGCAGTCAGTTTTATCACATACACTTTTTCCCCTTTTTTCTTTCTTCTCACTTTGTTGAATCTTTTTAGGGTAGCCACTTTTTAATAAGAGAGATAAGCAGAATAGCTGAAATAGATTCGGGAAAAGTAAGAGTGACAAGATTATTCAGTTTTGGAATGCTAATAGATGATAGGCCAGTTCCTCCTGTTTACTGACTGCCCTTGACTGATAAGAGGGAATGGAAGATGGATTTAGAGGAGAATTGGATGTCCCTAATGTTTGTGCCATAGTTCATCTAAAGGGCAATTATGACCAATTGAGCCGTAATGTTGGGGTCTGAAGTGGAGATTAGAGGCGAGATTGCCAGGCAGCTAGCATGGCAATTCATCACGATTGTTGTCATGATTTAAATGTTCTTTGCCGAAATGGCTTATAAAGCATGGGAGTGGGGGATGGGAGGGGGGCTTTAATACAGCAATAAATATTCAGTGTTTGGAGCAACGGTCAAACTAAATGTCATGACAATCCTCCATCTCACTAACAGTCAGTGTAGACATCGTGTGTGTGTGTGTGGCTTTATGAAAACACCTCAGGAGGAGTTTCCAAATAGTGTGTAAAACTGCCTCATTTAGGAAAAGTTCAGCAATTCTTTCTGTCAGGTGTTGGGGAAAAAATTTTTTTGCTCCTTTGTTGCATTCTAATTGTGTCTCTAAGCTACGCGAGTCAGCACAGAATATGCATCGAGATGCTATTAAACAATGTTCCGCTTTTTCCTCTATGAACCTGAGCGGTCATATTTCCATAAATGAACCAACTGGCCCAGAAGTCTAAGTCATGCCTTTTTCTCCTCGCCCTCTTTCAAATTGATATAAATAAGGTAAAGGTATTTAGAATATTATTATATCTAATCTAATGTATGTTTTATAAATGAACTGCAATCGCGTTTTGAATTAGAACTTTTCAGATTTAATGGCCTACATGGAGCCTAATCTTCTGGTTAGTCATTTTTAAAAGCCCAATGGGAATAAAAATGTGAAATGTAAAACACCTTAATCAGCAGGGGGGGAAAAGGAAAAAAATAAAAATAAAAAATGTAGTTGTGGGACCCAATACAAGTAGAATTTCACAATTCTTGATACCAAAGCAAAATGATTATATGATGTACGTAAACTTGAACTTGTTAATTCAAAAGCAGTTGTAAATCACTGCTTTGGTGGTAGAAGACTAGTGTCGCATTTTTAAGACCATGACTCACACTGAAGTTTGGCGACTTAAAAATCTGATGTTAGCCATTATTTATTTTCTTTCAGACACATGGAATATAAACAGATTTCCCTAAAATTTTGTATGTGTAGTTATTTTTTAATCTTTACTAAGATAGCATGAAAGCACAGTTAAAAAAAAAAATCCTATTTTATTGTTATGACATGTCTTAGATTACTCTGATTTTGCTTGGATCAGCTGATGATCTTTGTAGGGGCAACGTCAACGTTCATAACATAATTGAAGAGTGTTTCTCCCATCGCTTCTTTATTTTTTTTAATTTTCTTTATCAGCCACTACGAATGCCAATCCTGATGTAGCTGCAAGAATTTACCATCCAATATATCAGTCCCGCTCTACTTTTTATTTAAAATCTTAACAATACGTCAACAGAACACAGAATAATGAAATGTTAAGATGGTTGCTGATTAGTCTACTAACATTACTATGAGGTATTGTGTTAGTTTAAGGATTTATATAATGTTAGCTATTGCAAACTTTGAGCAGTGGTTTAGTTTTACAGTGGCATTGCCTGCTGTCAAAAACAAAATGGTTCCATAAGAAGGCAAATACTTGGGATGCTGAGCTTAAACTCATTCAGCTTGCATTCTTTAAATAGATCTACATGCTAGTGTTTTAGGCGTTCTATATAAAAAAGGAAGTACGAGAACCTAGTTTGCATACTGAAATTTGCGACTTTCGCGAATGCCTTGTGGCAGAGCTATTACAACATTTAGTTGTCTTCCAGATTTAGTTTTTCCTGTGCTTGTGGCAGTACTTCTTCTTCAGCATGCACTAGGATAGACTAGACCTGGTAGAGGTGTGCTGTATGTCTGGAAAAATTGCATCCATAGTACATCCACTGCCTACAGTACCTACAGTATGACAAAAAACACCTAAATAATATCACGTTTTTATAATTTTCACATTGAAAGGTATATAAAGTATCAGTTCTGGTGGCATACCTAAACCATGTCAAACTAGAGGAAATTTCATTGGTTGTCAGAGCAGTGAAATAAACCTTCTGCTCATAAGAAAAATTCTACCACTTTCACTGTTTAAGCTTTTGCTTTCCTCTGCTGTGTGCTCTTTCTGAACATGTCTGCTGTGTTGAAGCAACTTAAAAAAAAGGCAGCTGTTCATCTATGGCGAGTTTATTTTTAACACCATCGGTTTTAGAGTAACACAATAACAGCTATTGTGCTGAACACGATATGTGCACGCCTTTAGGGAGCTGATGAAGATGTGTAGAAACGAGATAGATACCGAGGAAGGTGAATGCAGGAAATACTCATCGCTTTTGTGCTGTTCATCCGTGCATGTAAAACCCGACAGTATTAAATCAGATTTGGAGAAAAGACCTCGACCCAAAAGCTTAAACCAGAATAATTTAGATCAAAATGAAAGAAAATATGTGCACGGACGTGCAGCCAGTGATTGTGTGTGCATTTTGTATGCACCATGAAGTCAGATTAATCAGCAGTTTATCTCCACGTGCCTTGTGTGTCTGTACCATATAAAGCATGTGTGTTTCAGTGGGCAAGTTGATATGTCTTTGTATTCTCGTCTTCGTTTGTGTTTATCTGTGCCTTGCCTCAGTCCATTGGAGCTGTGTTTCCTGGGCTTATCGACCTGCTGTAATTAGGGGCCTAGAGCTGCAGAGCAGGAAGGCGATCAGGAGCCACCGTGTTCCGCCGAGCCTCTAATTGAAACGTTGAGCATTTCCAGGTTCACCGTCGGCCCCCCTCGGGTCCCCGCTGTCATCTCGGCGCCACCTCCACGCCTGTGACAAACATTCAGAAGAGAGAGTGCTAGTCACGAATGATAAGCAGGTAATTGCCTGTAGGCTCAGATGCGAATTAGGAGACGCTCGTGCTCCAGCTTCATTGGACATGCTGCCAGGGGTTGTTTATGCCACTGTAGTGTGTGTGTGACACCTCAAAATGGTACACAGAGATGAGGTGAGCTTATCAAGTCGGAAGGCTTGTCTTATTTAGGCTCTAGTTTCTGAGTTTACACTTAATGTCATGGTATAGTTTGTTAAAAAAAAATCCTCACTTAGACACTAATGAATAACAAATTTCTCCCCACTTCCCTGCAAATTGCCTGATGAGGCAGCACACAGAGCCCACTCAGTAGCCTGCAGGGGCCTGAAGACCCATAATTTGGCATCTGGGTGCTCAGCCAGTCACAGACCTTTTAAGAATGGGCTTTCTTTTCAAAGCCCGGGCCAGCCTTCCAACCAGTGTTCCTGCTGACATTTATCGTCTCAAACCTTTAGCGTTATTGTTATGAGTGCAATAATTCTTGCCGTAGGGGAATACTCACAGCGCTCCAAATTGACCAACTTGAGGATTTTAATGTGACAGCTCATCACATTATAGCGGTGGGAGCGTGAAAGTAGGCGGCCCGATACAATATCATCTTTCTCTACTTGAGAAGCATGCGCCTGTGTCATCTGTCTGACAGTCCTGTTGTCAGCTCCATCCTGGACTGTCTATCGGTTGGCATGCATCCCAGTCTTGCTTCTGCCAGCTATAAAAACATAAGTCTGAGTAGAAGGGAGGTGGTCAGAGGCGACAGTGTCAACCCCCTGCTGTTTTCCCATGCTCAAAATATTGGCAGCCATTACATGTCTCCTCAGTGGCGTTTAGTGCCCATTGCTGAATTGCTGACTTTCATCATGACATTTTCTGGGCACGCTCCAAATGCCCAGCAGCAGCCTGGTTTCTATGGAGATTCGGTTGCTCAATATGCAGCTTTGCACAAAGAAAACACACACAGAGAGATAAAAACAGACAAAGTGAGTAGGGCAAATGAATATTGGTCATTAATTGCATTGCTGTCTTGTTTTATGCTATTCCTTTGATTTAGTTTTCGTCGCTAGTTAAACAAAAGCTCGGCTAATGTGCATCTCATTCTGGCAAATGAGCATGCAGCCCTGATTTCAGTGTTACTGCAAATGAGCACCCAACTTTGTTCGAACATCAAACACGACAGGACGCGTGATTGGCGCTTTTGATTTGGCTATTGTTCTCCTGATATGAAAATGTGCTACAGCGGCACTTGGCTTGAATTGGCATTGCACACAGGGTGCTAATTACCACAGAAAGTCGGTGTTTTCATAGGCTTTTCAATCCCTGTGAATTCAGCTTATAGTTTGGTGGAACGTGTATGCAGATGAGAATTTTTTTGTTGCTACATTTTGCTTGTTTGTTACTGAAATGTTTTAGTGGCCTACCTACTTATTCGCACCTGGCACGATTCATCGTTCATCTGCTTTATATGGCCAAGAAGAGATACTAAAATACTTTGTCTGATTGAATCTTCCGTCTTTACCATTTTCGAGATTAGCAGTCCACATAGTTCCACACAGGGTTTTCACTGTGGAGTTTATTATCTCATTTCAGTGATCCTCAGGGTGCTGTCAATTGCCTCTGAATTATAACATCTATCCCTGCTTATATCAGTGAAATACAGGTTCTCCCACACTCAGTCAGTTGTTATCTTTTTAGAGGAGAAAAAAAACTACACTCCTGGGTATTCTCTGGGTCTGTATGAAGCTTAAAAAGCTCCCCAGTGAGTTTTTATCACCAATTTTATATCAGCTGTCACTGACCCTTGAATTTGCTTCAGGACAGTAAGATATCAAAATTAACAGTTCTTGTTATACTTATCAGATTGCACTATGAGTAGAGAACACTTTCTTTTTGAAGTTTTCTGGCCTTTCAGACTTTAGGGTGCCAAATGTAATACCTTTTACTTGTTATCGCCTTCAGTAGATAATTATGATGTGAAAGTTTTGAAACAGAGGGTTATCTTTAACAACTTAAATTGGAAAAAGAACATCAATCATTAGCAGGCAAACAATGTACATAAAACACAAGGGAGTCAACTTCAAACACAGCAAACCAAAATTGAAAAAGATTACTAGTTAGTAGATTTCAAAACTTGTATGGAGTCTTTTCCCCTTAGTGCCTGAGTCACACAGGCCCAGAGACTTTGAATAGTAAGTTGCATCAGCTGAGGTTCAGAATGTGGGATGTGTCTAAATAAAGCTTTCACAGCTTCACTGCACTTGACAATTAGTTAGAGTGTTTGTGTTTGTGGACAAGTTGCTGTCTTCCATGTAAGCTATGGGCTACTGTGGCAAAATGTTAGTGACCAAAGCAATCATAAGGAGACCTGTCAATCATAGGGGTAGCCACTAGAGATGGACCGATCCGATATTACGTATCAGTCCGATACTGACCTAAATTACTGGATCGGATATCGGAGAAAAATAAAAAATGTAATCCGATCCATTAAATATCACGAAAGCACCTCACAAAACTTGCAACACGCCGTAACTCACCTCAGAACGTTAGCAGTCGGAGCAGTATGCATCACGTGATAGAGCGGCTGTGGCATGCGGGACCTGTCGGTGGTCTGGATAGCATGTGGAGCTTCGCTAGCAACCCGGCATTTCATCTCCGACAAAGTTATCCCCGAGAGAAGTAAAGCAAGTGTGTAAGTCCATCTCTGAACGTTTGTTAAGCTTACCAAACGATATATGGAGCGACTGCCTCTCCTGCTGCTACTTCAATCATGAAACTGCTTAACGATCAGCTGATCGGCTTTTCTGTCGCGAGTCCGTGTCTCTAGTTTGCTTTTGGCCCACTTTGCACCAGAAAGAGGAAACCAGCGGCTGAACAACAGCAGCACGTTTAAGCTTGATCAGCTGTTGTTAGAATGTATTTAATATTACTTTCTACTCGAGGATCTTTTTCTACGTAGCTTACGGCTGTAACTGTGCAGGGGCGGATCTAGCAAAGTTTAGCCAGGGGGGCCGATAGGGCATGAACAGGGAAAAGGGGGCACAAAGACATACTTTTCTTTCTTATTCTCATTTAAAATGTCGAGCTTTTAATAAATAATTATCTGACACCCAAAGTTTTAATTTTATGTAAAATGAATAGAAGTCCATTACTGTATATAGTAACTATTAAGTCTAATATATATACCCTAGTAAGCTATAGTACTTTTTCCTTTGGGAAGGTACCATCTGTGCAGTCTGCAATTTTGTTGAAGAAAGATGTTGAATCTATTTAATATTTCTTGAAAAATAATTGATTTCTGTGCATTTTTTTCACACTTTATCAAATTAAGGTTGATTACGTCGATTAAGCATCATGAGGTGGAGCGTGAGGGGTGGTTCCCTATTTTTTATTTTTTTATTTTTGTTGCTGGGAGTTGGAACCCTATTAGTTAGGTTGCTTAATATTTACGCTAAGTACTCTTTAAAATACCAGAATAGGGAGGATGGTGTAGGTTTAAGTTTATTAGATTGATCAGTATTGCTGAACTATGAAATTATTTTTTTTGTATACAGGTATAACAGAATAGCTTTAGTGTAGTTGTTGTTTTAAACTTGAGTATGAACTTGCAGACTTGCAAAATGCAGCAAGATATTTTAAAAAACAGTTTTGTTGATTAAAAAACACTATATCGGATTCATATCGGTATCGGCAGATATCCAAATTTATGATATCGGTATCGGTATCGGACATAAAAAAGTGGTATCGTGCCATCTCTAGTAGCCACACCTTAAAGCCTGCTTATGATCTTATCTTTATCTTGTCTCATCTATAAATGCAACCATAATTTACAAGTATGGTGTTTCAAAGAACACTTACAACTAGTGACTGGGACCATAAAATTGTTCAGAAACATCCAATAAATGGAGTCAGAAGTGGGGTAATTTCAAACTATATATTTTGTATAAAAAGGGAACCTTCCCTCCACTGGACATTAGACATGGCAATAGAGGTTTGTCTTCACTTCAACCTTAAGAGCAACTTAAAGCCCTGGTCAATATTGCAATTGTGTTTATTCCCCAACAAGTTGCAAGTTGTTGCTGAAGGCTTATGTGGGAGGCTTAAGTTCAGTTCAGTTCAATTTTATTCATACAGCATCAAATCACAATAGCAGTCACCTCAAGGTGCTTTATATTTGTAAGGTAAATGCTACAATAATACATAGAGAGAAAAATCCAATCATATGACCCCCTACGAGCAAGCACTTTGGCAACAGTGGGAAGGGAAAAACTCCCTTTTAACAGGAAGAAAAACTCTGGTTGGGGTGAAAGGAGAAGGAAAATAGGACAAAAGACATGCTGTGGAAGAGAGCCAGAGATCAATAACAAGGGAGAGAGGTCTATTAACACATGGTCTTCCATGGAAGATGCCAAATTATCTTCAAACATTTGAATAGTTCCGACTTGTACTATGCACACTTCATAGTACAAGTTGGAACTTTTGAAATGTGTTTTTTGCAGCGATCTTGCACAACAATAACTGTCAAAGTTGTCATTCTCCATGTACAGTTTGTGCCACACCTTTTCCAGTTACACAGCAGCTCTAAGTGTCTGCAGAGACAGAAACAAATTACAGGGAACTGTGGCAGTGTGCTAGTGACTAAAGCAGTCATTAAGGTTTGCGGAGCTCCTCCCTCTTTGCAATACGTTTCACCTGGCAACCAGAAACCTACTGTGTGGTCAGGGAACCAGGTTGCAATTTGGGTCACCAACCAGTCTCTTGGTCTCTGTGACTGAGAAATATCCTGGGTTAGGTTTGATCTTTTTATTTTTTAGGATTTTTTAAACATGTAAATGTGTTACACTCTGATCTGTGCACTTTTACCTGATCCCCTTATGTATTACAGATTATGTTTGGTTTAAACCAGTTGATTAATTATATATATATATATATATATATATATATATATATATATATTAGGGGTGCAACGATATTCGTATTGATATTGAACCGTTCGATACAGTGCTTTCGGTTCGGTACGCATATGTATCGAACAATACAACATTTGTAATTTATTTTATCAATTTTCCTTCTGACGATGCTGTCTGTGTGGAGCGCTCAGTGAATCTGTGTTCGACTACTCCGCCTAGGCTGCACTGTCGAGCGCAGATCCACTGAGCGCTCCACACAGACAGCATCGTCAGAAGGAAGAGCACAGGGCAAGCTAGCGAGACAGAAGTTAAGCTCTCCTTGCAACAGGCAAATTGACCCTCATTCAGATCTGGCGTTTGGAATTATTTTGGTTTTCATGTGACGTATGACCCTGAAGGTAAGCGAGTCATGGACTAAAGTAAAACAGTATGTTGGATGTGCCATGCAATGCTTAATTATATTGGTGTGAACTAGTGTGTTAGCGCAGTTAGCTTGTTAACGTGTTGGCCGTCTAGCCCCATGCACGGAGCGATCGGCGGTAGCTCGTTAACGGAGATTTGCCGTGTTGTGGCGTTAAGGTCATTTCAACGAGATTAACCTGAAAGCACTAGTGGGAACACAACGAATATGACTGCACATTTACACCGACATCATCCTAGTGCAAAGACAAAAACAACAAGCATGCTACTAACTTTAGCCGAGTCATTTAGACAGCTGTTAGCACATGATTCTCCTTATGCTGCTGAGAATATAGCCCAGAAGAAGCGGATAGTATAGCTTTTATTTTGGAAAGAGCCATTTCTCTGTAATAAACTCTCTTTTCCAAAGATGAGTGATTCCTCAATCAGATACAGGGCTTGCAATATCGCTAGCCCGACGTCCCGGAGCTAGCGATTTTTTCAGTCGGGCTACCAAAATCTATCTCTTCCCTGCCCGTCGGGCTATTGTAGGAAAAATATATGTCAATGCTTTTGCATTCTTTCAGAAATGTAGCTGGGTAATTATGTCATTGGCATCGGTGAGCCACTGTCAATATGTGACATATTGAAGTCGCGTTTGAATTTGCGCTTGTTTTTTTGCTTTCACTTTGCAATCGTGCGAACTGTGTATAGAGAGCGACAGCACTGATCTGTGAGTGATGATAATTTGTGCACCAATTCCTCTGACATCGTCTTATTAATCGTTAGCTTACTATGCAAACATGACAAGTGAAATCTCCCGCAGCAAGCTTAAACATGTGAGAGGTTGATCGCGCAGAGAATCGCTGAGCTTATGTGAGTGCGTGTGTAAAAGCATTTCAGTTCTGCTGAGCCAAATAAGACAGGTCAGGGTGAAGAAGTGACAGCCAAATAAAAGCTTACCACAAAACGGAGAAGTTATGACAAATCAGACTATAAGGCAAAAAGAAAGTGCAGCTTTATGGTTTCATGGACAAAATAATTTCTGTGGCTGCAATATGACGAGCTATATAACCAGGGCTGCACATAAGTGGTCCGCAGGTGCGCATTCGCTGTCAAAATAAAAAACGCGCACAAGGGTTAGGGTTAGGGTTAAATTTAAAAACTGTACTTTTGAGTTAAAATATATATTTATAATTTTAATAAATGACAAATTAAAAATGCATGAACATTTTTTTTGTATCGAAAAAATATCGAACCGTGACACCAAAGAACCGAACCGAACCGTGAATTTTGTGTATCGTTGCACCCCTAATAAATATATATATATATATATATATATATATATATATATATATATATATATATATATATATATATATATATATATTTCAGTGTAAAAAATTTTTAAGGCCAAATTTAGATTGAACTAGTTAAATGATTGATTTACTATACATTAGATATTTTGAAACACTAAGGGGAAACTTACTACACAGTGGTGGAACTCCTTTAATTTGGATGTAGTGGAGGTAGCATAGAAACATGTGTTCTTATGTTGTTAGGTTTGGATTAAGACCTTGCTCTTGTGCAGTCACAATTGGTTTTAATAAATGACATGAAATGTGTTTTTCGCCAAAGGGGAACAAAAGAACACATTGAAAATCAATTTCATCACACCGAGAACCTTTATGCTGATGTCTGCTTTGTGGCAGTCCACACAGTCCATTAGAGAAGCATGGGTGTATCGAAACCACTGAACAGGAGCTTTCAACATGACTGGACACACAAAGAGGTCATGCCAGCAATTTTTAAAGGGGCTTCATAAAACATTTTTCTTGCGGTATGAGTGAGTATTTCTATTCTGACCAAAGCAGGATGGTAATGAGGTGATGCAAATGATTTATTTAATTATGTATGTGTTATTTTTCCCCTTCCATTTTCCCCAAACTCCCATTTCGTTTCCTTTACTGCTTCGTTAGGCAAATGAGGGGGTTGTCATTCAAAATGTGTCATGGGGTCAAATGTGATCGAGACCACAAAAGAAATAGCTGCCTCCAGTTTGGACTTTCCTAGAAAATTGAGGTGCTTAGCTAATCTAGCTGAAAAAATTAATATTATGAACAGTCAGTCAGAATGACTTACAGTTGAGGTCAGAAGTTTACACTCATCATGACTGTAAATGTCATGTTAATTGGGGGTTTTAAATGATTTCTTTGAAATGTTCTTTTTCCAGGGTGGAATAATTGTACAGCATGTCTTTAATGACTTTAAAAAACAAGAATTGAGTGCACAAGTTTGAATTTATCTTGGGTGTTTTTCTAATCCACAGGGTCAAAGGTTTACATCCACACTCACATATGTACATACACTCAAATAGTTTAATAAGTGTCTTTTATTAACTATTTATTAACTTCACTTTAGCAATTATGACTGAATACAATTGGTACTTCTTCTTTGCCATCCTAAAAAGGATTGTATGGCAACACTCACTGGATTGACCAATATGCACGACAACTGGAAAGTCCAAGGAATTCAGTGAAGATCTAAGAAGGAGAATTGTGTAGATTTATGTTGGGGAAAGTCTCTTGGGGTCATTTCTTAACAACTGCAGTTCAAAAACTCTATGTGAGACCAAGTTATTCAGATGTGTGTATCTACAGTGACCCACATGGATGTGATGGACCGAGCAGCGAAGGAAACTCAGGCACAGGTTAAAGTCCAAAAAAAGGATTTTTTATTTAACCCCAAAACATAAATGGTTAAATCATGCAAAAAGAACCAAAATCTTGGGCCCACATAAGAGGTCAAAATAACAGAACTCTAGTCAAAGTTGACAACAATACTGATAACTCAAACACACAAAACCCAAGTGAAACTAACATAATGAACTCCAACAACTTGCGCATGGCTGTATAAACAAATCAGTGGGGGTGTATGTATACGTTTGACCCTGTGCGGATTAGAGAACATACAAAATAAATTCAAACATAATATATGGTTTACTATGGCCCAAATTACCATGACATCCATGCCCATTATGAGTGTATTTATAAACTTTTGACCACAAGCTGTACTTTTTCCTGTGGCCACAGGACACAGTCATGACAGTTGTGGTCATTCATATGAAAAATGCCTCTAGCTGTTGCTTGTAGAATAGCAAGCCAGAGTGATGGCAACACAACAAACAGCAGAGCATGAGTCATAACTGTTTATGCCAAGATTTAATGATATCATTCGGTTAGGGTGCCGGAAGCAACATGGAGCATGACAGTTTCCCAACACCAACTGTGGAAAAACTTGGTGATACGGTGATAAACACTTACCTTTATGTTCATCAGTCTGTTTCCCTCGGCCCTGCTGGCACAGCCAGAAAGCTGTATGTGACAGCCAGGTCCCAAGTTTGATTTAAACACGATTATCAAATATGAAAAATTCAGTCTCTTTAGGAAACGAAGATCAATAGGATGAAAGACATACAGCTGACTTTTCACCATACCTACGCATGGAAAAGTGACGTAATTTGAAAGGATATTTGGCATTTTGAAAGCCTTATTGATGTTTGCTCAGAGGTTCCACTCAAATGCCATTCCAGCTCACATCTGCTGGTGTAAGCTTTCTTCCCTTTTCACACCTAGGTTTTAAATTCTGATTGAATTGGTATTAAATATTTTTGAAGTAGTGATGCAGTAAAACTTTTTGGGTCTGCCAACTAATGTTTTATTTAAAAGCAGACTTGTGCAGTCACCATGTCACACATCTTATTCTTGCATTTTTAAAACTTTTTTTTATTTTGTTTTCCCCCTTTGACCCATGCCACATAGTATAAATAATGAATTTCTATGTTAAGAAAAACATGATTCTTTGGCTTCATTTTTTAATTATTGACTTTCTGTTGCTTTTAGAGTTCTTCTAGACCACTTTGAGGTCAAGCGGCCAGTCTGCTTCGGCAAAACCACCACGAAGCTCAACCACAGCTTGAGAAAGTCTCCCTGATAAAGCTTTCAAACTCTTGGTTGACTCACTGAAAATCACACTTGGCATGAATCTTCAGATGCTACATTTTAATGTCGCTGAACTTTAGAAGTTGCTAGAGAAGCAATGGAAGTGCTCACTGCTTTTAAATTCAAAGTTATAAAGAAACAGTCTGTAGTTGATGTAGAAAATATGCCGTGTTTATGGCACTGCAGCCAATACTTTCTAACCTGCTGGTGCCTTGATGTTTTCCAGCAAAATCAGTTATTTTCCATGTCTGAGGTACTCTCTGCTAGGCAGTGCAATGAATAAGTATGGCCATTTCTCAAAAAGGAAGGACTGAAGGTTTGCAGTTGAAGCAATATACAGTATACAGTTATTATTTTCTTCTTTTTTTTGGGTTGTATGGAAGCCCCAAACGCAATTTCATTGTTCTTGACAATGACAATAAATAAATAAATACTAAATACTATAACCTTATCAAGATTCCCAGCCATATTGCAAGTCATGTTAACCCAGAAAAGGAACCGAGCCAGCCCTGTAATTCCCATTTGATGATAAGCCCCAGCAGTGCAGAAAGTCAGAATCTCTCCGTCCACCCAACATATCAGGACAGGGTCACTATTTTATTGCTTGGGGATTCTTATTGGACAATAATAGTGTCTGAGATACCCAGCAGGTGCCTGAATAAACCCTCTAATAGAGCAATTATTCTCAAACAAAAGGTCACCTCAGGCGTGACGACAGGCCCGGAAATCAATAAAGCTTCCAATTATGACCGAAGCACTGGGCCTATATTTGGTCTGCGGCTGCCAGCCATCCTGGAGAAGATCAGATTTCAGGGAACCCTCATTCCCCCAGTACGTCTTTGTGATTAAGTTACCAAAATTTATTTTAGGATTCACTGCCATGGCACCTTTAAAAATGCATAAATGATTCAGGCCCTTATGAATTGGTCTCCTTTTTGAAAGCTGATCCCTACAGAGTCCTGCAGCCGTTTCTCAGCTCACTTAAAAGATTACAATTTTTCTTCAACAGAAATGTTTAATCCTTTTCAGCCAGCATGAGAGTGATCCCAGAAGAGACTGAAGTCTTGAAGTGAAACTTGGGTGTTTTTGTGCCACCGCCATTCCTACTGCCTTCTAATGTCGATTTAAAATAGAAAATCATTTGGGAAGTCTTACTTGGGTGGTTTCAGGCGGCAGGAACAGATGACCTGTTTAGTTGCAGGTGCTTGTTGCTTTTGTGAGTTTAGCTTGTTTCATTTGGAGAGCACATTTGAAGACTGATTAGCAACTTTCTAATACTGTAAGTAGTCTGCGTGATCACAAAGAATAGTAGAGCAGATTTAAAAGTTCAGTTTAATAATGGGCACCCTTTTAAGGCAGTTCTTCAGTTTTTTTATAACTGCCTGCTCACCAGCCTCAACAGAACTAACAGAAGGCACCATATTTTATAACAGTTTATATTGTAGAAAGAAAAGTGCTAATATGGTGGCAATATAAATGTAAATGTAGATTTTACCTGACTACACCAAAGGAAACTTAGTTTGAATGAAGATGTGGGGTTATTTTTTTCCCCATTACTAACCATATACTTCTATTACAGTGTTATTTGCTGATCTGTTAGAGCTAATCTATATTGTCAACCATATTTACTAGCTAGCTTGGCACATGTTTTAACAGATAATAGGTTGCATTAAGAAAAGTTTCTAATCATTGTACTTGAATGTAAGTTAACCAAAAGGTAATTGTAAGCCAAGTAGTTGTAAATTCTAACAAATCAACATACTTAATTACAGCTCCTCTGTTTAAAATTTGCTGTGGAGGCATAATTAGATGACAAATTGACAAAGCAGCATCGATGACTTCACCCTCAAGTAATTGGCATACACTATTGACTCCGGTGCAAGAAGCATTATGCATGAACAAAAATCTTGTTAACTATGTTTTTTTTCTTTGCATATTGACATCGGCAATACGCATGACTGCATATAACTCCCAGATCACTTGAATGTAATTGAACACCTTGCACAAAAAGGCTATCTTAAGCTTTCTCTGCTACTAGCTTTTCTCTTTTACCTCCCTCCTGCCCTGCACTTTAATTCTTAACCTACCTTTCAATTCTCCTCTCTACTTCTGCTGCACTCTATATTGTAGTGAAGGGAGAGAGGAGAGTCATACAGCCCAACTCAATGACAGGCAACTCAGATTTCTGAAAACATTCTTGAGGCTGCAGTGCAGTATTTGCCTCCTGTCTCAGACAGTAAGATGTGGTTATATGCAACATGAGCTTTTCTCCACATTTCTTCCATGTTTATGCCAATAGTTTGAGGAAATAATTAGCACGGGAGATTATGTACTGAAGATTGCACGAGTATACATAAATATTGCTATACTTACCAGCTAAAACATTAAAGCTGCTGACAGATGAAGAGAATAATATTGATCTTCTACCTACGACTGCAGTTGTCAGTTGGTGAGCTTTATTAGACATCTAGTAAAAAGTCAATTCATGAAGTTGATGTGTTACAAGCAAGAAAAGTGCATGCGCAAAGATCTGAATGAGTTTGACACAGCTCATCTTCAGCTTGGTAGATGAGTGGACTGGAGTACGTCGTGAAAACAGCGAGCCTTGCAGGGTAATATCTACTGGAAGATTTCTATGGAGCCAGAGACAAGGCAATAGGTGTCAAAGTCTCACTGAGGTGAATCGGGAGCAAAAGCTGGCCCATGTCATCCAGTCTCACAGAAGAGCTACTGTAGCACAAATTGCTGAAAACCTTATGATGGATGGGTGTCTCACTTTTTGGTGCATGACTCACACAAGTCAGCATGCTCATGCTGAGGCTTCTACCCACCCAGCAGTAAGATTATTAAGATCTTTTTTAATCCAGGTAAATAGAGAAAAGCTAGATACAGTGACACATGTTTTTATGCCCTCTGAGTTGGATTCTTGTGATTCATTTACACAAGCTATGGCTTGTACTATACCTATATAGTATGCAGAAAGAGAACACATCATTGGTTACCCTTGATTATTAATTTTAAAATTGATTCTAAGATTATCTAAAAATCTTCTAAAAAAGGTCCTCAACCAAGGCTCTGCTGGCAAACCCACAATCTCAGATGAGGACTAGGGCTGGGCTATATCATACCGTTCACGGTAATACCGGTGTAATTTTGGGCAACGATAGGAAAATGAAATATCGCGATAGAATATGGGTAAAACGCGCATGCGGAGTGCCTATGTTTACAAACGCATATGGCGGCGACGCAGAATGAGAAGAGCGAAAGTGGATCGTTAAATGAAACGGATGAACCAGAATTGGTTTGTAAAAATGCTGCAACTTCAGTGGTGTGGAACTGGTTTAGCTTTCGTCCGTCAGATACACAACAAAGCACTATTTTTGGTAGAGCATGCTAGCGGGCCGTCATTATTACTGTGTTTTTTGGAAAATACGGCACACTTAAAATCAATCCTTTGATTTTTCTGAAAATCGACAGTGCCCCTTATAGTCCCATGTGCCTTATGTATGAATTCTGGTTGTGTTTGCTGACCTCGAAATGATTTTATGTCGTATACGGTGCTCGAAAATCTGTCAAATGTTTTAGTATGGCTTTGCTAAGCTACGAAGCCGCACCGCTTGATGGATTGTCGGAGCTTTACGGCTATATTAGGCAGGTGCCTCACGGAGTGATACGTACTGTGCTTCAACCTAATATTACCATGTTGCGTGTGTATAACCTCTTTTTAAGTTTTGTGGATATTATACATGGTTATGCTGAGGATATGTCGGCCAGTTTCCACTGGAAATGCCTTTTGGTTAAACTGTCAGCAAGGCATTTGCATTTGCACTGTTACATTTTTATATAACTTTAATGCACATAAAAAAACAGCTGCTTGTTTAAGTGAAAATACATTGATGGGGTTTTTTGCACTAATAAAGTTGTGGAGTTGTAAAGCATTTTGTCTAGTGTCAATTATATCGTCAGTTATATCATTATCGCAAATTTTCAAATGTATATCGTGATAAATATTTTTGGTCATATAGCCCTGCTCTGAGGACTAGGAGTGATTGGGCGTTTTTCACCAGGACACCCACTCTTTGGAACAGAGATCAGATTGGGTGCTTCTTCTCATCGTTTAAACCCCTCTTAAACAAGCCGTTAAACAGGTATACCTAACTGAGTGGGCTTGTCGCAAAATATTGCAGCACGGCAAGAGCATGGCTAGGCAGCAATTATGTAAGCATGAAGATAAACATATAGGTGAATTCTGTGGTTAAGCCCAATAACGAAATCAATTTTAACAGGTGATGTTAGCTTAAGAAGATGGGTCTGTCATCATAGACACTCTCTACAGATGTACTGACTGAATAAATACAGTGGGGCAAAAAAGTATTTAGTCAGCCACCGATTGTGCAAGTTCCCCCACTTAAAATGATGACAGAGGTCAGTAATTTGCACCAGAGGTACACTTCAACTGTGAGAGACAGAATGTGAAAAAAAAATCCATGAATTCACATGGTAGGATTTGTAAAGAATTTATTCGTAAATCAGGGTGGAAAATAAGTATTTGGTCACCTCAAACATGGAAAATCTCTGGCTCTCACAGACCTGTAACGTCTTCTGTAAGAAGCTTTTCTGTCCCCCACTCGTTACCTGTATGAATGGCACCTGTTTGAACTCATCATCTGTATAAAAGACACCTGTCCACAGCCTCAAACAGTCAGACTCCAAACTCCGCCATGGCCAAGACCAAAGAGCTTTCGAAGGACACCAGGAAAAGTATTGTAGACCTGCACCAGACTGGGAAGAGTGAATCTACAATAGGCAAGCAGCTTGGTGTGAAAAAATCAACTGTGGGAGCAATCATCAGAAAATGGAAGACATACAAGACCACTGATAATCTCCCTCGATCTGGGGCTCCACGCAAGATCTCATCCCGTGGGGTCAAAATGATCATGAGAACGGTGAGCAAAGATCCCAGAACCACACGGGGGGACCTGGTGAATGACCTGCAGAGAGCTGGGACCAAAGTAACAAAGGTCACCATCAGTAACACACTACAACGGCAGGGAATCAAATCCCGCAGTGCCAGACGTGTTCCGCTGCTGAAGCCAGTGCATGTCCAGGCCCGTCTGAAGTTTGCCAGAGAGCACATGGATGATACAGCAGAGGGTTGGGAGAATGTCATGTGGTCAGATGAAACCAAAGTAGAACTTTTTGGTATAAACTCAACTCGTCGTGTTTGGAGGAAGAAGAATACTGAGTTGCATCCCAAGAACACCATACCTACTGTGAAGCATGGGGGTGGAAACATCATGCTATGGGGCTGTTTTACTGCCAAGGGGACAGGACGACTGATCCGTGTTAAGGACAGAATGAATGGGGCCATGTATCGTGAGATTGTGAGCCAAAACCTCCTTCCATCAGTGAGAACTTTGAAGATGACACGAGGCTGGGTCTTCCAACATGATAATGATCCAAAACACACCGCCCGGGCAACAAAGGAGTGGCTCCGTAAGAAGCATTTGAAAGTCCTGGAGTGGCCTAGCCAGTCTCCAGACCTCAACCCCATAGAAAATCTGTGGCGGGAGTTGAAAGTCCGTGTTGCTCGGCGACAGCCCCAAAACATCACTGCTCTCGAGAAGATCTGCATGGAGGAATGGGCCAAAATACCAGCTACTGTGTGTGCAAACCTGGTAAAGACCTATAGTAAACGTTTGACCTCTGTTATTGCCAACAAAGGTTATGTTACAAAGTATTGAGTTGTATTTTTGTTATTGACCAAATACTTATTTTCCACCCTAATTTACGAATAAATTCTTTACAAATCCTACCATGTGGATTCATGGAATTTTTTTTCACATTCTGTCTCTCACAGTTGCAGTGTACCTCTGGTGCAAATTACTGACCTCTGTCATCATTTTAAGTGGGGGAACTTGCACAATCGGTGGCTGACTAAATACTTTTTTGCCCCACTGTATACAGTTAGAACAAATTGCTTCCTATAGAAGTCTGTTTTCAGTCTTGAGCCTAAACTAAACAAACAACCTCTCAGCTCGAGCTTTGCAAATGCTGCATATTAGTGCGAGTAGTACTAAACTATTTATGGTAAAACTCATTGTCTTTTGTTTTTCGCCATCATCAGTCTTCTACAGTGGGGAAAAAAACACAGCTCGTTTAGCAGACGGACACGTTGTCTTCTTTGTAAAGAGACTGACCACCATTTCTGTCTCTCCGTTTAGATGTGATGTACTTACGGAGGCTAATGCACACATTTCTCTTCTCGCCGACATTCTCGCTGGAGACACTCATCGACCTTTTTTCCACTGTAGCTTGACAAGAGAGCAAGCTGCTCGCCACTTTTCAGAGACGAGAGCACTTTCTCTGGGCTATTTTCAGGTAAAGGCAGCAGCAAGGTAGACGGTAGAGTGAGGAGGGGGGGAGAAAAAGGAGGGCAGAGAATGAATGTTTTGTTCGTTATTGAAAAGTACATTTATCTGCAATAGTGCTTCAATTGGATTACTCATTATATTGTACATTTTAAAAAAATGCACTTATAAAATATTTCATTTGGTGGTTTATTTGTACTTTGTGTTCATGATAGATTGTGCAACCAAGACACTTTCAATACATGTTTAGAATTCCAAATTGTAGTAATGAGCCTTTCAAAATATAATTTTACTGGACTTGAGAGGGAAAATTGAAGAGAAGCTGAACATGATGCACACACACACATTTGGATGTGACTGTTATTTCACTCAGACTTTTCTCTCACTGCATCTGGTCAAGTCTACTGCCTCGCAGCGAATCCTCAAGTCTCTGCATCAGGGCTCATTAGCTGCAGCCCACTAAGCATATCTGTTAAAGCCTGCTGCTTCCTCCATGTCCTGCATTGCCACCACAGTGCTGGCATACCTGATTTTCTTTTTTTTTTCCTCAATGAGTGCTTCGATGGTGGGTCTTGGTGGGGAATTATCCTTATTTCAGTGCATTCTCCTCTCCAGTAATAGTCTGCTCGACAACTGAAGTGCCCGCCTCAAACTAAAATGTCAAGGTGCGTATCTGAAAAGACGGTGTGAATAAAGTCTTTGGAGAAGGGTTGAGCTGTATTGACGGGGATGGCTCAGCTACTAAAGTAAAGGCTTGTCATTATGATACCTGGCAAAGAAATTGGCCTCATGATTGTTTTTCAGGTCTTTTTGTTTTCTACCTTTTAATTTCTTCCTCGCTGTCCAAATCAGAATTTTACTTTCTACCAGAATTTATACATTCATGGTTCACTTTATCAAAAAGACAGGTTTTTATAAATATTTTCTGCTCTTTAACTTGACGCCAAGGAAGCCAATGTTTATGTCTGCTGTGAAATGTAAAAACCACAAACACGTGTTCATTTAGAAAAAGTGTTAGTCAGTGTTGTCTGTTTAAACCCTGGCTATTTGTTTGCATATGGATGACAGAGAGGAAAGTGTTTCCTTTCAAAGGACTCATTTAAAAGGAGCCTTTTTAATTGTTGTGTTTCATAAATTCCTGCTGACCATAAATTATTCATAAGCTTTGCAAATCAAAGGCGAAACCAACATAAAGAGTCTTAGTAAGGTGTTAGCCGCTGCGTGCTGCCAGAAGAGCTTCAAAGCTCCTTGGTGTTCACTTTGCAAGTTTTCACTGAATAACGGAGCCTCTGCATCCCCTCAAGGGTTCAGGTTTCTCTTTTAGTTTGCCACCCGTGTATTTGTTGTTGTTTTTTTTGTTATTGGTTTTTTTTAATCATTGAAAAATGTGCACCAAAGTACAGTTTATGTAGTTGTATGTAGTTAGCAGTTCGCTTCTGCTGTGCTTTTTTTTTTCAATTTCAAATAAAGTTTTAATTTGCCATATTCTGTTATACCTCCCGATTTAGTAGAAATATTGATAAATGGACTTTATTTATGTAAGGCTCTTCTAGTGTTATCACCCAATCAAAGCACTACATTACATTGTGGAGGGTTGTGCTTCATGTACTTAATGTTTCTATCGCTCTCCGTTGTCAGCCTCTATTCACCCTTCAACTATTGCTACTACTAACTTTTTTGTTGTTGGTCTTCTTCTTTTCCCGGTAGTTTCCATTTCTATTTTTAGTTATTTTACCATGTGGCCTCGCAGTTATCAGGGAATGCTATAGGGTGATGGAAGTGATGTTGTTTTGACTGCATATTTGCACAATAATTTTCCTTTGAGATTGCCACCCAGTGGGTTAAATACTTGCATAGTGAAAGCAAGACTCAAACCAAAACAATCTTGACATCAGTGGTAATCACTGTGTTGCCACCACATTGTACAATCAACATTCCTTTAATAATAATAATAGGGTGAAGGAAAACAGTTGCCTGTTGCTTGTTTAATCACAAAGGATTGACACAGGGAATAGTTCTTCTGCTGTTTAATCAGGATGTTATTCAGGTTCCCGCAGCTGAAAACATTTTTGGAGCTGCCCAGTGCAGTTTTCATTTCTACTGACTGCACTGAGCAGTAAGCTGAATACACCGGGGTTAAATGCCTCGCTCCCTTCGTTGTTGGTAGTATTGTTTAAGGTCACGAGGTCATTTTCAGTGTACTGTCTGTACCCGGTCTTTTTTGTTAGCAGTTTTGAGGCAGCAAATTGTCGGTTTGATACTGAGGAGTAGTTTGCTCATATTGCCCAGGCATTGTCAAGAAGACCAAGACACCCACACATTCCAGATGAGTTTCTTCTGAGCATGAAGCTCATAAGAAATGATTCAAATTATTTCCAGACATGGTTTGTTGGTGTGGTTTTGAAATTGTTTCTTTTGGGAGTGTTCTTTGTTTTGTTGTAGAAAAGTACTTTTTTAAAATTGCTTTGAAATGAATCTCCACATCATGGTATGAACTCTTGCACTGCACTACCCAAAAAGCATTGCAGTATAATTGGCACGTTAGTTATCTGCTTATATTTGCCTTCAAGGTATTATGGGCAACGTGGCTGCAAAATGTGCTTCAAGCTATACGTTTATACATTTTATTAACATATGTCTAAATTTCTCAATATTGTTTTTTTTTTGTCTTTAACCTGAAACTAATGGTGGTTTTAAAATGAATTACACATTCATATTATTGCATACACATCATGCTGTGGCACTGCTCAGAATTTCTTTACTTTACTCCCGAGTACACGTGCTCTGCTCGTTCACAGCTTACTGATCAGCTCCTAAGTACCCACCTTTATATATCTGCTGTAAACAAACCACCCAGCACAAAACAGCGGATTACTACTACTAGATTCAATATCAACCTTTTTCAGACCTTGACAAAGCAAGGGTATATTTTCTTAACAGAACGTACAGTGTCAGCATGGCTAGTTGGTGCTGCAATCCCTTTGCTGTGAGATGAATATGTTGGTCTCTAAGGACTGAGACAGAGGCAGTGTATGTTTATTTTTTTCGAAGGAAAAGTGCAGTGGCTCGCACCATACCGACCACAAAGACAGAGCATTGGATTATGCCATTGGAGATGTTTGTTGTCTGTCTGTTCAGTTTTTATTTTATTTTATTTTTGACCATCTTCCTTCTTTCCACGGTTGTAAATCCACACTTACTGCACACCTTGTTCTCTGTGTAGAGGGAAATTATAGAATTTGCATTGACTCATTTTAAGTCTGCTACAAGTAAATATTTTATACTCACAATGAGAATGTCTTTCCACTACAAGAAAGCCTTTTTTTTCTAAATTTTTGTAATTCCAGAACAACCAAAGAAGCTTTTTTTCTAATGTTGTAGTAAAGAACTGCTGACCATATAAAATAGTGCATCTATATTCTATAGATTTATTCAACAGAAACATCAGTAGAAGTAATATTCTGGTGAATAGTACAGCCTTGGCTTTAGCAGTACTCTTGTAGGATTTTCCAGAGCTGTTCTGCATTGGATTGCTGCCAAAGTCCTTCATCCAAGGCTTTTTGAGACTTTCCATGAATTTACTGGCCTTTTAAGTTATCCACACTATTTTGGTAAGTTGTAAATTTGGGGTTTGACTTTGCCATTTTGCTGATGTGCTTAAGCTTATTATTCTGGTAAAAGGTCCTCTTACACCTCAAGTTTTGGACAGATTCTTTGGACTAGTTCAAGCACTTTTGCTGTAAATATGGCTCTGAATTCATTGCTGAATTTGGTATTCTTCTCCTGAAAAGGTGGTTTGCACCAAATGGCTATTTTTTTGGATTTGAAAAAATAAAAACAAGTGCATGCATCAAACACTTATATGCTGTAGTTCCTGACACCTGGTGTGGCCATTTTTCTTTTTCTTTCTTTTTTTATTGTAGTACATGTCATCGGCTTTCCTTAGAGTCAGATGGTGTATTTCAAATCATTTTGAGACCTTCCAGACTTGGCGATCCATCACCATTTTTCTTTGCTTTCTTTGTCTTTGAGAGGTCTTATTTATGTGAGTGATAGGTGCTGTCACTCCCTAATGAGAAGCTAATTACTCATACCTAAGTAGATCCTGATCGATATAGGTTTTCATAACTTGTATTTGGTGATTTAAAAATCTGATATTGCGATGCATTGACTGATTATTATAATTATTTTTATTTTATTTTATTTTTTTAAAAATAGACATACAAAACGAAGACATCTGGCTAGCATTTTTATGTGTAATTATATACTCTCCTTGGATTAGCTACTTGTTGTTTGTGTCAATAGTGAAGTTGCAAAGTGCCCTCTGGTGGACAAACTGTGTAACATTTTTACTCATATGGTTTGAAGGGTGTTTCTCCCATTTCTTTACCTTTTTAAGACCTTTTCATTCAGTCATTAGCCATTATAAATAAATTGGTCTACACCTAGTTTGAAACTTTATTTAATGGACGAAAGGCGTGACTTCTATGTACCAGGTTGCTTGTGATAAAAATATGCTTAAAAAGCCAAATAATTTCATTTGCACGTTCTTTTTTTATGTGTGAAAACAACAAGACTACGCAACTTTTTACCCCATGGAAGGATTAAAAGTATCAGTAGTCCTGCTCTCAATTCCAGGACTATGGTCAAGTTCATGCTCGATGAGCTTGCTACCTTCAAACAACATGCATCCTGACATGGAGTGAGCTTGCATCTATAAAGACTGCAGGCACTGAGGATTGCTGGCTGGTGATTTTTTTTTCCCACCCTTGATTACATCTGAAGAAAACTGTAGTTTTAGTGTGTTTGCTTTGAATAGAACTGTAAAGAAATCCACATTTACTGAACAAGCAGAAAAGCAAACACAAAAAAACTCAGCATGGCTCGTTAATCTGACTTTGTCTTTGTAAATATTTAAATTAAACATTTTCTATATGTGCATTCTCTCTCCCACTTTCCAGACAAAATATTAATGTCTTGAATTGGATGCTGTACTTTGCCTTTTGCTTAATAATAAAGACATGCTGCCTAAAAAGATACAGACATGGAATCTCACACACCATAAGTGCCATTAGCCTAGTTTAGCCACCAGCCATGTTGTTATTAGCCAATCCTTTTTTCTCACATTTTGTAACAGTCAGCATCTCCTGGATAGGACCACTGGTGCCAGCAGTGGTTAATGTAATGGATAGTTTGTCCTGGAAGGCTTTTATTTGCTGACTCTCATTTTGTTTTTCATGGATGCCCTCTGTTGCATCACTGAGAGTGACGGGCGGTAAGTAGACAGATTTAGGTTGTCTTGCTGTTTTCATCACATATTTACTTATATATGGAAGTTACTTACATATTTACATTTTAGTTTAGTTCCTCACTCTGCTTACACAAGATGTATGAGCTACATAGCAACTATTTCACACATCGGATAATTCTGTGCTTTAGTTGAAAGCGTAATAAGACTATTAACTTAATTGTAAAAACCCCATTCTGAATATCATGTAATACCTTAGTAGCACACACACCACCTGTATTCTGTTTACCGTTTATGACAAAATTGTAACTAAATTGAAAACTACAATAGGCATTTTCTGAGGACAGCTGATATTGGCTGTGAATTATTGATGTATCTGACTAGGGTGCAACTGTGGATCATCAGAGAAGTTAAAAATGTTTAAAATACACATTTGTTTATATTTGACTCCACTCTGCCTGTTAGACATTTATGCAAATTAGTGCATATTTAGTCACCTCTTTTGCATAGCTTGAAATTTCAGGACACTTCATCTTCTTAATGTATTAATGGAAAAGTGTTTTTGTGAAGTCTTTTTTCAAATAATGAGTTTTCCCTGTCAGCCAGATATCCTCACGTCAGTATCAATTATGTACACCAGAATTTCCTTTTTACGCCTTTCCATATTCTAAAGGTTTTTGCAGAGGTGTTGTTTGTATTATTCGAAGTCTGATTTATGCAACATTTATTCCTTCCAAAACAAAACATGGAAAACATATTTTTTGATTGTTGGCAGTAATTCCTGATTAAGTTAATGATAAAAATCCCTGCTGTCAAAACCTATGATTCAAGTGTGCCAACAAAATTAAACAAGATGTTTAAGCCTTACAGTTCATTACACTTGTAGCATAGACATGCTCCATTGAATTGAATAAGGACTTATGTAATATTCAGCTATACGATGAATGTTGAGTGCACATACACTGGCCAGTAATTATGAAACAAATAGTCTCACAACCCTGTTAAATCATTCAGTGGCCACTCTTACATGCAAAGCATGCTCTTCCATTCTCAGCTGAATAGCATGAACAACTGGGTTGTGGTAATAACAACAGGTGGCCAGATGGAGGGTAAGCAATGAATTATTTTTAAACTTTGACAGAGTCACCACGGTAACACAACACAAGGGAATGCAAACAAACTAGACAGATTCAAACGAACTATGCAGTTATGTGGGATCCATCACAGCCTCACAACCCTGTTAAAATATATTATTTTTAATGAGATTTACTTATTTTTTGCTGTTTTATTGAGGCCGATATCTATAACTCACTGTATGCACTTGAACTTCCACTGTGGAGTCAGCATTGCTGGTACATGATCATACCCATCATTGTCGCCCTCTCTCACCCAGAGAAACACTGTCTGTATTTGCAAGCATAGAAGCTCTCCCAATCAGATTTTTTTTTTTAATTTCAGCAAGAAGAGAGGTGAATGCAGGTTATTTTATTTTTTCTTCCAAAAAAGAAGACCACACTTGAGCGTGAGACATTCTTCATCATGAGAACACTTCAGCCAAACATTATGCCAATAAAGGAGGAAGGAAGTCTATTCTTTCTACATGAATGTTCATATTTTACTTTGCAAACTGATAAAAAAAAAACAGCAGGCCAGAATACATTAGCCTGGGTAAACATCAACAAAGCAGCAGCCTCTTTTTATTAGACCCCTACGCCTGGAAGCAGTGGGTTGAGGGGCATTTCATTTCGAGAAAGCGAGCGCGTCTGTCGGTGCATATTGTTTCCATGATGGCAATTTATTTTGCCAGAGTAGCAGGACAAGTGTGCATTATAGAATGAAGGCTGATAGATAAGAACAATAGAAAAGATACTTTTCAATTCTTAATGTTGTTGAGAGATGCACTGGCTGTGCTGCCTGGTTGCACTGAATACTAATCTTTCTGGGTGTGGGCTGAGGGGACATGCAGTGTTCTGCAGTGAAACCTTCCCATCCAGCTTTCTTTTTTCTTCCCTTCCTCTGTTTTTTTTTTGTATTCTCCACTAACCTCCTTCCACACAGCAGCTCAGATGATTTTGTAGTTACTTTGCAGCTGGGAGCATTCCATGCAAAACACTTAAGTGAGCCTGAGCAACAAAACTGCATCTCATAAAACTCGAGTTGCTGGTGAACAGGCACAGAGTGTTAAGTGACCAGATATTTTCAGTGGCAGACCTCTGTATGGAGTTGCTTGTTTTCCTGTAGGATAGCATGTTATTGATGGAAAGAAGAATATAGTATAACATTAGAAAGCTTGTACTGTCACTGGTTCCTTTGAAATATAGTGTTTTCTCTGTAGACTGACAAAAACCCACCTCTTGTGGACTGCAGGCCTTGAAAGTCGTCAGCAGGAACACAACAACCAAAAGTCATGGGAAACCAATGTTATTAACCAACTTCGAGAGACAAAGGAATGAAGTTTCAGGTATCTGGTTAAACTTTAGAGCAAGTGATTGAGGTGACTACCAATGAAAGTGAAGGACATTGCTGATTGACATGTGGTAAGGTGGTAAATGTTACAAAGGCAACAAGACTCAAGACTGTTTTCTCTCAACTGACAACCAGTTACCAAGCAAAGGGCAAGAAGTGAATGACCTTCTTTGTGCACAGATCTTGACCTTAACCAAGTAGTTGTAGTTGCCAAAAATCTCATCAAATCTTGAAATGTAAGGTATTCACTACTTGAATACTCTTCAAAGACCATCCTCACACAGTCCATCTGGGCAGTGCCAAGTGGACAGTCAGTGTTGAGTCCAGTGAAGTCTAACAAGAGACATCATTTAAAACCTACAAAGGTTAATCACAGATATAATTTTGTCGCTTCCACCCATTGTTTACATTTCCACCATCTTGTAGCCACAATTGGGTATTGTCTCTGGAAGCAGGTTTAACTCTGCATGACTAGAAGTCATTGGGATTTCAAAGCATTCTGTCAATTTTCATAAACCTGTCCTTAGACAGTTAACAAAGCACGGAGGTTGGAAAGTTGTGAGGCTAGCAATTTTTTTTCTTTCTTTTTTTAGGGGGGGTAAAGTTCTGGTCTTTGACAGAAGACTGATGGGAGTCTAGTGCACTAGACTAGCTAATGGGTCTTCACCCAAATTTTACTTAAGATCAGTGTCACTTTGTTACTGTTATATGGACAGTAACCTGTGAATTATGATGAATTCTGAGATGCACGAGTTACTGCATCATAGACTTTCTGGTTTGATATTTGCTGGTAATTTCTTTTTGCTTGTTTTGTTTTATTAGGCTTCTCCTCTGCTCAGCTTTGTTCTGTGTACCCCCATCCCCCACCCCCTTTCCATAAACACAGAGCTGAAGAAAGATGCATGGCGAAATCAAGAGGTGAATATAGAAACTAGTTCGACTCTAAATGGCAGGAAACATGCTGTAAATAGTGTGTATAGTAGAAAAGGAGTTCTGCTCTGTGTCCTCAACCATTAGGACACAGGCTTTCATTTAGACATTTATTTTATGTGCTGTAACCTTTTGAAGAATGTGTGTCTAGTCCCCACAGGATAACTAAAAAGACAAAGAACTAGTCTACCCAGTTTTCGTGTTCGTGTGTGTGTGTGTGTGTGTGTGTGTGCGTGTGTGTGGCATATATAGGCTTTTATCCGATCTGTGACACATGGGCCTTTTTATAAGTAAATAATTTTTTTTCAGGAATTTAGTGGTGACAATATTTAGTTCATATTTAGTTTTGCCAATTAAGCACATAGATGGCTGGCGGTGACATGGTCACAGCAACTCTTTGTGCAACTGAACTAAATTTAGTAATTGCATACAATAGCAGAACTGCGTGTACATTCTGTGACAACAAGAATTACCGTATTTCCCGGACTACAAAGCGCACCTGAATATTAGCCGCACAAGCTAAAATCAGGGGAAAATCCTGTTTTGTACATACATTAGCCGCACCTGACTAAAAGCCGCAGGTGTTTCAATGTTGACTTATCATATGTAAGAGAATATGCACAAAGGGAATTGTCAGGAAAGAGATGGCTGTTTGGAGACATCACTTTTATTAATATTTTGAAAAACAAGTTATGGGTACATATTTGCACATGTAGTACATAACAATAACCTACAGCACACCAGAACAATAGATTCGGCCTACCTTTTAGGCTCAGGTGCAGTGACACGGCTTTAACAAGAAGAAAAGTCAGTCATTCACCATCTTTCTCTTCTTCCTGCGCACTAAAACCACCAAAGTCCTCTTCTCCAGTGTCGGAAACGAGCAGGCTCAGGGTGGCTTCGTCATCCACTCTCAGCTTCTTTCCTTCGTTGTCACTTTCAAAACCAAAGAAATCCTCGTTGTCAGAGTCGAACACCCTCAGAAGGGCCGTGGCGGTGTCCTCCTCTCCATCGTGCAGCAGTCCAGCCCTTCGAAATCCGTTGGTGATCGTGGATGTTTTCACACTTTTCCACGCTGTTTGTTTTTCGCGCTACTTCGTACGGCACTACGTTGCCTGGCGGACGGACATGTGACCAACATACCACTCTTGAACCCCGATCCTTCCACCAGGCAACGTAGTGCCGTACAACAGCGGAACAAACAAAACAAATCCTCTTACGATATCACAAAAATCATGGACAATCCATAGAAAAGCCGCACCTGACTAAAAGCCGCAGGGTTCAAAGCTTGTGCAAAAAGTAGCGGCTTATAGCCCGACAATTACGGTAATCAATGATTTATAAAAAAAATAAACTCCTTATAGCAGTAACATGTTCTAAATACACATTAACTGGGATTTGCTTTTATTTAACACATGAGGCTTGCTGTCTCAAATGTAGTAACAAAATACAGATAATGGAACAAATGTCAGCTACACGCCTTATTTCGGAGTTTGTCACTCATAATCCATACAGATCCAATTTACCTCAGAAGGTTTGGAGTCAGCACATCACACATTTGCATGCAAGGGTACAGCTTCCTTCACATACTTAGCTAATGTTATGCTGGAACATTTCCCAGGGGTAGCTTTGAATAGGCATCAGTCATTAAAGCAGTAGTAACATAGAATTTTGGAAGAATGACCACAATGCCCAATGTTCTACTATTAGAATAGTCAGGCCAGACTTTTATTTTTCCTCCACTGAAATTCATTTATCTTTAACATGTACTTGTGGCACTGCTGAAGTTAAGAGATGAAGGTAAACCTTTTCATTCGGCAGGTACATTTTGCCTCCCCTGACAGATCTGTAGACACATGCTGCCACAGGAAAAAGTGATGAAATGAGGAGAAACTCTGCTTGTGTTCTTTGTTGTTCTTGTTTCCTAAAGAAGACGTGCGTTGAGACTGACAAATAGACTTTTGCCCTCATGCATTATATATGAGAGGCAAGCAAGAAGGGCTATTCCCTCATGTGTGTGCCTCATCACTTGTTTAGCCATATCATGATGTGTGTATACTATGCAGAGGAGCTTTAGCTATAGGGATAATAACCTGATTCACTCGTACTCTGTTTCCATGGCGATGAGGAAAATATTACAGAATAGATGCGAGTAATTGCTTCTTCTTCAGAATGTGCGCTTGCATGTTAAAGGGACATTTTGTCTATGGCTGCAGCAGAAATCATATTTTAAAACACGTGTACGAGTTCCAGGGTATGGTTGGCGAACTAAATGAGATTTCAAATGAGGAGTGTTCAGGTTCCTTTTTAAATGAAGCCAATGTGTAGGTGCCCTTGGCCACTTCATAAACAAATCAATCATTGACATAACCAACTATACAGCTGAGCAACATATTTACAGTTTGGTTCAGAAAAGGTTTTAGTCTATATGGCAAATTACCTTTTCTTAACAGCTGTTAAGAGCGTATGTGGCAGGTATCCATGTTTTATTGAAATATCTGTGCATTAGCTGATAAATTAGCATTCTTAACCTCTTGTCTAAATATGGTCAGGCCAAAATGCTGAAGTTGAAGCTTGAGAATATACCTTCACAAAACCACAGGTACCGTCATGGAGACTGAACCGATCTTATATATACATTCTATGTATTTTCAAATTTTTATGGCAGCCCTATGTCATATACACTGACTCGTCCTGCGGCAGTGTGTTTCTGTGTTATTCTACAGAGATGTGATTTAAAGCAAACTCTGCAGAGAGAGGTCAGCTGGCAGTGGCGCCCTCCCAGCATCTCTTTAATGGACTGGAAGAGATTCACTCGCAAATCAAACAAGCCAGGCAGAAGAAACTCAAGAAGAACATACACACACACACACATGCTAGACAGTTGAAAATGAAGTCCGCTTGAGGAAGATGAAAGGAGGAGAGATTCAAAATCCCTCTGTTTGAAGTTTAAATCATGCCTCTGCACTATGAAACTGGTCTGAAATGACACCTATTAGTCTTTGTTTGCATGAAAAAAATTAGGTTTGTAAAATAAATTGAAACAACTACCTAATAATCATAAAGCAAGTAAATATTACAAAATAATCTGCATTAATGTCCTTTACTTTGTGCTGCATTATGCGATTATATGGTTTTATTAGTGCATGTCATTATATGACCTAATCTAATCCATTTCTTTCTGTGCTTTCTGACCCTAATCTCCATCACTTGCAGTCAAAGCTGTGGCACATAACTTGTGCTGCAGTTTTATTTAATCAAAGCCAAACATGTTTCCTGTCCGCCCTGCTGTCACTGCACGACCTGACTAACTTTACTGTAGAAAGAATCATTTTATAAAAGACTAGAAACTTTTTATTTTTGTTTATGTTTCGATCTTTTCAGCTAATTTCTCACCTTGTTCGCTGTGACAACTATATAGATGTGAATAGCTCACTTATTTATATTGTGTTTAGGCTCAATATTATGCATTCTTTGGACTGTGTCTGATGTAAATGACAGATTGTTGGCATGCTATACATCCCCCCAGCTAATTTATGGTACCTTCTGACTGTGTCGTTTTATTTTTATTTTTTTTAAATGCATCAAGGCAAACTGGAACATTTAGACAATTTTTTTTCTTTCATTTTTTGGTTAAATCCTGGGCAAACCCCCAATGTTATGTTCCCCAAAGTGGACTAAGGGAACGCAAAAGAACTTAAAGAAGGCATTACAGCATTTTCAGTCCAATTATCTGAGCAATGGTCTTGAGGTTAATTTGAGTGATAGTCTTTCCAGGAAGTCTGCACTTCTGTTTTAGTGAGTGAAATTCTCAAATTTCATGTGAATTGCATTACGTGGATACAGACACCTGGATACAGTCTCCATATAAGCTAAGTGCTGACTGTCTCAATCCTGATTAACTCATGACAGCATCATCCTGTACTTTTAGGTTTTAGCCACAACCATCTCTAAGACTGTCTGTACAAGGGCTCAAAGGGACTCAAGAACTCCTTTTCCCATGGTGTTATAAGTGATCTAAGATTTATGCTGGAAGATGATGTGTGTTGCAATAAACATCTGAATTAAAATACAGAAACTGTGCATGCAGCAATAGCAGTACACAAGACTTTGGTTGACAGATACACTCCTGCACATCACTGTGTTTGTTCAGAATCAGAATTAATTAACTATACTGTCACTAATGCTGGAGGCATTATCATTTTGTCCTGAGGGAGAATACATGTAGCCATGCCCAACACAATATAGTTAGAGCTATTAAAGCAGCAAAAGGAGATGAGCCAAATCGTCTCGTCTGACATAGCATCAAATGAATTGAGCAATTTCTCATTATTTAGAACATTTTTAATGGTCTGTTCTTTCTTAGATGATTGCTGGTTTGGGCATTATGACTGTTACTTTGTCAACACTTTCAATGTTTCTAAAAAGTCAATATGGAAACTAACCTGAAAGGTCCTCTTAAAATAAGTCAGGTTTGTTGTAAAACTCAAATGAGCTCAACGGAAGTTGATGTCTTGTGACTAAAGAGCTCTTCATCCAAAGATAGGAGCCATTATTTTCATTTCCAGCTGAGTACATTTTTATTGTAGGAGCCACTAAATTAGCTTTGTGTGGTTCAAAGTTCATTTATGCAGTTAATTTTTATAAAACAAGACTATTAAGGATACCCCCACTTGACCTGCCTCGTCAGTGGTCCTGAAGGTTTAGGACTTCAAATTGCATACCACTACTTTCAGTAGTGAGAAAAAATTGAAGGAAAAGCAGCTAAATGTATCTTATTTTGCCTTTTCAAGCATACTTCAAATCAAATAGTTGTTCATTTTGTGACTGCTCAAAAGCTATGTCGATTTTTCCGTTTGTTTACTTCAAGGAACACTGACATAGTGTTGTGTTATGCACTCTCGGGGTTGACTCAAAACTCATAATGTCTGTGCATGCTCTGCCGATTCAAACATGACAGTTACAGAGGACTAGAACACATCAGGAATCTGTTTTTATTCGAGTTTGGACCTGGATCCATCCACAGCGTCTCTCTGTCATGTTTTGGTCACGCTTCAAGCTTTCCTGTCAGTGAACTCTCTCCTGTACCTCCCAACATTTTATTTATTTACTTTTCCTGCAAGCTCTGATGCCTTTCTCCTTGCTGTGCATTTTATACCTCATCTCTCTCCCCCACTCTTCTCGCTATTACTTTAGCACATAAGGCCTAGGTAATTAGTCCAATCATTATGATAATTACAGATCACAGAGGCCTGATCGGGAAGGTTAGACAAGGTTTTGTCCTGTGTCTGCACCCTGAATAAGTGATTACCATTATTCCCTCTGAGCACAGAAAGAGCAAAAAAAAATTGACACAAATTCCCAGTGAGGTTTCTGTCCTTGCTCTTTTTGGCTTAATCATGTGTTCTTTGATTATTACTCTGCTTCACCCCAAGCAAGTTCCAGTTCAATACAAGAATACTGCATTCTCACAGTTAGCTTTGCTAGCAAGATTTTGCTCTCATTGATGCATAGTTTTCAATGTCATTCCCATAGGTATGTTGATCTATATGGAAATACTGGTTGAGTCATTAGTCATTGTAACAGTTATTTCGGCTGCTGCATGCTTCAAGATTCCTGTTTTGGCTCTTAGCTTGTGCTGTCGGACTAGTAGTGAACATTTGCTGTTACTGGACAGCTTGCTGAACTTACTTAATCTTGACAGTGGTGAAGATACAAACACTGACTGTCAATCTTGGACTTGGACTAAAGTTGACATGGTGATAAAACTTGATAAAACTTTTCCTAACATCACACTTGGAAAGGTTGAGTGAGTTTGAATATAAACTTTACACTTGAAAATGAGTTATTGGTTAAAGATACACTGTGACATTTGATGCTTCTCTGAGCAGCAGCTGTACTGATCCTTGTAGAAGAGATAACAGAACTGCATGGACATTTAGATGAGCCCTTTACCTTTTCCAAATCGCTTTGGCTACAGAGCTACAGAGAGTGAGTCATGCCGTAGCCCTTTCAGCAAAGCGATCCACTTCAGGTTAGGTTGCCCTCCGGGCTGGATTTCTGTAAATGCTTACAGTCACACACATAGATAAAGCTGTTAATGCTGTGATGGAATCATCCCCAGCTTTAGATTGCTTTATCTACACTGCCGAACCATTTGCATATAACACATAAACAGTTATTACTTAGCAATGCATGAGGATTTGTCTTTTCCTTTAATGTGCATTACACAGATTGAGGGCTCTGCTGTGTTCGCTTTACATTCCATTATTGCATGTGAGTGGTTGCACTCTATAGAGCAATTTTCCTTCAATTTTGTCACCGTATTGTAAATCGTACTCAGTCACATGCTGTATCGACCACAAAAATCAGCAGTGGGCTTTGTGCCACTCTTGTAAAATCTCCAATAGGATTTTCATTTCTGCTGAAAAAATAGATTGTTCCAGAGAGATGGCTCAGCGCTGAATTAGACAAAATAAATCACACTGTAGACTGTCAGCTCGCAGCCCACAGCATTATGCTCATCGCTGGATATCTGAAATAATCTCTCCACAACAAAACCAACTGAGCTCATGGCTGGGCATGTTTGTTGGTTCTGTTTGTTGAAAGAAAAAAAGCTTCCAGTCACCTTTGTCGCACCACAGATTCGCTGAAGTTGTGTCTACATTAGACGATCAGCTTTCATCTGTCACCCTACCGTTTCGCTGCTGCTTCTCTAATGCAGAAGCTCTGTTGCTGCTCAGATTCTATAAGCACTCCAAATGTCTGTGAATTTCTACTGTAAATAGTGAATCTTTGGCATAGGTGACTGGAGCTTGAAATGTCATTTATTCTTTCTTGATTTCAAGACATGTCTTACATGCATACATGAAAGCTATAACGGTTAACTCTTTATTGTGTTAGTTATTATTCTTCAATCTCAGCATTCATTTTATTGTCAACTACAGACCTTTAAAGTATCTTAAACCACCTTTGTGGTAGTTCCTGCAGAGTAGGCAGATCCAGAACTTCAATTTACCATGATGATTGGTGGTTAGTAGTCAATCCAGCAACCAAAAGTTAGTCATTTTCAATTTCTTAAATCTATATCCTCTATGTTTAATCTCACTAAATTAATACAAACTATAAGACCTGATAGACATAACATTAGCAGAGCATAAATGTTATGTGGGTAGTGTGGGAAGTTTAAAGCTTTAAGAACTTTTTTACTTGAATCTGCTTGAGGTGTTCTTCCTTGTGACCATCAATTGGCCATGCAGCTAACTAACTGGTTCCTTGTTTTAATGAATGTGGGTAATGGGAAGTGTGGTAAATAGCTCTGATTGCTCTTATCTGCAGGCTAATGATGTCTTGGGCTCTTTTCAATTAAGGTGGGAACGAGGTCACTAAAAGGTTTTTTTTCATAGCTCAGCCATTCAGCTTCATTAAAGCCTTTCGCATGTATTCATTAAGGCTGCAGCCACAGGTGCCCAAAGCACATGCTCTGCTTCCCTCTTTTATCCTCTATAAACTAATTAAGAACTTATTAATCCTCCATCAGTAGCTTTGGGCTTTGGACCCTTCCTGCAGAGTCCCTTTTGGCTGTGGTTTTGGCACTGGTCTTTCTATGTGCTAGCCACACTATTCAGTGCTGATGTGTGAAAACTTGGGCTTAAAAGTCATTCACCCATATGTTTTTTTTCTTTTCAGATGCTTTAATTTCTGAATTGCCTTAGTTTCTTTCTCCAACATGTATGAGTTCACACAAAATGTAACAGACAAAATGTGTCACACTTAAATAGTTCATATCATTAAAGAGATTTTTATACTAGGCAAAGATAACCCAAGGACATTTTTAAATTTACATTTTTTAAATGATCATTTCATTTATTTCAAGTAAGGGAAAAAACATGATCAAAGCCTACCTGGTCCAGTGTGAAAAAATCTTGCCAAAACTTAGCAACTGGTTGTGCCAACCTTGGCAGCAAGAACTGCAATCTAGAATTAATGTTAACTGGCAATGAGTCTTTCACATTACTATGGAGCATTTTCTTTCCCCAAATCTTCCTTATAGAATTAATTTTTAATTTGACCAAACTGAATGATTTTTGAGCATAATTGGCCTGTTTAAGGCCATGTCGAACCATCTAAATCAGAGTTAAGTACTTACTTTGACTAAGCCAATGAGCCACTCAGAGTTGGACTTGCTGGTGTGTTTTGGGACATTGTCCTGCTGCATAGTTTGAGCTTCAGGGCACGAGCTGATGGCCAGACATTCTTCTTCAGGATTTACTTGAGCAGAATTCATAGTTTGATATAATCAGGGTGTGAGGCAGCTCAGCAGTCCATTTCACCATACCACTACCATGACTGACTGTTGATATGTTCATCACATAAAATACTGTGTTAGCATTATGCCAGATGTAAACCTTCTAAAAATGTTTAACTCCTGTTTTGTCAGTCCACAGAAATTTTTTTCTCAAAAGTCTTATTGGTTAGCAGTGGTTTTTATCTTTTCATTGTTAAATCAGGAACACTCAGTTGAAATGAAGGAAATGAAGGCTTATAGTTCTTTAGATGCTCCTCTAGATTCTTTTGTCACCTAGTGGATGGGTCAGTCAATCTTAGGAAGGATCATCACTGTTTAAAGTTTTCTCCATTTGTGGTTAATGTCTCTCACCATGGTTTGCAGCAGTACCAAAGCCTTAGAAATCGGTTTGCAACCTTGTAGATGTCAATGACTTTGTTTCTTTAGATTGTAGCATGAAGTGTTGCTTTTCAGATCCTTAAGCCTGATTCATTTTGCCAGACAGATTCAATTTATTCATTCTTTATTTTACAGGTATGGCAGTTATCGGGCTCAGGAAACTGACCTCGGCTTTCTAAAAAATGTATATATATATTAATGGGGAAGGGGGAAAAATACAAAATTTAAAAAACAGGAGGTTGAGAGTATGTTATGCTAATTAGGCATGGATTTGTGTAGTTTATGCCATGTGGCACTTAATTCAAGGATGCTAGTCTGGGAAAAGCTGTACTGTTCAAAGATTGCTCCGGCAATGTATCAGAACAATGTAGTTTATTTTTAGTTAGTGATCCACTCATGATCTGCTGATCATGCCGAGAACGTGCTTCCTGAAACACATTCCTGGATCCTGATTCCTGGAATGTGTATTGGTGGTTAAAACGGTTGCATTTTCCCCACAGTGGGCTTTTATAGAGTAAGAATGAGTTTACAAAAAAAAATTGACCTTGAAGCACTGCACGAGAATATGTTAACCTCTTTATTAAAATTGAATAAATAAAGTTGAGCAGTATTCTCAGTCTCGTGCTTTCTTTTGTAGACACATGGGATGCAATCAAAGGTAGCAATACAAAGTGATAATTGCTATTTTTAACATGCCAGAAATAAATCCCTCTTTCACACAGCGTCATTCGGCCAGGCCTGCCAACTTCAATATTTAACAAGAAATAATCTCAAAATGCAACAGCACAATCTTCTGTCAGCCAACTAAATAAATAAATGAATAGTCAGATGCAGTATATTCCTACTGGTCAGACCAAAAAAGCAGTCTGCTTTGATGACAGACTTCGAGCTTCATTTTCTGCCTTTCTGAGGAGGGTTCATCTGCAGTCCACTGCCCCTCTTTTACCCACATCTCTGCAAATCTTCAGATGGGAAAAGAGGTGACCCTTGGTCCATTTATTGAGATGGACGGCAGACTCTTGGATTTGAGAGAAAAATGTGTGGAAAGAGTCAATAAATATCTGAAAATAACTGCCGTGTTTAACAGCATCACGGATCGAAAGTTCTACGTTCAGACAGCGAGTGATGGTCAGGCTAGGGTTGTTCTTTCTCACAGAGATGTGTGGCTGGTCCTCTTCTGTTTCTGTTATTATTATTTTTTTGCTGTATGTGGCTACCTGCTGCACATGACTATGTGTCAAATGAATTTCACATGGTTTGCTCATTATTGCATCTGGGCAAGGACACAAAGCCTAGAGCAGCTTTGCCTGTGTTATTTCCTTTTTATATCCTGCAGTGATACTTTATATGGAGCCATAGTAATTCCTTAGAATTTGGCTTTCACTCAGTTCAGTAGCATTAAAAATATCTTTGTTTCTGGATTTGTAGGTCAAACAAAACGGAGAAGGTGAAAAAAGGGAAAAATTACCTCAAGGTTCCTCATAACTCAGACTCCTTTTCCCAACCCCAAAGCTTCTCTCCGTGCTTTTGTCGAGCATGCAATTCGCCAACGTGTCATGGGCTCCATTTTTATCTGTCACATTCGTTTGCGCGTGATGGCCGCTGATGCTCGGCTCATTAAGAATTCTCCCCCCTCCTCTTCCTCCTGCTGCTGTTGCTGCTGCGGCTCTCCTTGAGATCCGAGAGGCTGCGACTCACTGACTCACATTCGTCCTTGACTAACACCCCTATCCTTTATTTCCGCGATTTTGCCTTTTATACTTCTCTGATTCCTTTCTTTCCTAGGTGCTTCTTATCTAGTGTTTCCTTCTTTCTCATACTGTTCTTTTTGATTTTTACTTTTGTTATGTTCCCAACCTGTGTTGATAAACTGTGCTCTGAATCCCTCCCAGAATAGTCTTTATCCTGACCATTTATTCTCTCTGTCTGTCTCTGTAGGAGCTGGTGGGCAGTAACCCTCCGCAGAGGAACTGGAAGGGAATAGCGATCGCCCTTCTTGTCATTCTGGTCATCTGTTCGCTGATCGTCACCTCCGTCATCCTGTTGACACCAGGTACACGGCGCAGGATGGAAGGGGGAGGGACACCATACACTTCACATCCCTGTGTTTACAAGGCTATTATTATGCACCAACATGCTCATTAAGCTTTCACAATCAATCTCACCACGAACAATGCAAAGAATAAAGTGTGAGTGTCAGTATCTCAGTCCTTGTGTGCTCCAGGCTTTCATGCCGAGTTTGCAGTGTCACTCGCCCTTAGCATCCACATGGGCACTCTTGCTGTAAAGGCTACATTTAGTGAAGGTCAGGAAACCTAATTGAAGTCAGTTTACGCAACATTGCTTTCTTCCTAAACATAGTTGCCATATGTCTTTATAATGTTGCACACACACACACACACACACACTTTGAATGCCGTTTTTTCCCCCTTGGTTATTTTAAGGCAGTTTCAATTTCGGGATGACCTTCAGGATTTCTGTTTGGAAATTTTGATTAAAGTTAAATCAATAGACCATCTGTTTATGGTCAGGCTCATAAAGCTGCTTGACGTGCTTTTATGCACTGCCAGAGTCAAATCTGTCAATACAACTGGTAGTGTGTGTGAACTATAATTCAGCTCCAAAGACAGTAATCACTGTGCACTTGTTTGTGATTTTTCTGTCACAAGGAATTGTAGCTAATGTCCACAGCCCAGAGTGGGGTCAACCTTTACTAAAGAAATTCAGTGTTGTTTTTTTCTGTAGTGTTCTTAGAGATGTACACCGATGTAAGAGCAAAAATATCACCGGGGTAGACTGCGGCTCGATGGCAGGTGTCAAATCAGCATGACCTAAACCTCCTTGTCACCTCCTGGCTGCAGTCTCTTCCTGTCCTGGGGCATTTGTTGTGGATTTGGATTAAATTGAGCTGCTTTATGTGGCAGTACAAAACACGTCAGGCCAACAGGAGTCGGGCAGAAAGTGGACACCAGGCAGGTGGTGTCTCCAGCTTGTACTTTGTCCTAATCTGACCCTCCCTGTGTTGATTTTTGTGTGTTCAAGCAGAACTACTGCTCTGCTGCAAGGCTTGACACATGCAATCGTTTCTCCCTCGTTTTGGTCTCAAACAGACATTAAACTACTTAGGTAAGCAGATTTTAGAAACCTTTGGATATTAAAATATGTTGTGACCTCATGAAATCCAATTCTGCAAGTTTGTGCGTTCTAATTGGATGTCATGAGCAACTGAGTTGAGCTTCAAAGACAGTTTATTTTGCTCTTTGAGATACTAGTATTCACCATGCGCAATTAATTGAATGGCTGGATTTTTCAAAGTCAAATATTTTATCTACTTGGAGAGTTAGAAAAAAGTTTGGAGATACTCTTTGAACTGGGATGTTTGTCAAAAAAAAAAGCAGCAAATTCCCTGAAAATAATTTTTTGTAAGGTTTGAGTGATTAGTCTTTCAAAGAGTAAGCACAGATGCAGTTTGTGTTAGGTACCTTAGTTGTGTTAGATGCTTTTGATACCATTTGTATGCCTGTAAATTCTGAAAAGCTTATGTGTGCTTAGTTTAAAGCCCCAAAGCTGAGTAAATGGCTAGACTGACTCAGAGTATAAGGACCTCTAAAGGTCTCTGTGAATTATGTTTACAAAATCAGAAATCTCAAAAGAGTAAGTTTTGCTTTTGGAAAAATCCAGGCAGTCTGCCAAAGGACCTATGGAGATTGCATTTAGCCAACAAATAGTCCATAAAATTTTAACCTTGTACTAATGCTGTGTGTGTGTGTTCACTAGTTAAACTTCATTTCCAACTTCCACTCACCATCTTCATAACTCCATGTGCTCAGCTGTTTCCCAATATACACTGTCCTCTGGTGCTGTTTTGACCTAATTTGGGCAAAAGATCAATGACCTTGGTGTGGCATCCATTGCTGCCTCTCCACAATTCACAGGAATCAGAACAAACGTGCACACAATGATCCCCTAACGATCAATGTCTTATTTGTCATTTTACAGGCACTTTTCCAGTTTTATAGGAACTGCCACCCCGATTAGGGTAGCAGCCTTTACATTCTTGTTGTGCCGTGCAGCATCTCCACGAGGGCTGGGCATTTAAAAGCAAAGATACTGTTTGGCAATCACTATTTTACTACTCTTTAGCAGTTATCGTCACACAGTGGTGCTTGTCACATGAATTCTAAATATTGTTTAATTCCAACCCAAGTTAAAGTAGTAAAGAAATCACTCTCCTTTCATGTCAAATGGCATTCTGTTATAAAGCTTCTCACTTTTTTGGTAGTTAATTAAAGGATACGTGTAAACTGTGAATCTATTAATCTTATGGGTTTGTCTGGTGTCACATTTAAAATGGATGGGCCTTATCAAGCTGTGAGACTAGTTTTGTTTTGTTTGTTTTTGCACATGCAGATTGTGGCTAAGATAAACCTTGCTGTTAGGATCTATGCATTTGTAGAAACAGCTAGCATTAGCAAGTAAACAAGTGATTTATCACTTTTCACATATAACCTTTCTCTTACCTACCCATCTTGTACAATGAGATGTGGAGTTACATTGCAGTTTTAAAAAGATTCATCACATACAAAAAGAAAACCTTGATGATGAAGAGTGGCTATGAACTCCTGTCATTTTTAGTTTAAAAAAAAAAAAACAGGCAAGTTAAACAACATTTTTAGATTTAGCCTCTCCAAGAAATAGCTTATTTTGTCACTAACTTTAACCAACTGCTTTACTAATGCACCATCATTTTCCTTTATATTTTTAAGATCACCACATCCCACCCATTCTACCTATTTCACAAAATAGTTTGATGGTTTTCTTTTTTAAGAAAATCATAGATAGGTAGGTAGATACTTGATCCCACAGAGGAAATTATTTTGTTATAGCAGCAGGATAAAGATTAAAAACAGTACAATTTCCAGTAATTAAACAAACTAGTAAAAGTGCCACAGGTGCATAGTGATGGCCTTGTGCTGTAAAATTTTACATATATATAAAAAAAAAAGAAAATAAAAATGAGGTTAAGTTAAAGATGAAAATAAAAATAAGACTGAAACTGAAATGGAGAGAGACTGAGACAGAGTAGTGCAAATGTATTAACAAATAAAGTGTATGCTATAAATCTAAGAAACAGCTGTACGAGGGTATAATACACACACATTTCTGTGTGGGAAATCTTATACCTGTCAGGTGTGTTCATCTGTCATCGAAGGAAGAGTAACTGTACACTTTCAAAGAGAACGATAGGAATGACTTTCTGAAGCATTTTTTATGGCAGCAGGGTTGAATAAGTCTGAGGGAGAATGAACTCTGCTGCCTCACTAGTTTAAAATGGAGTGGGTGACATGGGTCATCCATGATGGAGAGCAGTTTGTTCAGTGACCCCATGTCCCTCACGGACTCAAACGCCTTCAGACTCTGACCAATGATGCTTCAAGCCCCGTGAATCGGTTGGTTGATCTTGACCCCACCAACAAACCGATAAGAGCAAAGAGCAGATGAAAGTCATACTTTCACTATTCCTAAATACTCTTATACACCATAATATACCACCATCCAAGCATATATAAGTGCTTCTGCTGGTCGTGAATCATCACGATTGCCAAGATATCTGCTAATAATCAGGAATATTAGTCCTAATTATTATGGGGTTCTTGCCCCAACCCGTCGTGGCAGATAGCTGCCCGTCCCTGAGCCTGGTCCTGTTGGAGGTTTCTTCCTGTTAAAAGGGAATTTTTCCTTCCCACTGTCACCAAAGTGCTTGCTCGTAGGGGGTCATATGATTGTTGGGTTTTTCTCTCAATGTATTATTGTAGGGTCTACCTTACAATATAAATTAAATAATGCTGAAAAGTCAACATTGAACTCTTTCAAGCTCTTTTTTTTTAATATTTTTTAATTTCTGCACAGCTTTGCACAACATGTCAAGCTTGCTAACCAACCCCCCTCAATCAGTCCGACTCGGCCCCCTACCATACCCCCTGTATACATATGACTGTACACCAACCCACTCAACCAAGTGTGCCGATGACACCACAGTGGTTGGGCTCATCTCTGGAGATAACGCAGCATACAGAGCAGAGGTAGAGATTGTGTCCCGCTGGTGCTGAGAAAACAACCTGAAGCTGAATGTACTTAAAAGAAAAGAACTACATGTACTCATTATAATCAGAGAACAGGTGGAATCTGTCTCCACCCTCAGGTTTCTGGGCACCCATATCTTTGCTGATCTTACCTGGACCCACAACACAAATGTTAAGAAGGCCCATCAGTAGTTGTACTTCCTCTGTGTCCTTGGGAACAATAACCTGGACCAGAAGCTGCTGCTGGACTTCTACCAATTCTCAGTGGGGAGCGTGCTCTCCTACTGCCTGGGTGTTTGGTACACAGAGGGTAATTAGCAATACCCCCATAAAATCATTGGCTGCCCTCTGCTACCCCTGGAGGCCATCGCCAGATCCTCCTGTCTCAGGAAAACCAGGGCCATCACAGGTGACCCCTTGCACCCTGCCCACCACCTGTTTGACCTGCTGCCCTCTGGTTGATGACTCAGGTTAATCAGGTCCCAGACCTCCAGGCTCACAAATAGCTTTCCCCCCCTATTTTACACACTGCTGATGATGATCTCCAAAGGTGCACTGGTATTCCATTATAGATGGCACTGCGGTCTATTCAGGCTTCTGTCTGTAGAGAAATTGTTCTCTCCATCTTAAGATAAATCCCTTCCTCCATGACTGAAAACAAAATTGTTGGCATTGTAAGAAAGCCTTGATTCTCAGTTACAAAGATAAAAACTACCAGTTTAAATCCTGCTCCATCTGTTTCAGTAGGAAGAATTTACACTGGAAAAATGAAATCCTATCAAGGCAGTTGTCTCTCATTTAAACATAAAAAGCTCCCTTTTTGTAAATGAAAAAGAAACTTGCTACTCTCGCGAAGGGGGGAAAAAAATAACACCACATAGACAATGATGGATGTTGAAAATAAAGACAGATTACATTACCAGAATCCGGACTAAGCAACAGCATTTCAAACAATGAATTTTGCTAATTCTTTTAAGAAAATAAGACTTTAACGGATTAATTAAAGATTAGAACATTTAGTAAAAAGATGTTTTGATGTGGTTTAAATAAACCCACGGGTTCAAGATTCATCACTGACATTCTTTTAGCGCTCTTAAAATGCTTTAGGGACGATTGTCCTGTTAAAATACTAAATACAGTCTTCATTCAGAACAATTTGTTTTGGATTTTGGGAGCAATCATACCCCGCTGAGTTGTAAACTGTAGCATGGCAGGTCTGGAGTTATGAGATAGCATTTTGTTTCCTCTCACTTAGGAGGGTTGGTTGATGGATGTTTCCCTTTCAGACAGGGCAACCAGTTTCTAACTGCACCTGACAACCACTTGACTCACACAGACACACACATGCACAAACATTCAGCACACGCACAGAGTTTTGGAATTCTTCTGTTTCCTCTTCTGACAAGCTTCATCTCCTTTAACTGATGGCTTCGTATTACTAAGAGGCTGCTCTGTTTCCTACGTCAGTACAACTAGGTCAGATGTTCACTATTGGCATCTGGGTATTCTACAGACTGAGGGATGTCTGGCTGACTGACAGCTGTGACAGCTAGCTGAAACTGTGGGAGGATCACATGCAACGTTAATTTGGTGCAGCTGAAAGCGAGCAGTCACACAGATTATTGCATGAAACCAAGTCTCAAGTTATACCCTAACAGGAAACAACAAGGGTTGATGCTTCAGTGGCATTCAGTAATATTTTGCTCACATACTGTATTTGATCAAGAGTTAATGATTTTATATGACTGTGATAAAATCAAATACAGACTTCATACTGTTTCTGTCATTTATACATTATTCTAACATAATATAGATACCTAAAAATCTCAGCAATTGTATTAAATGGTAAATGGCCTGTATTTATATAGCGCTTTACTAGTCCCTAAGGACCCCAAAGCGCTTTACATATCCAGTCATCCACCCATTCACACACACATTCACACACTTTGGTGCTGTATCAACTAACCGAACTGAGAATGATACTTAAATTTGTTAAATTCTGCTACTACTGTAAGACCAAAAAAGTTAAAACCAGAAATGACTAAAGTACATCTTGACCCCGGAATTTTGGATAAATGACTCAGATTCGTATAAAAATGTATTTTTTTAGTTTAATTTAGCTTCGTTATTGTTTCTTTGTTATATCACAACATGATAGAACATCTGGAGCTGGTCTTGCTTGTTGTGCTCTTTATAGATTCAGTATAGATTTTTGTGAATCAAGGTGAAATAACACTGCTGTGATTCTAATGTAATCCTTCTTCTCTATATAGACCTTCTTCTGAATTCTAAATTGTTAGATAATGAAAAACGGTGCAATATTATTATACCATAAGATAAATAGATGCAAAGATGGGTGTACTATGAATAAATAGCTTGTAAATTGTAGACATTTAGATATGAAATTGTTATATCATACACTAAAATCCATGAGAAAAAGGAAATTTTGTCTGAGAACCAGACAGCTTCTAAAAAATTGTTAACTAATCTAAATCGCTGGTGAGAGACTTTATTCGTTTGCCTGTTACACCTTAATGAAAGATTTTGCCTTCATCAACCAAACAATATCCAGTCTTACAAAAAGCATAACGCCCAATGCTGTTTCTAATTTGTATTCATGTACAACTTTTTTCCCACAGGTCAATAAAATGAAAATGAAAAATTTATCACATTGTGGTGATTAATATTCTGCCTCAAATCCATCTGCCATCTCCTTTTAGCACATGTTAATAGCTGTGTTTTACAAGGTAATTAGCAACAGGTTCTACATAAGCATGCAGTAAATCCAAGTTTGGATACAGGCAATCATCAACCGGCTGCCCTCAAACCCAGTCATGAAAGCTCCTCTTCACTGGCAAGCTATCCTGCTATGAATTCAGGACTGACATAAAAGTGATCAGTCCCGATCCTGCAGATGGTAGCTTTGCACCATTAGCTCCTCAGCCAAGCACATCCTCCAAATGTCTGAGCCTGATGTACTCTGGTATGAACAAGATTACCACTGTAGCAACACATCATCAGTTAAGGTAAAACTAACCTGTCTGACAATGGTGCAATGGTGGTGTGTAAACACTGTAAAAGTAAAAGACTGCATGGTTGGCTCCAGTGTCATAGATGAATATGACAGGTAAGGTCATCAGGGAGTAAACAAGTTCATGTTTAAACTTCTCAAAATCAAGTTAATGATTAGATTATTTATTTTACTGTGAACATCTACCCAGTGCAGCTGAAAAATACACTGTGGAAGCAATACACCTTAATGAAACTTCAGGCTGTACAACCAAAACAGTGAGCTGAACAATACTTTGTAATGCTGCATACCTGTATTTGGCTGATAATGTTCATTGTATTCATTGTGTTTTGCACGTACTAATTTGGATGATTAAGAATAATCATTAAAACCTTTTATCCATGTTTATGAAATGAGGGTGTGATGTTTATGCTCTCTAACTTTGTTGTCTACAGTAAAGACTTGTTTCAGTCAACTCAATCAAATGTGCCACTTAAATGTTAGCTCCCTCTGACACTCTATTGTACCGAGAAGAGGTTGTATAACATTAGCATATAAACTGTTCATTTAAGCTGACCCTGATGTGGCTGCTTTTATCAACAAATTTCCACCAACAATCACAGCGCGCTGTGAGAGTGAGATAAAGACATACTTACTAGAGAAAATGGATTTGCCTCTAAGGGACTGTCATTTATATAAAAATGTAAATTTAAATGTAAACTTTCACATGTACGCCTCCATCTTTGCAGTGACTGCCTGTGTGCGCATGGCGTAAATCTAGCAGTCAGGCCTCATTATAAATTCCATATTTATCCCCTCTTAACTTAACCATCTGACAGGAGGCTTCAACTTATGTGCATTATTATGTTTTCCTGCTGCATATTCAGAGTCTGGTGACTCTGATGATAAAATATAAAACTCGACTGAAGCATCAAGCAGATGCCTTCAAAGGTGTTTTTGTCCCCCATGATGAAATCAGGGCGGAACTGAGGATCAGTCGCAGTCTGTCCATCTGTTCAGCACAATATGGCACACGGGCACAAACACACATACACACAGCTGATGTACAAGTTTGGTGGATGATGCAAGTCATTGTGGTGTTCTTGCAACCTCTGACTGGTGAAAACTGGGAAGTCAGGTTTTGTTTACTTGCTGGAATTTGCTAACAACACATGGAAACTCTCTTTGCACACCCGTGAGTCTCATACCCTGCTGATTAAATATTGGTTTGCAGTGCAATGCAGGCCTTACGAGTTATGCCATAAAGTAAGGTAACAATTCACAATTACCACTGAGATTAGACTCTAAAAGGGAAAATAGAATAGAATAGAATAGAATTCAACTTTTTTGTCATTGCACATGTCACAGGTACAGGGCAACGAAATGCAGTTTGCATCCATCCAGAAGTGCTTTAGCCATGATATAGATATATTACAATATATATTAGCAATAATATAGATATGTAAGTATATTACAGAAATGGGTCTATTATGGTATGTTATAATGTACACGGTATGAAGTATGTTATGAATATTCTATAACTATAAGTATGTACAGGCTGTAGTGAGTACAAGCTATGTACAGGCTATGAACAGGATATAAATATGAAATAAAAAAAAACTATACAGAAATCTGAGATATACAGCTATACAGAAATGTGAACTATGCAGGTTATAAACAGTTGTAGGATTAAAAATTATCGTATGTACAGAATGATTATTTACACAGAGCTATACAGTAGTGCAGTTAAGATAAGTGAGATATGTGGATAATTTCTACAGAGGCTATATAAAGTGCTAGTGGTTGTGAGTGGTGGTTCAGTCCATGTTATTATTGTGTGTTTGAGGGTACAGTTGTCCATTGTGTGTGTGTGTGTGTGTGTGTGTGTGTGTGTGTGTGTGTGTGTGTGTGTGTGTGTGTGTGTAGGTGGTTGTGGGTGTGTGTATGTTCAGTCCATGAGTTTAATGTGGGTCAGATGTCAGGAGGCAGAGTTCAGGAGTCTGACAGCTGTGGGGAAGAAGCTGTTCCGGTACCTGTTGGTCTTAGTCCGGAGGGTTCTGTAGCGCCTCCCAGAGGGCAGGAGGGTGAAGAGTCCATGTGATGGGTGACTGGGGTCTTTGATGATTTTCCCAGCCCTTTTCAGACACCGCTTCCTGTAGATGTCCTTTATGGCAGGAAGTGGTGCTCCGGCGATGCGCTGGGCAGTTTTCACGACCCTCTGCAACGCCTTCCGGTCCGAGGCAGAGCAGTTCCCGTACCAGACTGTTATACAGTTGGTCAGGATGCTCTTGATGGTGCAGCGATAGAAGTTCACCAGGATGTCTGAGGACAGGTGGTTCTTCCTCAGAGTCCTCAAGAAGAAGAGGCGCTGGTGAGCCTTCTTGACCAGCTTGGAGCAGTTGAGATCCTCGGAGATGTGGACTCCCAGGAACTTGAAGCTGCTCACACGCTCCACAGCCGTCCCCTTAATGTGGATGGGTGGATGTGGGTCAGCATTCCTCCTGTAGTCCACGATGAGCTCCTTGGTCTTCTCGGTGTTAAGCAGCAGGTTGTTTGTGTCGCACCACTCAGCCAGACGATCCACCTCCTCCCTGTAGGCGGCCTCATCAGTGACAACGATGAAGCCAAACACCGTGGTGTCATCTGCAAACTTAATGATGGTGTTGGAACCATCAGCAGGTCTGCAGTCGTGGGTGAAGAGGGAGTAGAGGAAAGGGCTCATCACACAGCCTTGTGGTACACCGGTGTTCATCGTGATGGTAGATGAGCAGCGGTTATCCAGCCGGACATGTTGGGGGTGGTTGGTCAGGAAGTCCAGTAACCATTTGCACATGAGGGAACTGATGCCCAGGTCTGTCAGTTTCCTGATGAGTTGTGAGGGGTGGATTGTATTGAATGCTGAACTGAAGTCTATAAACAGCATTCTGCCGTATGTGTTGTTGTTGTCCAGGTGCGAGAGGACAGAGTGCAGTGCGATGGAGACTCTGTGCTCCTGTTCTGGCGGTATGCGAATTGGTGGGGGCCCAGGGTGGGGGGGAGACAGGATTTGAAGTGTGCTAGGACTAGCTGCTCTAAGCACTTAGTGATGATGGGGGTGAGTGCTACTGGGCGGTAGTCATTGAGGCTAGATGGGTTGGAGTTTTTGGGTATCGGGACGATGGAGGTGGATTTGAAGCAGGCCGGTACCACAGCGTGGGCCAAGGACAGATTGAATATGTCTGTGAGCACTCCTGTAAGCTCCCCAGAACACGCTCTGAGAACACGCCCGGGGATGCCATCAGGACCTGCAGCCTTGTGGACATTGATCCTGCTCAGCACCGCTCCTACATCGGTGGGGGAGAGAGTCAGAGGTTGGTGGTCTGGCGTTATGTCTGTTTTGATTGTGGTTGTGGGGTTCCCTCGCTCAAAACGAGCATAAAAGTTGTTGAGCTCGTTGAGGAAGGAGACATCAGAGGATGTCGGGGAGGGTTTGGTGGTCCTGTAGTCTGTAATGGTCTGGAGTCCTTGCCACATGCGTCGGGGGTTGGAGTGTTCTTCTACCTTCTTTTTATAAAAGAAGCTGCATAGAGACAATTCTAGGTACACTACAGAGAACCTTGGACTGTTATATGTTCTATTTAAGCAAAACCAGGACAAAGTCTTGACTTTCTTCTGAGTTTAAAAAAGAATCAGAAATAAGAAATGTATATACTGTAGTTCATACGTTTTCTGAAAATAACACATATTTTTGCCTCTGAAAACCACAGTGAATATTAAATCAAGCAGTCAAAATGTGATTCAAGTGCAAATCTTTTATTTTATTATTGCATTATTATAGTTAACTTGAATTAACTAGGCTTTGGGTCATTATATATTTGCTCTCTGATCCACTTTCCAGTTTGTTTTGCAGCATTTGTTTAAATGTGAGCAAAATGTACCCCTGTACACTTTAGAATTCATCCTGCTACTTCTATCAGTAGTCACACCATACATAAACACTAAAATGACCTACCTCCACTGGCAGGCATTACAGATGATGCAGTGTGCTTTGGAACTCTTTTGGGTTTGCACCTTTTAGGCATTTGACAGTGATATGTCTACCTTGTCAAGTGTGTTCGTGACATGGTTAAATGTTGTCAAGAGTGTTTTTTTTTAACCAAGGAAACAATTCTGCGCTCATTCACTTTAGTGGTATTTCTGGGCTTTTGATGTTGCTGACCTGGCCTGTGCATTTGCTTTTTTATTTCTGAATGTATCAGAATGTTGTTTTAGCCACTCCTGATCGGTGTTGGTCAAGTTACTTGAAAAAAAAGGTAATCAGTAACTAATTACTGATTACTTTCCAAAAAAAGTAATCCAGTTACTGTACTGATTACTTATTTTCAAAAGTAATTAGTTACTTAGTTACTTTCTAAAACATGATTTACACCCTAAACAGGAAATAAAGCAATCGATCTTTCAGCTCAATTTTACTTTTTCTGCATAATCCATCATATAAAATGTAATCAAATGAAAAAGTCTCTTTTTAAAACTTGTTTTATTAGTTTTAATCTTTTAACTTTATGCGTCAAGCAAACATTAAATTATATGCAACATTCTCTGACTGGCAGAAATTTGTTTAACATTTAAACCTATTTTCTGCATATTCCAGCATATAGAATAAAATAATTTTTTGTGTTTACACTCACTTTTTCAAATAGATGCAGGTGCACGTGTGTCGCAGCCGTCGGTGGAAGGATCCAGCAGTTTCTCTGTGAATTTCACATTCCAGTGGCAGCGTACTCGGTGCTTGCTCAGAAGTTTAGGGGTTTTTTCGCTGTAAAAAGAGGGTTTTTTCCCCACGCAGTGAACAGCGGACGCTAATGTTTTTGTCACTTTTTACAGAATCAAATTCAAAGTAAGGTCAGTGCGTCCACGCTTTAAAGGCTGCACTGTCATATGCTCTGCCGCACTCGATTTGATTTTTTTTTTATTATCCATTTTTGGTCTGCACACAAGCTGTTGCCACAAACTTCGCACTCGCTTATGTCATTGTCATGAGACACTCTCTCAAAAAAATCCCGGTTTTAGTAACGCAGTGTGCTTACGAGAAAGTAACAGTCATCTAATTACCTTAATTGCAATAGTAATCCCTGACTTTACTCATTACTTGAAAAAGTAATCGGATTACAGTAATGCATTACCGCCCATCTCTGCTCCTGATGTTCTTGTTGTCTCACTGATTGCTTTATTTTGAGGGTTTTTTTAAAGTCTAATAGTCCCCTCCTTCACTTCCGTCAGTATCTCTTTGGACCTCATATTTAGAATTGTAGTGTAATACCAAAAGCAAGTTCAGCACTTAAAAAAAAAAAAGATTTTTATCTGGTTAATTTGTAATGGAATAATGAGACCATGAAACTGAAGTCAACTGCTACACACAATACCTTCCTATGCAGATTATTTACCATGTAGCGCTGTCATGCCATCTCTGCTTAGAGGCTTAAATATCGATTGTGTTGCTTTGTAAACCAGAAATGAACACACCGTGATGAGGTACAGCAGGGGTTCCACTGGAAACTAAAATTACCTGCATATATCATTTATTATTTTCTAACTTGTAAAATTTGTGGATTTACTACTTTTTAAGGTTTTATTTCAGAACATTACAGTTGCCTCTTTTGTGCTTTTTCTTTTCTTATTCTGCTCTGTCTGTCTATTTTCTCCTTCTTATCTGGCTCAAGATCAGAATGGCAGCACTAAAAGCAGATACAGCCAGACTTCCCTCTCTCAGTTCACCTCCTCCAATTCTTCTGTGGTGAGACCGAGAGACATAATCTCTCTAGTGTGTCCTGATTCCGCCCCAGTGCCTCCTCCCAGTGGGACGTGCCCGAAACATCTCACCTCCAGGTGTCCAAGAGGCATCCTAATCAGATGCCTGAACCACCTCAGTTGGCTCCCTTTGATGTGGAGGAGTAGCGGCTCAACTCTGAGCACCTCCCAAATGACCGAGCTCTATCTCTAACAGAGAGCCTTTCAGAGGAAACTCATTTCCACTGCTTATATCCATGATCTTGGTCACTACCCACAGCTTCTGGCTGTAGCTGAGGGTAGGAGCATACTAATTAAAGCCCTACTTGCTGTGAAAATGTTAGACTCTAATGCATAAGATTGAAAACTGTGGTTTCAAGAGAATCATATGTGGATCACGAAATATTCTCTATGCTGTTGTAAATAATTTAGATACTCTCTCGATGTTTGGCTGTCATTGAAGTGTGGATGTCGCACGTTGGAGTTTTTGCTCTGACATATAATCCTTGTGATCACATGTAGTTATAGACCTCATGTCCTTCTCCACGCAAGAGCTCTATAACTGCCCTTTTTTTCAGCAATGTGCAGTGTGATGCCCATATGTTTTTTGGAGAGGTTGTTTTTGGTGTCCTTTTTCACCAACCTGTCTGGACTTCCCTGTTAATAACTTGCTAGTAACTTATGTTCATTTTGAATCTAGGGCATGAGCGTAAAAATACGGATATTTGTTTTTAACACCATAGCTCACAGTGTAACACTTTAGTAAGTAGTAAGTACAGACTTGCTCCTCACATTTCTGTCTGTTATGAGCTGTTCGTTTATCAGTTTAACTAACAGAGGGCACATGGTTAATTGCAGGAGGAGGACCCCTGTACCACCTCCTACAGTTCACCTTAGTCTTACTAGCCTCCACAATGGTGGACTGGTTTTCTTGTATTTATGTTTTGTGGAATCAGTGGACTGTTTAAAAATGTATTGGGAGTAAGAGGTGTTGTCATTTCCATGATCTTTCTTGCTGTTTTGCCCAGATTAAAAATGTTAGCTTCAGGTTTGACAGGTTTCCTGGGTTTACAAAACACCAACAGACCTTCTGTAATGTATGCTTTGAAAATTGTGTATCTAACAAAAAGACATGAGCTGGTGGTGGCAGAGTTGGCAATGCTAAGATTTTTACTGGGAGTGACCAAAATAGATCGGATTTGAAATGAGTATATGAGAGGGACAGCTCAGTTTTAGGTTTAGTTTGGAAACAAAGTTAGAAAGGAAAGGCTGAAGTGAAGGTGGAGAAGATAGTAGATATACTGGACAAAGCACGTTGAATATGCAGGTGCCAGGCAGGAGGAAAAGAAGAAGATGAAAGAGAAGGTTCAGGGATGTAGCGAAGGAGAACATGGTTGTGGCTGAAGAGGATGCTGGGGGTAGGGTGAGATGGCACGAGGTTATCCACTGTGGCAAAGCCTAAAGGGACTAACCAAAAGATAAAGAAGCAGAAGATATGACAGATTTTTAAAGCAGCTGCCAGCAACGTAAGATGGACTCTGTAGTTGTGCTATAAAAAGTTGATATAATATACCTGGAGACACCAAAACTGAGTCTCTGGAGGAAGTGGACATGGATCACACAAACACTTTCCACGGACCGTGTGTTTCTGTTACGTATTCACATAATTACTCATCGTCTTATATTAAAAGTGACCACATTTCTATCAATCTATGATGTTTTTGTGGATATTTCACAAAAGATATTTTAGGATACTGATGTTTTGCCATTTAGCTCATTGTACTCCTTTACAGAAGTAAGACCTCCCAGAGATTAGAAATAAACCGAATATAGTTTGTAAGGGTGTTTTATTATTTTTATTATCATTATTATCATTATTATTTATCAAACTACTGCATTACAAGTAAACCTGTTTTTGATTTCGGTATCATGATGGAAATGAAATGTTTATGTGAGGCTAGAGTCTCCCAAAACAAAGCTAAATGTTCCTCAATTCAACTGAGCTTAAATCAGACGTTTAAACACACTGTGTAAGAGGCCACGTTTCAGACATATTACAAAGCAGTGAGGTAGTTCCATTTCAACACTGATCTCTGAAATTTGAACATGCCAATCATAAATACAAGTGAAGTAAAATGAGCTGCAGTGAAAGCTGGAATCAAGAACCTGTTTGGCTGTTTGGCTTTTAGTTTCTTTTACCTGTGAGAAGTAGGTAATTCTATTTTATGAATCTTTAAACTTAGTTAAAAGCATTTGTTGTTATTTTGGGTTTAACTAGAAAGATATAGTGGCACGTACAGTAATGGTCCCCACTTGATGCGCAGGATATTTGAACCAGCAACAAAGGAAAGTGTGAGAAGAAACCCCTGTTGCTGGTTATCTTTTTGACATTTAAAGGTCCTATATTTAACAGCTGTCTGAGGTGAAAAACATCCCTACTTGTCTTTTGTCTTCATGGCTTTTCCTATCCTCTCTGCAGTCACTGTTTATAGCCTCCTTATACACCTTTTAGCACAGCTAGGCACCCTGAACATAATGAATTTTGTGTGTGTGTGTGTGTGTGTGTGTGTGTGTGTGTGTGTGTGTGTGTGTGTGTGTGTGTGTGTGTGTGTGTGTGTGTGTGAGAGATGCAGCAGAGATGTGATGACCTTAAAAAAATACTTGCAGCCAAAAATGTTACCTCATAGAAAATGACAGCCACAACATGAGCATAGACAGGCTTAGCAGTGGGATTAAACATCACTTACGAAAGACTGTCCTGCAGCTAAAATATCACTGCTTTGATCCCCATAGAAACCAATATGTCCATCAAGTGCCGTGTCTCGGTGAAGGGTCCTCGTGCTGAAGTCTGAATCTCTCGAACTATTGTTGTCTGAAATTCACCAAAACAAAACTTCAGGGTGAGAGCACTCTGGCTAGAAACAAAGAAGCTCAACACATATTGCTTTTTCCACATTATTTTTTTCTATCCTCCCACCATGCGCATGGATGTGAAATGAGTCATATAATGGGACAGAAGACGATATGATGAGCATCAACTGAGAATTGCAGGAGGCATCTGCTGTAAATATGCACGTCTGGTCTGATGATCAGAAGCCACACTAGTCCTAATCAAAGGCCTGAGGCAGCTTAGATGATGCTTTGGTTTATTATTATGCTTGTTTTTTTCCCCCCTCCATCTCCAATAAGCTCTTTATTCTTTGAAAGGTGAACACTTGCAGCCGCCAGGAAAATCTTGTTAAGATTCAGTTTGATATCAGAATGTGTCAAAAAAAACATTATGTATTCCTTCAGTTTTTGTTGTCAGAAGTACAAAGAAAATCATTTTTATCTATTTCAGACTTATGTTCCTGTTTGTATTTCACCTCTTCTTTTTTTCTAAATTGTATTTAAAATGCATTTCTTCCTCCTCTACACAGCAATTCAAACATTGTTAATGCTCCTATAACCAAAGTCTCATAAAATGATGGTTTGTTTTGATTTGAATATCATTCATATTGATGCCTGTCTTGTCTGATAGTTGAATAACCCATTCACCGCCTTCACAATTTTTTCTTCCCGTTTTCTTTCTTCTGGCCTCCTTAACTATTTCTCTGTTATCTTACTTCTATAACTTCTATTATCTTCTGTGATATAGTTCTAATTTTCATTTAATCCACTGACAGATAAGACACTGTCACTCAGGGCAGCGTGGCATTGTGTAGTGGTCAGTTCTTCAAACAGTGCCACCAGAAATGGATGGGAAGAAATTAGCTTTCAACCCTCCATGTGTTTTATCTGTGTCATAAAAAACAAACCCAACTATCATTGCTGGTGCTAAAATGTCTTGTGTGAAGTTCTTACACTGTTAGCATTGTGTACTACTCTGTATTTTAATTTTGGGACTCCACTAGAGTAGCTTTGCATGTTCAAAATAATCCTTAAGTTTCTAGCAGAAGTTTCTTGCATGACATCATGTGCACATTGCTTGTGAGTTGTCTGACATATATTGGATGCGATTCAACCACAGGTCACGAGAGAATTATGTGTGTATTCCCCTGTCAGTTGGTGAGTCGTTGCCGGAGGTTGCTGGTTGTCACTTGGTGAAATCAGATGCAAAAAGGGTGCTGCGCCAAAAATAGCCATGTGATTCCTTTGGTGGCTAGCAGATTACCATGGTCACCTTTAGTTTTCTTTGGATGACATTAGCTTGTCCTCACACATTTGCTAAGTACTAGTTGAGGTGTAGTTAACGCACAACTGGTTGAAAAGAAGCAAGCAAGAGTTTGTGGATAACGTAGCTTGTTTTGTGCAAACTGCAGGCAACCGCGGCAATCTTCTAGCAACTAAAGCAGTTGCAAGCAGGTTTTCACCAACCAGATTCTCTACAGACCTTTTTTGGGGGGGGCAACCGCTCACCAACCGGTTGGGGAATACAGGTTACTCTCTGTGGTTAGTGGCTGGTGATTGTCAGGCTGTCACTGACTGAACTTTAGACCTAGGTGACTAGGCCCTTATTCACTTACTCATTATTACCTTTATTTAATCGGGAAGTCACACTGAGATTAAATCTATTTTACAAATGAGACCTGCCAAGGTAGGAGACATACAAACTCAAAAACCCAAGAAGTGCAACATCAAATATATAGTCTAAATACAATATAGAAACACCCTCAACATTAAACATTAGTGGCTTCTCAAGAAAAAAGAATCAACGCTCTCAATGCTTCAGGTGACCATATTAGTGTTATCCTCTTCCACAGAAGTTATACAGAGCCAAGCTTGAGTTTTTGGCTCACAGGGACTAATTTTACATGCACTGACCCCATTATTACTTTAGCCAAGTTTAATATCATCATCTTACATTGTAACAGTATATATGACAGAAAGTAAGTCAAGCACAATAGCTCCACTTTAACATTGCCAGTTACGATACTATGCACTGGATGATAAAAGTCAATCTTGTTTACTAGCTTGCTGTTATTAATGAATTTTTGCAGTTTATTCTGGATTACATGAACAGTTATTCAGAGTCAGACCTTCTTTAATTTGTCTATATGTCATCAGGTAAGCTCAAGCTGATTACTGAATCTGATCTAATGTATTAATGAATTATTGTTATATTATAGGTCATTATTGTTATTTTGTTGTTAATTATAGGTTTGTGGTTGGACATGTGTTTTGTTATGTTGTTCTCTCACGTCTATGGGGTATCCTTCCTTAGTTAGAGTTGATCCCTATATTATAGTGAGTTGGCCTTAAAAGATCAGGCCTGGTAAGGTCTTTTTGGAATATAATGACTGACTGTGTCCTATCGTGTCTCTATGGTGGTCTCAAGGACAGCTGTTGTCTAGTTTGGGGAAATTGCAAATTTCATTGCGTTCCTTTATCTGGAGGAAGGAGTAAAAGATATAAAGAAAACTCGCCATGGAAGGATAAAAATCAGAATGGGGACGTGTGCTCGTCTCTCTTTTTCTTTATCAACTATTTCCACAATAAGTCAATGTTTTTTACTACAGCCCTCACAAAATATCTATAACAGCTGTTATGATTTGTTCAATGCATTTACCTTTAATAACTTCCCTCGCAGCCAGCTGAGTCAACTTTCATTTTCTGTTGGTTCCAAGACAAAGCAGGCTACTGATGCATTTGCTGTGTGTTTGTTATTACTAAGCACAGGCATGCATGTGAGCCCTTTATAGCTGATGATGTGGTTGTTTTCTCTACAGGTGAGGATGACCGTCTGGCTCTGAAGGGCAAGGTGTCAGTTGGAGACCTCTTTAGGAAGGAATTCAAGGTTCATGACCCAAATGCCAAATGGATAAGCAGTAAGTATCTGTGTTAAAAATGAGACAAGGTTGTTTTTAGAATTTGTATTTTTATTCACACACCACTACCTAAAGCTGCTTTTGGTGATATTTTTGTTACCGCAATTGTGTCAGTGGAAACATAACTGTAGTCCGGAAAGCTTTAACTTTGAGCTTATTGTTTAGATTCACTGATCCTTGGGATTGGGTACTAGCGAGTCTCCCTGGCTTACACAATATGATTGTTCATTTATTGTCAATATCCACATTGCTTCTTTTCTACTTTGAGCTTTAGGAAGGAAAGGGGATCAGGGCTATTTTTTAGAGTTAATGGATTAGTTAGTTAATGGATTTGAAAGACCAGATGTTATGTAGCACAGATAAAGTGAAAAATAAGCCCCACTACATTAAGAAACACTGGGAAGAGATGTATAAAAACATCCGTCCTTTTTCTACCACTTCTCTGTGTCTGGGATGCTGTGGCAGCTGTGTAAGCAGATATGTATGGACCTCAATCTCCCCAGCCACTACCTTTGCCTCATCCGGGGAATACAGAGGTGTTCTTAACGCAGCTGAGAGATGCAATATCTCCAGAATGTCTGGGGTCTGCCCCGGGGTCTGCCCCGGGGTCTCCTCCCAGTTAGACATGCCCGAAAAATCTCACCTAGGAGGCATCCAGAAGGCATCCTAGTCAGACACAAACCTCAAACAGGTTCTAATTTGTTCTGACAGAAGAAAGAGAGACAACCACAACACTGAATCCCCTGGTTCTAAACTGGATGTCTTATTATTTTTGTTCCTTTTTTTAAACCATCTCCTTTTCCTCTGTCCTTTCAGTTTTGCCACACAGAGAGAACGTTTATAGTGTAGTTGTTGCAAAAAACAGTTTGCCAGCTTGAGATGATATTGCGAAAGATCTGTTGGTCCCACTTCAAAGCTTGTGTTGCTCTACAATTGTTCAGTTAACTGATTTGTTCAATGAAACTAAATGAAGCTAAAACTTGGAAGTAAACGAGTAATTATACAGGACCATGATGCCCAAAGACGCATGAAAGCTGCTTGTAGAATTAATAAAGCATGAAGCTTTTGGAGCAGCCCTTTTAAAGTCTGGACCTTGAACCCATCAAACTTACTGTGGACCATGCTTAAAATTCAAGTGTGTGAAAGAAAGACACCATTTAACTTCAACAAACCCAGCTGGAAAAGGGGTTAAAGATTCAGCCAGACGTTTGCTGAAGTATTGTCAGTTTGTGGTCCTAAATATAGAACTAAAGGGTTTGAATCCAAATTCTGCTTTTAATTGTTCTTGACACAGTTTTACCTCCACACTGATGTGGTGACAGCATGAGCTGCTGTATATCTCAGTAGGTGTGATGAATAATTAGAAATGTGAAAGTCCCTGGTTTACATCTTAACCAACATACTTGTGTCTTTTCTTTTACATTTGGTACATATTTGAGGGTTTTTGCATAATTTTCTTTTCGAGGGGGACTGTGAGTGAAGTTCGCTGGCTGTGAGCGTCGGAGTGAATTCTGGATGAGCAGGAATTATTTTCAGCAAAGGCAAAGCAATCAGAGAGCTCAGCTGGTTAAAGAGACTTTTATCTCAGAGGTTCTGGGTTCAAATCCAGCTTGAAGAAGGAAATTGTGCTTTTATTACTTTTACAGTAGCTGACAATTGTTCATTCAAAATGATGCGGTGTTCGAGCAAGCTGCTGCACAGCTCAGTAGGTCTAACGATGTGTTAGAAAAGTGAAGAGTTTGGGTTAAGTTTCACTTTGGGAAACAGTCCTGTTGCAATTCAGCTGCTTCTCTTGAGGTGAGCTATACATTTTTCCTCATAACATTACAGTGAATAACGTTGCTCCCTTCCATCTGCTTCATTAGCTCAGCAGGTTTATTGTAAAGTTTGAGTTCAAACTCAGTCTTAGACAGATGTGCAGGTGTCTGTTTCTCACACAACAAACTGTAGATTTTATTCATGTTTCTGCTTTATTTATCTGTTTATTTACGTTGATCAGCTCTGTAACATGTCAGAGAATAAATGAGTGAAGGCCTGAGTTGGTTCACTGAAGTTATTACATTTATCCTTGACAACTGAACAGCTGGATTTTCTCTCTCAGATCTTTGTAGATGAAGAGGTAAACAGGCCACAGCTTCAGTCACATTTCTACGCCTTTGACTGGTTGAATTAAAATGTGGAAAAAACTTCTTCTCTGTAGAAACAGCATAAGAAATAAGGATGGAGTGGAGTCTCTGCAGATGCACAAAGAAAGAATTGCAGTCCCACAAATGTGGATAAACTCGAACATAAAGATCTTCCTTTAAGCTCCAGCTCTGATCCACACTGTAGGAAACAAATCAGAACATCAGTGAGACCGAAACAGTCAAATCAAGTTCAAGTTCAAGTTCAAGTTCAAGTTCAACTTTATTGTCACTTCAACCATATATAGTTTAAAAATACACAGTGAGGCGAAACAACGTTCCTCCAGGAACCAAGGTGCTACAAGATAAGTTAGTGCAAAAAAAATAATAATATATAATATATCTAGTAATAATATTGTGCAAAAGAGCATTTACAGGTTGGTGTGTGCGATGGTTTGGTGGTGTAGGTCAGTGTGTTTGCGCTTGTGTTGGTTAGTCAGTCCAGTCTCAATGTTTTGAGGTATTTGAGTTAAGCTGAGTGATAATGTTAGTGTATGTGTGTGTGCGTGTTTATCAGTCAGTCCCTTTTTGCTGAGGAGACGGATGGCTTGTGGAAAAAAGCTGTTGCACAGTCTGGATGTGCGTGCCCGAATGCTTCGGTACCTTTTTCCAGATGGCAGGAGTGTAAAGAGTGTGTGAGAGGGGTGTGTCCGATCAGCCACAATGCTGGTGGCTTTGCGAATGCAGCGTGTGGTGTAGATGTCCTCAATAGAGGGTAGAGAGACCCCGATGATCTTCTCTGCTGTTCCCACTATCCGCTGTAGGGTCTTGCGGTCTGATATGGCACAGCTCCCAAACCAGACAGTGATGCAGCCGCTCAGGATGCTCTCAATAGTTCCTCTATAGAAGGTGGTCAGGATCGGTGGTGGAAGCCGGGCCTTTCTCAGTCTTCTCAGAAAGAAGAGACGCTGTTGGGCTTTCTTGTGCAGGGAGCTGGTGTTGAGGGACCAGCCGAGGTCCTTCTCCAGGTGTACACCCAGGAATTTGGTGCTGTCAACGATCTCCACAGAGGAGCCGTTGATGCTCAGCGGTGAGTGGTCGCCTCGTGTCCTCCTAAAGTCAACAACCATCTCTTTTGTCTTGTCAACATTCAGAGACAGGTTGTTGTCCTTACACCAGTCCGTTAGTCTCTGCACTTCCTCTCTGTACGCTGACTCGTCGTTCTTGCTAATGAGACCCACCACGGTCGTGTCATCAGCGAATTTAATGATGTGATTTGAACTGTGTGTTGCTACACAGTCATGAGTCAGCAGTGTGAACAGCAGAGGACTGAGCACACAGCCTTGTGGGGCCCCAGTGCTCAGTGTGGTGGTGCTGGAGGTGCAGTTCCCGATCCGTACTGACTGAGGCCTTCCGGTCAGAAAGTCCAGGATCCAGTTGCAGAGGGAGGTGTTCAGGCCTAACAGGCTCAGCTTTCCGATCAGTTGTTGGGGGATGATCGTGTTAAATGCTGAGCTGAAATCTATGTACAGCATTCGGACGTGTGAGTCCTTCTTGTCCAAGTGTGTCAGGGCAAGATGGAGTGCAGTGGAGATGGCGTCGTCCGTTGAGCGGTTATGGCGGTATGCAAATTGCATTGGGTCCAGTGAGGGGGGCAGCAGGGTCTTGATGTGTCTCATGACGAGCCGTTCGAAGCACTTCATGATGGTGGGTGTAAGTGCGATAGGGCGGTAGTCATTGAGACAGGACACAGAAGACTTCTTGGGCACGGGGACGATGGTGGTGGCCTTGAAGCACGTGGGGACAACGGCACTGCTCAGAGAGATGTTGAAGATGTCGGTGAGAACATTTGCCAGCTGATCAGCACATTCTCTGAGCACTCTGCCTGGGATGTTGTCTGGTCCAGCAGCTTTACGTGGATTGACTCTGCGTAGAGTTTTCCTCACCTCAGCTGTAGTGAGACACAGGACCTGGTCGTTCGGAGGAGGGGTGGTCTTCCTCGCCGCCACGTCGTTCTGCCTGTCGAACCGAGCATAGAAGTTGTTAAGCACATCTGGGAGGGAGCCGTCACTGTCACAGGCAGGTGGTGTCGTCCTGTAGTTAGCGATGGCTTGTAAGCCCTGCCACATGCGTCGTGTGTCGCCGCTGTCCTTAAAGTGGTTGTGGATTCTCTGGGCGTGTGCGCGCTTCGCCTCTCTGATGGCCCGAGAAAGTTCAGCCCTCGCTCTTCTAAGCGCCACCTTATCTCCCTCTTTGAAGGCAGAGTCTCGGGTCCTTAGAAGTGCACGCACTTCCGCAGTAATCCACGGTTTCTGGTTGGGTCGTGAGATGATGATCTTGGAGACAGTGACGTCATCGGTGCACTTGTTGATATAGCTGGACACTGATGATGTGTACTCCTCCAAGTCAGTGAAGTCGCCGTAAGTTGCAGCCTCTCTAAACATGTTCCAGTCAGTGCTCTCAAAACAGTCCTGAAGAGCAGAGATGGCTCCTGCTGGCCAGGTTTTCACCTGCTTCAAACAGCTTTTCAATTGGCTCATTTTGAGGCAAAGCTACTGCTGAGCTTCTCCCCCTTTATCACTGAGCCTGAGCCCAGACACCCCTCTGAGGAATCTCATTACTGCTGCTTGTATCCACATTCTTATTATTTTGGTCACTGCCTGGAGTTCATGGCTATAAGGGAGGGCAGGAACGCAGATGGACTGGTAAATCGACAGCTTCGCCTTCACGCACAACTGTCTCTTCACTAAAACAGATTGGTACAGAATCTGCAATGCTGCAGATGCTTCACCAGTCTGCCTGTCAATCGCACGCTCTATTTCTGTTCCACTCTTGAACTCCTCCGCTGGACACAATAACTCATCCTCAACCTGTAGCTGTAGCAGTCCACCCTTTTCTTGGTCAGAACCATGGTGTCAGACATGTAGAAGCTAATTCACATCCATGCCACCTCACACTTCGGTTCCAAATCACCTCAGTCCGACCTGGAGGTCACTGCTGGATGAACCCAGCAAGAGCACATCATCCTCAAAAAGCAGAAACAAAATCTGGGGTATAAAATATATGTGTAATAAATAACCCCTCATGAGACTGTTAACCATTTCATACAGCCTAATTAGTAGAACATAATTAATTATACAAAGAATAATACGTGTAATGCTTTTTTCTTTTTATTGTTATAACCAAAGACTGTGCAAGAGCATCACACTGCATTTTAGTAAATATTAGATGTGCAATCAAAGTAATCAGTATTGTTTGTTTGTAGGCTTTTGCATTTGCACGTGCACTGTTGTGCATGTGTGCTTACTGCTTGAAATTCCTCCAAAGAATATTTTCCATATGCACCAATAGCGAACCAATTACCTGAAACCTCAACCCTCATTTTTCCTTGATCAGTGACAGTGTGCTGATGTTGCCATTGTTACAATTCATCACCACCAATTTCTGACGCTTGTTTTTTAATAGCGACGCTGTGACAGCATAAACACTGACAGCACCTCAGGGAGGCAATGAGAGAAAATTATATACTTTATTTTCCATCAAGGTAAAACGGCGACTTGATGCAGCCCCACACGTCTTAGTTTGGCATTGAAGAGAGTGATCACAGCTCGAAGATGTGAGGGATCCGTGCAGCTGAAGGATTAATGAGGTGGATTTTGTCTTCTCTCGTGCCCAGCGAAGCTGTCTCCCTCAATCAAAACATCTAAGATGGCTCCTACAAAGGACACAGCTGTTAAATCTCCTCTCAAATCCCGAATTTGCAAAACCTTCTCCTCTGTGATTGGCTGTAATTAGAAAGCTGAAAACCCATATTTGTTATATTAGTGACAGGAAGATGCCGTTCCTCTGGATCTCAGATGACAAGCTGAATAAATTTCTGTCTGGATTTGTCTGTTTGTTTTAGCCGCAGTTCCCCATATGTGCTTAAGGATGAGCCGTCTCTCGTGTGGCTGATTTGTTGTCGTTACTAGCTGTGACCCAGAAGTTGTAAACAAATGGATCATGCTTGAGTGAACCATGATGGATATCACAATCTGCAGTAGTGCTGTACACATCTGGAAGCAAACATCTGTTCTTGGATGATTTCAGCAAAGGTTCAAACTGTGGCAGAAGAGGTGTGGTTGAATTAAGACCAGTATGATTAATGACAAATAATAGTGCTCATTTTCTGCTTCTCTTAACCTTTTTTTTTAGCATGAAGTAAAAAAGGAGTAGTGCTGTACAGAAAACAAGCTCTGCAAGAATCCATACACATCACAGCATTCACCAAGAAACTTTAGGCATATCATCAGAAAAAAGTTCACTTTTTCATCCTCTCCCTTTTTTTGTGCTGTTGACAGTTTGAGCCTTGATCTCCAGTTATATTCAGTATACCATTAAATACACCTCACAAGGAGGGAGACAGAGAGACCCAGAAGCTGTATGTTTTTTCTTTGTTAGTGTGCCATTTTAGTAGTGGAGTGCTCATCCAACTTGCATGCTTTCAGGGCTGTTTCGAGGAATTTACAATAATGGCTTCCTTTGTTGGAGGCTGAAATGGATTTTTTTTTAAAACCTAATTTAGCTCAGTTTTATGTTTTGCCCCCGGTCTCCATCTATCAATCAATTCCCTGGAGATAGACTAAATATAACCTTGAGAATCCATAATGATTGTATATTAGGCTGTTTTTATGAGGCCATAATGCTTCCTCATATCTTCTCCAATAGCATTAGCTTAAATATATGCTATACTTAAGCCTCATTAGGGGCTCTTATCTGCTTCTAACAAAGGTTGCAGGGATTGCGATTCTTTCTTCATTTTGATGCTTTTTCTTAAGTTTATCACAATTTGGATCATTAGTGCCTTTGGCTATTGTTCCCATCTTTATTTTATTTAGCTTACCAAGTGATTGCCGAAATCTGAGTATGTAGGGAAATTGTCAAAACAGGAGGCAGACGGCATGAAACACAAGCCGTTAAACAGTCATACGGGTTTTAAACAAACCTCCAAGTTAGCAGGTTTTATGTTCTTATAATTAAAAGCTCATTGCTGTGGGCATTGTGTTGTTGCTTCAGGTTGAAGCATGCCAATGAAAAACAATCCATGATGGTTATTTTGCAAAAACAGCCAGCACTGTTTTTACATCTACTGAGATCACCGTGAGTTATTTTATCTTCTGTTGCAGCAATCAGTCAAACAGTAAATATATTCTGCTTTATTATAAATATAGATATAAGAAAATCTGTCAGGGATGTACACTTGAAAGCTTTTCATTTGCCAGTGCAGCTAGGTTAAACTTTCTTAGGTATTTTTTTTTGTCTTTGCCGGGGCTCTGTGCTGTCAGCTCTGCTGTGCCAGCACAGTGGGAGTGCCGTCATGCTGTTACTTGTCAGAACATGGCTCTAACTAAACATATTCAGAAATAAAAACAAAGGCAAGTAGAAAATTTATCTTTTGAACTGTGTGCATGGTAAACATCCATTTTGTTCCCTAGGCAAACTATCTGGTTTTATTATGAATAAGTTTCCTCACTTTCAGTTTTATTGCAAAATAAATTGGGTTTATAAGCTTGGTGACTGGGCTCATTTACGTGCTGTCCACTGATCTCTTCAACATATACCTTTACTGTAGCTGTCTTCTGTCTTTCTACATCTTATCAATGTTTTAGATAGATACATAACCAACAGGAACAATGGCCAAGTTATAAGCAACTTAAATTATCCTCAAGTTTTGTGATATATCTAATTTAAACGCTATAAACTCCTTTACCCTGCCCTCATCACTATTCTAATCATGCAATAAGGCCATCACTGTCTCCCTGGTTAGGTAATTGCACAGTTAGCATTGATCTCTCACATATGCCTCTTTTTTTACCACTCCATCTGAATCAAACAGGCATGGCATCAACATCATTCTCGCACCACCAAGGTGAAGCCAGCCCTGTGCGACGCAACACAAGCGCTCACAGCAGCTGTTTGCCATTTTAATGGCCACGTTTCTCTTGTTTGCCACTCCAGGACACCACTTGTCTCACTGATGTTTGTTAAATATGGTTAAGGGGGAGCCATTTGTAAAGAGGCCAACCAGTCAGGGCTTCACAAAGGGGATGTCGCCGTGACTTTGAGAGGGGCTCGTGACTGTGATTTCAATATGGGTGAAGCGTACTGATGTTTGTTTTGTCACTGTGTGGGCTTTTAATGCATGCACAACAGCCTTGTTTCAAGTGATGCACAGTATTTATGTAAAGGGTTCACATTGGAAAAAAGAGTAGACAGTTGCTTCAGTCCCTTTATGATCTTTTGTGAGGAATGAAGTTCTGCATTGGGCCTCTTTCCTACAACTGAGACATATCAAATTAGCCCATATAGTCAGTGTACGTATCCAGTTGTTGGCACAGAAAATCAGCTTTTTAAAAAAATGCTACCAATACGAGAACGAGCAGGTGTACGTTTCTCCCTTTGAGCTTCTCTAATTTTACCATATGTTTGATGCTTAATTGGAAAGGATGTGTTTGCACAGACTGAAGTTCAATCTTTCATGCTTTTCAACCTTGAGACAGCAGCGAAGGGTGGTACAACAACTAGTTGCTTGACAGAAACAAGCTGTAAAATATACTGATGTGTTTTTAATTTCCAGGGAAAAACAAAACAAAAAACCAAGCAAGTAAAAAGAAAGCGTCTGATACAGAAACAGACTTTGGAATTGATATAGTTGCTTCTGTGTGTCTCATGACAGATTCATCAGTCTCTTAACACCGTAGCTGCTAACGTCAAGGCAGCTTCTGAACAGTTGGATGTCATCTTTGATCCAACTTTCAAGCAACAAAAAAACTGAAAGGCAGATCTTCCACTCATGGTTTGTGCAACTTAGGAATCATCCTAAAAATAAGTTGCACAGATGCATGTTTCTATGATTCTCCT